>NC_045774.1:18200000-19450000 GCF_008692025.1 Phocoena sinus
ATCAATATTAATTTATATTCTGCTGGAAAAACAACCACTGATAGTGAGTCAATAGGTTCATCTTTGTCTATAAATACATAACTCAGTCAATAAGTATTTAATAGTATATATAACATGCTCTATGGGGGATGCAGAAAAGGAAGAAATATTTGTCCATGGCATCAAGGAGTTCTTAGCACATATACCAAAGAAACAATAAAAATAGCTAACATGTTTTGTGCACTCATCATGTGCCAGGATTTTCTTTTTTCTCATCTCCCACAGACTTCACAATAACCTTATGACTTAGGCACTCTGATTATCCCATTTTACAGAAGAGAAAATAGAGTCACAGACAAGCTAATTTTTTTTAACATCTTTATTGGAATATAATTGCTTTGCAATGGTATGTTAGTTTCAGCTTTACAACAAAACGAATCAGTTATATATATACATATGTTCCCATATCTCTTCCCTCTTGCGTCTCCCTCCCACCCTCCCTATCCCACCCCTCTAGGTGGTCACAAACCACCGAGCTGATCTCCCTGTGCTATGTGGCTGCTTCCCACTAGCTATCTATTTTACGTTTGGTAGTGTATATATGTCCATGCCACTCTCTCACTTTGTCACAGCTTACCCTTCCCCCTCCCGATATCCTCAAGTCCATTCTCTAGTAGGTCTGAGTCTTTATTCCTGTCTTACCCCTAGGTTCTTCATGACATGTTTTTTTCTTCAATTCCATATATATGTGTCAGCATACAGTATTTGTCTCTCTCTTTCTGACTTACCTCACTCTGTATGACAGACTCTAGGTCTATCCACCTCATTACAAATAGCTCAATTGCGTTTCTTTTTATGGCTGAGTAATATTCCATCGTATATATGTGCTATATCTTCTTTATCCATTCATCCAATGATGGACATTTAGGTTGTTTCCATCCCGGGCTATTGTAAATAGAGCTGCAATGAACATTTTGGTACATGACTCTTTTTGAATTATGGTTTTCTCAGGGTATATGCCCAGTAGTGGGATTGCTGGGTCATATGGTAGTTCTGTTTGTAGTTTTTTAAGGAACCTCCATACTGTTCTCCACAGTGGCTGTATCAATTTACATTCCCACCAACAGTGCAAGAGTGTTCCCTTTTCTCCACACCCTCTCCAGCATTTATTGTTTCTAGATTTTTTGATGATGGCCATTCTGACTGGTGTGAGATGATATCTCATTGTAGTTTTGATTTGCATTTCTCTAATGATTAGTGATGTTGAGCATTCTCTCATGTGTTTGTTGGCAGTCTGTATATCTTCTTTGGAGAAATGTCTGTTTAGGTCTTCTGCCCATTTTTGGATTGGGTTGTTTGTTTTTTTGTTATTAAGCTGCATGAGCTGCTTATAAATATTGGAGATTAACCCTTTGTCAGTTGCTTCATTTGCAAATATTTTCTCCCACTCTGAGGGTTTTTTGGTCTTGTTTATGGTTTCCTTTGCTGTGCAAAAGCTTTGAAGTTTCATTAGGTCCCATTTGTTTATTTTTGTTTTTATTTCCGTTTCTCTAGGAGGTGGGTCAAAAAGGATCTTGCTGTGATTTATATCACAGAGTGTTCTGCCTATGGTCTCCTCTAAGAGTTTGATAGTTTCTGGCCTTACATTTAGGTATTTAATCCATTTTGAGTTTATTTTTGTGCATGGTGTTAGGGAATGATCTAATCTCATACTTCTACATGCACCTGTCCAGTTTTCCCAGAACCACTTATTGAAGAGGCTGTCCTTTCTCCACTGTACATTCCTGCCTCCTTTATCAAAGATAAGGTGACCATATGTGTGTGGGTTTATCTCTGGGCTTTCTCTCCTGTTCCATTGATCTATCTTTCTGTTCTTGTGCCAGTACCATACTGTCTTAATTACTGTAGCTTTGTAGTATAGTCTGAGGTCAGGGAGCCTGATTCCTCCAGCTCCATTTTTAGTTCTCAAAATTGCTTTGGCTATTCGGGGTCTCTTGTGTTTCCATACAAATTGTGAAATATTTTGTTCTAGTTCTGTGAAAAATGCCAGTGGTAGTTTGATAGGGATTGCATTGAATCTGTAGACTGCTTTGGGTAGTAGAGTTATTTTCACCATGTTGATTCTTCCAATCCAAAACATGGTATATCTCTCCATCTATTTGTATCATCATTAATTTCTTTCATCAGTGTCTTATAATTTTCTGCATACAGGTCTTTTGTCTCCTTAGGTAGGTTTATTCCTAGATATTTTATTCTTTTTGTTGCAATGGTCAATGAGAGTGTTTTCTTGATTTCACTTTCAGATTTTGCATCATTAGTGTGTAGGAATGCCAGAGATTTCTGTGCATTAATTTTGCATCCTGCTACTTTACCAAATTCATTGATTAGCTCTAGTAGTTTTCTGGTAGCATCATTAGGATTCTCTATGTATACAATCATGTCATCTGCAAACAGTGACAGCTTTACTTCATCTTTTCGGATTTGGATTCCTTTTATTTCATTATATTCTCTGATTGCTGTGGCTAAAACTTCCAAAGCTATGTTGAATAAGAGGGGTGAGAGTGGGCCACCTTGTCTTGTTCCTGATCTTAGTGGAAATGCTTTCAGTTTTTCACTATTGAGGACGATGTTGGCTGTGGGTTTGCCATATATGGCCTTTATTATGTTGAGGAAAGTTCCCTCTATGCCTACTTTCTGCAGGGTTTTTATCATAATTGGGTGTTGAATTTTGTCGAAAGCTTTCTCTGCATCTATTGAGATGATCATATGGTTTTTCTCCTTCAGTTTGTTAATATGGTGTGCCACGTTGAATGATTTGCGTATATTGAAGAATCCTTGCATTCCTGGAATAAACCCCACTTGATCATGGTGTATGATCCTTTTAATGTGCTGTTGGATTCTGTTTGCTAGTATTTTGTTGAGGATTTTTGCATCTATGTTCATCAGTGATATTGGCCTGTGGTTTTCTTTCTTTGTGATATCCTTGTCTGGTTTTGGTATCAGGGTGATGGTGGCCTCGTAGAATGAGTTGGGGAGTGTTCCTCCCTCTGCTATATTTTGGAAGAGTTTGAGAAGGATAAGTGATAGCTCTTCTCTGAATGTTTGATAGAATTCGCCTGTGAAGCCGTCTGGTCCTGAGCTTTTGCCTGTTGAAAGAGTTTTAATCACAGTTTCAATTTCAGTGCTTGTGATTGGTCTGTTCATATTTTCTATTTCTTCCTGATTCAGTCTTGGCAGGTTGTGCATTTTTAAGAATTTGTCCATTTCTCCCAGGTTGTCCATTTTATTGGCATAGAGTTACTTGTAGTAATCTCTCATGATCTTTTGTATTTCTGCAGTGTCAGTTGTTATTTCTCCTTTTTCATTTCTAATTCTATTGATGTGAATCTTCTCCCTTTTTTTCTTGATGAGTCTGGCTTATGGTTTATCAATTTTGTTTATCTTCTTAAAGAACCAGCTTTTAGTTTTATTGATCTTTGCTATCGTTTCCTTCATTTCTTTTTCATTTATTTCTGATCTGATCTTTATGATTTCTTTCCTTCTGCTAACTTTGGGATATTTTTGTTCTTTCTCCAATTGCTTTAGGTGCAATGTTAGGTTGTTTATTGGAGACGTTTCCTGTTTCTTAATGTAGGATTGTATTGCTATAAACTCCCCTCTTAGAACTGCTTTTGCTGCATCCCATAGATTTTGGGTTATCGTGTCTCCATTGTCATTTGTTTCTAGGTATTTTTTGATTTCCTCTTTGATTTCTTCAGTGATCACTTCGATATTAAGTAGTGTATTGTTTAGCCTCCATGTGTTTGTATTTTTTACAGATCTTTTCCTGTAATTGATATCTAGTCTCATAGCCTTGTGGTCGGAAGAGATACTTGATACAATTTCAATTTTCTTAAATTTACCAAGGCTTGATTTGTGACCCAAGATATGATCTATCCTGGAGAATGTTCCATGAGCACTTGAGAAAAATGTGTATTCTGTTGTTTTTGGATGGAATGTCCTATAAATATCAATTAAGTCCATCTTGTTTAATGTATCATTTAAAGCTTGTGTTTCCTTATTTATTTTCATTTTGGATGATCTGTCCATGGGTGAAAGTGGGGTGTTAAAGTCCCCTACTATGAATGTGTTACTGTCAATTTCCTCTTTTATGGCTGTTAGTATTTGCCTTATGTACTGAGGTGCTCCTATTTTGGGTGTATAAATATTTACAATTGTTATATCTTCTTCTTGGTTCGATCCCTTGATCATTATGTAGTGTCCTTCTTTGTCTCTTCTAATAGTCTTTATTTTAAAGTCTATTTTGTCTGATATGAGAATTGCTACTCCAGCTTTCTTTTGGTTTCCATTTGCATGAAATACCTTTTTCCATCCCCTTACTTTCAGTCTGTATGTGTCTCTAGGTGTGAAGTGGGTCTCTTGTAGACAGGAAATATATGGGTCTTGTTTTTGTATCCATTCAGCCAATCTGTGTCTTTTGGTGGGAGCATTTAGTCCATTTACATTTAAGGTAATTATCGATATGTACGTTCCTATTCCCATTTTCTTAATTGTTTTGGGTTCGTTATTGTAGGTCTTTTCCTTGTCTTGTGTTTCTTGCCTCGAGAAGTTCCTTTAGCAGTTGTTGTAGTGCTGGTTTGGTGGTGATGAACTCTCTCAGCTTTTGCTTGACTGTAAAGGTTTTAATTTCTCCATCAAATCTGAATGAGATCCTTGCTGGGTAGAGGAATCTTGGTTGCAGATTTTTCTCCTTCATCACTTTCAATATGTCCTGCCAGTCCCTTCTGGCTTGCAGAATTTCTGCTGAAAGAGCAGCAGTTAACCTTATGGGGATTCCCTTGTGTGTTATTTGTTGTTTTTCCCTTGCTGCTTTTAATACGTTATCTTTGTATTTAATTTTTGACAGTTTGATTAATATGTGTCTTGGCGTATTTCTCCTGGATTTATCCTGTATGGGACTCTCTGTGCTTCCTGGACTTGATTAACTATTTCCTTTCCCATATTAGGGAAGTTTTCAACTATAATCTCGTCAAATATTTTCATAGTCCCTTTCTTTTTCTCTTCTTCTTCTGGGACCCCTATAATTCGAAAGTTGGTGCGTTTAATGTTGTCCCAGAGGTCTCTGAGATTGTCCTCAGTTCTTTTCATTCTTTTTTCTTTATTCTGCTTTGCAGTAGTTATTTCCACTAATTATCTTCCAGGTCACTCATCCGTTCTTCTGCCTCAGTTATTCTGCTATTGATCCCATCTAGAGTATTTTTCATGTCATTTATTGTGTTGTTCATCATTTTTTGTTTCATCTTTAGTTCTTCTAGGTCCTTGTTAAACGTTTCTTGTATTTTGTCTATTCTATTTCCAAGATTTTGGATCATCTTTACTATCATTATTCTGAAATCTTTTTCAGGTAGATTGTCTATTTCCTCGTCATTTGTTAGGTCTGGTGGGTTTTTATGTTGCTCCTTCATCTGCTGTGTATTTTTCTGTCTTCTCATTTTGCTTATCTTACTGTGTTTGGGGTCTCGTTTTTGCAGGCTGCAGATTCGTAGTTCCCGTTGTTTTTGGTGTCTGTACCCCGTGGCTAAGGTTGGTTCAGTGGGTTGTGTAGGCTTCCTGGTGGAGGGGACTGGTGCCTGTGTTCTGGTGGATGAGGCTGTTTCTTGTGTTTCTGGTGGGCAGGTCCACGTCTGGTGGTGTGTTTTGGGGTGTCTGTGGACTTATTATTATTTTAGGTAGCCTCTCTGCTAATGGGTGGGGTTGTTCTCCTGTCTTGCTAGTTGTTTGGCATAGGATGTTCAGCACTGTAGCTTGCTGGTCATTGAGTGAAGCTGGGTGCTGGTGTTGAGATGGAGATCTCTGGGAGATTTTCGCCGTTTGATATTATGTGGAGCTGGGAGGTCTCTTGTGGACAAGTGTCCTGAAGTTGGCTCTCCCACCTCAGAGGCACAGCACTGACTCCTGGCTGCAGCGCCAAGAGCCTTTCATCCACTCGGCTCAGAAGAAAAGGGAGAAAAAGTAGAAAGAAAGAATTAGTAGAAGAAGGAAGGAACGAAGAAAGAAAGAAAGAAAGGAGGGAGGGAGGGAGGGGGGAGGAAGGAAGGAGGAAAGGAAGAAAAAAAAGAAAAAAGATAAAGTAAAAAAAATAGTAAGATAAAATATAATAAAGTGATTAAAATAAAAAATAATTATTAAGAGAAAAAAAAAACAAAAAGAAAAAAAAACGGACGGATAAAGCCCTAGGACAAATGGTGGAAGCAAAGCTATACAGACAAAATCTCACATAGAAGCATACACATACACACTCACAGAAAAAGGAAAAGGGGAAAAAATCATAAATCTTGCTTTCAAAGTCCACCTCCTCAATTTGGGATGATTGGTTGTCTACTCAGGTATTCCACAGATGCAGGTACATTAAGTTGATTGTGGAGCTTTAATCCGCTGCTTCTGAGGGTGCTGGGAGAGACTTCCCTTTCTCTTCTTTGTTCTCACAGCTCCAGGGGCTCAGCTTTGGATTTGGCCCCGCCTCTGCGCGTAGGTCGCCGGAGGGCGTCTGTTTTTCGCTCAGACAGGACGCGGTTAAAGGAGCAGCTGATTCGGGGGCTCTGGCTCACTCAGGCCGGTGGGAGGGAGGGGCAAGGAGTGCGGGGCGGGCGTGCGGCGGCAGAGGCCGGCGTGACGTTTCGCCGGCGTGACGTTGCGCCGGCGTGACGTTGCACCAGCGTGGGACGCGCCGTGCGTTCTCCCGGCTGAGTTGTCCCTGGATCTCGCGACCGTGGCAGTGGCAGCCTGCATAGGTTCCCCGGAAGCGGGGTGTCAATAGTGACCTGTGCTCGCACACAGGCTTCTTGGTGGCGGCAGCAGCAGCTTTAGCTTCTCTTGGCCGTTTCCGGAGTCCGTGCTTTTAGCCGTGGCTCGCGCCCGTCTCTGGAGCTCCTTTATGCAGCGCTCTTAATCCCCTCTCCTCGCGCACCAGGTACGTGGGGGGTTTCTTGCATTTTGGGAGGTCTGAGGTCTTCTGCCGGCGTTCAGAAGGTGTTCTGTACGAGTTGTTCCACGTGTAGATGTATTCGTGGTGTATCTGTGGGGAGGAAGGTGATCTCCGCGTCTTACTCTTCCGCCATCTTCCTGGAAGCCCCCAGACAGGCTAAATTATTTGCCCCACAGCTAGTGTGGGGTAGCTAGGGTGTCAATCATGGCACTTTGACTCCAGTCCTTATGCTGTTTTTTTCTTAATTTTTCAATTTTTATTGTAAAATATGCATGTTGTAAAATTTACTTTTTAACCATTTAAAAGTGTACAGTTCAGTGGCTTTTAGTGTGTCCACATTTTGTACAGCCATCACCACCATTCGTCTCCAAAAGTTATTCATGTTCCTAAACTGAAACTTCATGCCCATTAAATCATAACTCTCCATTCCTCCCTCTCCCAGACTCTGGTCATCACTGTTCTTTTTTCCTGTCTCCATGAGTGTGGCTATTCTAGGTACCTCATATGGGTGGAATCATACACATTCTTTTGTGTCTAGATTATTTCATTTAGCAAAATATCTTCAAGTTTCATCCCTGTGGTAGCATGTGTCAGAATATCCTTCCTTTTTAAGGTTGAATAATATTCCATTGTATGTATATGCCACATTTTAAAAATCCATTCAACCATTAATGGATCCTTGTGTTGCTTCCATCTTTTGGCTATTGTGAATAATGCTGCTGTGAACATGAGTGTTCAAATATTTGTTTTGAGTTCCTGCTTTCAATTCTTTGGGATATATACTAGAAGTGGAATCTATGGTAATTCTATGTGTAATTTTTTGAACCTCCATACTGCTTTGCATAGTGGCTACTATATTTTACATTTCTGCCAGCAGTGCACAAGGGCTCCAATTTATCCAAATTCTTGCCAACGTTTTTTTCCTAATAGACATCCTATTGGTATCTTGTTATGGCTTTGATTTGCATTTCTCTAATGATTAGTGATGTTGAGGATATTTTCATGTGCTTATTGGCCATTTGTAAATCTTCTTTGGAGAAGTGTCTATTCAAGTCTTTTGCCCATTTTTAAAGAGTGTTGTTTTGTTGTTATTGAGTTGTAAGAGTTCTTTATAGATCCTGGATATTAATCCTTTCTCAGATATGTAGTTTGCAAATATTTTTCCTCATTCTGAAGGGTACCTTTCACTGTGTTGGTAATGTCCTTTGATGCACAAACATTTTTAATTTTGGTGAAGTCCAAAATTTTCCTTTTGTTGCCTTTGCTCAGACCCTGTGCTCTCAACTACTCCACTGAAGCACATAGCCAAGATTGCAACATGCTAAATTATTTGATACCAACTGTATCTTCTGGTGATGAGGATCTGTGTTGTCAGGGAATGCGTGAATAAAGCGGTGAGACCTAGCACGTTATAGATGTGTTTAGTGCATGTTTCTTGATGAGTTTGTTTTTGCATAGAGTTGATTGAAACAAAGTTGAGTCAGCTGTGTGGCATCTCCCTGCCCTTTCCCCAGGTATTTCCTGGGCATTCATTAGGAGAGGGGAGGGATGGGGAAGGAGGGTAGGTGCTTGGCTGTGAATGGAGATAGATCTGCCAATCTCTTAGCTGTAGATCCATTGCCAGGAGGTTTTCTGGTAGGAGTTTTATTCAGCCTAATTTAAACAGGTGAAATAAAACCTCTCTGCAGCCTCATTCACTGTCTGCCACTGGAAGATAACTTTCCCTTGGAGATTAACCAAGAGAGATAGTAAAAGAGAGAAGAACAGTCCTTTCTCTTGCCTTTTCCTCTCTGCCCGAGGCAGTGCTAAACTCTGTCCTCCTGGGTAGTATTGGGGTGGAAGGGAGGGGCAGAGAACTGAGCCCATATTGCGCTTCTTCATCTGAAGAATGTGTTGTGAGTGTGGCTCATGTTTCAGTTAGAGTTCTTTGCTTCTAACTGCATACCCCTACATTTCTCTTTTAGTTTTTGAACTTGAGAGGCATGTGAGATAAAGGTTTCTTTCTCTCAAATTGTTTGTGAATTAGTCTGTGCCTCAGTGTCAGAGGGTGGGCACAGCTACTGTAACAATAACAATCTGGAAAGGAAATGAGAAACGTCCTTCTTCTCCTTGCATCCAAGTCTATGAATAAGCCTAGGTGCTCACATTGGAGGCACACGATTGCTCTAGGCTCATAACATTCTCTGTGTTTAAAGGAGTCATACACAGAGCTTGCAAGCACTATGGTGGTGGCTGGAGAGCTGTCAGGAAGTTTGCAGTAAGAAGAGCCCGTTGGTAAGCCTCCCCGGAAGACTCCACAGCCACAACGCTGTTGTAATCATTTCCTCTTGCAATATTTTGAGTAACGGGTGAGAGAGAGACTGCAGTCGAGGTATCCCTCCTCCCTGTAAAGGCCATGGTGTCCTGCTCATCTCTAGACTCCAGACGATTTCATCTTCCAAGAGCTACTCCAGCTTGACTTCAATCCTTTTATACAAAGGAGGTCTCTGTTACATGTCACAGGCCAAGAGTCATTTTGCAAGATAATTTTAATAATAGTACCTATTATTCATTGTGTTTATACTGTGTGCTGGATGCTTATATATTTTGTTAAATTGTGCGAACAACCCTGAGAGATTTTATTATTCACTTTTTGCTGTTGAGGAAATTGAGGCTGGGAGAAGGAGGTGAATTTTCTCCTGTAAGTCAGTGTGTGGAAGGCAAAGCTCACTATCTGAACAGGTCCCTGTCTGCACCGCCCAGCCTCCTTCTGCTCTGCCAGGGCGGGGCCTCGTCCTACTCTTCTCCCATGACCTGCGATTCTCTCATTATAGATTACAGGAAACAAAACAGGAAGAAAATGGGATGCTTTATCTGAAATTTGTTAACTGAAATTAGCAACAGTTGTCACCTTTCAGAGGATAGAGCTGCTGTTCCTTCAGCATTTTAGAATGACAACATCAGGCCAGGTTAGAATCCAAACGTGAGTCGATGATCCTGGTCTCATGGTAAATGAATTTAGCACACACTCCGTTTGATGTGTCATCTCACCCGCTAGCACTGTTTACTAAGGAGATGTTAGATGCAGTTTTTACACTGCTTATGGAAACCATTGGTGGAAAGAATTGTTGCACAGGTGGAGATAATATCATTCAGCTGCAATGATGGCAATTTGCAAGAGAGGATTGCTCCTGTTCACACTGAGGCCGTTGGCAGGAACTTGGCTTCTCATCTCACGGCAGAAACTACTTCCTGGCATATTTTTTTCTTTCTGCAGCTCAGTTATTGGCTTATTCTTACTTGTTTTTATTGGCATAATGATTTTTTTTTGGAGTGTCAGTTTCATGACATAATTATTCTCCTGCCAAATCCAGTCATCAAGTGAATTAAAAGCATTATTTATTGATGTTTAGAGAGAGTAGGTTTATTGTGCCTTATTTACTCCTGAATACTCTAATTTGATACCAAAAAACCCTATTAGTGCCACTAGTAAATATAATTTACCCAATGATTTAGAAAATGTTATTTTCTTAAATATAGCACATGTGCCACCGTTCTGACCATTTTCAAATGATGCTTACAAAACAGCAAGAAAAGACTTGATTTTGTGTGTTGAAACTGTAGCAGAGGCACTTGGCAGCTTCTTTGGCATCAGTTTTTTTTTTTTTTAAACTGCAATCAGGTAAGGTATTCTACTTAGTAGGTGTCATCACAATCTATTATTAGATATAAAAAGGGAAACCGTCTAAGTTTCTTAGAGGAACAGTAGGCACCAAGAGATGTGGCAGAGAGTATGATCTTATGCTGTAAGGTATTTGTAAGGTTAGTCCTGGGGGGGATGCGTCATAATTATTACCATCATCATAACCATAACAACAGCAAATATATAGCATCCCAAGGTGATAGGCACTATTCTGAGAAAGTTATACATGTAATTTATTTAAAATTCTCATGGTATCCCTGGGAACTATTATCATCCTCACTTTACAGGTGAGGATACTGAAAGCACAGAGAGGTTAAGTAATTTGCCCAAGATTACACAGCTAATAAGTGGGAGAACCAGAATACTTACCGAAACCGTCTGGTTCCAGAGTTTGTGCTCTTTAACCACTACCCTATATGGCAACATTATTGAGGTCATATTATATGTTTTGCATTGTGTTAGTCACTGAGACTAGAGACATAAAAATTCCTTAAGGGATTTACAGTCTAGTGCACAGAGATACAAATCTATATGCTCCTATCTTTAGAGGTCACTTTTAACATTTCTGATGGCAAGGAAAAGATTTGCTCAACTGCCAATGATTTTTGCAGCCATTAACAAAGAAGCACTGCTCTCCATGATGGAAGTGGCACAATGATGCCCTTTATTTAGAGTTAAAAGCAAAGCATTAACAACAGCAACTGCACCGATGACCATTTATTGAATGCTTCTATAAAGTAGGCATCATGCTAGGTTCTCAGATATAGACTCACGGAATACTCACGACTAGGTTCAATTTGAAAGCATCATCACTCTCAACCCCACTCCTGCGTTTTTGCTGTTGGGTCAGTTTTGTTGGGCTTAGTCTCAAGCAGCATTCTTTCCTCATGTCTTGGATGCCAGGGAGGGGAAGGATATTCCCTTGTTGGTTTCATGGTTTCTGCTATAAGACATCACTTCCCACATGTAACCTAGAAATCACACCCCAAACTCAAGCTAGTTTGTTTTTATGGATTATGTGTAGGGAAAAGGTTAGCTGATTTCTACACTCCCCTGATCTTGTTATTTTCATTATCACACTTGCCTGCATTTTCTAGTTTCAATTAGGACTGAAAACAATGTACCAAAATGCATGAGCATCTCTTCTCAGAGAGCATTCCTCTCTACCGAGAGGAGGCATCCCTTCATCTCCCTGAGGAGGTCAACACACCCATCAGGCTTCTTGCCATTTATTAGATGAGAAGACTCTTAAAAACTGGCAACCTTTGGAAGCTTACCTTATCTATTTGAGGTAAATATTTAAACTGAACTCTGAAAAAATTTCAAGGTTTGTCTATTGATGCCCATTTTTGGTTTTAGCTTCTAGCACTGTGAAGTATCCAATTCGACAACACTGGGCTATAAATATCCATGAGTCCAATTTGAACAACTTAAAGATTTCATCATAAGACAGTTGGTTCGGTTAGACCCTATGTGAGATGAGGGTGAAAAAATCCTAATTCAGAAGATTCCCACATCTATAAAGATCCATCTTTAGCGGTTATAAAATCTCTATTTTAGGATTTGATAGCATTGGCAATAAAGTTTGAAGAAGGTTTCTTTTCCTCCATGTCTGTTTCCCTATACATAAACATGTACCCATACACACACACATGTAAAGGAAACATGAAGGACAAAATCAGAAGAGAGTAGATAATGTGGGATATTCATATTTTAATTTATACTTTTGTGTATTGGAATTAAAAAATTAAGTACCTATTTTTTTCTGAATTTTATTAATACTTTTTAAAATAAAGCAGTACATAGTTCTAGAGTACTCAAGAAAAAAGCTTATACCTCCTTTGTTGAGAATAAAGAATATTCTCGGGCTATTAGCCATTACCTCTTAGAGGCTTAACCTTCTCTTGAACAAATGTCTACATTCGCATAACTGGGTACTAAAATAATTCTCACATTAAAGCAGCCATTAGTTACCTGCCACACTACATACATGGCAAAATAGTTTTTGAGTGATTTTTATAGTTATACTTTTCTGGTGCTGTGACTTTGGCTGCCAAAAAGCAGACCTGCCAGTCTAATGCATATTTTTATATTATTTTATGTGTAAGGAAAAACTAAAAACAGGTGATTTTTAAAAGTTTTTCATTTCATGTATCATCCTTAGTAAAATTATAACTCCACAATGGATATTATAAAAATATTTTTGATAAGACAGTTTTCTATCATTTGTTTTATTTGTTTCTTTTATGCAGATATCACAAGTGTCTGGAACACTGACAGAATTTGAAAGAAACAAAAAGCCTAAAGCCTTCGGAATTTTTTAATCAGAACCCCGCAAATGGGTTCAGCCAGAGCTGGTGAGTGGCGTGATCAGAATTAGAGCCTGGTTCTCCTTCATGCCACAGCCCTTTGCCTCTAATCGTTAAAAACTCTAGATCTAATGATATGCCATGTCTGTTCTTATTAAGTGCCAACTGAATACTTTCTTATATAACTTTCCCCTCTCCTTTAATCATGTTTAAGTGACATGTCCAATTTTGCACAGCTTGGAAGTAGCAGAGCCAGGGCTCAAATTGAGGTCTTAAGATTTCAAATTGAATAGTGTTTCTACCACATGCACCTAATCTCTCAATCAAGCCAAGTATGATACCAAGTAGGGAGAATTCTAGAGGTGTGGGATCTTTGGTGACCATTCACTTAGAAAACACTTAGTCTGAAATCTCTTTAAAATAAAGAGAAGTATGTATATAATTCACTCTTTTGCACTTACTAAGTGAGGTATTAATTTCAAATCATAATGAAACTTTATAGTTGTCATACATAGTTTCTAGGTTAAATGCTATGTTGCCTATATTTTGTAGCACTTTAGGAGAGGTTGTTTTGGTTTTATTTGCTTGATAGAACTCAGAAACTAAATCCTTCAGTGATTAAAGTGATTTACTGTTTAGGGTATTTTGAATAATAGCTGAGGAGCAGGAATTTTTTTTTTTTTTTTTTTTTTTTTGCGGTACGCGGGCCTCTCACTGTTGTGGCCTCTCCCACTGCAGAGCACAGGCTCCGGACACGCAGGCTCAGCGGCCATGGCTCACGGGCCCAGCCGCTTCGTGGCATGTGGGATCTTCCTGGACCGGGGCATGAACCCGTGTCCCCTGCATCGGCAGGCGGACTCATAACCACTGCGCCACCAGGGAAGCCTGCAGGAATGTTTTTGTGTAATGACTTAGTAAGAAGTTGTGGTGCAATGAAAGAGAAAGAATTCAAGGAAGGGAATATTTTCTTGACTAAGAAACTAGGTGAGTATAGCTGTAGAGAGTGTTGACATATATCGAAACAGAGATTGGTGACTAAAGATATCTTGGTCTCATTAAAATGACACTCATTCTCAAACTGGAAGACTGATAGTAATTCCACGTGACGAAGGTTTTGCATAATTTTGTTTTAAAGTTTCACGTTTTCTTTGCATTTGGTTCTTTTGTTTGTAACTCTTCTGCTTCCCTAGTAGCTTCAGAAACAGCCCTCCCATTCACCCCATCTTTCCCAAGCGGAAATTGCTATACAACAGTATATACTCTAGTGATGATCTTATCCATCAGTCATCACCAAGCCTTAAGAGCTCTCAGACATGACGAGCAGGTGAAGCTCATGGGATGAGCGGGTCTCTTTATGGGAGAGGAGGACAGGAGGCAATACCTTTGTACCTGGGATACCAGATTTGTGGTGATGGTATTAATCAGATTAATTACACCCTATGACGTACTTATTTTTAAGGCAATCACACTTCCTAATGCAGTTTTAAACTATAATATCAATTGTATTCATTTCGTAGGGATGCTGTAACAAAGTGTGAGAAATTGGGTGCCTTGAAACAACAGACATTTATTTTTTCACAGTACTGGAGGCTAGTAGTCTGAAATCAAGCTGTCAGCAGGGCCATTCTCTCTCTGAAGTCTCTAGAGAAGAATCTTTCCTTGCCTCTTACAGCTTCTGGTGGTTCCCAGCCATCCTCAGCCTTATTTGGCCTGTAGCTGCACCACTGCAATCTCTGTCCCTGTCTTCACATCTTCCATGGCCTTATTTCCTGTGTCTATGCATCCTCTCCTCTTTGTATGGGGACATGAATCATTGGATTTAGCACTGACCCTCACCCCTGTGACTTCATCTTAACTAGGTACAACTGTGAAGACCTTATTTCCAAATAAGGTCAATCTGAGACTCCATGCAGACATGAATTTGGTGGGGGGGACCCTAATCAACACACTACAGAGTGTTAGTTTACATCAGACATTGGCTTGGCACTCAAGAAGACACATGATGAACAAAAATTAATATGGTTCCTGCCCTCATGTCTCTTACACTCTAGCCTGGAAATTAGGTACACATCAAATAGTGCTATCAAGAATGCTCAGTATACTGAAGGACAAATGCTCTTTGAGAGCATATAGAAGGGGAAATTGATTATGTCAAGAAGTTGGAAAAGCCTGGATAGTGAGGTTTGAGTTGAAACATGAAGGATGATTGGGGGGGTACGTAGGTGAAGAGGGGAGAGAAGAGTGTTCCAGACACGGAATGGCAGGTGTAAGTGACCTGTGGTGTGAGGAAGGCTCAAGGACCCAAAATACAGCATCTGTAGCTGATATTTCTTATACTTCATAGCACTAAAAATCAGAATATGCCCAAACTCTGTTCTCTAAATGTAATATACTGATAAAAAAAAAGACAGGGTACCTTGGAGAAATGTCTAGCTTTTGGTTTAGAGCAGGAAATATACTAGGTATCTATCTTGTTATACCAAAGAGTAAGGAAATCAAAAGACTAGTGGAGTTGTGTCAAAACAACAACAACAACAAAAACTTGTCTCCTCCTAGTCAGAGATTGGACAATTTAAAAATTAATGGGCAATTATTGAAATAAACATTAAAATCCATGAGTACAAAATGATATTGAAAAACTCAACACTTTTAAACTTTGTTGGATACTAGGGAACCAGATTATTCTGAAAACTTGTAAGTAAGAGGAAAGAATGAAGCATTTACTTGTATTTCCTGTATGAGCTGTCTTCAGGATAGCTATAGAGTCAATGAAGAAAGATTTCTGTCCATAGAAGTTTGTCAGCTAACAGATGACAGAGGAACGATAAAATATCATCATATTCTAAACCTCTCATGAAACAGTGGATCTAGGCATTGATTTGATTATTGATGGCCACTGATGTCACTAAAAGAGGGACAACTGAGTATGATGTACGTCTACAGACACTCTACCAAAAATTTGAAACTGAATTAAATCATGCTTCTACGTCTAACTGCAATCTACAGGAACATGTCAAATGACGTGATAGAAAGGCAGTCAGCAAATCTGAGGAATAAATGATCTGGTTTCTTTAACAAATGAATTGCCAGTAGAAAAATGAGGGAGGAGGAATTCATCAATTAAAAGAGATAAAGAACCTATCAGACAAATGCAAGACCTGTGCATCCTGTTTGGATCCATTTCCAAATGAACCCAGTGGTAAAAACAAACACATGATAAGAGAAATTCAAACACAGTCTGGATATTTGATGACATTAGAGAATATTACTTTCTTTGGGGGGCAAGAAAATAACGACGTTTTGATTATGTTTAAAAAAGAGCTCGTCATTTTTAGATGTGTACTGAAATATTTATGAATGAAATAATATCATAGCAAATAGTTGCCTTGAAATATTCTCATTGTTGTGGGGAAGGGAAGAAGCAGATGGTGAATAGATGAAAGAAGCAGAGCCTTGAGTTGAAGGGTTTTGTAGCTGGGTGACAGGTGCATGGGGAAATCATATTCCACTTTTTTTTTTGGTGTTCTTTAGTTTTGTCAATGAAACGTAAAAGGAGGGAAAAAGATAGGAAATAGAAGAGAACACTCCTTTTTGAATTCCAGCTTCTCTTCTATGTCATCCTAAGTGTTTTTGTGCTCTACTCTGGGTAGCGTTCACCTCCTCTGGAGTGGTCACCAAGGTGACAAAACTATTGTGTCTCCAGGCAGGGAACATGGTAGAGTTATGAGATCTGCATCCCAGGAGGTCTTTTAAGTGCTGAATCACCAAGTACCACAGGAAACTGTGAAAGAAGATGAAGACCACAGGAAACTGTGAAAAAACTGTGTACCCTTTCCCATTTTTTAAAAACCTACTTACGTGCTTTCAAGGATAAAACAAAGGATAAACCCAGAAGAGGTTGTGCATGGCATACGTAACAGTGGATACCATATTTCTTTTTTACATGAACATAGTAAATGTAAGCTAAAAACTAACTCAACAATTTAAACAATGACTATTTGATTTTAAAAATGTATATTATGTAGACACTACCTTTGAGTGAACTATCAGTGTTTGTTTAGAACATTGCTTATATCATTCTTTTGGTGGTGGTGGTGGTGGTGCCAAAACCTGAGCATGAATGCTTACATCATTCTGATTGTTTTTTCCTGAAATTATTTTCAACTTGAAACTTTAGTCAAGTTAGAGTTGATTTATATGTACTTGAACCACTTAAATTCCTTTCACATTGTCTGATGACTCTATAAGAAGTTAGATTTGTTGTCATTTTAGAGTCTATCAGAAATATCTTTTGGTGAAAAAAATTTCCTCATGGTCTATATATACTGCTAAAGGCACAGGAGAAGAGATGGTGGAAAATATCAATATCTCATTATTACAATATATTAAGCACATGTGGCATCACAAACAAAGTCATAAATTTTTAACCAAGATAGACTATCAATAAGTATGCCTTAATAAAATACAACTCGGAAATCAGTCAAGAAAGTAAAGATGCTGACAACACTCAGATTTATTTTCAGCTTTAACCTTTCTCTTGAGCTCTAAAATGACACATTGACTTCTGGGCATTTCCACCTGGATGACCTTCCCACAAACAACTAAGAATCAATAAGCTTAACTGAGTTCAATTCAGCATTTATTTATTGAATCCCTTTCAGGGGATGTGTTAGAAGATGGGGACACAAAGGTAACTAAGATCCAGCCTCTGATCCAAAGAGGTCACCAAGAAACCCACAATTATTTTTTCACCAAAACTTTTACTTTCGAGTTCCATGTCTTAGTTGATAGCAACACAGTGTCCCCAAAGCTAGAAATATTTGAATTGTCTTTGACACATTTTCCCTCACAACTGGCATTCCATCCACTTCCAAGTCTTTTTGATTCTGCTTGTAAAAATTCTCTGATTCTGTGCCCTCCTCTGCAGTCCTGCTGTTACTGATTAGGTTTGCACTTTGTCATCTTTCTCCTCAACTATTGCAGTACCTTCCTAATTGTTTTCTCTGCTTTCAAATCATCCCCTCTGCTCCCTGCCCACCCAGGGCCCTTCATCTCCAGAGTTGCTTTATGAAAACAAAGATCGTATCATATCACTCTCCCATTTTCAAATCTTTTCTAAATGTATTGTGCACCTTTGAAGTCCCCAAGACTTTTGGCAGGGGCCTCGCACAAGCCTTATATCACAAGCAGGTGATACAAAGAAGAGAAGACAACCAGGTAGAAGATGATGATGACCCCTGTTAAAAAGAGGCAGAACTACTCAGCTCCAGCCCTATGGGAGGACTGGAGGGCTGGGCCCCTTTTGCCAAAACTTTTACTTTTTTTCCCCATCAGATACTAGAAATCCTAATTTTTACTGACATCTCTTGTTCATGAAGGTTTTCAAGGGCCTGTGCCTAGATAAGTGTTTCCCAAAGTAGATTCCATGGAACACTAGTCCTACCAGATGTGTCACAAAACAAGGACTTGATGATCAAAAGACTTTGGGAAGGGCTACGTACTCTACCCTTACCTCTCCCTGGGAGATTGACAAGCATATTGACATATTAAGACATTAAGATGCCCTGCAATACAGAAATTCTTTTGGTATGTTAACAAAACAGAACAAAAAAATTATTGGCTCACGTTTTAAAACCATTTTGCGAGACAAATTGTCTCTGTGGGCCAGTTTGTGACCCCTGGTTTTTGCTTTGAGCCTTCACATCATTCGTTAGTATGACAAACTCCTGTTCATCTATTAGGACACAGATCGAACGTCCCTTAATCTGTAAAACCTTCTCTAATCCTAGTCAGAATTAAATAGCTCACTGTCTAAACTTCCATAAACCTTGACTGAACTTACGTTTAATAATAAAAAAAAGGATAACAAGCTTGATTTACACAATACATTATTTATTAATTAACATAATGATATTAATAGACTAATTATTGATTACCATAATGAGAGTTTACTGGGGAAAAAATTGGTGTCAATGTCAGAAGAGAAATGTTTGATTTTCTCAGCCTATTCAGAATTTATAGTCTAACAAACAGATAAAAACTTCAGAATAAATAACTTTTTAGGAAAAACAAGAGTTTGAAATGGGGGAAAGAGTGAATCCATTTCAAACACCCCCTCTTCACCAAATGCACTGCAATGAAAGATAATACATAAGAGGGGAAAGCAAAGACACATAGCTGGGTTTATAAACAAGATGGATATCGCCATCCAGCAGAATTGGCACAAACTAAAGTGGGGACAGGGTGGAAGCACAGGCCGACTGCTCTCCTGTTCCCAGTGGGGATTAATCTCCTATGGCGTATAGGCAGCCAAATGCACTCAGTTAAATGTGGAGAAACACAACTAGGCTCTCTCCTCTGGTGGGTGAGGGAGGAGCAAATACAAACATTTCAGACATGCAAAGACTAAGAGTGTTTATTCTGCCAATGACCCAACAAAAAATTAGCAAAAGTTTGTGTTAAAGAAAAGTGAACCCAGAAGTTATGCATGGGCAATAGAAAACAATGAGCATGGAAAGTGATGAAAATATGTTCATTGACTTAACTATTTAATATAAAAATAACTATTTTTAAAAAGAATAAAACTAAAACTTAAAAAGATGATGCTGAATGCTTTGGTTTTCTCTGGGTAACCAAGGAATAGTCAAGAAGAAAAATGGAAACACTAAATAATTGTTGATTTTGTTTAGAAAATGTATAAGTATGCAGAATAAAATTTAATGGTTAGCAATTAAGATAAAGATGGTTCATAGCTTCTATAGTAACAAGAAAAATAAGGAACTAAAAATATTACACATGCAATGGAAGGCAGGAAAGAAGATAAAAAACAAGGAAAAAAGGGTGATACATAGAAAACACAAAATAAAATGATACATGTAAGTTCAAATACATTGGTATTTATAATACATTCAAATAGACCATAGTCTTCTGTTAAAATATGGAGTTTACTAGAATGAATTTTTTAGAGGTCAGCTATTTGCTGTTTATGAGATATACCTGAAGCAGAACTATATAAAAAGAGATAAATCATGAAACTGCCAACCTAAAGAAAGCTGGTATTGCAATAATACCAGGAAAAAAACCCCACAGAATTTAAGGCAAATCAATTAATAGTTAAAGAGAATGACTCAAAATGATAAAAAAATGAACATTCCACCAAGAAGGTAGAATTACAAACCTGTATATATCTAACAACACAGCCTTGGGCAACGTAAAGTACAAATTGATTGAAAAGGAGATGCTGAGTTTGGACCAATGTAGAGACTCTTATAACCAACATCCCAATCAAGATACAGAACATGTCCATTACTCCCCAGAGTCCCCGTGTGCTCCCTTCCAGTCAATTCCTACTCTCCTCACCCTGTAGGCAACTGCTATTTTGATTTCTATCGCCATAGATTGTTTTCCTAATCTTGAATTTTATATAAATGGGATTATACAGTATTTATTCTCTTGTTTTTATATATATATATATATTTTTTTTTTTTTTTGCTCAACATGTTTTTGAGAGTCATTCGATTTTTTTTTTTTTTTAGTATCAATAGTTTGTTATTGTTTACTCCTGAATGGTATATCATTGATGGCTGTACCACAGTATATTTGTCTGTTGATGAACATTTGAGTTGTTTCCAGATTTGGGCTATTATAAATGAAGCTGCTGTAAGCATTTCATACAAAAAATAAATTAATAAAAGGGAATATTGACAAATGTACAATTATACGAGATTATTTATACATAACCTCAGTTGGAAACAAAGCATGACAAAAATTAATGAGGATTAAAAAATCTGACCAACACAGTTGACAAGGTTGATTCATATACATGAGTGTAGGCATACATACATAAAATCTTGCACCCAGTTTTAAAGAACATACAGTCCTTTCAGTGAATGTACATTGAACATTCACAAAAACTGACTGTGAATCAAGATACAGTATAAAGGAATTTCTACAAAGTTTAAAAAATTGATATCACAGAGACTAGAATCTCTAAACATATTGTAATCAGATTAGAAATAGGAAAGATAGCTTTAAAAATTTATCTGGAAACTTTAAAAATTTACTTTTAACCTACCCAAAGGTTAGAAAAGGAAATTATAATACAAATTTCCTATATGGCAAAAATGCAGCTTCATTTTTTTTTTTTTTGGCTGTTAAATTTTTTAAAGTTTTGAACTATTTGGAAGTAATACAGCATAAATGTTGGGGTCCAGCTTTTAATTATTTTCCAAAAGACAAATTTTCAAATTGTACCAATACCATTTATTGATTAGAAATGTAACCTTTTTATATGTACTATTCGCCATGTACTTGGGTCTTTTACTGAACTCTGTGTTATGCTCTATTTGTAAAACAGTACCTAATTAACTTAGCATTAAAGCTCTATGATGCGTTTTAATGGGCTAGTTTGTAAGAATTTTCTGGAATGTTTACATTTAATTTTAACTTTAATATTATTTTATAATTAATTTTAATATTTTATAAAGTTTCAAAAACTTTTAATTGAATTTAAATTTGCATGGAATTTTTAGATCAATTTAGGGATAATTGATATTTTTACAATAATGCACCTTCCATCCAAGAACAAGAGCTGTATTTCGATGAATTTAAGTCTTTTTTATGTTCCTCAGTAGCATTTTATTGTTTTTCTTATATAGGTCTTCTGTAGTTCTTGTTAATTGATTCCTAGTTATTTTCTCTTTTTGATTGCTGTTATTACTAGCATCCTTTCTCTTATTATATATTCTCCTTTTTTCTTTGCCTTTAGACAAACAATGGATCTATTATACATTGATTTTGTAACTAGGCACATTATTAAGTTCTCTAATTGTTTCTAATCTATTTCAGTTGGTTCTCTTGGATTTTCCAGGATTTTTTATAATGCTATCTGAAAATATTGAAAAAATTTCCTCCTCTGTCTTATATATTTAGCTTTTATTTCTTGCTCTTCCCTCACTACATTGACTAGTTATCTCCAGGAAATAATGTTACATAAAATTAAATAGTAGCGGTGGTGTTGGGATACTTCTCTTGCTCCTGATTTTAGTGATAATGCTTCTACTTTTTCACCATTAAGCATGTACCACAGACAAGAACCAAAGAAAGCAAAGGAAACATAATTAGAAAGTAGAAAATATCATGACAAAATTAAGACCAAATTTATCTATTACATCAATACATGTAAATAGTATAAAGTCAGCAGTCACAAATTGGTTTTCAGGTTGGATGAAAAATCAAACTAAGTGATCTAAAGAAAGGACACATTCAAAAGAAAGTAATTCACAAAGGTTAAAAAAGCACACAAAGAAATAGGAAGTAAATGCTAATCAAAAAAAGATGAAGTTTTGACATGAACATCAGCCCATGAAGATAAAAGTGTTAAAAGAGACAAGGAAGTGTACTTTAAGAATAATATGAAGAGTAAAAATCCACAAGTGGGTGTGACTATTTTAAACTCTATGCAATAAATACCAAAATGAAAAACCAAAAGTGATGCTTGACCAGGCCACCACAGTGAGATGGTTTTCCTTGGATGGCCAGCACCATCCGAGGAAAAAAACCTTCCATCAGAGATAAGCCACATGCACACATCCTCACAAAACCAAAAAGCAAAACAAAACAAAACCAGAATTCTTGAGTCTCCTCCAGAAATAAAGCCTCGAGACTGTTTCCTGTAAAAGTTGCTGACTCTAGGGGAGAGCAGTGTTATCTCTGATATCTGAAGATATGCTGCAGTTCTTCTTCTTTTTTTTTAATGAAATTTCTTTTAAAATTTTTATTTATTTTAACATGTTTATTGGAGTATAATTGCTTTACAATGGTGTGTTAGTTTCTGCTTTATAACAAAGTAAATCAGCTATACACATACATATATCCCCATATCTCCTCCCTCTTGTGTCTCCCTCCCACCCTCCCTATCCCACCCCTCTAGGTGGTCACAAAGCACTGAGCTGATCTCCCCGTGCTATGCGGCTGCTTCCCACTAGCTATCTATTTTACATTTGGTAGTGTATATATGTCCATGCCACTCTCTCACTTCTTCCCAGCTTCCCCTTCCCCTTCCCCTTCCCGTGTCCTCAAGTCCATTCTCTATGTCTGCACCTTTATTCCTGTCCTGCCCCCAGGTTCTTCAGAACCATTTTTTTTTTTTTAGATTATATATATGTGTGTTAGCATATGGTATTTGTTTTTCTCTTTCTGACTTACTTCACTCTGTATGACAGACTCTAGGTCCATCCACCTCACTACAAATAACTCAATTTCATTTCTTTTTATGGCTGAGTAATATTCCATTATATATATGTGCCACATCTTCTTTATCCATTCATCTGTCAGTGGACACTTAGGTTGCTTCCATGTCCTGGCTATTGTATATAGTGCTGCAATGAACATTGTGGTACATGACTCTTTTTGTTTTTTTTGTTTGTTTGTTTGTTTTTAACATCTTTATTGGGGTATAATTGCTTTACAATGGTGTGTTAGTTTCTGCTTTATAACAAAGTCAATCAGTTATACATATACACATGTTCCCATATTTCTTCCCTTTTGTGTCTCCCTCCCTCCCACCCTCCCTATCCCACCCCTCCAGGCGGTCACAAAGCACTGAGTTGATCTCCCTGTGCTATGCAGATGCTTCCCACTAGCTATCTACCTTACGTTTGGTAGTGTATATACGTCTATGCCTCTCTCTCGCTTTGTCACAGCTCACCCTTCCCCCTCCCCATATGCTCAAGTCCATTCTCCAGTAGGTCTGTGTCTTTATTCCTGTCTTACCCCTAGGTTCTTCATGACATTTTTTTTCTTAAATTCCATATATATGCGTTAGCATACGGTATTTGTCTTTCTCTTTCTGACTTACTTCACTCTGTATGACAGACTCTAGGTCTATCCACCTCATTACAAATAGCTCAATTTCATTTCTTTTTATGGCTGAGTAATATTCCATTGTATATATGTGCCACATCTTCTTTATCCATTCATTCGATGATGGGCACTTAGGTTGTTTCCATCTCTGGGCTATTGTAAATAGAGGTGCAATGAACATTTTGGTACATGACTCTTTTTGAATTATGGTTTTCTCAGGGTATATGCCCAGTAGTGGGATTGCTGGGTCATATGGTAGTTCTATTTGTAGTTTTTTAAGGAACCTCCATACTGTTCTCCGTAGTGGCTGTACCAGTTCACATTCCCACCAGCAGTGCAGGAGTGTTCCCTTTTCTCCACACCCTCTCCAGCATTTATTGTTTGTAGATTTTTTGATGATGGCCATTCTGACTGGTGTGAGGTGATACCTCACTGTAGTTCTGATTTGCATTTCTCTAGTTATTAGTGATCTTGAGCATTCTTTCATGTGTTTGTTGGCAATCTGTATATCTTCTTTGGAGAAGTGTCTGTTTAGGTCTTCTGTGCAGCAATTCTTTCAGGAAAGTCATGTGAGGGAAAATGGCCTTTTACCACCAATGGGAATAATGAACGGATAAACTATAGCTTTATGTTTAATCCTTTAAATATTGGCTACATCCTTTATTTAAGAAACCTAGTTCTCTGGAATGCTGAACTTCCTTATAAACATTGCAGATAAAAATACTTTTCTTAGTGCTCACATTTTCTTTGAATTTTCCTTTACTCCAACATCAGGATATATTGAGCATGAAAAACAGGAAGTGTAACAGAAACACATTTGGACAGAAATGGACAGAAGTGTTCACAAATGGACAGAAATATAGTGATGGTAACATTAAGTCACCTTTTTTGACCCTTGATAAATTAGGGGGACAAAAATAAAAAGAGATATACAAGGCTTGAAAAATATGATTGTATTTATACTCAAAAACAAAATAATTTTGTTTCTTACTCATCAACTTTGTCACTGTTGATTGCCCACAAAGAAAAGATGACGATATTAGGATCCTTAAACAACCTTCTGCCACGAACTCCACGTTTTTTTTGTATTACTTTGTTAAATTGATAATATTCATAGCATTTTCCTCCGTAACCATTTCCCATACATTTATTTATTGCTCACTACTAATCCCTTTGTCATGGATTCTCTAGTCATCTCATATTTTTCTTTTCTGAAAAAAGCATTTCCTTTTTTTCAAGAAGATGGTGAGTTTTCATTTTTAAATTCCCCAGTGTTTGGTAGTATCTGTCTGAGGTTGCATAGTGCAGTTGCTGAGAGTTTAAGTTCTGTATGAAGATCCCTATGAAGGTCTTCCTAAGTTTGAATTCTAGCTTTGCCACTCCGTATGTGACCTTGAGCAAGTAACTGTGCTCACGTTTCCTTATCCTTAAAAGAAGGCCACCTATATGTACTGTTTATTCCATTTGTTGGCATCTCTGCATACCTGCCCCAGATCCACTCTGGGTCTGCTCTGCCTCTTTCTGTACCCCAGGATGCTGACCTCTGGTCTCTGCATCATTTGGGCCCCCTGGCTGGCTGGTTTCCAGCTGCATTAGGCCAGTGGAAGTTTAGGCTTGCAGGAAATCAGATGGTGGTGGGAGTGGGTATTTTTTTCTTGCTTTCTCCCTCTGCACCACTTGTGAGGACAGTCTCTGAAGGTGGCCACTCCTCCCCAGCTCCAACTCTCACCAGACACTCTCCTCTCCTTTCCAGTCGTGAGGGCAGTAATGGTAAGCCACTGCTCTTTTCTCCAGGTTTTTCACCAGATCTTGTTGTTCCCTTAACCCTGACTACCTTTCTAAGTAGTTCCTTTATTCCAGTCTCTTCATTTGAAATATCTGGGGTGAACCATGTTGCCTGCCAGGATCCTGACTGATATAGTCTGTAGGACCAGGAATGGCCCCAGTGATAGAATTCTTAGACTGGGTTGCTAATATAGTAAGCAAATTCATGGATGACCTCCATGCCTGGGTACACAGGACATAAGCAATAGGTGACATGCTGTGACATTAATGATCACTCCAGTTATTCTCACAGTGATATAAGATGGAGAACCATCGAGGGCAAGGGTTTGGAAGATCATCAGCCTGTTGTACTCCCTGATATTATGACAATGATGATGACAGACATTGCAGGGAGCATAACCTGCTTCTGTCTGTGCTGGAGAGCTTGTGTAAAAACAAGTATATTGCTTTACCTTCAATTCAAGGCAAAAGTGGAGAACCAGAAATGTCCATAAAGGACCTTTAGAGGCCTTAAGGGAATCCCTAATTGCCTGTAGCTGCAGGGGAGTCATGAATAAGGATCAGACCTAAAATCAAATTGCTCAGTTGCAGAATTACAACTCTAGTTAAGTATGCAACCTTTTTTTTTTTTTTTTTTTTGAGGTTCGCGGGCCTCTCACTGTTGTGGCCTCTCCCGTTGCGGAGCGCAGGCTCAGCGGCCATGGCTCACGGGCCCAGCTGCTCCGCGGCATGTGGGATCTTCCCGGACTGGGGCACGAACCCGTGTCCCCTGCATCGGCAGGCGGACTCTCAACTACTGTGCCACCAGGGAAGCCCAAGTATGCAACCTTTGAAAGTCTCTTGTGCTAAGGTTAGAACATTGATTGGGAAGGAAGGATCTTCTGAGACTTCAGAAAAGGATATTTGTGCAGGCACAAGTTGAACCTCCAAATCACCCTGAGCCTCCTTTGCTACTGCAGATAGTACCTCCTCTCCTCTTGCATGAAATCACCCTTTTCTTTCACTGAGACCTTTCAGTGATACTCCCTGAGGCAATTGCCTTGCTGGGGAATGCCTATCCTTCTAGCACCCAGAAGGCTTCTATGCTCAAAAGTAGAGTTAAATCACGGCATGGCACAGGAGAGAACTGTAAATTCACTTCCAGGGGGAGACAGTAAATAGATCAAAGGAACTGCAAGTGCTTTTCACTTATTTTAGATGTGCTGGACTCTAAGGAGTACGTAAGAGAATGAATTCTAAGGGTTTAGACTAGGGATTGGCAACTTTTGGCTTGAGGCCCACTACCTGTTTTTGTATGGTATGCAAACTGAGAATGATTTTTATATTTCTAAATGGTTGAAAAAAATAATATTTTATGTTACATAAAAATTATATAAAATTCAAATATCAGTGTCTGTAAATAAAGCTTTATTGGAACACCGCCATGCCTATTTGTTAATGGGACTTTGGTGCTACCAGATGGGTAGTCATGGCAGACTGGCTCTCACAGCTGTAACTGTTCACTCTCTGTCCCTTTACAGAGAAAGTTTGCTGATTTCTGCTCCATAACCTGGAAATGTTGGTTGGAATCACCACCATTGAATTGGGATCCCAATTTTAATGGGAATAATGAGATCCTGGTTAGGCAGAGGCCAGGTGGTGGGATGACTGAAGGGAAGCTGGGTTCCTGTAAGAAGTATCTTATGGGAAGTAACATAGTCACCAGTGTGTACTGTAAAATCGTTCTCTAAGCATTTCCCACAGGCCATTTATAGGGTGACTGTACATAGGGAAAAGGAGATTTTTCAGACCATTCATATGTTATAAAATACTGACCCTGGGTTGAGGCTGGTCACTAAGTACCCAGTATGCCATTGTGACCTACCAGTCAGTGTAGGGACTTATGGAGCATAGATAGATGGAGTCATTTTTTAACAACTTACTATCTTGAAAAAATTTCAAACACTTATAGAAATAGAATGGTGATAATGAACCCCATGCACTCATCCTCTAGGTTCAACAGGTATCAATACTTTGCTTCTATTATTTTGCCTAACCACATTAACACTTTCCCCCCATCCCTTGGAGATTTCTAAAAGATCCCAGGCATCACATCATCTTGACTATATACCTCCAATAGGTAAATACTTCTTCTTTTTAATGTAGCATCATGTCTTTATCACATATAAACAATTAACAATAATTCTTTAAAATGATCTGTTACACAGTCCATGTTTGAATTTCCTTAATTGTATAAAAAAACTGGTTTCTTTGGTGATTTGTTTGAATCAGTACCTAACTGAATTCTATACTTGTACTTAGTTGATATATCTCATGCCTCTTTTATCTGTAACAGTTTCTTCTCCCTACTTTTCATGATATTTGGTGAAGAAACTGGGTCATTAGTCTTGTAGAATTTTTCTTATTTCAAATTTGGCTGATTGCATTTTCATCATATTATTTAACTTAGTTTTCCTCCCCACTCCAACTACCCTCACCAGGCCAAAATAGCGTACCAAGAGCAGTGCCATCTCCTTTGGAGTAATTGTGGAGACTAGGGCCACATTTCCACTTACTTGTGTGGTTGGTCCAAAAGCTAGGTGGATCTTGAAGAATGACAGTGGGTTGTCATAAGCTTCAGTAGTGATGCCTTTGTAGTTGCTATTCAGATGTGGTCTATTTCCTGGAGCAAATCAGCACAGTTCCTGCCCTTGGTTTGCAGCTACAGACCTATCAGAAAAAATTCCTATATCCAATAGTAAAAGCAGAAGCAATTTTAATTTCTATGGGAAGGCCTAGAGTATACTTCTAATGGACTGTGTTAACTCATTTACTTTCTATTGTAATGTACTAGAGGCACTTTGATCATCTTGATGTCCCATAGAACATTACATGAACCAATTACATTGATGACATTCTGATAATCAGATCTGGTGAGCAAAAAATAGCAAATGACATAAACACCTTAGCATGTCTGTGGGTGGAAGATAAACCCTGTGAAAATTCAAGGATCTGAATGTTGCTAGAATTCCAGTGGTTTGAAGTCTAACCGGATATTCCTTCTAAAGTGAAAGGCAAATTATTAGACCTTGAACTGCAGACAACAAAATAATTTTTGGTGGGACTCTTTGGATTTAGAGGCACTATGTACTACCTTTCAGTATGTTACTCTGATTCATTTACTGGCTTGCTCATAAGACTGCTGTTTTTGAGTGGAGACCTAAGGAGAGCTCTATAGAAAGTTCAAGCTGTGTTGGAAGCTGCCTTACCATTTGGACCTAGTGATTGTTGATGTGTATATGGCCTTCAGTAAGCATCAATAGGAAGATCACTGTGGATTGGCTCTCACACCATAGGATTTTAAGGTTATCACCTTTTACGCTGTTGAAATTCTCTCTGTGAGAACCAGTTCCTGTTTTGATGTAGGATCCTCAAAAAAATGGAATACTGACCATGAGATACCAAGTAGCAATAAGACCTGAGAAACTTATCATGGTCTGGGTGTTTTCTGACCTACCATATCAGAAATTGCATGGCAGCAATCCATCATTACTTAAAATGGATCTGGGTTTGAGCAGTTCCAGAGGGCATAAGTAAGTCTGATTAAATGGTTGCTCAGATTCACATGGTATCATCATCTTCCCCCGCCTTTCCTTCAGCTCACATATACGGCCTCATGGGGTGTTGCCTATGACCAATTAGCAGAAGAGGAAAAATCGAAAGTCTGGTTTACATGTTGGTGTAAACAGGCACCAGCTGGTAGAGGAGAGCTAAAATATTTTTACAGACCTACTTAAAAGTGTCTATGGTCAGAGCTGAAGGGGAGCTTCCTAATGGATAGAACTTTCAACAGTACATATGGTGGTCTGCTCTCCTCAGAAAGAAAGGTGGCCTGAAGTATGGATCTGCATTGGGTCATGGGCTTGCTAACAAGATAGATGACCGATCAAGGTCTTAGAAAGAAAGGATTGGAAGGGTGATGACAAGAAAGTCTAGGGAAGATAAATGCTTATTCTCTTAGTAATAAGGTGGCAAGATGACCTGTACTATAGATGTCACCCTTTTTTACCAGCCACCATGATGCTTGCTCAAAAGGCTCATTGACAAAGTGGGTATGGCATCAGGGATGGAAGTTATGCATAGGCTAAAAAACACAGGCTCTCCCTTACCAACGCTAATCTGACTACTGCTTTGCCGAGTGTCCATCCTATATACAGCACAGACTGACACTTGGTCCCCAATATGGCTCGATTCCTAGGGGGGACCAGTTAACCATTCAATGGGAAGTTGAATATGTTGGTTTCCTACCATTTTGGTGGGGGAAACTATCCTTACAGGATTCACATTCTGGTTACAGATTTGCCTTCCCTTCCCACATTTCTTATGTCGGCACGACCATCTACCATTGAGGGACCCACAAAATACCATTGTGTTCCTTACCACATCGTCTTCAACCAAGAAACTCATTTCATAGTGAAAGAAGTATGGCAATGAGCTCAGGCCCATGGAATTCAATCACGGGGTCTTCCCACTTCCTCATGATTTAAAAACAGCTTGACCGAACAGTGGAAGGGCCTACTAAATGCTGAGTTATGAGTTCAGCCTGAAGACAATGCTCTGTGATGTTTCAGTGCTGCCCTACAGAAAGTAGCATATACTTCATATTCATAATGTTTGTACCATTACCCCATAGCCAGAATATACAATCTGGGGACCAAGAAGTGGAGCAGTGAGTGACCCTTCTTTTTATTATATCTAATAATCTAGAATTTCTGGTTCTCGTTTTTGCAGGCTTGGTCTTGGTAAGTTGGGAGTCCGGTTGGCTAAGGGAGGGGTCCTTCTACTAGGTTTTACTAAATTAGAGAGAATGCCCCCTGGCCATTTTAGGTTCTCCAAGGCGCTGAAGTGACAGGCCATGATGTCTCATCCCTATTACCAAAGGCAAAGTGGGTTACTGATAATTATATCAGGGGCAAAGAAGGATTAGGTCTGAAATGTAATCACTGGGGAACCCTTAGCACTTACCACCACTGGGCACACTACATATTTGTTTATTGTCCTCACTAAACTGTGAGCACCATAAGGGGGGACTGTGTCTATCTTGTTCATTGGTATGTCTCTCGTTCCTGTAATTTATAGTTTTAGTTGCTTAATAAATATTTGCTGAGTGAATGAATGCACACTGGTAACTGTCAATCGGGAGGTGAACTTTTAGACTCTGGAATCTGCTTTGGTATCTAGATTCCATTACTTTCTACCTGTTTGACCTGTGAGAACTGAAGATCTGAACCTTGCTCTGTTTTAGCTTCCTCATCTGTGCAGAGGCTACGACTGCAAGCCCACGAATCCAAAATCCAAAATGCTCTGAAAACCCTATGTTTTCATAGGTTTGACTCAAACTCATTTGGGTGGCAAAACTTGGCCTGATTTGAATTGATATGAGCTATTTGCACAATTTATTTTTCCAACTTAGTGTGACTATTCATATATTTCACTGCAAAATATTTACATGTTTGAATACAATGTGCTTCTCTAAGATCTGTGAATTTTATGTCTTATAGGGCACTTATACCTTATTCCCTTATTGACAAAAAGACAAATTTCAAGACATATTTGGCTCCGGAAGTTTTGAATATGAATTGTGTACCAATAATAGCACCTATCTTATTGGGCTGTTGTTGGATTCAATGGGTTAATACATATAAAGTGCCTAGTGCCTGCCTCACAGTAAGCAATAAATGTTAGCTGTCATTAGTATTACAAGACCTTCCGCTTCTGAGATATCTTATTTCCCATCATATCTGAAACCTGTTTAGGTGTTTTAGAGGGTGTCATGGGGCCTGTGTAATGTGTTTTGTTCATTTTCTGTTTTGGGAGAGACAGGGGAAAGGAGGACAGCACATTTGGGTCGTGGAAAGGAATGTGTTGTGAACCTGGTCTCTGCTTTCACTCCCCAGTTTGATTTAAAGCTCTGCCCAGAGTTTACTACAACCTTGTGATGACATGTCCAAGGCCGGGGGGGTACCCAACTTAGGGTGGATCGTGGACACTGATCTTTGCATAGCGACAGGCTGCACCTTCTCTCCTTTACCTCCTTCTTCCCAAATATTCCTCCTACCAGAAATACGGCGAGACTTGAGGCTGGACCTCCAACCTCCTGTTCTGCTGGGAAAAGGTGGCACTACCTGGGGTTCTTTGCGGCTTCTTCACCCTGGGCTTCTTGCACCTTCAGAGGAGCTTCTTTATGTCTCTGTGTTCATATTTTCTTTGTTTTTGGTCTTCTGTTTTGCTAGATACATATATTTTGTTGGATATAATTAGCCCTAGGTCACTGAATAGCCTGGCTTCTCTCTGCAGCTTTGTTCTCAGCCTGAAAAAAACAAGACACAAAATAGTGAGCTCTGGAGATTTCTTTCTGATTCTGAGGAGACGCTTGTAGATTTTTACATTTCTTTGGACTTTCTACACCTATTGTCTTCTTCCTGCGTTGTGAGTATTCTTTATACGCATATGATTTTGCCTTCTCTCTCATTTTCATTCACTATTAGTCACCATACTAGTTCCTGGAATAATCTCTTTCTCCCTCTCTCCTTTTCTTTTCAGCTTAGCCTTTTCACAAAGTAAGCAGAAATCTGTGTCTCTTCTTATGTTTGATGGCTACTGGTTTACTTTTTTACATCCTGTTTTACTTAAAGTTTATAAATTTTTTAGCGGTAGTGAGGGAGAATCTGTGATAGTTTCACTCTGCCAACTTTCTCTGAAAACCTCATCTACTGCATTAGCATGTATAGTGTCAAGGTAGGTGCTCTATAGGGCAGTTCATAGGAATTAATGGATAAGGGTAATTAGACATAGGGTAGTTAAACTTTTGGGTGCAGAAGGGAGTCAGAAAAAGTCCATAGAATTGAGCCCTACCAGGCCTCACAGTGACAGACCTCTGTCTATTAAGGGGCACCCATCATTCAGTTTGTACACTTACTTTTTAACATCTTTATTGGAGTATAATTGCTTTACAAGGGTGTGTTAGTTTCTGCTGTATCACAAAGTGAATCAGCTACACATATACATATATCCCCATATCTCCTCCCTCTTGCATCTCCTTCCCACCCTCCCTATCCTGTCCTTCTAGGTGGTCACAAAGCACTGAGCTGTTCTCCCTGTGCTATGTGGCTGCTTCCCACTAGCTTTCAATTTTACATTTGGTGCACACTTACTTATTCTTCACATAATTTTTGAACCTATGATGAACTGGGGTCCTGCAGATAGAGCAGAAAAATGAAAGAAACTGAAATCTCTGCCTTTCTGGAGCTTACACTCTATTGGACAGAAAGAGACAACAAACAAAATAAATAAGTACATTTTTCAGCTTCTTTGAAGTTGTAAGAGCTATGGAGAGAAACAAATCATGGAAGGCTCCTAGAGTGGAGGCAGGGGAGGATTACCATTTCCCTTACTGGGGAGGGCCTCACTGAGAAGGTGACATGTGGGAAAAGATTTGAGGAAGCGACTCATGCATATTTCTGGAAGGAAGAACTTTCCAGGCAGAGGGAACAGCAAGATAACAATCCCCCCCCCCCCCCACCCATTTTTGTCCTTCTCCTTTCTGCTGGGTATAGCAGATAAAAGTCCTTTAGTGGTCTAGGCTGCTCAGAAAATTGTTTCAATTCTTCACTTCAGTATCCATGTATAATGTAGCCCAGGGGGCTGCATACTTTAAAGCAATTATTAATATTTGTAATAAAATGTAAGTATTCCTTTTGGCTATATGATAATGAGCGTGCGTAAGTTAGTAACTGTCAATAAATATATGTTCTAAGAAGTTTAACTTGGTGCTTGTTCTTCTTCAGCGCATGTAGGTAACTGAGCAGAGGGCCTGAGTGGTCATCAGATAAGCATCCTTGAGTTGCATAAGATCTGCCAGATTCTTTCAAAGAAAAATTTCCTCCTCTTTTCTATTTGTATCTTGTTTCCTCTTTTAACGGTCAGAAGGTAGTCTGGGTTTGAATTGTGATTACCTCTCTCATCTCTGCATTGATCTGCATGATCTAGAAGGAAACAAACTTCTGCTTCACTGAGCTGGATGGTTTTATCAGGTGATTTCAATCTGAAAGCAAATTGTTCTCTGGAGAATATATGCTTATTGCTGGTGATTTTTGAGAAAAGATTTAACAAATAAATTTCAACATACGCCTTGTTCTATTTGAAAAAAGCATAATAAGACAGTGTTTGGGATTTAGAATAATGATCTAAAAATAGCTGAGACTGTACTCCCACTTGGAAAAAAAAATCGCTATAAATGATCTTTTTTCTTCTCCTTCTGAGCATTGCATAAAGCAAACCCAGTTCACAGCCACTAAAGGATATTCTCAAAGAGAAATCTCAAGTCATTTTCAGCTCAGGGCCCCGGAGACCTCATTATACTGCCATTACAAACAGACCTGCAGTTAGTTATGCCTTTCTGCTGCTAGTGAGTTAAGCAAATGGCACAGGGATTGTTATGCAGTTACATTAACTAGTTGCTGGCACTTAGACAACTATGTCCAGTGTACTTCATTTTATGGAATGAATGCCTTTTTGAAAAATTGAGTTCTAATTTAATTGTATCTTTAAAATTTTACACCAGTGATTCTCAAAGGGCACACTCCCTGAGCAGGTTTATCAGAATCACTGATGTTTACAGGTCTTTTTGAAAACCCCACGTTCCACCCCACTTCTGTTCTGCTCCATTCTTCAAGGGGAAATGGGAGTTCTCCCACGGAGAGTAAGAATCTCTGCTGTAGAGAGTTATTGATCTTGTTTGGAGACTAGAAAGGCTTCAGAAATGTTGGCGTGGAGGCAAAGTTGAGAACTGCGAAGAGGCTTAGCTTTCTGGCACCTACAGAAGCGAGTCTGCGTGTCAGTCTCACACCACTTTCCACAGTGCGTTGTTATCCTTTGTTCACGTGTGCACTCCCTCCTCTTAGGAGCATCTTGAGAGTAAGAGTGGTGATTGCTTACTTTATAATACCTTGTACATAGCAACTGCTCAATAAATATTTATTGAATGGATGAAGGAACGATTTTAAAGATATTATATTTTGAGGGATCAAAGTGTAGTATAGGTTAACTCAGTCCTCAAGGACTAGCAGAATAAAGCATACATATATTAGGAGGAAAAACAAATCTTGAGTTAAAGCACAAGTTTTCTAAGGAGAATAAATTCCATCAATATGATGAACCATTTTTTTGGTGGAGCATCTTGATGGATTTGCATATGCAGATGTAGCCTGATGCAGACTTTGAGAGTGAGGACTGAAGGGAATTGAATTGTTCTATCAAACAGAATGAAAAAAATGAGAGTTTCTTGAAGATGTGCCAGAAGGATGGGGGAGGAACTGAGGGTGACAGAAGTGGGTAGATGAAAGGAGAAAGAGAGAAACCAATGAAGTGAAGTGCTACCTGGAGTCAAATGGCCAGGGAAACCTGCAATATGAATCCCCAGGTTTTAATATTAATTGTGTGGCCTTTGTTGGATTGTTGTGCTGTAGACCCCTGCTCGGTCTCCCCAGTGATTCAGTAATGACTGTTGAATATTTATACACACACACACACATACATTTCTGAATGAGTATGGTGTCAAACAGCAACCAACTAGATATTTCTCTAATTGTGATATAAATTTCAAACTTTTGCTTAAATCTGTCATCTACACAAAATCTTATGTGAGTAGGGTTTATCTGCTTATCATTGGGTGGTTTCATCTTACAGACATCAGGGAAAGGGGCTGACTTCTACTTCTGGATTGACCAAGGGTAGAATAGGAATAGCAAGTACAGGAGAGAAAGATGATCCACACGCTGAACAAAGGGCACCCAAGAACGGGTTCAGAGCCAGAGATGACTAAGAACATCAAAGCCCCCCAGAAATTCACTAGAATCTTGTGGTGTGTCAAAGACTGGCGGGAATGGGGTTTGAAACACACTTAGATAGATCTTAATGCGTAGAGAGGCTCTAGCTGACATCTGAGTTACAGATACATGAAAAAAAGCAATTGAATTCTCACTGCAATATATTATACATGTCAGATGAATGACAGAATAAATAGTGGAGAAGTTCAAAGTGGGGGAAGTCATTTGAACTGAGGCAGATGGGAAGGGTTTTTCTGAGGAATTAGAATTCAACTTGAATCTTGTGAAAGAGAGAAGTGAAGTTTCTGATGAGAGATTATTTTTCACTCAACAAATGCCCACTCACTTATTCCGCTCCTAGAATTTGTCAGGAACTATGTTAGACTATCCCGATATAAAGACGATTAAGACATCGTCTTTGGGCTTCCCTGGTGGCGCAGTGGTTGAGAGTCCGCCTGCCGATGCGGGGGACACGGGTTCGTGTCCCGGTCTGGGAAGATCCCACGTGCCGCGGAGCGGCTGGGCCCGTGAGCCATGGTCGCTGAGCCTGTGCGTCCGGAGCCTGTGCTCTGCAACGGAAGAGGCCACAACAGTGAGAGGCCCGCATACCCCCCCCCCCAAAAAAAAAAAGACATCGTCTTTGTCTTCAAGGAACAAAAACCTAAGGGTGAAAACATTTTCATAAGCAGGTAATGATAATAACTTATAATGTGTTGAGTCCTACGCTAGTGTATGAGGAAAATCCCATGGAAGAGCTCACATGTGAATGATTCTTTCTGCTTAGGTTGTTTCAGGGAAGATTTCATGAAGAACTTGCCATTTGATCTGGGTCTTGAAGGAAGCATAGACTAGAACTAAGTAAAGGATAAGATAGCATATTTTAATTAAAGGAAATAACGTGAGCAAAGCTAGGAGACCAGAAATACATGGGTATGTAAAGTATGGCAAAGTCTGCTGTGGCTGCAGCACAGGGAGTGTGCTGGAAGAGGCTGGAATGTTACTGTCAGGCAAAGAGGTGAAAGGCTTGAATGGCGTTATTTATAGACAGAAGGAGCCTTCACAGGTCTCCAAGCTGGGAGGCATGATCGGATTTATTTTGGAAAGATAACTGAATTTGGGAGGAGGATGAAAACAAAAGAGGAGAATTTGAAGGCTAATACTTGCGTGGTATTTACTTTGTGCAGGGTACATTCTAAGGGTTTGACGCATATTAACTACTTAAGACAGTGCTAAGAGGTAGGTCCTATTATTAACCACATTTTATAGATGAAAAAATTATACAGGCTCCATAGAAAATAGGTGGTGGAATCAGGTTTGAACCTGTTGGTCTGACTGCAGAGTCTACTTTTAAATGCTACAAACCCAAAGCAAGGGCTGATCGTGAGATCTTAAAAATAGGACAGTGTGTACAGAATCGTAAAATGGAACCCCAAACTACTACAGGGCATGTGGGAGAAAGGTGACTAAGATGAATCAGTTTCTGTTTGGATTGCCTGATAAATGGTGAAGATATGAACCAAAAGAGACATACCAATTTATTCAGAAAATAAGAAAAACGCAGCTTTTCAGTAGATCGTGATCTTTGTGCTCTCAACAAGCATCTAACCAGATGGTGACGTCGACACATACTACTATTTCAGTGTATATGGACAGGTTCAAATTCATGGCAATGCTGATGTTACAACTATTAGATTAAATTTAAATCTGTGATATACAATGCCCAAAATTCAAATACAAACGGGAGGTTCAGTTAATCAGTCAATCACTCCATTGTTTGGTGTCATGTAACAAGAACATCTGGAAGACTGAATAAGTTTCACTTTTTATACAGATTCTTTGCCGTTATGTAGCTGCCACATTTAAGAAATGAGGCCAACCTCCGAGATCTGTATGCAAAGAAGCATACAGAAGCATATATTGGTATAATGCTTTACATAGTTTTCAACATTTTCGCAGAAAAAAGATACAAAAACCAATATGCATTCCCAAATGATTAGCGATATAGCAGTATGCCTGACTCTTTAATATTTCTTTGTGTTTCTTGAATGCCCATAATGTATTCGGAACTGAAATATAAGGATTAAAGGGAATTCAGTAGAGTCAAACCACACGTTTTGTTCCTTGTATATTTTCTTAACCAGCTAAGGGGACATTAAGATGTTTTGTGTCCTATAAGGTGACCTTTTTAGAAGATTATCTCCCTTTGCTGAATGTTGCTAACACGTGGCTAAATGTGCTTCCTACTTATTTAGGTTTTAAATTGTTTTCTTCATTCGCTGTTTATTCAGCTGTTTGTGTGTGCAATAGTATGGTGTTGAGCAGTTTTCATTTGAAGCCACTGGAGGACAGGGATCCATCTGTTTGCACGGCACACAGAGCCAGACCGAGGTGTGCCGGGTGAATGACTTTGCCTGGTGATGATACGATGAATAATGATTTCTGAATAACATTGGCGATACCTAGATAATTATTTGGAATATGAATCCATCACTTTTAGCTATAGTATATAGTATGTATAGATACATATATATATAATATAATACAATATATATGGAGGAAAAAATTGCCTTTGTTTCACAGCAAATATTCAGGAAAGGGTAGACTAGGAAAACCTTCATCCCTGAGACTTTCAAAGAACAGCACCTAATCCTTGTATTCTTCCATAATAATGTCTTCAACAGCTCCCAGCTCCTGAATGTCTTCCCTGCTGTGCACTTTACAGATGAAAGCGCTAAGCATTAAAATTTTTTTAATCTAGTTTGATATCTACAGCAACCTAATGAGGTGGTAATATTATTCCTGCTTTATAAATAATGAACCCAAAGCTCGAAGAGTTTGAGTAACTTTCTGGAGGTCATCCTAGTAGTGAAGCAGGACTTGAACACAGGGGTTCCAAAGGCTGTGTTCTTTTTACCTTCTACAACGACCATGCCTGAGGGTTAACAACATCTCAGGAGACTCAGCAAGAATTGAGGGGATCAAGGCCTGAGCAAAGAACATATCCTACAGTTAGAATATAGAAGACATTTACAGATTATTATGAGTCAAGCAAGGCCCCCCCTGCAACACACGGTTATGATTAACATTTATTCAAGCTTATCTCCCCACATTTCTGGACTTAGCCATTTACTCATTTGATGAGCTTGGGGAAGGTAAATTATCTGCAAGTACTATCTGTATGACAAAGTACAGAAAACAGTGAAAGGCCATATTTGTATCAATTTATTTAAATTCTATTTCTTTCAATCCAATTCCACACATAGCTATAAATTGAGCATCTATAATGTGCGATTTTATTGTGCTAAGCACTACAGCAAGGTTTAAAAAATAACAAAAAAAGAAACATGGTTAATCCTCTCCTTAAGTTTGCCTGGGGAAGAGTAGTCCAGCTGTTCCCTTGCCCTCTATTTTGCCTATCCACAAAGCATATTTGTTCAGATATCTTGCTGCATCTTTACTCAAAAAAATTCTAACCCTCAATTGCAAAGCATTGGAGAACTCTTAGTTTGGAGCAATATCATAAAGTTTAATGAGTGAAATCACCACAAGATGGTTATGTTTAGAGGAATATTTGGGGAAGTAAAGCCAAGAGATGACGAGTATAATTACAAGTGTGGGAATATACAAAATGCTGAACAAAGTAATCTGAGAGTAAGCCCAGGACCGAAATATAATTGGGATTTGAAATCACATGTCGTTGGTGAAATTTCACAGGCAAAAAACCTGAATTTGTGAAATACAAGTTCAAATTTGTTACTTAACTTTTTCATAAAATTTCAGTTCTTTTCATGAACCATTTCCATTAGGTAGCAGAAAACGAGATTTGTTCCCATCAGGCAAACTTGGTGAAAGTAATGTGACTATTCTGATCATATACTCAGTCGAGTGAGGGGTTTTCTTGCTTCTCCTTACTGGATTGTGTTTAAGTTCCAGGAGGTTTACAGTAGGACTATAGCACTGGAGAAGAGGGGGTGTCTGCTCCACAAGCATGCTCTGTGTACCTTGGCCCATGTCATATGGTCCTTGTTGGTTTTTGGCATCTGCTCCTGATATTTACAGTTCCTGAATTCCAGGTTCAAGTGCTCTGAAGTTGCCTCTCTCAAACTGCAAGACCCACTCTCAACCTTACCTACTTCCTCTCTGAGGGCTCTGGACCTGTTTTCCTTAAACATCCTAGGTGCCCATGACTTTGCCAGCCTGCTTGTAGGCTCATTTGTCTAGATGGCTTAGTCAGCAGAGGCCATTTGACTGTTGTGGTGCCATTCTCCTTCATGAAGTCTGAAGCCTCTCCAGGCTATACTTTGGGCAGGGAGGCATGTATCTTCTTCTCTGTCCTGGGATGCCAACAAATTTAACAGGCTTTTCTGTTGTTTTCACATCCTAGGCTCAGCGCTTGTATGGGGGGCTGGGAGGGCGTGGCCCTCTTTCTCAGAGAACTGTGCAAGAGTTAGCTGACAATTTCTTTCCTCTCCATTTCTGAATATTCTCCTCCACTAGCCCAGAAATCTTTTCCCTCTGGGAGGTTGGAAAAACTGAAGAGGCAGCTCTCCTTTCGATCTCTGTTTATGGGTCCTTCAGGATTTGGGCTCTTTATGTTTGAAGCCAAGCTTTTGGCACTTAAGAAACTTACTCTTTTTTTTTTTTTTTTTTTTAAGAATAAAAGCTTGATCCTTGCAAATCAAGAACACCTTGGCTTTCAAAACTGTTGTTTTTGCTAGAGTTCCAAAATCTATTTATAAACCCAGTTGACTCATGTTCTCAGCTCTGTCTGTCCACTGAGGGAACAAGTTGCCAAGAGATTCAGTGGGTAAGAGGTTGTAGGGCAATCAGCAAAATGATGAAAAGAAAATGTTTGATTTTCACAGAATTTTATTTCTCCACATTTAACTCCATGCGAATTGTTTTTCACCCTGCAAAGAGCACTCACCTTTAATCCATTCTAATCATTATTTTATCAAGAAAATGGCATTGGGCTACCTGTCCAGAATCTGTTTTCTCCACATGTGTACTCACCCATGAGGCAGTGCATAGTTGTGTAATCATCTTCTGACCCCGGCTTTAGTATCATATGAGGAACCTGGCTATTGAGTGAAGTTCTTACCTTCTTCAGCTAGAAGCACTATTTTCCTGAAGGGTTTCCTTTGATGTGATATTTTTCCTGGATGGCTCAGACATGAAGGTAGGGAGAACTTCTCTGAATTGGGGAAAGAAGAGAGGAACAGCAGCCTTTTTAGGAAGGTAGCCCATGTTTCCCCTGGTCCTCCCACCCAGTGCCTTCCTCTCTGCAGAGTCAGGGTACCGGGTCTGAGTCCCAGTTGTCAAGGGTCAAGTTGGAAATGAGTCCCAGTTAAGCCCTGGCTCCCTTCCCCCAGTTCCTGGCAACTTTCCTGGTCTATTTTCTGTCCCTATGAATTTGCCTATTCTTGATATTTTGTATAAGTGGAATCAAACAATATTTATCCCTTTGTGTCTGGCTTATTTCACTAAGCATAATGTTTTCAAGATTCATCCATGATATAGCATGTAACAGAACTTCATCCATTTTTATTCCTGAATAATATTTCATTGTCCATATATACCACATTTCATTTATCCATTCTTCTATTGACGCACGTTTGCATTGTTTCCACCTTTTGGCTACTGTGAATAATGCTGCAATGAATATGGGCAAACAAGTATCTCTTTGAGTCTCTATTTTCAATTCATATACCTATGAGTGGAATTGGTGGGTTTTACGGTGACTATAACTCTATGTTTAGCTTTTTGAGGAACTGCCAAACTGTTTTTCACAGAAGCTTCACCAGTGTATGATGGTTTTGATATCTCTGCATCTTCGCTGACACTTGTTTTATGTTTTTTAATTTTTAAGTTATTTTTTATTTTGGCCATGCTGTGAGGCTTGCGGGATCTCAGTTCCCTGACCATGGACTGAACCTGGGCCGCAGCAGTGAAAGCACCGAATCCTAACTACTAGACCACCAGGGAACTCCCCGTTTTATTTTTCATTATAGCCATCCTAGTAGATATAAAGTGATAACCCTTTGTAGCTTTGATTTCATTTCCTTAATGACTGAAGATGTTGAAAATCTTTTCATGTGCTTATTGGTCATTTGTATACCTTCTTTGGAGAAATGTTGACTTTAGTCCTTTGCCCATTTTTTAACTGCGTTGTTTATCTTCTTTCTGGTTGAGTTTTAGTAGTTTAAAAAATATATTCTGGATATCAAATCCTTATCAGATATATGATTTAAAATATATTCTCCCATTCTGTTGGTGGTTTTTTCACTTTCTTGATAATGTCCTTTGATGCACAAATGTTCTTTTAATTTTGATGGAGTTCAGTTTATCTATTTTTGTTGTTGTTGCTTGTACTTCTGGTATTGTATCTAAGAATATTTTGCCAAGTCCAAGGTCGTAAGATTTACACCTGTGTTTTCTTTTACAAGTTGTGTTATTTTAGCTTTTGTATTTAGTCATTGATCCAATTCAACTTGTATATGGTATGAAGTAGAGGTCCAACTTTATTCTTTTGCAAGTGAAAATTTATTTGTCCTTGCATCATTTCTTGAAGAGACAGTTTTTTGTTTTTTCTAATGGAATTGGCACCCTTGTCAAATATCAATTGGCCATCAATTGTATGGGTTTATTTCTGGACCCTTCATTCTATTCCATTAGTCTGTATGTCTATCCTTATGCTATGTCCTCCCAATTTTATCTCATTTTGGACTGGGAAATGGCTCTTAAATTTTTCTACTTTGTTTTCAACTCTATTGTATAGCCTTTAGCCTGGTAATTTAGTTTTTGTTCCTGGATTTTCAAAGCCAAATATTTATAATTCAATAAACCCTCCTTTCTCACTCTCAAAAAAAAAAAAAAGAAGAAAGGAAATATGAAAAAAATCTCTTTCAGATCACGTATACTTTGGCTTTCAAGACTGTGTTCTCCATTGGGATTGTTTAAAAACCTATCTAGAAACTAATTTATTTGAAAACATCTCTGGATTTCAGAAACTCTGGATTCTTTTGTGTCCTTCTTTCTTTGTGGCAAAGGGATGCCCTGTGAGAGACTAGGGTGGAAGAGCATTTTCAAGGGGTAGAAGAGGCCACAAGAAACTTATTGGGGATCAGAGAGAAATCTCAGTAATTATTGTGAATTTCGTCCTGTCACAGTACCATTTGTATTGCTTTGGTGAAAAGCCATATGAAAAGAGAGATAATCTTCTAAGAACAGAGAATTTTCAAAAAAAAGAATGGGAATGAGGAAGGAGAAAGAAAAATAACAACAACAAAAAAAGGAAACTAGAATATATAATCGATGGCTGAATATTTTCTAGGACACCTCATGAACAACAGTGTTGAGATTTTTAAATATGAACCTAAAAACTTAGTATTGCATGCCATGTGAAAGTTAATAGAGAGGAAACAATATGGTCTAGAAATTAGCACTAATATTTGATTGAACCACTTAGGCAGAGTTTACATTCTAATAGTATAACACTAATACAAACTGCTTATCTATAGACTCTCAGCTTGCCTTTTAGCCTGTAAATTACCAATGTATTAATTAGCACCTCTGTATCAAGGACAAGGTCCGAGGTCTTACGAAAGTCTCAAGATGGAAACAGTTGAATTTTCTTAGTGCACTTGTGATACTTTTAAATGATAAATCTGAATCTAGGATAACACTCACTTTGCATTTTGAAAGAAACAAAGTTAAATAGCATTTTAAACAACAACAATGAAAAATAAGATCTTTGATATCCATGAGAGGTATTTACCTGGTCATTTACAATTGTTAGCCTAAGGTCACAAACATGCTATGTTGTCCACCCACGTAGTTTTCTCCACGCCTGATGACACTCTGAGGGAGGTGCCTCAGAGAATATCAAGCCTAAGATACGCCTACCTACTTTAGAAAGATTTGACTCATTCTTTGGCTACTCACCACTTAGAGAGAAAGAAACTGCTGTAATCTTAGATGTTGAGGCAAATATATTTATTTGGGGGTGAGGAGGAAGAGGGAAGGAGAAGAGGAATTTGAGGACAAAAGTGAGAAATCAAGTACTGTTGTCATGATGCAGACTTTCTAATATTTCCTGAATTTTCTCTGAAAATGCTGATCTAGGGTAGAAGTTATTCCCATGAGTCAATGGATAGATTAGTCAAGAAGATTCATAGATAAACTTTGGGAGTACCAAAAACTACCTGAAATAGTAGGAAAATAGTTTTTTGCCTATGTACATTTTTCTCGGTAGAGGGTTCATAATTTTCTTGAATTTCCACAAGTGTTTCTGATTCAAAAAAGAGTCTGTGAACTGGTCTTGATCAAAGGTGGAAAATGGGTTTTGTCTTAAATCCAAGATAAACTTTTAAATAGTGGTTTCTTGGAGTAAAGTGATGAGAAAGATTCTAAGTGAACCGTTCAGCTGAAAAGGCTGATGAACAATATCTGTCAAATAGATGTGTGGCGGAAGAAGTGCTTGCTATTACTAACTAGAGTGAGTTTTTCTAGAAGACTCAGCAAGTCCTATGTTCTTAATGGGATTATTTAAGGAACATTACCTAGGATCTAAGGAGAATACAAAACAAAAGAGAGATCCAGTTTAGCCTGTGACTGAGCTATAAATTTGTTTTTAAAATACTTGACCATGGGCTTAGCTTTTTAGTTTCCCTTACTTTGTATTTTTTAAAAATAATATCGGAACCATTTGTACTCCTTGAATAAGATTTAAGACATGTAGAAATGTAGAATCAGGTCAACAAATATTCCATGGTAGCAAATGCATTTGTTAAATGCATGAACACAGCTCCTGATTAATTTAATAGCAACTGTGAGTGTGCATTAAAGCCCAGAATTTGGCCCTCTGTGTCTATGATTATGAGGAAACAACATGGATAAAATATGAAACTCTCTTTTCAGTAGATTCATAATAGAAATGAAATGAGCTCTGCACTTAATATTGTCTAAGTCACTACTAATAATTTAACTCTTCTGGGAAACATGTAAGCATCTTTATTTGTTCACTCAGTGTTCCTGGCTTTCTTTCTTTTTTACATCTTTATTGGAGTATAATTGCTTTACAATGGTGGGTTAGTTTCTGCTTTATAACAAAGTGAATCAGTTATACATACACATATGTTCCCATATCTCTTCCCTCTTGCGTCTCCCTCCCTCCCACCCACCCTATCCCAACCCTCTAGGTGGTCACAAAGCACCAAGTTGATCTCCCTGTGCTATGCAGATGCTTCCCACTAGCTACCTGTTTTACGTTTGGTAGTGTATATATGTCCATGCCACTCTCTCACTTTGTCACAGCTTGCCCTTCCCCGTCCTCATATCCTCAAGTCCATTCTCTAGTAGGTCTGTGTCTTTATTCCTGTCTTACCCCTAGGCTCTTCATGACATTTTTTTTTTTTTAAATTCCATATATATGTTTTAGCATACAGTATTCGTCTTTCTCTTTCTGACTTACTTCACTCTGTATGACAGACTCTAGGTCCATCCACCTCATTACAAATAGCTCAGTTTCATTTCTTTTTATGGCTGAGTAATATTCCATTGTATATATGTGCCACATCTTCTTTATCCATTCATCCGATGATGGACACATAGGTTGTTTCCATCTCCGGACTATTGTAAATAGAGCTGCAATGAACATTTTGGTACATGACTCTTTTTGAATTATGGTTTTCTCAGGGTATATGCCCAGTAGTGGGATTGCTGGGTCATATGGTAGTTCTATTTGTAGTTTTTTCAGGAACCTCCATACTGTTCTCCATAGTGGCTGTACCAATTCACATTCCCACCAGCAGTGCAAGAGTGTTCCCTTTTCTCCATACCCTCTCCAGCATTTATTGTTTGTAGATTTTTTGATGATTGCCATTCTGACTGGTGTGAGATGATATCTCAATGTAGTTTTGATTTGCATTTCTCTAATGATTAATGATGTTGAGCATTCTTTCATGTGTTTGCTGGCAGTCTGTATGTCTTTGGAGAAATGTCTATTTAGGTCTTCTGCCCATTTTTGGATTCGGTTGTTTATTCTTTTGATGTTGAGCTTCATGAGCTGCTTGTACATTTTGGAGATTAATCCTTTGTCAGTTGCTTCATTTGCCCACTCTGAGGGTTGTCTTTTGGTCTTGTTTATGGTTTCCTTTGCTGTGCAAAAGCCTTTAAGTTTCATTAGGTCCCGTTTGTTTATTTTTGTTTTTATTTCCATTTCTCTAGGAAGTGGGTCAAAAAGGATCTTCTTGTGATTTATGTCATAGAGTGTTCTGCCTATGTTTTCCTCTAAGAGTTTGATAGTTTCTGGCCTTACATTTAGGTCTTTAATCCATTTTGAGCTTATTTTTGTGTATGGTGTTAGGGAGTGATCCAGTCTCATACTTTTACATGTACCTGTCCAGTTTTCCCAGCACCACTTATTGAAGAGGCTGTCCTTTCTCCACTGTACATTCCTGCCTCCTTTATCAAAGATAAGGTGACCATATGTGTGTGGGTTTATCTCTGGGTTTTCTATCCTGTTCCATCTTGATTACTGTAGCTTTGTATTATAGTCTGAAGTCAGGGAGCCTGATTCCTCCAGCTCCATTTTTCTTTCTCAAGATTGCTTTGGCTATTCGGGGTCTTTTGTGTTCCCATACAAATTGTGAAATTTTTCTTCTGTGAAAAATGCCAGTGGTAGTTTGATAGGGATTACATTGAATCTGTAGATTGCTTTGGGTAGTAGAGTCATTTTCACAATGTTGATTCTTCCAATCCAAGAACATGGTATATCTCTCCATCTATTTGTATCATCATTAATTTCTTTTATCAGTGTCTTATAATTTTCTGCATACAGGTCTTTTGTCTCCTTAGGTAGCTTTATTCCTAGATATTTTATTCTTTTTGTTGCAATGGTAAATGGGAGTGTTTTCTTAATATCACTTTCAGATTTTTCATCATTAGTGTATAGGAATGCTAGAGATTTCTGTGCATTAATTTTGTATCCTGATACTTTACCAAGTTCATTGATTAGCTCTAGTAGTTTTCTGGTAGCATCATTAGGATTCTCTGTGTATAGTATCATGTCATCTGCAAACAGTGACAGCTTTACTTCTTCTTTTCCGGTTTGGATTCCTTTTATTTCCTTTTCTTCTCTGATTGCTGTGGCTAAAAACTTCCAAAACTATGTTGAATAAGAGCAACCTTGTCTTGTTCCTGATCTTAGTGGAAATGCTTTCAGTTTTTCACCATTGAGGATGATGTTGGCTCTGGGTTTGTCATATATGGCCTTTATTATGTTGAGGAAAGTTCCCTCTATGACTACTTTCTGCAGGGTTGTTATCATAAATGGGTGTTGAATTTTGTCGAAAGCTTTCTCTGCATCTATTGAGATGATCATGTGGTTTTTCTCCTTCACTTTGTTAATATGGTGTATCACGTTGACTGATATGTGTATATTGAAGAATCCTTGCTTTCCTGGAATAAATCCCACTTGGTCATGGTGTATGATCCTTTTAATGTGCTGTTGGATTCTGTTTGCTAGTATTTTGTTGAGGATTTTTGCATCTATGTTCATCAGTGATATTGGTCTGTAGTTTTCTTTCTTTGTGACATCCTTGTCTGGTTTTGGTATCAGGGTGATGGTGGCCTCGTGGAATGAGTTTGGGAGTGTTCCTTCCTCTGCTATATTTTGGAAGAGTTTGAGAAGGATAGGTGTTAGCTCTTCTCTAAATGTTTGATAGAATTCGCCTGTGAAGCCATCTGGTCCTGGGCTTTTTTTTGTTGGAAGATTTTTAATCACAGTTTCAATTTCAGTGCTTGTGATTGGTCTGTTCATATTTTCTATTTCTTCCTGATTCAGTCTTGGCAGGTTGTGCATTTCTAAGAATTTGTCCATTTCTTCCAGATTGTCCATTTTATTGGCATAGAGTTGCTTGTAGTAATCTCTCATGATCCTTTGTATTTCTGCAGTGTCAGTTGTTACTTCTCCTATTTCATTTGTAATTCTATTGATTTGAGTCTTCTCCCTTTTTTTCTTGATGAGTCTGGCTAATGGTTTATCTCTTTTGTTTATCTTCTCAAAGAACCAGCTTTTAGTCTTATTGATCTTTGCTATCGTTTCCTTCATTTCTTTTTCATTTATTTCTGATCTGATTGTTATGATTTCTTGCCTTCTGCTAACTTTGGGGTTTTTTTTGTTCTTCTTTCTCTAATTGCTTTAGGTGCAATGTTAGGTTGTTTATTCGAGATATTTCCTGTTTCTTAAGGTAGGATTGTAGTGCTATAAACTCCCCTCTTAGAACTGCTTTAGCTGCATCCCATAGGTTTTGGGTTATCGTGTCTCCATTGTCATTTGTTTCTAGGTATTTTTAAATTTTCTCTTTGATTTCTTCAGTGATCACTTTGTTATTAAGTAGTGTATTGTTTAGCCTCCATGTGTTTGTACTTTTTACAGATCTTTTCCTGTAACTGATATCTAGTCTCATAGCATTGTGGTTGGAAAAGATACTTGATACAATTTCAGTTTTCTTAAATTTACCAAGGCTTGATTTGTGACCCAAGATATGCTCTATCCTGGAGAATGTTCCATGAGCACTTGAGAAAAATGTGTATTCTGTTGTTTTTGGATGGAATGTCCTATAAATATCAATTAAGTCCATCTTGTTTAATGTATCATTTAAAGCTTGTGTTTCCTTATTTATTTTCATTTTGGATGATCTGTCCATTGGTGAAAGTGGGGTGTTAAAGTCCCGTACTATGAATGTGTTACTGTCGATCTCCCCTTTTATGGCTGTTAGTATTTGCCTTATGTATTGAGGTGCTCCTATGTTGGGTGCATAAATATTTACAATTGTTATATCTTCTTCTTGGATCAATCCCTTGATCATTATGTAGTGTCATTCTTTGTCTCTTGTAATAGTCTTTATTTTAAAGTCTATGTTTTCTGATATGAGAATTGCTTCTCCAGCTTACTTTTGGCTTCCATTTGCATGGAATATCTTTTTTTTTTTTTTTTTTTGCCGTATGCAAGCCTCTCACTGTTGTGGCCTCTCCCGTTGCGGAGCACAGGCTCTGGATGCGCAGGCTTAGTGGCCATAGCTCACAGGCCCAGCTGCTCCGTGGCATGTGGTATCTTCCCGGACCGAGGCACGAACCCGTGTTCCCTGCATTGGCAGGCGGACTCTCAACCACTGCACCACCAGGGAAGCCCTGCATTGAATATCTTTTTCCATCCCCTCACGTTCAGTCTGTATGTTTCACTACGTCTGAAGTGGGTCTCTTGTAGACAGCATATATATGGGTCTTGTTTTTGTATCCATTCAGCCAGTCTGTGTCTTGTGGTGGGAGCATTTACATTTAAGGTAATTATCGATATGTATGTTCCTATTCCCATTTTCTTAATTGTTTTGGGTTCGTTATTGTAGGTCTTTTCCTTCTCTTGTGTTTCTTGCCTAGAGAAGATCCTTTAGCATTTGTTGTAAAGCTGGTTTTGTGGTGCTGAACTCTCTCAGCTTTTGCTTGTTTGTAAAGGTTTTAATTTCTCCATCAAATCTTAATGAGATCCTTGCTGGGTAGAGTAATCTTGGTTGTAGGTTTTTCTCCTTCATCACTTTCAATACGTCCTGCCAGTCCCTTCTGGCTTACAGAGTTTCTGCTGAAAGATTAGCTCTTAACCTTATAGGGATTCCCTTGTGTGTTATTTGTTGTTTTTCCCTTGCTGCTCTTAATATGTCTTATTTTTATTTAACTTTTGACAGTTTGATTAATATGTGTCTTGGCATTTTTCTCCTGGATTTATCCTGTATGGGACCCTCTGTGCTTCCTGGACTTAACTATTTCCTTTCCCATATTAGGGAAGTTTTCAACTATAATCTGTTCAAATATTTTCTCAGTCCCTTTCTTTCTCTCTTCTTCTGGAACCCCTAGAAGTTGAATGTTTGTGCATTTAATGTTGTCCCAGAGGTCTCTGAGATTGTCCTCAGTTCTTTTCTTTCTTTTTTCTTTATTCTGCTCTGCAGTAGTTATTTCCACTATTTTATCTTCCAGGTCACTTATCTGTTCTTCTGCCTCAGTTATTGTGCCTTTGATCCCTTCTAGAGTATTTTTAATTTCATTTATTGTGTTATTCATCGTTGCTTGTTTCCTCTGTAGTTCTTCCAGGTCCTTGTTAAATGTTTCTTGCATTTTTTCTATTCTATTTCCGAGATTTTGGATCATCTTTACTATCATTATTCTGAATTCTTTTTCAGGTAGACTGCCTATTTCCTCTTCATTTGTTAGTTCTGGTAGGTTTTTATCTTGCTCCTTCATCTGCTGTGTGTTTTTCTGTCTTCTCATTTTGCTTATCTTACTGTGTTTGGGGTCTCCTTTTTGCAGGCTGCAGATTCATAGTTCCTGTTGTTTCTGGTGTCTGTCCCCAGTGGTTAAAGTTGGTTCAGTGGGTTGTGTAGGCTTCCTGGTGGAGGGGACTAGTGCCTGTGTTCTGGTGGATGAGGCTGGATCTTGTCTCTCTGGTGGGCAGGTCCACGTCTGGTGGTGTGTTTTGGGGTGTCTGTGGACTTATTATGATTTTAGGCAGCCTCTCTGCTAATGGGTGGGGTTGTGTTCCTGTCTTGCTAGTTGTTTGGCATCGGGTGTCCAGCACTGTAGCTTGCTGATCGTTGAGTGAAGCTGGGTGTTGGTGTTGAGATGGAGATCTCTGGGAGATTTTTGCTGTTTGATAATACGTGGAGCTGGGAGGTCTCTTGTGGACCAGTATCCTGAAGTTGGCTCTCCTACCTCAGAGCCACAGCACTGACTCCTGGCTGCAGCACCAAGAGCCTTTCATCCACATGGCTCAGCCTTTTGGGAGGTCTGAGGTCTTCTGCCAACGTTCAATAGGTGTTCTGTAGGAGTTGTTCCACATGTAGATGTATTTCTGATGTATCTGTGGGGAGGATGGTGATCTCCACGTCCTACTCTTCCGCCGCCTTCCCCTAGATCTATGATGGGGTTTCTCAGTTGGTCTTGTGAGCTGTGAGGACCCTGTAGAGGGCGGTAGGCAAGTGGGTCTGACCTTTCTTAGCCCTCCCGGGCCGCAGGTGGAGTTCCCAGAAGTCCCGGGACGCCTCAGCCTTGGCTTTCTTGATGTTAGAGAGTAACCCAGATCTCAGGAGAAGAGAACTTGTTATCCTCACTCTCTCCTCATAAGAGAAAGGGGAAGTCGAGAATGGACAAAGGTAGACCCAGCTTACCTTTATCTAACGGTAGTGCGTCTTCCATTAAAAAGGGTTCTTGCAAATGGCGTATAACTCCAGAGTTGCTCCATTCTTCCCACTTCCCATAGACAAAATGAGCACCCAGGAGAGGCCCTGGAGGAGGAGATCCAAGACCTTTATGTGAGGCTTCAATTGGCTAAGAAGTATCTACTGATCGCATACTGGGGCAAAACATTGGGCTTGGTGTGGGGATGCAGACGTGAATCATTCATGGGTCCTGCTTTGAAGGCTCCTAATATCTAATAAGAGACCAAAATGTGTTTACCAATCACTCCAGTGGGAGGTGGAAAGCCAGTGTGCCTTAAGAGAGTGAAGGTGAATAATTATGAGAGTTCAGAGGGAGGATGACCTCAAGAACACTCAGGTCCAGCCAGACCTCCCAGTTTGCTCACTGGCGTCATGCCATCAAGCCTGTGCTTGTGTAGTTATGGGGCAACTCCTCTTCTGGTCATTGATCTGCTAAAGTGTTCAGCTCCCTGAGTGTCCAAAGTATATCAGCCCTCACCTCCTGAGCCTTGGTGGAGAAAACTGAGCTTAACATGTTTTTGGTATTACAGGTATTTTATGTAATTTGGCTATTTACTTAATATAAGCACTATTGAGTTTGTCTTCATGGCAGCACATTTTAATGATTCGCTGTCTTAGTAAAGTGCCACGTTAATTTTATTTTCAGTGGAGCTAGGAGCTGACTTGCTGCTTCAGCAATAAATGAGCCTACCCTAAATGTAAGTCAAAAGATAAAAAACATAGAGAAAAATATTGTAGTATTGTGGTAAGCTGCTGCAAGTAAAACGTATTAGATGCTTTTGAATATATTACATATCTGATATAGTCAAACTGTGCTATTTGGAGGATGGCAAGGGAAAATCAGAAGTGTCAAATACTTGCTAGATACCTTAAAATAAAAATGTATGTAGAAACTGTCAACATTGAAAAGTAATCCCTAGCAAGGAAGATGGGATGATTAATCATCATTTTTAATAGGAGTCATATAATATTAAAAATAATAGTTCTAAACCTGTCACAATTTCGTGCTGGAATTGAAATCCAAAGCCCACTGAAGGAATCCCGCATTTCTTGAGCCTTTGAGAGGACCATGCAAGGAAGAACTTGCATGTTGTGTATGTAGGAGTGAACCAGCAACCATTATCCTTTAGTTCTAGGACACTAAAAGAAAACTAGAATTTGGGGGGTTAATATCCACTCCAGCTTCACATGTTCTGTCACGTCAATCTCCTTCTTGTCCATCTTTCAGACACTGACTCCACCCTAGACTCAGAACATTCATGTAGCTGTCATTTTTGAGGAATGCAAACAGACCAGTTTGTCGAGTGACCTGGGATTGCTGAGTGTGATTCCCGTTCATAATGACCTTTACATTGTACATTTATGTTGGAAAACTACTAAAATTAACAGAGTCACCAGTCTGCAAACAATGCAGTCTAATTTGGTTTGGTTATCTTTGGCCTTCTGTGTATGCCACGTTTCATTATTTAGCTGCTTTTGTACACAGACTCTATTCAACCATTCATGCATGTACATGGCAAGAGACAGGTTTTCAGGATGTTTGACAGCTCAGGGAAAGTGATGAAGCGGTGTTGTCAAACAGCTGCACAAAAGGCCTGAGAAGTACTAAGTGAGCTGTCATTAAGTGGTAACGTTGCTGTTGAATATCAAATCAAAACATTTGTGATGTAATAACACTAAAATCTTAAATTCCTAGAATTCTTAGAACTCAGTCACCTGGAATCCTAAGGATTTATTTAAAAATGAAACTTCCAGAGATGAAATGGGAAAAGTTCTGATGACTTAGATTTGGATACTCATTCCGTTGTTTATAGGTTCTTTTTATTTCTCTACCCTGTAAAAGGTCACCGATGATACCTGCCCTACGTACCTTTCAGGGTTGCCCTGAGGGTCAAAAGAGAAAATGTGTGGAGAAGGGTTTTGCAAACTCTGAACTGCTATGCAGACAGTAGTTCTCTCAAGGCTTCCACACAGGGAACAGGGGCTCAATAAATGCTTGAAAAGTAAATGAACTGTGATCCTAACACACTCGAACCTTTGAAACTGTTACAAATCACATTGATCTCAATAACCATCATGATAAATTAGAAAACTAGTTTAATATATTTTAGGGAAAATGAGTAAGAATGGCAAAAGCAGTCATAGCATACTTTGGTTTCTCCAAGTATGTCTAATTATAGGTCATAGATCAGAATGTCATTCTGACATGCAGATTTGGGATAAAAAAACATCATCTTGATTTAGGAATGTTTCAACCTAAATCCAAAAGCTTCTGCTTCCTTTATAATCTGAATTTCATTTTCTCGTGGTTTATAAAAACCAAAAAGGCAATTAGATCTACTAGTCAACCCATTTTTCAAACAAAGACCCGCATTTATATTACTTTGCTAGATCCTTTGGAAAATATGACTCCTGCCCTTAGATACTGAGAGTGTTCTAAGCAAAGCAGGGCATATATATCTTTTAAAAAAAAAGAAATAATTCAAACAATTAGATAGCTGCCAAGATGAGGGTTATAGGAGTCTTGGAGGGAACATAGGTGGGATTCCTGCCAAGTATAAAGAAGCTGGGCCTATGGACTTCTGACTGCTTCACTTCTGTAGTAGTTAGTTATTTTCTGATGAAAAAATTTTCAAAATTATTAGGAAAATTGCATTTTAAGAACAAAAGTATGATGTTTCTATTAGTATTTTTATTTCTGTTGCCATAGCTTGTTTTCAAATTAGATAATGGTTTTTTTGAACAACTCATAGACCTGTCAGCTCTTGACTTAAGTATTGCATTGTGATTTTGAAATCTTATTGATATCACCATTTACCTTCTAATTAGTGATTATATTGAGACACATATATCCAACTTTTAAAAAAGTCCCTAATTCATCTACCATTGCTAACTTTTGCCACATTTTTCTGTGAACATGAATTCATTGTTTAACATTCAGCATGACCTCAGGTAGAATTCTCTACTTACTAAAGAATTAATCATGGCAGCTCCCTGGCTCCGCCCTGCCCCAGCTGTCTCTCTGAGGTTCAGTAGGTTCTGCTACATTTTCAAAGTACTGATGGAATTTTAAGACTTGAAAGTCCAGTTGTGTATTCTTCAGTTCTCTCTGGAAAAGTTATGGTCTGATTCTGTTTCATGGATGTAACTTGGAATTTGTGCAGGTTTATTCCAATTTTGAGTTGTTTTATTGTGGTAAAAATCACTCATGATTTTTCACTGACAACTCAAATTAAGTGCTACTTTTCTCAAGAGGTTCATGGTAACACTCCCCCACCCCTTTTCTCACCTCAAATTGTGCTCCATTGGCCTGGGTGGTTGCAAATGGCAGCTCTCTACAGGGATTCCTCACCTTTCTGCTCCAGCAATCAGAACTCTCTTCTCTAGTAATTCTAATAATCGACTGTTCCTTATATTGTAAACGACATAGCACGTAAACACCTTTTATTGCCAATTTTAGGTAAATCACTAAAATCAAGCACCGGGGACTCACTCAGATGGGCCAGTAGTGAGCAGGCAGTAAAGTGGAAAAATACAAAGCAAAGCTTTAGAGATTGGATCTGAAAGGGTCAGAGGCCCCCTGCCAAATCAAATTCATGTTGAGAAGGTTTGTTCCTGTGTTTCTTAGCTCCCAATTTGTTTTTTTTCTGCCCTGGTTCTTTGTAGGTTTGTCAGGTTTTATCTCCAATCTTTCTTTTCTGTCTTCTTCATGATTTGCTTCATGGAGGTTCCTATATAGCCGTGCTTAAACCTGTGGAGAGAACTATTTAATCAGCTGCTTTTCCTATATTGACAAAAAAACTGGCTCAAAATTTTAAATTATGATGATTTTTACTTGACCAGAGTTATCCAAGAGGTAGAGGGTTATCTTCGACAAAGTGAAGTTTGCTCTGAGTCCTGGTCCAAGGTAGATGAACTAGGACACCAGTTTTTTAACCTAGAAAGTGGAACTAGAAATAACTTCTGACGTTATTGGGAGGAAACATCCCAATGTCTGTGAAAGTGGTTTGTATGCTGTAAGGTGCTAAATAAAACTTAATTCTATTTGACAGTTGAAAGGAGACAGGCTTAGCAGTTACAAGTAGTCTTTGCTTGAAAAGAGGAAGAAAACAGGCAGTTCTCCTGGGTTTTATTATTTACATGAGAAGTAAGGTAAAGAGATTTGCTGGAAACATCTTTTAATTAGGACAGAACATACTGGTTCAAATGGAACATTTCTCTGGATGTCTCCCTGGGGCAAGCTGGTTCTCCTGTTAAGAAAACATTGCCTACACCGGTTTCTCCTGTCACAGATGGTCAAAATACAGAAAGACTTCACAGTAGTTTATCTCTCATTGATCTGGTTTCCTGAGTACACTTGTTCACTTCCCGTTTACAAGCATTGTCTTTCAAAGTTTTGGGCAACTGAAGTTCGTGCAGCATGTGTGCCCTATTTCTCTCTTCTTGGATATCTCCCTGCCTGTGACACAGTGTTCCGTTACCAGGTGTGTGTTGGGCATAGTGATGGTTCCAACAATGGAGGCTCCAGGCCAGCCCGTATAAGCACCTGACCTGCTTTGACTTGGCTTCTTTGCCAGTGTCTACCTGTCTGCCAGCAACACCCCAAGTAAGAATGCTGTCTTTGAACCTGCTGCTGTCCCCTTTAAAGAACTCATACAACTCCACAACAACACAAAAACAAACAACCTGGTTAAAAAAATGAGCAGAGGATCCAAATAGACAGTTTTTCCACAGAAGACATACAGATGGCCAACAGGCACGTGAAAAGATGTTCAACATCACTAATTATTAGGGGAAATGCAAATCAAAAGCACAATGAGATACTACATCATGCCCCTTAGAATGGCTGTTATCAAAAAAAGCAAGAAATGACAAGTGTTGGAGAGGACATGGAGAAAAGGGAACCCTCATACATTGTTGGTGGGAATGTAAATTGATTCAGCCGCTACAAAAACCGGTAAGGAGATTCCCCATTAACTGCAATATTTCTTAACATTTTATCAATTAAGACATTTGCCTTCTTAGCTCAACAAGTTTCTAATGTCTACACAGTATCATTTCGTTTAAGATGTAGAGAGGATTTTACAGCTAATACAGTCACCTATATTCCACTTACTGACACGATCCATTATGTTTAAGTGCAAAGCTTTTCGAGGAGTTGATTGATTGATTGGGGCTATATTTTATTTCTTTTTGAGCACTAGGCTCTGTCAGATACTTTCTTTCCTATGCCTTCTTGACTAAGGTTGTTTTCAAGTAGTGCTTTTAGTAGTATTCCTGGAACCTGACTCCCTGGGTTAGAACTGCGGTTCCATTTGTTAGTAGCTTTTTGATCTCATCTAAATTATGTCCTCTTTATTTCAATATTATCTGTAAAATGTGGATAAGAGTAATTTCAAACTCATGTTTGGGGGAGTGAGGTTAAATGAAAAAATCCTTATAAAGTGCATATCAGAGTGCATGGTATGTAGTAAATACTCAATTAGCTTGATTATTATAGCTATTCAAGAAAAGTCAGGACAGAATGTAGCGAACAGATCACTAAAGTAGATAGTATTGATAGGTGTCCTGATTTGGATGTTTAAAACTCTTAGAAGTCTAAACTTTTGCCCTTTTTTTGGGCTATAGATTTGGGATGCCCAAAAGGTGTTCCAACTACCATTAATTAAAACTGTATTCCAAGCCTTTTAGTGTTTGGTGGGCAAGGGGATTTTGAAGAAGCTTATGGGTTTGTGAAATTAATAAATCGAGTCATCCAGTAAACATGGAATACTGTGTACCTGGCCAGCCACTCTGGCACAGATGTGAATAACACATGATCCCTCCTCAAAAAACTTTTTGCTCAGCTTTGAGATGCATACTCTCCTGATTTCTCTTCCTCCTTACTGGAACCTTCTCTTTGCTGTAGCTTTATGAACCCACCAGGTGGTCTCAGCTCTATACACTGATGACTGAGGATGCATTGGTGATTTTTACATTTACAGCCCCCCTTAATCTTTTTTTTAAAATAAGATTCTTCTTTTTTAAAATAAATTTATTTAATTTATTTTTATACTTGGCTGCATTGGGTCTTTGCTGCTGCGTGTGGGCTTTCTCTAGTTGTGGCGAGCGGGGGCCACTCTTCGTTGTGGTGCGTGGGCTTCTCATTGCGGTGGCTTCTCTTGTTGCAGAGCACGGGCTCTAGGCGTGCAGGCTCAGTAGTTGTGGCTCGCGGGCCCTAGAGCGCGGGCTCAGTAGTTGTGGCACATGGGCTTAGTTGCTCTGTGGCACGTGGGATCTTCCCGGACCAGGGCTTGAACCTGTGTCCCCTGCATTGGCAGGCAGATTCTCAACCACTGCACCACCAGGGAAGCCCCTTAATCTTTCTTAAAGACAATTTTTAAAAGCAGTTTTATGCTCACAGCAAAATGAAGAAGAAGGTACAGAGATTTCCCATAAACCCCTAACCCCCACTCATACCTCACCTCCCCCATTATCAACATCCTCCACCAGACTGGTACATTTGTTACAATTGTTGAACCTACACTGGCACATCATAATTACCCCAAATCTATAGTTCACGTTCATTCACTCCACCTATTAATTCCTTCTCCTCCAATCCCTGGCAACTACTGATATTTTTTACTGTCTCCATAGTTTTGCCTTTTCTAGAATGTCATGTAGTTGGAATCATACAGTATGTAGCTTTTTCAAATTATCATCTTTAACTTAGCAATATGCATTAAATTTCCTCCCTGTTTTTTCATGGCTTGAGAGCTTATTTTTTTTTAGTGCTGGATAATATTCCATTGTCTGGATGAACTACGGTTTACTTACCTATTTACTAAACGACATCTTGGTTGCTTACCAGTTTTCTCAATTATGAATAAAGGTGCTATGAACATCCATGTGCTGGGTTTTGTGTGGGTATAAGTTTGCAACTCCTTTGGGTAAATACCAAGGAGCATGACTTCTGGATCGTATGATAAGGGTACGTTTAGTTTTGTAAGAAACCACCAGACTATCTTCCAACATGGCGGTACTATGTTTTTCATTTCCCCTTAATCTTCAGATTTTTCCTCATGTGATATATGATAATTTACTTATTTGCCTTGGGATTGTATCTTCCCTCATCTAGAATGTAGGTGCAATGAATGCAGAGGTTGTCTGTTTACCTCTGCTTGCTACCTAGATAAACTGTGTGCCATATGATAAACTCTCAGTAAATATTTTCTTAATGAAAGAATTCCTTCATCCAGGGCTTTGCAGCATGGGGTCAGATGCTATGCCATCACCATTTCTATATGTGCTCTCCATTTCCTGGCTACATTCTTTCTTTCTTTTCTTTTTTTTTTTTTTTTTTTTTTTTGTGGTACGCGGGCCTCTCACTGTTGTGGCCTCTCCCACTGCGGAGCACAGGCTCCAGACGTGCAGGCTCAGTGGCCATGGCCCACGGGCCCAGCCGCTCCGCGTCATGTGGGATCTTCCCGGACCGGGGCACGAACCCATGTCCCCTGCATTGGCAGGCAGACTTTCAGCCACTGCGCCACCAGGGAAGCCCTACATTCTCTTCCTTAATCTAGAACTATCATCTCTAATGATTCTCTGGTGGTTTCTGCGAATAAGACCATCCATATAGTGGGCACACTGAGGCAGCAGCTTTTTGGAGACTTTTTTAACCTGTGGGTCAGATCCCCGGGTTTGTGTAATCCTGTTAGGAAACCGTGTTCACTCGGAAGGTTTTGTCTTCTGATTTACAAAATCATTTGCACTCAGGAATGAAGTCTCCATGCTGTGCCATCTGGTCTCGGTGCTGGGTTGTGAAGTGCACACTTCCAGACGGATGCTCTGTATATGGATGCTGGCCCAAGAGCACACACGGGGAGGGTTCAACAGAAGGGAGGTGGACTTTGATAGATTTCTCTTTTTATGCAGAACCTTCCAGTCCCGTGGGCAGCTCTTCTATTTTGATTTTTGTTCTTTTGTTTTTGATTTCCCATATTTCTTCTCTTTCTGAATGCTTGTAAATAATTTTTGGTTGGAATTCATTAAATAAAACTTTCCATTCCAATTTTCATTCTCTCAAGTTTTCCTGGCTCATAGAAGAGACAGCCTTTCTGGGGACAGGAAGTGAGAAATGAACATTTGGGGAAAAGTAACAGTGAAACTCCTACCATGAAATCTTCATTTCCTCTGAATTTAATCCTCTATTTGATATAAAAATAGTTTCCAGATACCAGTCCCTACAGCTACATTAATTACTAACATTTACATGCATTTATTCTGTGCTAGTCACTGGTAGGTGTTTTACATGTATTACCTCAGTTAATTTTCACAATAATCCTATGAGGCAGGTTTTATTTCTACCTCCATCTTAGAGATGGGGAAACTACAGTGGCACCAAGTTTATGTGACTTCCCACGGTTACCTAGCTAGTAAGACGGTTTGCTGGGACCTGAACTCAGATGGCCTGGTTCTAGATCTGTGTTCCTAACGATGAAGCTGTGACATGATTTCTGTAGAGCCAACTGATACTCTTAAGGATTTTAGGTGAAATGTAGTTCTTTTATGAACTTTCCTGGTTCTCTTGAATGTAAGCATATATTTTATGCAAAACTTTGTTTAAAAGCTTTTTTAAAAAGCTCCCTCACTTCCTATCAAATTAAGAAAAATTTCCTTAACCTGACATTTGAAGTGTTGCCCACTGTAGGCCATTTTGCCTTCCTTATTATTTTCTCATTACTTTTTATGTCATTTTTATCCCCTTTATTTAAAAAAAATAACTGGAGAATTTTAGAAAGTACAATGCATTGGAAACATAATTTAAAAATTCCGTATCATAATTAACTTACTGTATTTTCTAGATGTGGTGGGAGTTGTGATGATCAAAATAGCAAGTATTATTTGAGAATAGATTAGATGCAAAATACTCTTAACATGTAAAGCAATTCAAAATATCATTTATAAAAAATAATTTATATTAATTTCCATTTACTGCTGCTATTAATGAGTTTATCAAGCACTTGTTCTCTGAGGATCCTTGTGCTTAGAATTCTGGGGATATCAAATAATCCATGACGTGGTCCAAGATAAAAGGACCTTAAAGTCTTATAAGATAAAAATTTATAAAAATTATAAATTTGTAATTAAAAAATACAAAGCAATTAAACTGCCAAAAATATGAAGCAAAGATGTTTTATTTGTTTATTCTCTCACATTTTTTAAAAAAAGGATTTGAGGGCTTCCTTGGTGGTGCACTGGTTGACAGTCCGCCTGCCGATGCAGGGGACACGGGTTCGTGCCCTGGTCTGGGAAGATCCCACATGCCGCAGAGTAGCTGGGCCCGTGAGCCATGGCTGTTGAGGCTGCGTGTCCGGAGCCTGTGCTCCGAAATGGGATAGGCTACAACAGTGAGAGTCCCATGTACCGCAAAAAAAAAAAAAATAATAAAATAAAATAAAAAAGGATTTGAAATACCTAGGATCCAATCTACTAATTTTCACATATCCTTCTATATATTTAATTCATTTGTTCATTTGTTCAGTCATTCATTTATTCAATATTTACTTATCAAATACATGTAGAAGACCACAAATCCTTCCAAGGAATCCCGAGATTCTGCAGAATAGAATTTGACAGCCATTTTGACAGATTATAAAGATAATTAAATATTTGGAATATTAAACAAGATTATAGTTTTTGCTTCCATTAACATGTGTTTAGACTGATGGTATAGATAAAATTGTTTTAACTCAGACAGTAGACACTTAATAGACACCTCTTATTTGAGAACCAAATCAGTCATTGGGAATTGCAAAACTAAGCTGCTTTTCCTGAGCTCAAGGAAGGGGAGAAAGAGACACTACACAGTTCATGACAATGTAATGATGAGTGCTAAAAATAGAAGTAAGGAGAGGGCACTACGGTAGGTGCAAGAACGCACCTAAAACAGCCTGGGAGGGGTAAGGAAAGGTTCCAGGAGATGAAACCTTAATTAAAGGGGAGGAGGGATAGGGATAGAGGGGATTCCAAGTCATGGCATTGAGAGAAAGTGTGGCTTATTTAGGTTTAGGTTGATTGTAATAAAGGTGAGGGAGAGAGGAGAGAGAGAGAGAATTACTTGAGTCACTATTTTCTTGGTTCTCCCACGGGTGATATGTAACTAGTATTCCAAATGCTGGGAGAAAAATTAATCCTCTCATTACATACCCTAGGATGCCTTAAGGTACTAAGGCTTAAATCTTCAAGGAGCTTCAGGTGAGAAAGGCCTGGGGCTGACTAAGATGAATAAAGGCAATCGTTGAATGTGACTCTTTGGTATAAAGTTTTTGAATTAAAATTATCTTTACTTTTGATTTTGTTCTTATTCTAGTATTTATTCTAGATTTGGGGATATTGCTCTTTTGACTTGCTCTCTCTCCCATTCTTCCCATCCTTCTGGCCTTTCTTCTTATTACTTCCTTCTTGTTACAAATAATGGCCAAGTGGGACTTTCTCTCCCTGCGTGGGCCCAGAGTTTTTGTTCAAGGCATTAAACTTTAGTATAAATCCCATACTGTTGTGCCCATTCGTATTTTCTGCATTAGATTTTAAGCAAAATTTTCACAGCCAGAATCAAAGTCATGGTCTTAGTCATGGTGAAGATGAAGTATAAATGGCCCCAGAGAGGTGGTATTTAGCCTAATTTGAGAAAGGACTCTCTTTTCAAAGTGACTAACTTGCCACGAGTAAATTCCTCTGACAATTTTCCAGGCCTTTAACAGTGAAGAAAGCTTTTCTTCCTTTCTTCTTTGTTTTTTTTTTTTCCTTTTTGTAAAGGTTAATGCCTTCAGATGTCCACTAAACAATGTGTCTCTATGTTTTTGCAGTTCTGGTTCACTTACGTTTCTGGGTAGGGAGTTAATCGGTGTCTCACATAAATGATAAGTCACTCCTTTAGAGAGCAGAGAGCAGATAAGATGCAGCATCTGCCCTTTGACTCTGCCAGCGTGCTTTCTGCTAGTCAGGATACAGTCTCCATTTAGAAAGCTTCCATCTCTTTGTTTCAGGGGCTTCCCGGCATGGATTAGGAATAAGCAGGACTAACTTCACAAAGGTTGGCCCACAAGTTGGCATCTTCTCACAGTTGCCAGGAAAAGCAACTCTTATGACTGCTATATTGCCATAGAGAGAAAAGATGCACTCCTTTCATCTTCAACAAGAAGAAATGCCTGTTTCTTCATCTAAGCCTGGAATATAAATTCTGTGCAATCCATAGTGTTATATAGGGAACTTGGAGTTTAATGATTTTTTTTTTTTTAAAAAGCAGGTTAATGGTATTGAATCAGTTTGCAAGGCAGAAATAGAGACACAGATGTAGAGAACAAACGAATGGACACTAAGGGGGGAAAGTGGCGGGGAGGGGGGTGGTGGTGGGATGAACTGGGAGATTGGGATTGTCATATATACACTAATATGTATAAAATAGATAGCTAATAAGAACCTGCTGTATAAAAAATAAATAAAATAAAATTCAGTAATTCAAAAAAAGAAGTAGGCTAAAGGTACTAAATTTCATGCCCTAGAGAGATAGTTGGTGCTGTGCTCCAAAGGAAGATGGTCAATTCAGTTGAATAGGGCCAAAATCCGGAACAGCTGTGGCTTATTTTCATCACTGTTGTGTGGACCAGACCACACATTCCTCTAATATCATTTCTTTGGCTATACTCTGATTAAAAAAAACAAAACAAAAAATACAGGTCCCGTGCCAGTTGAATAAAGCCACTGTTAGAGTAGTGAATACACAATCTTTTTATCTTAATTATAGAGAAGCAAACAGTTTTCTCACATGGATTATCAGTCGACATATTATTAGACGGAAAAGGCTGAGTTTGATGCGCCATAAGACTGACCCATCATGGAAATTCGTATGTTCCTATGTATAACTGGTCTGTTTTTATGGACCTCTTGCTGTGCGGTGATGGCTTGCCTTGATGTAAAATGAACTCCACATTGCTTTGTTTTTGTTTTTGTTTTTTTTTGTTTTTTTGTTTACTGCGGTACGCGGGCCTCTCACTGCTGTGGCCTCTCCCGTTGCGGAGCACAGGCTCCGGAAGCGCAGGCTTAGCGGCCATGGCTCACGGGCACAGCCACTCCGCGGCATGTGGGATCTTCCCGGGCCGGGGCACGAACCCGTGTCCCCTGCATCGGCAGGCGGACTCTCAGCCACTGCGCCACCAGGGAAGCCCTGCTTTGTTTTGATCTTGACAGTTTCTGGTGCCACCATTGCTTTTTGGTAAATCTCATTATGTGATCTGAGCATCTAAATGAAATGTTCCTTTCTGCCAGTATACTGCATAAACAGTACTCCTGCTTCTGGAATCCTTATGAGTGCCTCTGTACATCAGACAGCTGCATCAGCTTTGTCGGAAATGGGCTTGTTCCTGGGCAGGTGTTTCTCAGTGAAGGGCAAGTTTAGCACGGCAAGGCTAACTATGAAGTCAATTTGATAAGCAATACAGAAGTCCTCATGGCAGCACATCTTCCTGAGGTTTCCTTTCTTTCTAAAGCAAGTTAGTTAGATCCCAATTTTCTAGAGATTTACAGTAATATATTATATGTTTTTTACTTTTTGAAATTTCATGCGACACGATTATCCTGCCATTATTGGGACCGAACCTCATTTTCCCATTTCAGTTATACTGATAATTTCAAGTTGTCAGGAGTTTCATGTAGAAACTGAAATGGGAATCAAGTCTGTTGCTATTAAATAATTCTTTTGTGACCCTACCTGATATTTAGATATGGAGTAAATTCTAAATAAAAGGCTATATTCAAACATTTCAGTGAAACTAATAATGCCACTATTTTAAGTTGTTAACACATAGAAAATTTTTATAATGTGTTTTCCTTCAATATATTGCTTTAAAAATGTTGAAATGATAATCTAAAGGAGAATAATTGTGATTTTATTTATAACAGGGAGCTGTATATTTTTGTTCCTAGGATTTAAAAAAATATACAGCTCTGTGGTTCCATCAGTAGTCTATTACTTTCACATTCATAATTTCCTACCTTTGTGTGATTCCAGCTAGCATTTATAAGCAGCAAGGATCTTGTACTTAAAAGCACTGAAAAAATAAAAATAAAAAAATAAAAGCACTGAATCATTTTTATCCACAAAAGAACCCTATTAAAGGGCATAATAAGATTTTGAAAATTAAAAAAAAATGTTCAGACCATTGACTTATAATGGTTCACATAACAGATCACTTTCAATGAGGCATGTTTGATCTTACTTTTCAGTTTCTAGGCTGTTATTTCTTCTACCTGATTTTAGGGAGGCAAAGTGAGATGGCATAAAAGACAGACGGAAGAGGGATATGGGGAGGATCTGCAGAGATGACAACTCTCCAACTCCAAAGGGCACTGTTATTCCCAAGGCTGCATTCCAACCCTGGGGCCATGGTTGCCTCAGTGGGACCCATCGGTGGAAGCTCTGCCTTGAGCTGGCATAGAGGCACCCAGCCAGCCAGCTTCCTTGCTGCCCCTTCCCACTGGGCTTGCAGCCTCAAACTCAACCCCAGGCAGTTTTAATTCTTTGGTCTGAGTGCACACATTGGTGTCTGAAGGAACATCAGAACCCTGACCTGACCACACGATTTCTCTTGTGGGTCACTTACCACTTCCAGTGGCCACATTTGATGGCTTTTGATGAAGAAGAAAAGAGCAATTGTTTGGTATAAAGTTTTGTACATCCTCACTCTGTTTTCTTTTGTCCTTCACTTTCAGTGCATTTTAGTATGCAGATGGGGCTGGGAGTTCAGAGAGTTCCCACTGGCTTGCTTTTCTGGGAAGCTCTGGGTGGCTTGTGGACCACTTATAGAAGTGAAATGAGCACAAGGTCATGAGACAGTGCTGATCGAGCATTAATCACTGAAGTCCGAGCTTATGTTAAGTCAAGTCTTGGTTTCGCTTTCCTTTTCCTGTTAAATGGGGTAATAATATCTTACCTACTTATGTCCAAATGTGGTTTGGATAACAACATGGGATAATACATAAAAGCAAGTTTTTAAAGGTCATAATCAAATGGAATGCCATCACTTTTAGTATCATTATTGTAATAGAGGCCATAAAACTCACAGCTGGCTAAGCACTTTTATTCAATACATTCAATGAATTACTGTGTGAGAAAAGAAATCTGCCCTGATTTTCCTTCCTTTCCTTCTATATTCCCAATCAGAACTAAGAAGCCATGAGTGCTGTATAAATCTCTTTCAGATTTTTTTTTAAAAAAAGAGCCCAAAATATTGGGATTGAGGTGTAAATGGTGCAGAATTTTCTATATCCATGCCATGTGCCCTCTGCTTTTGTAGCAAAGAAAATAATAAACAACAGTTACCACTTACTGAATACTTACTATTTATCATACACTGTCCAATATGCTTTCTCTGCTTTGTCTTTTAATTCCTAGGAGATTCCTATGATAGCAGCTGCTATTATTATCCTCAGTTTAGATATGAGGCGATGAAGCTCAAAAGAGATTAATTAACTTATTTAGTATCCCAGAGCTAGTAGATAGTTACCTTAGAAAGCCTGCATTGTGTAGGAAGTTGCATTTTTTTTTTTTTTTAAAACATCTTTATTGGGGTATAATTGCTTTACAATGGTGTGTTAGTTTCTGCTTTATAACAAAGTGAATCAGCTATACATATACATATGTTCCCATATGTCTTCCCTCTTGTGGGAGACACAGGAAGTTGCATTTTAAGATGTAGTTTTATTCCATTTTTTCCCCTGGAGTTAATATGTGAAAGTAAACTAGAACATCACTCAGTACTGGTCTAGAGGGAGCAGAAATTAAACAGTATTTGGTTAGTGGATAACCAAACACAGCTTTTGGAGGTGTGATGTCACAGAAACACAAGCATCCAGGAAAGCTGGACTGATTAGTTAATAATGATAGAGACACCAGGCAGTTCCTCAGGGAGTATTAACCAGCTAGGAGGAGTTGATGGACCAAACTGTCTACAGGTCATTAACTACAACAGTCATTATTCCTGGGAAATGTCTTATTTTGAAGTTAATACTCTGGCTTGAATATGCATATTTAAAGCAATCTGTCTGAATCCTTTTGTACTGGATGGATTGAAGGGGCTGAGAGGGACTGACTGTAGTTCTCTGAAGCAAAATATAAGAGAAAATTTGTGTATGTGTGGAAAGGGAAGCATAGCTGAATACCTTAGACTCCATTTTTTGGTCATAGAAATTGGGATTTATGTACCATCCCCTTTTTTCCCGCCTTAACGAGAAGCATACGATCCTGCCAATAAGATCAAGTAAGCCAGCGTTGACCTACAGAGCTCAGTGAAGCAGTGCTACCAGGGGCCTATTGAGCTAAGATAAAGGCCAAAGGTGAGGCAGAGTGGGGAGGGGAGAGAGAGGGAAGGAAGAAAGGCAGAGTTTCAAAGAAAGTCAGCAGAAAGAATTGGCAAAATGGAAGACATAAAAGAAAAGGTAGGGAAGTATAGATGACCTCCTAGAGAATTCTAGTCACTTGATCTTTCCTCTTTCTCTCATTCTATCAGCCTCTTGCACGGTTTCTATCTTCCTCTCATTCTATCAGCCTCTTGCACGGTTTCTATCTTCCCTACCTATTGGCTTCACATTTGTCACAGAATCTGTCATCACCTCCACCACTCTCTTCAAATACCCTAACCTCCTCCCTATCACCTGGATCCTCACTAGATAATTTCCATTCCTAACAGAGGTCAAGATTTGAGCACCCCATGCAGGCTGATGACTTGGAGGCTTTCAAACCAGTGTTGTTTAGACAGTGGTTAAAGAAGAGGGAGGGGCTAGCGTCTAGCTCAGCTTCCCTCTGGTTTTCCACGCAATTCCCTATGGACTCAGACTTGCACACCCCACTCGGCAGAGCAGCTGCTCTGCAGGTCATCAGAGCCTCCCTTCTTAGAAAGTAGTTTAGTCATCTTCTGTTGTGATCACTTATGCATGAGCCTTGCTGGCTGTAGGAAGGTTGTCTAACTTTTCCTACCTCAAGGAGCAGTCAAATTTGCCTCCCTGTCATATAAAATACTGCAGACTCCCTTTGAGAGACGTTAAGGTAAAAATAATTTTCTCCAGTGACATTTTAATACCTCCTATAGATTGGTCCCTTGGGAAGTGTTAACCTGACTTTCCCCATAATTTTACTAACTAGATGAGAACTTCCTCATCTTCCATTATCCTTTTTCTCTTTTTGATTCTACTGCCACCCCGTATCCCTCTCATATGTACACACTTGTAGACTTAATTCTTTAAAAGGCAATTCTAATTTGTCATCTAAATCTTATATTTCATTCTTTTACATCCTCCAGGACTGTATTTGATCAATTACAAGCTCTATATCTACAAACATCGTCTGTAGTCTATAAACATGCTCAATTTCCAAAATTAAAGCCAATGTTTTGGGACTTCCCTGGTGGCACAGTGGTTAAGAAACCGCCTGCTAATGCAGGGGACACAGGTTCAATCCTTGGTCTGGGAAGATCCCACATGCCGCAGAGCAACTAAGCCCGTGTGCCACAACTACTGAGCCTGCACGCCACAACTACTGAAGCCTGAGCGCCCTAGAGCCTGTGCTTCGTTACAAGAGAAGCCACCACAATGAGAAACCCGCGGGCCACAACGAAGAGTAGCGCCCGCTTACTGCAACTAGAGAAAGCCTGTGCACAGCAACGAAGACCTAACGCAGCCAAAAAACAAACAAACAATAAACAATGTTTTTCTCTTCATCTTGTGCCCACCAGTAGGTATAATCCTGTCTTCTTATAAAGCCGCAAATAATCAATAATTTATATTGATTATTAAATATTTGCTATGTATTAAGCACTTTACTATCTATCATTTTATGAATGCTTCATAATAGACATATGTAATTAGTGTAATTTCCATTTTACAGATGGGAAACTGCTATCTAGAAAAATTAATTTGGTCACATCGAAAACGAATGACTGAACCGGGATTTAAAGCTAGAACCATTAGAACCATCAGTCTTTTTAACGATTATAGAATAATTCTCTGACAAGCCTCTTCTTTCTCTCTGTACTTCCCTACTTCCTAGACCCTGGGAGGAGGGTGGTGACATTCTTTTGATACCATCTAGTAGCCAATGCACTAAACACTTCTCAGTCTTTATTGGTCTTGATTATTCTGCAGCACTTGGCACCTTTTTCTCGTGGTTTCTATGGCACCATTTTGTTCTGGTTATTTCTTATTCCAGTCACTCCTCAGTCCCTTTCATTGGCAACTTTACTTGCCTTGCCCCATAAACGTTCCTTAGGTTCCAACCTTGAGCACAAAGTTCTCACCTACGCTCGTGTCGCCAACTCAGTCATTCAAAACTGTATCTCCAATATAGTCCTGTCACCTGAATTTCAGAACATTATTTCTAGCTGCCTGCAAGATATTAGCACATGGATGTTTCACATAGAAATGAAAAAATGCAACAGCTAGAAGGTTGAACCTTTCATTTTCTTCCCAGAACTGCTTTTCTGTGGCTGTGAACAGCATCAGTCATGATCTTACTACATTCCCAAGCTTCTTTGGCTTCCTAGACTCCTTCTTGGTCCCCACAACTAATAAATATGTTTCATATATGCTATGGACTGAATGTTCATATCCCCCCAAATTAGGATGTAAAAGCCCTAAACCCCAGTGTGATGGTACTTGGAGGTGGGGCCTTTGGCAGGTCATTAGGTTAAGGTGAGGTCATGAGCATGGTGCTCCCAGGATGGGATTAGTGCCCTTATAAGGCAGTGAAGGCAGTGAAGAGATATACCATTTCTCTTTCCACCATATAAGGTAACAGTGAGAAGGCAGCTGTCTGCGAACCAAGAGGAGGGCCCTCACCCAGAAAGGCAGTAGAAATGGTATTTGAAGAGGCACAGAGGTGCTAATGATCATGGCATATTACTAATGGTTGACTTATTTTTACCCACTTGAAACACCCAAGGAGACATCCAGTAGAAGGCACCATATTGAGATATTTTCCTCTTGGCTCTGAGAAAAGATCATTGAGGAATCTTTTCTAGATAGTGTTGGGTGAACACACTATTATTCACTTCATTGTTTTTTCCTAGAGTGTGGAATTCTCAATCATAGTATATTAAGAGGCAGAGTAATTTCCTTGAGCCAGAACAACAAATACCCTGTTCCTTTTTGCATGATGTTTTGGAAGTATCTCACACTCTGCTTTGCACCTAGTAGTGTCTCAATAGATGATTGTTGAGTAAATATCACATTCAGATACTGGAGTGGATGCTGGTGGTGGAGCTTGGTGTTCAGAAAGCCTTAGCAAGTTGTTGCTGGGCTGTATGAGTCTATTTTTCTCCATGTTGATTCTAGAGTGAGTTTAAAGCCTCTTGTAAAGCCCCTGTACCAAATATCCACCTAGGAATAATGTTTTCTGAATCCATATGCGATGTAGACCTCTACCAATTGATGGTTACCATGATGAATGTTTCTATTATATATATGTTGTATATAAAATTTTAAAACATACCTTGCCACTGTCATTTATGTACTACCCTAGACAGATAAACTTTAAACTCTAGACTGAGCATTTCTCTAAATTTTCCATGTATTCTCTTAGGACTTATAAGTCAATGGGGAATCTTTTTTCCTCTGTAGTCACCTAGCTTTATGTTCCTTTGGAAATCTCTCCACTCTGATGCTCTGCCTCCAGACTTTGAAGGGCCTCTGGAATGCACTTGGTAAAGCTCTGGAGTGCCTTGGAGAGATTACTCTTAGTGCTCCTGACTAATAGCCTGTAGTGGGCTTCTGGTTGAACTAGGAGCCAGCAGGACTGGAGTGCAACAGAGGGATTTCTTCCAACCCTCTTTTCCTATCCCCAGGCTTTGGTATGCCACCTTATACATCAGTGAAGCTCCTGGGTAAGTTTTGGAAAGTGAGTGTAGATTTGCTCTGTGACTGGAGTTCCCCAAGATTCTAGTCCGTTGCGTTAGCTCACATGTGGCTGTTAACAGTTTGTTTGAATTTGGCAGGTTTCTCCTTACCCCATCGATGTGGATTCCTCCTCTCACTGCTCTGCCAGAATTAAAACAACCAATGATCACTTTTCTCCTGAGAAGGGTTGTCACTTTTTGGAATTTAAGTCATTTTGATTTTTTACATCTCAGTTATTGGATGGATTTTAATGACTATTATTGGTAGCTCTTCTCATCTTAAGGGTGGGAGGGAGACATAGTCTTCTACTACTCCCTACATCCTCTGAATTGTCCCTTTACATTTATTCCTTCCTCACCCTCACACACCTTCTATCCAGATGCTGGAGAACTAAAAACTACAGTTTAAACTTATTTTCAGCCAAGGTTCTAGGTGTGATTTAGGTTTCACTAGTTAGACTTACTACCAGGAAATACAAGGGGGAAGAAGCGAATCTGAGGTTGTCTTTCTGTTGCTTCTCCTGTTTCTTGCTGTCAAGCATGGTCACAGAATCAGTGGGTGTTTCTGCGAGTGTGTTAACACAGGTCCCTGTTACTTGTCATTAGTTTTGTATTTGTGGAGAAGCAAGCAGGTCATGGGATACGAGGCATCTGTTTATTTGGTATGTGGCTGGCTCTGGAGTGAACAATTCCAGGGTAGTCTCCTAATCTCTGGATTGTATTTAAGACAATATTTTTGGAGCTACCAGTTGCAGAGGTGACTTCCTGATTTCCCAGCATTCTGACTGTTGCAGAGGCAGCAAATGTCTTGATTGTCCAGTGTTAAGAGTATGGTTCTGAGAGTCGTTCTCAAAGGCACAGTCTCGAGCCTCCTCTTCTGCCCTCCCAATGATTTTGTAGGAACCTTGACAAATTCCTTTCTGCTTAAAATACCTAGAGTGGTCTTCCTTATCTTCAGCTGATTCCTGACCAAATCTTATCATATTTTTTCATTTGTAAAATGTTTTTTGCCATTTACAAAGCACTTTTACCTATATTTTCTCATCTAACCCTGCTGTTGGTGCTGTTTCATTGAATCTAACATACCATAGATTATAAAAGTCCTTTTTAATATGTTCCACTGTGAAAGCAAAAAATTGTGCTACTTGACCATGACAAAGTGTTTTTTAATCACCTAGAAATTTTATTTTAGGCTTATTGTAAATGTACTTTGAGTCTTTCCCTGAGCCCCAGATGAGTTCACCGAGTATTCTCTCCATGACTTTTGACTTGAAGTGTCTGTAATAGGGGCATTACCATAACAGGTAATAGAACTAGGAAAAAATCAAGGAAATCTACCTGGCTCTGTGCTATGCTTGCCCCACATTAAATCCCTGAGTTTTCAGTCTAGACGCTTCCAAACTTGGGTTCAGCAGACAGAGGGGTTGGAACAAAGGGACAGTGTGAATACAGCCAGAGAGATGAGCTGAGGAGGTGGTGACAGGATCACGACCATGTCCTCAGCTTAGCAGTGGCTCAGCCCTATTATTTCTGGAATCCAGGGTGGCTCTAAGCAATAGGTTGGTCCAAAACACTAACGTGGATTATTGAAAGCAACCATACATTGTAAGATGCATATCAGTTTCAGTTACTAACATGGAAAAAATGTGCATCTTATAGTCAAAGACTGGTCTTTTTATTCCCATTATACAAATGGGAAAATCGAGGGTCAGGGATTTTAATGACTAGTAGTAGCTAGTAAGAGGCAAAACAGGAATTGGATCTTTTGAAGCTAAATTCCATGTTTTTTAGACCCTGGCATAATTGCCTCATATATGCAAGCTATGGGTATGAAGTAGTAAACAAAATTTTCAAAGGGAAAGACCAATAAAATTTGTCTGGATCTTGTGGCATTTTCTTATCATTTTTTCCTTAAATTGCTTAGGCAAGAAATTCTCAACCTACAGGGCTCAGCTCAAAACACTCAAATGGATGAGAATTTGGAAAAGCCATTTTCCTTGAGCCTTTTCATATCTTTCAAAGCCTACTTCATCTAGGGCTGTGTGCATGTGATGGTATCATCCCACAGCTAAAAACAAACTCTATTTCGGTGATGCCTTAAATGCACAGAAAATGAAGCAAAATCCCAGATAATGATACCCATTTTAGAGTCTGTGTTCTCCAGGGATCAAATAAAAGGCTCAACAGTATGTTACCGAGGAAGATTGAATCAAGAATGAAGCAGATATAGTGATACCTTCTTAGAGTAATGATGAAGTACTGATTTGTCTAACTTGTCTCCCTTCACCAGCTATAGTACGTCAGTTCTAATTACCTTTCCTTTCCTGAGCTATATAGAGATAAAGACTTGGGATATTAAAAGGCCTTGTGTGCTGGTTATTTAATTGCTACAGAATTGATTTCATGAAGGAAAGAAAAACAGATTAGAGTCTAAGATGTAAATGAGAAACATGACAGCCTGCAGTGTGTTGCTCAAGTCTATCAATAGAACTGTCAGCCCCCAGTTTCTAGTGGTCATTATGGAGCCACATAATACGAGAAGAACACATTTGACAACTGTAAGAGCAAATGTAACTGCTCATCCCTCCAAAATAACAAGAAACGGTATGTTTTTGTCTTCTTATTTCTCATGCTATGTAGCATAGTATATCATTATCAATATAAATTTAGATTGCAATGGCATCCCTGTTTGCTTATGAAATGTCCATGCTTTCCTTTTGCTCTTTTTTTGCCTTGTTTCTTCCTCACTTTAATATCACAGGTGGTGATGGCATGCTCTATTTTGGACACCAGAGAAGTAGGTTTCATATTCTTGCTGTGTCTCATCACTACAAGCCAGAAAAGGCATAGAATACATTTTTTTCTGACTTCTGTTTTGGAAAGATCTTGCCATTTCTGACAAACTAGAGGAAGAGATAATAAAATCACAGACAATAGAATTAATATTACTTTAAAATTCATTCCTTAACATTTGTTTGTCCAGCAAATACCTACACTATTGTGGATTCAGTGATGAACAAGACAAAGGCCTTGTTCTTAACGTTCTTTCCTTTCTAGATGGGAGACACACCAAAGGCAGAAATGCAATGATAGGTCATGATAAGTGTAATGAAGGTATATTTTATTAGCATATTTGAAGACACATTTTTCTTCATTGCCTTCATTTACCTTCATGAATATAGGATGGTGTATTTGTCTGTTCAGGCTGCCATAATAAAATGCCACAGACTGGTGGCTTAAAGAACAGATTTATTTCTCACAGTTCTGAAGGCAGAGATGTCCAAGATCAAAGTGCTAGCTAGGGTGGTTTCATTCCTCTTTTGGCTTGTAGGCGGTCACCGTATCGCTGTGTGTTTACATGGCCTTTCTTCTGTGCCTGCACAGAAAGAGAGGGGGCTCTCTGGTATCTCTTCTTATAGGGACACTACTCCTGTCAGATCCAGTTCCCCACACCTGTGACCTCATTTTATCATACTTCCTTCCTTAGAGGCCCCATCTCCAAATACAGCCACACTGGGGGTTAGTGCTTCAATGTGTAAATTTGAGGGGACTCAAACATTCCGTTCGTAACAGGAAGAGTAAGGGGATATGGTTTGCGGATTGTCAAAGTGTGTGAGTTGATAGAACTGTTTCATAAGAAGGTCATTGATAGCCTTTCTGATAAGGTAACCTTTGTGCAGAGACCCAAATGAAGGGGGTGAACCAGGTGGATACCTTGGGAAAAGTGTTCTAGGCAATGGCATAACAAGTGCCAGTGTCCTGAGGCAGAAACAGACATGATGTGTCTGAGAAGCAGCAAGGAAAGCAGAAGGTCTGGGCTGAGCCAGAAGACTGGTGGGAAATGAAGGCTGAGAGATCTTGGGGTCTAGCCCTGTAGGGCAGTGGGTCTCAACTAGATCAATCCTCAGGCCCTATTTTGTAGCAAATATTTTGATGACTACCTTTTTATTCTGAAATAATATTCATAGAAAATATAACCTAACTATACAAATATATTTAGGAAGGCCATATAGCAGGCATTATACAACACATGGACTACAGTCACTTAAAACATGCACCAAGTAAAAGTAGACAAATCTTTGTAGTCTCTTAATGATACCTAAAGCACCTGATTTCCTCAATTACTTTGATGTCAACATTCCTACTGAACCTGTCAATAGGCTTTAAAGTGTATATGTAAATAGTATAAAGGTAAATTTATGTTAGGATATAAACCAACCAAAGTTTCTGACAAAATAAGGTCTGAATTAATGGCATTTTCCTTAATTTCTTTGCAATGTGTTCAGATATATGCTAATCACCCCTTTATTGTGTTCTTTATTAACACGATATACCTCATAACTGTACATATTCCCAAAGTAAGGGAGAGACCTTGATTTTCCTTCTTTCTGGCTGATGTGAAGTTGCACATTTTTGGCATAAATGGGGGAAAGGCTGTCAAATTAAATGGAGCTTTGAATTGGAATTCTGAAGGGACATTGAGGAAAGGTAAATGAAGTATCACACATGTCCTAAAAGATCCTGAAAGGTTAGGGAAAGTGAGCTTGTGAAGAAAAGTTAAACAAGTGTGCAGAGCTTACTTGATCTGGAAAAGAGCAGGCTGGACAGAGCCTAGCGGCCTAAGGCTGAGGCAGTTTTGCAGCGGCTTCCCAGACAACCTGGTTTTAGGACGACATTCCAGGGCTAGGAAGGGAAATAACCACCTGCCACCCGTGAAGAACACAAGAGAACATTTCTGGCCTATTCTTGCATAACCTCATTTCCTGGACTTAATGTACTTCTTAATACCCACGTGCCTGGGATATTTGGGGTATCATTAGGCACGAGGAGGGTGAAATGGTTTCTCAAGTGGCTCAATTCCTTTGATTTGTAAATATTTATTTGGAAGTTTATCCTAATACATATTTTCAAAAATTTCTAAATGATGACTGATAAACCACATTTCTTATAGCTGATTTTTAAATTCTCTTATCCTATACTAAACATTACCTGGGCAGTTAGAATAGGAAAAAAGTATCCCTATTCATGAGTTTGGAAATTCAACTTTAATAGACCAAATTTTTATCTCTTTCTCTTTACCTATATGTATATTTCTCTATATATCATATCAAATCTAATTATATAATATAGATTACATAAATATGTATTTATATAAAAAATAATATAAATTGTAAAATATATAAAATTATATTTGACATGGGCAACTAGATTAGATTGTGAATATGCTTTAAAAATTAAATATGGTTTAATTAGTGGTTTATTTTCTATCATTTTGGAGTTGGAGTAGTAGGCTTTATTCAATGAATGAAATATATAAGAAGACATATTAAATATTGAGTGTTTCTATCCCTTCAAAAGTTAGATATTAACTCTATTATAGCCATAAAGATAAATGTAAACTTTGGTTAAAAAGTTACAATCTATGTATATGTATAGCTGATTCACTTTGTTATAAAGCAGAAACTAACACACCATTGTAAAGCAATTATACCCCAATAAAGATTTTTAAAAAAAAAAAAAAAAAAAAAAAACCTATAAAACAGCCAGAGGAAAATGACATTATTTTACACAAGGAAAGGCTTCAGTGAACATGGACTTTTTAAAAAACTGAAGTATAGTCGATTTACAATGTTTTGCTAATTTCACTTGTAAAGCAAAATGATCCAGTGTTTTTTCATATTATATTCCATTATAGGTTATTACAAGATAATGAATATAAATTCCTGTGCTATACAGTAAAAAAAAAAAAAAAAAAAAAAAAAAAAGTTACAATCTCATGGTTGATTGCCAGCTTTTGGTAATTCTATCAAGATGCATCACATGCTTTTCAGAGCTGTGAAACGGTATCCTTTGTACCTGGTGCCTTGGGTTACCAGATTACAGGCTACTGGAGACTGTCATTTCTTTTTCTTTTTTTTTTTTTTTTTTTGCGGTACGCGGGCCTCTCACTGCTGTGGCCTCTCCCGTTGCGGAGCACAGGCTCCGGACGCACAGGCTCAGTGGCCATGGCTCACGGGCCCAGCCACTCTGCGGCACGTGGGATCCTCCTGGACCGGGGCACGAACCCGTGTCCCCTGCATCAGCAGGCGGACTCTCAACCACTGCGCCACCAGGGAAGCCCCGAGACTGTCATTTCTTGAAGAAAAAAATGGGAGGAGTAGGCCTGGACTATGCTTCCAAATTTGCCCTTCAAGATTAATAGGACTGAATTATTCCTACTTCCTTGAAAGGGAGGAGTGAAGTGGAGAAGAGAGCCTAGGAGAGTTGCATTAACGTAGCACCCTCTGTATGGAAGGAAACATGAAGAGCGGGCAGAAGCACCCCTTTCCTAATGAGGAGGAAATCTTTCTGCCTACAGTTTGTGAGTAGAATTTATGGTCTGCTGCAGAGTAATGAAATTAGGTGCTCATCCACCCTTAGTTGTATTCAAAGAGAGGCACACTATAACAAATGGATTCCTATTAGCAGGGATGCAGTGCCTTCTCCTTGACTGAAAAATTAACTATTAAAGTCATCAGACTTTAGTTCACAAAGGTTGAATCCTGATGAAGCAAAAGGATACTCCAAGTACTGAGGATTTTGCCTTGAGGCCATCATTCTAGCTTGAACAGACTTTGAATGGATCAGCTGCACCAAATGCATTTGTTTCTCTTTTTTGGCTTTGTCATTAGATTGCATATTACTGCAGCAACAAATAAAATAAAAATCATTGCAGAAGAAGTTTATTACACTTCAGCATTTTGGTTATGAATGGCCTACTTTTTACTAAATATGAATTTAAATCACTGTAAAACAGAAAAAAGAAACATTAACTTCTGGTTATTTATGGTGATGGATTAAAGATATTTAAAAAATAAAATGACCATATTAAGTTTGGGAGATAGATGTACATTAAAAATTTATGTCTAATCCCAATTTTATTCCATTAATAATAGTGTTGATTGGGCTGGTTAGTTCAAGTTTGAAGCATAATATTTTTTTCTCTTATCTCTGTTATTCCTCCTGGCTGTGTTCCATGGTTAAAGGTTTTGTTCTCCTAATCATATACAAATATCTCAGAAAGTGTCTCACTGATCGTAAAGACATCAAAAAAGAGAGGAAAGGGAAGGTATCATTGTATAATAGAAAAGCATGAGACCTGGAGTTAGTTGAGAAGGGAAAAGAAATAGACAGGTGCCTCCAACACCAAGGATCTTCCTATTATTACCTTATTTGAATGCACATGAGTCTTAGAGGCAGGATTTGCTACCATTGAAACTTGGAGATAGTCACTAAATTGTCCTGGGCCACAGGAGATTTTGAGATCCAAATATGGGTACATGTGATTCCAGTGTGAGTTCTGGATCCTCACGCCACAATGCTTCTCAGGGGCTGAGTTCTGTCTGTTAAGCTTTTTAGTATTTCTGTAAAGCAGGGATAATTGCCAACATCAGATTATTACCATCGAAATTAACATGGTACCATGTATGCGTATGTGCTCTGCAAACTCTAGAATGCAAAAAAATGGAGATGATGTTTTGTGGATATATGATTGAAAATTCAATATGACTCTTAATGTGGGGAAAACACTTGAATGCACCCATGCTCTCAATGTGGTGTAATTCACTCCAACTCTCTTCATAATTAACATGGACTACAATAATTAAGATACACATTACTTGAAATCTATTGCCAAAAGCGGTGTGTACATAGGAAACCAAGATTGCTAAAGGAAAACCTCTGCAGTAACTTTTTTTTTTTTAACATCTTTATTGGAGTATAATTGCTTTACAGTGGTGTGTTAGTTTCTGCTTTATAACAAAGTGAATCAGTTATACATATACATATGTTCCCATATCTCTTCCCTCTTGCATCTCCCTCCCTCCCACCCTCCCTATCCCACCCCTCTAGGTGGTCACAAAGCACTGAGCTGATCTCCCTGTGCTATGCGGCTGCTTCCCACTAGCCATCTATTTTACATCTGGTAGTGTATATATGTCCATGCCACTCTCTCACTTTGTCACAGCTTACCCTACCCCCTCCCCATATCCTCAAGTCCATTCTCTAGTAGGTCTGTGTCTTTATTCCCGTCTTGCCCCTAGGTTCTTGATGACCTTTCTTTAAATTTTTTCTTAGATTCCATATATATGTGTTAGCATACGGTATTTGTTTTTCTCTTTCTGACTTACTTCACTCTGTATGACAGACTCTAGGTCCATCCACCTCACTACAAATAACTCAATTTCATTTCTTTTTTTTACATCTTTATTGGAGTATAATTGCTTTACAATGGTGGGTTAGTTCCTGCTTTATAACAAAGTGAATCAGTTATACATATACATATGTTCCCATATCTCTTCCCTCTTGCGTCTCCCTCCCTCCCACCGTCCCTATCCCACCCCTCTAGGTGGTCACAAAGCACTGAGTTGATCTCCCTGTGCTATGCGGCTGCTTCCCACTAGCTATCTGTTTTACGTTTGGTAGTGTATATATGTCCATGCCACTCTCTCACTTTGTCACAGCTTACCCTTCCCCCTCCCCATATCCTCAAGTCCATTCTCTAGTAGGTCTGTGTCTTTATTCCTGTCTTACCCCTAGGTACTTCATGACATTTTTTTTTCTTAAATTCCATATATATATGTGTTAGCATACAGTATTCGTCTTTCTCTTTCTGACTTACTTCACTCTGTATGACAGACTCTAGGTCCATCTACCTCATTACGAATAGCTCAATTTCGTTCCTTTTTATGGCTGAGTAATATTCCATTGTATAATGTGCCACATCTTCTTTATCCATTCATCTGTTATTGGACACTTAAGTTGCTTCCATGTCCTGGCTATTGTAAATAGAGCAGCAATGAACATTTTGGTACATGAATCTTTTTGAATTATGATTTTCTCAGGGTATATGCCCAGTAATGGGATTGCTGGGTGATATGGTAGTTCTATTTTTAATTTTTTAAGGAACATCCATTCTGTTCTCCATAGTGGCTGTATCAATTTACATTCCCACCCACAGTGCAAGAGGGTTCCCTTTTCTCCACACCCTCTCCAGCATTTATTGTTTGTGGATTTTTTGTTGATGGCCATTCTGAGCAGAGTGAGATGCTATCTCACTGTAGTTTTGATTTGCATTTCTCTAATGATTAATGATGTTGAGCATTCTTTCATGTATTTGTTGGCGATCTGTATATCTTCTTTGGAGAAATGTCTGTTTAGGTCTTCGGCCCATTTTTGGATTGGGTTGTTTATTCTTTTGATGTTGAGCTTCATGAGCTGCTTGTACATTTTGGAGATTAATCCTTTGTCAGTTGCTACATTTGCAAATATTTTCTCCCATTCTGAGGGCTGTCTTTTGGTCTTGTTTATGGTTTCCTTTGCTGTGCAAAAGCTTTTAAGTTTCATTAGGTCCCATTTGTTTATTTTTGTTTTTATTTCAATTTCTCTAGCAGGTGGGTCAAAAAGGATCTTGCTGTGATTTATGTCATAGAGTGTTCTGCCTATGGTCTCCTCTAAGAGTTTGGTACTATCTGGCATTACATTTAGGTCTTTAATCCATTTTGAGTTTATTTTTGTGTATGGTGTTAGAGAGTGTTCTAATTTCATACATTTACATGTACCTGTCCAGTTTTCCCAGCACCACTTATTGAGGGGGCTGTCTTTCCTCCACTGTATATTCTTGCCTCCTTTATCAAAGATAAGGTGATCATATGTGTGTGGGTTTATCTCTGGGCTTTCTATCCTGTTCCACTGATCTGTATTTCTGTTTTTGTGCCAGTACCAAATTGTCTTGATTACTGTAGCTTTGTAGTATAGTCTGATGTCAGGGAGCCTGATTCCTCCAGCTCCATTTTTCTTTCTCAAGGTTGTTATGGCTATTCAGGGTTTTTTGTGTTTCCATACAAATTGTGAAATTTTTTGTTCTAGTTCTGTGAAAAATGCCAGTGGTAGTTTGATAGGGATTACATTGAATCTGTAGATTGCTTTGGGTAGTAGTCATTTTCACAATGTTGATCCTTCCAATCCAAGAACTCGGTGTATCTCTCCATCTGTTTGTATCATCTTTAATTTCTTTCATCAGTGTCTTATTATTTTCTGCATACAGGTCTTTCGTCTCCTTAGGTAGGTTTATTCCTAGATATTTTATTCTTTTTGTTTCAGTGGTAAATGGGAGTGTTTTCTTAATTTCACTTTCAGATTTTTCATCATTAGTGTATAGGAATGCCAGAGATTTCTGTGCATTAATTTTGTATCCTGATACTTCACCAAATTCACTGATTAGCTCTAGTAGTTTTCTGGTAGCATCTTTAGGATTCTCTATGTATAGTATCATGTCATCTGCAAACTGTGACAGCTTTACTTCTTCTTTTCCGATTTGGATTCCTTTTATTTCTTTTTCTTCTCTGATTGCTGTGGCTAAAACTTCCAAAACTATGTTGAATAATGGTAGTGAGAGTGGGCAACCTTGTCTTGTTCCTGATCTTAGTGGAAATGGTTTCAGTTTTTCACCATTGAGGACGATGTTGGCTATGGGTTTGTCATATATGGCCTTTATTATGTTGAGAAAATTTCCCTCTATGCCTGCTTTCTGGAGGGTTTTTATCATAAATGAGTGTTGAATTTTGTCAAAAGCTTTCTCTGCATCTATTGAGATGATCATAAGGCTTTTCTCCTTCAGTTTGTTAATATGGTGTATCACATTGATTGATTTGTGTATACTGAAGAATCCTTGCTTTCCAGGGATAAACACCACTTGATCATGGTGTATGATACTTTTAATGTGCTGTTGGATTCTGTTTGCTAGTATTTTGTTGAGGATTTTTGCATCTATGTTCATCACTGATATTGGCCTGTAGTTTTCTTTCGTTTTGACTTCTTTGTCTGGTTTTGGTATCAGGGTGCTGGTGGCCTCATAGAATGAGTTTGGGAGTGATCCTCCCTCTGCTATAGTTTGGAAGAGTTTGAGAAGGATAAGTGTTAGCTCTTCTGTAAATGTTTGTTAGAATTCGCCTGTGAAGCCTTCTGGTCTTGGGCTTTTGTTTATTGGAAGATTTTTAATCACAGTTTCAGTTTCAGTGCTTGTGATTGGTCTGTTCATATTTTCTATTTCTTCCTGGTTCAGTGTTGGAAGGTTCTCCATTTCTAAGAATGTGTCCCTTTCTTCCATGTTGTCCATTTTATTGGCATAGAGTTGCTTGTAGTAATTTCTCATGATCTTTTGTATTTCTGCAGTGTCAGTTGTTACTTCTCCTTTTTCATTTCTAATTCTATTGATTTGAGTCTTCTCCCTTTTTTTCTTGATGAGTCTGGCTAATGGTTTATCAATTTTGTTTATCTTCTCAAAGAACCAGCTTTTAGTCTTATTGATCTTTGCTATCATTTCCTTCATTTCTTTTTCATTTATTTCTGATATGATCTTTATGATTTCTTTCCTTCTGCTAACTTTTGGTGGTTTTGTGTTCTTCTTTCTCTGATTACTTTAGGTGTAAAATTAGGTTGTTTATTTGAGATGTTTCTTGTTTCTTGAGGTAGGATTGCATTGCTATAAGCTTCCCTCTTAGAACTGCTTTTACTGCATCCCATAGGTTCTGGGTCGTCATGTTTTCATTGTCATATGTTTCCAGGTATTTTTTGATTTCCTCTTTGATTTCTTCAGTGATCTGTTGGTTATTAAGTAGTGTATTGTTCACCCTACATGTGTTTGTAGTTTTTACAGATTTTTTTCCTGTAATTGATATCTAGTCTCATAGCGTTGTGGTCGGAAAATATACTTGATACAATTTCAGTTTTCTTAAATTTACCAAGGCTTGATTTGTGACCCAAGATATGATCTATCCTGGAGAATGTTCCATGAGCACTTGAGAAGAATGTGTATTCTGTTGTTTTTGTATGGAATGTCCTATAAATATCAATTAAGTCCATCTTGTTTAATGTATCATTTAAAGTTTGTGTTTCCTTATTTATTTTCATTTTGGATGATCTGTCCTTTGGTGAAAGTGGGGTGTTAAAGCCCCCTACTATGATTGTGTTACTGTCGATTTCCCCTTTTATGGCTGTTAGTATGTTCCTTATGTATTGAGGTGCTCCTATGTTGGCTGCATAAATATTTACAATTGTTATATCTTCTTCTTGGATCGATACGTTGATCATTATGTAGTGTCCTTCTTTATCTCTTGTAATAGTCTTTATTTTAACGTCCATTTTGTCTGATGTGAGAATTGCTACTCCAGCATTCTTTAGATTGCCATTTGCATGGAATATCTTTTTCCATCCCATCACTTTCAATCTGTATGTGTCCCTAGGTCTGAAGTGGGTCTTTTGTAGACAGCGTATATACGGGTCTTGTTTTTGTATCCATTCAGCCAGTCTATGTCTTTTGGTTGGAGCATTTAATCCATTTGCATTTAAGGTAATTATCGATATGTATGTTCCTATTACCATTTTCTTAATTGTTTTGGGTTTGTTATTGTAGGTCTTTTCCTTCTCTTGTGTTTCTTGCCTAGAGAAGATCCTTTAGCATTTGTTGTAAAGCTGGTTTGGTGTTGCTGAATTCTGTCAGCTTTTGCTTGTTTGTAAAGGTTTTAATTTCTCCATCAAATCTGAATGAGATCCTTGCTGGGTAGAGTAATCTTGGTTGTAGATTTTTCTCCTTCATCGCTTTAAATAGGTCCTGCCACTCCCTTCTGGCTTGCAGAGCTTCTGCTGAAAGATCAACTGTTAACCTTATGGGGATTCCCTTGTGTGTTATTTTTCCCTTGCTGCTTTTAATATTTTTTCTTTGTATTTAATTTTTCATAGTTTGCTTGATATGTGTCTTGGCATATTTCTCCTGATATGGAACTCTCTGTACTTCCTGGACTTGATTAACTATTTCCTTTCCCATATTAGGGAAATTTTCAACTATAATCTCTTCAAATATTTTCTCAATCCCTTTCTTCTTCTCTTCTTCTGGGACACCTATAATTTGAATGTTGGTGCATTTAATGTTGTCCCAGAGTTCTCTGCGACTGTACTCAATTCTTTTCATTCTTTTTTTTTTTTTTTTTTTTTATGCGTTACGCGGGCCTCTCACTGTTGTGGCCTCTCCCGTTGCGGAGGACAGGCTCCGGACGCGCAGGCTCAGCGGCCATGGCTCACGGGCCCAGCCGCTCCGCGGCACGCGGGATCCTCCCAGACCGGGGCACGAACCCGTGTCCCCTGCATCGGCAGGCGGACTCCCAACCACTGCGCCACCAGGGAAGCCCTCTTTTCATTCTTTTTTATGCTCATCTCTGCAGTAACTTTGGTGCTACTAATTGACCACTGAAAACCATTATGTATATCAAGGTGGTTTGCACAGGTGGGACACAGGGCTGTAGCATAGGAAAATGTTAAAATGATTAAAATTTAGGAAGAAGAGAGAAAAGTCGATGGGTTATGTTACATAAAAGGTTGTTTTTTTCTAGGTACTGTCAGAGAAATTCTTGTGCTTACTACCTTTCTAAAAAGGGAGAGGGGAATCAGTAGGGAAATGCATACACATTGTTTTACCCTTCAAAAATGCATCCTTTCATTCATACAGAGAATCAGATACCACCGATGATTTGTGGCTCACAAATCATTTGCAAATTGTTTGGCTGCTCCTCACCTTGTTTCATCCTTGCCTACACATTTGTCAGCCTTCAGAACCACCTACAACAGCTTCCTCTCAAACAGCGTGGTTACTAACAAATCCCCTCTAAGTGAAAATAAATGAAAATAAATAGTCGGGTGACACCCTTCCTTTCTCCTCCTTCCCCATGGCTGGGGCCCATTTGGCACCAAGCATCACACCGTCCAGATGGTGGCCACTTCTCTGCTCCTGCTTTAGCATTTCTCTGCCAAGGCACCAAGTGCCCGTTTTCCGGTGAGTATCTGCCCACAGGAAGATAGCTGGCTGGGTATGTCACCTCCTTTGTAGTCTACAACTGGGGCTAAGGCCAGAGAAGAGAGAGGAGGCAGGCAGAGATAGAGTTGTATGAAAATAGGAAATTATTGGAAAAACAGGATGCACTTACCTGGGTGACTTTTGGTAAATTATTTGAACTCTCTGGACTTCAGTTTTCTCAGCTCTGAAATGAAAGAGTTGAACTGAATGATTATCTATCAGTCTGCATCTCTAACATTCCACAGTTTTGTGACCATTTAGTGAATATGCTTCAGGAGGATGTCTTTGAGCAAGATCCATTCTCTATTACAGTGATGACTCTATTATGGCCAGCCAGCAATTTGGGGGAGGAATAAATAAGTTTCAGATATATGTGGGAGGTAGCTTTTTTTTTATAGCAAAACTAGGTCTGCCTGATGAAACATTTCAGTTAGATCCTAATTTCAGACCGTCATGTTCTTCAATACTAAGAACAGTTTTCTAGGCAAGTACAGATTTCTTGTCTATGTTTGTCTAATTAGTATTGTGTTATTGATGCAGGAAAGTATACTCTACTGAGTTTCTACTGTAAATAAGGCCTTGGGGACATTGTGGTGAATAATTTGGAGTCTAATATCCATGGAACAGGCTGTGCAGTGGCTCACACCAGCAGACCACAAGCAATCTTTCCACAAGAGTGCCGAATTATTTTATATGACCTTCAAATATTTTTACTGGAGTGGAGGCCATTCTGAAAGGCTCTCAGAGGAATCTGACCTCATCATGTTTTCCTACTCTGGCCGTTAGAGCAGCTGTGGGTACTGCTCAGGAGTCCTGGATGGATTCTGGAGCTGTCCAATGTTCCTAAGTTCCAGAGAGGGAGCCTGCAGGATTGTCACAGGGCTCTGGGCTCTGGTTCAACTCCACACTCTGCTCTGTGGTTATAAATATTTCTTTGTAGATTCTGCTGTCTGCTATGTAAAAAAGTAGAAATCAAGAAGAATGCTTGGGGTAAAAAGATTTTGCTACTTTGATATTTAGCTTACTCTTACCCAAATTATGAATCGTTCCTCCATCAATATATTTTTAATAACTATTTTGAATGTATAATAACACGGAATATTTTGTCACGATCTACCCGCCTCTCCTTCCCATTTAAAGTTTCAGCTGGGGTGGGGGGTGAGAGGCGGTATGAGTAGAACTTGACAGAAAAAAAGCATAGTTTTCTTTTCTTTGAATATGCTGGGGTTCTGCACACAGTTATGTATTAATATGGGGGATGGTCTTTTGTTTCCTGTACTTTTCATATGACATACATTTGTTTTCCTTGTGGCATACACTCTGTTGTGCACAAGAAAAATCAGGACGTAAGAGTCACATAAAGCTTAGAGCTGGAGAATTTTAGATATCAGAAGTGTATTAGTCTACTGAGGTTGCTAAAATAAAATGCTCCAGACTGGATGGTTAAACAACAAATTTATTTTCTCACAGTTCTAGAGACTAGAAGTCCAAGATCAAGGTTTCAGCTGATCTGGTTTCTGGTGAAGATTCTCTTTCTGACTTTCAGATGGCTGCTTTCTTGCTATGTCCTCATGTGGCCTTTCCTCAGTGCATGCATGCAGGGAGAGAGAGAGAGCTCTCTGAGATCTTTTCTTTAAGGACACTAATCCCATTGCATCAGGGCCCCATCCTTCTGAGCTCATTTAACCTTAATTAAATGCTTGGGGGCCCCATCTCCAAATATAGCCAACTGGGAGGTTATGGTACAATATATTTCTTTGAGCAGGGGACACAAATATTCAGTCCATAACAAGAAGGTTATAGACTCCCATGGGACGTATAGTGTAGGATTTATGTGGTATAATTTAGTGGCTTAAGACTATGTTCTTTGGAGACAGCCCTGTCTTAGTTTGATTTCTGGTTTTGCCATTCACTGTGGGACTTTGGACAAGTTCATTTGGAATTCATTTGCCAAGTATTTTTTGAGCATCTACTGGGTCCCATGGTAGCAGATGGACATAGAGTTGTTAATATGACAGAAGTAAACATTATTGTCCATGCTAGATTCCCTAGAAGAGTAGATGGAACATAGAAAATATTTGGTAAATGCTGGTTGGTTTCTAAAATTTCCTTTGAGGTCTGAGCATAGAAGATACAGGCTTTGTTTTGTTTCTAATCCTCTGGAATTCCCAAGAAGTGAGTCAGTCTCCCAGTGAGACTCTTCTCTAGCAACTTGCGTTCGGTTTCTACAGGTGAAGTGGATATCCCTAAGGTTTCTAGGTATGTGCATGTATATGTGTGTGTGAGGAGGCATGTGTGTACGTGGGGAAAAAGAGGACTGGCTCGAGATGACATGGGTGATACAGCTGGATGTAGACAGCAAACCCCCACCATGCACTGACTGGTGGGACTTAACCATTACAGATTGTGCCATAGGAGAAGTGGCACGCTGATAGCCTCTTGAAGTCACCCACTGTCTCTGAAATTCTTCTAGATAAGAGGTGAGCTGCAGGGAGCTCCAGGCAGAATGTCCTCTAATTGACATTCTGCCTGGATTTACCCAGTTTCTTTGTGGAGCCTCTTCAGTTCTGGGGTTATCAAGAGTCAGGATGTCAGTGTAGAAACCAATCCAACAGGTGATGTAGATTTCTCTTCCCCACTCAACAAGCACATGTGCACACACTTGTGTTGGTTTGTTAGAGCATGAACACACATACACACATACTTTTAAAACTTATGATGGTATTTTGGAGGTATAAGAACATTGAGAGGATAAATATTAAAATCCATTTTGTTTTATTCTAAGGGAGAAAAGTGATTCAATCTTGTCCTCTTACTGTTTAGAATTACAGATAACATCTTTTAATTCTTTATTGATTTTTAAATTAATTTGTTTTCAGAATGATCTAAAGCCATCTTAAAAGCCATTCTCTAGAATCTTTCATAATACACCAAGTACAACCTCTGCTGTAGAATTTTTGTCAATCACTTGAAGGTTTCTCAACTTCCAAATTACTTCTGGTGGCACTGGAATGTTGCAGAAAGAGCAATGGGCTAAGAGTCAGGAGTTTGGGTCATTTGTCAGCCCCAAGCCAATAGTACCTCGGGAAGGTCACCAGCTGTTTCTCCTAGAAGGATCTAGTCTTTCAGTTTAATTAATCTCTCTGGAACTTAATATTCTTATTTGTGAAATGGAGGTGTTGGTGTAGATGACTTCAAATGCTCTTTCCACTTGATCCTTAAAAATGGTCAGGCTAAAATGCCAAAGACATTATGCTCAATGCTTTATATGCCTTATATCACTTAATCTTCGTGGTGACCCCATCACTCACATTTACAAACATAACCCTAGAGTAATTTTAAAATTTGCCTTGATAGCTCACAATGAGTAAGTGGTGGCCATTCCCTAAATTCTTAGCTAAGTTCTTAGCTGTTATCTGGTTCAATAAACCAAAACCATTTTTGTATGTCCAGACTTAGCCTTGACTCTGTGATAGGACACAATAACACATAAAATAGAGTCTCCCCTATTCCTATGAATTCAAGTCAAATTTAGGAAACAAACATACAAGAAAATAAACAAAAATACTTGAAAAGTTGGTTTCTTAACTGTGTGTTGCTATCTGAACAATTGTATGATAAAGTGAGAAGGAAGTTTAGGCTTGAAATCTGTAAAATGGGAATGGGATTGGGAGGGGGATCTTCAGACATGGGTAGGATTTGAGTAAACAAAGGAGAGATAGGGAAGTGCCATAGAATGTGAATACGTCAAGAATGAAGGCAAGATAGTATGGGCAGTGGTGATACTTTGTGTGAGTTGTGAGGTCTGTGTTAGGAAATTAACTTGGAAAAATACAGAGCTGGTCTAGGTATAAGAGGCCTTTTACACCTTGGGTGGGAAGTTAGGAATTGCCAGCACGTTTTAAAGTAAGAATGGAATATGAGCAAATATATTTTCATGTGTTTGGTCAGGTAGTAAAATGTAGGAGGGCAGATAGAAAGCTGTGGTGGCTTTGTGGATTTGGACTAGAGGACAGATAGCAGGAAAGAAAAGAAGTTCATTTGGAATGACTTCTGAAGAACAAAAATAGATTTGGGGACAGTTTAGTTATAGGGGATGCAAGAAAAGGAAATATGAAAGATGATTAATATTTCTTTGCTGAATTTCTAAAAAATGTTAACATTGCCATACTGCTCTGTTTAAGAAATAAGAAGGAATTTGTAGGTGATGGAAAACAAGGAGGGGAGACCTATAGAACTTTTTAGGAGCTGGGACCCACTTAGTGGAAAGGGACATTTGAAGAAGAGAGATGTCTAATATTCAGTTTTGAGGTATGTGTGTGTGTGTTCTCATGATATAAACTCCCTCTGTTCTAAAAACTTCTGTGAAGTCTGCTTTACATAAAAGGATATCTCAACACCTCTTTTTGTTTGTTTCCTTCTTGCTTTTTGGTGGAGATAAAGGGGCTGAATTACTCACATGGAAGGTATTGTGTAGAACTTGGCAGTTTGTGGAGACTGTGAGATGAACCATACACTGAGCTAATCTAGCAGAAGTAAGAGTTTGGAGGCAGATGAGTTTGGAGGTAGCATGAGAACCTACCCTCCTCATCCCAAAAACACATTCCCCACCTTACCTTCTTCTTAAGGCTTGCATTAAACTTTCAATAGGACGTGGAGTGGGAATTAGTCCAATTTTATCTAGATCTGAACGGAAAAAGATGACTACAGCTGATGAATGTGTTACCTATGAAACTGTAATCAAGAAAATTAGAAAAGTCACATCTATTAAAAGCAATCTAAATGAAGTAGTACAGTTCTAATCCCATGAGATCCATTCGAAGCATGATTATTAATATATTGGTTTATTTAAATTATCTTTTATGTCCCTTTATAAAAGTCCTTTGGAACCTTCAAAAGTGAGGAAGCTAGGATAGAGACAAATTCTTTTAAAGCACCTTCTGCCAGGTTTTCAGAAAACTATGTATTTGACAGTCAACATTTATTTTGAGTACCAGTTACTTAATTGAGGTATTATACTTGGTCCTGTGGGAAGATGTAAAGAATCCTTGTGGTCTCCTCCCTTGAGACACAAGAGTTTACTTCAGGACACATGTGGGTCTTTTTCTATTGACTGAAAGGGTGGTAGCATGGAATTTCAGCTTTTGAAAGGAAGTTAGGGTACTACTCTTTTTCAAATCTGCAAAATTTTTTTTGTATATCAAGAGGAGATGTTCCAGCAGCACCATTTAGCCTCTGTTTTTAAGTTAAATCTGGGAAAAGATTGAGGGAATTCTAGAAATATGAGTCAGTAATCTTTATAGTGATTAAAATTTGAGAGTGTGTGTGTATGGTGAGAACAAAGGAGAGGAAGGAGGGGGCACGGAAGATTAGTATCAAAAAATTAAGAGAGAAATTGGGAATTTTTTTCATATAGTGGAGCACTTATAGGTCTTAAAACTTTTTCAACTGATTCAGAAAGCTGGGAAGATTACTAAATCAGGTTTATATTTGCAAACTATTGAGTTTAATTCCTATGCTTATTTGTAAATATATTCTCTGTGTCCATTTGTCCAAATGATACATTCAGTACAAGGAAGCTGTATGATTTCCTTCACAGAATAAACATATCATAGTCTGTCACAATCTTAAGATTCTCTAGTCTGACCATCATCCCCATGAATTTTTCATTCATTTCAAACCTTCAAGGAGGAGAAATGTGCCCCCTCAGTGGCAACTGGGACATCACTGGAAAGCTTGGACTATGTAAAATAGAGTTGAAATGTGCCTGTAACAATCATTTATTTATACCAGTTGAGCATTTAGAAATAAAAACAGAATAGGATAATCCCTTTTCATAATAGAGTCCTGAGATACTTGAAGCTTTCTACCAGTCAAACCAACTTCCATCCTTCTCTTCATTTTATTTTCCCATTCTTTGTGCGACATGCTTGGAAGTTCTTCAGTTGACGCCCCCCTCAAAAATACTCAGTGGGCCTATATCCTTCTTCATTTTTATACTTAAGACACAATATTTCAAGGGTCATTCATTTATTCATTCAGTTAAGAAAATATTCACTGAACACTCAGGGCCTCCTGCTCGATACTGAGCATAAAGCAGTGAATACAATGGATTAAAATACTTATCCTCAGGGAACTTAAATTTAAGTGGAGAAGACAGAAAATATATGAGATAAATAATATAAAGTACCTTAAAGAGTGATAAGTGTTTGGGAGAGAAAAATAAACCAGGACAGAGATATAAGATGTAGGTGGGGGGAATGGTGTCATAGTCATTGGCTGAGGTGACCAGGGGAGTCAACTGACTGCTAGGATATAAGGGTACATCACCGTAGCCAGTGACTAATTCACCAAATTAAACTAGTATCTGAACCTTATTATTCCAGACTGTCTGAAAAACATTCTGATCAAATCATGAGCAATATAAACCCTCTTGTGTAAGCCCAGATGATCTACCAGGGTTAAGAGTGGTCTGTAAGGTTAATAGTGGTATCCAAGGAGGAAATGTGGTAGTATTTGCTTTTTTGATCAGTCACTCAGAATGCACCAGGAATCAACCACAGCTCACCTCTCTTCAAATTTTGGAATTCACTATTTGGGTTCTTTCATCTAGTCCTAATCTTCTAATACTGCTCTTAGTACCCAAAGATCTCAATTGCAAATTTTTTTCATAATGTGGTTTGAAATTCATCATTATCAGGAGATATACATTCATTTAGGTGTTGACCAAGAAAGTCTTTTTGGGGTTCAGTTTCTCCCTAATAGTGTTTAGTCTGAGTTTTGGAGGTTGAAAAATGTATCATTATTATATCATTAGCTCAAACTTATGGCCTTTTCTTGTTCCAAATAAAACCATAAGTTACTTTGGTATTTTAATTTTTTCTCAAATCTCAGCTCATTTGAGACCTTAATCTTTCTGATATGAGTCTGTCTGGCCCTACCACTCTCATATTCAATGTTCATTTGTTCATTCATTTATTCATTCATTTGACAATTCTTTTTGACTATTTGCTACATTGGCACTGCATTTATCAAGATGGAGAGTAAGATAGATACGGATACTTTTCAACTGTACTTTTTTCTTTTAAAAATATCTGTAGCTACATTTTTCTTTCTACTTTTCTCCTTATTTTATCATTTTCAATTACACTCAAAATTGCATTTCTGAGAACATCATAACACTTTTGAGTCATAATCTCTTTAGGAGTATCATGCCATGAATAATGCATATCTTTTCTCTAAACATTTTGAAGACATTCACATGGAGTGTACAATTGTTGCTGTCCTTGGAAAAATAAAATTCAGGATAACATGGTCACTTTCTTTTAAAGTTCACTTTACTTTGACTTTACCAATCAACTCTTGTTGTCAGAACTAGGTCCGAAGTGGTCATTTCCTCCCATTGTTTCCTTGTTGTTTTAGAGATTAAATTTCATTAATGATATTCAAGCGCCTGTTACATAGTTGGCTTTTAGCCAAATAAAATGTGTGGTCTGTTCATGGATGGTTGAAGTCTCTTTCACTGCTGATAAAGACAGGAACCTCACCTGTCTTATTCACGTCTAATTCCTGCACCATGATGGGTGCTCCAAAAATGGCCACCATTATTTTCATTGCTACTCAGTGTTCTCTCTTCAGGAAATGAAGATTTCTATGCAGAGGTTAATGTTCTTGACCTTTAGCCCTACTCCACTTCTCCTCTTAAAAATCTGTTTCTTTTGAGAAAGACAAGTCCTCCTAGTATCATGTTCCAAGTGAGAGGGTGAATACATCACATCTTTGTGACTCAGTTTTTTATATTCTCAGTCATTCAACTAATATTTATTTAGTGCCTATATAAGAATAGCAATAATAGTAACTAAGCTATTGAGCATTAACTGTGTGTCAGGCCCTTTTTAAAGCACTTTCCATGAATTAATGAATTTGATCTTTATAATCCAACTAAGACACAGAGATATTAACACATTTTTCTGGAGTCACATAGATTTTAAGAGAAAGAGTGTGACAGTATTCTGTGAAATAGAGATTTAGCAATGGACAAAAGTGGAGGTAGTTCTTTTTCTTGGGGAATTTACAGTTGAGGGAAGAAGGCAAATGGTAAATAAAGAAGATACTTTCAGATGTTAGGTACTATGAAGAAAAATAAACATGGGAATGTGATAGAGAGTGACTGGGGGAGAATAACTTTTGTAAGATGGTCTGGGAAGTCCTCTCTGGAGAGGTGACTAACTGTGGATCAGCCAGAATGCTTTCAGCTATGAGTGACATAAAACTGAACATGAAATAGTTTAAAGAATAGAAGACATTGTTATCTTACGTAAAAAAGATGTCTTCAGGTAGCAGGGCTCTAGGATTAGTTAGTCAGAGGCCAGTGGGTGTAAGAGAACATCAGTTCTTACATGCCTATCTATCTCAGTATGTGGACTATACCTACTGTCTTGCTTGCGAGATGGTTGCATCACTTCTAGGCATTCCATCCTTACACACCTTAGGCAAAGTCTTTAAGTAAAAAGGGACAGTTTCTTCCCTTAAGTCTATTTTTTATCAGCAAGAAGCTCTCTGTTCCCAGCAGACTACACATTACATCTTATTGGCCAAAATTGTGTCACCTGCATAGGAAATGCAATTCCTCTGACTGGCCTAGAGCCTAAGACTTAGCTTTTTTTTTTTTTTTTTTTTTTTTAAATTAAGATTCAGCCCCTGGAACTTGAGTTTGGGGCATTTTTCTTAAGTATAAGAATGACCAAAGAAGGTTAAAAAACTAATTAATTAGGGACAAAAGAGGGGCTAGATTTGGATAAGCCACTTTCAGTACCTATAATAAGCTGAGTCCTGAGTAATGAAGAGTCAACCACATGGAGAGCTGAGGGAGGAATATTCCAGAGAAGGGAACAGCATATGCAAATCCTTGAGTGTGGGAACTAGCTCAGTATATTCAAAGAACAGAAAGACGCAGGGTTGGAGCACAGTGTTAGAAGAGGCAGGGGAAGGGGAGGAGGTGAGAAGTAAAATGGTATTATAGTGTTGAAGAATCCAGACTCAGGACTCTTTTTTTGAACCTAGCCTCTAGTGTCTCGGTGTAAATAACAGACCTGGCATTTATTATTTATTTGGCTTTGCACAAATTACCTAACTTATCTGTGCCTTGAGTTCTTAAAGTAGGTCTTTAAAGTAGGTGTAAATAAGAATACACAACTCATGGAATTACTGAAAGATGTAAAACAATAAAAAACAATTAGACCAGGGCCTGGGATATATAAGTCCTCAACAGATGTTAGCCTTCATTATTATATCATTGGTTCAGAGTTCAGATCATGTAGGGTCTTGTAGACCATAGTAAGATATTTTGGTTTTATTCAAATTAAACTGTGAAGTCACTGGGGTGTTTTACGCAGGGAATGAGCTAACATGATCAGAAGTTTTAAAGAATAGTTTCTTTCTGCCATATATAGATTGGAGTATGGGACAGGGGTTGGGTAGATGCAGTATAGTTAGTAGGACTTTGTAGTAACTTAGATCAGGTAAGTTTGACTAGGGTGAAGGCATTGGAGGGGGGCAGGTAGAGCTAACAGAATTTGTTGACAGCTTATGTTTGAGTTTGTGGTTAAGGGAAATAAGGGATTCTGAATATTTGACTTAGAAAATTGGGGAAATGGTGATACTCTTTATTGAGACAGAGAAGGGGCCCATAGGATTCACAAAATTGCCAAAGGGATCTATGGAACAAAAAGATTAAGAATCTTGCTTTAAAGTTCTTTGTCCGTGAATCTGTTTTTCCACTTTTCTTAAGACAATTTTTCTTTTATCTTTCCTATCTTCTTGGGAACTCACTTTCCCTCAATTTACATACTTGATCTGATAATAAAACAATTTGTGAAGATGATCTTTGTCAAACTGGCTTACCACAGAGCAGAAGTGAGAACGTAATGAATTTAACACTCGTTTGTTGACTATGTCCCAAGCCTTTTAAGGCCCAGCTGTTCAAGTTTAGCATGTGACTCTCATGAAAAGTGATTTGTAGTAATTTTCATTTTTATTCCCCTTATCTTTTTTTCCCAGCTGTTTGAGCGTATTTTTTCCTTAGGTGGAAAATGATTTTAATTTCTTTTGTTCCCAGAATCAACTTGAATGATGGACAGACCAGCCATTTCAGTGTAGCTCTATTGCTTTCCCTTGGCATGGTCCAGATGACCTTCAGTGATGGGTAGGTACATGTCCTGTGCCACATTGTCCCTAACAATGTCCTGTGAGGCTATAATCTATGTAGGCATCCAGCTTTACACATCTCATGGATTTTTCTTTCCTACCTATTTTACTGAAGATCAACAGCATCTAAAAAGGAAATTCACAAAGTTCTTGCAAATGACTCAAACGTTTTTGCATTTTGGTGACAACAATAACAACAAAACCAAAACCTTATAAATTATAATTGTTTATTGTCAAGGACCACTTTTGTGTTTGTTTGGCTCAGCAAGTACTGTAAAGAGGATATATATATATATATAAAATTGTTCAACATACTTAAAGATGATATAACTAATATGCCACTAGTATTTGAGCACTTAAATTATTTTTCCAGTCATGATCATTACGTGACCTAAACCATTCCTTTCCATATTTCTTCCTTACGGTGAAAATTACTACATCAGTCGGAACCTCTTTGGTTGCAAGATATAGAAATCCAACTTGAACTAATTTTGGCAGGAAATCTAGGCTTAAGAATCAAAAGAAGAAATTTTGACAAGGCAAGGAGCAATTCCAGGGGTCTTAAGTACTGACGTTTGAACCCTTTTTCTTTCCATCTCTCATCCCCTTTTTTTTTTTCTCAGCAGAACATCTTCTCCCACTGACAGCTTGAAGGCTGTATCTTTCCAGTTTTAGCATCAGGAAGGAAAGGATTCTACCTCTCGGTTCCACAGGAAAAAATCTTAAAGAAGAGCAGTGGTCAGGTTAGGTCAGAAACCCAAAGAACGGCCAAATTGCCGTAACAAGGGAGTCAAGATTACAGAGTAAGACAGAGGCTCCCAGACCATGAACCTAGAGTGGCTGATGAGGCAGGTCCCCAAAAGAATGGGGAGATGCTGTTCTCACAGGGAGAGAAGGCTACTAGACAAAAACAACAACAGCAAAAACAAGTGAAAAAATAAAGAGCAATTTTTTATTTCACTAAAAAATAATCCATTTGCAAGATGGCCAGTGAGAATTAGAAGTTAACTCAGCAACTAGGGAATAGAGATTTACTGGTTCAGGAGTGGCACACACCTCTTCTTAGTTTTCAGTCCCAGACAGTTAAACTCATTGGGTGATTTTCTTAAAGAACTTAGATATCTAATTCACGATCAGCACTTTTCCAGCAATCAAATCCCATTGACTTGTCTTGCTTTCTTGATGTCTTTGTTTTAATTCAGAGAAGTCTATAGTTTCTTTTTTGTTGTGCTTCAGGGACTTTTCTCCAAGAAGTCTCTTAGTATATAACCTATCTGAACTGCTTTGGGGGTTAATCAGTATTTTCTTTGTATACTAGTAACTGGTGGATAGACTAGAACAGAATTACTTGGCATGAATAAGAGATGTGTCTAGAAGGAATTTTATTTATAGCTGAGGTAATCCCCAACTATAGACAATATGGGATTTAGAGAAGGTAAGTGATTTGCCCAAGGTCACATTGCTCATTATCAAAAAAAACAGTATTAAAATCCCAAGACCACCAGACTTCCCTAGCTTTGTGTCATTTCCATTGCATCAGGCATGGTGAAGAAAAAGTGAGAGTAAATTCAACAATAACAAACGTGAAGATCAGACTGGATCATCCCAGTTCACCTTGAAGAACACTTGCGGCCATTAGGACTTAGAATATATAGCTGGCCAGATAAGGAAGCAGCAAGATGTTTGCCTCCCTCCTACAGGACTCTCATTGTTGGGAATGTGGTGGGCAGCATGACAGAACTCTCAGAGGAGATAGATTCCTCTCTCCTCTCAACCCAGATCCAATCAGATTCTACGCATCGTCTGTCTCTCCGAGCAGCCCTGTTTTTGTTTTGCCACTGCTGTGGCTGCAGTTCTGGGCCCTCTCATTCTCCCTGCTCCCAACTGGCCTCCCTCCAGCCCATCATCACCATAGCGATCTGTCTAAAATGCAGATTGGTTCGCATTACGCTCCAGCTTAATTTTAGTTCCATGTCTACCCCTTCCTCCAAGCACACAGAATAGAGTTCACATCCTTGACCCCGACATTCCTCTCTGCTGTTTCAGTCTCAATTCCTGCCAACCTTGGTCCCTGATTAGATAAGATTTTGAACTACTTCATAATTAGAACTCCTGGAGGTTAGGGCTATGGAGCCTTTTTCATCTTCACGTATCTAGTACTGCACAAATATTTATTGAACTGAATCTCTTTTGAATCCAGACTAGGTCTAAAAATCAGAAGAAAGAAACCCATTTAGTGAATAAATCAATGATTTGTAGACAGAACTGTAACTATAAGTCATTGCCCTTATATCTTACTTCCTTAGTCTTTGGAAACTAGATTCATTGCTGTTATAATATTATAAGCTGCTGATTAAGTAAATGGAATTTGAATTTTGCATTCTGATTTGCAGCTTGAGGGAATGTCTTGGCTCTTAATGCAAGGCTAAATCCTGACTAATCTAGGCAAAGAATTTTTCTTGTTTTGTTTTTGATGCTCTGGGACTATTTAAGTTTTCTTTTTTCTTTTGTCTTTTGGATGTCTTCTTATACGTTTCTTTTCCAATTTCAGTTTTGTAAAAGAGTGCACGGAACCAAAAAAGAGCAATTACTACTAAGGGGCAGAAGACTGTAGGCCCTGATAAACAGAAACAAACCACCGCTGGAGGACAAATGTAATTCTAGTAGGGCTGTCTTGCCGGGAGTTCACTGACTCCGATGTCTGGGGACCTCCCTAGAGGTGGAGAGTCCTTCTGCCTTGCTCAGTTTTCAATTAGAAAGTTAAAGCTGAGGCTACCCTTTTCATTGAAAGGGTGAAGATTATTTTGAGATTGTTAGTGAATATTTTTCTTGAGATATATGTGAAATTGGAGACATTTTAGCATAATTTTACCACTCTCAGATCCCTCTTAAAATAGTATCCGTTAAAAATTCCTCTGAGTGGCTACATGTAGGGAAGTTAAGGAATCTAGAAAAGGATGGGCCTAATTCAGTGGTGATGACTCCTTTCTTGCGAGGTTGAGTTCAGAGAAGTTTAGGAGTAATCCAAGTTGCATTGTCCTCAGGGGGAACAGTTTTGGTTACGATCAAAGTATAAAATGGGGATAAACGTTGGAGACGGGGGGAAAGTACTGACTGTGGATATTCTAGGTACCAGCTTTGAAATATCAGGTTTCAGCTTTCCTGTAGCAAGGTTGATTCTGGGTCTTGCCTTCCTGCTCCTAATTGCATTGGTCTGGATTCTCTCTGGAACTGAGTGAGGCTGGGTGGTCATTGAGCATCAGTGGCTCTGAATGGGTAGGAGGCAGAGACTGAGGTCCTCATTTCCAATTCATTGGCTTTATCTCTGTCCCCATTGCCTAGACTGTGTCTGGAACATAGGGACACATTATAAAAATTTTTTGCTTAAATCCCAGCTTACCATTATCATCATATATGTAATTCAGAAGACATGTAGAGCTTGTTTCATAGCGATGGTTTCTGAGAAATTCTTAAAGACACTTCCCCTACTTCCTAAAGTCCCCTCACCATTGGCTCCTGTCACTTACTGTCTTCTGGTTATGAGCATCTCCAAGATCAAGTCCTTGTCCTCCAACTCTCTGGATGCCTTCTGCTCTGATGGGTCCCACACGCCTCAAGGCTGGTGGTGCCCAAATCTACAGCTCCGCCTCACAGGCACAGTCTTATCTCAACCCGTCTGGTATAATTTTTATCTGGACTCCATTTCTGTTGGGTCTCATGGTTCTTTTCAAGCATCCAGGCTTAACCTTGGACTCACTTTTTTCCCTCATTAGGCACATATCTCCATAGCCAGTCAATTAATAGTCCTGCCCATCTTCCCTTAGACTCTTTCTCATATTGCTTCTTCCCTTTTATTCCTGTGTAATCACCCCGCCCAAACCCTCTGTCCTCGTTATTACAGTCTTTATGGATTATTACGGCCTCTTACAAATTTTTCTTGTCTGCAGTCTTTACCATCCACAAATCATGTGGCATTTTGATGTAGACTAATTTGCCCTAAACAGATTTTCTCAAGTTACCAGCTTGCTGATTTATATACAATTTTAGGTCTCACCACTTGGCAAAATGCTTTGCAAACCAGTGATCCCAGTGTTCCTGCAAATATATAAACCTCAGTCTTTTTTCCATGACTTGGTTTATGATAAAGCTCTTGCCTGAAAGCTCTTACTTTTGCTCTCTGCTACCCGTCTCAGGGCTCAGTTCAAGCATCTCTGACCACTTTCATGAAATGTTATGTGACTGTTTCACTCTTCACCGATCACATCTTTAGCTAACCTGTAGCCTTTACAAGCTGTGATGATTTGGGTGGTTACCCTTGCTTTATCTGTAATAATATGTTGTAAGTTCCTTGACATTAGAGACCTTGTCTTGCATGTCACTAGCGGTCTCCTTAGTACAAGCCTAAGTATCTGCAACATTCTGTGGGCTTCCTCAGTATGCCCTCTGCTTAAAAAAATACCGTTGGTATGTTTATTTTATTTTGTCATTTCTGATTGCCAATCACTAGATACTTAAAATCCTAAAAAGATATCCAATGTTATTTGAAGCTGTTCTTGTATTCCAGCATATTTTGGGTGGGCTTTCCAAAGTATAAGATGGCTAAAGAGAGGGGATTCCCTCTGTGTTTTAATTAATTATTCTGCAAGCATGCCAAGCTAATGTTAATTCCATAATCCTCTCTATAGAGAAAAATGTATTAGGGATGATTTAATATCCAGAAATTTTACAGTCATCACTTTTATTCTTGGACTTCCAGAGTTGAAAGCAAATGAACTCTACTTATTGCTCTCACATCCAGAGTTTCCAGTGCTCATCCTTTGTCCCTTAGTAGTAGTAGTAATAGTCATAATAGTAGTAGTGGTATTAAGTAATAGCAACAGTAAAAGTACTCGATGTAATAGCATAAATCGAAGTAACAGTAATGTCTACCAGTTATGTGTGTGTTGTGTACCAGGTACTGTGCTAGGTGTGATACACACATTATTTCCTTTATCTTTATAAAACTCTGTGGGGCATTAGTAGTCATCATTACAAGGTCAGTCACCTTGCTCAAAGAGGCTGATAACTTTTCTAAGGACTACAGTTAGTAATTGGTAGAACTGGAAACCAAGCTCAAATCTGTCTAATTTCAAAGCCAGATTCTGGTAATGTTACTTAACTTACTGAAATCAATGGAAAAAGGCTTAAAAGAAACAATTAGACTTTTAAAACGTTTGTTGGGGCCTTCTAGTATGCTGTGTCTGCATGAGATTAGTTGAATTCTGAGTTTTCTGAAGTTACTAATGTATGGTCTACACAAACTTGGAGAGTGAATTTGAGCAATTCAGAGATCCAGTATAGGAAGATCAGCTCTTCAACTCCATTATCCTTTTATCAGGTATTAGGCTTGAGTTTTGAGATACTTCTATTTATGTAAACCAAATGTATAATATTCTGGAGCTTATCTTAGTCTTGACTTTTCTAGTCTGGAATAATAAGTCCATTCAAAAAATTATATGAAAGTCTTGGGCATTCATGATATAAAGAGTTTACTAGTGTGTGTTTTTTTTAATATACTGAAGACTGAGACTGTTTATTGAGTTAATCCTAGTTGTGATTTTATCATTTTCCACTTATTTAAGATTTCAGTCAGAACGTGCTCTTTGCAGTGCAGCTGCTGTGTATGTTAGAGAGGTAATGTGTGAAGCTAGTCCATAGCTGAACCACTTGCTGTCTGACAAGTCTTATTTGTGGTTCATTTTATAGTCCTATGTGATATGTGCATGATTTTCTCTTGGCACTGACTCAGAAGATGAAAACCAGAAACATTTAACATATAAATAAGAATATTTTTGCATTGGCCTTTTGGAAGCTTTAAAATTGTTTATTTGTTTCAAGAGTGTGTGCATTTTGTTTTTCACCAGATCACACAGGTTAAGAGTTAAGAGGTGTACAATTTGTAGAGTCAGTGTTTCTCTGATTTCACCTTTCCCTACTCTTGTAGAACCTTCAGTTCCCCTCCAGAGAATCCTGTAGGTGGTGTCAGAATATTGAAGAGCAGTCTCTTGCTCGAGTGTTGGTACCATGATGGTGGAGATGGTTCTGGAAAACTTCTGCAAATGTGCCTCTTGCTGTTGCCAAAACTGTAGCTTCCATTATTTGTGGATTCCAGAGCTGCAGCTGGAAGGAAGTCAAAAGCTGTTCTAAAGTGACTTTAGTTTAGTCACAGCCATTTATAGTAGACTTGGGGCAGGTTCATGGGCTCTGGGGCTGAGGGCACATCTGAATATTAGTTAGATGCTGTATATGAAATTGCTGCTCTTCTTTAGCCTGAGGGTAGGTTCCTTCCCAAGAGCCATTTAGGTCTCTCATGCTAATGAACTGCTGGACAACAGTTCCCGAATCCTTCATATTTGCCCTTTGGATATCACTGAATCTTACTGCATTTACAAGATAGGTCTGAGCTAATTCTACATGTTATTGTCAGCTAAGCATTTGTGTTAGCAAAAAGTGCATTCTTTTGTGAAATGCATTAGTCATTATGTTCTAGTCAATGCAAGAAGAATCTAAGGTAAATTTGTTTTAAGTGGCCTCCCTCCCTCACTATCTTCCTCCTTCCCTCCCTCCTTTTCTCTCTTTCTCCCTTCCTTTCGCTTTCCCTCCATTCCTTCCTGTATTGTCAGTTTCCCTGTGCAGAGATGGGGGTGAGCTTTCAGTACAAGTAGAGTTTATCTGCCTCAGTTGTACACACCATGTTGCTGTATTAGAGGTTTTGTGCCCTCTGATTTTTTGGTTGGCATCTAGTGATGACTTACATCGTTGTTGTTTCAAATTTATAACAACTCTACTTCCGAAAAAATACTGCCCATGCCCTGCTTGTTATTGTAGGTAAATACTGCTCTCCATTTAAGGTGAATCCATCCTCATTTTCCATCACGGTTGGATCACACAACACATCATGCATTCAGACTTTTCAAGTCATGAGTGAGACTTGGTATTGTGATATGCTGCTTTGCACTCCATCTTCATATCAGTCAGGAAATCAGAATTGGAAATCTGAAGAACCTTAGTTGTGGCATTTCGTATTTATCTACACATTTAGAATGTTTTTGACAGAAGGATTGACTTAACTGTACATTCGATATTGAGTAATGAGCAAACTTCTTGTGCGAAAAGAAACTGTTATTTGTCAAGGTACCATCCTGGATGCCAGTGTACAGTGGGGAGCAGATCAGCCCTGGCACTCTTGGAGCTTACAGTACAGTGGGGAAGGCATTTGTTGAACAGGTACCTATGAGCGCAGAGCTAAAGGATCTAACAGAAAACTTGCCCCTTCACTGTAAAATCTTAAGAGAGAAATAATGTGAGCATATTAATCTCAATATCTAGTGGCAAATATAAATATTTGGTTACATGAAGGTGGTTAGGTGGAGTATGAGAAGATTTAGGAATAAAACACTGAGAAGAGGCATTATTCTCAGCACATTCAAGTATAGCCGTCATGGCTCAGTTTCAGTTTCCTTTACTAGGTATATTTAAATTAAAAAAAAATCCATGCAAGAGAAAATAAAATCTTTTTCTCCTTTTGGATAAATGCCTGACTAAACAGATGGACTTTGCCTAATGCCCTAGGCTGCTAGCTTATTTGTGTGGTTTGGACCAGAAGAGAAAGATTTCAGAGTTCTACTACCTTTACAGAAGAAACACTGTTTTATAATTCACTATATTCAATTCTAGAAGTTTTCACCAGTGTATAGGAAAAAAAACATCCATAAGGTCACCAGACTCTGAGATTCTTAGACTACACAGATTAATGATCAACACCTTGAAGTGCACCTGGAGGGCAATCATTTGGCAGGTTGTAGGGCGCAGGTGTGGAGCCAATACACTACATTAATTAAAATTTTTCTGATTTTCAAGCAAGCTGCAAATATTGTACTTCTTATCAATTTAGTCCATTTCCACTTACATTAAGTGAGGTAATAAATATAAAGATTTTGCAAAGCAAACAACACTAAACAAATACAAGTTGTTAGGATTAGATTCTCGTGCAGTAATTCATATGGTAATTGTGAGTCTGTGTATGCCCAGGAAGAAACAACCACGAGAACATAATGATTCCATAGTACAAGTATGCATTTACCTGATTAAATTAATTTTATGAATTAAATTAATCCACCCCCTCCCTGGCTTTTTCTTTCTGAAGCTGTGGACTACATCAGTTGCTAGTGACCATAATTGTAAAGTTTTTGTGTTCCAGGATGGACCACATGCTATTATTAATTTGGTGATCTAGGAAATCTCACACAGTGCGTGAGTACATCAAATGAGAGTTTTTAGATGAAGCAACTATGTCTAAGATGCAATCTTTCTCTAATCTCTGTGTTTTCCCTTCCCTGGGGCACATTCAAGTGGGAAATAACTCTTTCTGGGACCTTCTCTGTCCCACAGCCTATAAAAGTATTTAACATTACTGTAATCAGCACTGACTTAGAAGTCAGATACAATGGAGTTTGGTGTCCAGGTCTTTCAATTATTAATTGTGATCTTTTGATAAGTTATTAACCTCTGTGGATGAGTTGACTGTTATTTATAATGGAGACTGAGAAGGAGCTGCCAGATAGATGGAGGAAAAGCAAGATAGGATGGTGTCCCAGAAGCCCTGTAGCCTGTGTCTCCTTGAGTGTTGTTGAATCCTGAATCCTGACTAAAGATACTAATATCCACTCTAAACAACTTGTGTCAAATACTGCCAATCGGTTGATGAACATCAGTCATAATGCTGGACCATAGAGAAGTGGAAGAGATAAACGAGGTGAAACAAGATGAACGCTGCTGGGGAAAACGAGCCAAAAGAAGTGCATTTTCTCCCCTTTTTTGATGGGGGAAATAACAGCTTCATTATGTTGTGCTGGGAATCCATAAATAAACATAGAGGGAATAATTGATGATACTGGAGAGAAACAGACAAAATACTGGAACTCTATCCTTGAGTAGGATATTAGAGGTAGGTAGATGGGATATAATCTTCAAGAGAAAGTACAAGTCTTAGCCTATACCTTCCACAATCTGTCCTCAAGTAAACTAATTTTTTCCAGTAAAAGACAGTTTCACCTCCATACTTCTGTGATCCCCATTTCTCATGCCTGGAGTATTTCTAACACTGACTGTTGAAGGGTTACTATTCCTTTAAAACCAGCACTAAATTTTCTCTTCTTAATGAAGTCCATTCCAACTGCAGAGACCATCTATAAAGAGCAGCAAGTAAGATGATAACTAAAGTTGGAAAGGAGTTTGATTTCAGTTATTTGTCAGCTAAGGCAAATAGTATGTCATATTAGTCTACATAATTTTCATTATCTGTCACAGAAAGCTTTTCAAGTTCCACTATTTACATTTGAATTTATTAAAATAAAATAAAATTTTAAACTCATTTCTTCAGTCATACCAGCCACATTTCAAGTGCTTATTAGCCATATCCAGATGGTGGCTTCAGTTCTGGAGAATGCTGATATTATAACATTTCCATTTATTGGAGAAAATGCTATTGGACAACACTAGGATCAACTTCAAAGTAGTCCACAGATATTGTTAGGCTACTTCCCTATGCAATGCTTGATGCCCCACAGTGATGCATAAACAGACATAGGAACAGACACGTATAAACATAGGGGTGACGCTAACTGGGAAGTATCTGGAAGCTTCATAAGAGAATGCATTTGAGCAGATTTTTTATGAAGAATAAACTTTTGATTGGGGAAAGGAGAAATCATTCCTAATTGAGGAAACAGCATGAACAAAAATGCATTTTGAGAATGCACAAAAGCAAGTTAGTGTGCATAAGCATTCAAGGTGATAGTTTGATGCTCTAGAACTATATTAATGAAGCAAAAATGAACAAACGAAAAACTCTCAAACAAAAAACAACCTCCACCACCCCCCAACCAAATTTTGGTTTGGGCATTCCCAAAGGAATAAACAGGAAGCAGGATGTCATTTATTAGTTGGGTTACGGCCAGTGCTTCTTGTGTTCAGTTCTGATGAGACTCTTTTGGAACATGCAGCTTACAGTGGAGGCCAGTGATAATCTCTCCTGTTTCCTCTGCACAGATCTAAATTTTGGGACAGCTAGATGATCAATCTCAGCATACGGAGGAAAAAGGAAGCAGACGAATGGGTGTCCATTGGTGATGCTCTTTTCCCTCACACAGTGACCTCATCCATTTGTGATCATGACCCAAGCAGCATTCTAGCATTTGTATGTCTTTTATATATTCAGCAAGCTTGTTGAATGCTCTTACGCATTTTGTAAAATCCGATCGTCTAATGTACTTAGGTTGAATTTCTATGTAGGTGATCATGCAACCTGAAAGAAATGGGGGGGATTTATTTCTGACACTTCAGTCTTTCTATTTATTTCTTTTTTACTGTATTATTGAATTGACTTGAACATCCAGTACAATACTGCATAGCAGAAGTGATAATGCAGTCTTTTTTTTTTGTTACGGTTGACTTTAAAGGGAATGTTTTCACAACTTCTTTAAGCATAATGTCTGCTATAAAGATATTTGTAAATATATTTTCTCCAGTTAAGACAGTTTTCTTCTAATTATAAGTTAACAGCTTTTTTAAAACCAGAAATGAATATTGAGTTTTAGCATATGCTTTTGGGCTTTTTTTTTTTTAACATCTTTATTGGAGTATAATTGTTTTACAATGGTGTTAGTTTCCGCTTTATAACAAAGTGAATCAGCTAAACATATACATATGTCCCCATATCTCCTCTCTCTTGCATCTCCCTCCCACCCTCCCTATCCCAACCCCTCTAGGTGGTCACAGAGCACCCAGCTGATTTCCCTGTGCTATGCAGCTGTTTCCCACTAGCTATCTGTTTTACATTTGGAAGTGTATATAAGTCCATGCCACTCTCTCACTTCGTCCCAGCTTACCCTTCCCCTTCCCCGTATCCTCAGTTCCATTCTTTATGTCTGCGTCTTTATTTCTGTCCTGCCCCTAGGTTCTTCAGAACCATTTTTTTCGGTTAGATTCCATATATATGTGTTAGCATACAGTATTTGTTTTTCTCTTTCTGACTTCACTCTGTATGACAGACTCTAGGTCCATCCACCTCACTACAAATAACTCAATTTTGTTTCTTTTTATGGCTGAGTAATATTCCATTGCATATATGTGCCACATCTTCTTTATCCACTCATCTGTCGACGGACACGTAGGTTGCTTCCATGTCCTGGCTATTGTAAATAGAGCTGCAATGAAAATTGTGGTACATGACTCTTTTTGAGTTATGGTTTTCTCAGGGTATATGCCCAGTAGTAGGATTGCTGGGTTGGATGGTAGTTCTATTTTTAGTTTTTTAAGGAAACTCCATACTGTTCTCCATAGTGGCTGTATCAATTCACATTCCTACCCACAGTGCAAGAGGTTTCCCTTTTCACCACACCCTCTCCAGCATTTATTGTTTGTAGATTTTTTGATGATTGCCATTCTGACTGGTGTGAGATGATATCTCAGTGTAGTTTTGATTTGCATTTCTCTAATGATTAGTGATGTTGAGCATTCTTTCATGTGTTTGTTGTCAATCTGTATATCTCCCTTGGAGAAAAGTCTATTTAGATCTTCTACCCATTTTTGGATTGGGTTGTTTGTTTCTTTTGATATTGAGCTGCATGAGCTGCTTGTAAATTTTGGAGATCAATTCTTTGTCAGTTGCTTCATTAGCAAATATTTTCTCCCATTCTGAGGGTTGTCTTTTCATCTTGTTTATGGTTTCCTTTGCTGTGCAAAAGCTTTTAAGTTTCATTAGGTCCCATTTGTTTATTTTTGTTTTTATTTCCATTTCTCTAGGAGGTGGGTCAAAAAGGATCTTGTGATTTATGTCATAGAGTGTTCTGCCTATGTTTTCCTCTAAGAGTTTGACAGTGTCTGGCCTTAAATTTAGGTCTTTCATCCATTTTGAGTTTATTTTTGTGTATGGTGTTAGGGGGTGTTCTAATTGCATTCTTTTACATGTAGCTGTCCAGTTTTCCCAGCACCACTTATTGAAGAGGCTGTCTTTTCTCCCTTCTTGCCTCCTTTATCAAAGATAAGGTGACCATATGTGCGTGGGTTTATCTCTGGGCTTTGTATCCTGTTCCGTTGATCTATATTTCTGTTTTTGTGCCAGTACCATACTGTCTTGATTACTGTAGCTTTGTAATTAGTCTGAAGTCTAGGAGCCTGATTGCTTCAGCTCTGTTATTCTTTCTCAAGATCGGTTTGGCTATTCGGGGTCTTTCATGTTTCCATACAAGTTGTGAATTTTTTTTTTTGTGGTATGCGGGCCTCCCACTGTTGTGGCCTCTCCCGCTGTGGAGCACAGGCTCTGGATGCGCAGGCTCAGCGGCCATGGCTCACGGGCCCAGCTGCTCCGTGGCATGTGGGATTCTCCCAGACCAGGGCAAGAACCTGTGTCCCCCGCATCGGCAGGTGGACTCTCAACCACTGTGCCACCAGGGAAGCCCACAAATTGTGACATTTTTTGTTCTAGTTCTGTGAAAAATGCCAGTGGTAGTTTGATAGGGATTGTATTGAATCTGTAGATTGCTTTGGGTAGTATAGTCATTTTCACAATGTTGATTCTTCCAATCCAAGAACATAGTATATCTCTCCATCTGTTTGTATCCTCTTTAATTTCTTTCATCAGTGTCTTATAGTTTTCTGCAAAGAGGCCTTTTGTCTCCTTAGGTAGATTTATTCCTAGGTATTTTATTCTTTTTGTTGCAGTGGTAAATGGGAGTGTTTCCTTAATTTCTCTTTCAGATTTTTCATCATTAGTGTATAGGAATGCTAGAGATTTCTGTGCATTCATTTTGTATCCTGATACTTTACCAAATTCGTTGATTAGCTCTAGTAGTTTTCTGGTAGTTTTCTGGTCTTTAGGATTCTCTATGTATAGTATCATGTCATCTGCAAACAGTGACAGCTTTACTTCTTCTTTTCCGATTTGGATTCCTTTTATTTCTTTTTCTTCTCTGATTGCTGTGGCTAAAACTTCCAAAACTATGTTGAATAATAGTGGTGAGAGTGGGCCACCTTGTCTTGTTCCTGATCTTAGTGGAAATGTTTTCAGTTTCTCACCATTGAGAATGATGTTGGCTGTGGGTTTGTCATATATGGCCTTTATTATGTTGAGATAAGTTCCCTCTATGCCTGCTTTCTGGAGGGTTTTTATCATAAATGGGTGTTGAATTTTGTCGAAAGCTTTTTCTTCATGAATTGAGATGATCATATGGTTTTTCTCCTTCAATTTGTTAATATGGTGTATCACATTGATTTGCGTATATTGAAGAATCCTTGCATTCCTGGGATGAACCCCACTTGATCATGGTGTATAATCCTTTTAATGTGCTGTTGGATTCTGTTTGCTAGTATTTTGTTGAGGAATTTTGCATCTATGTTCATCAGTGATATTGAGCTCTAAAAATACATTTATGTGGTAAGATGACTTTTTCCCTTAATCTGTTGATAGGGTAAATTTTGTTGATCAATTTTTCTTACTGCTTAGTCACTCTTGTTTTCCAAGGAAGGATAAAAAGCACATGTTTGTGAACATATTTTTATTATAACCTATTGGGTTTGAACTGCAAATGTTTTTTTGTTTTTGGCTATTAATGTATATTTCATAAGTAAAATTTGGCCAACTCTCATGATCTGAGAGTTTTAATATCTGGACTCATTGGCCTAGTAAAACAAGTTTAATGATTTTTATTATTTTTTATATCTCTGGAACAGCTAATATAAGATTGGGATTCTCTGTCTCTTGAAGGCTTGTCCATTACATTTTTCTGAACCAGAATTCTTGATGGGGGCTATGTAGACTATGGGGTGCTCAGAGGAAGGGAAAAGTTTGGTTACTATATTTTATTTATTTGGTTATTAGTATAGAGATAATTTTATTGTCTATTTTATTTCATAAGTGATAATCTGTCTTTGAAAAGTTTAAACATATATTTTTTTAATTCCTTTCATATTTGTTTTTTCATAGAGAGACTTTCTTACTTATATGTCTATCAATTGTCATTTAAAGCATTGGAGTGCTTCTTATATTTTCTAATTGTTGCTCCATTTTTCTCCCTGGGGTTTGATCTTCATGTAGGTTTCAGCCTCCTACCATTTGTGCAGTGCAAGACTTAGTTCCCGGGCCTTCTGTTTTAGTCAGTTCCCCAAACCTCATAGCCCATGTGTGGTCCCAGCTTTCATGAGATTTTTTGTTTTATCTTTTTCTTACCTCTGTGGAATATTCCTTTGTTTATGGAACCTGAAGTTTTCTGTTTTTGGCTATGGAGCTCAAGTAGCTACTTTTACTTTAAAAAATATTTTTATAATTTTATATATTTTGAGGAGAGAGGGTGTTGTGTCAGTGTGTGTTTAATCAGCCATATTTATCTTAAATTACTTTTTAAAGAAGATTTGCTAAAAATGTAAATTAAAAAAATAGCAGTTTGAGAAAACTAGTAAATGAGAGAATATCTAGAATAGAGGAAACTTAGATATGTTTGTGGGAAGATGGAGGAAACAGAAAGAACAATTTCACAAAAGAAAAGGGAGAAAATCTTGGAAGAAACTAAATGGGGATGGTATCCCAAGACTAAGGGGGAATTTCATTGAAAGTGAAAGATGAGGACATGAATTTGGCATGAGTAATGCTGGTCAGACACTTTGGGCATCACTTCAGTAAGGTTAAGTTATGGTCAGATTATCATCCATTTAGAGGGAGAACTTTGATTAGGTCTGTATAGGGTTATTTGTGTTTGTTTTGGTTTTTTGTTTTGTATTTTTTCCACACTGACTAATATTCCTGACACCAGCTAGGTGACTTAAAATTCAATTCAGTTCTGAGAATATCTACCTGGAGTTAGTGTCAGATCCTGCAAGTTATGGGCTCAGTCCCACAAGACTGCCTCGGCCTCCTTACCACTTCAGATGCCAGTCACAAGTCCAGCTTGTCACCTGGACTCTTAACAGACTGGGTATATATGGAGGTTCCCACATGGAACTCCTTGGGTTCCATAATTTGCTAGAATGACTCACAGAACTCAGGAAAACAGTTTATTTACCAGATTATTATAAAAAGATACAATTTAGGAACAACCAGATACAAGAAAAGATGCATAGGGCCAGGAATGGGGGAAGGCTTCCATGCCCTCTCTGAGAGCACCATCCTCCCAGCATCTCTGTGTGTTCACCAATGGAAAAGTTCTCTGAACCCATTGGTTAGGATTTTTACAGAGACTTTAATACATAGGCATGTTTGATTAAATCATTGGCCATTGGCGATTGAACTCAATTTCCAGCCTCTCTCTCTCTCTCCCAGGAGGTCAGCAGGTGGGGCTGAAAATTTCAACCTTCTAATCACTTGGTTGATGCCCTTGGCAACCATCTCTCCATCCCTAGGGTCGCTCCAGACGCCCCCAGCCACTAGTCATCTCACTAACATACAAAAAGACACATCATTTCAGAGATACATAGGGTTTTCGGAGCTGTGTGCCAGGAAACAGAGAGGGAGAGGGCAAAGACCAAATACAGGTGTACCTTGTTTTATTGCACTTTGCTTGACTGCACTTCACAGGTACTGTGTTTTTTTTTTTTAGAAATTGAAGGTTTGTGGCAACCCTACATCAAGCAAGTGTATCGGTGCCATTTTTCCAACAGCACTTGCTCATTTCGTGTGTTGGTGTCACATTTTGGTAATTCTGCAATATTTCAAACTTTTGCATTATTATATGTTCTCAGATGATGGTTAAATTTTTTAGCAATGAAATATTTTTTATACGTATTTTTTTAAGACATAGTGCTGTTGCACACTTAAGCTGCAGTATAGTGTAAACATAACTTTTCTATGCATTGGGAAACCAGAAAATTCATGTGACTTGCTTTATTGTGATATTTGCTTTTTTGTGGTGGTCTGGAACAAAACCTGCAATATCTCCAAGGGATACCTGTCTCCAGGGATTTCTTATGTCACGATGTCAATTTGCTCACAGATAACCAGTCTCTCAGGGATGAACTCTACCACATCAACTCACAAGAAATAGGGGGAAATCCAGAATGCCAGTGTTTTATAATAGAACATATACATGTCACAAGGACTGGACTATTTCTGTGGGATATTCAGTGTATTTTCTCTAGATAAGAAGGTTACCTAGGAAGTCAAGTTACAAACAGCAGGTTAGTTGATGAGCACAGAATCAGAATAAAAATAGTTAATTGGATGATTTTAATGGCTATTGAGTTATGGTAGCTGAAAGAAAAATGTAAGAATGTATGTATCAGGAGAACAGGCTAATGAAAACAACCTTAAGTGTCCATTGATGGATGAGCAGATAAAGAAGTTGTGGTATATCTATACAATGGTATACTATTCAACATAGAAAAGAATGGACTCTTGCCATTTGTGACAACATAGATGGAACTTGAGGGCATTATACTAAGTGAACTAAGTCAGACAGAGAAAAACAAACACCATATGATCTCACTCTTATGTGGAATATAAAAGACAAATAAACAAAACAAACAAAAAACAAACTCATAGATACAAAGAACAGATTGGTGGTTGGTTGCCAGAGGTGGGGGGTGGGCAGAATGAGCTAAGAAGGTCAAAGGTACAAACTTCCAGTTATAAAATAAATGAGTCATTGGCATGTAATTTAAAAAGAAGAAAGGAGAGAAAGAGAACTAGCTCATTTAGACCTAGACCTGTTGGGGACAGCTTTACAGTACAGGTCATAACTGCCCTTTGACATCTTTTTCATGCTTCATGCTAATTCTTACTTACACATGAAAACAAAAAATGGCAAAGAATTTCTACCACAATTAATACTATTTCTACAGCTATAATTCCAGTCTCCATAACTCCTTATTGGTGCATACTGTGTACAGGCTATGTATAAATTTACTCAGCTAATCTTCATAATTATGTGAAGTACCACTAACCTTATTTTATATATGAGAAAACTGAGGCATAGAAAAGTTAAATAGGTTGAACAAAATTACAGTAGAAGTAGTTTAGCTGGAATTTAAACTACCTGCCTGTCTCCAAATCTCATGTCTTTATGATTCGGTTGATTAACTGCAAGCCTAGATAAGCTAATGATTTTCTGAGGACGCTGAGGGCACTGAGCCTGGATGTTCCTGAAACACTTTAGCCACTCATTACTAAGGGACATTTCTTGTACATATGGCTAATCTCATTCATTACACTTCTCCCAGTTTCGTTCTCAGCACGCAAACTTGAAGTTGTGAGGAGTATCTTGCTGACACCCCCATCGGCCTTACTAGACTATCTCTGTAAGCAAAAAAAGCTCTTCTTCTGCAACAGGAGTCAGGAGGGAACGAAAGCCAATGGGTGTAATAGTGAGGAACTGGGAGAGGACAGTAGGTAAGGCAAAGAAGTTTATATGTAGTAACTTGTATGTTCTAGTGAACTAGTGGCTAAGGTCATCCTTTTGCTCTGACGGTGACAAGTCCATTTTGAAGGGCAGTGCCTTTAGTGGTGTTGATGAAGTTTAGACAAGGCAATATTGGGGAAAGAATAGTAAATGAGAATAAATTTGTAGAGATCCAAGAAGCAGAGCCACAAAATCTACTTTAGTAACCCCTCAGCTGATGAGGAAGTTGAGTAACTAGTGAGTGTATGTAGATAGGGGTATCCAGTATGAAATGGATACCTGTCCTTGGGTTTAAAACAGAGATCTAGACTGGAGTTATGTGTTTGAGAGTCATTAGCTTAACCAGTGCTTGATATTTGAGGGAAATGTAATGATGAGATGGCCCAGTCAGAGGGTACAGAAAACCTAGAATGCGACACGGCAGAGTGGAATCCTGGAGATGAGGTAAAGGTTGGGCAGGGAAAGAGTAGCCTACAATGGGGACCAAGAGGGAGCAGTGAGAAAGATGGAGGAAACCCACAAATGGAAAGACTGGGAAATCAATGTTTAAGGTACTGTGCATGGTCTGTGTGTATCTGATTCATCATCATAAGCACTTTTTAGACAGTATACACACCAGTAAATACTGGATGAAATAAATGGATCAATGGTTATATTTTCCATCGAATCCTTTAAGATGCTTGAGAGGCAGTTTGGCAGCATGTAAAGAACACTGTTTTTTACAGTTAAGAGCCCTAGGCTTATTCTTAGTTATTAATATTCTGTGTGACTTTGTGACCTACTTTTTCTGAGCATCAATGTTTATGAAAGTTTTTTTATACACACAAAGGCACTATGTCAAAAAGGATTATTGCTTTTTAAAAAGTTGTTTAACATAAGAAGCTTAACTATATTTAAACTTCATTATTTAAAAATGTATCATCTGTGACAGAGCAAGATTTTTTAAACTGTGGTTTCATAGGCTTATGTGTCATGTAACTAAGAAGACTGGAGATAATTTGTCTTAGACCTTAACTAGGTTTCACATCTATAAAAGTTTTATTCTTATATGAATTGTATTTGAGAGTATTTTATTCACCATTATCAGGGATATTTCTTTATGAATTTCTGTCCATTTTTGTCCTGTATTTTAAAGCAATATTATGAGGTACATTCTGGATCATCTTCCTGAGGAACTGTCCCTATGTCATTAAAAGTAATGATTTTCTTGATCTCTAACATGAATCTTGCCTAAAACTTCTATTGCCTGATATTAATATTGCCACCACTGGTTTTATTCCTTTGGTATTGTCTTGGTTTATCTTTTCCTATTTATTAAATGTAATACTTCTATATATTTGAGTATTAAGTATGTTTTGTGTAAATAGCAAATAATTTTTATTTTTAATCCTATCCTAGAATTTCTTCTTTCTTACATTTGAGATTAATATTTTATATTTCTTGTAATTACTGATTTGGATTCATTTTGATGATCTTAGTTTATCTCTTCCATTTATCATGTTTTGTTTTTGTTTTGTCTTTTGCTTCTCTATTTTTGTTTGAAAACTTATATTTGAATAATTACTTAGCTTATATAAAATTATAGACTGACGTTTTTTCATTGTCTTCTGGCCTCTATTTTTGCTGACGGGAATCTACAATCCTTTTAATTGTTATTCTTTTATAGGTAATCTCTGTTTCTCCAAGTTGCTCTTCAGATTTTTCTCTTTGATATTGTATTCTGAAATTTCATCCTGATGTGACTCGGTGCACATTTATTTTTTATTCCTGCTCAGAATTAACTTTATTTGCTTAAATTGTGGACTGATTTTCTGTTCTGGAAAATCCTCCACTATTATTCTTAAACTTCTCTGTTGCCACCATTTTCTCTTTTATTCTTTCTGAAACTCCTATTGGAAGTATGTTGGACTTTCTCAATTTATTCTCTTTATGTTTTAACCTTGTATTCACAATTTTTTTTTTTTTTTACAGCTCTGGGTAATTTTTTCCAAACTATTTTTCATGTACTGTTTTACTCATTCTCTGCATTTTAGCTTTTAGTAACAATGTCTTTTTAATTTCTAGAAAGATGATTGATTCTTTTACTAATCTGCCTTTTAAAATAGTGTCATTAATTTTCTTAGTGCTTTATTTCATAGTCTTATTTTTTTTTTTTTACTACTTACACTTATTTTGGAGTCTTCTTATACTATTTGAAAGTTTTAAATAGCATGCTGATTATCCTCTTTTATTTGTTGACTTTCTCATAGTGATTTATTTTCTTTAATGATTTAAAATTTCTTAGGTTTAGCTCATGTTCACACTTACTTATCTGTGGAAGTTGTATGTGATCTGGATTCTTTATAAGGTACCTGTATCTTTTTGTTGTTTGTCCATTTACTTCTGTGAGAATCACTAGTTTCCATGTGCTTTTCTTTTTAAAGCTCTTTTCCCAGCTTGAGTGTTTGTGCCAATTGGATAGTGCACATTTAGATCTCACACCTCATTAGGTATGCAATTTTAATTTCTCTTGGAAAACAACTTTTCCCTATCCAGTGTTTTGAACAGACTACAGGCTTCCTTGTTACTTGTAGACACTTTTTTCGTGGAAAAGATGGCTCTATCAGGGTCCTGGCTTTATTTAAGTGCTTTATTTCCAGCTCTCATATCCCTGAATAAAACTAGGTGTTGAAAACCTAACCTTTTGCTGTCAAGATCCATATTGGGGTCTGGTGGACTCTTTTCCTCCCAGGGGCAGAGGCACCAACACTTATATTTACTCTTTAATTTATGAACTTAGCATTTCCTTTAAGATTAGTTTTTTATTTAAAAAATGTTATATTTACCAAGCATTTCTACATATATTTGAAGTGGAAGTAGAATCTGCATCACTTGAGCCAGTCATATTCCTAAGAGACAATATGTATTAAGCTAATTTTAATGAATATATATCTTTGAAAAAAACCAAAAAGATCTATTTTCAAATAGTTTAGTGCCTTTATTTAGGTAACTTACTTTCCTGGCCCAGTTATTCTGAAATACAATGTTTAAAAATTTTGGAAAAGATTTCATGAGTATATATGCACAACTTAATTTTAATAGAAAAATTAGATAGAATATGTTGTAAACTTGCCTTAAAACTATATACTTTGGCACTAAATGTGAGAGAAAGTGATCGTTCTGCTGTGTTTTACAGACCTCATCTCATTGGCCCCTACTGGGAACGTGACACTTGAACTTACTCTCTTTTCTTTTTTGTACTCTAGTAAGGTGTTACACAAAATTGCGAACGTTTCTCGGTTTCATTCTGTCACTTACCTGACTCTTGCCACCCCTGCTGGAATTTTATCCAGCCTCTCTGTCCTGAACACCCCTATCTGCCTCCCACTCCACACCTACCCTGCTTCTGTGGAGCTGCTTCTGGACGGGTCAGCAGGCATAGCACAGGTGTTTTGTACTTGGAGAGTGAATGAATGCATGTAAGATGTGGACATGAACTGCTGGAGTTCCCCAGAAAGGTATGCTGAAGCTTAACCCCCAGGGAGTGTGACTTAGTTTGGAAATGAGTTCTTTGTTGATGTAACTGAGTTAAGATGAGGTCATTAGGGTGAGCCCCAATCCAACATGATTGCTGTCTTTATAAAAATAGGAAAATGCCACGTGATGTCAGAAACACACAGGGAGAACACCATGTGATGACAGAGGTAGAGACTGGATTGAGGCAGCTACAGGTGAGGGATGCTAAGGATTGATGGCTTCTTCCAGAATCTAGGAAGAAACAAGGAAGGATTTTCCCCCACCGGCTTCAGAGGGAGCACGGTTCTGATGCCAGCTTGATTCAGACTTCTGGCCTCCAGACTGTGAGGCAATACATTTCTGACCTTTTAAGCCACCCAGTTTGTGTTACTTTGTTTTAGCAGCCCTAGGAAACTAATATGGGTTCCTTCAGGACGAGCCTTAAGGTTCTGCATTAAGGAGCTGGAATCTCCTAAAACTTTGCACCTGGTGAAGATCAAAATATCCTGTCATCAGACTTGAAAACCTTTTAAGATGAACAGCTATCCACTTCCATTTTTTTCTTTTTTCCCTCATAACTGGTCATTTTTTCTTATGCTGCTTGAAAGAATCTTCTCATTCCATGAGGAAATGAGATTACCCACCCTTTCTTCACTCAGTCTGGGTCACTGCTGAGGAGTTACTTTGGCCTACTGCCCCGTCTAGCCCACTGTGGCATCTCTCTACCCTTTAGCCCTGGAGTTCATCAGGAAATAAAATGCTGAGACGGTCAAAAAAGATGAAGCAGGTTATTCTGTTCCTATCAAGTTTTGCCTTAAGATGTTTTCCCCTGGCTTGTCCGTTTATGCTATATCCAAGAAGAGTCACACAAGAATAAGCACTTGGTTTTTCTTTGGAGTCCATCACCCTTATACTTTAAAGAAAGTGGGAGAGTATGAGCTGACCCATCTGAAAATCTTTTTTGTAGGTAACAGCTCTACAACAGCAAATCACTACCCTCTGATAGGAGTGAAACCTTATGGATTGCTTTAAAATGACTTGGAGTGGGAGAAAAGTAAAATCATCGAGCTCTTTTTATAAAGGTCAGACTGACTGACTGCCTCAAATGATCACACTTATTTTACTTAGTCATATTTTCCAAGCAAGGATGAATATATTTCTGGTTTCTTTTTTTCTCCAGTGACCTTCATCCACCCACCTACCACCTTTTCTTCTTAGTGTGTTTTCTCCTTGCTGCCTCACCCACCTACCTACTTCCCATCCATTTCCAAAAGAAAGCTTTGCATGAAAGATGTACCTATTAATAATGGTATTAAGTTGGAAGGGTGGGGCAGGAAATGAAAGCAGTTTGTCAAGTATAAGTCTTCTGGGAGTTGGGGTGCCAGGAGGGAAGAGCAGGCACCCCTATGTCTCAGCGCATGCACCCTTTCTGCCTTCCCTTCAGTCCTCTCCACTAAGGGCCTTGACATGGGCTTGTGACCTCAGGATGAAGAATTTACAGCTTCTCTCTTCTTCCTCTTGTACAGCTGGTTCCCAGTGGCAATTTTGAGAAGTTTGTATTAACCCTTTTATTCTGTGTGCAGTGTCCTAAAGGATGAATAAATTTTTAGGGTCCTTTTCCTTCACATTGGTTCAAATCCTGATTCTAACAGCTGTAACCAAATTATTTAACTTCTTTGAGTTCTAAGTAATTTCTTTTTTTAATTGAAGTATAGTTGATTTATAATGTGTTAGTTTCAGATGTACAGCAGTGATTCAGTTTTACATACACACACACACACATACATATATATTCTTTTTCAGATTCTTTTCCATTATAGGTTATTACAAGATATTGAATATAGTTTCCTGTGCTATACAGTAGGTCTTTGTTGTTTATTTATTTTATAGATAGGAGTGTATATCTGTTAATCTCAAATTCCTAATTTATTCCTCCCTCCCCTGCTTTCCCCTTTGGTAACCAGAAATTTGTTTCTGTTTGTTTTGAGTCTATTTCTGTTTTGTAATTAAGTTCATTTGTATCATTTTTTTAGATTCCACATATAATGGATATCATATGATACTTGTCTTTCTCAGTCTGACTTACTTCACTTAGTATGATAATCTCTAGGTCCATCCATGTTGCTGCAAATTGGCCTTATTTCATTCTTTGTATGGCTGAGTAGTATTCCATTGTATAAATGTGCCACATCTTCTTTATCCATTCATCTGCTGATGAACACTTTGGTTGCTTCCATATCTTGGCTATTGTAAATAGTGCTGCAGTGAATATTGGGGTGCTTGTATCTTTCCAAATTAGAGTTTTCATCTTTCCCGGATATATGCCCAGGGGTGGGATTGCTGGATCATATGGTAACTCTAATTTTTTATCTGTAAAGTAGGACTAAAAATTATCTACCTTGCTGAGTTGGTGTAAGGATTAAATGGCAATGTTTATGGCCTTGAACAAGCACTCACTAAAACAGGTAATAGATTATCAGTGATATTGTTAACATAATAACAATAAGAAATGGAGAAAAATTAAGTGTCTTCAATGAAAAAAAGAGATGCTTTCAAAGATATTTTGTTTTGTATAATGGTGTGTGTATTAGGGTTCCAGAGAAACAGAACGAATAGTGGGTATAGAGTGAGAAAGAGAAGTAGATTTATTTTAAGGAATTGGCTCACGGGATTGTGGAGACTGGCAAGTCCAAAAATGCAGGGTGGGCCAGATATTGTTAACATTTGGCTCCACGCTCATTTCCAGTTGGCTGTCAATATTCTGCTTTGGAACAGATTCTTGTGTAAATCCATCAGGAAAGAGAAATCTTTGTCTACATATGAACCATTGTGCTAAGGCTTTCTGAGATTTCTTAGACATCATTCACCTTTAAGAGATGGTGTTGAAGGAGTGGAAGGCACCTAGTTCCTTTTGCCTCTTGTCTGTCTGGAAGCACTTTTTGAAGTGGGAGTACAAAGTCCTCCTTGGCAGGCGAAAAAGGAAGTTGGAGACTGGAGTTGGACCTGGGATGAAGGGCAATGGGGCTATATCATAAGTAGGCCTTGCTGATGGGCTTTGGAGTGCATAGCACAAAGGCACGGGTAGCAATATATTTGATGCAAATCTCCAGTTGCTTAGATGCTTATTAATGTATCTTTCCCCTAACACTTGTGTGAAGTAGATATTATACTAATTTTATAGATGGAGACCCACGATGCTGAGCTTGCTGTCTCCAAGGTCAGCTAGTGGGAGGGCAAAGGTAATACCTAAGCAATTTCTTCCATCTTTCTCCATAAGGGCAAATGCTAATGGTACCTAACTAAATGACTCTTTCTATGTAGCTCCAAAAAATCTAGAAACAAATGCTGGAGAGGGTGGGGAGAAAAGGGAACCCTCTTGCACTGTTGGTGGGAATGTAAATTGATACAGCCACTATGGAGAACAGTATGGAGGTGCCTTAAAAAACTAAAAATAGAACTTCCATACGACCCAGCAATCCCACTACTGGGATTATACCCTGAGAAAACCATAATTCAAAAAGAGTCATGTACCACAATGTTCATTGCAGCTCTGTTTACAATAGCCAGGACATGGAAGCAACCTAAGTGTCCATTGACAGATGAGTGGATAAAGAAGATGTGGCACATATATACAATGGAATATTACTTAGCCATAAAAAGAAACAAAATTGAGTTATTTGTAGTGAGGTGGATGGACCTAGTGTCTGTCATACAGAGTGAAATAAGTCAGAAAGATAGAAACAAATACCGTATGCTAACACATATATGTGGAATCTAAAAAAAAAAAAAAAAAAAAGGTTCTGAAGAACCTAGGGGCAGGACAGGAATAAAGATACAGACATAGAGAGTGGACTTGAGGACACTGGGAATGGGAAGGGTAAGCTGGGATGAAGTGAGAGAGTAGCATTGACATATATACACTACCAAATGTAAAATAGATAGCTAGTGGGAAGCAGCCACATAGCACAGGGAGATCAGCTCGGTGCTTTGTGACCACCTAGAAGGGTGGGATAGGGAGGGTGGGAAGGAGACACAAGAGGGAGGAGATATTGGGAGATATATATATATATATATATATATATATATATATATCTGATTCACTTTGTTATAAAGCAGAAACTAACACACCATTGTAAAGCAATTATACTCCAATAAAGATGTTAAAATAAATAAATGTTTCTGTGAAGGTATTTTTTAACGGAGATAAGATTTAAACGAGTAGATATTGAGTAAAATGTGTATTACCCTTCATAATGAGGGTGGGCCTCATCCAATCAATTGAAGGCCTTAATAGAAAAAACTAACTTCACTAGAAGAGGGAATTCTGCCAGCAGACTGCCTTCAGATTTGAACTGCAGCTCTTCTCTGGGTTCCATTCTTCTGGCCTACCCTGCAGATTTTGGACTTGCCAGTCTCTATAATTCCGTGACCCAGTTCCTTAAAATAAATCTGTTTATCTTTCTCACTCTATACCCACTGTTCATTCTGTTTCTCTGGAACCCTGACTAATACACACACCATTATACAAAACAAAATATCTTTGAAAGCATCTCTCTTTTTCATTAAAGACATTTAATTTTTCTCCATTTCTTATTTTCTATTTCTGGAAAGTATATAACTCCTTGATAGATCTTCTTCCTTTCATTTTTCGGTCAGCTTCATTGACTTACATACAATAAAATTCACGAAGCTCATTTCCAATTTGATGAATTTTGACAATTTCATACAGTTTCACAACCCACCAAATCATTATACAGAACATTTCTATCACACCAAAATTTCCAGCTGTCCTTTTGCAGGAAGCTGTCCCTTTCCTAACCTTCTGGTCCCAGGCAACCACTGATTTTCTTAGTATCATTACAATTTTGCTTTTTCTAGAATTTACTAAAAAATGAATTCATAGAGTGTACAGTCTTTGTATTTCATTTTTTCTTTTTTTTTTGTGGTACGCGGATCTCTCACTGTTGTGGCCTCTCCCGCTGCGGAGCACAGGCTCCGGACGCGCAGGCTCAGCGGCCACGGCTCACGGGCCCAGCCGCTCCACGGCACGTGGGATCTTCCCGGACTGGGGCACGAACCCGTGTCCCCTGCATCGGCAGGCGGACTCTCAACCACTGTGCCACCAGGGAAGCCCCTCTTTGTATTTCTTAATGTCATACTTTTGAGAATATTCCATATTGTTGCATACATCTATACCTTGTTCCTTTTTTATTGTGTTCTCCTTTAGGATAATAATCACATTTTGTTTATCCTTGCATCGGTTGATGGATATTTAGATTATTTACATTTTGAGCTATTATAAAGGAAGTTGCTATGAGCATTTGAATCACATCTTTGTGTGGACATATGCTTTCTTTTTTTTGGGTAAATATATAAAAGAGAAATTGCTGGGTCATAGAGTAGTGTATATTTATCTTTATAAGAGTATAAAAGTATATAAGAGTATAACTGTTTTCTAAAGTGTGTTCCCATGTATAATGTATGAGAGTTTGAGTTGCCTCACATTCTTTCAGACACTTGGTAATTTTGGCAGTTCTAGAGGGTGTGTAGTATCTCACTGTGTTTTTAAGTTGCATTTGCTAATGGTTAATCACGTTGCACGTCTTTTCTTGTGCTTATTTATCATCTATATATCTTCTTGGTTGAGCTTTCTATTCAAATCTCTTACTCATTTTAAAAAGCGTTTTCTTTATTAAGTTGTAAGAGTTCTTTATATATTATGGACACAAGTCTTTTTATAGATCTATGTTTTACAAATATTTTCTTCTAGTCTTTGGATTGCTTTTTAATTTTCTTAAAAATGTCTTTGAAAAGCAAATTTTTAAAATGAAGTTTAATTTATCAGTTTTGGGGGTGTTTTTCGTGTCCTATTTAAGAAATTTGGCCTTATTCAAGGTCACAAAGATTTTCTTCTATATTTCCTCCTAGAAGTTTTGTCGTATTAGCTCTAAATTTGTAGGTGTATAATGTACTTTTAGTTATATTTTATATATGGGGTGAAGTAAAGGTGGAGTACATTTATTTTGTTTTGACCTTGGGTGTTCAATTGTTCAAGTACCATTTGTTGAAAAGAGTATTGTTTCCCAACTGAATTACCTTGGTGCCATTGTTGAAATCAATTGACCGTATAAGTGTGAGTTTATATCTAAATTCTCTATTTGCTTCCATCGACCTGAATGTCTATTTGTACACTGTATCATGCTGTTTTGGTTGCTAAGGTAGTAAAGTAAATCTTGAAATCAATGGAGTATGTCCTCCAACTTTGTTATCTTTTCCCAAATTGTTTTGTCTAGTCTACATAAATTTTATAATCAGATTGTCAATTAAAAAAAAAAAAAGCCTGATGAGCATTTGATTGGATTACACTGAATCTATGTTAGTTGGGGGAAAATTATCTTTCAAATATTGAGTCTTCTCTCCACCAAAAATAATGTTAAAACTAAGAAATGATTTTAGTAAAGTAGAAGGATACAAAATCAGCATACAAAAATTAGTTGCATTTTAAAAAATTTTATTTTATTGAAGTATAGTTGATTCCCAACGTTGTGTTAATTTCTGCTGTACAGCAAAGTGATTCAGTTATACCTATATATACACTCTTTTTCATATTCTTTTCTGTTATGGCTTATCACAGGATATTGAATATAGTTTCCTGTGCTATATAGTACACCAGCAAAAGAGTTTCAGAAATAAAAATTAAGAAAACAATCTCATTTAAAATAGCATCAAAAAGAATAAAATACTTAGTAATAAATTTAACCAAGGAGGTATACTGAAAACAATAAGACATGGATGAAAGAAATTGAAGAGGACACAGATAAGTGGAGATATTCTGTGTTCATGGGTTGGAAGAATTAATATTGTTAAAATATCCAGACTACCCAAAATGATCTACAGATACAATGCTATCCCTGTCAAAATTCCAATGGCATTTATCACAGAATTAGAAAAGAAAATCCTAAAATGTGTATGGAACCACAAAAGATCCCAAATAACCAGTGCAATCTTGAAAAAGGATAAAGCTGGAGGCATCACACTTCCTGATTCCAAACTGTATTACAAAGCTGTAGTACTCAAAACAGTATGGTATTGGCATAAAGACACATAGATCAATGGGGTAGAATAAAGAGCCCAGAAATAAACTGATGCCTATATGGTCAGTTAATTTTCAGCAAAGGAGCCAAGAATATGGGGAAAGGATACTCTCTTTAATAAACAGTGCTGGGAAAACTGGATAGCCATGTTCAAAAGAGTGTCATTGAACTTTTATCTTACATCACTCACAAAAATCAACTCAACATGGATTAAATGCTTGAACATAAGGCTTGAAACCATGAAACTCCTAGAAGAAAATATGGATGCTTTAATGATATGGGCAAAGGCCAAACTCCTAGGGTCACCAGTTTTCACAGTTCAGATCTAGAAGATGATATTCAGTCAAACTCTATATGTGTCATTTTCCTGAGCTGAGCATCACAACACTTGCTGCAGTGCATGGCAGACCTGAAAACACCAGGCCTCAATTGAGTGAAATCCTTATTCAACTGGTTAGATTGGGTGCAAAACTAGAAGATAATTCCCATCTCAATAAGCTCATAGCTTGCTGGAAATTCATCCTTCTTGTTTTCTCTGGGGTAATTAGCCAAAATCAAGAGAATCACAGAGGTCAGAGAGTTAAAGTTCAGAGGGGGCCACCCTTTAGAAGTGCTGGGGTGAACTGAAATAATTGTGCACCTCTGGAAGATGAACCATTGTGTGAGGTTATCACAGGCCCTAGAGTCAGACTGTGCAGATTTGAATTTTGGCTCTGCCTCTTATTAGCTGTGTGACCTTAACTCTTCTGTGCCTCAGTTGCCTCATCTGTAATATGGGTATAAAATTGTACTTTCATCATGTTGTTGTAAGGCATACATATATGAGTTAATGTATAAAGGAATACATAAAATGAGCTAAAACATAGATTGAGACTTGGAAAAGTATCTGGCAATGAAGATACATTCAAATGTTGGCCATTTTATAATTTTCTTTATTTAAAAACGATCGATAGCCTGTTAGGTGGGTCCTGTACAACCTCAGGAAATAAAAGACATTTTTCCTTGGTTACATCTGTTTCAGTTCCTTTATCTGTGCCCAATCCTACAGGGCTTTGCTGTCACTGAAGTTTCCAAGCTGCAAATTGAATTGATAAAATAATTCCCCATGATTGCTTAAGATCTTTCTCCCCAGGAACATTTGCATTTTTATAGGAGACTCTGGAAGATACAAAAACATCCTGGTTCTTATAATTAATTGCTGTCTCTGGCCTTTTGGGCAGGCCTGCTATGCTGTACAACTCCAGGGGGTGTCATACTTGGCAGCCAGTGATGGAAATAATTTGATACAGTGGTTTTCAAACCTTGCTCACTGGCATCTCTGGAATTATGTAGGGAATAGAAAGAGAAAACTCAAAGGGCCCTGTTTCTCCCTACCACCTATAGGATCTTCTGTCTGATTTCCATATTGGACATCTGTCTACTTTAAAAAGAAGGTTTAAAGTCCACAGGTTTAGGGTAAGATCACTTTTTTTAAAAGAATGAATTTATAGAATGGAAAGGTCTTCTCACCAGGAGAGTATTGAAATCCTTGTGGCTTCGACAAAGCTAGTCTGCTCTGGGATAATGCATGGGATCCTCATGATCAAGTAGCCTGTTATTGTTCACAGTGTACATTTTCACTTCATCTTTGCCAGGTGATCTGGACCCCTTGTGGCTTGGTGAAAACCAAGTGTCATTGTGTGATTGATACAGTTGAATACTGAGACAGTTGATTTCTTCAAATGCCAAAGGTCTCTTGAATTTCCTATCCACAAATATGTTTATTTAGCAAATCAAAGGGACTTACATAAAACTTTATTTTCTGATTATGGAAAAAATAGAATAAAATTTTACGTTCTCTCCATTCTCTACTTTTGACCTTTAGGATCTCAACTTTCAGTCTTTTTTTTTTTTTTTTTTTTTTTTAACGTTCACAGAACGTGCACACCTTTTAAATATGGTCGTTCACTATTAGAACCTGAAGAGGGTATCTTGATCACTTCCCACCAGGGAAGAGATTTCTCTTTATTACATGTCATAGAAGCCTACATCTTAAAATGCTGTGAATGGAAATATATTGTAAAATTTCTTTAAAATACACAGCACATCCTGTAGAGACTGACATCTGAAAATTGCCTGAGTTAAGTTACATAAAATGCCCGAGATAGTGTAAGGTAAAGGTTGGGTCCTCATGTAAAAATGACAGGAAACATCAGCAGTGGAAAGATTGCAGGGGTGGAAAGACTGCCTATACTACCGGGTATTGTCTTTTCTCATCAAAAGCCTTATTTTCCCTTCCTGTGAGTAGATCTAAGCCCCATCCACTGTACTGTTCCAACCAGTAATGTTCACTGCTTCTGATACTTACTCTGCTTCACTGGCCTATGGTGATGAATCATCAACACAGAACACAGTAAGCCCCCATTAATTCATACCTGGGAATGACTGGCCAAAATAACTGAGTAGGACATTGGTTGTGCTTTCAAGGTGGAAAGAGATCAAGAACTGTCTGTGATCCCCAATCCTGGTCAATCCTTTAAACAGATTCAAAAGGGAGCTTGTAGTTTGCTTGTATTTATGAATTTTGTAGTTTTCTTGTGTGGATGGCTTTCTACCTTGCAATGGAGTGATGGCTGTGATGGAGCATAGGAAGGAGCACGTTCACAAGGATGATTCACCAGCAAATGGGGGGTGTTTGCTGGTCTCCAGACATCCATAAAACACTTGTGGTTTCTCGTAATTATCCCGTTTCTTCGACTTAGAACAGAGCTGTCCAATGAATTTTTTTGCAGTGATGGAAATATTCTTCTACACTGTCCACTATGGTCACCACTAGCCACATGTGGTTATTGAGCACTTGAAGCTAGTGTGACTGAAATTTAAATTTTATTTCGGTTTACTTAACTTTAATTTAAATAGCCATATGTGGCTATAGGCTACTGTATTCAGACAGGGCAGATAGAATGTTTTATTCAGTTCATCTCAGTCAACATTCTGTCAAAATTTACGAGGTCCATTTTGTATAACCCACCTGCGCTGAGGTTTCTCCTGAAGTCTCCAGCTAAAAGACTTCCTTGTGTTAGTTACTGAGCACTGTAACTGGACCCTAGAAGTGGCACATATCTATCCTGCCCCATATTGTTCTTTCTGTCACCCCGACCCCACTCCAGATGTTAAGAAATTTATTGAGGGAAGGGACTAATTAGAGAGCTTGTGCTTAATAAAAACTCAATGAGCATTTGTTGAATAAATGCAGAGTTGCACCAACCATAAATGTCTGAATGCACTTATGTACTGCAGAAAGCGTAGATATTACTAGGCAACAGATACATACCCATTGAGGTTCATGCGTTCAAAAGTGTAGCCAGTTAGATGGCACGTGTCCTGGCTGTGTGAGAGAAACTGGGTCAGTAGAATAGGTGGGAGAGAATGACTGATTCATAAAGTGACCACAGGGTGTTAGCCTATTTTATTTGGCTTGGAGGCAAAAATAATTGTGGAGACCCGAAGTACTAATGATTTTTATTAAAGTAAATGAGGGGGCGTGGCCACTCAGAGTACACTAACACTTTATGAAGAATTCTGGGATCAGTCCTGGTGAAATAGTGATAAATTCATCCTGACCCACGCTTTTTTCCAGAATTAGTTTGTAAAATGATGAACTCTCACTTCCTAAATTTTCTGCAGATGCTACCATTGCTGGGGAAATGTCACTGTTAGAGAATAGAAAGCTGTTATTCCAAAGAGTACTGAAGACTGACTGAATGAGGTCTGGAGCATTATTGAAATGGTAAGATAAACTCAAGTACTTTCTGATAAAAGAAAAATTCTTTTTAAAAAATGTGGTCCCTTCTGAATTATGGCCAAATGTCACCGAATCATTTTCAGTGAAATTTTATCTGTTAATGGGGAGGAGATGGGACAAGGCTCTGAGCTCCTCCTGGCAACCCTGCAGCTGAGGCTGTTCTCCCTTGAGATAGCTGGTAATGGAAGCAGCTGAAGCTGGAGGTCATTAACATTTTGAGAACACCACAAACTGACACTGTGTAATATTATGACATTTCATCCCGAGACATTTAATCTCTTTTAATCAGTGTTTATGTTGGGGATACTTCACAGTTATTTGCTTTTGCATAAAAATGGAACACTGGCATGTCGTTAACATAAGACTGGTTTACTTTATTACTCATTGCAATTGTTTCTAGATCTCTCTCTCTCCCTCCCTTCCCCTGTACCTCTCTCCTCTCCCTTCCTCCTTTTCTTCTCTTTTCCCCCTTTTCCTCTCTTCATTGTTTCTGGCTTTTGCTTTCACCTACGCTTTTTTTTTTTTTTTATGCGGTACGTGGGCCTCTCACTGCTGTGGCCTCTCCCGTTGCAGAGCACAGGCTCTGGACGCGCAGGCTCAGCAGCCATGGCTCACGGGCCCTGCCGCTCCGCGGCATGTGGGATCTTCCCGGACCGGGGCACGAACCCGCGTTCCCTGCATCAGCAGGCGGACTCTCAACCACTGCGCCACCAGGGAAGCCCTCACCTATGCTATTTTTGAAAGCCTTTTCAATTTTTCCCTTTGCTGCTATTCTTCCTTGGGATGTTAGTGATCTGAGGTTCTCAGGCTACCTTCTTAGTAAACTTTCGCTGGAGAGTCTGGAAGAAAACCCACCTCACCTCTCTGAAAAATGCTCATGGTCCCCATCGTCCTAAGTTAGGAGCCACTTGTTCCCCTCTGAATGTTCCTCCATCCAGGGATGACTTCCCTGCACGTACTTTTCTTCTCCCCTAACCCTAACCCCCCACCCCACTCCCCACCTGCGACCCGCCCCTTTGCTTCTCTCATTTGCTTCAGATATTGTCGTAAGCTTCCAGCATCTGTCCTCATGTCACCAATTCTTTTTCCTCCTTGTGAGTGAGGCGCTTTGTCTTACTTTAAAGCTACTTCAACTTTTCTTCCCCCCGCAAAACCTTTTCATTAAATGCAAAACCGATAATTGTTGATTATTTTATATTAGAGAAAGGATATATTCCGGAGCATGAGCAAGTGGTTCCACATTTCAGCCCACGAACTAGGTGTAATTTTCTTTATTTAAAACAAATGAGCATTTATGTTAAAATTATAAATCTCTTACCGTGCCAAGTCGTCAAAACCTAATCTCAGTTTAGGGAAGTGTTTCTCAACCTTGACCTTGCTGACGTTTGGGGCTGGGTGATTCTTTGTTTGGGGGGTGCCATTTTGTGCACCGTAGAATGTTCAGCAGCATCTCTGACCTCTGCCTATCAGATTCCAGCAGCACCCCCCACTTGTGACCACAAAACATGTCTCCAGGTATTGCCAAATGTCTGCTGGGGAGCGAGATAGTCCCACATTGAGAGCCCATGTGTTTAGTGGAGTGCCTCTTCCTTTCTGTGGGGTGGTGTCTAAGAGCGAAGGCAGAGACTTGAGGGATGGAGAAGACCTTTCCTTGAAATCATTCTTCATCTACGTAGACTCAAAGGAGGGGTCTCTATTCCCATTTTGACTTTGGGCCCCTGGTTGCATCTACTACGATCTTACAAATGACTTTCAGAGCGGCTGTCTCTGCTCTGCTCTCAGGCGCAAAGCCCTTCCTGCATTATTGCAAGATACTCTGTTACGTGGCCTCAGGCCTGTCCTGGTGCCATGCTGGGGAGCTAGGCTGAGGGACAGGACACAGGAATCTTGCTGGTTCCAGGCACTGCCCTGGGGCTAGGGGCCCAGTTCTGTCTGATCTGGGATTCCCAGTTCCGTCTGCAGAGACCGTTCTGATGGAAACAGCTTAGGAACCCACCATCATTTAACTTGGATTCTGCCGTGGCTGCTCTTGTTCCCCGCAGTCATGACCACTTTTATGTAGTCTGAGGACAAGCTGGCTTGGCTCTTTATCTGATTTTCCAGAGATAATGTTTTATGGCTTGGGGGTTACAAACTTCATAGTGATGCTTTTAACACCAAAAAGATTTTCTCTGCCGTATTATCCCTTCCCTGAGGCAATGACTTCTACTGAATGAATGGGTGGGAATACAAAGATACAAGAAAATGAGACAAAAAAGTTTTGGTTAAAATTTCAATTATTAAAAAAAAAACAGGGCTTCTCTGGTGGCGCAGTGGTTGGGAGTCCACCTGCTGATGCAGGGGACATGGGTTCGTGCCCTGGTCCGGGAAGATCCCACATGCCGCAGAGCGGCTGGGCCCGTGAGCCATGGCCTCTGAGCCTGCGCGTCCGGAGCCTGTGCTCCACAATGGGAGAGGCCACAACAGTGAGAGGCCCGTGTACCAGGGAAAAAAAAAAAAAATCACTTTTTTATTCTAGTGCTATATTACCATAGAAATATAAATATTTGGAAAACTAGATAAAGAGTCATTTTATCCTCAGCCTATAGAAGGATGATTAGGACTGTTGGGGAACAGGATATTCCCAGGGAAGCAAAGAGCTTAGCTGATGGTGGACTCCTGAGCTGGGTGTCCTGTGGGTAGGACTCCCACGATGGAATTGGGAATTTAAGATGACATAGTATGATTTCACCTGTGCGCTATGGTTTTGCTTTGGTTAATGAGCCAAGGGTTCCTTAGTAATCCTCTGCAGTTCTGGGCATCTGGTGATCATTGCTCTTTGCAAGGCCTCTGGTCCACTCCTCACTCCCAATTCCCCAATGTATATTTGGTTTATATTCTTCTTTTCTAAAGTATTAGTGTAAGCCATGAATTATTTCATGAGTTGTAATTTGCATAGATAGTATTGGGTTCCTTATTTTTTTCACTCAGCCCTCTGTATTTAGAGTATGATGGGTCTAAACAGTTTTCTCTTTTTTTGTTTTAAAGTGTGTTCCTCTGATTACCAATGATTTTCGGCCCCTGTTATATATTGGGTTTCTTTGGCTCTGAATTGGCTCAGATATCCTTTACTCATTTTTAAAATTTGAGATTCTTATGCTTTTTTCATATGCATGAGTTTCTTGTATATTTAGATAATAATTTCCTTGTGGTTTTATTCCTGGCAAATATCATCTCTCTGCAACAGCTTTATGTTAACTTGATTCACAGAAATTCTTAATTTGATGTGATTAAAACTATTAATGATGCTTTTGGAATTTTAAGTTCTTCCCTAACCCTAGGGCACATTATCTTCTGCCTTGGTTTCTTTTGGCTTATTTCTTTAATATACGTGGATTCCATTCTTGTAGGTGATAATAGGTTTGGATTTTTTTCCATAATGAGCAGCTTTCCTATCATCGTTCACTAAACAGTCTGACTTGTGGTACCACCTTTATTATGCCGTAAATTCTGAGATACGAGTCTGTCTTACAGCCATCCTGGTCTGTAGGTCAATTTGTCTATTTTTGTATTAATATTATACTGTTTGTATTATAATGACCTTCTAGTAAGTCTTAGTAACTGTTAGGCCAAGTGTTCCATCTCATATGCTCATCATGGAGATGTTGTCTAGAATCATAACTCAGGACTGCTTGTAAGCATCATTTTGGGGACTAGGATTTCAACATATGAATTTTTGGGGAGATACAAACATTTAACCCATAGCATAATGACAGAGAATACATGAATCAAGGGAAACTCTTGAACGTTGCTGGTGAGAGTGTACAAAGATACAACCAGTAGGAAAAACAAGTTGGTACTATTTTATAAAGCTTAACATGCACATTGTCCATAATACACCAGTTCTATTCCTGTATGCCTTATATACCACAAAGAAATAGTTGTTTATGTATCCAAAAAAGAGATAGAAGAATATTTGCACCAGTATCATAACAGCAACAAATTGGCAATAACAAAATGTCCTTAGGAAAATGGATGAACAAATTATACAATAGTGTGTAATGAAATATCTTTTCAACAGTGAAGTTGAACTACAACAATGTGTATCACCAAGGGTGAATTAAAAAGTATTATTAAGGGGTAAAAACAAGACTGAAAAGAATGAATTTAAGATTTCAATTTTATAAATTTCAAAAAATAAGCAAAACTAACATGTATTAAAAAGTATGATTAGGGGCTTCCCTGCTGGCGCAATGGTTGGGAGTCTGCCTGCCGATGCAGGGGACGCGGGTTCGTGCCCCTGTCCGGGAGGATCCCGCATGCCGCGGAGCGGCTGGGCCCGTGGGCCGTGGCCGCTGGGCCTGCGCGTCCGGAGCCTGTGCTCCGCGATGGGAGAGGCCACAGCGGTGAGAGGCCCGCGTACCGCAAAAAAAAAAAAAAAAAAAAAGTGTGATTAGGGCGCAATGGTTGAGAGTCTGCCTGCCAATGCAGGGCACATGGGTTCATGCCCCGGTCCGAGAAGATCCCACATGCTGCAGAGCAGCTGGGCCCGTGAGCTGTGGCCGCTGAGCCTGTGCGTCCGGAGCCTGTGCTTCGCAACAGGAGAGGCCACAACAGTGAGTGGCCCGTGTACTGCAAAAAAAAAAAAAAAAAAAAAGTGTGATTAAACTGGAGAGGTTGTGGAGAAAAGGAAACCCTCCTACACTGTTAGTGGGAATATAAATTGGTGCAGCCACTACGGAGAATAGTATGGAGATTCCTCAAAAAACTAAAAATAGAGTTGCCATATGATGCAGCAATCCCATTCCTCGGCATATATCCAGACAAAACTGTAATTCGAATAGATACATACATCCCTATGTTCATAGCAGCACTATTTACAACAGCCAAGACGTGGAAACAACCTAAATGTCCATCGGCAGATGAATGGGTAAAGAAGATGTGGTGTGTATATATATATATATATATATATATATATATATATATATATATATACACATACATACATACATACATACAATGGAATATTACTCAGCCATAAAAAATGAAATAATGCCATTTGCAGCTACCTGGATGGACCTAGAGATTATCATACTACTACAAGTAAGTCAGAAAGAGAAAGGCAAATACCATAGGATATCACCTATATGTGGAACCTAAAGTATGACACAAATGAACTTATCTATGAAAGAAACAGATCCACAGACATAGAGGACAGACTTGTGGTTGCCAAGGGAGAGGAGAGGAAGGGGAGGGTTGGATTGGGAGTTTGGGGTTAGCAGATGCAAACTATTATATATAGAATGGATAAACAACAAGGTCCTACTCTATAGCATAGGAAACTATATTCAGTATCCTGTAGTAAACCATAATGGAATGGAATTTAGTAATAAACTCACAAACTCAGGTTACTGAGTTTTATTGATGAAGAATGAGAAAGGAGAAAAGGATGATGGAGAACAAAGAAGTGTCAATGGTTTGGATATTTTCTTTTTTAATTGGTGGTTGTTCATGGGTTTTTGCTTTTCTTTTATGTTCATAACTTGTATATGTCACATACATTCCTTTCACATATCAGATATTCCAAAATAAAAAAGTCCAAGGCAAGTACACTTATTAAAATGACAAAAATTGTCAACATGTACTATTTTTTCCATTATTCTAAAATAATCCCTTCCTCCTTGAAAATCACTTTCTATCTTCTTTTACCTCCTTTGTTCCTTTTTTAAAATCAAATTTTATTGTTTTATTTTGTATTTATTTTACTTTATTTATTTTATTTTATTTTTTTTGCGGTACACGGACCTCTCACTGTTGTGGCCCCTCCCGTTGCGGAGCACAGGCTCCAGACACGCAGGCTCAGCGGCCATGGCTCACGGGCCCAGCCACTCCGCGGCATGTGGAATCCTCCTGAACCGGGGCACGAACCCGTGTCCCCTGCATCGGCAGGCGGACTCTCAACCACTGTGCCACCAGGGAAGCCCCTGTATTTATTTTAGTTGAAGTTTTTAATCTGTTTACTCCACTTGATTGTAAGGTTTATGCCCCAATTATTTTCCATTTGATACCCTCCTATCCATTTCCCATTTTCTTGGAGCTGCAGTGTGCTTTCAGAGACTGAAGACTATATCACCTTAAAGCGTTTGCTCTCATACTTTCAGTTAGATTTGGCCAATGGAAAGCCCTGGTAAACTAGAGGGTGAGAAGAGAGAGAGATTGAGGAGCCTTTTCCTGCAATTTCCTTGTCTTTGGGCAGCATCTGTATCCCTTGTATTATAGTTTTTCCATGTCTCAAAGTCTCATTGGTTTACCATTATGTCCTGCTCACCCATCCAACTTTAGATGTGGTGGTAGCTTCTCACTCTTGCTGGCCTTGGGGTGCCTCAACTCTCCTTATCTAGTTCTGAAACATTTCTTAACATATCTAAGCAGCTCCTTCATTAAAACCACTTAATTGGTACCATCTGATCTGGGGTAAAGTTTTCTTACTGCCAGAATCTTGTTATACACTTGGTCTACCTCAGTCACTGCTATTTCTTCAACATCTAGAATAATACCTAACGTCACAGTAGTAACTAAAAAAAATTTTTTCTAAAGAAAGAAAGAATGAGGACAAATACAAAAGGTGCACTCATAGTACCTTAGAATTTGAAAGGACTTTAATGGACATGTCATCCAACTTTTCCTGTTATAGGTATGGAAATGGAACCTGGATGAAACCAAGTTCACTGGAGAGGAAGTCTAGTCCCCCGTGTATAGCACTAGGTACTGATAGATGTCTTCACGAATAACACAGTACAGAAAATTACCACATGATTGTGTCCCACCAGCAGCAGCTGATTAGGTCAGGGCTGGGAAACAGACATCTGTATTATGGATCTATCTATCGGCTAGTAGCAGCCCATGAGAAATCTGGCATGAGAACTCTACCCAAACAAAATGATGACTAAAGAACACTCAATCAGATTCTCTTCCTTGGAGAATTTGAGTGCGAAATACAAAGAGTGTTCCAGTTGGTGATGAAGGCTGATACTGGAAAAGATACAGAAGTCAGGTATCAGAGATGATAAGCTGGCAGGGGTCAAGAGAAACTGAGTATGTAGAGATTGTGAATACATTCAAGTTCAAAGTACAGGTATCATGAGTAAGCAGAAACTGAAAGATATCTAGCAGTAGAGCTAGAGAGGGGAGCTGAGTTACAATATTGGCAAGAGATTGTCTAACTAAAGAACAAGTTAATGTTGGTAGTAAAATGACTTTGGATCTTAAACCATCTTCTAATTCTCAAACTCTGTTCTTCTCCTTTGAGATCCAGAATATATCTGTTACTGGGTTAGCAAAGATTCCCTTAGTTCTTTTTTCCATATATATTTTTACAACAAACCCTCATTATCTTAAGTTCTAACAGCTACAAAAAGGTGGAAAAACCAAAGCTCGGCTCCCAACCTAGTATTTTTCCCACACATCACTCACATTGAGTTATCAACCAAAATGTTTAATCTCATTTGTGATTTCTTCCTATTCCAGCCTAGTTTAGAGAAAGTTTAAAAACCTATTCTTTGATAGTTTCACCATGCAATAATTGCAGTCTAGTATTTCCTTTCTTTCACAACTCTGTGTGAGTTTTCGAAAATATTGATCAATGGCACAGGATAGAAAGCCCAGAGATAAACCCACGCACATATGGTCACCTAATTTATGACAAAGGAGGCAAGAATACACAAAGGAGGCAAGAACATTCAGTGGAGAAAAGACAGCCTCTTCAGTATGTGGTGCTGGGAAAACTGGACAGCTACATGTACAAGAATGAAATTAGAACACTCCTTAACACCATACACAGAAATACATTCAAAATGGATTAAAGACCTAAATTAAGACTGGACACTATAAAACTCTTAGAGGAAAACATAGGAAAAACACTCTTTGACATAAACCACAGCAAGATCTTTTCTGACCCACCTCCTAGATTAATGAAAATAAAGACAAAATAAACAAACAGGACCTAATTAAACTTAACAGCTTTTCAACAGCAAAGGAAACCATAAACAAGACAAAAAGACAACCCTCAGGATGGGAGAAAATATTTGCAAATGAAGCAACAGCCAAAAGATTAATCTCCAAAATATACAAACAGCTCATGGAGCTCAATATCAAAGAAACAAACAACCCAATCCAAAAATGGTGGAAGACCTAAGTAGACATCTCTCCAAGGAGAACATACAAATGGCCAAGGGGCACATGAAAGGATGCTCAACTTCACTAATTATTAGAGAAATGCAAATCAAAACTACAATGAAGTATCACCTCACACTGGTCAGAATGGCCATCATCAAAAAATGTACAAACTATAAATGCTGGAGAGGGTGTGGAGAAAAGGTAACCCTCTTGCACTGTTGGTAAGAATATAAATTGATACAGTCACTGCGGAGAACACTGTGGAGGTTCCTCAAAAAACTAAAAATAGAACTACCATATGACCTAGAAATCCCACTATTGGGCATATACCCTGAGAAAACCATAATTCAAAAGGACACATGTACCCCAATGTTCATTGCAGCACTATTTACAATAGACAGGACATGGAAACAACCTAAATGTCCAACGACAGATGAATGGATAAAGAAGATGTGGCACATATATACAATGGAATATTACTCGGCCATAAAAAGGAACAAAATTGGGTCATTTGTGGAGATGTGGATGGACCTAGAGTCTGTCATACAGAGTGAAGTAAGCCAGAAAAAGAAAAACAAATATTGTATATTAATGCATATATGTGGACTCTAATAAAATGGTACAGATGAACCTATTTGCAGGGCAGGAGTAGAGACAGACATAGAAAACGGACATGTGGACACAGGGTGGGAAAGAGAGAGGGTGGGACAAATTGGGAGATTAGGAATGACATATATACACTACAGTGAATAAAATAGATAGCTAGTGGGAACATGCTGTAAAACACAGGAAGCTCAGCTCGGTGCTCTGTGATGAGCTAGATGGCTGGGAAGAAGGGTTGGGAGGGAGGACCAAAGAGGGAGGAGATATATGTATACATATAGCTGACTGACTTAATTGTACAGCAGAAACTAACACAACATTGTAAAGCAATTATACTCCAATAAAAAAAATTAAAAAGAAAAGGAAAAACAAATATTGACAACAAACAGAAGGTATTCCGATGGGTAGACTCAAATTTCCCCAAATCCATTGTATATAGTTTTTTACAGATTATCTAAATTTTAAGTGAAGAAATAGAAAAATATCAACCTCTGGGAGATGACAGTGAGGAGGGTTACCTAAAAGATCAGTTATTTCATTCCTTCAAAATTTTAATTTCTAGTAGCCAAAATCCCAAGCAGAACCACTCTGAGAATAGAATCTTAGGGGGAGATGCAGCTCAGTAGTGGAACAAGACAGAGAATGAAGTGATAATGCATGAAGCAGAGAGGACTCAGAAGGCAGCAGCATTAGGATTGTATAAAGAGCAGCCTGGGAGAGAGGAATTCATGCTTTTGGGCAGATTCATAAAGGGGCGATTAGTATGAGCAAAATGTAGGAGTGTCATTTATCTTGATTGTCCCAAAGCCCTTGATAGAATATTTTCCTGAAGACTCTTTCACAAAAAGTGAACTCAAATTGCCTTGAAAATTGGCTGATGAGCCCCCCAAAAAAGACCAAATTTATCTAGTTTTAGGGAAGTAGCTGAAAATGATAAAGAACTGACATCATTTTTTTCGTCTTCTCACATTTTCAAAAGTTAGCTGAGAAAGTAGTTTTCAAAATATGTGATGAGTTAAACTTATTGTGTGTTAGGTTACCTGAGTGCAGTGGCCATATATTCTGAGCCAAAGTGAGGAAGGACTTATGCCGCTTCTGGGTGCAAGAGGTGGCGAGATGCCATTTGGAAGCCAAGTTATTAGAATTTCTGCCACATTCTTTACTGTGTATAGGAATTTCAGGACAAACTTTTTTTTTTTTTTTGCGGTACACGGGCCTCTCACTGTTGTGGCCTCTCCCATTGCGGAGCGCAGGCTCCGGACGCGCAGGCTCAGCGGCCGTGGCTCACGGGCCCAGCCGCTCCGCGGCAGGTGGGATCTTCCCGGACCAGGGCATGAACCTGTGTCCCCTGCATCGGCAGGCAGACTCTCAACCACTGGGCCACCAGGGAAGCCCCTAGGACAAACTTATAAATAAAGATAATTTGAAAAAATTCTAGTCATATGTTTTCAAGCAGTGAGATTTGTGATTACTGATATCAAGGAGCTTAGAATCTGAGATAAGGAAGTTGAGATGTGCTCACCACACCTTAAACATGATAAAACAATTTCAGAAACCTGGAGATAACAGAACATATTGACATCATTTCTGGTTTTCTTTTTTCTCTCCATTCTAACCCTTTCTTCTTCTAATCTGAGAGGGTTTAAAATGTAAATTGGATCATGTCATTAACCTTAAAATCCTTCAAAGACCTTCCATTGCACTTTGCAAATAATTCAGAGATCTTATTAATCATTTTATTTTCTACTAGTCCCTACCTAGATGGTGGTAGGAATGTAGTGACAATTCCTATCAATAAAAGTAGTTAATGTGGCTGACATAGAAAACGGACTGTAAAACATCAGCTATTTCAGTGCTTGGGTCTGATTGGTTCACCAAAACCAAGGGTGCATTTCATTTTGACCACATTATAACCGCTCTAAATGGTTATGCCAGTTGTGATCTGCACAACTTGAAGGGTATTGACTGAAGGAAAAATGCAAGAGTTGTGAGTTAAGTTTTATTCGGGGCCTTACTGAGGACTAGAGCCTGGGAGACAGTCACTCAGTAGCTCTGAGGAAGTTGTTCTGAAGAGGTAGGGGGAGAAGCCAGTTTATATGTGATTTTTTGGCTAGAGAACCTGTGCTCTCAAGTATATATCTTGGTGAAAGATTACTGCTAGTCAAGAAGAGATATCTCAGGTTAATGATCCTAGTGCTTTTCTATGTAGGAGAAGATGCAAGAATCTGGGTTCATTAAAATCCTTCCAGAGGGCTTCCCTGGTGGTGCAGTGGTTGAGAGTCGGCCTGCCGATGCAGGGGACATGGGTTCGTGCCCCGGTCCGGGAGGATCCCACATGCCGCAGAGCGGCTGGGCCCATGAGCCATGGCCGCTGAGCCTGCGCATCCGGAGCCTGTGCTCCGCAACGGGAGAGGCCACAACAGTGAGAGGCTCGCGTACCACAAAATAAAAAAAAAAAATCCTTCCAGAGATATGCATCTATCTAAGGGGGCTGCTTGTCCAAAGCACAGAGTGCCTCATATTGTTACCTTAATTTCCTCTCAGAGTGCACTGCTGGTCAGGACTGCAGCAGGTTGCAATTTTAACCCTTACAGGATTGAATAGTAGACAAAAATGCTCTTTGTTCTTCTCTGTTTTCAGTTCTACAGTGGGTACATAGGTATCTGAGAACTTTCCCACATGTAAGAAGTCTGTGAGTTTTCAGAGCCTTGAAAGTGGGTGCTTAGCTTTATTTGTCTTTCTGTTCCTTACAGAGTCTATTATTTTACCTGAGACTGAATTGGGAATTAGTTCATATTTATTCATTTAATGGAATTTTAAAATAATCATGTATGTTCTTATATGTTCTCATTTTGAAATAATTTCAGTTTACAAACTAATATTTTATTTTTTTAATTTTTAAAATTAATTTATTTTTGTCTGCGTTGGGTCTTCATTGCTGTGCACAGGCTTTCTCTAGTTGCGGTGAGCGGGGGCTACTCTTCGTTGCAGTGCACAGGCTTCTCATTGCAGTGGCTTCTGTTGCGGAGCATGGGCTCTAGGCATGCAGGCTTCAGTAGTTGTGGCATGCAGGCTCAGTAGTTGTGGCGCACAGACTTAGTTGCTCCGCGGCATGTGGGATCTTCCTGGACCAGGGCTCAAACCCATGTCCCCTGCACTGGCAGGCGGACTCCCAACGACTGCGCCACCAGGGAAGTCCCCAAAGTAATATTAATATTTTAATAATGCATACTTGGTTAGTTTATTTTAAAAAGTCAAAACAAAGCATCATAAAAATGACTCCTATATACATTGAAAATGTTAAATTTTAAGACATGAAGTGTACATTCATTCAACAATCTTTTGAGATAGTGCTCAGGCCTATTCTTTGACCATTTAGACTCTATTCTTTGTGTCCATTGATAAAAGTTCTGATTTATTTTATTACATTAATCATAAGGTATGACCCTAAATTTCCATATTCTTGAAAGTAGAATAAGAAGTTAGATACTTCTGACACAATACCAATGTCAGAATCCCTTTAGATTTTTTATCTTCTTTCCCCTTAACCTTATATAATTGTCTTGTCCGCAACTCATTTGATAGTGAATTTTTGCCTATTTCTGAATCTTTCTAAACCATTCAACCTCAAATTGATGGAAACAATTCAATTTCTCCCACTTAACATTTTTAGTTTATTTAATAGTAAATTTAATTACATACTTTGAGTTACCAGTAAAATCCACCTGTAGGGTTTAGGAATAGACATCAACTCATAGTAAGCATATCACTCAAAGATAGGAACAGAATGTCAACATTCAAAAGGTGTATTCGTGTGAGCGTTCATCCTGTAGCAGAGAGCTGTGGGTAAGCAGAATCTGTTAACCTGAGGTCAGTTTGGAGAACTTCTATTGTCTTGTAATTATAATTACATTGTAATTACATGATTAATAAGAATGTCTAAATAATGAATAGAGTCTAAAAGAGTAAACGCAACATATCCTAAAGAGTCTCAATATTTAGGCTACAAAGAACTCTAGACTCTGGACCACACACTGATCTTAGCTAATTTGGGGTATGACTATGGCTTTAAGATGAAGGAGTGCAACCATTAAATTTGTGAATCAGGATCCTTTGTACACTATTCATTTAAGAAAGTCTTGACTTCAAAAAGTGGTGACTGAAGATGGTTTTCAAGAGCAAGTGGAAGAAAAGTGTGAAATTCACAATCATTTACACTTTGATGCTAATGGCGTCAATGAAAATAACTTTTGCACATAGCACATTTAAAAGGGTTTTCAGGAACATTATCTCATTTGAACCTTGCACGCTGTGAGCTCAGTACTGTGAGTACAGTCATTCTCCTGGTTTCTTAGATGAGGGAGCTGAGGCACAAGGAGATTAAACGATTTGTCATAGGTTTTAGAATATTAATACACAACTGTCACTCAAATCACATCACTTCACTTTTTGTTTTTCCCTGCTAAAGCTTGTTGTACAATAAATTGTCTTGAACAGAGTAGACTGTCCTTCTGCAATAAGGAAAAAAAAGCAATGAATTATTATTATTGTTTATTTAACTCCATTACCACATGCTGACTACCCTAAAACTGCATTTCTCTGTATAGGTCTGTCTTCCCTACTAGATGAGCTACAGGAGAACAGTGACCTCCTCCAGTTTGAATGCCAGTCCTCTTTATCTAGTATGAGTCTGGTGACATTAATTTGGCTGAGCTGAATTCTAAGAGATAGCGCTTTATCCATTTTAGAAATAAGAATACATTTTAGGAGCATGTTATGTTATTTCTAAGCAAAATTTGATGTTTTATAAAAATGGGATAGAGGAAAATTTTGGAGATTTGAGGAGGAAAAATATTTCAGGCCTTTTTCAAGAGAACCTCAGAATATGGTGAGTCACGTTATCATTCTCACATTCTTCATCCTTATGTTTACTAGTTAAATCTATGGTTTTTCTATTTGTAATTCACCATCTTATTCTTTATTTTTATTAATTTCTTCCTGCTTTCTTTATGTGTGTTTTTTTAATTGACATGTAATGGACTTACAATATTATGTTAGTTTCAGATGTATGACAACATATTGATTCAATAATTTTATACATTACAAAATGATCACCACAGTGAGTCTACTTACCATCTGTTGCCATACAAAGTTATTAAAATATTATTGTTATTACAATATTATTGACTGTATTTACTATGCTGTACAGTACATGGCTGTGACTTATTTATTTTATAACTGGAAGTTTGTACCTCATAATCCCCATTCACTTATTTCTCCCATCTTCCACATCCACTTGCCCTCTGGCAACCACCAGCTTGTTCTCTATATCTATTAAGTCAGCTTCTGATTTGATCATTAGTTTTTTGTTTGTTTGTTTGTTTAGGCTTCTACGTATAAGTGGTAGCATAGATCATTTGTCTTTCTCTGTCTGATTTATTTGACTCAGCATAATACTCTCTGGGTCCACCCATGTTGTTGCAAATGGCAAGACTTCATTCTTTTTATGAGTAATATTCCAGTGTATGAATATACCATATCTTCTTTAGTTATTCATCTACCAGTGGACACAAGTTGTTTCCATATCTTGGCTATTTTACATAATGCTGCTATGAACATTGGAGAGTATATATATATTTGAATTAGTGCTTTCATTTCTTTGAATAAATACCCAAAAGTGGAATTGCTGGATCATTTAGTAGTTCTATTTTTAATTTCTTGAGGAAACTTCATACCGGTTCTAGAGTGACTGTATCAATTTACATTCCCACCAACAGTGCACTAAGGTTCATTTTTCTCCACATACTTGCGAACACTTGTTATTCCTTGTCTTTTTGATAGTAGCCACCTTAATAGGTGTGAGATGATATCTCTTTGTGGTTTTGATTTGCATTTCCTTCATGATTAGTGATGTTGAGCATCTTTTCATGTGCCTGTTGGCCATCTGTGTGTCTTCTTTGGAAAAATGTCTATTCAGGTCCTCTGCCCATTTTTAAATTGGACTGTTTGGGTTTTTTTGATGTCGAGTTGTATGAGTTTTTATATATTTTGGATATTAATCCCTTATCAAACATATCATTTGTAAATATTCCCCCATTCAGTAGACTATCTTTTCATTTTGTTGATGGTTTCTTTCAGTGTGCAAAACCTTTTTATTTCGATGTAGTTCTTTGTTCATTTTTGCTTCTGTTTCCCTTGTCTGAGGAGACAGATCCAAAAAATATTGCAAAGACCAATGTCAAAGAGCGTACTGCCCATGTTTTCTTCTAGGAGTTTTATGGTTCTACATCCTACATTTAAGTCTTTAGTCAATTTTGAATTTATTCTTATATACAGTGTAAGAAAATGGTCTAGTTTCATTCTTTTGATTGTAGCCGTCCAGTTCTCCCAACATCGTTTATTGCAGAGACTGTCTTTTCTCTGTTGTATGTTCTTTTCTCCATTGTCATAGGTTAATTGACCATATAAGCTTAGGTATACTTCTCGGCTCTGTTCTGTTCCATTGATCTACATGTCTGTTTATGTACCAGTATCATACTGTTTGATTACTATAGCTTTTGTAGTATAGTTTGAAATCAGGGTGCATGATACTTCTAGCTTTGTTCTTCTTTCTCAAGGCTTCTTTGGCTATCTGTGGTCTTTTGTGGTCCATATAAATTTTAGGATTCTTTATTCTAGTTCTGTGAAAAATGCCATGGGTATTTTGATAGGGATTACATTTAATCTGTAGATTGCTTTGAGGAATATGGGTACTTTAACAATATTAATTCTTCCAATCCATGAGCACAATATATCATTTCAGTTGTTTGTGTTGCCTTCAGTTTCTTTCATCAGTGTATTATAGTTTTCAGAATATAGATCTTTCACCTCTTGGTTAAATTTATTCCTAGATATTTTATACTTTTTGATGAAATTGTAAATCAGATTATTTTCTTAATTTCTCTTTTTGGTAGTTCATTTTTAGTATATAGAAATACTACAGATTTCTGTATATTAATTTTGTATCCTGCAAATTTACTGAATTAATTTATTAGTCCTAACATTTTTTTGGTGCCATCTTTAGTTTTCTCTGTATAGAATCAGGTATTCTGAAAACAGTGACAGTTTTATTCTTCCTTTCCAATTTGGATACTTTTATTTATTTTTCTTCTAAGATTTCTGTGTCTAACACTCCCAATACTGTGTTGAATAAAAGTGGTGGGAGTGGGCATAGTTGTCTTGTTCTCGATATTAGAGGAAAAGCTTTTCAGCTTTTCACTATTAAGTATGATGTTAGCTGTGGGCTTGTCTTATGTGACCTTTAATATGTTGAGGTATGTACTCTCTATGCCCATTTTGTTGAGAGTTTTTATCATAAGAAGATATTGAATTTTGTCTAATGTTTTTTCTGCATCTTTTGAGATGATTATGTAATTTTTATCCTTCATTTTGTTAATATGGTGTTATCACATTGACTGATTTGTAGATGTTGTACCATCCTAGCGTCCCCAGAATAAACCCCACTTGGTCATAGTGTATGATCTTTTAATGTATTGTTGGAGTCAGTTTGCTAGTATTTTGTTGAGGATTTTTGCATCTATGTTCATCAGGAATATTGGCCTATCATTTTCTTTCTTTGTGATGTCTTTGTCTGATTGGTATCAGGGTAATGCTGACATCGTAAAATGAGTTTGGAAGTGCTCCTTCCTTTTCTATTTTGGAAAAGTTTGAGAAGATTGTTATTAATTCTTCTTTGAATGTTTGGTAGAATTCACCAGTAAAGCCATTTAGTCCTGGACTTTTGTTTGTTGAGACTTTTTTGGTTACTGATTCAATCTCCTTACTAGTAATTGGTCTTGGAAGATGATAGGTTTCTAGGAATTTATCTATTTCTTTTAGGTTGTCCAATTTATTGCTATATATTTGTTCACAGTAGTCTCATGATTCTTCGTATTTCTGTGATATCAGTTATATTTCTCCTTATTCATTTCTGATTTTATTTATTTGGCCAAAACTCTTCCCTGATGAGTCTTGCTAAAGGTTTATCAATTTTCTTTATCTGTTCAGTGAACTAGCTCTTATGTTCATTGATCATTTTTATTGTTTTTTGTTTGTTTGTTTGTTTTACTCTCTGTTTCATCTTGGATCCTTATTATTTTCTTCCTTCTACTAACTTTGGGCTTTGCTTATCCTTCTTTTTCTAGTTATTTAGGTGTAAAGTTAGATTGTTTATCTAAGATTTTTCTTTTTTCTTGAGGTAGGCCTATATTGCTATGAGCTGTCCTCTTAGAACTGCTTTTGTTGCTTTCCATAGGTTTTGGGAAGTTATTTTTTCATTTTCATTTGTCTCAAGGTATTTTAAAATTTCTTCTTTGATGCTTCTATTGACCGACTTGTTGTTTATTTCCTCCCAAGGAGCATATACATCAATTACAGATTCACCTTCTTCATGGTGAACTAATCACATCAGTGAAAGGGTGCTTGGGAAGAATGTCACATGGTCTGTGGACTTTCTGTTTGGGAAAGTGTGTATGTTTTTTCCACCACAGATAGCTGCCCTTGTTGCTGTTCGTTGGGAGCTGTGAAAATGGCAGAAATTTAATTAATCTGTCTCCCTTGGTACATTCTCATCTCCAGACTTTGCCCCTTCAACCCATATTTTGATAACAATGCAATCTATCACGTTGCTGTTTTTCAAATAAGGAAACTAAGGCACAGAGACGTCAAGTAAATAAGTCATTCAACTTTAAGTTTAGAGATGGGATGTGAACACAGGTAACCCAACTCTATGCCCTGGACTCTTATCACTGTTCTGTACTTTCTTTGTACTAATATTTATTGAATGCTGGTAATATAAAGCCCTGAGCTGGTAGGACATCATAGTATGATTTTAGGAAAAGCATGGAATTTTTAGATCTGCAGTTAATACATAAGCCTCGTTTAGCCACAGTGCTTGCTATTCTCTCACTTTTATGGGTCTCTCAGTTTGTACGCTTGCTGACATCTCTCCCTGCCCCTCTGTCATGGAAGTGCACATGGACACTGTCATAGCCAAAAGGCATTCAGCCAGAGAGAGCAGAAGGAGAATAGAGATATGAACCATCCACAAATAAGATTACCAACTTCTGGGTAATTGAAAACTGATTAAATAGTATCATGATTTCTTTGTTCACTTTCTAGGAGATGTACCCAAGACCTTCTAGGAACAATCTAAGATAGGTTAGCTGTTTTGTAGCTCTTGTCATAGGCCTACTCTTTTAGGCCTGTCCTGCTAAAGATGTGGTTAAAAGGAAGCCATTAATTGATCGAACATTCTGTTCAGTTATTCCATATTTTTCTATCTGAAGTTGATATTTTTCCAGGGTACAATGAGCATTGTGATTCAGTTGGCTCGGGGAGCAAATAGAGCATTTTCCTATAACCACTCAGTCAAAGGTCAGTTGCTAGGATTTTGCTGTTCATCCTCATGGAGCAAGGTGTTTTTTTCTCTTTTCTTTAAGCTTGACACCAATCTGAGGCAGTTTAAGTTCCCTCTGCTGTTTGCAGTGATTGATTTCTGAAGCAGGGGAAACATCTTTTCACCGCATGAAGATCTGAGTCTACTAAGGCTTGTTGGGGCACAAAGCATTTATATCAAAGTTTGTTTCAGAGACATTTGAAAAAAAATAACCTACCTATACAGCTATGCAAATGCAATCTAATACCCACAGACTACCAGGGATGGCAGATACAGAGCACCTGACCCCTCCCTTCCTGCATCTAAACTTGATAAGATAGGTTCATTGGTTAGGTTCTGTTAACCGTCCTGTGCTCATCCAGCCTTTAAATTCTTTTCAATATTTCATAGGCTAATAGCATACACCATAAGTCTGAAATCAAATAATCCGATAATGCAAGTATACAAAAACCTATTTGACAACCTTGCACAGAGCAACAAACCACCCAGGCAGCCCTTAAATTCTTAACTTTTCTTGTCACATATACCAGAGCTTTTAACTGTATTGGATGTTGCCATATTGTTTAGCTCTTTCCCTTATTACACAAATAAGAAAACTTAAATAATAGTTGTAATTATACTTGTTATGAATACTGAATAAAAGTATAGTTCAGGATATCTTGATCTGTTTTCAACTTGACTTCTTGATTTTAGTTGAATCACAGTCTGATTTCCTTCATTTCATTTAGATTTATTTTAGCCTCCTGGTCCTCCTTCTCCACTATGGAGGTGGTATACTATAAGAGTAACTACTATTTATAAGAATCTACTATGTTATAGGCATTTTACATCATTACCTTTAATCCTCCTAAGAATCATAACAGGCATTTGTAATAATTCTGTTTCAGAAATAAAGAAATTGAAGTTGAACTAGAAAGTTGTGAAACCTCTATATGAACCTGTGACTTGACTCAAGGACCTATGTTCCTTTCAGTACTCTCTCCCTTAAAATTACCATGGATGTTTCAATTTATATAAAAAGAAAAATCTTTATGCAAGTAAAGATTTGGGAAGGATATCCATAAAACTACCAAAACAATTTCATTTAAAAATTTTTCATATGGGTTCATATTTAGTTTTTGTAAGTTCTCTTGCTTAAGTTTGCTTTGTGCATGGTCTATTTCGATGTAGCATGACATGAAAGAAATGAGTCAATATTCAAAATCCCATAACTATGTATTAGTAAGGAGAAACAAAGAGGCAAAGTTTATGTAAAGAGGAAACTTGCCCAAACTCCAAAAGCAGAAGGGGATCACTATTAGCTTTATAAACAAGGGTAAAAATTTGAACAGCTCATAAGTTGTAAATCTAGTCTATCCCTTTTCCAGGAAACACATGGATTCTCTTTCCAGTGAGTGACTAGCAGTATGTGGATTAGTCACTGCCTGTGTCTCTTCTTCCCATTGTTTCATTTCTTTCCACTAGGAAATTTACAATTATTAGTATTTGGAGGCCTTCCCTATAATGATATTTGAAGCTGGAAACTAGATATGATAGATATGATAGAAGGTAAATAAAGAGAAAAAGAAGAAAAAACTTAACATTGGGAGCAAGTGAAGAAAAACTCAGGACTTTCAGAAAGGTGAAAAATGTAATAGCTTCATATCCACAAACTCAAAGAAGGAGAGCATTTTAAGGAGAAGATGATTACTAGAGTCAGATGCTATGTGGAATTCAAAGACAGCAAGCAAGAACTGAAGAAAGGGCCATTGGTTTGGATGGTTAGGTCAATAATCTCTTTTAATAATGCTATTTTAGTATTCATTGATAGGGAAAAACACTGGGTTCAAAAAGTAAAGAAGAGAGAAGTGAAAGAGTCATACCATATGGGCTGTGGTTCTGTTTATTCTGTTATTTCATTGTCCTGATATTCTTTCCCAATGATCCCACTTAAGGTCTGATCCAAAATTGATTTATGTACATATATGTAGTTACTGACACTGAAATGATTGAAAGTGAATTATAGAAATGCCTTTTCTAACTAAGGCTAATTTTCCTCCCTCAAAGCTGAAAAGACTGCATTATTAGGATCATTTTGAGCAGAGAATTTATTATACAAGGCACAATGTCTGGTTATTATACAAGGCACTGGTTATGCTGACTAAATAAACTTGTTTGGAAGGAGGCAGATTGTTGGTTCAGCTCCAAGAGATGAACTGAGAGTAAAGAAAATAGCAAATTACAAATAAGATGCACTACCTAATTGTGTTTTTTTTTTCTATTTCTTTCCCTCCCCTCCAACTCCCCCACATCTATAAAACACAATATGCTTAATAGGATTAGGTGCTCAAAGCTTCCCCTTACGGACTGTCAAACATACCAGAACTAGAAGTTCTCTAACTGTAGATTGATGCTCCAGAATAAGCTAGGCTGCACTTCTACAGGTAACAACATTGACCACACTACCTGGAAATGCCAGGTGAACTGCTTTAAGGAAGGTTACAGTCAGACCTCTAGAGCATCCACCAGGTATCTATCTAGTTAGAACTAGGAACTAGTAACAGAGAAATGACAATGACTAGAATTGAGACTTTCTGATGGCTAAGGAAAGTTATTGCAAATGACCTCTGCATATTTATTCTAAATCAGGAGACCTGAGTTCAAGTCATGGTGTCACTTGTGTGGTTATGAACAAGTTACTTAACTCTTGATGTGCTTCCTGCTTGCACAGAAGAGGAATGACATAATGACATCTGAACCACCATCTTAAAGAATTATACAGAAGACCAAATGTAAAAACCCCAGGCAAATACATATGAAAATCGTTAGTATTTAAGTTTTGACTTGGCACCTCAACTCCTGCTTCAAACAGTATGCCTCTATTTTTATGTCATATTTTGGGCTTCCTACTTTAAAAAATAATATAAGGAAAGAGTTCTGCGGAAAGAAAAAATTTGAAAAAATATTCTAGTGCAACTCCCTAATTTTATAAATGAAACTGAGGCAGAGTGAGTCACGTGTTTTACCCCATTGCCCATCTTGTCAGATGATCCTGGTAAGTACACAAACTCCTCCTTAACATCAGCAAGTCTGAGGGGTGTTTGTATCCATTTATTGGGTCATCTTCACAGGTGATTCCCCCAGATACGAGGCTACCATTGAGAGTGGCTCTAATCTGCTTTGCCCATTCTGAGCACCAGAATTCTGATTGAAGTTACAGATGGGGTCCCCAATAAGATTAATCATCTAAAACTCTGAAGACAATGTGTAGGCAAAAAAAAAAAAAAAAAAAAATGAGAATGACTAAACCTATCCTGTGAAATAAAAACTCTGTACTGTTCTTGCAAGTTAATTTAAGCATAATTAAAAATAAGTAACTCTGAAGAATATAATTCAGGCTTTGAAATTAACTTCTGATTCTTATTGGAAATTGGTAAAATCCCTAGTCATGTACCATTAAAGGAATTGTCTCCGTTATGGTCCAGTCTAGATGTCTCTTCATCATATATGTTCTGCTGATATAGTTCCCATCCCACCCCAGGCTGGGATGACGTTTTCGCTTTCTTCAATCAAGCTTTTAGTCAAAATTACAGTGAAATTTTAGTCTCTGCATCTGCAATTGCTCAAAGATTATGCTGTAAATCAACTGATTTCTAAGAAAGCTTCAATTTTGAAAAATGCCTGCTGCCAGTTAGGAAACAATCATGATTAAGATGACATTAATAAGCAATATTTATTGAGCACTGCAGCGCTTCAGCCAGGTTGCAACTGATAGGAAGAGACCCACTCCCAACGCACATACTGCACTACTGCACGGTTAGATTAAGTTCCTAATTTAATTAGCCAGGGATGCAAACCTAATCAGAAGGGAGGTGGCCACACAGGATAGGAGCAGACACAGCATATGTCAGCATAGCTTCCTTGGCTTCCCCCCAAAACTAACAGGAGCCTATAGCTGCCTGAGGCACTGTCCACACAAAGAGGATACATCTTCATTCTTGCCGTGACACTGCCCTTTAATATTCAGGGTTTACATCATTTTCTGGAAGGACTTATGTAACCTCTTTGCCTCTATAATCCAACTCGGTGTCTGCAAGGTCTCATCGTCCACCAGGGAGCAAGCAGTGTCTGGGCCTGGAATGGAATCTCTGCTTCTGAGTTTCTAGGATTCTGGGAAAGCCTGTTTTCCAGTGAGTGTCACCAGGTGGCCCACTCTGTGATGGTCCTCTCATGCAGCATCTCATTGAATCCCCACGAAGAGCCATTACAGGTTCACAGTCATTATCCAAAACCCTTAGGCTTATCTAAGTTTTTGAATTCAGAACTTCTAGATTTCAGACAGGCTAAATGGTACATATAACATATATTTAGTTTGTGTCACCCCCAGTGGGATCTGAGGCAGCACCCCATAAGTAATTGCTTTATCTGTGGGGTAAATAAAGGCTATGAATTGCCTTCCCTCAGCTCAGTAAGAATTTGCTGCAACATCCCAAAAGTTCTTGGAACCTTTGGCACAAACTAATTTGCAGCAAATTATAGAGTTTTTGTTTTGTCTCAGATTCCAAGGTGTTATCACTCCAGCACTGCTCTCTGACCTCCGAGTATTGCTCTGTCCTTCTCTGTTCTCATTGCAGTAAAAGGGCATATGGTGTCCCATTGCTGTTGGCAAGAATGGTGACTCCAGAGCGGGGGCAAGGAGAAGTGGTTGTCCAGTGTAAAAATTTGCGGACATCAGTAAGCTTCCTGATTACCAGGATTAAAGATCCCTTCTGGCTACGTTACTGTTGAACTGGTTCATCCCAGTCTCAATTACACAAAGAGAAGGGTCATTATTTTCATAGATATTTCAAGAGAGTTAAGGGATTGGAATGGGAAAAGTTTAAGTTGATCTACTTTTAAGTTCACAGTTTGATCAGTCAAGGCCTAGTTGGAAACAGAATCCACTCCAATAAAGAGAGTTTAATGCAGAACTGGCTTACTGGGTCAGAGAACAGAAAGGGTATTAGACACCGAGACAAGCAACAGCAGGAAGCCAAGACCACACCCTGGTCTAAAGGGAAATGGGGAGACAGTGGTGTTTCTGGAATCAGAGAGAGCTTGAGAAATGAGGAGGGGCTACCAGGCAGGAGCTGGGGTTATGGGGGAGCAGAGAGGGAGACGGAAACATTTTCCCAACCTTCTTACTCCCTCTTCTCCTTCAATCTCTTGTGAGGAGTGCCTCCCATTGGCTGCCCCTGCGGGGAACAGCTGGAAGGGATCCTGGCTGATGCAGTAGGTAGGGATCAGTCTCCTGGGGCACAGAGAAAGGCAGCAAAGGGAAGAGAGAGGATCTAGGGCAGGGAGAAACTAGAAAGAACCACAGTGAGTTTTTTTCATTGATTTCTACAAGCTCAGGTACCTATCAATGTACTCCTGTCTGTGTAGTGACACAGCTAAAGGAGCAATTTAATGAAAGCAGGAGAAATACAAAGATGGTACCACTTAATGTTATCACGATCACTTAAAATTAAACACTTTTATGCAAAATTATTATTGATTACACAGGATTATTCCCATTGTGCAAAAGACGACTGATTGCATTCTTTTTTCTTCATCATAGAGTTCACCTTTAAATTGCATAGAAAAAAGAAATATTTATGCTAATGTGAGTCCCTGGCAGTATGACTTAGATTTCTATATTCTCCCATGCAAAACAATAAGAAAAAGACTAGAAAAGAAGGCATTGAAGTTTTTAAACACCAAATAGTCCTTCTGAATCAGCATTCAAAGACAATAGAAGGACTCAGTGGAGATTTAGGTAGCTATTTTTGTACATAATTTTAGGAGCATGGTTAAGGAGAAATGGTCATTTGTTTGATATGACTCATGGCCACTGATGTAGACATGTTCTCTAAATATATGAGAAATGTAACCTGGGGTGACTATAGATTCATTTTCCATATACTTAATTATGCTGGGATATTATTTACTCTAGGATACTGATAAATAAGGAGGATGGGGAGAATGAGAGCAAGATAGGCTACCTGCCCCTAAGATGACCAAGGACAGAGATCCTGCTATGACAGCAGAGCTCTTACTTCTGGTCTCTTTTCACACCTTTAAGTTTTCACATCATATTTTAAGACCAAATTGCTTTGTTGGTGTCTTCTAAGGCCATGCTCCCTCAGCTGCTAATGGGTTCAGTTCCCCATCGGTCATCTGGATCTTAATGGCCCACTTTTCAAACTCCCTTTTGGTAGAGTTGATAAGTACTTGAAGTCATTATAAACCATCTTGTAGAAAACACTATTAAATTTTTTCCTATAAATTATATCAGATAAGGAACATACACATTTAAAAAAATAGTTTTCAGACTACCTTCCTTTTGGTAAGGTTTAGTCTCATTCTGATAGCACTATTTTCTCCTTCCCATGGATGCTTAACCATGTTTTAAATATTCAGTTTCTTTTTCTCTTTTCTACTCTAGTAGAATTAGACATTTCTTTTTTACTTTTTTTCTTCTTTCAGAGATACACAAAGGAAGGGGTAGCATGGGAAATTTTCAGGATAAATTGGTTTTGGGGAAATGCTTATTCATTAAATTATGTATAGCTGATGTTTACTGTTCTGTATTTGTATAACATTGGGTTACATGCTGGGAATTTAAAGATAAATAAGGCTTGGGCTCTTATTTTCAGAAATATTAAGTCTAGTGAGGGAAATGCGCATGTAAAGATGATTTCATCTAATGTGTTGAGGATAATAATGGAAGTACACATGCATTTTCCTGGATGTAGACATTCTGAGACAGCATACATAAACAAATAATAAAATAAATTCAAGTACTTATCGTTTCTTTCTTAGAATGTTTTCCAAAGTATTTATTTCTAAGGCTACCTTTATCTCCCCCTGCTCTACCAATTGTGTAATGTGGTGTAGTAGAACATATCTCTATATTATGGACTCAACGAAATGGTGTGCATTTCTGTGACACAGATATGGACACTTGTAATTGCAGTGTACACTTGGAAGATGAAACTTCATAAATATGGCTGCTATAGAATTTAACTCAGAGGCGATATAGTTAAATGCTCAGGCTTAGAAGTCTGAGAGTTCTGGATATGAATTTTGGTTCTAGCTATGTGACTGGGCAGGTTACATAAACCCTTTGAGGCTAGATTTTTAGATTTTTAAGATAAGGATGAAGTACCCATAGAACAATATGGTAGTGGTGATAAAATAATATAACATGCATAAGAAAGCATAATGCCTGTCACATAAGCATCCAATAAATGGTTATTATAATTTATTGACTTCCAAAAATTATTTACACCATCATTTCTTCTTTCTAAAGTTTTCTGTTAGGGGATCACAAGGGTCATCGTCGCTCAATTAATAGTGTTGATACAATTATAAACTCAACGTATATAAGTATACAATTATAGAATCATGAATTTTTTCTAGTGTAACTTGCCCATACCCATTTTGAAAAGGAAAATACTGAGGTTTAGATGGTTTAATTGACTTGCCCAAGTCAGTTGTTTAGAGAACCCGTGTCTGCTGCCCCTACACAGTGTCTTGTACTTCAGATTATACTCTTCCTCCCTACCCACCTCATCCCACCCTCCCTATAATTTCCATCTGCATTAAAAGTATTCCGCCTCTCATGAACATTTCTGATTCATACTCCTTTGACAGTGAAGCTGAGCTGTTCTATCATTGATGAAGTGTGAATGAGATGCTGTTATTAATACAAACAGAGGCACCCTCTGGGTATTATACATTTATCAGATCAATCATCAAAATATAAAACTACAAAACAACTAATGAAAACAAAGTGAATATTGTTAGCTAAATTAATGCTGTCATCTTCCCCAAGTGTGTCTTCAAAACGAAATGGTCCAACGGCAAAAATAGAACAAGCTGGGAACACAAAGTTCCACAGTGTAGAGGATTTGAAACACAGATTTATTTTCCAATGCATTAAATTGTTCAAGTGTCAGTGGTGAATGATTATTAGCATGCGAGGACCCCAGAAAAATCCAGTATTCCCCTTCCCAGCATTTCTAATAGAATTACAACATAAAACAACAGCCACATCAACAAAATGAAGCTGTACTTTGAAACGTGGCCCAAAGACGCCCTCTTTGTCTCCTGCTCACCTACTTGCTCTAGGACTTTTAAAGCCACTGCTGCCGCTCCCTCCCAGCGCCAAAATATTTGCCTGCCTCTTCCAAGTGCTTCAGATGGAGCAGGAATAACAAGTCAAGGAAGCATATTGCTGCACATATTTATTCGTTGAAATGAAATAATGCTCTTGAGTAGTGAAGTTAGTGTCTGTACCAGTTAAACTAATTTTCTCTCCTTTTCAAGTCAGTGCCATCCTTTTACTTGGTTTGTCCTTTTGTGGTCAATGCTTACGTAAAGGAATAGTCTAGAGTTTCTGTGTGCTGGGAGCATGGTGGTGGATCAAGTCTTCTGTCACCTTGAGAGTTGCTTTGGTTTGAGGACAGCAGGGACTACGGGATAAGTTGGTTTAAGGTAATTTTGTTACAGAAAAGTGGGTGGGAAAGAGCTACGGATGACGCTTTCTGTTCTCTACAGTCCAACACGTCTCAAGGAGGATGGGATTCTGCTAGAGGGAATCTGTGTGAGAATAGGTGGTGTGATCCCACTTTTAGGAAAGATCAATGTTCTTTGTTACTGAAGTTGATAGGGCAGCTTCTCCTATAAATGCTGTCCTCAATCCACATGAAGTGAATTCTGGCCAAGAAGATCAGCCCAGATGCCAGAAAATGCACACTGAGCGTGACATGCTCACTGGCAGAGACATTCTGACTGTTGCTCAGGTCGCAGTGATATTTGAGATTCAAGACTGCAGAGCATAGAGTCTATAAAAGGGAAGCTTTGTTTAACTGATCTAAAGACATTACGATGTTGGTTGCTTTCATTCCTTAAAATCCCAAATGTTGTTTAACACTTTATTTGCTTTGCACTGAGAATTTGAAGGTTAGAAAAAATGGTCTCTGGCATCCAGATGATCACAGTCTAGTTGGAAAGATATGGACAGAATAAATACGAGAGTTGCTGTAAGATCAGAGGGGAAAGAGAAAACGATTCCCTAGTGAAGGTTGTGGTGGTGAGTGGGGAAGGGACGGGTTCCTCAGAGGAGGTAGGAGGGTGATTGACACCTGAAGTAATCCTTGAAGAATAAGTAGGAATTCTCTGAACAAGGTGGAAAAGTATTAGAAACAGAGGGGATAATGCTATGGATAAACACTGTGATAAAACTGGCTACTTTGAAGGCTTTTTGAAAAGTTTGATGAGTCATTTTGATTTCGGTTGTTCATTTATTTGACCTGGAGGAAAATAAATGAGTAGCATGTGAAAAATAAGGAAAACAAAACATATGTTTCTTCAGTCTTTAGGGCCTAAATATGTGTCATCATAAAATCTTTACATCCAGTCCACACTTGAACTAGGACTGAGACATTTTCTGAAGCTGTTGAAATATTGTAGATGTCCCATTGACCATTGCCATTCAGTCATGGTTGAAGGTTGACATTTATAGAGATTTTTATACTCTGATAAAAGTATAGATGCTTATGCTACTTCAGAACTGCATCACCTTTCCAAATACTATTCCATTAGTATTAGTTCTTAGGCGACTTGATGCTGCATCATATTGGATATGAAATTTCATGCTGAAGCTCCCTAATGTGCTTCTCAATTCAACATTTGAAATGCCTCAGGAGAAGTTTCTAGTTAGTAAGCCGGCAGAACTTCATGTCCCAGAAATTAAAGGAACAGTTATTCATGCAAATGATGTTTTTAATATGTAGAAAAGGAGTTCTCTTTTGGGTCAGTAGGATACAGGAAACAAATTCTGGGAAATTTTACTGATAAGATATAGATATTCAGGCTTAGAAAGTTTGACCAAGAAACTCCTTATAAATTCAAAGACGTAGAGAATAGGTTCTGCACGAATGAGGGCCTTGATGAAAAAGTTCCTCATTCAGAAGCCCTTAAAATGAAGCCTAGAAATGGGGTCTCTCAACTGCTCACACAACTTGGCATTTTGTGTCTTGATCATTAACAGGGGAACCTAGGAACTGGTAGGCTAACAGTGTTAGGGGTGTTGCCATGTTGGTGAACCCGTCCCTAACTAGCATGAAAGTAATCGATATCGGGTATGGCATACCGTTAACTGTTAAAGATACCCTTCATGATATTTTCCAAAAGACTTAGCCAAAATTATTGAAAGAGCTATGTGTTCTCTAGCAATTTATGACATATCAAATATTTTTAATCTTCTTGCTATATATTAGGTACTGCATTAGCATTCACAATGCAAAAGATGAAAGAGACCCAACCTTTGTCCTGGGAGGACGCAACGAGTGCACAGTTGCTATGGCCAGGAGCTGTGCTGCTTTCTTTATAACCAGACTTCTCCCTGTCATCATAAATGAGCCATGCAGAAGCCTTACTGCGGGAAAAAAACCCTCCATGGAATCTAAACTCTTTGTCTATCATTGTGGTTCATTCTTCTGTCCTCTCTTTCTTCACAACCCAGATACCTGGATTCCAGCAAGAGTAAGAGTAGAAGGAAATAGGTCAGAGCTGTTGGGGGCAGGACGGGGATAACCCTGTGGGTTCCATCGGGATTTTGGCTATTACTTCGAATGACATGGAAAACCATTAGAGCATTTGAGGCAGAGAAGAGCATGGTATGACTTACAAAAGGATCAGTCTGGCTATTGTATAGTGAGAATAAACTACAAGACGTAAGGATTAAAGGAAGAACCATACAGGAGACTATCCCAAAAATCCAAGCAAGAGGTAATGGAGGCTTGAACTAGCTTGGTAGCAGTATTTGTGGTGAAAAGTTCCCAGGTTCTGAAACTATTTTGAAGGTAGAATGAATAGGATTTGCTTATGGTTTGAATGTGGGGTGTGAGAGAAAGAGAGAATTCAAAGATGAAGCCACTGATTTGGGGCAAAGACTTTGGAAGGGTGGAGTTGCTATGAACTGAGATGGAGAAGACATTGGGCAGAGCAGGACGATGAAGATTGGCCACTTGTTTTAGTCATATTAAGTTTGTGATGCCTAATGCATGCCTAGGCGAAGATGTGAAGTGGGCAATTGCACATAGGTCTGTGTTTCAAGGGAGAGGGCTGGGCTGGACATAAAAATCTGCCAGTCAACAGTGCAGAGTAGGTATTTAAAGCCACAGAATCAAAGGATTAAATACTGGGGCCTTCCAGTATTTAGGATTTGTGTGGAGGTGAGATCCCAACAGAAAAAATCCAAATACACAGTTGAAGTCAATGTTGATAATTATGTCAACTGGCATCAAGTCAAAGAAATCAAAGATAGTAGAAAAGAAACATGATGAGCTGAATCGTAAAGTAAAACAAGTTTCAATTACATGGCTAGATGATCTAACCTAGAGAATCCGCTTAACGTCTGGATCAAGTGATGACTTTGCAAAAAGCATGTTGCTTTTCAAAATGCTTAAAAGCAGGCACAACGAGTCACAAACAAAATTCTTCAATCAATGTTTATTATTTTGGTAAGAAAACCGATTAGCCTGACTTATTACTATTGTTGCAAATTAGAGACTATTGTACAAAGAAAAATGAGAAAAGTATGTACTTAACCATGTCTCTGGTTTTGTCTTTATAATTTGCATGATCACAACATTTTATTGATGACTTTTGCCTAATAATAAACATATGTGTTTGTGTGTGTGTTGTGTGTGTGTGTGTGTGTAATTTGTTGCTACAGGTTAACTCCGGAATCCTTATTTTCACTTATAATTTTTTCCACTGCATATCCAAGAATCTGTTATGCTAACTCTACTGAAAGTTTTGATCTTAGAAGAAGCCCCTGGCATCCCTTCTCAAAAGATGTAAATAAAGCCCTTTATTAACTTCATAGGATCCTGAGTTGTCCTATGTCTCACATTAATAAAGAGGGCGGTAGCTAGTAATGGGAAAGTCAGTTAAATATAAATCATTAATAGCATAACATATTTTCTATAGATTCAAGGTGTGTTTTGACAGGTCAATTGTGTTATTACTCTAGAAGTCAGTTGACACATTGTCTTGGTAATGGGAAAGTTTTCCAGGAGTAATTCGCCTGAGAGCGTTGGTATAAATTATATTTAGTGGCCTAAAACTAATTTAAAAAAAGCATAGCAGTGTATCCTCTGCCAGGAGACTTGGAATAAATCTTAGAAGGCAACTGCTGTTCTTGAGAAGTGACTAAGCAGAAACTTTTGGATTCTGATCATATTCTGAGAGTAGCTGGAGATCTCCTGAGTTTGTCACAAGTCTCTCAGGCCTGCAAAACTCAAAGTCCTAGAGTCATTTATGAAAATCAACAACCAAATGCTATTTTTCTTTCAATATTGATTCCTTTAACTTGAGTGAGTAGAGAATTCATGAGCAGGAATCTTAGGTACAATGACACCATTGCACCGAAGATCAGTTGGAGAATGTGGTACAGACATTCAGCTACCCTAAAACGGAGTGGTCCAAAGCTACTACCAGATTCCTTTCCACGCTCAGCAGTAGGAAGCAGTCATTTTGTGCTGACTTTCTTACAGGACCACGTCTTCATAAGTGCCACAACAGGCTGTATCTAGATCAAGCTTAGCTTTGCTAAAAGAAACAAGACCTAACTCTGGTGCACCTATTCTTCACCCATTTTAACTACAAAGAGGCTGAAGCTCAATGTTGAAATACTGTCATTTAACACTTGGATTGATTTAGGGGGAATGTTAGTCCATATAGTTTATAGAAATAATAATGATGAAAATCTCTTTCCCAAACCTAGATTTTTTTCTCAGTCTGTTTATTTCTTTCGTATTTTACTGCTACCAGCCTCCAAAATTGTGATAGGAAATTAGGATTATCTAATATGAGGTTTTAACTTACACCTCATCTGTCTGCCGCATGATACACGTTAGATATTAAATGTATTGTTACTTTTTGGCCGTATTATCACTTTTCACATTTTCTCAATAATAACAGACACTTATGGATCGAAACATGTGAAGACTTCATCAAATGTCTCATAGTTTCAAGGACGGCTGGATTTAATCATTTCCAGGGATACATCTAGAGGAATTCCCATAACCTCAGTGAGTAACCCAATTGCCCTTAAAAATAAAGACCTCTGTTGTTAGGAAAATCTTCCTCATTGTTGGTCTCTCAAAGAAGCTCCAGTTTCCTCCACCTCAGCCCCATTCCAATGCTAAGGAGGTGGCAGGGACGGTGGAGTGAAGATCAAGGACAAATACTAGGCCACATTTCCCAGAGAACAATTTCTCTTTGTCACATCATAGGATTTGTTTATTTTCACTTACAGGAAATTTATATATTACTGAATTGCCGTGCTGATTCTATTTTTTAAAGTATATATGGGAGAAGTAAATACATAACTATTAAAATACACTTCTGCCTTTGTACCACCTGAAATCATCCTGCATAATAGAAAACACACTTATAAAGTATTAGTCTGACCATGCCCTCACTACATCAGTCTCCTTTGCAGGATAGATGTGGATTGTCAAGTTCAGTTTTTTAGCCTCTAAGGGTTATATCTCAACCATAAATGTCTTTACTTTAAAGTGAGGATGTTGGGCTGGATAAATTCTAAAGTCCCTCCAATTGGTGACATCTTCAGGTTTCTGTTAAGTTCATTCTTAATTGAAGACATAGTTCCACAGAGACAGCAGGCACCTTGTACCTGTCTGAATACCATTACACACCTTCTCTTTAGCCTTCCGTCCCCTAGGCTAGATGTCCCACTTAGTTCTTTCATTTTTGACTTTCACATACAGTATTTCAGCTTTTTCCAGTGACACCTTTCCGGCAGTACTGGGAAGGGAAAGTGGAGCCAGAGTTGACAGTGTGACCAGCATGGTGTAAATGGCCCTGGCAGAGAGCCAGACAACATCTGTAAAGAGATGGCAGAGTTAGCAAGTAAAAATAGCGGGAGGATGGAAAAACCCCTGAAGTGTGAACTCTCTGACTTTTTTTCCCACTTTAATATTCCTTTTTATCATTATCTTCCTTTTTTCCCCATACACCTATCTTTAGGTTCCAAGATGTAGTGGGATTCTGTAGCAGTTATGAAACAAAAGTTTTTGAGTCCACGAGCAGACATCTTCTGATTTCATTAAAAAATCTGAAAGGTGGACCCTATCCATCCAGAACTTCTTATTAGCACAATAAAACCTCCAGTAACAGCCTTGGAGCAGGTCTGAGAAAAGGGTAGGGGCTGGGGATTAGAGAGTTACCCTGGACCAAAAGAGTCAACCTTACTTAGACTTTTGGACTTAGGCCAGGCTGAGGGTGAGCAGGATAAATAGAAAAATCAAATTCCTTGTTTTATGTCAAGAGTTACTTAGCTAGGAAGTTGTTTTGTTAGAATGAATGTGTCACATGTTTCCATCACCCTGTTTTCATACTCATCACACACAAAAGGAAAGTTGTAGAACTCAGACATTTTCAGCATAAGAGAGAAAATGGGGGTGTTAGCATACAATGCATCTGGTGCAGAGCTGGCCAAGAATTAACACTTCATGGAAAACTATGTTTTCCCATGAACCAGGCACATTGCATTCTTTTCTCCACAAGCTGATACGTTAGACCAAGTGTCTTCAACCAGAGAGATGACTGCGGTCCTTAGATATGAGCAGGTAAGTGTGTCACCCTCAGACACATGTTCCAAAGACAGTTTGAGTTCAGTATGCTTACCTGAATTACTGTGCCCTTTGTGACAGCCCATCCACACTGGTCTCCTTGGTTACCACAACTTGCTGCATGTAAGGTTTTCCAGCAACTGTAAATCGCTGTGATTTTTCAACATTTAGGTAATTATAGATTCTCCTGTAAAGGGGAAATATTCACCTTAAAATCCTGCCCACCTGGCTACTGTTTCTGTGTCAAATATGTGTAAGTCAAATTTGTTTTCTTTTAAACCAAAATATATCCTCCCCTACATCGCTTTACTACAAAAGAGTTTCAAAAGGAGAAAATTATTTTCCACTTAATATTTATAGAGGATTTATTTATTCATTTTTTAAAACAAATGTTTTTTAAATCAGGCACTGTTCTAGGCATTGGGTACAGTGGTGAATAAGAATAAGTATTCTTTCTTACTGTCTTACCTGTCAGTTGGGGACTCATGCTGTTAACTCATTGTTGTGAGTATTGCAGTTATGCTAGTCTTCATTTGTTTGTAAACACAATAACTTATGAGAATATTAATGGACACAGATTATTCAGAAAGTAATTGCCTACCATGCAAAATGCCATTATTTATAATCTCATGGTGTATGCATGTGTGTGAGTCTGAAAGTGTTTAAAAAGAATTGAACTGTATAGCATATATTGTCAGTTATATTCACAAAACTATGAATTTAGGTGATGATTTTGTACTTCCATTAAATGCAGTAAATTCCAATAATAAATTCATCTCAGAGGCACAGATAATGCAAATATGTATGTTTATTTTATGGGAGCCTTTATTAATTACGTGAGAAAGCAATAATTCAACAATAATTCAAACAATAATTTGAAAATAATGAGTGACATGGATTTAAGCCACCAAGGATGCCAAAATAGAAATTTTGTCTATTAAGCTTTGACTTTACTGTAGGAAACCAAGAACTCACAGTTTGCGTAGTTTTCCTTCATAACTTCATTTGTATAACTGGGGAAGACGCTTGTATATTTTATTATCCCAGGGCAAGCACATCCATCAGATGATAAAGTAATAATCAGACACTAAGTGAATTTCTTCAGATTTTAGAGAAAAGGAAATAACCACCAACCTAATAAAAAAATGCCTTGCCTTTTACTTCTTGGGGAATTTCAGGTGAACTCTGAGACTGTAAACATCCGCTGAAGTTGGTAATTCAGCAAATCTGCCCATATAAACTTGCGTTAAAAGCATCTCCCTTGAACTAAAACATCTACTGGAATAACATTTTTTTCATGAATTCTAGCACTAACTACTGATTTCTCCGTAAACTTGGCTTGTGTACAGTAAAAATGTGCAAAACACAACATTAGAGGAAAGAAGGAGACTCTTAGCTTTCATATGCACTTGGGACAGTTATTTTAAGGTGAAACATTTAAATATCAGAGAGATCTTTTTGGTGAAATGGCCAAGTTTGAGAATGCTTTCTTTTCTTATGTCCTCAATTGAGATGTAAACTCTGCTTTAACTGAGTAGAGGCAGGGGTATTCAATCCCATGTGCTATAGCCATTTCAATGTGGAATAGAATCTGTCTAAAATGGGTTGTATTCATATTATTAATTATTATATTAAATGTGTTATATACAGAATATGTGGTCTGTAATCACCGCTTTTAAAATTTGTGCTTTTGGAGAAAGATGATTATCAGAATGAGTGCAATATCTTTCTACCTGTGATCCCAAGTTGCAAAGAAAATAAGTTGATCAGATTCAGTGATATTATAGGAGAAAGATCTGGTGGCTGTGATAATCATCCTGACAGTGCCCTTTGAAGATTCAGATGGGAATGGCAGCAATAGTCAAACGAAAGACTGGCAAAATTAAAATTGATGACCATATTACATATTATACTGAAGCTCATACATTATACTCAATGAAAGGAACCATGCAATGCAAGTAGGAAAGCCACTGTTCTGCTGATTCCTAATTATATCTTTTTTTCCCCATCTGTTTCTATTCCAGCACCTTAACTCATTCTAGTAGAGAGGGGAAACAGGTTTCATTAGGATTTAGGAGCCATATCCTTCAGGGATTTTTAAAATACAAAGAGTAATACAAATAAGAAATAAATTTTGCCGCTATTTATCAAAGGGTCACAAGGCCCCTGGGTAATTGAGATGTTGTGATGGTTAGTGCATATAAGGAGAAAATGTGGTTCCTGCTCCAAGATGTTAATATGGGATTTTTGGCTTTGATATGCCAAACACTGCTCTAGGCACTGCCAGGTTTGGAGCATACACGTGATTAATTCTTTACTGGAGAAGAGAAACACAAGCTCAAATGATAGCATCTGTGGAAGGAACCATATTTTTTTCATGTCCAAAGCAAATAAACAGGTTATAGACGATGCACTTACAAGGTGTAATTGATGGGGTCACATGATGGAGAGTATTGCTGGGGAAGGAAGGGTAGCTTTAGTTTGGGGGTCAAGAAGTAAGCCTTGTGAAGACCCACTGTTATGCAAAATGAGAAACTCAATACAGAATCATTGGTTGATGCTACAACCAAATGTCTTGCTCTAAAGACTGGCTTGTAAAAGATCCTGTTGTTCTCTGTGCTGGTTAGTGAGATTTTCTCTAAGGCAGGGGTTCATATTCTTAATCTCCCCTCAAGCTTTGCCCTACAAACATACATACTTATTTTAATATATTTTTATGATTTTTTTTACTTTGATTCTTCATTTCTCTCTTCATTCTGAGACTTTTTAGCTATCAACATGGCCTCTTTGGCTTCTCCAACTCCCTTTCCCCTCAAGCCTTTATCAGTTGTGTGAATCATTGCAGAATAATCTTGTGTTTTCTGCCTGGAATGCCTCTTTTAGCTCTTCTGTCTGACAACCTCATCTTTCAAGGTTCAGCTCAAATTGTCCCTGCTCTGTGAACAAGTTCTCTGATTGATTCAGATAGGAGATGGTCACCTTCCCTCTAGCCTACCACGGCTCTTTGTAAACACTTCTGTTACAGAATGTACCACAATTTGATGAAATTCTGTTTGCGTTTCTATTTCTCTACCAAGACTATAAGCTGTTTGAGAGAACAGACCTTCTCACCAGTACCTGGTTCAGTGCATAACATGTAGGCGGTTCTTAATAAATATTAAATATTTATTGACTAGAATTTCAGCATCCACTGAACTAAAAGAATGAATGCCTATAAGAAGGATTGATTGTATGACAGCTCTAGGTCTATACTGATTAATCTAGCTAGCTGAACTCAATTAGAAGTAGGGATATTCATAAGAAATTGACATTTTTCAAGTATGGGATCTGCTTAGAAAGTTGAGGAGTGAAAGCAGCAAATCAATACTTGAGAAGAGACAGAAAGCTGAAATTTCTTGATGCTTAAATACATATAAACCTGAGTCAGAAGAAAAATTATAAAATTAAAGAATAGAAGTGACCTTAGAAAATGTTTAACTGAACTTCAGAGAGAATGTAAATGAACTTGTCCGTGGCCTCCAATAGGGTTATTGGCAGAGGACCAAAATCCAAGCCTCCTCTCAATCCAGTGCAATTTTCTCTGTCCTTGCTGCTGTGATAACTCCATTTCCAGTGCTTATACAACCAGCGCAGAATGCAGATAATGTGTTTCTCTTCTTTTTTGGCTCTCATGAATAATTTTCAGCAGCTTCCACAATTGCTTTCTGTTGCCCTGCTGGGTTCATCCTTGCAAAGGACATCTTGTCATACAGCAGAAAGAGTCACCCAGTACCTTTCCAATATCCCTTCAGTCAATCAGTCAACAAGTTATTTGTTGAGTAGTTGCTGATGTGACCAACACAGGGCTAATATGATGGAGTTGGCTGCTTTTAAGTTCAATGCATCAATTAAATAGCACTTTGCGTGATTTTGACTTGGCATACCTCGAGGGACAATATTTTTCAAGGCCACTGTGAACTCAGTAATGAGAAGCTCACCTGGTAATTAATTTTACATGAAATCATGCATTTTGGCCTGATCCCCAGTGTAGGCTTTAAGACTATCAGATACATAGCATCCAGGACCAAATTCTGTCCTCAGATGTTCAAAGACCATGTCCATCTGCTCTTTACGTTTTATGACTGAAACTGAATATCCAGAAAGTGATAGAATCAGAAACACATTCTTCTCAATGTGAAGTGCTGAATGTTTCACTGCACTGAGAACCGGGGACCAGGAGAATGGTGAGAGTGAGAATGACATTTCAGAATTTGTGACAATTTTTGCTGATGCTTTGGCATCCAAATACCCTACCTTCTGCGACTCAGGCTTCAGTTGAAATATAAAGAGATGGATTAAACCTTTTGGACGGGGGGCTGTCCTGTAATTCAGTCCATTAAGTCACATGGCTTAGGCACTGGGCTGGAGGAGTTGCTATCACAGGGCAGCTGGTTGGCTGGGGAAGAGGGGGATATAGGAACAGAAAACCATATCAGAGGCCTGAACATACCTATGTTAAAAAAGTTGTGTTTACCTAAAATTCAAATTTACTTGGGCCTCTTATATTTTTATATGCTAAATCCTGCATTTGTAACTTAGGACCTGCATGGCAGTTATTTTTGGGCCAAGATGGAGCTTTGGATGTTATTGCATGACTGTGGATTCCATCCTGCATAGCTATGTGAATTAGTCCATAACTCATCTGATAATAGACTTTTAGCAAGGTCAGGCTCTTGGGTAATACTTGAATGGAAACTGCCTGGGAATAAGTTTTAAGGGTAGTATTGCATTCCGGTTAAAAACATGAGTTTGGAGTCAGGATCTGGACTCTGCCTCTGGAGTTATGTGACTTTGGGCAAGTTACTTCACCTTCCTGTACCTTAGCTGCTTCATCTGTGAAAGTGATGATAATAGTAAAGTTGTCTTTTGGTATCTGCAGGGGATTAGTTCCAGGATTCTCCACGGATACCCAAATCAGCGAATACTCAAATCCCTTATAAAATGGCAGCACTGTCAGTCCTCCATCTCCACTGATTCTGCAAATACCGAGGGCCGAGTGTATCTAATTTCGAGTTGTTGTAAAGATTAAATGGACCGATAAAGTGTTCGGCACATCAAAAACTGTATAAATGCTAGTTATTATTGTTTATAAGACCTATCTAAATTTCTGGGTATATTTTTATTTATTTTAAAAGTTTTAAAAACCTTAACTGCTTATAAGTAACATTAAACTCAAGTCATCTATTTTGAATTGTCAGTGCATAAAAAGGATACTAAATTATGTGTTCCTGAGCATTTGTTTAATTAGTCAGTGTTATACATAATTTTAATTGCATGACCCTGTACGTTGGAGTCTCTATGTCACTGAAGTTTTGTCAACTTCTACTGTAATATCGCACCAGCGGAATGAGAATGTTCTGTGACAAAGATCTTGGGAAAGTAAGAACTTTTACTAGATCTTTGCCATAGAACATTTTATTTCCCTAGATCTTTGCCATAGAACATTTTATTTCCCTAGATCTTTGCCATAGAACATTTTATTTCCCTAGATCTTTGCCATAGAACATTTTATTTCCCTAGATCTTTGCCATAGAACATTTTATTTCCCTAGATCTTTGCCATAGAACATTCTCATTCCTCTGGTGTGATATTACAGAAATATCACAAGAAATAAGTGATTCCATGAAGTCCAAGTAAAGTTTGCATTCAACAAGGCTGTCTTGAAAGGAGCAGATAACTCCTGGAATTGCCAAGAAATATGTGATGACTATGACTTCAGTGTGGGATCAGAAAAAAGAAAATGTGATACAGTAAGTTCACGAGCTCTTAATAAGAAATGTGAACTAAAAATGTGCTGAGTAAGAAAACTCCGGACATTTTAGAAAATGTCACAAGTCCAATTTAATATAATCAGCTTACTAAATTGTAAAGTATAAATATAATTTAGAATTCTATCTTTAGTTTACATAAGAAGACACTCAATCTTTTAGCTTTCAATAAACCAGACATAGTGACTTTTTTCAGCCTCAATTGAAACATAAATGAAAATGAAAATATTAATTTACATATAAATTAAATTATAGCCAGTTATAGAGTGATTGTCACTTGAAATTGGGAAAGATAAGACATTTCAAAAGTTGTGGAAAAGAGAATTGTGAAGAGGACCTATTTGGAATTAAGGGTCCAGTGACCATTGCATGTTTATAGCCTCAGTCTGATGCCTGCATGGTTGAGGCAGCTTTTTTGGTCTTGAACGCTGTGATTCTGTGGGTGAGTAAGAACTTCAGTTCTTACACAGATATTTTCAGCAACACTGTTTGCAAAGCACCCCTCAACAACACATGAGGGGCATGTTCAAGTCCTGAGACCCCTGGAAGAATCCCTAGTGATGATTTTTCTGAGATGGGACTGTTTCCTGGTGCTACATAAGAGCTGCCAAGGAAATATATAAAGAAACTGGGGGTAGTCCTTCAACACTTGCAGTGCACCTTTCAAAGTCTGAGTTTCATGCTCAACACCAGAGGGGCGGAGGTGCTGGGATTGAGAAACTAACCACTTAAGAGGGAGTAAGGTTGAAAATGTAAAATAGCTAGCTAGTGGGAAGCAGCTGCATCGCACAGGGAGATCAGCTCAGTGCTTTGTGACCACCTAGAGGGGTGGGATAGGGTGGGAGGGAGGGAGACGCAAGAGGGAGGGGATATGGGGATATATGTATACGTATAGCTGATTCACTTTGTGATACACAAAGTGTATCTAACACAACATTGTGAAGTAATTATACTCCAATAAAGATGTCCAAAGGAAAAAAAAAAGAAGGAGTAAGGTTGAGATCAATACATATGAAACCATACACATCACACAGAAGGGCTTGTGAGTGAGTGTTTGCCTCTTTTCATGGCTGGTCCTTCATCCTATATCTCACAGCAGAATTATGTGGCCCTTTATTTTCCATTGGAATTAGTTTGAATGCTTTATCCAAGAGGTACCTGGTTTGCTTCAACCCAGTTCTTGAATAGAGCATAACAACATATATAGGTAAGTTTCTTTGGACTTTTGAATAAGAAATTTGACCTATTTTTAGGTGCCTAGAGAGAAAAGGGTGAATGAGTTGTGTTATTTGGAATGGACTGAAAAAGTTTTAAGCAAGCTGTTATTGCTTATACCTGAATAAATGTAGCACCCTAATTATTCAGTTTTATCAAGTTTTATAGAAAATAAATAGTTTGGTATCCGCTGATTTTCCAGAACTTTCTCTGGAAAATGTAAGCGAGTTCATTGTTTAATTTCTTTTTCCAAAACTCATGGAAACGATACATACATTTGCTTGTGATCCTGTACTAAAACTTGTACTTTTGTAAGCATGTATATCATCTTCCTTGTATATGCACAGATGTTGCAGGTCAGACAGCCAGGGACAAGAACAATGTGGGACAAGTAGAAGGTTCAGAAAGAACTAAAGCTTGCATAGGTGTTCTTAGGGAAAAGCTCTGGCAGATGGCTATCTGAACCCAGTGCAGCTCTTAGAGTTTATTATAAATAAGAATGTTAGGGAATTTCTATTTTGGTCTGTTCTCTAGAGCAATGCTCTATTGGTCCAGGCTAGCCAACAAATCTTTTAATAATCATAAAATATCTAAAATACTTTCATTTTCAAAATGCTTGTACTATATAAATCAATACAAAGGAAAGGTTAAGTGAATTTTTATTTTTCTTGATTTATTAACTTACATTGCTAATTCAATTTGCATTTGAAACTGTCTTTTTTCCTTTTAATGTCTAAGCAACTTTCCTTTGGTGCTACAACTCTCCTGGTCTATGAGACCGAGTTTTAAATAGATGACCTGCGTTGACAGTTCTGTTTAGTGTGGTCCTATGAGATGGGGCATTAGGGTCAGGTATATTAAGGGACTGTGGAGTAAAAGATAATTAGGAAGAATTACTTAGCAACTGAGAATAAAGGTGAATGAAACTTTATATAGTTTACAGTCTAAAGGGAAATTATGACAATTCCAAAGTCTCCGTGGGAGGTTTTTGTTCATATATTTGGTGTTTGTAATAAAGCTATCCTGGATGAGGAAAAAGAAGAGAGTTTTAAATTTTGTAAAAAATGCTATAATTTGCACTGTCCTATACTAAACATGTTATAAAGCTTGAATAATGCACACTGTGACCTTGGCCTAAGAATAGACAGAACAATGGAATGGAACAGAAAACTTAGAAATAGATTGGATGTTTATAAAATATTATGTATGGTAAACATGAACTTCTAAACAATGAGAAAATGGCAGATCATTAAAACATGATACTGGGATAATTAATTACCATTTGGAAAAGAAAAAGGTTCTAAAAGCTCATGTCATATATCAAAATAAAGTCCAAATGGAAAACTTAAACGAAGAGTGAAAACACAAGAGAATGAGAAGAGTGATAGCTAGACATTTTTGGTGAGAAGGTTCTTTCAAAAAATAAACTCCTTCCTTCCTCCGCCTCCCCAGTTACAAATAATCTCTCACGAACTTCCATAATATAATACTTACCATATGTGAAAATGATGAATTAGTAAAAATGTTAGTGACACATGACAAAGTGTTAATGGCCTTAATACATAAAGAGATTTTATAAATTTATGAGAAAATGAACGTAATTTTCCATGAAGGCAGAAACCAACACACACATTCATCCCCACGCTCGCCCCCAACATTCTCTTCCCTCGATCCAGCCAACTGTCTGGCACGTAGTTGACACACAATAAAAATTTGTTGAATGAACAAGTGAGTTATTGAAAAGATAAATATCCCAATAGAAAAAATAGGTAAAGAATTTGAAGAGGCCATTACAAAAGAAGTATAATGATTCATAAATATATGATAAGAATCTCTAACTTCCCTAGTAATCAAAGAAATGCGAATGAGAATGCTATAACATTGTCTTTTGAGTTAGTCAAAGTTGACACAGTTAATAGTGTTTGAAGAGAGTAATGAACCAGATGGTGAAATTATAAATTGTTATAAGCTAGAGGTTTAGTTTTATGTATCAAAAACATCTTTATCTTTTGATTAAGAAATGTATTTTGATGTAACATCAGAGATATTCAAGATTTATAAATAAAGTTATACATTGCTTTATTATTATTTTATTAAAATTGGACTTGGTCTCTATGTCCATAATGTAGGGTGATTTAAATTAATTGCAGTGCACATACAACATGAAATAATAAGCAGCCATTAAAATTGTGTTTTAGAGATTATTAATGACATGAGGAAATAATTAGGACAGATAATGTGAAAAGAGCAAGCTGAAAAGAAATTCTAATACTTGAGTGTTGTTTTCATGGGTGTTTATTATATCATAAAATTAAATTTATGAGTTCATTCAGTTCTGGGCATCTGAGATTCAAAGGGGTGGGAAACAAAACATGCAGTCTTGTCCTAACTCTTTTGAAAAGTGTAACATATCTCATAGAGAAAGATTGTTGGGGATTCATCTAAACAGTAAGTGGTTGTCTCTATGGGTGATATCAGTGACGATTTTTCTCTTTTTAATATTCTGATTATTTTTAAAAAAAATAATCTCATAACAAGGCTGCATCACCTTTATAGAGAAAAAGAAAAGTGTATTTTAAATAAAGTTGAGTTCCTTCAGGTTGCCTGAGTGCTGAGTGGCAGATTGCAAAGTCTTCCAGGGGGAAGAAGAGAACCTCGGAGACAGAGGCCCATCTTGTCTCCCCAGAGAAGGTGGGGGATGGAATGGAGCCAGCTCGGTTGGGGAATTCCTTTGGGAGAAAGCCTGAGACAGAGCAGGGCCTCAGAGCAGGAGAGGCGCACCTCCTGCGAGGACCAGAGGACCAGGGCGGCTGCAGGATAAGGAATATTTGGGAGCCAGGAGAATGCAAATTCTTCTCACAGTAGCCTAACCCAGGCAGAGGAACCAGACTCTGGAAGATTGTCCACCTGGAACCTCACAATGCGGCCTTATTTGGAAATAGGGTTTTCACAGATGTAATTAGGTAAGGGTCTCAATGATGCAATCATCAGACTGGTGACTTCACAACTGAAAGGAGAGGGAGATTTGGATACAGAGGCACACAAGGAAGAAGGCCATGTTAAGATGGAGACAGAGACTGACGTTTTCCAGCCATAAGCCAAGGAATGCCTGGAGCCACCAGAAACTAAGGGAGACAAAGGAAGGAACTGCTTCTAGAGCTTTCAGAGGGAGCACGGCCCTCTGACACCTTGAATTTAGACTTCTGGCCTCTAGAACTGTGAGAGGATAAATGTCTGGTGTTTAAAGTCACCCAGGCTGTGGTCATCTGTTTTGGCATCTCAGGAAACTAACATGCCCTGGTCATATGAGGAGGCCAGAGAAAGTCCAGGGGAGGCGTGGGCAGTCCTGAGCCCTTTAGTGGCGACGTCCCTCATCACTACAGTTGACAAACAGGACCACTCTGTCCAGGGCCCTGGCTCTACCTCCCTCTCTAGTGTCTGTGGCACTTTGTACTGTCTTCGTAAGTCATGAGTCATAAATTAAGCAGTGCCTTTAGTGATCTCATAGAAGAGGTTAATATGTCTTTCTGAATGCTTGCTTCTTGCACGAACTTGGAATATATTCGTTAGAGACCCTTAAACGAGGCATCAGGCATAGAGATTACCCTCATGGTATTTTAGCCAAAGGAGAACCAGTTTTCCTATAAATTTGGTAAAGTGTTTCTACGTGGCCTTTGGGAAGAGGTAAAGGGGAAATCTCTGAGGGATTTTTCTCTTTATCAGACTGAGCCATGAAGGGCAAATTTTGGGGTCCACAGGCCTCTTCTGAAGCTCTCTGACAAGGTGGGCTGGCAGAAGGAAGTCTCTGAATGTTAGAAGATAAATTTCCATGCAGTTTTTAATAATTTAGAAGAATGACTGTGTGGGAATTCCCACCTCTCTGCAGTTATTCTCCACATCCCTCATGGGTAAATTCCCAAGCAAGGCCTGATACATATTTTGGCCTGGGTTAATTCAAGCCATATGTGATTTCAGAAAATTCTGATATCCGTATTTAGGTTTCATCACCTTTTAAAAAGGTCTTAGCCATGACCACTGTTTATAGTATAACAGGGAAAAATATGAACTTGTAACTTGGCAGTGGTGGTCACTGATGCCAAAAGGATCCTGCCGCTGGTAGTTTATTTGTGGCTGTGCTGTAATTTTTTTTTTTTTTTTTTTTTTTCCGGTACGCAGGCCTCTCACTGCTGTGGCCTCTCCCGTTGCGGAGCACAGGCTCTGGATGCGCAGGCTCAGCGACCGTGGTTCACGGGCCCAGCCGCTCCGCAGCATGTGGGATCTTCCCGGACCGGGGCACGAACCCATGTCCCCTGCATTGGCAGGCGGACTCTCAACCACTGTGCCACCAGGGAAGCCCGGCTGTGCTGTAATTTTAATCAGAACACAGAGAAGCAGCTATTGCTGGTTTAGTTATTAGGCATAAGCACAAAGGGTTAGGAGCTTCTGGGGCATTTTTCATTGACAATAATCAGTAGCCTGCTATGAACAGTGCCACATGCTGTGCAAATATAGCAAGACTGCCTTCATAAATAATGCCAGAAACACTAGCTGTGCCAAGGCAGAGAGAATATATCAATGGCAAGTTAATGTGTTAGGCCCCTGGGTTTGCTTAATTGTACAGGCTGACTTATCCTAGGCAAATGAGGAGAATCGCCTTCGTCAGCGCCGATTCTGGAGTCCATTGTCCTGCTCCTCTCTCCCCATCTCCCAGGCTTAGGGTAGATCCTTCTAATAATGATGCAATTTGCTTGACTCTCACTGAATTTTGTCTTCTTACAATATACAGTGGTGTTGTCTTTCTTATTTTGGTGATAAGAATGGAATGTGTTTTCTCTTCTTATAATTACCTTCTGCCAGCAACAGAAATGGATTTTTAGCCTGCCCAGAGATGTCATCATCTGCTAAGTCAGCTAATTTTTAGGCTGTTTATATGCATAGGAGATAGCAGTCTAAACCCTTTGCTCAATTTGTGCAAAGTTAGTGTTACTCCCTCAGGCCACACACCCAGAGGTGGGAAAATGAGAGATACAATTATTTATGGGGAATTCCTCTCCAGAATGCAACCATGTAGCACATGTTTGAAAGATAAGAGGTTTCCACAGGATTACCAAAGACAAGGGTGATTTGTTTCCAGATTCAGGCCAAATGACAAGGTGGCAGGCAGAATAATAGCCCCCCAAAGATGTCAATGTCCTAATTCCAGGAACCTGTAAATATATCACGTTATGTGGCAGAAGGGACTTTGCAGGTGTGATTAACTTAAGGATTTTTAGATGAATTATTCTGGAATTATCCAAGTAGGCCTAATAGAATCGCAGGGTTCCCTGTAAGTGAAAAAAGGAGGCAGGAGAATCAGTGTCAGAGTGAATTAGCATGGTAAAGACTTAGCTGGCCATTGATGGCTTTGAAGCTGGAAGGGGCCATGAGTCAAGGAATGCAGGCAGCCTCTGCAAGCTGGAAAGGGCAAGGTAATAGATTATTCTTTAGAATCTTCAGAATGGATGCAGCCCTGCCAATACCTTGATTTCAGCCCCATGAGACTCATGTTAGACTTCTGACCCCCAGACCTATAACGTAATAACTGTGGTGTTTTAACCCAACACATTTATGGTAGTTTGTTATAGCAGTGCTAGGAAACTAGCACTGTAGTTTAGTGCTACTTTAAATAAATACAGAACACATAATAAATAATTAATAAATCTACCTTTTTTTAACTATATAGTACTTAACACAACTTGCAATGATCTTATTCATTCACTTGCTCTTTATCTACTTTCTTCTGTACAAGAGCATAAACTATGGGAGTTTATTAATTAATTATTAATAAATATCACATTTATTAATAAACATTTTATTAATAATTATAAATAATATTTATTAACAAATAGTTCATTATTAATAAATAATATTAATTAATTAATGATTAATAAATTCATTCTGTATAAATACAGAACACATAATAATTCATGCTGACACCTTTATAAGAAGGTGATCAAGGTCACTCTTTTACACTAAGAACATATTGAGCCTCATTATACACTCATTGTACTACATTAGCACATGCTAAATGACACACCCACAGGCTCCATGGCAGTTCCAAGGCCGACCATAAAAGGCCAAAAAGTGGCAGTGGCCCAATTGCTGGAAATCCCCGCCCCTTCCCCCAAATAGTTGGAATAATCCTCCCACTTATTAGCCTATGAAATTACCCAGCCCATAAATACTAACCACCCCTGCACCTGGAGGCCACTCTTGCCTTCGGAGATGGACTGATTCTATCTATGGAATGTGTACTTCTCTAAATAAACCTGCTTTCACTTTTTTTTTTTTAAAAAAAGAGCATATTTAGCATTGTGCTTTGGCATTGGTGGTGCATCAGTAAATTGTATATGATCATTAATTTATTCTCAAAATACTTACTTAGTGCCTGCTCTTTGCGAGGCACTGTTCCAGCGGATACATGGGACAATAAGATGGGTAAGATCCCTGTGCTCCCATAGTTTATGCTCTTGTACAGAGAAAGTAAAGAGCAAGCGAATGAATAAGATAATTGAAAGTTGTGTTAAGTACTATAGAGAAAGCTAAAACAAGGTAGATGATAGAGATTAACTGGGGAAGAAATCTCCTTTAGGTCAGCTGAACAAGGAAAGCCACTATGAAAAGGAGAAGGTAACATTTGGGCTTAGATCTGAAGGACAAGGAGGTGGCAGTCTTGATAAGCTTGGATGTGGATCATAGGATGTTTAAGGAAAAGGAAGGGCAAAAGTCTTGTGACAGACATAAGCTTAGCAAGTGTGAGAAACTGAACCAGGCATGTGAACAGATGGTGGTGTGAATGGAGAAGAGGTTGGGGCGAGAGAGATCACTCAGGACTCTAGGCCATGGTAAAGAATTTGGATTTTATTCTAAGAGAGGTGGAAAGCCAATGGAGGCGTTTCAGCACTGAGTGGCGTGAACTAATGAATGTTACAATTTATTGGATGACCTTGAAATAATTAAAGTACTCTTGTAGTATTACTCAAATTTTGAGCCTAAAGTGAATTTAGAGATCATATAGCTCGATTCTCTCTTCTTAAGGGAAACTGCTGTCTTCAGTGATTAGTTCCCTTGCCTGGGACATAAGCCTGTCTCTTCTCTCCAGTTCATATGCTTTTCACTGTGCTCCCCCATACCTGCACACAAGTTTGCTAATTTTTCTTCAATATGGATCCTCTCCTTTCTTCCTCCTTTTAGGTGAAATCACTCAGGACCTGAAGATCTATTGTATAGATAATAAAAATATTCTCACAGCTAGTGGAACTGGACTTGGAAACTGGAAAGAAAAAGTCCATGAGACATAGACCTTCTACTGTACTTGTGCTTTTTACCGTGACCTTGTATTCATGAATGGCTTATTCTAGGTCATTTATATTGTTTTATGAAATAAGTTATTTTTAGTAACAACCTGCATAAGCTTTTGGTTTTTTCTTTTTATTTGCCAAAGAGAGAAAAGGATAGCACTGAAAATTGGATGGTTGGCAGTTGCTAGGCACCAAGCAGACATTCAGGAAGTGGCAATGAAACACAAAAAGATTTAAAAATAAACAGCCACTTTAATCTTTAACCACAATGCCAATGAAGCAGATTAAGTTATCTGATTACTAGTATTCTCCAAACAGACATTAAACAAGAGAAGTGGGATAATATTTTTGAACTTGCAGTGCTGTATCAGTTGTGCTTACTTTATAGAGTTATTTTTCTTCTCAATGTTTGTCAGGTTCATTAAAATTTACTTTTATAATTTTCAGGCTTAGTGGTTGGAGAGGTGGATGGTTGTTTGCTAAGCAAAGTAAAATCTATGCCATTTAAATTTCAGTAAAGTTGGCTTGAATATTTCCCTAAGGTGACCCTTGTAATCTGGGTAGAAATGGATTAAGTAATTTATTCATTCCATGATCCCTGGTGTTTCTTCCTACCATCATGTAGAAATTCATGATCAGAACTTCAACCTTCTGACCTTCTGATCTAGTTGATTCCTGAGATGTCACCAGCTACATCCCCTTTCTTCCAAATCATTCCCTTTGCACTCATGGCTCCTCTAAAAAAAAAAAATGGCACAATGTCTCCCCTAAGCTCTGTGGAGCCTTAGTAATCTCTGTTGTAAATAATGTCAGCTTTATGTACTGAATTTTGTATTTATAGTCATAAACTACAACAATAAATGAGAAAGGCCTAACTCTACTGGGAAGAGCAATGACCTGATAATGTGTTACTTTGCAGAATTAGCAACATAGGCTGATGACACGAGGCAGCATTGTTCAGTGGTTGAAAACACAGCCTCCAAAGCCAGACTGCTTAGGTTTGAATCTTGCTCTGCCGTTGACAAGCTGTGTAGTCTTAGGCATATCACTTATCTTCTTTTTTTCTCATTTTTAAGAGAAGGAAAATAATAGTAACTACCTCATTATTGTTCAGATGGCTGAAAGGGATGATGTTTGTAAAGCTTTTAGAAAATGCCTGGCATAGTCAATATTACATAAGTCATCTGATAAAGTAAAATGTAGAGATGTACATAGGAATGATCTTTCATCAGATCTTAGTATTTTGTTCACTTTTTTCCTGCCATTTTCTTAAACTACACTTAGAAAAAGGAGCTTTTTGATTGCTAACAAAAGACAGACCTTAGGAATAAAGAAATAAATACAACATTTCAAGTCAGTCCTTGCTTTGCACAGTTCCCTTGTACATGAAGTTCAGTTACCATGGCATGTTAACTGAGCAAGTACATCAGTGCAAACTTCCTGCTTGCTCTTCAGTCCACAATCACTATGTCAATAACAGATGCCTGTCAAGATCAGTAACCAATCATATCACTTCTTTCAAAATTTGTCAGATTGATCACTGCACATCTGTTATTCAGTTCACATAACAGACAGCAAAGCCTGTAGTTGTGCTGCTTCCTTATGTCCCAGTGATAGACCCACATGACATTTTACACAAATGGATAATGAACAGAAAGATGAAAATGCTACAGAGAGACAAGGGATAGCATATTGAATGAACATAAATGGAGCTATAGAAGAAATAGCTGGATGTGGGGAATGTTTACACTGGCCCGTTTGAGCAACTAAGGATGGGCAGCCAGAGGAACTTAGTGAAAACTTAGTGAAGGTGATCTTAACAACGTCAAGGTTTCTGATATTTTAAATTACAATGTACTAAGTAAATATTACTTTTATTCTCTTTTACATTTCCCTATACATTTATGAACTATGGTAAGAGAGTTTTTACAGTTTTGACAAACATTTTTAAAAGTCATGGAACAATTGTAATTTTTCCCACCGATTATTAGGATCACTTTGTGTAGTCTCAGCTTGCATGGTCATTTCTATGGCCCTGCGCTACCAGTCAAAGTGAGGACGACCTGTGACCTGTACTATTTTGAAGGCAGTGCTAATCCAATAAGAGGGTGGGAAAGATCATCTGAGCAAAGTGGTTATGCTGGTTGGGGAAGAGCCTTTAAAATAAAAGTTTTATTCAAACATGGTAAATTATTCTATCTTTGGGCTATTTCTCGATCCAACATTTAATCACCATTAAATACTGTCACAAAACTTCATTGGATTATTCAGAACTGAGGATTCTCTAAATAGATCAAAATACCTGAAGTCTGCATTCTCATTTCCTAGCCCTATATTTTTCACAGGGGAGGAATTGAAGATGTCTTTTCTTTTTCCTTCACCAGTTCAAGAGAGCATGTCATTGGACATAAATTATATGCTCAATATAGAACTTGAATTGTGTACGATCCCACACGAAAGGGCACTGAATGTCAATGTTCATCTGAAATAACAGAGAGCATTATATAGTCATTTTATCCAACTCGAGAAAGAACACAAACTTTAAGGTTTTGTATGAAGGCGTCAATATTAGTTTGATATTTATAGACTCCTTAATGTTTTTAGATTGAAAACAGGCTAAACTATTATTTTAGTATATCTTTCTCATCCATTTTGGACACTTAAATATAACAAACTTGTAATTAGGAGTCTCTGCACATTTTAAGCATTGCTTATATGTCAGCATTCTTAAGAATATTCCTTCTTAATTCAGGATTGTGTAATATTAACTCTCCCTTTATCAAATTGAGCCCCAATCAAAGAGAGACTTCTACATGTCTTGAATGGAGCCTCTGCTTCTGTATCCTCCACTAAGAGAGAAAGAGACAGCACTAAAGTCATGAGAGCTTCACGACTATCACTCTTCAAGCTGTACATGGTCAAAGTAGAATCTCTAAGGATCAGGAAGTGTCAACAGAGTCTGGGGCTTCACGGCTCTGGTTACTGAATCTTGTTGCCTCACATCCCTAATTCTTTCCCTCGGGAAGATTCTCAATATTAGTCGCACCCACACTTTGGCTTCATGCTACTTGGATTCAGAACGTTCTACATTCTAAAACATAAAAACACGTAGGAAACACCTATGATTGCAAATAGCTCACGATCATAGCATATCCATTTCTAATCAGAAGAGAAATGCAATAAAAAAAATTTATCATCAATGCAATAGACAAAGCATGAAAGGTATACATCATGTCCTGTTGGTAGTAGTGTGGAAAAACAGTCTCCCTCAATTGTCTGCTTCTAGAAGTGTAAATTAGTATATATCTGTATGTAGGAATATAAAGCAATATAAACATCAATTTAGCAATATCCATTAAAAGTCAAAATGAGGACCCTTTAGCCATTAATTCCACTTCTTAGACATATCTAACATCTTGAATATTTATGAAATTATGTAAGTACAAGAACATCCACTGCAGTATCATTTATAATACTAAACAGTTGAAGAGACCATGTAACAGGGTATTAAAAATAAAATTTCTACCAAGGTGCCAATAAAATAAATTTTAAATACTGAAACAGCCTTAAGATAGATCTCCTTATGCAGGATTTACACAGAAAATGTTACAGAAATGGTTTTGTGACTTGGACTCACCAGCCATGGCCAGGGATCATAAGAAAGGGTCAGAGATTGGAGAGACCATCTACAAGGTCATTATTTCCAAGAGGAAGAAGGAGAGATATAATAGCACTCCAAGTTGGGTGCTGTGGAGAGGACCACTCAGAAATGTATTCCTTCAAGTTGAATGTTAATAGAGCTTACTTCCTGGTCATGTCCAAGAAAGCTGAAATGGCCTGTGGTAGTGCATTAATGTGTCTGCACAGGTATCAGCCAGCACTCTGTTTGTCAGAGCAAGCAAGGCATGGGTATTTCCTATGGATAGATGTGGTCCACTGGATAGCAGGTGGAGTGGCCTCGTAAGTTACGTGGCAAGGGAATTAAAGTTGCAGATAGAATTAAGTTTGGTAACCAGGTGGCCTTTAGGTAGGGAGATTATCTTGGATCATCCTGGGCCCAATGCAGTAGAGAGATTATCTTGGATCATCCTGGGCCCAATGCAGTAGAGAGTTTAGATCCGGCAGAGTGCTGCCAAAAAAAAAAAAAAAAGAGTCTTTGTCAGAAGGGAGGGAGAGTTTGGAGTATGCCTGGGTGTATACTACTCAGATTGTCATCACCTTCACTTGCAGAGATTTATGTTAGAACCTCAGAAAGAGGAGGAAGTCACAGCACACTCACGCACAGCTTGTTGTGAGTGAAAGGCGTTCCTCCACTTGAGCAAAGTGACTTGTTTGTGTCAAGGAGACAAGGCAAGGAAGCAGCAAGTGACATTAGAGTAGCCCGTATCAGGAGCAGGAGAAAGCATGGTGACCTGGGCTGTGAACCCGCAGCCCATGGCAGGGGAGCAGAAGGCTTTGGGGGGGCACGCAGGGACTGGGGCATCATGAATAGGGGCAACAGAGGAGAAGGAACGACATGAAAGCAGGAATGGCCCTGGCAAAGGATCACCCTTGCCCACTCAAAATCAAGGAATTCATCCATCCACACATTCAGAAGCTCATGGAAAACTCATAGGGCCTTCTTTAATGAGTTTGGGGGAATTTGGAGCTGATGGAAGACAGGGTATGGCTTGCTGAAATTCTGCTGGAGGGGACTGACTTAGAAAAATAATGGTTTTTTTGAACAATAATTTTGAGCATTCTTCAACTCTCATTTAGTGTGATTTGAGAAAATATGGGTAAACTTACATTAGAACCAATTTAGACTTTAGATATCTAATTCCTGTTTTACTTCCATCTTCTCTATTAAGAGGAATAATTTTCACATTAGGAAGACCAGAGTCACTGTGGTTAAGAAAAATATCAAATAACAATCTGGGTAAGGAGATGATTACATCATATTTCTCTCATAATGAAGAAGTTGCTGATGTGATTGCAGAGTCATTATATAAATTATCTTCAAAGACTGATAGAAAGTAGAGGAGGTTCCTCAGACTTTTTCTTCCTTTCTCTTTTTTAACTTTTCTAACAGGGAAAATGTCTGTTCTGGGGTTATATATGTGATTTCAATGCTTATTACACTTTCAAAAAGGATTATAAGGATATTTTTGGATCACAAAGAGCTAACATGGATTCACCAAGAATATGTAAAGTGATTTGATACTCTTGACTACAGAATATTTGTTACAGCCTCTAAATTTCTTCATGAATGAGATAATGAAATGTGACTTTAAATATATATCAGCTGCCCTCAAACTATGTGGTGTTGTTTTCTTAACATCTTTATTGGAGTATAATTGCTTTACATTATTATGTTAGTTTCTGCTGTATAACAAAGCTAATCAGCTATACGTATATTTATAACGCCGTATCCCCTCCCTCTCGCGCCTCCCTCCCACCCTCCCTATCCCACCCCTCTAGGTGGTCACAAAGCACTGAGCTGATCTCCCTGTGCTATGTGCAGCCTCCCACTAGCTGTTATACATTTAGTAGTGTATATATGTTAATGCCACTGTCTCACTTCGTCCCAGCTTACCCTTCCCGCTCCCCGTATCCTTAAGTCCATTCTCTATGCCTGCTGCTTTATTCCTGTCCTGCCCCTAGGTTCTTCAGAACCATTTCGTTTTGTTTTAGATTTCATATATATGTGTTAGCATGTGGTATTTGTTTTTCTCTTTCTGACTTACTTCACTCTGCATGACAGACTCTGGGTACATCCACCTCATGACAAATAACTCAATTTCGCTTCATTTTATGGCTGAGTAATATTCAGTTGTATATATGTGCCACATCTTCTTTATCCATTCATCTGTTGACGGACACTTAGGTTGCTTCCATGTCCTGGCTATTGTAAATAGAGCTGCAATGAACATTTTGGTACATGACTCTTTTTGAATTATGGTTTTCTCAGGGTATATGCTCAGTAGTGGAATTACTGGGTCATATGGTAGTTCTATTTTTAGTTTTTTAAGGAACCTCCATACTGTTCTCCATAGTGGCTATATCAATGTACATTTCCACCAACAGTGTAGGAGTGTTCCCTTTTCTCCACACCCCCTCCAGCATTTATTATTTGTAGATTTTTTGATGATGACCATTCTGACCCATGTGAGTTGATACCTCACTGTAATTTGATTTGCATTTCTCTACTGATGAGTGATGTTGAACATCCTTTCATGTGTTTGTTGGCAATATGTATATCTTCTTTGGAGAAATGTCTATTTAGGTCTTCGGCCCATTTTTGGATTGGGTTGTTTGTTTTTTTGATATTGAGCTGCATGAGCTACTTGTATATTTTGGAGATTAATCCTTTGTCAGTTGCTTCGTTTGCAAATATTTTCTCCCATTCTGAGGGTTGCCTTTTCACCTAGTTTATGGTTTCCTTTGCTGTACAAAAGCTTTTAAGTTTCATTAGGCCCCATTTGCTTATTTTTGTTTTTATTTCCATTTCGCCAGGAGGTGGGTCAAAAAGGATCTTGCTGTGATTTACGTCATAGAGTGTTCTGCCTATGTTTTCCTCTAAGAGTTTTATAGGGTATGGCATTACATTTAGGTATTTAATCCATTTTGAGTTTATGTTTGTGTATGGTGTTAGGGAGTGTTCTAATTTCATTCTTTTACATGTAGCTGTCCAGTTATCCCAGCACCATTTTTTGAAGAGGCTGTCTTTTCTCCACTGTATATTCTTGCTTCCTTTATCAAAGATAAGGTGATCATATGTGCATGGGTATATCTCTGGGCTTTCTATCCTGTTCCATTCATCTATAGTTCTGTTTTTGTGCCAGTACCATACTGTCTTGATTACTGTAGCTTTGTAGTATAGTCTGAAGTCAGAGAGCCTGATTCCTCCAACTTCATTTTTCTTTCTCAAGATTGCTTTGGCTATTCGGAGTTTTTTGTGTTTCCATGCAAATTGTGAAATTTTTGTTCTAGTTCTGTGGAAAATGCATTGGTAGTTTGATAGGGATCACATTGAATCTGTAGATTGCTTTGGGTAGTATGGTCATTTACGCAATGTTGATTCTTCCAATCCAAGAACATGGTATATCTCTCTATCTGTTTGTATCATCTTTAATTTCTTTCGTCAGTGTCTTATAGTTTTTTGCATACAGGTCTTTTGTCTCCTTAGGTAGGTTTATTCTTAGGTGTTTTATTCTTTTTGTTGCAATGGTAAATGGGGGTGTGTCCTTAAATTCTCTTTCAGATTTTTCATCACTAGCGTATAGGAATGCAAGAGATTTCTGTACATTAAATTTGTATCCTGCTACTTTACCAAATTCATTGATTAGCTCTAGTAGTTTTTTGGTAGCATCTTTAGGATTCTCTGTAGTATCATGTCATCTGCAAACAGTGACAGCTTTACTTCTTCTTTTCCAGTTTGGATTCCTTTTATTTCCTTTTGTTCTCTGATTGCTGTGGCTAAAACTTCCAAAACTATGTTGAATAAGAGTGGTGAGAGTGGGCAACCTTGTCTTGTTCCTGATCTTAGTGGAAATGCTTTCAGTTTTTCACCATTGAGGACGATGTTGGCTGTGGGTTTGTCATGTATGGCCTTTATTATGTTGAGGAAATTTCCCTCTATGCCTACTTCCTGCAGGGTTTTTATCATAAATGGGTGTTGAATTTTGTCCAAAGCTTTCTCTGCATCTATTGAGATGATCATATGGTTTTTCTCCTTCAATTTGTTAATATGGTGTATCACGTTGATTGATTTGAGTATACTGAAGAATCCTTGCATTCCTGGGACAAACCCCACTTGATCATGGTGTGTGATCCTTTTAATGTGCTGTTGGATTCTGTTTGCTAGTATTTTGTTGAGGATATTTGCATCTGTGTTCATCAGTGATATTGGTCTGTAGTTTTCTTTTCTTGTGACATCTTTGTCTGGCTTTGGTATCAGGGTGATGGTGGCCTCGTAGAATGATTTTGGGAGTGTTCCTCCCTCTGTTACATTTTGGAAGAGTTTGAGAAGGATAGGTGTTAGCTCTTCTCTAAATGTTTGATAGAATTCGCCTGTGAATCCATGTGGTCCTGGGCTTTTGTTTATTGGAAGATTTTTAATCACAGTTTCAGTGTCAGTGCTTGTGATTGGTCTGTTTATATTTTCTACTTCATCTTGGTTCAGTCTCAGAAGGTTGTGCTTTGTAAGAAGTTTTCCATTTCTCCCAGGTTGTCCATTGTATTGACATGTAGTTGCTTGTAGTAATCTCTCATGATCCTTTGTATTTCTGCAGTGTCAGTTGTTACTTCTCTGTTTTCGTTTCTAATTCTGTTGATTTGAGTCTTCTCCCTTTTCTTCTTGATGAGTCTGGCTAATGGTTTATCAATTTTGTTTATCTTTGCAAAGAACCAGCTTTTAGTTTTATTGATCTTTGCTATTGTTTCCTTCATTTCTTTTTCATTTATTTCTGATCTGATCTTTATGATTTCTTTCCTTCTGCTAACTTTTGGGGGTTTTTGTTCTTCTTTCTCTAATAGCTTTAGGTGTAAAATTAGGTTATTTATTTGAGATGTTTCTTGTTTCTTGAGGTAGGATTGCATTGCTATAAGCTTCCCTCTTAGAACTGCTTTTGCTGCATCCCATAGGTTTTGGGTCGTCATGTTTTCATTGTCATTTGTTTCCAGGTATTTTTTGATTTCCTCTTTGATTTCTTCTGTGATCTGTTGGTTATTAACTAGTGTATTGTTTACCCTACATTTGTTTGTAGTTTTTACAGCTTTTTTCCTGTAATTGATATCTAGTCTCATAGTGTTGTGGTCGGAAAAGATACTTGATCCAATTTCAGTTTTCTTAAATTTACCAAGACTTGATTTGTGACCCAAGATATGATCTATCCTGGAGAATGTTCCATGAGCACTTGAGAAGAAAGTGTATTCTTTTGTTTTTGGATGGAATGTCCTATAAATATCAGTTAAGTTTATATTGTTTAATGTGTCGTGTAAAGCTTGTGTTTCCTTATTTATTTTCATTTCGGATGATCTGTCCATTGGTGAAAGTGGGGTGTTGAAGTTCCCTACTCTAATTGTGTTACTGTTGATTTCCTCTTTTTAGCATTTGCCTTATGTAGTGAGGTGCTCCTATGTTGGGTGCATAAATATTTACAATTGTTTTATCTTCTTCTTGGATTGATCCGTTGATCATTATGTAGTGTCCTTGTCTCTTGTAAGAGTCTTTATTTTAAAGTCTATTTTGTCTGTTATGAGAATTGCCACTCTAGCTTTCTTTTGATTTCCATTTGCATGGAATATCTTTTTCCATCCCCTCATTTTCAGTCTGTATGTGTCCCTATGTCTGAAGTGGGTCTCTTATAGACAGTATATATACAGGTCTTGTTTTTGTATCCGTTCAGCCAGTCTGTGCTTTTGGTTGGAGTTTTTAATCCATTTACATTTAAGGTGATTATCGATATGTATGTTCCTATTCCCATTTTCTTAATTGTTTTTTGTTTGTTATTGTAGGTTTTTCCTTCTCTTATGTTTCCTGCCTAGAGAAGTTCCTTTAGCATTTGTTGTAAAGCTGGTTTGGTGATGCTGAATTCTCGTAGCGTTTGCTTGTCTGTAAATGTTTTCATTTCTCCATTGCATCTGAATGAGGTCCTTGGTGGGTAGAGTAATCTTGGTTTCAGTTTTTTCCCTTTCATCACTTTAAATATGTCCTGCTGCTCCCTTCTGGCTTGCAGAATTTCTGCAGAAAGATCAGCTGTTAACCTTATGGGGATTCCCTTGTATATTATTTGTTGCTCTCCCTTGCTGCTTTTAATATTTTTTCTTTGTATTTAATTTTTATCCTTTGATTAATATATTTCTTGGAGTGTTTCTCCTTGGATTTATCCTGTATGGGACTCTCTGCACTTCCTGGACTTGATTGACTGTTTCCTTTCCCATATTAGGGACGTTTTCAACTACAATCTCTTCAAATATTTTCTTAGTCCATTTCTTTTTCTCCTCTTCTTCTGGGACCCCTATAATTCAAATGTTCGTGTGTTTAATGTCCCAGAGGTCTCTGAGACTGTTCTCGATTCTTTTTATTCTTTTTTCTTTATTTTGCTCTGTGGTAGTTATTTCCACTCTTTTATCTGCCAGGTCACTTATTCATTCTTCAGCCTCAGTTATTCTGCTATTGATTCCTTTTAGCGAAATTTAGATTTCATTTATTGTGTTGTTCAACCTTGTTTGTTTGCTCTTTAGTTCTTCTAGTTCCTTGTTAAATGTTTCTTGCATTTTCTGTATTCTATTTCCAAGATTTTAGATCATCTTTACTCTCATTACTCTGAGTTCTTTTTCAGGTAGACTGCCTAAATCCTCTTCATTTGTTTGTTCTTATGGGTTTTTACTTTGCTCCTTCATCTGCTGCATATTTCTCTGTCTTCTTATTTTGCTTAACTTACTGTGTTTGGGGTCTCCTTTTCACAGGCTGCAGGTTTGTAGCTCCCGTTGTTTTTGGTGTCTGCCCCCAGTAGGTGAGGTTGGTTCAGTAGGTTGTGCAGGCTTTCTGGCAGAGGGGACTGGTGCCTGTGTTCTGGTGGATGAGCATGGATCTTGTCTTTCTGGTGGGCAGGACCACGTCCGGTGGTGTGTTTTGGGGTGTCTGTGGACTTATTTTGATTTTAGGCAGCCTCTCTGCTAATGGGTGGTGTTGTGTTCCTGTCTTGCTAATTGTTTGGCATAGGGTGTCCAGCACTGGAGCTTGCTGGTCGTTGTGTGGAGCTGGGTGTTAGGGTTGATATGGAGGTCTCTGGGAGAGCTCTCGCAGATTGATATTATGTAGGGCTGGGAGGTCTCTGGTGGACCAATGTCCCGAACTTGGGTCTCCCACCTCACAGGCTCTGGTCTGACAGCCGGCCAGAGCACCAAGACCCTGTCACCCACACAGCTCTAAGCTGTGGTTTTTATGAATCTGAAGTGGCTGCTCCACTGTCTCTTTTCCTTTCTGCCAACTGAAGCTGAAGACTATGAGGCTGTAGAGCAGGGCAGTACTCCTCAACATCGTCCAGGTCATCAAAAGTGAGGAAAGTATGCAAAATTGTCACAGCCAAGAGGAGCCTATGGAGGCATGAAGACTAAATGTAATGCTGTATCCTTAGCTTCCCATGGCTGCCCGGGCCTGTGTCCCTAGCAAGAATTGGCTCCTGGGCCCAAGGTTTCCAGGTACCTGCTAAGTATATGTTTTTTACCTTTTTTATCCATAACTTGAATGATGGCAAAGACAGCCAACTCATTCAAATTTTGAATGATATAAACATGGGATTTCAAAAGATGAACACCTCAATAGGGTAAAATAATGAGTTAAAATTAATGAGATGTGATGCAACAGAAATGAATATATATTACCACATCTATGTTTAAAACAATAAATGCAAAGTACGAATTTGGGGAACTTTAAAGTAATGAAAATTAATGTAAGATTTTAATTGGCCAGTGCAAATTGAGTGGATGTGGATGATGAAAAGGCTTATGAAATTTAGTTTTGAATAAATAAAGCTTAGTGCCCAGAATAAGGAAAGTAAAAGTTCATTGTTCTCTGAACAGAACAGACCATATCAAAATATTGGATTCAGTTTAATCAGATTTACATATTCTTGGTGAATCCATGTTAGCTCTTTTTCATCCAAAAATATTCTTATAATTCTTTTTGAAAGTGTATTAAGCCTTGAAATCACATATATGACCCCAGAACAGACATTTTCCCTGTTAGAAAACTTAAAAAAGAAAAAGAAAGAGAAAGTCTGAGGAACCTCCTGTACTTTCTATCAGTTTCTGAGGATAATTTATATAATGACTCTGCAATCATATGACATGGACAAATTAGGTCATAATGATTGAAGAATGGCCAGACTCAGAGAAATTAACCTGGAAAATAGAAAACTTGGTAATACCCAATAGCTGCAGTTAAATATTTGAGGGATGGTCATGAGGAAGAAGTATTGAATTTTTTTCCCTAGATTTTCAATTGCAAAAATTACAGCATGGTGGTGTGTTGATTGCTAAGACCTGAGGTGGTGCAGGATGCAGCTGGAGGGTGGAAAGGGTCCAAGCATGAAGAGGTAAGCCAGGTTAAGGATGGTGGACGGGAAAACACAGAAGGGCTGTAAGTGGAGAAACAGGAGCAAGTTTGTATTTTTAGAGAATCTCTTGAGCTGCACTGGGATAGCAGAGGCTGCCATCTAAAGAAGATGCTGTGAAGAGGATTTTCCCAATGAGTTGGGGTCTGGATAGGATAACCTCCAAGACTTGTGGATTTTAACTACAAGTGTACAAATCTGGAGGAAATTGAAACACTGCATAATTGCCTTTCCGGAATTATCTTGTGGTCACAGTTGCTCTTATAATTAACAGAAAGGCAAGGTTTATATTTCCTTGAGAAAGTTGCAAAATTCTAATATGGAAATGGCTCACACAAAAATACAGTAAATGAGAAAAAGGAACACTATAATAAATTATAAACTGCAATCTAATTAGCAGGGAAGACTAAGCATAAAACAATTCAAAATTGTCTTGCTTGAGACGGGCTTTAGTTTCTGAAGCTCTAGAAAATAACCATACTCATACACAGAAAAAAAATTGGAATTGAGATATTGTTACCACCACCATTATCATCAACAACAAAAACATAACCCCCAACACCTCCACAGGCACTACCAATATAGTATAATTTGTTTTCCCTTTCATGTAGATAACAATAAAATAGCACAGGTCATGTCCTGGCAAAGGATGCATCTGTGTATTACCTACTGTGAGGAAGACTAAATAGCAGAGACTAAAAGACTGAATTTGTTAAGTAAGGTCTATTCTTCATTTCTCACCTGGAATCACATTACTTGTTAGATTGAACTAACCTCCTGTTTTTTTGTTTGTTTTTACATCTTTATTTGAGTATAACTGCTTTACAATGGTATGTTAGTTTCTGCTTTATAACAAAGTGAATCAGTTATACATATACATATGTTCCCATATGTCTTCCCTCTTGTGTCTCCCTCCCACCCTCCTTATCCCACCCCTCCAGGCGGTCACAAAGCACCGAGCTGATCTCCCTGTGCTATGCGGCTGCTTCCCACTAGCTATCTACCTTACGTTTGGTAGTGTATATATGTCCATGCCACTCTCTCGCTTTGTCACAGCTTACCCTTCCCCCTCCCCATATCCTCAAGTCCATGCTCTAGTAGGTCTGTGTCTTTATTCCTGTCTTACCCCTAGGTTCTTCATGACATTTTTTTTTCTTAAATTCCATATATATGTGTTAGCATACAGTATTTGTCTTTCTCTTTCTGACTTACTTCACTCTGTATGACAGACTCTAGGTCCATCTACCTCATTACAAATAGCTCAATTTCGTTTCTTTTTATGGCTGAGTAATATTCAATTGTATATATGTGCCACATCTTCTTTATCCATTCAGCAGATGATGGACACTTAGGTTGTTTCCATCTCCAGGCTATTGTAAATAGAGCTGCAATGAACATTTTGGTACATGACTCTTTTTGAGTTATGGTTTTCTTGGGGTATATGCCCAGTAGTGGGATTGCTGGGTCGTATGGTAGTTCTATTTGTAGTTTTTAAGGAACCTCCATACTGTTCTCCATAGTGGCTGTACCAATTCACATTCCCACCAGCAGTGCAAGAGTGTTCCCTTTCTCCACACCCTCTCCAGCATTTATTGTTTCTAGATTTTCTGATGATCGCCATTTTGACTGGTGTGAGATGATATCTCATTGTAGTTTTGATTTGCATTTCTCTAATGATTAATGATGTTGAGCATTCTTTCATGTGTTTGTTGGCAGTCTGTATATCTTCTTTGGAGAAATGTCTATTTAGGTCTTCGGCCCATTTTTGGATTGGGTTGTTTGTTTTTTTGTTATTAAGCTGCATGAGCTGCTAATAAATTTTGGAGATTAATCCTTTGTCAGTTGCTTCATTTGCAAATATTTTCTCCCATTCTGAGGGTTGTCTTTTGGTCTTGTTTATGGTTTCCTTTGCTGTGCAAAAGCTTTGAAGCTTCATTAGGTCCCATTTGTTTATTTTTGTTTTTATTTCCATTTCTCTAGGAGGTGGGTCAAAAAGGATCATGCTGTGATTTATGTCACAGAGTGTTCTGCCTATGTTTTCCTCTAAGAGTTTGATAGTTTGATCGTTTCTGGTCTTTAATCCATTTTGAGCTTATTTTTGTGTATGGTGTTAGGGAGTGATTTAATCTCATACTTTTACATGTACCTGTCCAGTTTTCCCAGCACCACTTATTGAAGAGGCTGTCCTTTCTCCAGTGTACATTCCTGCCTCCTTTATCAAAGATAAGGTGACCGTATGTACGTGGGTTTATCTCTGAGCTTTCTATCCTGTTCCATTGATCTTTCTGTTTTTGTGCCATTACCATACTGTCTTGATTACTGTAGCTTTGTAGTATAGTCTGAAGTCAGGGAGCCGGATTCCTCCAGCTCCATTTTTCGTTCTTAAGATTGCTTTGGCTATTCGGGGTCTTTTGTGTTTCCATACAAATTGTGAAAGCTTTTCTTCTAGTTCTGTGAAAAATGCCAGTGGTAGTTTGATAGGGATTGCATCGAATGTATAGGTTGCTTTGGGTAGCAGAGTCATTTTCACAATGTTGATTCTTCCAATCCAAGAACATGGTATATCTCTCCTTCTATTTGTATCATCTTTAATTTCTTTCATCAGTGTCTTATAATTTTCTGCATACAGGTCTTTTGTCTCCTTAGGTAGGTTTATTCCTAGATATTTTATTCTTTTTGTTGCAGTCGTAAGTGGGAGTATTTTCTTGATTTCACTTTCAGATTTTTCATCATTAGTGTGTAGGAATGCCAGAGATTTCTGTGCATTAATTTTGTATCCTGCTACTTTACCAAATTCATTGATTAGCTCTAGTAGTTTTCTGGTAGCATCTTTAGGATTCTCTATGTATAGTATCATGTCATCTGCAAACAGTGACAGCTTTACTTCTTCTTTTCCGGTTTGGATTCCTTTTATTTCCTTTTGTTCTCTGATTGCTGTGGCTAAAACTTCCAAAACTATGTTGAATAAGAGTGGTGAGAGTGGGCAACCTTGTCTTGTTCCTGATCTTAGTGGAAATGCTTTCAGTTTTTCACCATTGAGGACGATGTTGGCTGTGGGTTTGTCATGTATGGCCTTTATTATGTTGAGGAAATTTCCCTCTATGCCTACTTTCTGCAGGGTTTTTATCATAAATGGGTGTTGAATTTTGTTGAAAGCTCTCTCTGCATCTATTGAGATGATCATATGGTTTTTCTCCTTCAATTTGTTAATATGGTGTACCACGTTGATTGATTTGCGTATATTAAAGAATCCTTGCATTCCTGGAATAAACCCCACTTGATCATGGTGTATGATCCTTTTATTGTGCTGTTGGATTCTGTTTGCTAGTATTTTGTTGAGGATTTATGCATCTATGTTCATCAGTGATATTGGCCTGTAGTTTTCTTTCTTTGTGAAATCCTTGTCTGATTTTGGTATCAGGGTGATGGTGGCCTCGTAGAATGAGTTTGGGAGTGTTCCTCCCTCTGTTACGTTTTGGAAGAGTTTTAGAAGGATAGGTTTTAGCTCTTCTCTAAATGTTTGATAGAGTTCGTCTGTGAAGCCATCTGGTCCTGGGCTTTTGTTTGTTGGAAGATTTTTATCACAGTTTCAATTTCAGTGCTTTTGATTGGTCTGATCATATTTTCTGTTTCTTCCTGATTCAGTCTTGGCAAGTTGTGCATTTCTAAGAATTTGTCCATTTCTTCCAGGTTGTCCATTTCTTTGGCATAGAGTTGCTTGTAGTAATCTCTCATGATATTTTTTATTTCTGCAGTCTCAGTTGTGACTTTTCCTTTTTCGTTTCTAATTCTATTGATTTGAGTCTTCTCCCTTTTCTTCTTGATGAGTCTGGCTAATGGTTTATCAATTTTGTTTATTTTCTCAAAGAGCCAGCTGTTAGTTTTGTTGATCTTTGCTATCGTTTCCTTCATTTCTTTTTCATTTATTTCTGATCTGATGTTTATGATTTCTTTCCTTCTGCTAACTTTGGGGTTCTTTTTGTTCTTCTTTCTCTAATTGCCTTAAGTGCAAGGTTAGGTTGTTCATTAGAGATGTTTCCTGTTTCTTAAGATAGGATTGTATTGCTATAAACTTCCCTCTTAGAACTGCTTTTGCTGCATCCCATAGGTTTTTGGTCGTCGTGTCTCCATTGTCATTTGTTTCTAGGTATTTTTTGATTTCCTCTTTGATTTGTTCAGTGATCACTTCGTTATTAAGTAGTGTGTTGTATAGCCTCCATGTGTTTGTATTTTTTACAGATCTTTTCCTGTTATTGATATCTAGTCTCATAGTGTTGTGATCGGAAAAGATACTTGATACAATTTCAATTTTCTTAAATTTACCAAGGCTTGATTTGTGATCCAAGATATGATCTATCCTGGAGAATGTTCCATGAGCACATGAGAAAAATGTGTATTCTGTTGTTTTTGGATGGAATGTCCTATAAATATCAATTAAGTCCATCTTGTCTAATGTATCATTTAAAGCTTGTGTTTCCTTATTTATTTTCATTTTGGATGATCTGTTCATTGGTGAAAGTGGGGTGTTAAAGTCCCCTACTATGAATGTGTTACTGTCAATTTCCCGTTTTATGGCTGTTAGTATTTGCCTTATGTATTGAGGTACTCCTGTGTTGGGTGGATGAATATTTCCAATTGTTATATCTTCTTGGATCGATCCCTTGATCATATGTAGTGTCCTTCTTTGTCTCTTATAATAGTCTTTATTTTAAAGTCTATTTTGCCTGATATAAGAATTGCTACTCCAGCTTACTTTTGGTTTCCATTTGCATGGAATATCTTTTTCCATCCCCTTACTTTCAGTCTGTATGTGTCTCTAGGTCTGAAGTGGGTCTCTTGTAGACAGCATATATATGGGTCTTGTTTTTGTATCCTTTCATCCAGTCTGTGTCTTTTGGTGGGAGCATTTGATCCATTTACATTTAAGGTAATTATCGATATGTATGTCCCTATTCCCATTTTCTTAATTGTTTTGGGTTCGTTATTGTAGGTCTTTTCCTCCTCTTGTGTTTCTTGCCCAGAGAAGTTCCTTTAGCATTTGTTGTAAAGCTGGTTTGGTGGTGCTGAGCTCTCTCAGCTTTTGCTTTCTGTGAAGGTTTTAATTTCTCCATCAAATCTGAATGAGATCCTTGCTTGGTAGAGTAATCTTGGTTGCAGGTTTTTCTCCTGCATCACTTTAAATATGTTCTGCCAGTCCCTTCTGGCTTGCAGAGTTTCTGCTGAAAGATCACCAGTTAACCTTATGGGGATTCCCTTGTGTGTTATTTGTTGTTTTTCCCTTGCTGCTTTTAATATGTTTTCTTTGTATTTAATTTTTGACAGTTTGAGTAATATGTGTCTTGGCGTGTTTCTCCTTGGATTCATCCTGTATGGGACTCTCTGTGCTTCCTGGACTTGATTAACTATTTCCTTTCCCATATTAGGGAAGTTTTCAACTATAATCTCTTCAAATATTTTCTCAGTTCCTTTCTTTTTCTCTTCTTCTTCTGGGACCCCTATAATTCGAATGTTGGTACGTTTAATGTTGTCCCAGAGTTCTCTGAGACTGTCCTAAGTTCTTTTCATTCTGTTTTCTTTATTCTGCTCTGCCGTAGTTATTTCCACTAGTTTATCTTCCAGGTCACTTATCCGTTCTTCTGCCTCTGTTACTCTGCTACTGATCCCATCTAGAGTATTTTTAATTTCATTTATTGTGTTGTCCATCATTGTTTGTTTCATCTTCAGTTCTTCCAGGTCGTTGTTAAATGTTTCTTGCATTTTGTCTATTCTATTTCCAAGATTTTGGATCATCTTTACTATCATTATTGTGAATTCTTTTTCCGGTAGACTGCCCATTTCCTCTTCATTTGTTAGGTCTGGTGGGTTTTTATCTTGCTCCTTCATCTGCTGTGTGTTTTTCTGTCTTCTCATTTTGCTTATCTTACTGTGTTTGGGGTCTCGTTTTTGCAGGTTGCAGGTTCGTAGTTACCGTTGTTTTTGGTGTCTGTCCCCAGTGGCTAAAGTTGGTTCAGTGGGTTGTGTAGCCTTCCTGGTGGAGGGAACTAGTGCCTGTGTTCTGGTGGTTGAGGCTGGATCTTGTCTTTCTGGTGGGCATGTCCACGTCTGGTGGTGTGTTTTGGGGCGTCTGTGGACTTATTATTATTTTAGGTAGCCTCCCTGCTAATGGGTGGGGTTGTGTTCCTGTCTTGCTAGTTGTTTGGCATAGGGTGTCCAGCACTGTAGCTTGCTGGTCGTTGAGTGAAGCTGGGTGCTGGTGTTGAGATAGAGATCTCTGGGAGATTTTCACCGTTTGATATTATGTGGAGCTGTGAGGTCTCTTGTGGACCAGTGGACTGAAGTTGGCTCTCTCACCTCAGAGGCACAGCACTGACTCCTGGCTGTAGCACCAAGAGCCTTTCATCCACACGGCTCAGAATAAATGTGAGAAAATGAAAGAAAAAGAAAGAAAGAAAGAAGGAAGGAAGGAAAGAAAAAATAGATAGGAGGGAGGGAGGGAGGAAGAAATGAAAGAAGGAAGGAGCGAAGGAAAGAAAGAAAGAAAGAAGGTAAAATAAAATAAAGTTATTAAAATAAAAAAATAATTATTAAGAAAAAAATTTTTTTAAAGAAAAGAAAAAGAAAAACAAAAAAATGGACAGATAGAACCCTAGGAAAAATGGTGGAAACAAAGCTATACAGACAAACTCTGCTACAGAAGCATACATGTACACTCACAAAAAGAGGAAAAGGCGATAAAATCATAAATCTTGCTCTCAAAGTCCACCTCCTTAATTTGGGATGATTCCTTGTCTATTCATGTATTCCACAGATGCAGGGTACATCAAGTTGATTGTGGAGCTGTAATCCGCTGCTTCTGAGGCTGCTGGGAGGGATTTCCCTTTCTCTTCTTTGTTCGCACAGCTCCCGGGGCTCAGGTTTGGATTTGGCCCCGCCTCTGTGTGTAGTTCGGCGGAGGGCGTCTGTTCTTCGCTCAGACAGGACGGGGTTAAAGGAACAGGTGATTCGGGGGCTCTGGCTCACTCAGGCCGGGGGGAGGGAGGGGTACGGAGTGCGGGGCGGGCCTGTGGCGGCAGAGGCTGGCGTGACGTTGCACCAGCCTGAGGCCCGCCGTGCACTCTCCTGGGGAAGTTGTCCCTGCATCCCGGGAACCTGGAAGTGGCGGGCTGCACAGGCTCCCCGGAAACGGGGTGTGGATAGTGACCTGTGCTCGCACACAGGCCCCTTGGTGGCGGCAGCAGCAGCCTTAGCGTCTCATGCCCGTCTCTGGGGTCCGCGCTTTTAGCCGCTGCTCGCTCCTGTCTCTGGAGCTCCTTTATGCAGCGCTCTTAAACCTCTCTCCTCACGCACCAGGAAACAAAGAGGGAAGAGAAAGTCGCTTGCCTCTTCGGCAGGTCCAGACCTTTTCCTGGATTCCCGCTTGGCTAGCCGTGGTGCACTAACCCCTTCAGGCTGTGTTCATGCCTCCAACCCCAGTCCTCCCCCTGGGATCCTACCGAAGCCCGAAGCCCGAGCGTCAGCTCCCAGCCCTGCCCGCCCCGGCGGGGTAGCAGACAAGCCTCTCGGGCTGGTGAGTGCCGGTCGGCCCTGATCCTCTGTGCGGGAATCTCTCCGCTTTGCCCTCTGCACCCCTGTTGCTGTGCTCTTCTCCGGGGCTCCGAAGCTTTCCCCCTCTGCCACCCACAGTCCCTGCCTGCAACGGGGCTTCCTAGTGTGTGGAAACCTTTCCTCCTTCACAGTTCACTCCCACTGGTGCAGGTCCCGTCCCTATCCTTTTGTCTCTGTTTATTCTTTTTCTTTTGCCCTACCCAGGTACGTGGGGAGTATCTTGCCTTTGGGGAGGTCTGAGGTCTTCTGCCAGCGTTCAGTAGGTGTTCTGTAGGAGTTGTTCCACGTGTAGATGTATTTCTGGTGTATCTGTGGGGAGGAAGATTACTCTTACCCCTCGTCCAACCTCATGTTTTAATTAGCTTTATCAGTGATACCAGTGAATGCCTATATGGGTGTGATTTTTCCAAGCCTTTCCTTTTATAGCAAGAACCTGGGTCAGGCAATATCTTTATGCCCTACTGAGCTAACAAATGGAGATGGAATGGCATAGAAGAATGGGGGCTAGATTAACAGAGGTTCAATTGAGTGGAGTCATGGTTAAATACCAGTACTATGGAATAAGTCTGTGTGGTCAAATCTTTATTCTGCTATTTACAAAGCTATTTGATTGGCATGTATTACTCAGTGTTTGTGTGACTCTATTTTCCTATCAAATGAGCTATTAAGTACCTCATATTATTGTTAAAAGTTTGAAAAAGTCAAAACAGGTAAAGTCTTATAGCTGAGTCTGATACATGGTAGGTAATCAAATGAGGGTAGCTATTACTCTTGGTCCTGGCTGTGGCTCAACTAGTTATTGTGCAGATCGAGATCATTAACTTCCTTGGGATTCAGTTTCTCATCGCTAAAAGGAAGGCATTGGGCTAGATGCTGGCAAATGACCCTTTCAGCTCACTTAGTTAATCTAGTCATTATTTCTTTCTAATATTTTCGTTTATGAGTTACATATTAACTGCCTACTATGTACAAGGAATTATGCCCTGGAATAATGGGTTATATGGATATTTTATTGGCCTTCGAGAGTTTACAAAATATACAGGAGATAAGACATAATGTGTAACCCCACTGCAGGTTCCATGGGACAACTTTTGTGTGCTCCATACCGTGAATAAGGTTCAGAGAGAAAAAGAGAGTGGGAAATAAAAGAGAGGCATTTGCATAGAGGTAATACAGAGAGAAAAAACATGAGGGTGGGATAGGAGAAAAATTGTTTAGGAATGGGATACATAGAAATTTAATGTGGTGGAGAGTTCCTGTAGTAAGAGTAGAAGACCCGTCAGGAAAAAGAAGTTGTGCCGCACTGTAGAGCATACTGAATGTGCCACATTGTAGAGCCTGGCTCATTGTGTAAGCAAAAAGAAGCTGTTGAAGACTTCAGAGCAGAATCCTGGTCCTGGTTAAGAGGAGAGGGAGGAGAATGCTGGAGAAAGGAGAGTAAGAGCCCAGATCAGAGGGAATGAAAGCAATCTACCCTTAACTAGGGATGGGCAGATGGGCATCACTCTCATGAATTTCCTTGACATTTACCACTTCTTTGGATCTCTGCTCAGTACTGGTTCCGATGCACACTTTTCCTTCTCCCTTCTGATGTTCCAGCTGGGTAGGTCTCCTTTCCAAAGACCTGAACTTTCCATTATTCTAGTTCTCTTTAGGATGCTAGGAAGGATTGGGAAGACTGGCTGCATGTGTCTCTGCTGCTGCAACAGTCCCTACCTCTGATGATGTACACCATGGAACCCTCAGCTCTATGAGACCTGTGCTTTATCCAGCCAACTACAGTTGTGCTTAGGTGCTAATACCAGTAAATTCAGACTTTCTCCTACCTGGGGCATTTGCTTTGAGACTTTCTTTACCTTCTGCCCTAGAGAACTCAGTTGGGCAATATAGAAACCCCAGGATCTTTTCCCCTTTCTCTTAAAGCCTTATGCATACCCGAGTCCTAAGTAGCCCCTTTTCCTTTGTCCTCCCTGGTTCTCTGATCCTTATCCAGATCTCCAGAGCTGAAGACATACAGCAGCAAAAGGAACACCTTGCTCCAACTCTTACCAAGACCAAGAGAATGCAGGGGGAAGAGAGACTTGGTAATCTCATGACTCTTTTCTCCCAATGTTCCACTGTCTAACACTGAGCAAGGGTTTGCTGGGCATTGGTACAGGAAGCTCTTTTAGGTCCTTGATGGAACTTTCATATCTGTATTTCCTGAAGAGGTTCGAGTGAAAAGGTCAGGGTGAATGAAGCAAACGGTGCCCTCTAATAAAGAGCATGAACTTTGGAAACAAACTTCTCTGGATTCAGATTTTAGATTTACCTCTTACTGATGACAGATATGTTCTCTGTTTTCTCATCTGTAAATGGGCAAAATACCAGACAGCGTTGTTTTGAAAACTCAATGAAAAGATGTAAGCAAAAAACAGTACTGCCTGACAGGAGCTCATTAATTGCTCTCTCCTGCAGAGAGGTCCTCTCCCCCCGTTTCTCATTACTCTTGGTGCCTTGTGGGTGGTCTGTTATCAATTCAAACTCATGGCAGAAAAGAGTCTGTTATTTGGATAATTTCTTGAAATATTTTATCTTTAATAGTAAAATAAAATGTTTTATTCCTTATTTAAAATGCTTGGAGCATTTTACCCTTTTGAACACTTTGGAAATCAACTATAACCCCTTTGCTGCCTGGTGATCCACCTGTTCTTTAGGCGCTGTCTCCTCAGACATATCTTTTCTCTGACCTCACTCCCCACCCCGGTAAAGTCATTCAGTCTTCCTATGAACCTTCTTTGACTCCCGCACACATCTCTCTTAGAACACGTGCCGTGTGATGTATAATCCTGTGTGACATGTCTACCTCCCTCTCCGCACTGAGAACTCCTTGTGGGATGTCCATTGGCCATTCCCTCTCCTGCCTCAGGCTAAGCATCTGGTACTTTCATAACCCTCCCCACTTGGCTTCCAAGGGCTCCAATGCAAATAGGAGGTGTCCAACAATTAACTGTGAGTTTTTCCAGGGAAGGGGCAGGTCTTACCACAATCTTATCTGTCAGACAGTAAATGCTCACTAGCTTTGTGCAATTTTAATTCTTAAGGAGAGGACGTTTGCACCAGGCAGGGAAAATATTTAAAATTTATAAGGCTTGATATGAATAGTAAAACAGAAACTTTAGGATTTTCTGCAGTCTTTCGTTTCCACGATGTTTGAGAATCATTGTTTGCAAGCAAAGAGAAATGTTTTAAGGGAAGCTTTTGCTTGTAGTATTGCCTATAGTAATTTTTTGGAGTCATATGAGTACATGTTGTTCTTCCCTTTGTGGCGGACTCTGGATCTCACTCACTTCAAACCACTGCAGTGTCCAAGAGAGAGCAATGTTCAACATATGCTTGGTGAATAAACGGACAAATGGGCGAGTGAATGTTCTCTATATACAGCCAAACGAACAAACTCTTAAAATATTCAAAAAGTCCTGCATGTCTTAACGATTTATTTATTAAGCACTTTTTGTTTGTTTTGATTTTTGTTTGAAGAAAACTAACATGGAAATAGCGAGTTTTTCTCCAGACTGATTGTCATAAAACTTCTTTTATATCACTTGTGGTATTAGCAGATTCACAATGTTAATTGCTGCTTTCTCTACTGTGGTTTATTTACTGCTGCTAAATGACAACATATCAAATTCTTGTCTGCCTTTGTCCTAGACAACATTCACTAGAGAAACACAGGGGATTAGAAGCTACCTCAGAGATTTGTGTACATGAACTTTGGTTAATTGAGGAGAGAAAAATGCATTAGTCATATTCCATGTTGAGAGCAAAAAAAATAAAACTAGGGATGACATCAAATATATCTGACTTAATCAGCCTTGATCATTTTCAAATCATCAGACTCCCTAGAATCAATTAAAATCTGGTGAACGTACAGTGTATATAAGTCAGTTGCTTCCCATTATAAATTTACTTGAAACTAGCTTCATGTTTAAACATTGTGGGAGAGAGCTTCATGACTCTTCCCTAAAATATAATTTTCATGAAGCTTGGCATAAATGGAACTTATATTTCTAAGACCAAGAACATAACATAAATGGAAATAATATTTATCTTCTCATATAGGTAAGGTTTTACTAGTAAAATTCCACCCCATTTGAGGTTCTGTCTGAGCTTAGAAAGTATAGTCTGCAGTAGCTTATATATTTTTAATCTTAATATTTAGAAAATGTGATTAGTTTTGTGGCTACTGTCCATTGAATCTACCCTGAGGTTCCTCTGGGCACTGTGTCTTTCTTTCCACTCCCAAAGAACCATACCAAGCCATTGCAGGATTTCTTCTATTTTCTCTGTCACTGAACTTTCTTCCCTCCAGTCCAAATAGCTTTTATGAGATCAAGATTTCAGACTTTCTATTTGACTGTGCCACTCTCATGCTCAGAAACTTTCATTGACTTAGCAAATACTTATGGAATAAAATCCAAACTCTCTCACTTGGAACTGAAGTTGGTCCATGGTTATGACATCATCTATGTTTTAAGCCCAGCCCTAAAAGTCTCTGAAATGAACCCAGATGATATCGTCATATTGTACTAACTGTTCCACGCACATATGCTTCCTTGCTTCATATCATATTATGTCATTCCCCCAAGTTAGAATGACTCTTTCCCCACCTATTGAAATCCTTTAAATATAGGTTTAACTCTCAGGTTCTCTATAGCGCTATTCCTCATCATAATATCCAGAAAAGATATCTTCTTCCTCCACCCCTGCACCCCACCCCTGCCACACCACGGAGCATGCAGGATCTTAGTTCCTGACCAGGGATCAACCCGTGCCCCCTACAGTGGAAGCACAGAGTCCTAACCACTGGACCACCAGGGAATTCCCAAGATCTCCTCTTCTTAAGAACTGGTGTAAGTCTGTGTTGAAATGATTCTTACTGTCTTGTAATTGTTGAGAAGTGTTGCCTATTCTATTTTCTTAAAAAACATATGTACGATTGGGTAAAATTTTGTGAAGCCATCCATACCTACATTTTTCTGTTTTTGTGAGAAGGTTTTAAATTGAGGTTTCAATTTCTTTAATTTTTTTAATCGACAGAACAATTTGGATTTTCTTATGTCAGCTTTGGCAGTTTAGGTTTCTCAAGGAATTTCATTTCGTCTAAAGTATCAAAGTTATTGGTATAAATCTCAATGTGTTTCTATTTAAAGTCTAACTATTGTTCTGCTTTTAAGTTCAGTGATCTTCTGCAGTATCTAATCTGATTTTAAGTTTATCCAGTGAATTTTCAATTTCACTTACTGGGTTTTTCAATGCAAGAAATTCCATTTGATTGTTTTAATAGTTTCAATTTCTCTTCTCATTTTGTTCCTCCTTTAAATCCTTGAATGCATTTATAAAACCGTTGAAGACCTTGTCTACTGATCCCATTACCTCAGTAATTTCTGGGCCTATTTCTATTAATTGATTTTTCTTATAGTTATGGGTCATGTTTCCCTGCTTCTTTGCATATCTAGTAGTTTTTTAATCAGATGCTGGACATTTTGAATGTTTAATTGTTGACACTCTGGATTTTATTGTCTTCCTTTAAAGAGTATTGAGTTTGTTTTGGTCAGAAATCTACTTACTTGGGAATTGGCTAGATCTTTTCAATGTTTGTTTTTAAGCTTAGTTTGGGCTGGTCTAGAGCATCTTTTACTGTCCGGTGAGGTTAGGCCTTATCGTCTGTCATGGCCTTTCTCTGATCTCTACTGAATATTCAGAGTATGCATTGAACTCTCTTCACTCTGATTGGTTGAAACTTAAATGTAGTCCAGTTCTGTGCAAGCTCCAATAGTTGTTGACTTTATAGTTCCCTGGTAGTTATCTTGTAACCTTGCAAAGTGTCCCAAGGCATGGACAATTTTGTAGTACACCAAAGTCTCAAGGATAGCCCTGTGCAGTTTTCTCGAGCTCGTGCTATGTGTACTCCCTTCTCTCCATTATTCTGTCCTGCCACTCCAAACACCTCAACTTCTACAAATCTTCTCTGATTAGGATTCGTCTTGCTGCCTCTGCCTCTGCCATTGCCAGAAAGCCTAGGTCATCACAGGACTTACCTTTTTCTTGTTTTCCTTCCCTTAGAGACACTGCCTTACGTTGCCTACTGTCCAATGTCTGAAAACATTATTTTATATATTTTGTTTAGCTTTCTAGTTGTGTACAGCAGGAGAACTAGTCCTGCATCAGTTGATCCATGATGGCCAAAGGTGGGGCTTCATATTCCCCAAATATAATTAATCAGAATTTTTTTTAAAGTGAAGGAATTTTCTTCTAGAAAATGTAATTTCTAAATCAATTTTTAATGTTGCATATGCAAACACTTTTTCATTTTTAAATGAACTATTCTTTTGAATAACTTATTTCTGTATAATTTTTAGAAGTGATGACTTGATCTATTGATAAAATTGGTGCATATTAAATTTTACTGGTCATAGCCTCTGCAATCTACTATACTAATTAGCTCTGGCAAAGTTACCAATGACATAATTATGGGCAAAGACAGTGTTATCATTCAGTCCTCATCTTATTTAATTTTGAAATTGTTTTTTCCCTTCCCTTCTGAATCATGACTCTCTTCTCGTAGTCCTCTTTCCTATTTAAAAAATCTTTCTTTTTTAATTTCTCTTCTTCTAATAATGGTTTAAGTATTTGTGTTCTCCAGGGCTCTGCTATTGGGACCTTTTCATCCAGTGAGGCTCTCTGGGCAAGCTCTAACTCTCTGGGTTTCAATAGTCACCTATGCTGATGACTCTCAGATCTGACAAACAAATCTTTTTATCCATCTTAGGCTTCTCCTTCCTGAGCTTAAGACTTATGAGTCTCAACTATCTGCCTCTGAGACGTGTTTCACAACATGTCCCAAAATGACCTCATCATCTTCCACAAACCTACTTTTCCTCCTGCAGTCCTCATTTTGGAAATTCACCAAGCTGTTCAAGCCAAAAAGCCGAGTCACCCTAGACTTGTATCTTTCTTTCAATTCTGGTATTTAATCATCTCTAAGTCTTGTAAATTATACCTTTTTAAATTACTACATTTCTAGTCTTAATTCAGGCCCTTCTCATCTTTGACTATGGCTATGGTCTCCTAATATGTATTTGTCTGTAGTTTCACACCCTCTCATGACACCCTTCACACTGCAGCTATTGTGAATATCTAAGGAAATTCAATAATATGTGATGATACTCACCCACTCAAATTATATCATTTTTCCCATTTACCTACCGAAAAGGGACAAAAATCCAAGTTCCGGAGTATGGCATAGAAAGCCATCTACATTCTGTTTCCCCATCTACATCAACTGTGACCCTCTTCTTATGCCAGGAAGTAACTAAGATAATCACCATATGAAGCAGGTTGCTTCATCTCCCCATTCATTTGATACTCTCTGTCTGAAATTTTCTCAACATTCCTTTAATTTTCCTCTTACCTACTCCTACCCCCAAGACACATTCATAGTGCTGGACACAGGAGGCAGTCAGGTGAAAAACTAAGTGAGTAAATGGTAGAGTAGAATTACCATGAATACTCAGAATAGTATTGAAAACTAAAACTTTTATGTTTACTTACAAATGAACATAAACATCCTAACATTCTTAAATTCTGTTAGAATTGTCATAGTATTTCCATTTCCATAGTTCTAATTTGGCCTAATAAAAAAATTTTGAGAGTTCAAATAAACTTAGAAAGAATATTTTCACCTATAATAATATATTATTCTGTTTTATTTAGTTGGTTTTAGACCAGAAAAGGCAATGGGATGAGAATCTTTTATCCTGTACTGCTCCCTACAATGTATACATATAATATATATATAATATATATGTACACATATATGTATATATACACAAATTACCATTTCTAATAAACACTTTACCATCACTGCCTTATTTTCTTAGGATCATTCTGGAGCACTTATTTGCTATTATTTTGGAATTAAAGAAATGCAGAATCTGTACTGATGGGATGAGTTCTTGGTTATAGTAGTCTAATTGGTATTATATAACTATTTTAAACACTTCAGCAGGGAATTTGTTCAGAGGAAATGGAAGAACATGTAAAACATAATACCTTTCTCTTCCCCATCTTTCTTTTTTCTTCATTTGTTTATAGATATGCTTTTCACTTTCTCAGAAATGCTTTTAGAATAAATACCCAGCACTCTTTGACATTAAGTTTAAGACCTTCATTACAGAAGCTGTAACATATGTTGGAAAGAAAAGCTTGTTTAAATAATGAAATATGTATATATATATTAAACTGAAGGCTTCCCTCCTGTTGATCCACAGCTTAAGCATAAAGGAAAGCCTAAAAGGGGAAAATATAGAGAGATGTGTAGGAGGCCCATAATATCAAGGAATATTAGTATTTGTGATCAGAAGGCAGGTAAATGGAAACTAACTGCAAATAGACAGGTCAACTGCTTAGTCAGTGCTTGCTAGGAACATTTTGGCTATTCTAAGATCAAATGTGAAATGAAATGTACTCTCACGGGTTGGTTTGAGCCATCTGGAGAATCACTGATGTGCCCTCAGCACCCTGGTAAATTATAATTAAAGCTGGTTCTATAAATACAGAGGGAGACAGAGAATAATGGTGAAAGAGAAAAGAGCAACCGGAAAACACTCACCTCCAGTTAGTTACATAAGAAAGATATTTGACTGAGCATTTGGTTCCAGTCTGCAGTTGTGTAAAGGAAAGGACAAGAAACTAAGAGATTCTGGCATGCAGATCATCCCATCACATTAGCTGAACTATAAATTTAATATGAAAATATGATTGTTCTAAGCTATGACACTCATTAATATGGGTTGCAGGAAGGAATTGGTAAAACTGTGAGAGGGACTTTTAGGGAAAAGACAATGAACTTGGACAGGAGGAGGAGGAAGAGAACAGAGCATCAGCCCTCTTTCATTTAAACTGTGTTGAGTTTTCAAAAGCATACACACAATAACAGCAGGGACATTTCTAAAATGAACAAAAAGACAACTTCTTATGATAGACTGGCTTACCCCTTGATGAGCTATAAAATTCTATATTAAAAATGATTAAAAGTCATGATACTAAGTCAGATTCTTTGCAGCAGCATTTTATTTCTCAGACAGGCCTTCCTTTTACTAATTACCAGATTCTTCCAGGTGGGATAATATTTTCAAAATACTCATTTCAAGAAAAAGAAAATACAAAAAAGTAAGGCTGTAACCTTGATAAGAGTCACCTTGACAAGAACATGTCTCCCACCATGCGTGACCCTCTCCTTGCTTTATCTTTCAAACCAGACTCACTGTTCAGGTATCTCAGTGGCATATAAACTCTAGCACAAAAAATAACTGTAACACTAACTTGTTAATCACCTAACAGTTACGGTAGTTGCAAATCCTCTGCTTCTGGAAGGGGATGAGAAAAGCAAAATAAAGAGACCACAAAACTAGAAGAATATGATACAATCCTTGAGTCATATGGGCATTCATAACTATGGTTAGTGAAGAGAACAAAGACTATTATAACTTTGTAGTATTACAAGTAATTCTCATTAATTGAATCTATGTTGTAAGCAACTGAACCACATGCTTTGCATTCTATCCTTTAACATAAGTAGGTATTGTTATGTATGCTTTATGGATGAAGTAACAGGTTCAGAGAAGCAACATGGCCAAGGGATCTTGGCCAATAAATTCTCTAACTGAGATTCAATTTCAGACAATTCCAGCCTTGAGTTCTTGCCTTTATACAAGATTACTTCCTCTCTGAATCTTGTAGATTGTTTATAATGAGCAAGTAGATTATATTAAATAAACCTAAATATGATTATAAAATCAAAAATAAAATTTTAAGGTCTAATAGCAAAACTAATACTTTATATTAATATTTCATTTTAATGTTCCTAAAGCATTTTCACAAAATTAATATTTTATATTAATATATCATTTTACTGTTTCTGCAACATTTTCACAAACCCTAGATTATTTGATCTTTATAATATCCCAATGATATGGGCAAAGCCATTGTTTTCTCTACAGATGAAGTAGCTGTAACTTAGAGAGATGAGTGACTTCTTTATGGTTCCAAAACTTGCAAACTGAGATTTGGATGCAGGCCTTAAGATTCCCATTCCCAGGTGCCTTCTCATTCTTCTGGTGTCCTGGGTTGGGTAGTGCAGGCTACTGGTATAGATTCACCTACAGATGAGTTTTACTATGAATTTCCCAAAAAAGCACCATTAAGGTGTTTGGAGTCTAAAGGGCCCATTTAGACTCCAAACATAAGGGCCATTTACGCTTGGTCCATGTTTTCATTAGAGTTTAAACAACCCAATATCATTCAAATTTCAGCCTACATAGCAAGATAAGTGATAGTGACTTAAATAATTATTAATAATTATTACTAATTGCTGACATCTGGAAAGTGTCACCTGAAAAGCATGAATGCTTTATTTCCAATAAACAGAGTCACTCAAGAGTAAAACAACAGTTACTCTAATATTTCAGAACATCTTCAGTATCATTTAGTGCATCCTTGTTCTGAAAGAGGTTTCTCCAACATAAGTAAATAATTATTATCTCAATAAGGGGGTAAATTCTACTTTAGCTGGTAAAAGCCAACCACTTGGCATGTTGCAGGTACTTGGTAGTAAATAGATGAATAAATTAGTGAATAGATGATGATAGTAGCCAGATCCATTGAAATCACTTCCTGTACTGTCTTTAGGAATTTTGATATTTTCTGTTGAACTAATTTTCTCTATTTTTGATCTAATCAGGACATCAGTGATGCTGTTAGTATATGTGTACATGCAGACTATGTCAGTGAAGCAAATGAGAGATGTAAATATTCATATTTTGTGAGAATATTGGTTACATGTAAAATTGTATGTGATATGAATTAACTACCAAAACATATAATGACCTAAAAAACTTGAGAATGTGTTCATCTAGAAATTTCTTTACTTGAAGTATAAAGGATAACGAAGAAGCATAGAAACATTTGCTTGTGTGGACATTTACAAAGTGGTGTCACATCTTTCTTGTCCCAGCATTTCTAAGAAATAAGAACACATTATCCCAATAACATTGACCAAGAGAAGTGAAGTGGGCTGGGGAGGGGAGAGGCATGGGAGACATGCTTGAACAGGTTGTTCAAGTGATTCTGATGTGTTCCTCTTCTCTGACTCTGCTCATGAATAATTACTTGTCGATATTTCACTGTACTTAAAATTACAGATATGTTAATGGAAAATTTTGCCTTATTAAGTTCTGTCCTGTGATAATCCATTACAATTTCATAACAAAGATGTTAGTTAGTCATCATGCATTTTGAAATATTTGCATACAGTACTATATGTGCTGAAATTCTACTTGTGTCTTTATTCGTTGGAAATTAAAACCCACCTGGAAATGAATCCCAGTCATTTCACTTATAACTGTATGATCTTGAGGAAGGAACTGAACCTCCCTGATTCTCAGTTTCTAGTAAAATGGGGATAGTTCCAGATCTTACATGCTTCTTAACATTCAGTGAGAAAACAGGTAGAGTTTCTGGTATGATAACTGACATATAGTACTTGCTCAATAAAATGCTCAATAAGTACTTGCTCTTTCCCACATCTTGGTCAGTTGCCCAGAGTTAATTTTAGTAACCCTTACCTAGTGGGCAGTTTCAGTTGTTACATTTCTACATTTTTTTAAAACTTGGGCTTGGGTTGGGGGTTCCTGAATGGAGCTGGGCCACAGCTCCAATACTCTAATGGGAACAAGAGCTTTCAGGGAACAATATATTCACTGGACTTGGGCACAGAGAATCTCAAGGTGACCATTGTCAAGGGCAAGATCAGAGAGGTCAGTGCTCCTAGGCCAAGGCTAGGTCTGCCCTGTCCTCTCTTGTTGCCATCTTTTCCTAATCTTGGCCTTTATTATTCTTTCTTTTCTCACATATTCTGTCTGAAAGCAAGCAAAATCTCAATCCAAGACATTTTTCTTTTATTAGTCATTTTTTTGTTTTATGAAACACATGGTGTTTGACCATTTCCATGTTAATCAGCTGTTGCTGTTCAACCACTTGGGATATGAGAACACACTTGTGAAGGACTGAATTAGCCTTTCATTTAGTGGGGAAGAATAAGGAATTTAATTCCTTTCCTAACCCAGAAGAAGGAAATACATGTCGGGATCAACTTTTCAGAATTTTGTTCAATATCCTTGCTCTGAGTCAAACATTACTTTTTAAATGGAATTCATTTCTTGGTTCTTCCCTGGAAGAACTCCTCAATCTTCAAACAACAGATCATTGGAAAATTACTCCTATTGTGTCAACTTGGCTTTCTCTTTAACCTCAAAATTCAGCTTTTGTGCTTGTTTATCCAGTTTTCTATCTCTTCTTTTCCCTTCCCCAAAAGAAGTGGCATGGTCTGATGGATGTCCAACTTAAGGCACAAGGGCAGAAAAGATGGATTCTAGTTCAGCTGGTTGTTGGAATGTGGAGGAGGTACCGATTTGCTCACTTTTTTCATCTGTATAGTGGAGATGGTAACTCTAATACAACTTCCTCCTTTCAACTTCCAGTCTGGACGCTTTCACTCTGGACACTCCTTGTGGATGGTGCTCAGAACACTCCAGGTTCATGGTGATTGGCCTTCAGATACTGCCCGCAGTGCCACTGAGTGACAGCCCTGGGGACTGGGAGCGATTGTGGCTGCTTCCTCCTGGATCTTTATCCAGTGAGAGCTCTGGGACTAATCTGACGACCATCCTTATAAACAGTATAGGTTTATGGCTAGACGGTTGGCTCTGAATCACTTCAAAAGATAAAGTTGGCATTTAGTTTGGATGACATTAAGATTTGGCATTCTACAGTACAGAAGAGAAAATAAAATTCTCATTTCTAGTATTTTCATTATAGAGTAGTAATAACCACCTCAAGATTGTTCTAGGTGCTTAACTGATTAAGAAAACAACCATTTATAAGCTGTTAATAAAAAACTTAAACCCATTTAGCCAGCCTTTAATTCTCTGTATCTTAAAATGACCTCTTTTGTAGGACTTTGCTTTGAATCTTACTCCTTTGTGATGAAAAAGTCCTCATCTTCATTTTGCTTTGTAAGGAATTTCTCCACCCTCTTCTATGCTTATCGCCACATCACTTTTAAAATCAGCTTAGCAGAGTAACGGAGACGTGACCTTTCCAGTTGAAACCAAACATCTTTTCATCAGCGGGAGGTTTGGCTTTCGGCATGAAATTACCTAAGGTGATTTATTTACTATTTATTACTAATTTTAACATGTTAAAATAGACTCACCCTGACTCACCAAACTGACAAGTTCCTGGATAATAAAGAAAAAGCTCATTTCAGAATAGAAACAACAACTGCAAATCTGAGCTGAATTTGCTTGCAGAATTTCGATTGGTTCACATCAGTTCACTCACTTTACAGTAAATTCCAAGTCCATGGTCAGAAAATAAGTGAGTCTCAGTCAGATAGAAGAGAGCCTTAATAAAGCAGGAGCCCACAGCCCTGGCATTCTACTCAGCAGTGCAATGAAAACTCAGGCACTAATAAGCTGGATTCGGAATTGTCTTTCTGGGAATATCTGTATGTTGCAGGAGGCTCGTTCTTTCTGCAGCATCTTCTGTGCTTTCCTGTGAGACGGCTGTAGTAAAGCAGGACTTGCTGTGCTCTTGTGCTTTAATCACTTGTGTAGCAACACAGGACAATATTATTGTATCATACAGCCAGCTGACAAGAAGAGATTAAACCTTATTTCAACAGCTATACATTAAAGCTCCAAATCAGTCCACGGAACTAGGGTGACCTCCAATGAACCTTTGCTGGATGACTCAGAAGCAAGATGCGGCCAGGTTGTGGCCAAGATGGATTTTGAGAAAAGGCGAATTTTGAATTTTCTACCTCACTGAATTCAGTAGAGGCTGCTGACCCAGAGCTACTCCACACAAAAAGAAAAATGAGCAGAGAGTCTCTGAAAGCAAGGTTACTAAAAGGACTCAAAGGAAATTTATTTTAAATAAAAAGAATGACTGCTCATCATGTTTTAAAATCCCAGTGGTCACCACAGGCCTCAATACCCCATCTTTGTTGAGCACTTACTGTGTGCCATTGCAACAGAAATGGAAACCCAATGCAAAAGGGCAGCCTTGAAGTCTCTTTTGTCCTTTGTTCTTCCACGTGGCAGATCCAGTTTTTGTAGTTTCAGTTCAAGTCTGCCAATTTGCATTAGCACATCATCCGCCTGGTTACCAAGAAAATGTGCCTGAAGAAGAAAATCAGAGTGTGTTCATGGTCATTAGGCTTGGAGCAAGAACATGAGTCAGCAGTTTTGAACTGCACAGCTGGGGAAGAAACAGGCCTGGGAGCCAGCAGAGCTCGCAGGGGAATCTCCGCTGCCTGGCGCGCAAGCTTTGCCGCATCCACCGTGCATTGCATCCGCCCCTGGCTACCAGCGCGGGTGGGGAGACACAGGACACAGAAGCTCCTCTTCGCATGCATCTGCATTTTCCTAGTCCTTTAACAAGGACCAAACTGTAAGGGCAAAACATACATTTGACAGTAGTAGTTATATATGAATCTTTGTTTTTGAAAGAAATAGAAAAAAAGGTGAAAATTAATTTATTCTGATTTGCTTTGGACATTTGATATCATTGATATATGAAAGCAATACTAGTGTGGCTGATTTATGGCATGCACAATAAATGTACGAGAGCTGCAAAAATGATTTTAAACTCCTGTAATACTGGCAATAATCTAGATAATGGACAGTCTGCTTTTTTGTCTCACAAAACAACCTTTAAATCTTCATTTCTTAGCTGGAAACATGAAGGCACAGGCAGGTCAAGTGACTTTTAGATCTAAAGTGAGGAAAGTTGCTTGATGGTAAGCTAGGTCTTGAACCCAGACCTCCAGATTCTTTTAGAGCTTTCTTGCTACACCACAGCTACCAAGGTTATCAGTCAAAAACTCTCTCTACCCCTGTCAGCACTTTGGGCTAAGACTTTGGGCTAAAGCGCTGCATTTCATGGGGAATCTGTGATCAGGGGCAAAGAATCAGTTGACCCCATGATCAATCAGGAACCCCTTGGAGGGCTTCATCGCATAGACTGTTTTCTAAGGAGCCAGAAAATTGCCTGCAGTTGCCTCCAGGACTACCATCTAAAGGAGAGAGGAGAATCAGAGCAGAAACGGGATGATGTTTAGGAGGTGGGCATGGGCGGCATGTGGATGCAGGACCCCTGCGTATTCATGGGAGGGGTGGCAGGGGAGGGAAGTGAGCAATGCTTAGGCCGCACCCCACTTTCTTTGCAGTTCTGCCCCGGCCATCCTTCTCTCCCTGGTCTGTGTGGGGTGCCATCTTTCTGTGGCTCATCCAGGTGATGCTCTAATGCCCACAACTCTGTGCCGATGGGATTATTTTGATGGCTCTATACAAAGAATGTTTCTATCAATGATATGCTGTTGATTAGCTGAATGCATTGAGTATAAACTTCTTTCTGCATTGGGGCCCCTTAGAGCAGTGGGAGTTTTTATTTATTTTTCAAGTCAGGTGGCCATATTTTGGGTCTCCTCTCAGGATGAGAACAAACCACTTGTGTGTACCTCTAACAAACTGTACATTGAAAACTGCCTTCAATACATTTATTTTTTATTTTAGAAAAAATATTAATATTTTTGTATACTTCAATAGAATTATCAGACTATCCACTTATGGTAGAACAGTCCTCTTGGACTGTTTTTTATTTAGAAAAAATATTTTTTTTAGAAAAAATATTAATATTTTTGTATACTTCAATAGAATTATCAGACTATCCACTTATGGTAGAACAGTCCTCTTATTTTAGAAAAAATATTAATATTTTTGTATACTTCAATAGAATTATCAGACTATCCACTTATGGTAGAACAGTCCTCTTGGGAAACCAGACCTCATATGGGTAAAGAAAGAAATAAAATATTGTGACGATAAATCACATACACATTTATGTTGGCTCTAGCAGCAAAGCAACTTTATAAAATGTGGTTATAAATTATTGAAAATTTTCTTGAAGATGTAAAAGTATAGATAAAAGTCATCTAGAGGGGGAAAAATTGCCATGAATTGTGTGCATTTCTTAAATGATTCATAAATTAGAAGTTAAAACAAGTATTTATTTAGATGCTTGTTTGTTTATAAAATGTTTTTGTCAAAAATAATTTAATAAGAATGGTAACTGCTTTTACCCAAATTCAATTTAAAATTTAAAGACTAGTGTACCACAGTGTAGGATTCATCATCATAAATGTTAGAGATTTGGGGGCCAATCATTATAGCACCATTTAATCAAAACTTACTTCTAAGCGCACGTGTATGCTTGGCCAGTTGTGAAGGCAGATTGTGCTGTTGCTGCTTCTCATCCATTAGGACTCCTCTCTCAGGGCACTCCAACTAAGAAAGTATGGACATATCTACCAGTTTCGAATGGGGTCTGTATGTATCCCAAGCTAGAGCAAGGTCTACTTGAATGTAAAGTCATGTGACTTGAGCAATCAGTAGGTGTCTACTTGGGAATGTTTGGTGTCCTCATCCATAAAGTATAAATATTAATAATATCAAACTTGTAAATGCCGGCATGGGTGTGAAAGCCCTTGATAAAGGTAGAATGCTGTGCAAATGTCAGCAGTCTTTTCTAACTAGAGGACAAAGAGTTCATCATGGTGTTGGTGGACTGCTCTGCTCTGATGGAAATACCGTAGCACTTCCATCAGAGATGGAATGAGAGATTTCTCAACGTGAAGGTTGATTTAAACACATTCAGTGAGTGTGCACTCTGAAACTATAGGAAAGTTATTTCATTTATATAGTGGTGAATGAAAAAAAAATCAGAAAATCTGGGGTACTGATCACTTAATAATCAGGAGAAAACAGTTCAATCAGCTTTAATTTCTCAAAAAATCATGGTTTCCAACAAAAGAATATGACTCCTCCAGAGGAGAGAAAAAAGCAGAAGAAGGACATAGCACCCTGCTATGTAGTCCATAGGGAGGACATATGTTTTACCTAAGGAGACACATGTTTTATTCAAATGGCCCCTTTTACAACCAGAAACATTTACCCTTGTGAAGATGATGAGAATAAGGTGATCTAGAATTTATCTTTGAGAAAGAGCTTAGCACTTGAAATGGAACGGAATGCCTAGCCAGGAAACGTTGGATAGAATTTCAATGTTAAAAAATAAAGTGTGATTTAAGTGTCAAGAATGATATGGGCCTTCTTCCTCCCAATTCTGTTGCCTGAATTCAGCATCTCCCCTTCGAAGTCGCCTGGCTTTCAGCTGTAGCTGATCATGTGGGAAAACTCACTGGAAGCAGTAGGAAGGAGCCCGTCAACCCACAGGGACCTGGAAATGTGGGAGGAACAGTTATTAACAATCCAGTTATGAGACAGACTTACAGATGAGGACTTCAAGCTGAAAGGAGCTCTGGGAGTATTCATCTTGTAGAGGTGGCCGTCCGCACAGAACTCCATGACCATCTTCGTCTTCATTCCCTGGATAACTGGGAAAATTCAATATTCTATGCTGTGCTGGTCAAATTTTTGTTTTTGATTTTGGTTTTTCAGGAGGAATAATAAAGTGTAGGAAAGAAAAAGTTGTAAATCATTTAGGAGGAAGGAGGATGTGCTAGAAATAGTCATTGTGGAAAGAATATCATATGATATGTTTATAAGAAGGCAAATTTTGTTGCAAGGGAAATGAGGACCAAATCAATATGGGGTAAAGGAGGTGCCAAATCATAGGAAAGAGGAGAGACAGAGACGTTTTTTGGACTTGTCAGAACAGCTCATGACTGTATTCTCTGTGCTAAGGTCTTAAAGAGTCTGTACATTTATTTATGTTTGCTCCGCAGACCACTGTAGCTATTTAGTTTCAGCATTCACCTCCCCCTACAGACAGACATTGCTTTATTTCTAAAATACCTTGTGCAGGGCCAAACAATGTTTCTTCTGTTTCCTAGGATGTAGGCTGGTGACAGAAAGTAGACCCTGGAGAACGGAAGCACTTGGCTTCAAATAAAATATCTGCGTTAAATATTCCGCTTTCCTGAAGCTTTATGCGAGTACAGTACCGAAGGAATTGGCACAGTGGCAAGGGCTCAGGCTCGGTGTGAACAAATCTCCACATTGACCCCATCGACGGCCTAATACATTAACATCTCGCCGGACCCAGGAGGGGCAGCCGGAGCACACAGTTTCTTGGGGGCACTGCTGTTGCCTCTCTGGTTAGAGCATGATGCCATTCAGACCTGGGCTCTGGCTTGGTATGAATTGATGTCGGTTAAGTTCATACAGCTAATTGTCTGTAGCACCAGTCAAATGCAAGAAAAATGTGAGTACTCGAGATGAGCTAAGTGCCGACACTAGGAGCTCAGTACATTTGCTATTGCTTGGGTGGGTGGTAGGTGTGTTTACTTCCCCTCTGGTATCTGGACAAATGCCCAGGTCCAGGCCTCTGGCTAAGCAGAGGGAGTCAGAGAGAAGTTACCAAAGGGTTGGCTCCAGCAAATGACCTTTGCTAGCAGCTGTTTGACCATTACAAACAGAGAGGATGTGGAAGAGCCAAGTTCATTTTGCAACTGGAGTTCTTTGGGTGTTCAGTCTCTTTGTAATATACTGTTAATGTGATTAAAATTGAGGCATTTAGAGGGCTTCCCTGGTGGCGCAGTGGTTGGGAGTCCGCCTGCCGATGCAGGGGACGCGGGTTCGTGCCCCGGTCCGGGAAGATCCCACATGCCGCGGAGCGGCTGGCCCGTGAGCCATGGCCGCTGAGCCTGCGCGTCCGGAGCCTGTGCTCCACAACGGGAGAGGCCACAACAGTGAGAGGCCTGCGTACCGCAAAAAAAAAAAAAAAAATTGAGGCATTTAGACCTAAACGGTTGTTGGGATAAATTAGAGACATCAAAACTGGCAGAGTTTAGTTTTGAAGAACACCATTCTGTCAGCTCTCCCTGAAATTTAATCACTCTTAATATCAAGCTTTTTTTCTTCATGATGTGAAATTTGGCAGTGAGCAAAATCAACAAGGTCACAGCTTTGAAGAGGAATTCGTTGCATTTTGGCAGAAGAATGGTGGCGATTCTAATGCCTAAGAATGCTTCTTTCACAGGACCTAAGAGAAAGCAGCTATTAATTATTTAGATTACTACAGGGGGGATGGAAGAAGTTCACGTGTGTAAATATGCGTGTGTGTTTGTGTGTGCATGCACGTAAGTACACGTACACGGAAACTGAAGCCAATTTGGTGAAATTGATTTTTTATGCAATCTGCTGCCTTTACATCCTTTTCCATTGGCCTTTCAAAAAGAAGAAGCAACAAAAATGCAAATAGAAAAATACTCTTAAACATGCATGTGACAGAGAAAACGTGCACAGAATGAGAATGGGAGAGAGGCTTTTGTATATCTACGCACACGTGTGTGCGCACAGTGACATTTTGGTTGCCCACACAGCAAGTGGAAAGCAACTTGATGGAGTCGAGTTAGCCATGTCTTGATGGTCTGACATGTCTCAAGCATTTCTGGGTGTCTCAGAACCAAATACTTGAAGAAGGCAAATTCAGAGGTTTCTTTGAATAGTATTTATACCAGACTTCTAGATTTTTTTCTTGGTCTGTCTCTATATCCTCAGACTCCTTAAATCTACTGCAGAAGGGATGGAAAATAGGTAATTGACTTACTGGCTTATGAATTAATAAGAGTTTCTAGGCTATTTCCCAAAGGACCCTTCACCTCTTCCTCCAGACATACACAGACACACACACAAAGGCACACACATGCACTCAGAATTATCTGCTGTTCTATATATATGTGTTGTGTGTCTGCCAGATTAGGAATGGCATTTATTTTCAGGGTATTTTAAAGATTTCCCTGCAGGTTATCCAAACAGTAGCTTTGGAAAAAAAAAACCTCCTAAATGACCACATTCAAATTGTCTTTTGAATGATGTCCTTGCTAACCAGGAAAATAAGCTCACTCCAGTATGCCTGAGGCAGTACTAAAAAAGAATCAGGCAGTGGCCTTAATGAAAATCCAGTTTTAGGACTAGGAGAAACTTAATATACTGTATCTTTTCTCTGAGGTCATGGCTCTATCCTCGAGGAGGTTATAGCAGATAATATTTAAGGCTGGAAAGCATCACGTGTAAAATATGCACTGGGAAGACAGCTTTAATTTACACTACTCCTGCATGTGCAAGGGAAGAAAATGGAGCCTTTAGTTCTTATGATGTGTCAATTTCAGGCTTTTTACATGATCAGGCAAAAGGGCAGAGTGGGCTGTGGGTCTGGGGACCAAGTTCTTCCCATTTTAGACCTTGATTCTGTCTAGTTTGTGACCTTAGACAAGTCACCTCCCCTATTCAGGATTCTTATCTGTAAAATTAGGATGAACGTATTGATCTCCATACCATTGTGGTTGAAAAGCATGAAGAAGATTCTTAGATTTCAAAGTATTTTGAAATTAACAAAGCGTTTTACAAATATAAGCCATGATGTTAGGGATTTACACAGAGGAAAAGTAATGCATGTAACTAGAAAGGGCAGAACTTCCTCCTAGTGGGGAAGAGGCTCCTGAAAAGGCAGAAGGGACTGGCTGCATTATTTAAGGCAGGTGGCATGAGACAGTGGTATAAGTGCCTTTTCCACCTCTGTCTCCCAAGTGGCCACTTGGTTTGAGTGCTCACAAGGTCAATTTGAGTTGAATTTCCAGTGTGCTGATGTGTGTTGATGTCACTGTTGCTGAGAAACTTGTATTTCCCCCAGAGATGATTTGATACCTTTTCTATAGATTCTGAATTCCTGATCTTTTCCCCCTCGTAGTGCTAATGTAATGAAAACAGAATTCTTTCATAACAATCCTAAGCCCTAGTTAATTCTCCCGCTGACTGTAACTGTGAGTCTCTGACCTCAAAATCCACAGTGCAGTCTGTTGCTGGTGGAGTATTCTAACTAGAGCACAGGACTGCAGTGGTTAGTAGGAGAACATCAAGTAAAAAGAGTCTTATTTTAATTCATATTGGAACTTACCAACAAAGGAAAAGACAGTTCCTCTTGGGCCTCAGATGCTAACAGGAACAAGGTTCTTCCTGTGGGGAAGGGAACCTCAATGTTTTTTCTAAAAAGTGTCCAGCTTTTAAATTACCAGCCTGCTCAGTCCCCTAACAACCTAATAGTAGCCTCTCTATAAATAGCTTATCTCATTACATTCTTGTTTATTCTGTCTAGATGGTTTTGTGCTTCATCCTTGCCTGCTGTTCATAGATTCCTAGGCTCAAAGCCAGCTTTGCATTTTCATCCTTTGGCATAAGCAGAGCATGGAGTGGAAATAAAGAGGACAAAGGCAGTGATTTCCTCTCTATACCCGCCAACAAGTGCCCTGTCCCAGTGGCCCCAAGGGGCCAGAGTAAATGACACTTTTTTCAAGAATGTGAATGATCTAGGTAAATTACAAAACGTTAGATAAATACACACATATATGCATATGTGAATAAATGTGTGCATGTATGTATATATACACATATTCATGCATATATGTGCATATGTACACACACACATATATACATACCTGTTCTGTAAGAATATGTCCAAAACTAAATAAAAGGTAAGGAAGACGATGAGTGCCATCTCGTGGAGAGCCCTACCACTACATTTCCCAAATTATCTCTACAACAAACATTTTTTAAATGCCAAGCCAATATTGCTTGGAGTAAAGATTTTCTTCCTACCTTTCCAAGTTGTTCATCCAAATCATAATGTGTCCACTACATACACAGTGTCATGGTCCAGTGTGCCAGGATACACCTTAGGGAAGGCACCGTGTTCATGGAGATGGGCGCTGTGATGAATCAGTAGAGATGCATTCACTACTGACTCCAGCTCAGGCAAACGTCTCAAAAGTTATGACAATCAGTGACAAAGCTGATAACGGACTCCAGGACTCACAGTGTTTTATACATGACACCGTCCTGTGACCAGCTGTTGCTGCAGCCACGATTTTGCACAATGTAATCCAATCACATTGTTCGCAGTCTGCCCACATTCAAAGCTCAGTTGATCAAGCCTTTTACTTTCTCTCAGTTAACTGGCATCACAGCCTCGTAGCCTAGCTACATGCATACTTCTATAAGCAGTATTAATGCTCTACTGGATCAGTTGCCTGAGATGCATACATATACACAATGCCTGCTCCTACTTGTTGTATCTCGATATGCACAAAAAGGTGAACTGACTTCTTCCTGCTGCAGACATGACCAAGGACATAGGTTCTCATTCCCGGGAGTGTGAGAGTCCATGGTAAAATGGAGTTTCTGCCAAACATTACATGAGCATGGTTAACTAATACCCTCTCATCACTCAGCAGGAGAAGAAAGTGTTTTGTAGCTATTACACAAGTAGCCGCATCAGAGCTTTTGGCAATGAGTGAAAAAAGGACACTAATAGTAAGACTAGCTTACAGGTACCCTTTCATTCACTCATTCAGCAAATACTATAAAGTGCTATGTGTGTTGTCTGCACTATGGATAATGCAAGCGATCAAACCAGGCAAGAACTGACAAAGCTCCCTACCTTCAAAGGGCTTCCATTCTAGTCAGGATTATAGACAATAAGTAAGTGAAACATTCTGTTTGTTAGAGGACGAGAAGAACTAAGGAGATAAATAAAGCAGAGAAGAGGAGAGAGAACGCTGAGGGGGGGAGTGTTACAATTTACAGAAGGTTGCCAGGGAAGGCCTCATGAGAACATGACACTTCTGTTGAAACTTGGAGAAAAGAGAGCAAGGTTTGCAAATGTGCGCAGCAAAAAGCAAAGAGCCAGACAGACCTATGCCTGGCAGGCCAAGAAATAGATTTCCAAGTGCTAGGTTAGGTTCTTTTTCCACAACACTGATAGAAATCCTGTTTGACAGTGAAAAATCCAGCACACCAGGAGATTGCCCAATGTGCCAGAGCCGGTAATTGGTGGATTTAGGTGGGAACCCAGCCTAGCCCTGGGCTAGATATTTTTACCCGCTAAACCCAGTAGCTGATCAGATGGGTCTCTTTTGGAGGTTAGGGAGGAGGAACTGTGGCAGGCTCAGAAAGAAAGAGTGTTATTAGGGACAGAGCCTAGAAATACCTCAGGATTTTTTTTTTTGTAAAAAATAATTGGTACTTTTCCCTACAGACTATATTCTTGTCATAAATCCAAGGAATAAAATATTAATATGTGACCTCATCTGATAGTCCACATTTTCGTATTTAAATTAGACCTTATAAATAAAATCGAATATTATAACAGCATATGGACCCGTAACTTCAGTTACCAATCCGGTGATGCTCCACCTGGGTTCTTGCAGAGTTCTTGAACGGGAGGAATGAGGAAAATAAAGTAACTGTGCGCCTGCCAGAGTACAGAGGAATTGACCTTTGTCCAGCCATATCAGATGGTTTGAGCATTAGATTGATGGTCAATGTACAGAGGAAACGCATCCCAGCCCAACAGCGCATGCTCAGAGCAGAGATGCTACAGCGTTATCACGTGGGCTGAGTACTCCCCTTGCCCGCAGGGTAGGAGACGCAGCGCTCACACCACCAGCCATTTGGCATCGGGAACAGGCAGCACAGTCACCACACCGGCACTGCCTACAGCCTGCCCTGCCTCCTAGGAGGGATTTCTTTCGCCCACAGCTGGAGCAATCCAACCAGGGTAGTGTTGAAGTAGGCTGCTCGCCTGGTGTTGGTGCAGCCCCCTGTGGACGGCCCATTACACAGCTCTTGTTTTCCCGCCCCAGGAGGACCCCAGATCAGCTTGCCCACAGTGAGTGGGACAAAGCAAATCGGAGCTGCTTAAACATAGATGAGGTCATTTTTTTCTCATTATGAGTCTCATTACTCTTTGGAAAGCGCTTGAAGATCACTGGTTTCACTACCCTCAGAGTGTCACCAGGCTGGTCATCAGGGGGACCTGGGAACTCCTCTGCTGACCAAGTTCCAGCCCACACCCACACAGGTGAGAGTCAATTCTAGTCTGAAGTCTTTCTGAGATTTGATAACCTTTTTGATTCCCCATTTCGATATTTAACAGCAATAATAGAAAAGTGTTTGGAACATTTTATACCCCTCTTGCTGTCCTTTAAAGTTTTTTTTTCCTTCTGTTTCCAAAAGAATAGTTACAATTTCTGAAGTTAATTCACTGACTGCTTGAAAACCATTCAGTTGTCCTGAAGAATCTGGTTTCACCTCACAGTAAGATCTAGAAATCACATTTTATACTTTCTGTTCTAAAAAGTGATAGATGTTAAATATGTCCTGTTCTGTCTTGGCTTCTTTCTTTGACTTTTTTTTTTTTTTTTTGGTTCTCTTATCTCATTGACTCCCTTATATCTCACAGGAAGAAACCCTCATTATTTAAAGAATCAGTACTGATTTAAAGGTATATACACAATTTTAGCATGGGAGGTTCTGCCACAAGTGTGGTTATACCAAGTGGTGTGTATGGAGAAGGGAAGCAATTTGGGGGGGCAGGGGTGGCCATATAACGAAATGACTCGGGTAACACGGGAGGGAAGTGGAGTGACCTGCCTCAGGGGTGGGACCTCCACAAAGGCTCTTGTTGGCCCCAGCCCCAAACTGAAGGGGCTTCTTTTCCCTCCTCTTCTGGTTGTCCTGCCTTCCTGCCCCCTCCCTGGGTCCTGCTTTCCTCAGGGTCTTTCTTTTCTTTCTCTCTCAAAATTTTCAGATAAGAGATAGTACTAATATCAGCTGCCTTTACTTGAGCATGTGTGACAGTTAAACACTGCTTATTGTTAATCCTTTTAAAAATCCAGCTTTTTGCATATAAAAAAAGAAGTGCAAAGAAATTAAGAGATTTGTCCAGTGCCACACAACTGCTAAGGGGCAGAGGTGGGAATTAAACCCAAACTGGGCAGACTCTGAGCCCATCCTTCTTACATACTGTGCGACCACTTTGTGCCTGGGTGATGACTTGTTCCAGAAGCACTTGCATTTTGATTGTGATCATATTCAAAAGGTGAAGGGATGAGTTCCAAAGTTGAACTCCCAGACACTTGCAGACGTTGGAGAGGATGGGAGTAAAATAGCAGGGGGTCTTCTTTTACGGGGTCTTCTCAGCATCTTTCCCTTATGCAGCGTATGGCCCTGTGCATGTCAGTTCAACCAGCATTTATGGAACACATCTGTCAAGCTCTGTGCGAGGCTCTGGACATGATAATGTGGTGGTTAAGAACCACACTTCCCTTCTCCCTTCCTTGATAGCCTGTCCTTTTCTGGAAAGTTTGACTTGTGGAGCAATGTCTCCAGGATCTATTCTTTTTTATTCTTATTAAAAATGATTCTCATCCCACCTTAGCAGAATCCTATGACATCAGTTGCTAGGGATGTTTAAATTTTTCATTCCCGTGCCCAATACTGACTGAACTTTTCACATTTAGATTTGATCTGTTCGTCATTTGGAGAACGGTAAGCATCTGAAAGATGGTATTTAGTATGCCTGGTATTAAGCTTATACTGAAGTAAAAGACATGAAAGAGTCTAAAATTTGTCACCATATGAAAGCAACAGAAGCCTGCAAAGTGTCACAAGATACTCAGCATATCTTTAAATGGGCAAAACTAGTCCTTTTTCCACAGACAATGATTCAGTGACTGAAGGCAATTTTCTTGTCTTTTAACTTCTTAATTATTTTTAATTCAAATGACACATGCCTAGTTTCTTTACCTGCTCCCCCTATGACTTTTGGATACCTTTTCTGTAGCTCTCCCAGGATGTGGTTTGCTTGTACATTATCTTTCTTAACATGTGGTGTTCAGAGTTAAAGACAGTATCTCAGTGGGGGCCCATAAGACAAGAGTTCATGATCATCTAGTTGATCTGGAAACCACTTTTTGTCTTAGCTTAGATGGTGTCCACTTGTTTAGCAGTTTTCTCAAGGAATTGGTTTATATTGAGCTATCCCACTCAGAGCTTTTTCTCCCAAATTTCTTTAAAACTTTTTCTTTATCCTTAAAATTAAAATCAATTAAATTAAATGACACACATTTAAAAATTCTCAAAGGAGAAATTTCTGTTTACACTGATAGTATTTTATCTTGTTAATATCAAATGTATTTTCTCAGCTTTAAAAAAATTTTTTAATTGAAATATAGTTGATTTACAACGCTGTGTTAGTTTCAGGTGTACAGCAAAGTGATTTAGATATATATATATATAAACTCTTTTTCAGATTCTTTTCCATTATAGGTTATTACAAGATATTGAATATAGTTCCCTGTGCTGTACAGTAGGTCCTTGTTGTTTATCTATTTTATATATAGTAGTGTGTATCTGTTAATCCAATGCTCCTAATTTATCCTTCTCCCTCTTCCCCTTTGGTAACCGTAAGATTGTTTTCTATGTCTGTGAGTCTGTTTCTGTTTTGTAAATAAGTTCATTTGTATCACTTCTTTAGATTCCACAAGTAATTGATATATATTTGTCTTTCTCTATCTGACTTATTTGGTTAATCTATTTTCTCAGCTTTTTGAGGTGTTTTTTCATCTTGGTGATAGTGGGGAAGGTTCTGGAACTGATGAAACAAAATTAGTTATGGGATGAAAATGGTTTAAGTTAAGTGACAGGTACTTAGTGGCTTTTTCTACCATCTTGTATTTTTTGCATATGCATGAAATTTTCCAAAATAAAAATTAAAAACATTACCCATATATTATATTTTTGTTTATACCTAGCCTTAACCATCTCATCTAACAATACAGCAAAAATTTTGCCCAGTGTTTTGCTGAAATCAAAATACACTTTGTCAAAAACATCCCTCTCAGTTAATTGTCTGGCAAATTTTCAGAATTCCTCCAAAATTGGAATTAAGCATTAAAAAATTAAATGACAAAGAAAGTTTAAAAAATTATTAAAATCTCTGTTAGTTTGGTTTCCAATCTTGGCCATAACTTTGTCACATATAACAGTATTCCCTTGTTATTCTATCACTGCCATAGCATCAAAGTTGTACATTTATGTATATTTTGGGACCTTAGTTATTAGCTAGGCTGAGTCCAAGGATGAGGCAGCTCATCCATATATGAAGAGAGGTAAAGGTCACTGGGTGCAGAGACATCAATGGGAATAAGAAGGAATCATATTTACCAGAATTCCTCTAGGGGAAAGGAGTTGCAAGAATTACTTTGATAAGACTCTGGGGATGAAAATAAAGACTTCCAAGAGTCATGCTCAGGTTACAATAAAAAAGTCTCTAACCTGATTCTGAGGATGGTGGGTCAGGTAAGGGCAAGGAGACATTTGTGGAGTGTTAAGCTCATCTGGGATGAGGACTGAATTACTCAGATCAGCTCAGCACAGCTGGAGCACCCCTGCTAATCAGCCTCACCCCACAGCACATCTAACTCCTCTCCTTAGTACATATTGAACAAATATTTTTAAACCATCGGTCTGAAGGGACAACAAATTATTAAGTCAGCCCTGGGTCTCAGAATTTAATCTGCAAAAATTAAAATTATAAGCAGATTACTAGAAAGTAAAGGAACACTTTACTGACACTTTTCTAAAGATCTAACTCTCCGGATGATGTCATCTAATTTTGCTTCAGGAATTGTAAATGTTACATGTTCAAAGACTTAGGAGAGGAAAACACACAACTGAAAAGAAGTGAAATGCCAAAGAAAATGGACTGAGTCACAGCTCAGGACACCCGGCCACCCCCAGGGCAAAGTGAGAGTTATCCAGAAGGGCTTTGCCAAACCGGGCCGGCCAAAGGGCCAGAGTAGCTACAAGGACCATTTCCACCCTCTTCCCTGAGCACTGTAGACACAATTGCTCCAGATGCAGAGAACATCAAATTTGCTAACTCGCTCCAGGTTAAGAGAATGGCAGATACAGTCATGAGAATGGTTAGTAGTGTTTAATAAAGTTTTTGGGGGCGTATCTTCCAGAAGGCGGAAATGTGAAAGACGTGGTCTTGAGGGACCTCCACATCTCTCTCATCAGGCTGTGAAAATTAGTCTCCTCTTGTTGAATAGGAAAGGTTAGCATTTAATAGTTAATGAAGGCCAGATAATCTGAGCAGATAAGAGCAGATAAGAGTGTGCACAGACTGCATTTGGGACAATCCCAAATCCTCTTATCTCTTCTCAGAAAGTCTGCAGTTTGTAAGATATTGCTTTAAGGAGAGGAACAGAAGCACATAAGAAAAGAACCACTATCTTTTCCAAGGAATGCAGACTACACAAAGAGGTGCTGCTTTGTAGGTTTATGGGGAGCTACAACAACATACTATACTTTTTTCCCCCTGGATTCAATACACTGACCCCCTGGTAGCTCAACTTTAAAACATTTACACCATTGTGGACATATTGTAAGACTCCCTCCTTCTTTTGCTGCTTGCACTGCTCTGTGATCTGTATTGTTTTATACCCAAGTGGCTCGTAGTGTACTCCTATGAGGAAATGTTCTGAGCGTAGTGAAACCCAGGAGGAAACGGAGAGGGGGTTAAGCTTTCTTTGATGGAGGCATTCAGCTACCTTGTCTTTGCGCTCAGGGTTATTTAAGGGCAGACAGTAGCAAAAGTATCTTGCCCCACTTTAACTCTCCCCACTCCACCCCACCTTTTATGTCTCTCCTGGGACAAAGCTAGCCCAACCTCTCCAATTCCCTAAAAGTCCTATCAACACAGGTCATGATTTACTCCTTCCCTGGAGGCTTTCCCCATCCCTCCTTGACAGTATCTCCTCCGTTCACTGGGGATTGGATGTAAAAATTGCCTCCTGCCCCTGCTACTTCTGTGACTATCCAAAGTGTAAGCTCCTTTTCCTCTGTCTTCTCCCATCTTTTTATCCCCAAACACTTCTGTGCTTTTCTTCCTATTACATACCCAACTTTTCTCTTCTCCTCTCCCTCTCCCACTTTTCTTCTGTGTCCACTCTTATCCTATATCCACAATTCCCCTTGCCCTCAGCCCCTTCACTGAACATTCCCTGCACAACCTTGCCTTAGCTGGTGTTTGACTCTCCCTAAGGACCTTGTTTCCCCCAAATGGAGGTGGCCCAATTCCCCGGCTCCAGTAACTTGGGTAGCGTACTCCTCATTCTCAAGCCTACTTTCAGGCATGAGTCCTTCTCTATCATGTAAAAATCCTTGCTCTTTGGCGACTTGGAACATCCAACTAAATCCGCATCTCTCCTTACCTCCTTTACCAAATTCCTCGGTCTCCCTCTCATTCTTGGAAGCACCTAGCTTACAGCCTTATACTCCATCGTGGGTTACTTTTCCGGTTCACTTGGATTCCTCATGCAACACCCTGGCCTCTTGAATTTTTCATCTTTCCAGATCCAATAACTTTCAACTTTCCTCAGTTCAATGCCTCATTCTTATGATCCCATACTCAGCAAGACCCTTCTCCGATCACAGGGCCCTATGCTTCTCAAACCATAGGGTTCTGGGCTTCCCTGGTGGCACAGTGGTTGGAAGTCTGCCTGCCGGTGCAGGGGACACGGGTTTGTGCCCCGGTCCGGGAGGATCCCACATGCTGCAGAGTGGCTGGGCCCGTGAGCCATGGCCGCTGAGCCTGCGCGTCCGGAGCCTGTGCTCCGCAACGGGAGAGGCCACAACAGTGAGAGGTCCGCGTACCGCAAAAAAAAAAAAAAAAAAAAAAAAAAACCATAGGGTTCTGTTTTTCCAGCATCATCACTCTTGAGTCCCTCCACGATTCCTGGCTTTTTGTCCATCAACTCCTCCTACTTTCACTGCTCTCTCATCCAACTTAGACCCCCGTTGTAAATCACTTTAGTCACTTTCTTTTAATGTCCTTTCCTGCCTGTCCTCCCATTTTACCTGCCCAGCTGAATCTCAACCTTTGATCAATCTAGCTGTAGGTCTTCTCAGTTTTTACCTCACCACTGATGATTGTCGTGAATGTTACACAGCCATATGTATTCATGCTCCTCAAGTATTATGGTCTCCAATCCCACTCTTGACTTTTCAGTATTTGCTTTAAATATTGACTCCCTTTTCTCTGATTCCATGATAGGTCACCCCTGCTTCTAATGAGACATGTTTTAGTCTAATATGAGTTCATATCGGGTTGTTGTCTAGTCTCAAGGGCCTGGAATCACTCTAGATCTTTTTTTTTTTTTTTTTTTTTTTTTTGCGGTACGCGGGCCTCTCACTGTTGTGGCCTCTCCCGTTGCGGAGCACAGGCTCCGGACGCGCAGGCTCAGCGGCCATGGCTCACGGGCCCAGCCGCTCCGCGGCACGTGGGATCCTCCCGGACCGGGGCACGAACCCGTGTCCCCTGCATCGGCAGGCGGACTCTCAACCACTGCGCCACCAGGGAAGCCCCACTCTAGATCTTTTAAATGTCTTTGATATTCTGCTGTGATCCATTATGTTTTATACAGTAGAGGGGGGTTTTATACCATAGATTTGTGGTTTTGTACACTTTTGAGTTCACAGTGAGTACTTCTCTGTGGTTCTCATCCTTTCCTATCCCACCATGTGCTGGAAATACACTGTGTTGGAACTTACTGATTAGTATGAGCATTCATATTCTTACACTTCAGTGAATAATTCTAAAACCTCATCTTGGTTATTTCAACAGGCTTTGACTTCCTGTAGAATTCTCTGCTCTTTTCCCTTCTGTGATTGAATTTCCTGGAAGTCTCTGCTCCACCCTCAGGGATCCCTATGGCCCAGTCAGCCCGAGCTCCATCCTAAGGAAAGAGAGAGTCAGTTTCTTTTCAAATTTTATTTTTTGAGAGCAGTTTTAGGTTTGCAATAAAACTGAGAAGAAGGTACAGAGATTTTCCAGATACCCTCGCCCCTCACACATGCATAGCCTCCTCCATTATCAAAAGCATTCACCAGAATAGTACAATTTTTTAACAAGGATAAAAATATATTGACACATCATAATTATCTAAAGTCCATAGTTTACCCTTAGGGTTCACTCTTGGTGCTGTACCTTCTGTGGGTTTGGACAAATGTAGAATGGCATGTATCCATCATTATAATATCATATAGAGTATTTTCACTGCCCTCAGAATCCTCTGTGCTCTGCCTATCATCTCTCCCTCTGCCTCAAGAATCAGTTTTAGTTCTTCTGTGAGATTTCACTCATTTGATATGTGAATTCAAGCTACTTCCTTCTCTTTTGATGCTCTAACTCTTTCAATGTGAAATGGAATAGTTGTCACCGCAGCCCAGTGACAACTTTAACCAGTGTTGGTTAAAGTACTCTGATTCCAGAGTAAAATTTAATTTGAAAGCAATTTTAAAACTTTATTTTTAGAGCCAAATTATGCTTCTCATTCATTTTACAGGAGTAAACTAAAATCTACTTTCTGCATAATTTGGTGTGTTATATTCCCTATACTAGAAACATAAGCAATAAAAACTAAAGTTAGTGTATATTGCTGTTTAAGAAGAATTCTGTGCCTCAGCTCCTTGACTAGAAACTTAAAACCTTTCTCCTTTGTATTACCTGAACAAAATACACCCTATTCTCCTTTTAAATATCTAGAATAAAATATGCATCACTGAATTATAACAGCTGATGTGTGTCTTCTCTACTATTAACTAATTTAATGATCAAGTGATACTTTTTCTCAAACTTCAATTTGCTTGCAACAATTAAAAAATGATAATAATAGTTCCTGTGCTAACCATCATATCTCACTACAACTCCAAGGATTTTCTCCATTTTGAATATGAATAAACTGAGAGAAAACAAGAAACCCAGGAGATCTCACAATAAGTAGTTTGGCTGAGATTTAAAAACAGGGTCATCAGTACCTAAACACTGAACATTACGGCTTACAAGAAGTCAGGTTAAAAAACAAACAAACAAAAAATGCAATTTCCAGCGTGTTTCAAACACCTGTGTTCCCTCCCCTATGCCCACCAAGTCCTACCCATCCGTCAAGTTCCACTAAGTTGATTGGTTCTACCAAGTCACATAGATATTTCCCTGCTGAAGGATGACTTCTGGGAGTTGGAGCGGGTCAGTTTTAGCAAAGAAGAGGCGAGGTCATGGTTGACCTGCCAGTGATGTATGGACTGAACTTCCTGAGAGACACGATTGCTGTACCCAGTAGGGAAGTTCTGAACAGGACCCATCTTGTGAAAAGTGGAAGGGACCGACAGACATGCTGGATGTGCTGATAAACAAGGAAGGCTGTGTCATCTTCCCAGAAAAGAGGAAGCTAGGATGATGCACAAGCACAAGATCCCTGACTTGAAAGCATCCTTTTGCTTAACAAGAAGGTTTGGGAAAAGAAACACCATACTACTGAATTTCATTTGTTTTGTAGTACAGAAAAAGCATTCAAATGAGCATTTATTAAATTAATCGAATGAGTTAGAGCTATGAAACAATGCATGGTATGGATCAAAATGTGATCAGATGACAGCATTTCTCATTTAAACAAAACAGTCTTTATTCTAATGCAGTGGTTTTTAAACAACATTGGGGATCTTAAATTAGAATTCAGAGTCCCTCACGAAAGGGCTATAACACATCATTCTCTGCCTCTAAACTCTTCTATGCCAAATCCCTCACCTCACTCCCAGAGCTTTTTTTCTGAAACACAGGTCAGCTTGAGTAACTTTCCTCCTCAAAAACCTGCAGTGGTTTCCCACTGCTTTGGGAGTACATTTCTAGCACAGTGTTCCAAATTCTCCATAATGTAGCAACTTTTTGCTTCGCCTGGTTCATCACAAGAGCTTCTCTGAATTAATCATTAACCTCCCTCCAAAGCTTTTTTCAGGCTGCTTCTGCAGTTTGTCTTGCCTTCCGCATCGCTCTGCATTTTAAAATTCTTTAGTCCTCACTCTACTACGCCCTCTCCGTGAAGCCTCTGTTAATGCTCCAATGTGAAGTGCCCTGTCCCTCCATGGAACTCCCAAGCTCTGTCACACTCACACAGCTGCTACGTACTGCTCTGTGTGGTTGCTGTTTGAACTCTTGTCTAATCTCGCATGCATTACAATCAGATTGTTTGATACTTTCTTGAATCTCCTATGGCAGTGATTCTCAAACTTTAGCAAACATCAAAATTACTTGGAGGGCTTGTTAAAACACAGATTGCTGGGCCCCGTTCCAGAGTTTTTGATTCAGTAGTTGTAGCGTGCGACCCAAGAATCCACCTTTTTAATGAGTTCCCAGGTGATGCTGACGGTCTTGGTCAGGGGACCCCTGCACCATAGGGCCTAGCCTAATGCCTTACACATCGTAGGCTCGACAGGGTAATTGGGTAGGTGATATTGCCATACTTACGGATTGAAAATTTAGCAGGTGTTTTATTAAGACTTTTAGCATTGTGTCTAAGAATATAAATTATCATGGTTGTCACTTACAGATATGTAAGATAGTGGAGTTTATATAATCTCTGAAAGTTGACATATTATGCGTTAGTGTCATCCAAATAGTTCTGATGTGTATTGGGACCTTTGAAAGTGGGTGATGAAGCACATGGTGAATGAAGATCTACCTATAGGGAACTGAAAGGAAAAGAAAATGCACATTTTTCTCCCAAGACTCGTGGCAATATAAGTAGTTCCCACTTTACCCACCAGGAAATGGGAGCTCAGAAAGGTCACATAGCAAAAATGTAGCAGGACCCGGGCTCTGTCCGGTCTTTAGTCTCCCTTGCTCATCTGCTGTACTTCCGGTTCCTCCCTGGAAGAAGTAGCACTTTCGGCAGAAGTAGATAACAGACATTAAGAAAATATTAAGTTCAAGCTCAGGACAACAACCAAAAAAATCCCAGTTTATTTTAAATGAGTTGTAATGAATAAGTGGCACAGATATGACCCAAGCATGTGTTGTCTACTTCTCAGTATTCCCTGGAGGCATGGACTCTACTCATTTCATGCCTCCTAAGACAAGGCATCCAATTACCTGGTCAAGGCCTAAGGCTCAGTGAGTGGTATTAACCCTGTCTTTCCTTCCTTCCTTCCTTCCTTCCTTCCTCCCTCCCTCCCTCCCTCCCTCCCTCCCTCCCTCCCTTCCTTCCTCTCTTTCTCTCTTTCTTTCTTTCTTTCTCTCTCTCTCCCTTTCTCTCTCTCTCTTCTCTCTCTCTCTCTCTCTCTTTCTTTCTTTCTCTCTCTCCCCTTCCTTCCTTCCTTCCTTCCTTCCTTCCTTCCTTCCTTCCTTCCATTCTTCCTTTCTTTTAAATGTGCACATGGCTCTTTTTTTCTCTTTGGGGAAATCTGAGAGATTAGAGCTGCTGCCACCCAGAAGTCAGATAAGTCAATGAAACTTACTGAGTTACCAGAGAATGAGTCTATATGTGGATGTCGGGAGCAAGGTTTCATGAGAGAGTTAGGAATTTCTAAACGTTATATATCTGCTCTCAGAGATAAAAAACAAGACATGTCTGTTTCCTCTATGACAATCAAATGGGATGTTCCTTGGCTCAGACAGCCTTCTGTTGCAGAGGTAGTACAGCATGGAGGGCTGTGCAGGGTGGAGGGTAGTTCAGGGTGGAGGGTTGTGCAGGGTGGAGGTTTGTGCAGGGTGGCAGGTAGTGCAGGGTAGACTGTCGTTCTTGGTGCAAGAGCTTCAGCATCATCCAGGAACATGTTAGAAAGGCGAGTTCTCAGGCTCCACACCCACACAGTGAACCAGAAATTTTGGGGGTGGTACCCAGAAATCTATTTCAATCAGCCCTTGAGGTGAATCTGATGCAGGCTGAAGTTTAAGAATAACTGCTAGTGTTTAGTTATCAACAAATTAGGCAGTCCCGCAAACTACAATTCTTTTTTCAATGACTGTCACCAAATCATAAGAAAGTTGTGCTTTTGGACAAATTCTGTAGATATTCCAGTGTGGTTTCTGACAAGGAAGTGTCTTAATTTTGGGAGAGGTTTTAAAAGAACACAAAATTTACGTATTTTTCCTCGTGTATTTGTTTTTGTTTTAAAATTTTGTTTTGTATTGACTGTACCTTTGAGAACAAATATTTAAATTATAGCATGGATAAAGGCTTTGCTATAGAAGTTTAGAGTGGAAAGTTCACTTGAAATGTCATCAGATCGAATTCTTATCTTAGAGTTGAAATAAGAAGCTTAGAAGGTTTACATGAATCCCTGGATCTCAGAGCACTGTTAATCCTGTTGTTTTCTCTCTGTCCTCCATGAAGCATCCCACTTTCACTGGGTTTGTGCATACAAAAAGGTGATATAAAAAATAATAATGATAAGTAAATAGTATCTTTCACTTACTTTGGTCATCATTTACCATACCTGAATAAATCACTGCCTAGGTACAATATTTCCATGCAGTAATTCAGAATGTCTCTCTTTGGGTCTTTTACGTTTACAGTTTATAATTCAGTTTTATAAATGTTTTGAGGTCATGAATTATTCTTTGAGGCTGAAAATATTTCAGAGTTGTAGTCTTGAATTATTCTCATGCAATACACATAGCACATCATTCTGCATCGAATTGCAGAATACCCTCAGGAACTTTTAGGGGTTCCATAGAGCCCAGGTTAAGAATTTCTGCTTAAATAAGCTCGTTTAACACTGTGGATGAAAAAACTTCCTTCCCAAAATTATCCTTTTCATCTAAAGACTTTCTTTAGGAAAAGATTTTTGCTCCACCATGAATCCCATGTAACTAATTGCCACCTAATTCCCCCACCTTCCCCTCTGATGCCCCAGACTCAGCCCTGCATTTGCAAGTGGTCAGCAGCCGGGCCTAAGGGGTGGATTCTCCAGTTTGCCCTCCGAAACATTCTCTCTCCTTCTCTGCAAGGACCCCTGCCCTGCCACCCTGCACTGGCACTGTCCATATTATTGGAGGGTAGGGGCAAGTTCTGGAGGCAATTTAAATAAGCTTCCTTGTACCAGAGATAAGCAGGACGTACAGATGCAGTTGAAATTTTATGCACATTTGGAAAGCTTGCTTATTTTAGGATTTTGTTCAGAAATGAGTCACTGGAGCTTCTGTTTCTGGCTCTCTCTCTGTGGCTCTGTCTCTCAGAATGATAAAATTCCCAACTAGCAGCCAGAGAGAGGACATTAGTTTAAAATTTGTTCTAGTCAAGAAGCTCGTCCAGTGAAAGTGCCAAGGGACATGCCACAACAGATTTACAGTTCGCACAATAAATAAAGAGCTGAAGAGGCCTGAAGGGAGGTGAGCGCGGAGGATGCTCTGGAGTAGTGAGGACTGAGCGGGTCACAGGGTCAGTACATACCGAGGCAGTTACATCTCCAGCAACCTCTGTTATGTACACAGAGATTTAGGAACAACCATCATGTGATGAGGTCCCAGGTAAAAATTGCAAGCTGTTACTTATGTATTAGTTACTCTAGAATTCACTAGCATAGATTGACTGATTGATCACATAACCACAAAGCAAAATTTAAGAGATTCATCATGGATCCAGGCATTTAAATTGGGGTAGGTTAGGCAGTTAAATGGAGGGGCAAGCAGCTGGTGAGGCTTACTTGGGAGAAGCACATCAGGTGAGTCATGCCAGTGGCTGGGTAAATGGCAGTGGTAGGAGGACTTACAAGGTCCAAAGAGTGGGTAGAACTTCATAGATAGGGTTTATTTATCTTTTTCTTAATATGCTTTCCAATTTTCTGAAAAAATTTTTAAGAAGAAAGGGTCATACCTCCTAGAGAAATGGAAATAAAAACAAAAATAAACAAATGGGACCTAATGAAACTTAAAAGCTTTTGCACAACAAAGGAAACCATAAACAAGACCAAAAGACAACCCTCAGAATGGGAGAAAATATTTGCAAATGAAGCAACTGACAAAGGATTAATCTCCAAAGCATAGAAGCAGCTCATGCAGCTCAATAAGAAAAAAACAAACAACCCAATCCAAAAATGGGCCGAAGACCTAAATAGACATTTCTCCAAAGAAGATATACAGATTGCCAACAAACACATGAAAGAATGCTCAACATCATTAATCTTTAGAGAAATGCAAATCAAAACTACAGTGAGATATCACCTCACACTGGTCAGAATGGCCATCATCAAAAAATCTACCAGCAATAAATGCTGGAGGGGGTGTGGAAAAAAGGGAACAAACACTCTTGCACTGTTGGTGGGAATGTAAATTGATACAGCCACTATGGAGAACAGTATGGAGGTGCCTTAAAAAACTACAAATAGAACTACCATATGACCCAGCAATCCCACTACTGGGCATAGACCCTGAGAAAACCATAATTCAAAAAGAGTCATGTACCACAATGTTCATTGCAGCTCTATTTACAATAGTCAGGACATGGAAGCAACCTAAGTGTCCATCAACAGATGAATGGATAAAGAAGAAGTGGCACATATATACAATGGAATATTACTCAGCCATAAAAAGAAACAAAATTGAGTTATTTGTAGTGAGGTGGTTGGACCTAGAGTCTGTCATACAGAGTGAAGTAAGTCAGAAAGAGAAAAACAAATACCATATGCTAACACATATATATGGAATCTAAGAAAAAAAAAAAGTCGTGAAGAACCTAGGGGTAAGACAGGAATAAAGACACAGACCTACTAGAGCATGGACTTGAGGATATGGGGAGGGGGAAGGGTAAGCTGTGACAAAGCGAGAGAGTGGCATGGACATATATACACTACCAAACGTAAGGTAGATAGCTAGTGGGAAGCAGCCGCATAGCACAGGGAGATCAGATTGGGGGTGGGATAGGGAGGGTGGGAGGGAGGGACATGCAAGAGGGACGAGATATGGGAAAATATGTATATGTATAACTGATTCACTTTGTTATAAAGCAGGAGCTAACACACCATTGTAAAGCAATTATACTCCAATAAAGATGTTAAAAAAAAAAAAAAGGGTCATTACTGTCTGGGTTGGAAAAAAAAAAAACCTAGTACTATTTGAAATCCTTTTGTGAAAAGCTTAGAATGGCCTAGTGATAATGAGTGACCATGTACAATGTGATCCTAAATGAACAGTTAATAGAAATATGAAAATTATTTAAAAGTCTTATTTGAATCTAGTCGATCATTTTTCAAAACGGCCTCCTTTTAAGTTGAACCAACATCTACTAAAATGTCACCGGTTTCGTAGTCGATAAGCTTCAAAATGTATGTTTGGGATAACAATGTATAGCTAATGTGTTCATTATTCATGACAATGGTACATGCACCATTTTAATCTTCATTATCCTCTATAGACATTATCTAATTTATCTGCAGCAGGGTTCTGAGCAGTGCACTGTTATTTCTCTTATTGACCAGGCAGAGGAATTAATGCAAGGCGAAAGGCCTTGATTCTCCAAGGTCCCATTTCTCAACACTGATCCATCAGATATATCGAAGACAAACTGTTGACTGTCAACAAACAGAAAGGTAGAATGTTTGCCAGTTTGACTGGAAAGTGTTGCTGGTGTTTACTTACCCTAGAAGGCTTAAATGAAGCAGGGATCTGGAAACATTTAAGAGCCCATATGCATTTCTACTGAAATGCTCCAGTTATAATGGCAGACTCTTTGCTACCTATGGGCAGCACCAAGGGGTTCCCTATGTCCTTTCCTCTAGGGAGACAGAGGCAGCTTTGCTTTGCTGTCCTTAGAGCTCCTACTTCTCTTTTTACCTCATTCAAATGGGACCTCCTCAAAGTAAGCATTTTCACCATCTGGCAAGTCTGCAGTGCTCTCTCTCTAGCAAACAACCTTTAGTTATTCCTGCTACCCCTGGCCCCTCTGTCCACCCCTCTTCCACCTCGCAGATGAATCTCTTTTGGTCAAGTGCATTCACAGCTATGGGAGAATAGCTGGCTAGCCTTCTGGCTTCCTAGGACTGGTAAAACTCTCCTTCCCTTTCTCGATGTTGTTTTGTTTTGTTTTGTTTTTGCGGTACGCGGGCCTCTCACTGTTGTGGCCTCTCCCGTTGCGGGGCACAGGCTCCGGACGTGCAGGCTCAGCGGCCATGACTCACTGGCCCAGCCGCTCCATGGTATGTGGGATCTTCCAGGACCGGGGCATGAACCCACGTTCCCTGCAACAGCAGGCGGACTCTCAACCACTGCGCCACCAGGGAAGCCCTCGATGTCTTTTTTTTTGGACATTTTTATTTGATTTGCCTAAAAGTAGTTATGATGAAATTTACCGGAAGTTGATTTTGGAGGATCTGGTAGAGCCATAGGTAATATTAAGACTGTGTAACTCTTGATCCTCCATGGTCCTGAATCTTCCTTTTGGCATTTTCCTGTATTGGCTAATCCCGCTTCAAAGTATGGAGTCCTGAGTAGTTGCGGTAGTTTGTACAGGTTCACCACTTACTAATTATGCAAGTTTGGAAACTTGAGCAAATTGTTTTGTTTAAGTTTTAGTTTCCTCGTCTATAAAATGGGAGTAATCCAAACAAGTCACTTAAATAATGCCTAGCTCATACCAAGCATTAAAAAATTGTGAACTACTGTTTATTATTTCAGGGCAATTATAATTTGATAATTAAATGTATAAAAGAGGTTGGATCTTTTTATCAGGCTAATGGATTCCTTTGAACTTTTTTGAAAAATTTTTATAATTTTTTTTATTTTCTACTCCTAGAAAAAAAATAGAACCTTCCTTAAGAACCAAAAAATGTCTTGCGTGTGACTCCTGGAACCATTTCAATTTGTTAACAGCAGCAAACAGCATCTCCCCAGCTTTATGCCACCTTTGCCTATTCTTACTTCCTTTTCTGAAGTTCCTCTTCAGAAAAACTCCTGACACTTTTCTTACATCTTCTCCTCAGTCTTTCAGAGTCATCCCTCTGGATGAGACTGGACTTTGTCACTACGCTCTTTCTGCCATTTCTTTGTAGTCCACATGGTTTCTGGAAGCTAGACATAGAAAACAACGAAGCAGGTCTGTCCACAGGAGATGATAACAATGATTAGAAGAGGAGGGGTGCTGTGGGAAGAAATAGTTCATCCTGATCCTGGCAAAGGAGAGGAGATCTTCAAAAGACAAGTGCCTTACGTTTAGTTTAATTCTCTTTGGCTTTTCTTATTTTCCTCTTCAGAACAGTTGTTGTCTGAGTTATTTCTCCTGAGATGGTGTGAACAGAGGGGCACAGCAGTGGTGAAACTTTTATTAACTCTGGCACAGGCCTGACCGCAGAGCAGAAAACTCTTTCAAAGCTAGGAAGCAGGGCTTCCCTGGTGGCTCAATGGTTGAGAGTGCGCCTGCCGATGCAGGGGACACGGGTTTGTGCCCCGGTCCGGGAAGATCCCACGTGCCGCGGAGCGGCTGGGCCCGTGAGCCATGGCCGCTGAGCCTGCACGTCCGGAGCCTGTGCTCCGCAACCGAAGAGGCCACAACAGTGAGAGGCCCGCGTACCACAAAAAAAAAAAAAAAAAGCTAGGAAGCAGCCAATGGTTGACAAAAAAGAGATATGAGAACTGGGAGGGGAGAGGAGGTGGATAGTGGGTATGGACAGGCTGCAGGGAAGCAAAGCGACGTCATCGCAAAGTGGCATCTCTCAGAGCTGTGCAGATAGAACCAGGGACCTTGTCCCTTGCCGCAAGTTGTGTTTGTTCTCCTGTGACAAGCTGATGGGGTAACCTATTGCAAAATCTTTTGTAGTCTCTTCCACTCCAAAACAGAATATAGACATTGACATTGTGCTCTCAAGGTCAAAGCAGTAAAAGGTTGTATGTGAAATGAACTGGATGCTTCACAGACTGATGACCCAAGGTTGGACAGTATAAAAGAAAAGGCTGGAGTAAATGGCGCTTTGGGAAAGTTGGTTGTTTTGGGAACAGGTCCTGTTTGGGGGAACACTTTGGCAATATCATTTGAATAAAATGTATTCATATTTAACACCCACAAAAGTCTCCATAGATGTGTGTACAAAGTTTAAAACATGCATAGAAGTTGCCTAAAGTTCTGGTATTTTTTCCTGTATTATAGTCTTCGTGGTTAAACAAGCAAACAAACAAAAATTAATCTCATAAAGCATTCTAAAAATATTTACAAAATTAAGACGACTATTGCTAATTCTCCTACCATCTTGAATATCTTTCTTTTCTCATATGTTAACAGGACATGGTGGAGGTTTCCGTCTGGCTTGGGGACATTTGGTGCTTCTCTCTTCTTACAAGATCCTGTCTTGATTCTTTGAAAGGCAGAAGATAACTCATTTAGCTGGGTATTGCTTCCCAAGTATCTATATTTACTCTTTTATATCTCTATGAAAATTCCCCTTTCTCTTATTCTTTTTATGCATGTAAGGGCCACTTTCTTCTGTGGGAAAGAGTAACTCCATGTATAGCCCCAAACCAGTTACCGTAAATCTGAAACCCAACACTTGTATCATTTTTACTGAGACTGTCAGCCTCTTACCATCCTCACAGTGGCCCATTCCAGTTAATGTTTTATCTCCATGGAAACTCAAAGGCATATAAACTAGGCTCTGACTTTATTTTAAGGCCTTAGGCTAATTGGTTGATTTTCCTAAGATATCGTGTAACAAGAATTCCACTCCTTCTACCTCTTCCAGTCCCCCTCAGGATGACTGAGAAAGAATTGGAAGCTCAATGCTCGATCACATTTTGATCAGGTGTAATTTAAATCTTTGAGTCTGGATACGCATAGGGAAGCAGGAACAGTGGAGTTTACTATAAGGCTTGGGGAGTGCTGAATTATTCTCCATAAAAATATGAGAGGAAGTTAATCTTTGTGTTCACATCAAGAAGAATACTGAGAAGCTGGGGTGGGTGAGGCTAGGGACATGGAGACGAGACAAATGACTTTTAGAATAGAAATGTCTAATATTCAGTTCTAGATTTTTGGTGAAGAGGCAAAGTAAATCTTTTCCTTTAACATCTCTTCACGAAAGTCTACTACCCACTCAGAAGCTCTTTTAATATAGAAATCAAGGAAAGAAACTAAAACTGGGCTCAGCCTTTGGGTTAGCATGGAACAGGAAGCTCCGATTCATCAGGGCCAGGAGGCTGGAGTATCCCTGACAGTGAAAGTCCCGGAAGAAGTTACAGGAATCTTAAAAAAGGCAATGCGTTTTCTCTGAATTGTGTTATAGGAATTGGGGCCAATTATACCAAGATCTTAACGAGGCAGCATGACCCCAGAGGGCAGCTGATTATGAATCTATAGTCCTGGGTAGGTCTGAAGGCTGGCTCAGCTACATGTTAGCTAGTTAATATAAAGAAGGTAAAACCTGGTTTCTTCATTGGTAAAATTGGAATCATATTTTTATAATTCAGGGTCATCAGTTGATGCTTAAAACAGATGAAACATTGTTGAAGAAAGTGATATTCTCAAAGTAGCACTGCCCTCCCCCCCATATTACATTTGAATTGTAAGGAAAAATGTATCTTTACAATTGAGAAATTACAAGTGATCTTACAATTGACACATATCCAAGAGATCAAACTTAATATGGCCAAAGAGTGTGATAATGATACAGAGATTTTGTGGAAGAGCATCCTTGTTTTTTGAGAGATGCATGCTGAAGTATTTAGAGGTGAAGTGTTATGTACAACTTACTTTAAAATGTGCCATATATATGCACACAGGTAATATGTGTATGTGTACATGTGTTTCTCTCTCTCTCATAAATATATGTCTCTCTACATATATATGTATTATATAAAACATATATATGTCCTATATATACATATATATCTTTCTCTCTCTCTCTCTCTCTCTCTCTCTATATATATATATATATATATATAGTGCAGATATGGCATGCAAATCGGGCAAAATGTTAGCAATCAATGAATATAAGTGAAGATTATATGTATTTATTGGACTGTTCTTTCAGAAATTTCAAAATAAAATGTTAACCGTGTAAATAACTAAAGTAAAATACCTAGCATCACATCAGGTGCCGTGTCTGTGCTCGTTTTGTGTTGGTTACCTTTTCTCTCCTTTTTCCTCTACTACATTTCTTCACTTTCCCCCAGTTGTGATAAACCCTCATTATGGTTGTCTAAATATACCTTGGGTCTAGTTTCATTGCCCTAAAATAAAAAGTAGCTTCTGAAAAAGCATAAAGCACAAAAAAGGTAGAGTGCTGTAAAAATACCCCGAGTGGCACTAATTGACTGCTCTGCAAGGTTGTTCTGTTCTCCAAAAGGGGCATCCCACGGTGTTGCATGTTAAATACTTGGCAAAATTAAGAGGAAGAAATCAGTAGTTTAGAAAAAAAGATACCCAGAATATAAACATTTCTCAATAAATACCGAAATAGAGCAAATATTTTATTTCAGAGTGCTGATTTAGCGATGCAAAACCAAGATTATCTTTTCTTGGAGCTTTTCTCCGCAAAGTAATAGGTGTTAATGCCTGTGGAAATGACGAACATTTATTTGGAAGTTGCCTCAGGGGTCTGAATTATGTGCACAGTTAATTATATACTATGCCAAAATTAGATACTATGGCAGAAATATATATTTCTGCTAAATCTACTGGCCAGCTTAACTCGTGGCCAGTGTGTGTCTTGATTTTTAGGATAAAAGCTCAAGAGTTCTGGGATAGCTTTTCTTTGCTGTGCCTACTTCATACTCTTAAAGCTGGAATGGATATAGGAAAGAGGCAGAAGGAATATGCCGGGTGGGGCATGATTCCCAAATCGTGACCCTTTGGGCCATGATTCTCTTGAATTCCACTTCTTCTCTTGGTCACTTTGTAAGATGAATCATTTTCATAATTCTGCCCTTAATCCTCAAAGCTCCCCTGGTAGAGGGAAGAGAGTGGCAAATTATTTATCATCCCAGCTTGCAAAGCGAGAAAACAGAAGGAATCATGGGGAAATTATTTTCTAAAACTATGCAATGAAAACTCAGTCTATCCTTCTAGCTTTCTTTTACTCCATGTATATGAAGCACTGTGTGAAATATAGAGAGATGTGAGGAAGAAAAGAGTTTTGGACATCGTTTCTGCTAACTAAGTAATAATAACAGGAACAGCAACAATATAAGATTGTGTGAAATTGCTATGCAAACTGCGAAATTCTAGCCATATACAAGCTGTTATTATTTTTTTCATCAAAGTTAACCATCATGGTCTTCATCCTCCTCTGTGTTTACAATGGTGGAATTCTCAGGAATTGAGGAAGAAAGAAGAAAAATTATTTACTGTTTGGGAAAGCTATAAGTTTTGAGTGAAAGCCATCATACTGAAGATTTTTCAAGACATGGTTGGGCAAAGAGTAGGACAGTTGTGTTCAAAGGGAAGATGTCACATGTGTGATGAGGAATGAGAGGGAGGATAAAAAACTCTCTGCTGGCAGCAGAATGGGAAAGTAATAGAAAACATGGCAGTCAGGGTTGGAATAAAATGTGAGAGGATGGGAGGTCCAGCAGTTGGAAGGCAATGAAGCCCCTAGTCTTTGATATTAATGGGATTCAGGAAGCAATAAAGAGCAACTATAGGATTCTAAGAAAAGGCAATATTGTGATAAAGTGATGCTTGGGAAGATGAAGTCTTTTCAAGTGTTTTGAATAGACTGTGGACAATTGAAACCAGAAGAGGAAGGAGGTTTTTAAAATAGAGCAGATTCAAGGAAATAAAGATCTTGCTTTGATCTGCGATGTTAAGATCGAGACAATGGATGTTTTGAGAGCACACCTGGGACAAATGCTCAAGAAGTAAGGCTTTTGCTAGACCTTAGGTGTGTGGGAACAAAAGAAGGCTAAAAGGGATCTAAAGGCAGAAACGATTCCCCCTGGGAGCCTGAAAAGAAAGACAGACCTATGTGAGACTCAAGTGTGTTAGATGAGACTGGAAAGCAGATTGGCATTAAAATCCGGTGCATTTGAGATCTTGTCTCTCGCAGCCATCATCGGAAATCTGCTGATCACTGTCTTCTGCTCTCTCATTCTCTTTCTCTCCAGAGTTGCTGTGAAAGAACCTTCTCTCCACCTCAGAGCTGCAGGGCTCCAAGCGTCCCGTTGCCGTCTCCCATTACCCGGACAGTCAGTACCAGGGCAGTGATTGTCAGTTTGCTGAGGCGTGCATTTTAGGTATTGCTGTTGTTTTTTTCTTCTTGTTTTGTTTCAGAGAATTTCAAATAGCAAGTGATTTTAAAAATGCCTCATTGATGTAATCTCTGTATTGCTGGCCCTTGTATTCTCCTTGCAAAGAAAGCATGGAGTCCCCTGCAATGTTCTCCTTCAGTTCAAACATGCTGCATGGCACAACCTTAGGTATGGGCACACAGAGAAGATGCAGTGGGTGCTGTGATGACCTGGAACTGTGTCCCTGTATGGGCCTCCTATTCTCCACACAAAGTCCCATAGTTTTCTCTCCCTGCTGCTCAGTATTGTGGGAAGAAAGAAATTCTAGAACCCTGTTTTTTAATTTATCTTTTTGTTATATTATGCTAGGATGGTACCCAAACAGGACTCTTTATACCATCATATCATTTATTCATTATGAAAATGATCCTAAGTGTTTTACCTAAGTCCATAGCGGCCTACACTGGGGGACATACAATACCCACTGAACTTACATAGAATCTTTGGAAATAAAAATATGCTAAGTTTATATAACAGTGTTTATATAGCTCCTGCTGTGTGCCATGTACTTTATTTAATTCTTATAACAACCTTATAAGGCAGATATGATTATTATCCTCCTCCTTATTGTTTTCAGATGTGGAAACTGAGGTACAGAGAAACAAAATAACTTGCCCTAGGTTATATAGCTGATACTGGGGAAGGTGGGGTTCAATTCCAAGCACTCAGGTTCCAGATTTGGGGGTTGTACTCTCTCTCTGAATGAAAATGGAGATATGTCTACCTCCAGGTAATACTATTTATGAACAGATTAAATCCTGCAATTTGTAAACTTGGAAAGAAGCTTCATATGTTGAAAGACAGCAAGGCTTCCATCCTACCTCCGTCTTCCCCTCATGTTAGCCCACTTTCACATTTTCTTCAGCCATAGGGGTGGGGGAATTGAGGCATTATGGATCTTTCTGCAAATTCCAAGGCCATGGTTAAGGCCAGGGCCTTGCCCCATAATCCTTAACCTCCCCATCTCAAATATGGATGCCCTGGGATACTCCTTGTAGATGCAAAGAGAAACTCAAGATATAAGGAGAGTGTACATCAACTATATCTCAATTTAAAACATGTAAAAAAAAAAAGATATAAGAAGAATGGATGAAGGGTCATCATCCTGTATGGTCCCTCTGTCATGTCATCTTTGTTTCCCTTTGCTGTCATATGATCAGTCTTCAAATTCCAAACGTAGGGCTTCCCTGGTGGCACAGTGGTTGGGAGTCCGCCTTCCGATGCAGGGAACGCGGGTTCGTGCCCCGGTCCGGGAGGGTCCCCCATGCCGCAGAGTGGCTGGGCCCGTGAGCCATGGCTGCTGAGCCTGCGCATCCGGAGCCTGTGCTCCACGACGGGAGAGGCCACAGCAGTGAGAGGCCCGCGTACCGACAAAAAAAAAAAAAAAAAAAATCCAAAGGCAGCTGGTATAAATAACTCAGCTAAGCACTCTCATCTCTTCTGGACAGAGGCTATCATTTCAGGACATCACTGTGCTAATTGATTTGGCTGCTTCTGAGTCACTTGCCCAAGTCCAGTTTCACCAGTGATTGCCCATCCATGCAATTAAAACATAAAGGCGGGGGCAGGGGTGCAGGGCGTGGTGCTGGGGCTTCTTCCCTGAGCAGAAGGCTGTGGGCTGGGCAGTTTCCTAAAGAAGAGGTCTCTGAGTATGACAAGCCTTCTGACCTCCGTACGCGAGACACCTCCATTCCAGCCAATGTGTGTGCTCAGTGCATCCCAAACCTATTTTATACTTTGTTTTTGATTTATGCCTTTTCCTCCTTCAGTAGTATCTCTTCACTTCAATGGCCTAAATCCTTCCTATCTTTGAAAACTCAATCGAAATTGTCCAAAAAGTCTTCCAAGCTTATCCCAGCTGGAGGTGGTTGCTATCTGATTATGGGCTCCCATGATACTTTAATTTATGTACCATTTATTTGGCACATGGCATTTACTGCTTTCCCTAGCCTAATCATGAGTCCATGACTCATCTCCCCAACTACACTATATGCTATTTGAGTCTACATAATAGGTACTTAAAAGCCTGTTAATTGAGAGTCACTTCTACTATAATCTCCGAGAACTCACTGGGATCCTAGTTTTCTCTTGCAAATCAATATTCTGAAGAGCTGCCCCATTCCCCTGTGATGCCAGTGTTACAGACATGTGTCAATGACAAACCCAAGAGTAGAACTCTATGTTAACCAAAGGGAAAGGGTCTGCATAGATGATTAAGGGAAAAGGTATCAGAGGAGGCTCTGACAACGAGACACAATGACCTTGATTACCTGATTTTAGGGCAGCAAGGATTTTAGACTCCCAGAATCCAGCCCATCCCAAGTAAAGCCACCAGAAACAATGGCGCTAAATGGGTGGATTATCAGAACTCTTTTCCACTAAGGTCGTGCCATCCAGCAAACAAATATAAAAGAGGAGATTCATGAACTAGAAAATCAATTTAGAATCTAGGGGGAAGCCAAAGGCTATCTTAGCTTGACCTTTAGCACACAGTCTATTTCAGACTAAATTTTATTATGGAAGCACATTCCACAATAGGCTTGTAGTGAGGAATAGAATCTAATTAGAGCTGACAACGCTCCTAGCCTTAGCAGAACTAACAGTCTGAATGAGAACCTGGCTTGGTGGGAATCTGAAAGGAAAATAGGGTGAGATTATAAGGAGACAGAGTATCTCCAGGGAACCCAAGGAGTGGCTAGGCAGGCACACTGTAGTTACATGGATTAGACTGTGCATGGTTAAAAAGTTAAGTAACTCACTGCACTGGCAAAAGGAGCTAAATAAATGCTATATATTTTTTTTTGCGGTACGCAGGCCTCTCACTGTTGTGGCCTCTCCCGTTGCGGAGCACAGGCTCCGGACACGCAGGCTCAGCGGCCATGGCCCACGGGCCCAGCCGCTCTGCGGCATGTGGGATCTTCCCGGACCGGGGCACGAACCCGTGTCCCCTGCATCGGCAGGCGGACTCTCAACCACTGCGCCACCAGGGAATCCCAATAAATGCTATTTTTGAAGTCTGTCAACAAAAACTCAAGTGAGAACAGAAGTAGCTAAAATTTGTGGATGAAAATCAGAGAAAATACAAGACAAAGAAATGGTTTAGGAAAATAATTCTTTGAAATGAAAGGATTAACATGAAAATATTCTACTCCTTCTCTAAGGGTCCTAAGGAAACAATTTTTAGAACTGTGGTGCATGTTTGCTAAAAAAATTTTCAGTTCTGTGATTTATTTTTTGGCATTACATTTGATTTGAAAAGAAGGTAAAAGTCTTATAATCATTGTACAAAGAGTCAGATATAAAAGTATAAAAAGATAAAAATGACTCCTTACTATTAGGCAATGAGTCAGCATGGGTCCAAGTTTTGCAATATAGATCTCTTGGCATCAACTCTGGGAAAAGGCTTTCAAACTCTAAAATCCTATAAAAATGGAGAGAATAATTACCAAATTAGACCTATTGCTTTTCACGTAGTAAGCACTTTATTAGCCATGTTAAATTGTACACAGAGAATTAATTTTGTTATTTCTTTCTCTCTTGAGTTATTTTATTATCTTTTTTCTTTTTTTCTTTCCTTTTCTGTTCTTTTTTATCCTCCCTCTTGGTAACACTTGTGCATGATATAAATTTAGAAGTTTCCCCATTTTTATTCCCATATAGCCACTTTTGTTGGTTTCTTATGTATACCTCTAGGGTTAATCTATGCACTGATAAGCATATATGCACAAATAGAATTATGTATTACACATTAGTCTGCATTTTGGTTATGTAATTATATTTGTACCATGTGAACTTTTACATAATCGTCTGCCTTATCTGTCTTAGATGCCATATAACATTTCATTGTCCATATTTATAAGTTAAAGATATATATTTAATTACCCTCTACTGATGCACATTTCAGTTGCTTCCAATTTTTGTTATTTTTATTTCCAGCAGGACTTCAATTAATATCTTTGCACAAAGACATTTTGCATGCGTGGGAGTATATCAGTAGAATTAATTCCTAAAATTGGAACTTTCTGGGTAAAACAGTAGGGTGCATCTGTAATTTTGATGGATATAGCTAAATTGTTCTTTATAGGATTTCTAGCAATTTACATACATAACAACAAAGAATGAGAATTGCCAGTGTTCCCATGCTTATATTTAAAGTAAAAAAAAAAATCATTGCCAATTTACTCAGGCAAAATGTTATCTCAGTATTTTATTTTTCTTATTTTATTTCTTTTCTTGAACAACCAGCATCATTTCTAAAAGTATTCTTCTATATTTTAATTACATTAATTAAAAATTTTAACAAAGCTTAAAATGTATTAATAATTTACATCTTATATAAATTGTCACATTTACACTTCAACTCTCATAGTTTTCTCTGGGCCTCTTCACTTTTCTTAAAGTGGAGGCGTGTATTAACACCAAGGTGACTTTTATTCAGCATGTCCCTATGTTCTTTGGCAAGCTTATACATTTGTTCCTTTGTTATTTGTCTTTAAGTGTCAAAATATTCATGAGTACAGTCTATCTGGTTACATTAGCCAATAAATGATTGGCATCAATGGGGGAAAATGTCAGAATAAAGCTGAGGGTTATCCATTTTTTTCCTTTGAAAATGATTATAAAAGGATCATTAGGGCTTCCCTGATGGCGCAGTGGTTGAGAGTCTGCCTGCCGATGCAGGGGACACGGGTTCATGCCCCGGTCTGGGAAGATCCCACATGCCGCGGAGTGGCTAGGCCCGTGAGCCATGGCCGCTGAGCCTGTGTGTCTGGAGCCTGTGCTCCGCAACGGGAGAGGCCACAACAGTGAGAGGCCCGCGTACCGCCAAAAAAAAAAAAAAAAAAAGGATCATTAGAGTTTTTCCCCTGTGATGAGCACATTTTGCAAATTCTTTATGTGACTTCAACTCATAGTTAAACCTAACTTCCCTATTTCATCTTAGAAATTCTTCTCTAGTCTCAGGAAGGGAAGGAAGATAAGCTATTTGAATCTTTTAGGGGGTTCTGACGTCAGTAAAGAAGCCCCCACAAAAGGAGATGACTTTTACCAGGAAAAGAACATACTTCATCTTTAGTTACACATATACGGTCTGCACTATCAATGAAAATCTCAGACCTTCTGGTGAATGATTGATGCCATCCCTCATGTCCGCTGAAAGCCTCCCTGGGCATGTGCAGGCTCCATTTTTCTAATCTTATTTCCATGAAAACGCCAGTAGAAAGTGACAGCCTATATCTGGCAACATTGGACTGTGTCACATGACTCAACAGGGCAGCTCAGAGGTGGGCAAAGGAACTGTACTGGTCTCTGTTGTCAATTTTATTGACAGAAAAATGAGTCATTAAAAAAGGGCATCTGAAATTATAGACCTAATTTAGTTCCTGTGTATGAACCAGCAATTCAGTAAAGCTTGAGAGCAGTTTCCATGTACCTAAGTAGCTGAATGTACCTGGTTTAAAAATCTGTTGAGTCTAGTCCCAAGAAAAGTCAGAGATCTGCTGTTTTCTCTCCCCTTCTCTAAAACATATTGCCAGCAAACCTGGAAAATATTCAGCTCTCTGCAAGATGGCATCACCTGACTAAGAAGTACTTTGTACACAGCCAATAAATATTTAATGCTTTATTTTGAAAATCCCTACTCTTATTCACTTATATTGCAAAAATCCTCCATCATTGATTCTGACAAAAAATAATAATCAGAATTATAAAACTATCATTTATATGTCAACAACCTGAAAGTTTGTTTATTTAATGCTCTATTTTGATTTCATAAATTAGATAAGATATAGATTTAACCTTCAGGACTATACATAAACGGGGAATCCTTGTTTTAACTTGCTTTGTTTACACTCTTTGAAGTAGGGTGTGACTTTATCTGTTATAGGTTTGGGGAACTTACAAAATTTAATGACCCACTGGAATTTATTTATTCTTTTTCATATGTAGAATAATGAAATCTAACATGTTCATGGGTATAATGACATTGACAAGGCATATTCTTATTTGAAGTTTAAAAAAGTGGAGGCGAATCATTGGGTTTAAAAGAGAGAGAGAAAGAGAGTACTGTAAATGTCTTAAACATTTAGGAACATTTAAATATATCTTATAACTCAAGGTATTTAATTGAATAAAGTCGATGAAGGATAATGTGCAGTTTGTGGTGTCTTTTCCTTAATTCTGAAAAAAATCTAGTGACTTGCAGTACCTTTTACAGCAGAGATCACACCCACTCTCCCAGTGAGCTTGTGGCTGAACTTGAACCTAGAATGAGCTTGTAAAAGGCCCTGCTACAAAAGTCCGAGAAAGGCACCTTAATGGATAATGTGTAGTGTTCTGCAGCGTGAGTCACTAGGGTTTCGAAGCAACATCAATTTGGCCATAAGACGTTTCCACGGTTTCCACACTTATCATTCTCTAACTTAGTAATAAGCCCCAATAAAATATGACCTGAATGGATTATAGTGAGAGAAGAATCTGAAGAACACTCTTTTTATAGTTTCCTGTCTTATAAAACAGTTGACTGACTCCTTTTGCTAAGGCTATCCTAACTTTTACTGTATGGTGCAGTACGAGGTCATCGGCTCTCAGTATTTCAGGAGGGTTCTGTGTTGCAGTCAGATCAATATTGTGTGTCTCACCTGTGTTATTAGAAGAAAGAAATATCAGCCTAAGAAAGGGAGTGAAAAAAAATGCTGGAGAGAGGCATACACAAACAAAACAATGCCCAACGATGCCAATATCTATAAAATGCATGAAATGCACAAAAGTCTGCATCACTTATGGCTAAGTAACAGATGAAGCTGTCAGGTAAAAGTAGAAAAGAAACAGTTGTAACGTAAGTGATCCTGCAGGGCTGTTTGGAGAATAGACACAGTGCATTCAACTTTCCACTCGTTAGGGAAAGCTAGGTGATTGAACCAGATTGGAGCAGTTTGTCATGGTGTGATGGTTTAAAGGTCACTCAGTCACACTGAGGTCCTTTTGCGGAAGATTCAGCGTCTAGTTAGGTTTGCTGTGCCATGTGTGTGACCTTTTCATTGACAGGAATTCCCATCTGTACGTCCTGTTCATAACAGAGTGCACTACAAATGGGGAGAAGGGGCCAGCTCCCTGTAGCACCCTACGTGCTCCCTCTCCCACCTCAGTCCTCTCTCCCTCTCTGCTCTCCGGCACCTGGCTTGATTAGCTGCTGCCTCTCAACTTCCTTTATTGGGTGGGAGGCTCTACTGACGGGCTTCTTGGTGCCTATATTGGAGGAGGAAAGTGCTATGAAGGACCTTGCACCTCAAGCATTTGGCAGAGAGGTACAGGCAAGCCAGGAGCCCCCGCTCCCCCCTGGGGCAGTGCAACCTGCCAATAGGCATCCTTGTGCTTGGGCTTTGACTGCTGCTGATGCCTGAGTCATGCACAGAGAATCCCTGGCAAAAGGTCACAAGGACCTGTTTTTCCTGAGCATTGGGAAAGCCCTGTAGCGACCACTGATGAAAACCATTGGAGACCAAGTTTACTTTCAGTTTTTTTTTCCAAAGAAAATCAAAGAGAGAGAGAGACACAGAGAGGAAGAGAGAAAGAGAAGCGTCTAAGTTCAAGGCTAATTGAATGGAGGCTGCACCGTGACCATGAAAGCTCCTATCCATTTTCATATTCTGATACCTTGGAGACCAAAGGTTAAGAGTCTCAGAATAGGGAAGTCATCTTGTTTTGAAATTCTTCAAATGTTTATGTCCGGGTAGAGAGCTCTGGTCGTGACCAAGTAGTTGTGTAACCTTGAACAACTGACTTGCCATCTCTCTATCACGAGTTCCTTATTTGTAAAATGCAAATAGTAATGATTTCTACAATACAGTTATCGTGAAGCTTCAGTGAGACAGTGCCTCTGATGATGCAGCATATGATGAAAATCCAATAAACATCACTTAGCAGTATTATGATTTCAGGGGCACAGAATAATATATTTTTTTGTAATGACTACATATTTTCTAGCTGTTCTATGCATAGACTACTTTTATTCAGAAAAAAATAACCTTCAAGAAGTGCTTTTATTTCCCCAGGGGCTATTAAAATGTCTAGTCCTATTATAAAGATTTTTGCTTTCAGCCCAACAGACATGCTCAGAAATGGAACGGACTCTGGGGCAGACAGGGCCACGGGTTTAATGACATCAGGTACATAGCGACTCCCACTTTAGGCAAGTCTGAAAATACCCTTTCTGCCCTTCTTAAGCCAAATGGCAAGGCAAAATCAAGCAAGCTACACAGCCAAGAAATGATTTCTGGGCTCACGGGTCTGTTTTCATTAACTCTTTATTAATTATGTATTCAGTATTTATTGACTTCTCTATGAGAAGTGTTGTAGGCTAGCTGGCATTGGGACTCTATTTAAAAATATATCAGACACAGTCTGGTGACCTCCAGGAGCATATGCATAGTAAAAAAAAATATCACGTGCAAAACTTACCACAATAAACATAGGTTTGGAAACTGCTTATCAGAGATATGTAAACACGAGAGGTCAGAACATTCACTTTTTTCTACAGAAGTTTATAATTATGCTTTGAAGAAAAAGATACTCAGGAGGAGAAATGACATAAACAAAGGTGTGAAAATGCTAAACATGATCACTGTTATAATAAAACTACTAATTTGCAATTTCTACTATGTGCTAGGTTAGGCTATATATATATATATATATATATATATATCTATATCTCCTAGATATATAGGCTAGAGAGTGTGTCTTAAGAGTCAGCAAGAGATTAAGCTGCAAAGGTAAGCTGGGATAAGAATAGGATTTCTAACCCTTCAGTAATGTCAGCCCTCCCTAACAAGAATGAAGGGATTTTCTGGTCTGGGGTGAACTTATGGCAGTGGTGCCTGGTGGAAGGTGATTGAGTGTAGGTCTGGTCTGGTGGGTCAGCTTCTAGGATTCAGCACTTCACAGCAATCCTATGAGGTAGGTAGTGAAGGTTTTGTTATGTCCACTTTCAGCTGGTAAGAATGAAGCACACAAGACCTAAGTGATGAAACCAAAGGCCCTTAGACAATTTCAGAGCTGAACTAGTATCCAGGTCTTGCTTGGTTGACTTCCAGTACACTTCCATTCTCAAATCCAGGTTGTTACCCTGTGGCTCTGAAATACATGGTGTTGTCGATTTTAGAGAGAAAGGCAGAAACTTTATGGACAGAGATAACTGTAATAGGTGACAATAGGTTACAGTAAGTGGCACCAAGCCCAGTGTGCTTGGCTTACTTGAATTGCATGTAAATTATAGAAACGCTAATGGTTATAATTGTGCTAATATTTGTTTGCAAGGAGTTATAGGGGTGGCTGTAAAGAACTTGGGAGAGTTCAAGGACCTTAGCATTCAGAACTCATAGGTTTGAAAGGTGGGAAAAGCTTTGAGATCATCTGACTTCTTTATTTTATCAGTGAGGAAACTAAGGCTCAGAGAGATCAGGTGAATTGCCGAGGTCATATGGACAGTAAGTGGGGGAGGGCTAGTTCTCTTTAATATATATTAATTAATTAATTAATTTCTTATGAGGAACTGGCTCACATGATTACGGAGGTTAAGAAGTCCCATGATCTTCTATCTATCTGTAAGCCAATACCTAGGCTTATACCAGTGGTGTAATTTGGTCTGAGTCTGAAGGTCTGAGAGCCACGGGAGCTGATGGTACAAATCCTAGTGCAGGGGCTAGAGAAGATGAGCTGAGATGTCCCAGCTCCAGAGTGAGGCAGAGAAAAAAATGATCCTTCCTTCTGGGGGGTGTTGTAGGCAATTTTGTGTTTCTGATATCCAGACCAGAATACTCATGAAACTCCAGTCATGGTTCTTCTGTGCTCGCCATGACCGGTGCTGTGTTATTTCGTTTCACACATAGATTCATTTTCAGAAGATTTAGGGACACATGCTGTAACTCTTTAGAGTGCCTGATGACTGGTCCAAGCTGAGCAGGTGCCATGCCCCACTGTGCAGTAGAGGGCAGGATGTGGAGTGAGGAACAAGCCCCAGGTTTCCCTTTTGTAACTGTGTGATTTCTCTCCCATATATTGACTGTGCCTCATGCCAAGCTTGGACCTCTGAAGGTCAGCTCCTTCCCCTGGTCCGCCTCAGGATGGCACAGGGTAATGTAGCCAGGAAATACACCACCTGTTCTCATGCAGTTTGTCTGTGTACTCATTCCACACCATCTAACTGGAAACCAGGAACTCATCTGCTCTTCCCAGGAGCTGAACTTCTACAGCTCTCAGAGGGGCTCCCAGGCATGTTTGCTGGGAAACTCAGGGACATGCGGGTCCAGTCTATGAAGCATAATCAGGCTTTTGGGCTCCTTCCCACAGACACATACACTCTAGAGGGCAAAGACCTTGGAAAGGTGTAAAGCCAAGCACAGAGTTACTGTTCCAGTCTTTGGATTTGTGCCAGCAACTCCACCCCCAGGTAAATGTGGGATAATGTGTTCGTTCTACTTTTCACAGGCAAAGCAGATCATAGAAATTATTTGATGGAAAGTAACTGGGAGTTTTGCCGAGCTCATTTTTGGTTCATTATACCATCTATTGTTCATACGTTATCACATAATGATCACCTGGTCTGATTTCTTTACCCCATGCACACGGTGGTGGTTTTTCCCCTGTTGTTTATAAGTGTAGATGGTGTGACAGAACCATGTTCAAGGCTGAATTTTAAAATGTGATCATCTTAATATTGGGAGAAAGATTCTTTCTGATGAACACAGGTCTTCTGAGGAATTGTTAACTGACTTTGTCACGAGGCTCAACTTTCAGCAGGCAGAAAAAAGAAAAAGAAAATTACCATCATGGGCTTAAGTTTGAGTGACTGGGAAGAAACGCAAGATAAAGTGAAATGGTGAAGAATGTGGGAAAAAGTAATCCTGTCATCTTAGTGTTCAAAATAAACTAAGAGGAAAATATAGAGAATAATATAGTATACAGATTTTTAATTATCAGAGAAAAATAGGTACAGTTCCATGACTGGAGGCTTTAAAAAGTAAAGACTGCTCAAAAGAAACTAGTGCAGCAGGAGAAGGCTTACTGTCTACTTTTAGAAGGATTTTGATTAGAAAAAGGAAGGACCAGGGCATAAAGAAGACCAATTTTTACAGACCTATAAGGGGAAGTGTTTTCCAAAAAGACTGAAGTGTGTCCCTACTTTATTCATCTTCATAACTTTAGCACCTATTGTAATGCTAGGGTCACCACATTTCTTTCATTGGTTCTGCAGTTTGGAGAAGGTTTATCCCAGGTTCTTATAATAAGGTGCTGATGTGATCCCGTCATCACTGTGGATAATCATAATGAAACATGGAGAATAAGAGAGGTATCAAAAGATGCAAAAATATTGTGACAGAGACACCTAGTTGATCACCCCAACAGCTAGTCTCCTTTTCTTCCTTGGTAATGGAACTCTGATTTCATCTGGGGGTAATACATCCCATGAAAGGCATACACGAGGACTTCCCTGGTGGTCCAGTGGTTAAGTCTCAACACTTCCACTGCAGGGGGCATGGGTTTGATCCTTGGTTGGGGAACTAAGATCCCTCATAATGCATGGCACGGCCAAAAAAAAAGCATACACGTCTCAGCCTGTCTTACAGCTTGCTAGGGCCATGTGACTATATTCTGACCAATGAATTATAACAGCCAGTTATTAATGTGCTAGTGTGAAATATAAGATCTGGTATTAATGTGACTTCCGGGTTGACTGAGATCACTTAGCTGGGAAGAGTGGTCCTTTTGTCTCTTTGCTGTTCTGTCTACTGCCATCCTGTAATGAAGCCCTTTTAGAGTCTAACTTATATGCTCAGAATAGTGAAGAAGAAAGGCTGAAACCTGGATTCTTGATGGCTCCATGAAGCCATCATACCTAACTCTGAGCTGTTTACCTCTAGATTTCTTCTATTTCAGGAAAAAAACCACACTTCTATTTGATTATGTTATTTTGGAGTATCTCTTATGCAGTGAACTTAACCCTAACTGATAAAATTTCCAGAGACTAGAGATGGTTTTCAGAGACTAGAGATAAGCATGTGTAAATTCCAGGAAAAATCCTCCAGGGCACATTCAATAACAGTAATTCTTGCTAAATTATGTAATTTTTTTGGACCTTGTTATCAGATTAGTAGCTTTTCTTTTTTTTTTTTTTTTTTTTTTTTCGTACACGGGCCTCTCACTGTTGTGGCCTCTCCCGTTGTGGAGCACAGGCTCCGGACGCGCAGGCTCAGCGGCCGTGGCTCACGGGCCCAGCCGCTCCGCGGCATGTGGGATCTTCCTGGACCGGGGCACGAACCCGTGTCCCCTGCATCGGCAGGGGGACTCTCAACCACTGCACCACCGGGGAAGCCCAGTAGCTTTTCTTTAAGAACCAACATTTTGGGAAGACTTACAACTTGCTGGATGCTGTTTTAAATCCCTTACGTGTATTATCTTTTGTAATCATCACAACAGGTACTTTAAAAAACCCCATATAGCAAACAATAAAACAGAGGCAGAGAGGTTTAAATAACTGATCCAGTGGAGCACAGTTGATGGAGACAAGATACAAGCTCAAGGAATCTGAGATCACTGTCTTAGTTCATATACTACATTTTGAGGGGAAAGACACAGATAACAAGTGAATTTTAATTTTTTGTGCATTGGATACAATCTCATAAAAGCGGAGTGGAGAAATGATAGATGGGCATTTTGATGAGTTCAAGTTGCCCAGCCAATGTCATCCTGGAAGGAAGTGTCTTGGTACTTGTCAAGGTGTCTTAAGCCACTTCTGTTTAAGAATTTTATTAATGGCTGAGGACACATCAGGTCTATTTATCAAATGTGCAAGAACTAGAATAAATTTAGCCTGGAAAGGAGAAGACTCATGGAAACATGGGAGGTCTCATCAAATACTTTTTCTATAATTTTAGAGCTTTAGCAGCCTCCAAAATCACTAATGCCTTTCAGGAATGGTGGGAATGCAAAGTGGTATGAGACCTATGGAGACACTATTTTGCAATACTGCAATATTTGACAATATTCTGTTAAGTTACATATGCATTTACCCTTTGACCCAGAAACTCCACTTCTACATTACTAAAAAGATACACTGGTGAAAAAAAAGAAACAAATATAAGAGCACAAATTCACAATGCTGTCATTTGTACACTAATGACATATAACCTATTTTATTTAAGAAATAAAATTCTAAGGAAAAAATAAAAGTTAGATGGACAGGGGAATCTGTAGATTAAAAGAGACTTAACCAGTTGCAATGATAGGCTCTCATTTGCATCCTGATTCAAACAAGCAGAAAGAGAGAGACAGAGAGAGAGAGACAGAGAGAGAGAGAGAGAGAGAGAGGATGCACATGTTGGAGAAATGTGAGCAATGCCTGTATAGTTTAAGATATTTAGGAATTATTTGTTGTTACAAAGTCACAGTCCTTATATTTTAGAGAAACTGTGAATCATTATGGATAGTTTTATATGATACCTGGGATTTGCTTCGTTACAAATCCAGGAAAGAGGGAAACTGGGTGAGGATAAAGATGAAATAACATTGATCACAACTTGGTATATTTACAGCTGGGTATTGATTACAAGGGCATTCATTATTCTATTACAAATCAAGTCGTGTACATGTTTGAAAATTTTCGTAATACAAAAGTAAAATTTAAACCTATCTCTCAATTTTAAATAAAATATTTTAATTTGCTAAAAAATTTTTCCACTTGAAATGTACAGATACAGATCTTTTAAAAAGAAACTTATCAAGAAGGAAAAAAAATAAATCAAGAGTAAAAGGGTAATTGAATTTAAACACAGGTTTCACATTTGATTTGCAGCAAAGCTAAGGAGCAAATCTGGGACTCTGGAAACTTACTCCAGCGTTCTTTTTATTTTATGACTGACTTGGCAATGATGTCGAAGGGAGCACACTGTTTTCTGAGTCGCTAGAGGGGAAGCAATCAAAGTTATACAAAGGTATATTTTGATTCAAAATAACAAAAACTTTTCCTCCAATTGAGGCTATTGAGAGCATAATAGCTTTTCTCGAGGTTTTGGACAGCCCAGGTCTGGATGAATACACAGGTTGACACTTGATGGCCACCTGATAGGGATGTTGTAAAGAGAATTCCTGTATCAGCTTGGAGGCTGCACTAGCGGAACTTGAAGCTCCCTTCCTACTCAATGATGCCATAATTCTATAATGAGATGATCCTTCTTGTTTCGACACATAACTCATAACTTGCTGGAGGGCTGGCATGTGCCATGGGAAACATTGGCACCTGATTTGAAAGAAAAACACTTGATTTGCAGATACAGACTGATGCAATCCTTCACACACCAAAAATTTAAAGAGTCAAATTATTAATGTTAAATAATTCCAGTTTTAGTAGTTTTGGGTTTAATACTTATATTGAATTCCTAGAAAGTATAAGGTGTTTGGCCATAGACTATAAAGGCCCTGGTCCAAGTGCTGAATGTGTTTGATACCTCTAGCTTCTCCTCCTCCCTCAAATGAGCTGTTTTTCCTGTATGGAAGTCTGCTCCTAGACAAAGTTCTGTTACCCACCTCTAGAGCTAAGTGTGAGCTTAAAGCAACATGTCACCATTCCCAACCATTTTTAAGCTTTATTTCTAACCAGAATAAAAAGATTTATTAAAAAAAATAATTCCTGAGAAATCAGAAATGAAAGAGGAGTTATTAAGATATTACAACTGATACCACAGAAAAATACAGAGGATCATAAGAGACTGCTATGAACAATTATACTCCAACAAATTAAACAACCTAGAAGAAATGGATAATTTCCTAGAAATCTACAAGCTACCAAGACTGAATAATGATGAAATAGAAAATCTGAACAGAATGATGACTAGTAAGGAGATTGAGTCAGTAATTAAAAACCTCCCAACAGGGACTTCCCTGGTGGCACAGTGGTTAAGAATCTACTTGCCAATGCAGGAGACACAGGTTTGATCCCTGGTCCATGAAGATCCCACATGCCCCGGAGCAACTAAGCCCATGTGCCACAGCTACTGAGCCTGTGCTCTACAGCCTGCAAGCCACAGCTACTGAGCCCATGCACCACAACTGCTGAAGCCTGCATGCTCTAGGGTCTGCATGCCACAACTACTGAGCCCATGTGCCTAGAGCCCATGCCCTGCAACAAGAGAAGCCACCTCAATGAGAAGCCCGCACACTGCAACGAAGAGTAGCCCCTGCTTGCTGCAACTAGAGAAAGCCCACACACAGCAATGAACACCCAACGCAGCCAAAAATAAAATTAAAAATTAAAAAACAAACAAACCTCCTAACAAACAAAAGTCCAGGACAGAATGGCTTCACTGGTGAGTTCTACCAAACATTCAAAGAAGAATTAATAACAATTCTTCTCAAACTCTTCCAAAAAATAAAATAGGAAGGAGAACTTCCAAACTCATTTTACGAGGCCAGCGTTACCCTGATACCAACCAGACAAAGATACCACATAAAAAGAAAATTACGGTTCAATATTCCTGATGAACGTAGATGTAAAATTCCTCAACAAAATGTTAACAAAGAGAATTCAACAATACAGTAAAAGGATCATACAACATGACCAAGTGAGATTTATTCTGGGGATGCAAGGATAGTTCAACATCCACAAATCAGTCAGTGTGACACACCACATTAACAAAATGAAGGATAAAAATATATGATCATCTGAAAAGATGCAGAAAAAGCTTTTGACAAAATTCAATATCTATGATAAAAACTCTCAACAAAATGAGTATAGAGAGAGCATACCTCAACATAATAAAAGCCATATATGACAAGCCCATAGCTAACATTATACTCAATGGTGAAAATCTGAAAGCTTTTCCTCTAAGATCAGGAACAAGACAAGGATGTCTACTCCCACCACTTTTATTCAACATAGTATTGGAAACCCTAGCCAGAGCAATTAGGCAAGAAAAAGAAAAATCATCTAAATTGGAAAGGAAGAAGTTAAACTGTCACTATTTGCAGATGACATGATATTATATATAGCAAACTCTAAAGACTCCATCAATAAACTATTAGAATTAATAAGCAAATTCAGTAAAGTTATAGGATACAAAATCAATAGACAAAAATCTGTTGTGTTTCTATACACCAATTACAAACTATCAGAAAAGTTAAGAAAGCAATCCCATTTACAATTGCATTAAAAAGATAAAATACCTAAGAATAACTTTAACCAAAGAGATAAAAGACCTGTATATTGAAAAGTACAAAACATTTATGAAAGAAATTGAAGAAGACACAAATAAATGGAAGGATTCCATGCTCATGGATTAGAAGAATTAATATTGTTGAAATGTCCATACTAACCAAGGAAATCTACAGATTCAATGCAATTCCTATCAAAATTCCAATGGCGTTTTTCACAGAATTAGAACAAACAATCCTAAAAATTTTATGGAACCACAGAAGATCCTGAATAGCCAAGGCAGTCTTGAGAAAGATGAGCAAAACTGGTGGCATCACACTCCCTGATTTCAAACTATATTATAAAGCTATAGTAACTATAAACAGTATTGTATTGGCATAAAAACAGACACATAGATCAGTGGAACAGAATAGAGAGACCAGAAATAAATCCATGCATATATGGTCAATTATTTTATGACAAATTACAAGAATATACAGTGGGGAAAGGACAGTCTCTTCAATAAATGGTGTTGGGAAGAATGGACAGTCCCATGCAATAGAATGAAACTGAACCAGTATTTTATACCATACAGAAAAATTTACTCAAAATGGATTAAAGACTTTAACATAAGACCTGAAACCATAAAACTTCTAGAAGAAAACATAGGTTGTAAACTCTTAGACACAGGTCTTGGTGATGATTTTTTGAATCTAACACCAAAAGCAAAAACAACAAAAGCAAAAATAAACAAGTGGAAGTACATCAAACTATAGAGCTTCTGCACAGTAAAGGAAACCATTAACAAAATGAAAAGGCAACTAATGAATGGGAGAAAATTATTGTGAATCATATATCTATTTAGGACTAATATCCCAAATATATTAAAAAACAAAACAAAACAAAAAAATCTTACACAGTTCAATAGCAAAAAAACGCCAAACAATCTGATTAAAAAAATGGGCAGAAGATCTGAATAGACATTTGTCCAAAGAAGACATACAGATGGCCAATAGGTACATAAAAGGATTCTCAACATAACTAATCATCAGAGAAATACAAATCAAAACCACCATGGGATATCACCTCACACCTGTTAGAATGGCTGTTATCAAAAAGACAAGAAATGACAAGTGTTGGAGAGGGTGTAGAGAAGAAGAAACCCTTGTGCACTATTGGTGGGAACGCATACTAGTGCAACCACTATGGAAAACATTAGTGAGAATCTTCAAAAAATTAAAAATATATAGAACTCCAATAAGATCCACGAATTCCACTTTTCGGTATTTACCTAAAGAAAATGACAACACTAACTGAAAAAGATATATATGCCCCCATGTTCATTGCTTCCAAGACATGGAAGCTACCTGAGTGTTCATTGATAAATGAGTGGATAAAGAAGATATGGGCTATATATATATATATATATATATATATATATAAATATATATACACAGTGGAATATTATTCAACCATTAAAAAATCTTGCCATTTGCGGCAACATGGATGGACCTAGAGTGTATTATATTATGCTAAGTGAAATAAGTCAGACGAAGGCAAATACTGTATGATCTCTCTTATGTGTAGAATCTAAAACAGTAAAGAAACAAAAAAACGCAAAGACACCAAAGGTCATAATAGGTACAGAGAACAGACTGGTGGTTGCCAAAAGTGAAGGTTGGGAAGTGAGGCAAATGGGTGAATTTTTTTTTTCAGTTTAAATAAATTGAATAAAAAATTTAAATAATAATAATTAAAAAAGAATCCCTAGTGTCAACAAATAAACAGGGTGAGGGTTGAGGTGGGTGTTCTGAAATGACAGAGTGTAACCAATCCAGCTATTCTGGTGATTCCACAGAGAGACTAGCCACGTGGCCTATATCAGAGACGGTCAGGAGCCCTGCTGCTCAGGCTGAAGGTGACTGCCTTCCAGGACCTCAGAGTTAGCCTTGCAATGAATGGTTCAGGAAACATAAGGTGCTAGACTTCCAGAGGTCTGTAAGGGAGTCCATTCTGTCCCTGTGATGCTATTAGCTTCTCTCTCTCTCTCTTTCTAGTTGTCAGTGGCATGAATCTCAGCTCCATTCTACATGGATTATTTCTGATCTGATTCTAACAGCCCTAAGATTTTAAGAGATAGATATAAAGACCAGATGGATATTACAAGAAAATCGGATTGTTCTGCAGTGAGTGAGATATGGAAAGGCCTTTTCCCAACCAAGCAGTAGACAGAATTGTCATAGTAAGTTGTGTTTGAAATAAAATGGTTCATAGATCTGAGGTGACACTGCCTTTTGTAAAGTGTGAAATTGGTCCTTCTGTTGGACAGAATGAGGATCAAAAAAGAAAAAAGAACACAAATAGTTTACTCTCTATTTATTATGTTATTATCTGCCTCAATTCACAAATATCTACCTATACCTGTATCTAGAGCGATAAGATTCTATAAAAGGCTACATATTTACTATGTTTTCATGCTTGGTCCAGAGCAAATCTGGTTTGAACCTGCAGATAAATTATCCCCAGCTCTAGAATGCTATAGGGTTGACTTTAAATAGGCACCTGCTAGATTTCCAACATGACAGATGAAAGTGTCCTGCATCCATTAGTCAATTATGTCTCCTCTTTTACACTTCAGTCCATACATTAATGCACCCTTGACACTTTTTCAGTTCACTCTTCCATCTTCCTTAATCATTTTGGCACGCAACTCACTTGCTTCTTCTGCCACGTCTGCCAACATCCTTGGCATCCCAATCAAGTTCATGACCATTTTGGCACCCTACACATAACACTTTTTATTGAAGTTTTTACACATATATTTTTATGCCTCTGAACACTGTAACTTTAACCAACTTTACATTTCCCATACGGAGACCATAATGTTGCACTGCAAAAATGTGGGCGTAACCAATATTTGCTATGCCCCAACGTGTGTGGGGACAGCTTTTATCTGAGATTCACCCTTCTCACCATCCCTGTCATCTTTACTCTTCCGTAGAGTCTAGCATCTATCAAGGCTATGATGGTAGAAGAGGGCTTTTAAAATGTAATCAGGCTGAAAAGTAGATGCACTTCTATTTTAGGGAAAATTCATGAGAAAACTGGCAGGAAGCTCGTCTTAGTGCAAAATATCTGCTTATTCCTTTGTCTCTGCTCTATAGGCCAGATCACTTCGAGGGACCCGCCCTCTTTGCCAATCTCCCAGCTTTCAAAGGCCTCTGTCCAGCAGTGGATCAAACACCTAGTAACTCACCCAGGGGCAGAGGTAAGTGGAGACAGCCGTGATTGCTATTTACTCATTTGTTTTTGAAAGGCTGTAAAGGGGCTGCAGGAAAGGGTATGCAGGTCGAAGATTGGGGGTGTTCTCTATCCAAAAATGGGGCTCATGAATGCCCTATGACCATGGATGGAGCTAGAGGGCAGGTTGGAATAGGTGAGAGAAGTTATTTCCAAATCACCATGATCTTGTGGACTTTGAATGTATTATTAAATATTATTAAAGATCCTCTAGGATTCCACGTTAACATTTAGGCAGCTAACAGTTAAATCTTTAAGTCCCATAGCAAGTGGTGAGTGTTGGTGTTTTACTTGGGAATGGTACAATCTGAAGGTCTAGGTGAAGTACCGCTTTGGACTGGAGAAGGAAAAGGAGTTATTTCCAGAAGAAGGTGTTAAAGCAGGGCTCTGGGCCAATTTGTTGAAAGCCAGTTTACTAAAATTAACTTCATGAATGACCAATTTCCTGACTCATGAGGGTTTTGTTTATAAGTTTTAGTATAGTTCCTGCCGCTACCTCTGCCTCTCCTCGCTCCTGCCTCTGAACTGGACCCTGCCTCTCTAACAAAGGAGCCTGGGCAGACCTCTGAGACGGGGCAAGGGAAAGCACAGGACGATGATGAAACTAAAACTTTTTAAACATTCCCCCAAATTTTGCAAATTGGGCATTTGGCAAATTGTTTTGGGCAAATTGTTTTTCAGTGTAAATCAGTGGTTCAGTAAATTAACTTGCTTCCCCAAAGCAGAGCTATTTCTTAATTGTCCCTGTCTTTCCTAGCACGGGCTCCTGTCTCTTTCACACTCAGTTAAAATAAGGAGGGATGAGATCTGTGAAGACATGCACACCCAGCTATGCACACCACAAGATGACACGATTATACCTGGGTGTACAAACCAGTTATAAAATCTGAGTCTCAAGGTGCAGAAAGACTTCTCAAAGGTCATCGCTTTCCCCACTGCTACAATCTTGCCTTATTGTGAGGCAGCTTAGAAGCAAAAATCACCAGAATTCTTGTGTTTAGTCTTTCTGACCACAGTGGGGTTTTAGTTATTAGAGTTGAATAATCAAATTTAAGAATTATCCCAACCTGTATCCCCAGGCACAGTTCCTCTCTGATTTTCTTGGCTGTGAATCTTTCCCACTAAGTGTCCTGAGGCTCTATAAAAGCATTCAAGGTCATTGTTCCCTCAAGTCTCAAATGTCTTAAATGCCAGTGTCTCCCACTGCATGTTCCTTTGGCTGCTACACATTCTTATCTTTTATTGCTTCCATCAGAATCTAAGCCTGTTGGAAAGGTCCTTAAAGGAAATCTGAGACGTTCAAAAGAAAGTGCCAGAGGAATACAAATTAGAAAAACAATGATATACTACCTGTAACCTGTAAAACTGGCAAAGCATACAAAAAGGAACTACACCCGTGTTGGCTCATAATGGTGAAAATACAAATTGGCACCACGTTTCCAGAAGGACATTTGCAAACACACTAACTGAGTATCTTAAAATATCCACTGACCTTCAATTTCTCTTCTAGGATTTTTCCTAAGGAAATACAAATGTATATAAAGATTATTATCCCAGTGATATGTACTATTATAAAAAATGGAAATAGCTTTAATGTCCATCCCTATGGGATTAACTGAATATATGATGTTATATTTATACATGATAAAGAATATTATGCACATATTAAAAATGATCACAATATATTAAATGAGGAAAACAATAGATTTTTTTTTTTTTTTTTTTTTAAATTTATTTATTTATTGGCTGTGTTGTGTCTTCATTGCTGTGCACAAGCTTTCTCTAGTTGCAACAAGTGGGGGCTACTCTTTGTTGCGGTGTGTGGGCTTCTCATTGCAGTGGCTTCTTTTTGTTCTGGAGCACAGGCTCCAGGCACGTGGGCTGCAGTAGTTGTGACACGCAGGCTCAATAGCTGTGGCTCGTGGGCTCTAGAGCGCAGGCTCAGTAGTTGTGGTACACGGGCTTAGTTGCTCCACAGCATATGGGATCTTCCCAGACCAGGGCTTGAACCCGTGTCCCCTGCATTGGCAGGCGGATTCTTAACCACTGCGCCACCAGGGAAGTCCCAAAACAATAGATTTTTAACAGTTACGTTTAATATCATAATGCTTTGTAGGATAGCATATACAACGTTAGGAAGAAAAAGGTCATTAGTTCACACACTAAATTAAATGACAGCATTTATCTCTAGGTTAAGTGATCATGGGTGAATTTTATTCCCTTTATTTCTAGATCTATATTTTCCAAATTTTCTACAATTAACAGGTTTTCTACGAAGTAAGCTTAGTTTTGACCTCTTAACGTATTTTTCTTTTAGAAATAATTTTATGGTTTTCCTTTATGACATAATTAAGAAAGGAAAGAGGTCAAAAAGTTAGTTCTAGTTCCCGACCAGAAGGAACTACACTACCTTTCTCTCCCTTTTAACCAGTACCTTTCTTTAGAATACGGTATCAGAAAAGATAGTGGACACATTGGAGGGAAGTTAAAAACAAAATACACGCATACAAACACACACACAAACACACACACACCTTAAACGGTAAGATAGCAGCAAGACGCAGCTGATTTCGAAAGAGGGAAATCAGACGCTATTCAGTTTCCTATTCCTTCTCGAAACTCAAGCTCCGTGATCAGTCTAGTACATTTGGGAAGGGATATATTTCCTTCCTCCCTCTCGCCCTTTTAAAAACAAGCTGTATTTAACGCAGCAGCAAGGCATGAAGTAAGGCGCTGGTCGGACCCCTGGCTGCAGGATGAGGGGATAGAAAACGCAGAGCAGGAAATTGCTGCACAGTGCACGGTGAGGGCACATAGGAGCTGCTCAGGGAAAGGTGCCTATTATAACTATTATCGTTTGGTCTTAAAAAAAAAAAAGAAAAGAAAAGAAAAGAAAAATCAGGACAGCCCTCTTTGGAAAACAAACAGGAGCACTGAGCTAGCGCCACCGGTTCACAGGCAGCTGACATCTGTACGCAGCAGCCAGTCAACAAGAACTACTGAGCCGTTTCCAGGGTTTCACGGGAAGGAGGAAGAGTCCTGAGAGCCCATCTCCCCGCTGGGGAAATGGGAGGCTTGGTCCCCAGATGCGCCTCTCTCTCCGGACTGTCAGCACCGGCAGGAGGGGTGGTCACCCGGCCTGACAGTGCGCTCTCGGCGTTGCGTAATCGTCCCGGGGCTGCCTCCTGCCCGTGCTTTGTCGGAGGCTCCACCTGATGGACAAACAGAAAAACGGCTCTCTCGCTGACATCTCCTTGCCCCAGGCTTTCTCCACCTTTAGTATTTTCTCACTGTGCACGAGAAGGGAATTTTCTGCAGAGAAAGAGAAGCAATGAACCTTCACCCCGCAGCACAAAGCATCCACCGGAGCATTTGTCAGTAGACAGCTTCCGTGGGAGGAAGGGGTCATTCTCAGTAGTTTCCCCATGTGGCTCGGGTTCTTGCCTTAAGCCTGTACACTGAGGGATGGAGGGGCCAGGCCTCCCTCTGACAGAGCAGAGAATGGGTCAGGCAGGATTTCTTAGTGTCTGGGGGAACCTGAGGGGGCGAGATTACAGCCTTCTCTTGCCTTTTTTTTTTTTTAACATCTTTATTAGAGTATAATTGCTTTACAATGATGTGTTAGTTTCTGCTTTATAACAAAGTGAATCAGCTATACATATACACATGTTCCCATATCTCTTCCCTCTTGCGTCTCCCTCCCTCCCACCCTCCCTATTCCACCCCTCTAGGTGGTCACAAAGCACCAAGCTGATCTCCCTGTGCTATGCGGCTGCTTCCCACTAGCTATCTATTTTATGTTTGGTAGTGTGTATATGTCCATGCCACTCTCTCACTTTGTCCCAGCTTACCCTTCCCCCTCCCCATATCCTCAAGCCCATTCTCTAGTAGGTCTGTGTCTTTATTCCCGTCTTGCTCCTAGGTTCTTCATGACCTTTTTTTTTTTTTCTTAGATTCCATATATATGTGTTAGCATATGGTATTTGTTTTTCTCTTTCTGACTTACTTCACTGTGTATGACAGACTCTAGGTCCATCCACCTCACTACAAATAACTCAGTTTCATTCCTTTTTATGGCTGAGTAATATTCCATTGTATATATGTGCCACATCTTCTTTATCCATTCATCTGTTGATGGACACTTAGGTTGCTTCCATGTCCTGGCTATTATAAATACAGCTGCAGTGAACATTGTGGTACATGACTCTTTTTATTTTTTTTTGTAACATCTTTATTGGAGTATAATTGCTTTACGATGATGTGTTAGTTTCTGCCCTATAAAAAAATTAATCAGTTATACATATACATATGTTCCCATATCTCTTCCCTCTTGCGTCTCCCTCCCACCTTCCCTATACCACCTCTCTAGGTGGTCACAAAGCACCGAGCTGATCTCCCTGTGCTATGCGGCTGCTTCCCACTAGCTATCTATTTTATGTTTGGTAGTGTGTATATGTCCATGCCACTCTCTCACTTTGTCCCAGCTTACCCTTCCCCCTCCCCATATCCTCAAGCCCATTCTCTACTAGGTCTGTGTCTTTATTCCCGTCTTGCTCCTAGGTTCTTCATGACCTTTTTTTTTTTTTCTTAGATTCCATATATATGTGTTAGCATATGGTATTTGTTTTTCTCTTTCTGACTTACTTCACTCTGTATGACAGACTCTAGGTCCATCCACCTCACTACAAATAACTCAATTTCATTTCTTTTTATGGCTGAGTAATATTCCATTGTATATATGTGCCACATCTTCTTTATCCATTCATCTGTTGATGGGCACTTAGGTTGCTTCCATGTCCTGGCTATTGTAAATAGAGCAGCAATGAACATTTTGGTACATGACTCTTTTTGAATTATGGTTTTCTCAGGGTCTATGCCCAGTAGTGGGATTGCTGGGTCATAGGGTAGTTGTATTTGTAGTTTTTTAAGGAACCTCCATACTGTTCTCCATAGTGGCTGTATCAATTTACATTCCCACCAACAGTGCAAGAGGGTTCCCTTTTTTCCACATCCTCTCCAGCATTTATTGTTTCTAGATTTTTTGATGACGGCCGTTCTGACCAGTGTGAGATGATATCTCATTGTAGTTTTGATTTGCATTTCTCTAATGATTAATGATGTTGAGCATTCTTTCATGTGTTTGTTGGCAATCTGTATATCTTCTTTGGAGAAATGTCTATTGAGGTCTTCTGCCCATTTTGGGATTGGGTTGTTTGATTTTTTGATATTGAGCTGCATGAGTTGCTTGTATGTTTTGGAGATTAATCCTTTGTCAGTTGCTTCATTTGCACCTATTTTCTCCCATTCTGAGGGTTGTCTTTTGGTCTTGTTTATGGTTTCCTTTGCTGTGCAAAAGCTTTTAAGTTTCATTAGGTCCCATTTCTTCTCTTGCCTTTAACTCCGCTTCATATCTTTCTTTCCCTTTTCTCCAATCGCGACAAACTGCTTGTCACTTCTGTCGATCGCAGTGATCTCCCTAGAAGTGTAAGCTGTCGCCCTCACCAGGCCATAAGAATATCAGAGGTATTCAGTCTTGCCTCTAAATTGTGTTTTACGTTTATGACCCCAGAACTTGGGTGGGCCTAGCAGTACAAACTTTCCCATACCACTGTGCACTTTCACTAGAGGAAGGTGGCATCGCTGTTGTTCAGCTGAGGAAATGTTAATGATACTGTCATCTTCCCTTTGCTCAGCTTGTGATGGACGTGACACACCTCTCACTCAAGCTGTGGCTAAAGTGCGGCTGGGTTGAGGAGAGATCGCGGAACCGACAGTGTTCCTTCAGGGAAGGACGTGGGTCCCCAGAGTACCATCTGGGTCTTTTAGGGAATCCTTGCCATTTAATTTTGGTCCACGTTATTTACGCTCTTGTTTTCTCACGGTTCTCAGTCCTGGCTGTACTTTAGAATCACCCAGGGAGCTTTTAAAAATCACTGATGCTCAGACCCTGGAATACTTGAATCAGAATCTCTGGGGAGTGGAGCCAGGGCATCTGTAGTTTTGTTTTAAGATCCTCAGCTGACTACAAGGACCAGCTCAGGCTTGGAGCCACTGCCCCAGCCTTAACTTCCCAGCTTGTAGGACATGACCTTATACAAAATAGGAACTCAGAAGCGTTTGATGAATGAATGAGTGAATGGATGAATGAATGATGTCTGAGAAGGGCCGACTTTATGACCAATATGCTAAAATGCTGTGATTAATGAATTATATTGATAGTAGACCGTACAATAAAGGCAGTCCCAAAACCAGGTGTGGAAGGCTCCAAAGACGGGCTTAAAGAGATGGGTCAGGTAGCTAACGCTGAAGGGAAAAGGCCCAAAAGTGTTTACTGTTGGTCCTGGTCTGGTAAAATCCTCCCTTTCCCCGTGGAGGGTAAGGGCAGTAGGACAGGACCAGGACGCAGTGGGAGACGGGAAGAATTTGAGGTCTCATAACTGATTAACAAAAGATGAGGATGCTGCTGCCTGCATTTCAGGGAGTCAGTCGGCCAGCAGCCCTTGCTGAGCCCACAGAGCACATGGAACTTGGGGTGCTCGGGGTGGTGGAAACACAGGACCAAGGGGTGTTTAGGGGGCAGTACACAAACCCATCAAAGAGATGGGATTCTTGCAGGGGCAAGAATACACATTCGAGGAGGCTAGGCAAGTCCAGTCTCCCACCTGAACTAGACAGTGGCCTTCTTGAGACCAGGAGCAGTATCTTTCTTAGACCTGTTCTGGAAAGTTTCTAATTTCCCATATATGTGGGAGTGGACTTGGCTTCTCAAGTGAGTGCAAGCAATCGGGGAGGAACCGACAGAAAAGTGAAGGATGGAATTAAAATTCAGTGGGATTGTAAATGGCTGAAATTCAGGCAGTGAAGGGTGGGGCAGTTGCATGGCTGAGAAGAGCCAATTTTTTAAGAAGGAAAATCGGTCTCTGGTAGGATGAGCTTGGCCCTCCGGAACTGTATCTCCGGGCTGGCAGCTGACCAATTTTCCTACACAACCAAGACTATTTCCTTTCTCATTTTCAGCTTCTCCGTAGTCAAACTAGAATTAATAACATAGCGTTTCTCTTAATGGTTGGGGCAAAGCAATGTGTCTTTATGAGTCAGTTCAGAATGATCTGCTTCATAACTCTAAGGAATCGGTTCTCTCCCAGCTAACATTCCAAATACAACTGATTTATTTAATGCAATGGAGTTCTTAGGTGAATGTGGAAACTTTTAGGTAAAAGTGGAAGGAAAACGTTCTTCCATCCTGGGGTGTGGAGGGGGGTGCTTTGGTGAGGTCTTGGACACTAACGAACATTCCGTGGTTTGGCATTCAAGAGCCTTGTTCAGTCTAATCATGACATAGTTCCAGTCCACGGTATAATACAAACTCTGAACATTCGGACAACTTAAAGCATCTTCCTTCCACCAGTTTGGGCCTCACCCAGGCCTGGGAGACCAGAGGGGCGGGTGAGAGCCTGGGAGCCCTCTCACTTGCTAGTTGCTGTCATTTAAAGTCAGCTGAGATTGGAGATAGATCAATGGGGTTAGGGGTGAAGGGTTAGAAGCTGGTACAGTTGTCATCTAGTCTGGTGACCTCTGGCCACCACTAGATGTTTGAAGCTCTCTTGGGGGATGTTTGTTTGGGAGTCTTTGGAGGTTCTCCCTCTGGAGACCTTGACTGGAACTCCCTAGAAATGGGAAATTCCTGTCACCTGTCACCTGGCAGTCAGCTGTGACTCCCAGCTCTGTCCTTGGAGTCGCAGTTGAGTAGTTTGCCCTGCTTCAGGGAGGGGAAGCTAGCTCTGAGTGAGGCTTGAGCCCCTCATTCTGCTCCCTGGGGCTTATGCACACTGCCTCTGGCTTTAGTTTTTTCAAGCATAGCTCAGATTTTTTTTTTTTAAGAACAAACTCTTATTTTTAATAGTACATTCAAGTAGCTTTAATAGATTTTTTTTTTCAGTTTTTATTACAGTAACTATAATCCTGGGTGGCTGGTACAATAGGGGAAGGTTAGCCAAAGTCACACCTGAAGTATAAGAAAGCAATTGGAATAGAAACTAAGTATCATAACACCTAGACATCATCTGTGAGCATGAGAGAGTTTTCTGTTCTAAAGTAGACACCAGACTTTGGCAACTATAGAATATCATATATCTGCAAAATTACAGTGCCTTAGTTTTGTTATAACGCTTGTGAAAGTCCGAGGTCCCTTTTGTATCTCAGAATTTAGATTTTATATTCCAGGACACACGTGTCAAACTCTCCTAAAAGTCTCCATAAAACTCTTAACTTGGGCTTAAAACACAGGGGCATTCATCCCTTTTCCCATGTTGGGAGGACTTAGGGAACATAGCAACAAGCTCCAAATATTTTCTCTGGACCTTTCCATTGTAATCTCTTATAAAAGTTGCAAGTGAGGTCTAGCACCTCACTTTAGAGTATAGGGATGCTTGGGGCCTCTTGCAGTTTAAAAATATATCTGTAAACTCTTGTATACTCCTCCCTTTGAGAAGTGGAACCTAATTCCCTTACCCTTGGGAGTGGGCTGGACTTATTGACTTGTTTCTAGAAAATAGAATAAAAAGAAGTGATGATGTGAGAATTCCAAGATAAGGTCATAAGTAGGCATTGTGGCTTTCTGCTCGCCCTCTTTTTCTTCCTTGGATCACTTGCTCGGGGAAACCCGCTTCTATATTGTGAGGACACTCACACAACCCTCCAGAGAGGTCCACATGGCAAGGATCTAAGCTACATGACAGCAGCCACCTGAGTGAGCCGCCCTGAACACGGCTCCTCCATCCCGAGTCAAGCCTTCACGTGCTGCAGCCCAAACCAGCATCTTGACTGCAACCTCGTGAGACAGCCTGAGCCGGAATCACCCAGCTAAATTGCTCCCAAATTTCTGACCCACAGAAATTGTGAGTCGTGTTTATGATCTTGTTGCACTATCACGGCCCCTTAAGTAGGAAGTTCGCCTTTTGAGAATTACCAGGGGGAGCTGCTTGTGCATGGACGAAACCGTCAGTACCCCACCCACATCCCCATAAGACTTCCTGTTCCCGTCAGTGTCAATACTACTGCTTTTTTTCTGCACCCGAGGGCTTCCTCTGGTCCCAGGAGCCTGCTTACCTGAATGGGGTACCCAAGAACGACTGAGGAGTTATCGCCTCCAGCAGAGCTCTCCTCTAATGACAGAAAGGGTTGATGGGACGACCTCAGCTGCTTGTGCTCGTGGGTGGGACAACTTGAAGACGTGCTCTACTCAGTATCTCAGGGTCCCCAGCGGGATGGAGCCCCCACATGCACAGGAGTAACCTGCCCACTGATGCCCTACATTGGCTTCCTTCCCTGTTAGGTCTCACTTTCTCACTCCACTGCCAGTGTTTCCTTCCATCATTTTCCGGGAAGCATTAATTGTTTGTACTCAAATTCTGCCTCAGAATCTGCTTCTGAGGACACTCAACCTAGATTTATTTCCTTCCACCCCCTTTCTCCCCACCCGCTGTACTCTCTTCCCTTGGGGAAGATGGACTGAGCTGCTTGGTGAGTTTGAGAGAAGGAGTGGAGTGTGGGTATCTCAGTCAAGGCTGGGCTTTCTCATCAGAGGTAAGTGTGTCAAGGTCAATGCGTGTCCTGTCTTCAAGATGCCCACAGACTCTGCAGCCAATTCTATGATTACCAGGATACACTCTGCCATGGCAGGGGGGTATCTGAGACTTGGGTTTGGCAAGCTCAGTGGGGATTAGATGTTTTAGGGAATTTGATTGCAGATATAGATCAATCTATGATTTCCAATTCAGTCCTCTCTTTAATAAACTGCTCTCATGATTCTTGTCTCTTTTCCCAAATTACTTCAGTATTCAAGAAGGGCAAAGAAAAATGTTTTTTATTTGTGCCCTAAAACTTCAACTACTTGCAAAATATACGGGGTGAAATGTGTAATTTATGAACATTTTCCAAATAACCTGCAAAATTAGCTGTAGAACATTATACCAATTAGTAGTTTTTTGTTTATAAAAAGAAAACTCAACAATCTTTAGTAAGCTACCGTTGTTAACTGTCCATCTCAGGTAATCAAACCCTACAAAAGTCTGAAAGGGGAAAACAACATGGCAGGAAAGCGAGTTTGAATCTAACACTGTCAGGAGAGCTCTGTTGTAGGTTCTGGGATGATGTTGGAATTTTAGCTTCACAAAATGAAGTATCTATTCGCTTAGCGTGAATTTATTTCTGGCACAGTGGGAAGTTCTTAGTCATAAGCTTCTGGGTATTTTCTACTCAAGATGGTGTTTAACATTTACTTTTTAGCTGCATTAAGCTAAATTCCACTGCACCCCCCAGACACCCCCCACTATCCCTCCCAGGAAAAAATAATTAGAAAATGACAGATAAAGGGTTTTTTTTTGTTTTTTGTTTTAATAAGAAGGATGTGGCCCACTCAAATTTTAAATTCTTTTTGGGAAAATAAAAGAACAGAAACACACAGTAGAAACTAGAGCTGAGTCTACGCATGTATCAGCTTCCAGGAACAGAAATAGGCATTTGACTTCTGTAGAGTGATGGAGACCAAACACACGCCACAGACAGGAAAGAATCGGAGCCAGGGTCAGGGTGTACAGTTGGGAGCTAGGGTAGTATTCTTCCTCCAATGGAAGGAGACTGAGAAATGAGCCAGTTCACTGTCAAGGGCTGTGACTTGTCCAAGATGCATGATGGGAAGAAAAGTATAGTAACACAACCAGTACCTGAGCCAAGCCACCTATGAGCAAAAATGGGTGCCAAAAGTCAGTGATCTTTAATATGATACAGGAATTTAACTGTTTATTCAGAGTTCCCTTTGTGGTCAGACTCTTCCAGAGGTGATAAATGGACTAAGAAAGTTTGCAACTGTGGTCTCTTACTGAAATAGTTATTGAAGGCTATATAATATTTATTACTACAAGAAAAAGTCAGCCCAGAGGAAATAAGTAGAATTCCAGACAATGCAGCAAGTATAGAAAAAACTGTTTAAGTATGTCAGGAAGAGTTGAGCTGTGTGTATTCATGAGTTTTTTAGTTTGTTAAAATGTTGATGTGTGACAGATAATCTTCAATTACATATCCCCCAGGTTTCTTTAGGAAAAGGAAGTCAGTTGATTAAAATGATAATTAATATGGGTGAGTGAGACTATATCAGGAACCATAGTGACAGAGAAATACAAGTGTGTTTGTGCTTCTGTTTTAAGGGAAAGAGAGCAATTTTGTCCTATAGTTGTGCCATTTTTTTCCCATAATATGAAAGACCATAGTGAAGAAAGAAACTTGGAAAGTGCATTTTACTTGGTCTATAATACTTAAGTCTGCAAAAAGCCATAAAATATTAAAAAATTTTTGAGAACAAAGTTTTGGAAGAACTAAATCTAAATGTACGTGTATTGGCATACATACAGCATCCATCTGAGTGGAAAAATCATTTTGTGGAATATTTAATAAAGATGCCATATAAATTCAGTTTTAAAACCATGCTGAACATAGGATAACACTCATGTAACCATCACTTATGTCAAAAATATATTAATACTATCATCTCACAATCTCTTCTCTTGTCCCCTGACAAACTCTCCCTTTCCTAAAGGTAACCACTATTCTAACACTGTAGTTTAGTTTTGTTTTCAAACTTTATATTAATGAAATCACTTAATATTCATTCTGTTATATCTTCATTCTTTTGTTCAACATTACATTTGTGATATATTGATTTGGGTTTAACTACTTCTTAATTTGGAGGAAAATTCTATCATCTATCTATCTATCTATCTACCTACCTATCTATGAATCTTCTATCATTTGTTCATTTTGGAGTCGCATTGTATCATATTCTGTTAGTCATGATACATTGAGCTTATGTTAGTAACATAACAGTAGTAAAACACACCCATAAAGTCTCAGTGATTAACACAAAGTGTTTATTTCTTGCTCATGTAAAATGCACTGCAGGTCAGGTGAATCTCTATAACTATCTTCTTCCACACACGACTCATAGACCCAAGCTGCTTGGGTCTTATGGCTCTGATATTTCAATACATGGCTTCCACACTTACTACCAAAAGGGAAGCAAAGGATGTGAAATCACAGAGTGCCAGTTTTCTATTCCAGCATGGAAGTGACATACATCACATCGACTCACATCCATTTGTCACAATGAGTCATAAAGCGCTTCTTACCGGCCCGAAGGCTGGGAAGTACCGTCTTCTGGATGCCTAGACAAGAGAGGAGAATCAGATATTGTTGGGCACTAATGAAGTCTATCACACATACCTTAATAAAACAATTTTTAGATAGAGCTAACATAAATTACATATTGTAACCATGGTAGAAAAATTTTGGCTACTGTTTGTGATAAACTAATGATGTATGAAACCTATTTAAGCAAGATAAGGAATTCAGCTGCCATAAAGGAAAAAAAAATGACAAATTTAACTACAAAATATGTTGAAATTATTGTGTATTAAGGAATACAGTAGACAAAGTCAAATCTAAACAAACTGAAATGTAAGTAACAAAATGTTAATGTCCCTAATGTATAAGTAAGCTCCAATAAATGGATAACAACAACAAAAACAAAACAATAAAATGGAGAAAAGATACTTGCAGAATATTTATAGAAGTGGTAATCAAATTGATAATGTTGCTTATACTGACTGGGAATTAGTGAAAAATTTTACCCATCAGAACTACAGAATTTGTTAAAATTAATAATTTCCAGTACCAGTAAAGTTATAGAGAAATAGATATTAGGTTCACATACTGTTGGCGGGAATGTAAATTACCTTAAACCTTGTGGAAAGTAATTTGATGTGACGTGTTAAAATTTTATATATGTCTGTCTTATGATTCAGCAATTCCATGTCAGGGAATCTACATTAGAAGAATACTTATACAGACCCTGAAAGAACTAAGTTTAAGAATGCTCATTTCAACACTGTCTGTAATAGTATGAAATAAGTGCTAACTGAAATATACATTAATAGGGGACTGGTTAAACAATTCAGAATTTAGTCATATACAATTCTGTAAGCTGCCAAAACTATAGATTTACTTCACAAAATGATTGTTCAATTACTGACTTTTCACCATAATGCTTTTTGAAAATTATCACCACTTTTTGGGTGACTATTTTTTTATAACAATGCTTTCACCTAAAAACCTACAAAAGAAGCATAATCTAAAGAATATTTTGACTTTCTCATTTTAGACAAGGACACGCTCAAAATTTAGTCAACCCAGTAATTTCTGTGCAGAGGAGATACATACGCAGGACACATTTGAATTGTTGTCAGATTTGTCTGATCCCAGGACATCTTCCTTTCTGTAGGCACACAGAGCAAGAGGGATAAAAGAGTAGCAACTTCTATGACTTTGGCTTTTATGCACATGCATTCCTACTTCCAAATGTTTTGACCTACTCTTGTGTTTAGCCTTTACCTTCAAGTCTACTTTGAATTAAAAGTTAACCACCAGTGCCCAAATGGCTCAAAAATTGACAAAGTAAATGTTATAGAAAGAAAAATGAGAAAACTTTAATCATGGAGCAAAGGATAGGTGTGATAAAAGAGGACAGAAGAGGAAGAGGGAAATAAAGATTCTGCAGTCCTTTAAGGTAGTTTACTTAACATACGTTATGGAATGCCTGGCTGAAAGTTGATTAGGTAACCTTTCTGTGTCTTCCTTAGACTGCCTTCCTTGCACCTCTCTTCTGCCTCACCGTTCACTCTCTGTTCCTTCTCACACTAAACTTTCATGACATTATTACGTTTTCTTCATTTATGAAAAGCTGATTTTGTGTCCTCTCAAACTGTTTTTTATTGCTAATATACACTTGGTTTTATTGTCAATTAATCTGTTTTTCTCTGTGAAAATAGTTTTGGTATCTTAGGTTAGGTTGAAAGGAATCATAATTTTTCTCATTAAAATTAGTATACATATTTCTTTTGAATTTTTAAAAAAACTTTTATTGAAATATAGTTGATTTACGGTATTGTGTTTAATTTCTGCTGTACAGCAAAGCAACAGTTATACACATATATATTATATTCTTTTCATATTCTTTTCCATTATGGTTTATCACAGGATATTGAATATAGTTCGCTGTGCTATACAGTAGGACCTTGTTGTTTATCCATACTATATATAATAGTTTGCATCTGCTAATCCCAGCCTCCCATTCCTTTCCTCCCCACCCCCTTCCCCCTTGGCAACCACAAGTCTGTTCCCTATATCTGTAAGTCTGTTTTTGTTTTCGTAGATATGTTCATTTGTGTCGTAGATTCCACATGTAAGTGATATCATATGGTATTTGTCTTTCTCTTTCTGACTTACTTCACTTAGTATGATAATCTCTAGTTCCATCCATCTTGCTGCAAGTGCTGTCATTTCATTAAATGTCTGAGTAATGTTCCATTATATATATATGTACCACATCTCTTTATCCATTCATCTGTCACTGGACGTGGTTGTTTCCATGTCTTGGCTATTGTGAATAGTGCTGCTATGAACATAGGAGTGCATGTATCTTTTCAAATTAGAGTTTTTGTCTGGGTATTAGCCCAGGAATGGGATTGCTAGATCATATGGCAACTCTATTTTTCTTTGCAATTTAATGACTTTACACTTAGTGGCACAGTTTCGGTTATGGATAAAAGTTGTTAACAAGGAATGAATGTATTAAAGACGTTTATGCATAATGATGTGCAAAGTTTTCTATGATTGGTGAGTGAAAAAAAGTTGCTGAATACTTTATAAGTTATGACCTCCTTTTGGCAAAAATGATCAGGAATGACACTAGTTTTAAGATCTTGAGACACGATGCAAAAGATCACATCCCTGCTTTATAATTTACTGTAAAACTTTCGGTAACATAATCTCCTCCTCCTTAGCCTTACTGTTTTTTTTAAACCTGAATATCCAGGATGATAATTATTCTACTTCACAGGGAGGTTATAATTAAATAAAGAAATTAATTGTCAGACATAGTAGATAGACTACACATTGCAGCTGTATATATGTATACAGATATACATATATCTATATTGTTCAAATTTATTTAAAAATGAACATGTATTAACTTTTTTTAAAAAAAATTAAAATAAATCTATAAGGTGTGCTAAACTTTTGGAATTGATTTTCCTATACCACATGTGACTGTTCTTTCCTGAAAATTTTGAATAAGTGTATAAATTTGAATAAAGTTGAATGCTTATAGGAGCCAACTATGGATTCCTGGGTCTAGTACTGGTTGCATTTCCACCCTGCTGCTACTGCCTGATAGAGATGCTTCTCCAGTTTTGGACTCCTGAGTAAAGCATGTTTTTTCATTTTGAGTAGGATAATTAAAAAAAATTTTTTTTCATCTTTACCTATTTCACCTATACATTTGGAGCACTATAATTTTAAATAACAAATGGAATAGATATTGTTTTCACATAAGGTATAAATACTCACTATTTATCAATTCTTGCTTCTGTCTTGTTGCTTTCTGTTTTCATTTTTGAGGGAGAAGAGACTTGGTAATGAGAACACTTTAATGTAGAAACCCTGAGTCCATGGTTTCCACCTACCTGCCTTTGGGGACACTGAAGATTGGTGCTGGGGGAAGCTGGGAAGCTCCTGGAAATGTGATAGCAAACTTTGAGGGTTAAGGGAAAGCAACATAATACTAGACTTCGAGTATCTACCCAGTGACAACATCCTTTGGTAGAGTGTGGTCTATGTATGAAGTACTCGAAGAGCAAAGAAGTCTTCTTTCCCTTAAAATATAATCAAATATTGTCCCCGAGCAATTGTGAGGAGGAGAATGGATGGAAGGTGAAAATTAAAAGGGGAAGACTATTGAGAGAGCTGAGGGAAGGACTTTGAATCACTGCAGATTTATAAAGATGTAGCTTTTTCCCCCTGTTTCATTCATTAGAAAATTTACATAAGGAAGTTTAATTTTGTGGGGAATTGAAGTAAATCAGTTTGCAACATCAAACTTTCTTCCCCTTAGCCTTCCTTAGTTTTAGGTCATCACAGATTAGCAGTTATTCTGGGTGCTGTATTATTCCGCCTTGTATCTGAGGCTTGGGAATCATTTCACACTTCAACAGAGCTTTAAATGTGGCATCAAGTTATCTCATAATTGACTTGTCTCCACTGTGTTTTAACACATGAAATTCCAGCCAAATTAAAGTACAACAGATGGGAAAAGTCACTTGGAAAGGAACACTAGTGAAGCAATTTCACTTCCTCTTGGAAAGCTAGGATTAATATACTGAATTCAAATAACTGAGGATTCATTTCAAATCCTTGGAGTTTGGAACATAGGTATATGGACTGAAAATAGCCTGTAAGCAAATCTCCCCATTTCAGCTGGTTCCTTATCATGATCATCTTGTATCATCATCACCACCCCAGGTATCAAGCTCCTGCTTGGGCATTGCACTGCTCACTGCTTGTGAGAGCGGCACACACTACTGGTGTCAGTCTGGTGCCTGTCAACCCTGTTCATGCACAGAAATAAAGCAAGAAGATCAGAGCTAGTCAGGACCACTCTAAACAAGCCCCACACCCCAAAGCCCTCAAGGACATAGTCTTCTGCTGTAATGTAATGTCCCATTTAGGATATTGACCCTCATACAATCCACCGACCTTATTCAGATTTCTGTAGTTTTACTTGTGCTCAACTCTCCGTGTGTGTATTTAGTTCTATACAGTTTTATCTTCTGTGTAGATCTGTGTTTCCACTACCACAGCCAGGATGCTAGGCACTTTCAACACCATAAGGGTACCTGGTGTTGCCATTTTAAAATGAAACCAAGCTCCCCTGTCCAAATCCTGGCAACCATGAATTTGTCCTCCATTTCTAAAATGTTGTCATTCCTACAATGTTACATAAATGGAATCACACAGTATGTAACTTTTGGGGATTGTCTTTTTTCACTCAATATCATTCCTTGGAAATTTATCCAAGTTGTTGTGTGTTATTTGTTCCTTTTTATTCCTGAATAGTATAACCAAGGTGTATGTCTAGCAGCATTTATTTGTTTAATCATTCACCTGTTGAAGTACATTTGGTCTGACTCCAATTTTTGGCTATTGTGAATAAAGCTACTGTGAACATTCGTGTAAGTTTTTGGTTGAATATAAGTTTTCATTTCCTGGGATAAGTGCCCAAGAGTTCAGTTGCTGGATTATATGACAGTTGTATGCTTAGTTTTTTTGAGGAACGGCCAAATTGTTTGCCAAAGTGGCTGTACCATTTTATACTACCACCAGCAATACGTGAGTGATCTAGTTTCTTCTTATCCTCACCGGAATTTGGTGTTGTCAATATTTTTTATTTTAACCATTCTGAAACTATGAAGTGATATCTTATTGTGGTTTTAATTTGCATTTCCCTGATCGTTAATGATGTTGAACAACTTTTGTTGTGTTTATTTGCCATCTCTTTGCCCTCTTCGGTGATGTCTTTTCATGTCATTTGCCCATTTTCTAATTTCTACTGTTGAGTTTTGAGACTTATTTACATACTTTAAATACTAGTTCTTTGTCAGATATGTGGTTTGCAGATATTTTCTCCCAGTGTATAGTTTGACTTTTCATCTCTTCATATGATGCTTGGAGGAGAAAGTCTTTAATTTTGATTAGGCCCAATATACTAGTTTTTCCATTTTATGCATTGTGATTTTGATGTCAGTTATAAGAATTCTTTGCCAAAGCTCCCAAGGATTTTATTTTATGTTTTTTCTAAAAGTTTTATAGTTTTATGTTTCCAATTTAAATCTGTTATCCAAACAAATTTTGAGTTAAAATTTGTTTGAGGCGAGAGTTTTAGGCTGAGGTTCTTTTATCTTTTTCTTCTCTTTTTTTCTTCTTGTCTTTCTCCTCCTCTTCTCCTCCTCCTCCTTCTTGTTGCCTATGGATGTGCAGTTGCTCTGGCACCATTTGTTGTAAGGCTATCTTTCTTCCATTGAAAACGTTTTGCATCTTGGTCAAAAATTAGTTAAGCAGGGCTTCCCTGCTGGCACAGTGGTTGAGAGTCCGCCTGCCGATGCAGGGGACGCGGGTTCGCGGGTTCGTGCCCCGGTCTGGGAAGATCCCACATGCCGCGGAGCAGCTGGGCCCATGAGCCATGGCCACTGAGCCTGCGTGTCCGGAGCCTGTGCTCTGCAATGGGAGACGCCACAGCAGTGAGAGGCCCGCGTACTACAAAAAGAAAAAAAGAAAAAAGTTAGTTAAGCATACTTGTGTGGGTCTATTTCTGGGTTCTGTATTCCATTCCATTGATCTACTGTCTATCATGCTACCAATATTACATTGTTTTGATTATAATAGCTAGATAGTTAACCTTAATATTGGGTAGAGTAATTCCTTCTTTGTCAATATAGTTTCAGCTACCCTAGGGATTATGCCCTAGAGAATCTTGGGCCCCTGAGAGCAAAGATGCTTCCTCAACCAGGTACCAGCTAGCTGGGTTCCTCCTGTCAGATCCCTTGGTCTGCCTCAGTATCTCAGTGAAAAAGGGGAGTTAAGGCCTGGCAAGGAGTATAATGTTTTCTCTAGCTGCTTGTTTGTGGTGGGGCTCCCATTTGATCATTCTCGCCTGTGGTGTCAGCTTACCTGATGTTGTCAGAAGGATTCCCATTCTAACTGGGAGAAAATGAACCTACCTTGATTGATTTCTTTTGCTAGTTTGGTGATCAGAGAACAATGGGTCTGGGTAATCTCCCTTGTTGTGTGAGGAGAAGGAAGATAGCCTTGCTTCTGTGCTCTCCCTCCACCCCTTGGCATTCAAAACCAGTTCACCCTCTTACGACACTCCAGTTATCTCCTTGGTTGTCTCTGGCATCCTTTCCAGATTTTAGAGGTCTGCTTAGTGGGGGAGAGCAAGGGCAAGACTGTAAGCCAGGTTCTATCAGATATTTTTTAAAAAACCCAACTAGATAAGCAACTGCTTATTTAAATAAAAAAGGTACTGGTATATCAAGAGCACCACTTGAACCTTTATGCAGAATGAAATGTAAATTTCAGAGCCTGGAGAACTTGAGCCATATCCCCAATGAACCAATGTTCTTGTCCTTTATTAAAATGCTTAAACTTGTTTTCTTTTCTTTTTTTCCTTTGACAAAAATAGAGTCTGGGCTAAATTCCAATTTGAATAAGTATACTGATCTTCCAAATTCCCTTGGCAGTGTAAATCACATGCAGTTTTCTTCATGTGCTGTCCTTAGCTAGTGGAACAAGACGGCTGTGCACACTGAGATAGATGCCGAGTTCTACTGAGAACTGCCTAGAGATGAAACACTCTCCAATTAATTATCCCACCAGATTTGCAATAACGCCAAAGCCCACCAAGCTGTGTATTTGAATCAGCACTCTGTTTTTCTCTCTAATTGAAACCCTCTTATTTTTCTTCTCATTGTTTTTGAATCTGTTTAATGCTTTTATGAAAATAAAGAGATCTGTTTGCTGAAAAAAAAAATCATGTTGACATTTTCAAGTGCAACATTTGGATGAATGTGTTAGCTCCTGCCAATGAATCTGTACACACCCCAGTTCTTTACCCTCCCATGTGATAGTTCTACTGCAGAAAGAGTCTCCACTTCTACTTCTCAACTGAACATCTTACAATTAAATCTCTTTGCCCTTACTTCCTTCTTTAATAACAGCTGGCCCAGAGCTCTGACACCATACAGTATTTTGTATTTAGATGCCATTCCTTTTTTTCAAAATACAGAATCTTAAAAAATATAGGGTTAGAAAGGGTTAAAAATTCACAAGATGTCCAACTCAATCTTTTTAAGGAGGACAAATTTAAACTAAACAACTTATACTAGATTTAAGAACCTCCAGAGAAGTAAATTTCATGATAACTATTGCAGATACATTCTAATGTTGAATAGCTCTATTTTGAAATAAATGTCTCCAAGTTGACTAGGTATTAAGCTGTTCTTCAAAGAAAAAAATAATTTGCACTAAAAGAAAATATTTAAGTATTTTACTATCCCTTATGCTAAATGAAAGCTGAAATAAGTTTTTAGAGCAGTAGTTGTTAGAACTTTATGGGTTATAGACTTCTTTAATAATATGATGAAAGCTATAGATTTCATCAAAAGACAACATATATAATTGCAGGAGGTTCAGGGATCACCTAAAACCCCCCAGGTTAAGAATGCTTGCTCTGGAATGAGGTCATTGTTTTTTAAAAACTTCTAAAGAGTCTCTTCTAAATTTCAGAATCCCAACTATTTCAGGGAGTAGAAGCAAAAGTGAGCTTTGAGTGTATGAGTTATGGTTCTTTTGGTTATATATAACAGAAACAAACTCTGGTTATCTTAAGAAAAAATGTCATTGGAGAGATATTTGAATAACTCACAGATTTGAAGAAAAACCCAGGCCAGAAAAGACAGAAAGTGAGGTAGCAGATACTAATATAATGGACAGTCCCTTTGAGATGCTCATGACCCAGCTTTAGCTCTTTTGTTGCTGCTAAAACACACACACACACACACACACACACACACACATACACACACACATACACACACACAAAAAAACACCAGTAGAGGGGATTCAGGGAAGGCAGAAACAAGAAATGAAATGTACATTGTAGGATCCACAGACTCCTAGGAAGATAGGAATGGAAACTATTGCTATCCCTTATTTTAAATTTTAACTGCCTTTGCTATTTTTATTATGGCCACAATTATTCTATTCTTATTAATTTATATCTATATACAAAATATCCATAGGAATTTTGAGGAACCAGGATACAAACACTGGTCAGCTTCCAAGAAGGACATACTTTCAAACAGTCACTTCAGTTATAGCCAAAGAGTATAATAGACAAGAAGAAATTCTATTGAACCAGGTATCATGGAGATCAACTGAATAGCAAAGTCTTCCTGGGGTGCAAAATCAGACCTGATCAAGGATCTTTCCCACTGCTTGGTGGGACCTTCACAATGTCTACCCTGAGGGATTTCAGAATTGCTATGAAGCAGTGATGGGTGTGTCTCCTGTTCTTCCATTTTCATTCATTGTTTATTCTCTGATCCACACTTGCATATAGTTGTATATTGGAGTTGCGTGGGGGAAAGGGGCAAAAATCAAATAAAGGGATGCTCTTCTAGACAAAGACATCAGTAAAAGATATATGCTGTTGTAAGTTTGGAACATTCTCTTTTTTTTTTTCTTTTGCGGTACGTGGGCCTCTCACTGCTGTGGCCTCTCCCGTTGTGGAGCACAGACTCCGGACGCACAGGCTCAGCAGCCATGGCCCACGGGCCCAGCCGCTCCGCGGCATGTGGGATCTTCCCAGACCGGGGCACAAACCCGTGTCCCCCGCATCGGCAGGCAGACTCCCAACCACTGCGCCACCAGGGAAGCCCAGAACATTCTCGTTTTAATTGCATGAATATGAGCTCCCTGGTTGCTTTAGTGGTGTATAATTTAAGATCCTATTTGGAGAACGAAGCTGTCTCAACTAGCCTATAATACATGTCTTCTGTGAACGTTGCAAAATTCCATTGTTGACAACCTGCCATCTGGTTTTATCACAGTCTCTTAAGGGTGTAAATCTTTTTTTAAGCTCTGTAAACTATATTTTTCAATATTTTCACTTGAAGGCCAATCTGATACATTTTTGAAAATGATCATAAGCATTGATATAGGCCCATTTTAACATCAGCCTAATAGCTCAAATAATGCACATTTATTCAGCTATAATCTACTGAGAGCCTACTCTGTACAGTTTTGTGCTATAATCTGTGGATAATTAAGATGCTTAATACATGACAATTATGATGTAGTTCTGGCACTCCAGGAGACTATAAACCGTTAGATAACAGAGAAGAAGTCTTTATATAAAGTATTATAAATGATCCTAATGTGACAAGCTAGTTAAACAATAATGACACAGCTGAAGAAAGAAAGCTTATCAGCCAAGTTTGAAGTATCCTTGGTACTGAAGGTCCAGGGTTATTAAAATGTGCGGATGATACATGAACTTCTCATAAGGAACTTTCACTTCCCTTCAGGAAATTTTTAAATCATATCAGTAAACCACACATGAAACTCTTTGGATTTTCTCCTGCTTTCTTCTTCTTTGTCTTTATGGATACAGAGATGACTAAAATGTTGATAAATGAAAAAGGAAGAGTAAATATAAGGAGTCTGTATGAATTGTAAATTGGAAAAAAGCATCTTTTGAATTCAAATTGACTATTCTAAAAACTGTTTTCATAGAGCGTAACTTTAAAAGTTTAATGACTTCAAATGATTTGCTATGGAAAGGAAGGTCCTTTTACAGCCTTTTATATTATTTGCCAAAGGTTGTTTTCCACACATCTTACTGTAGAATATACAGAGTTTGGGCGCATGCTACTTCAGAAGCAACTGAATTAAAAATTGGCTGAGTTTGTGGAGAAATACATGAAAACCTCAAAGGTCCGTGAGAAAAAAAATGCATAAGAACAATTTCGTATTATATTATTAATCAGTAGAATAGTCAATGATGAAGTTGTATCTAATATAATTTTGGCCATTTGTACAAGTTTAATATTCTTGGTGAAAACAGCATGTAAATTTTTTCTCAAATTCATAAAATGTTCTAAAGATGATAACCAACTTAGCCCAATTTCACCCATGAGCTATAATCATGGTTTATATTATTTAACCATTTATATATTAACTGATAAGTCTTTACTATGTAACGTATTAATTTGGAATAGCTTCCACTAAAGCAAACATCATTTTTTATGTTTTCTTTGTATCTGTCAAAATATATCAACCACCTACAGTGGAATGAAAGAGACATCCATATGCTATCTGAATTGGTGATTCTGAATCAACAGTTTGATAAACATTGAAATTAAAAAGTGTCATTATATTATATAGCAGACGGGGAAGTGATTTACAGGTTAGTGAATTTTTATAATTACAAAATGTATTAGAAGTGTTGGGCTTATTTGAATAAAGTTAGAATTGTCTAAAGTTATAGGTTGAATATCTATATATATATACACACACACACACACGTATATATATATACTATACACTCTCTCTCTCTCTCTCTCTCTCTCTCTCTCTCTCTCTATATATATATATATATATATATATATATATAGTAGAGTGATTTATTATATAGGTTCATTTCAAAACCAAATCGTACTGTGTGGTGATACCGCCATCTGTGCTCATACCAAAAACAGGGGTGTTTAGCCTAAAGTTCCAAGCACTTGCAAAGCCTTCAGTATGTAATGAAGCTCTTACATGAAAACACACCTGTGGTTGGAAACTATTTTATCTAAATTAGGATGAATAAAATCTGTTTTATAATTGATTAGACAAAAAATGTTGTAACAACAGCTTGAAACAAAGTTCTTTCATAATGTTAATTTCAGAACTGTTCTGTGAAGGTCATTGAAAATTTTAATTAATATGGTATAAATAATCCCACCTGGGATATGACCCAAGCCAGGGGTCGAGGGTGGCAGCACTGTGTTTCTTCTCTGGGGTGCAGTCCATTACTGTGTGGCTCTTCTTGCCACTTCTCCCTCTATTTTCCCATTTTCAAGAGTCAGTGGATGCAAGGGCTTCTTTTGAATGAGACAGAGACACAAGGTAAATATCAGTTAGCATATCAGAATATATGCAACATTTCACATGCAGAATATATCCAATATGTGCCAATAGTTTATATTAACAGGGGGCTCGAGACTAGAAGTCAATGTTTTGTTTTTGGAAACTTGATTTCTAGAAGCCAGTTAAAAGTCTATTGAAGTTGTTAGCAATTTTCTGATCCCCTTAAATGAAGACTGTCCCTGGTTACATTTCAAAAAGTACTTTAATGGATGCTTTGATTTTGCAAATGGAAAAGCCACAATGCTATTCTTCCGGGGGGGGGGGGGCGGGGGGCGGGGTTTGGGGACACTGAGGAATTACATTGCTCTGATAATGTTTCATTATCACCGGAATTGCACCCTAGGGATTATTACTATTGACTCAGAGGCAGGCCTGTGACTGCAGAAGAGGAAAACTGTTTTCTCTGCTTTCACAAGCGGTTCTGAGAAAGGAGGGGTTGACCTTGAAGTACTTGGGGGTGTTGTAAATAGGTAGATGGTAAGAAACAAAGGAGAAAGAAGCTGAATGGTAAGCCATATACTTTGTCAAAGACAACAGCCTAAGGATTGTAGGAACGATGATATGCTTTATAGCTCTACCCTGGTTGACTCAACACTATGGAGAATATTTATATGGCTGTGTATTCTAAGAGAGTTATTTGTTAACTGTGATCCACAGACATTACTATCTTCACTGTCCCAGCAATCTTTACTATTTTTCTACATGAGGACGATCTGAGTGGGGAAAATGCCACCTTTAGGGAATATTTAGGAAACTGCTATATTTAGAACTACTGCTATTTATTGGTTGAAACCAAACTATGTTAGACATCCCTCAATTTTTTAAAGTTACATGGAACAAAGAATTATCTTTCCTCCTATAAATGATTTGAATGGCCCAACATTCATGTAGTCTAAAAGCAAGTTGGTGAACCAAGAACCTAACTTTGTAAGATAAATAAAACCAAAGTGTCTCTTGCACGGTTTAAAAGTTCACTGAATATTTCAGGAATGCAACCATTGTGTACAGTAAGGGCAGACTAAACACTGTTATCTCTGAAAAGCGTTGTTCGCTGTTTAGGAAAATGTATCACCAATGGCAACCTCATTCCAAATATTTGAGTGACAATTACAAACCGCCTGTATATCAGTCTGAAGTTGTACTTGTTGCATTTTCAGTGACCTCACGTATAGGTATGAACATCGTAACTAGTGTTTCATGTACCACATATTTCTAGTGTAGTCACTCCAAGCATTTATACATCAATATTCATAGTACCTTATTACAAAATATTTTGATTTTATTTTTCCTTTATTTTAAAGATTGCACTCTATATTTATTTTTTATTTAGTAGAAATACTTTGTTTAATCTACCATTTTGTTATCTATTTTCTCTCCTTACCAGTTTTTCTTTGTTATTTTCTCTCTGTTTCCTAACCTACTTTTGGGTTAATTGAATTATTTTTATTATTTCATTTCAATAATAGCTTATTTCCTTTGTTTTATTTTTTGCTTAACGTTTTAAAGTTAACAATATACTTTGTGAACTTGTTGGAGCCTTCATTCAAATAATATTCTAACACTTTGTGTATTATGTAAGAACATTACAGTAGTGTACTTTTATCTCCCTGTGCTTTTTTTTTTTTTTGCGGTACGTGGGCCTCTCACTGTTGTGGCCTCTCCCGTTGCGGAGCACAGGCTCCAGACGCGCAGGCTCAGCGACCATGGCTCACGAGCCCAGCCTCTCCGCGACATATGGGATCTTCCCGGACCGGGGCACGAACCCGTGTCCCCTGCATGGGCAGGTGGACTCTCAACCACTGTGCCACCAAGGAAGCCCTCCCTGTCCTTTTGATAATTATATATATGTACACATATAGGTATAGTGAAATGATAACCACAGTCAACTTAATTAATGTATCCATCACCTCACGTGGTTACCTTCTTTTTTTTTTTGGTTTGTGGTGAAAACACTTAATGTCTACTCTCTTAGTAAATTTCAAGTATACAATACAATATTATTAACTGTAGTCACCATGCTGTACATTAGATTCCCCAGAACATATTCATCTTATAATTAAAAGTTCATATCCTTTTGATCAATACCTCCCCATTTCCTTTGCCTCCCAGCCCCTGGTAACCACAGCTTTAATTTCTGCTTCTACGAGTTTGACTGTTTTAGATTCCATATATAAGTAAGATTATACAGTATTTGTCTTACTATGTCTGGCTTATTTCAATTACCCTAATGTCCTCTAGGTTCATGTTTTCACAAATGGTAGAATTTCCTTTTTTTTAATGGCTGAAATATACGTATGTATATATATTTATTTTCTTTAAATGTTCTTTTATCTATATATCTGTCCTTTATCTATCCATCTGTCATTGAACACTTAGGTTGTTTCCATATCTTGGATATTATGAATAATGCTGCAATGAACAAGGGGGTGCAAATATCTCTTTGAGATTGTGATTTTGTCTTTATTTTTTTTGGATATATACCTAGAAGTGGAATTACTGGGTCATGTGGTAGTTCAATTTTTAATTTTTTACAGAACCTCCACAATGTTTTCCATAGTGTCTGCCCCAATTTACATCCCCATCAACAATGCACAATGGTGGGGGACCAGAGTACTGTAGCAGCAAAATAAAATATCTAAACATGAGAGTTCTACCTTGAAAACCAAGGTTTACAGAGAGTTAGGCAACAGAGGTGTAGTGGCAAAAAACAAACCAAATCAAAACAAAAAAACCTTCATAAGCCAAGCTTATCTCTGAGACAGAGCATTATAGCTAGATAAAAGGCCATAGTTGATGATTACAATAGGGGAGGGAGTCTTCCATCCATAACGTTGGGAAAGTTATTCTATACTATCGATCATACATAGGAAACTTCTCCTAATAGTTCATAAAAACAAATCTTTTTAAAAATAGTGGGATAGAATCACTGACAGTAAACTGACTCAGATATGCTCTTAGGGGATCTGTATTCAAGCCTAAAGAGTAGAGGTAAGTGTCAAGAGCTATGAAGGACCTGAGACTTTACCCTACTTGTAAATTAGCAAGGTGGCCTAGAAGAATACACAGGACTCTTGGGTCAGGCACAAAAGACTTTGCTACTCATGGCATGGCAAGCTGATGAGCTTCAAGCTCATGTCCGTTACCCTGGCCCCCAAGTTCCATGGGGGCGGCAGAAGGCACAGGTATGTGCTATGCACTTCGTGGGTTTGTGTCACAGCTGAGGAATCCCAAATTTAGAAAATCCAACACCCATATTTTATAATGAGATACAAGCAAATCTGCCAAACCTCTGTGCCAGAGGGAAACATTATTTTGCTGGAAAGCAAACAAACCTTCTCTCCTCTGAAGGGAAATATTCTCTATTTCCCAGGGCTGTTCTCAGTACAAACATCCTTAAAAAGATAATCTAGGTCCCTTTCACCAAGTGCAGACGCAGCAAGAAGACAGCTGTCTGAACCAGAAAGCAGGCCCTCACCAGAAACCAAATCTCCTAGCACCTTAAACTTGGACTTCCCAGACTTCAGAACTGAGAAATAAATTCCTGTTGTTATAAATCAAAAAAAAAAAAAAAAAAAAGTCTAGAACAAAGGTGGTTTAGTTCCTCTGCTCACAATATATTCAGAAATATGGGAAACCCATGGAGAACTGTCTTCCACCAATAAGACAGTATGTCACTGTTTCCACATATGTTTCAGGTTATCTAACTCACTCTCTCTGAGAGGTAGCTGATGTCCCTACTGTATCAGCTGCATTTATCAAGTCAGCATTTCAGTGGATTAGGTTTAGGGCGCAGCTTAGGAACACATCTTGACCCCATAGTATATCCTTTTTATAATGGTATGTTCATTAAAAAGTTAGCATTATAATATTCTAAAAGAAAAAAATCAAAACAAGGAAAACCACCTTTAATTTTACTATCCAACATAAGTTCATGTTTACATATTAACTTTAGGCCTTAACCAAATGCAGTTTTACCTTAACCATATGTAAAGATTAACTCAAAGTGGATCATATACCTTAATATAAAACTTGAAGTATGAAAGTTCTAGAAGAAAACGTAAGAGAAAATATGACCGTGGATGAGACAAATATTCCTTAGGTATGACACAGAGGCATAATCCATAAAAAGTTGATAATTGGGCTTCATCAAAATTAAAAAGTTTTTATTCTATCAGAAGAATAAAAGGACAAGCCATAGACTGGGAGAAAATATTTGCAAATCATCTATCCAACAGAGGGCTTGTATCCTGAATATATACAGAACTCTAAAAAGTCAATAATAAGAAAACAAACAGGTTGATGAAAAATAAGCAAGGTATTTGATCAGACACATCACCAAAAGAGTTATGGAAAATAAGCACATGAAAAGATGCTCAATGTCATTAGTCACTAGAGAAATATAAATTAAAACCATAAGAGATACCACTACAAACCTGTTAGCGAAAATGAAAAAGATTGACCATACCAAGTGTTGGTGGACATGTGGGAGAACCGAAACTTTTGGGAATATAAAATGATCCCACTGCTTTGGAATACAGGTAAAAAGTTAAACAAAATAATCATGTGCATATGACATGACCCAGTCATTCCACTCCGAGTATTCGCCAAGAAAAATACAAGCATATGTGCATACAAAGATTTAAGCACGAATGTTTACAATGGCTTCATTTGTAATTGCCAAAACCTGAAAACAGCCTAAAATGTCCATCAATAGGTGAATGGATAAACAAATCGTTTTATAAGCGTATAATAGGATACTACCGAACAATAAAAGGAAATGAACTAATAGATACATAAAACAACGTGGATAAATTTCAAAATAATTATGCTAAGTGAAAGAAGCCAGACAAAAAGAGTACACGTAGTATGATTCTACTTATATAAAAAACTAGAAAATGCAAACTAATCTATCGTAACAGAAAGAACAGTGGTTGCAGGGATGAGCAAAAGGGAAGCATGACAAAAAGGAAGAAATGTTTTGTGAATGATGGATATGTTTATTATTACATCAAAACCTATTACAACTTGTGCTCTTTAAGTATGTGCAGTTTATGTCAGTTATACCTCAGTAAGCTGTTAAACATGAGGAAGGAAGGAAAATAGTTTGATGTATTTTAAAAATTTCTAGTTGACATAAAATGTTAAAGAACTTTCAACATGACTCTTAAAAAACATGCATAGTATGGTTTAATTTGTATAAAACTGGACATCTCTGTGTGTGTATATATGCACACAAATATATCTAGGAAGATGATCATCAGAATGTCAGTAGTTTATCTGAGTGGCAGGATTTCAGATGATTTTTTTTCTCCCTTCTTTTATACTTGTTATGCTTTAAGTAAGTCTTTTCTAAAGTGGACATGTATAGTTATAATAGACAAAGCAGTGAAGTTGTTTGAAAAGAAAAATAAAGACCACCATAAGAAGCTTAAAAAAGAATAGTGAGTGAAATCTGTCTAACTCTATATAAGTTATTAAAGGTAATGAGATGAAAGTGAAGCAAATAACATTCAGATAGAAAATAAGAACATACCAGAGAAGTGTGTATTAATCAGAAGAAAAATGTTGTATAGTAAATTATTTTTTAAATTTTAGACCTTTGAAAAATCAGAAATAGAAAAATAGAAAAGCTCAGAAAAGCAATAGGTTAAAAAGTATAACAAGAGGGCTTCCCTGGTGGCGCAGTGGTTGAGAGTCCGCCTGCCGCTGCAGCGGACGCGGGTTCATGCCCCTGTTCGGGAGGATCCCACATGCCACGGAGCGGCTGGGCCCGTGAGCCATGGCCGCTGAGCCTGCGCGTCCGGAGCCTGTGCTCTGCAACGGGAGAGGCCACAGCAGTGAGAGGCCCGCGTACCGCAAAAAAAAAAAAAAAAGTGTAAGGCATGATGATTATGTACCATCCATTAAGTGGAAGTGGATCATCATAAAGGTCTTCATCCTTATCGTCTTCACGTTGAGTAGGCCGAGGAGGAAGAGGAGGGGTTGGTCTTGCTGTCTCAAAGGCGGCACCGCTGGAGGAGGTGGAAGGGGAGGAGGCGGGGCAAGCACATTAGGTCTAACTTTACAGAAATACATTCTAATTTCTGTCTGACATTTTTGCTTTTTCATTTCTCTAAAAGTTTCTGTATGGTTCCAAGCCTTCTTCTACCGTTTGCTTTAGTTTCAGTGCCCGTATCATAGAAAGGTCCTTGTTGTAAAATAAGTCAGAAGCAGTTTTGAATAACTGGAGCCCTTCTGCCAGATTGTTTAATGTCAGTCTGTTTTCTGGCACTGCTTCCTCTGTGTCTTCTTCCTCCTCAGCTGGCACTGGTTTGGAAGCACTCATCTCCACCAAGTTGTCTTCTGTGAATTCCTCTGGTGTGGTATCTGTTAGTTTTTGAATTTCTCCAAGATCCTTATCTTGAAACGCTTCACCCCACCCCACCGCATTTTTTGGGGCCATATTCACAATCTCTCTCATGATTTCCTTGATTGGCTCTGTCGTAAATCCTGTGAAGTCACACACAACATCTGGACACAGTTTTCTCCAGTAGGAATTTATTGTATTGGGCCTTCTGGCTTTCACAGCTTTCTTCTGTAACAACGATGGCATATTCAATGGTGTAATTTTTACAGACTTTCATGATGTTCTCTCTATTGGAGTTCTCTTCCACAGCATTAATAATCCTTTCCATAGAGTCCTGTGTGTAATAAGCCTTTAAATTCCTTATCGTTACCGAGTCCAAGCTTGTACTGCTCACATCACGACAGGCAAATAAGTTGAGAGACAAGGTGCTGGGGCAAGGACTAGAGACTTTATTCTGAAAGCCAGTAAATCGAGAAGGTGGTGGAATAATGTCCTAAAGAACCATTTAACTTGGAGTAGATTCAGGCTTCTTTTATGCTAAGGGAAAAGGGGAAATGGGAGGGCTCACGATGAAAGGGTAAAGGCAGATTGCAGAAGTTTTGGAGACACCTGGCCTTCAAGGGAAGCATGACATTTCTTTGTGCTTCTGCTTGCTCATGTAGGCCGGATCACAAGGCTCCTGCAAAAACTTCAAGTTGTTAGCAGTTATTTTTACTTTACCATTCTTATATCTGCTTATTTGCAAGCTTTCTAGGCTGAAACCTTATCGACAACAAGTAATAGCCATAACTAACGCTGGACCGCGGGATGGGAACTTTCTTCGGGAAACTTACTGAACTATTTGGGCACAAGCAGTGTTTCTCTAATGTTTAACTCTTGACATGCAAGACTAAAGTAATAGAATATATAGGTTACAGAATGAGGGAGGTAGTTTCAACAGGGTGTTAGTTCTGTTCTTCCTCTGTTACATTATGACCCCTTGATCTAGAGGCTGCATTAGAGCTGTTGTGTTTGGGGGCAAGTAGACCACTTGAACACCTTCGATGTTGAACTCATGGGGTTCTGGGTGGCCAGGGTCATTGTCCAATATCAAAAGAACTTTAAAATGCAGTCACTTACTGGCAAGGTACTTCCTGACTGACCAATCCAGAAGAAGGGGTTCCAGTGTCCATGCCTTCTTGTGATACAACCAAGACTGGCAGCTGGTGTTTATCTTTTCACTTCAAGGCTTGGGGGTTAACAGCTTTATAGATAAGGGCAGTCCTGATAAACCCAACTGCATTTGCACAGAACGGTAGCGTTATCCTATCCCTTCCTGCTTTAAAGCCTGGTGCTCACTTCTCTATCTTACTAATAAATGTCCTTTGTGGTACTTTCTTTTCCCTAGAGTTGGTAGTTTTGTCTGCATTAAAAACTGTTGAGGCAGATATCCTTTCTGTTCATTTATTTAATGGCTTTTGGGAACTTGTCTGCTGCCTCTAGGTCAGAAGAAGCTGCTCTCCTGTTATCTTGACATTTGTTAAGCCAAACCTCTTTCTAAAATTATCAAACCATCCTTTGCTGGCATTAAATTTCCAGCTTTAGATCCTTCATCTTCCTTTTGCTTTAAGTTGTCATATAATGATTTTGCTTTTTCTTGAATCATATTAGAGTGTATAGGTATGCCTTTCTTAGAGCAATCCTGCACCCACAGAAAAGCTACCTTGTCAATACAAAATAAAAAGGTATTTCTCAAAAACTGCAAAGTTTTCCCACCTTCTGGCATAGCTGCAGTAATGGCTTCACAAATTTCATTTTTTTTTTTTTACAATGGTCCTTATTCTGGATTCATTTATCTTGAAATGTTGGGCAATTGCAGCTGCAGACCCCAATCTATATGGTACATATCAAGCAATTCAACTTTTTCTTGTAACATCAGGACTTTTCTCTGTTTCTTGGGAGCACTTTTCAGCATCACTAGTGACACTTTGTATGGGTCCCCTGATGTTATTCAGGGTTTACAGTATTGCGCTGACTGCAGTGAAAAATACTCAAATTCCATGAGAGATCATTTTTTACTGCCATATGCATTTTACTGGAGAGACTACTGCTCACATGGAGATGATTAGCATCACATGGCATTTTAAGCAGATACAACACTTGAGCTCACTGCAAAAGCAACAAAATTGCTTTTTTTTGGAAGTGGCTACAAAATACAAAAATACTGGATTGGCCAAAAAGTTCCTTCGGGTTTTTCCGGAAGATGTTACGAAAAACTGGAAGGAACTTTTTGGCCAAACTAATACTACAGATACTTTTATTCAGTTATGATTTAATACTACCTTTTTATGTTTGTTTATATTTCTCTTGACTGCCAAAGGCACCAGGTATGATCTTCAAGTGTTTATTTTGATAAATTTTAACTTTTTATAATGGATTTGTGACATCATGGTAGTAAATGATAACACAGAGTAGTGTCTACATGTATTTTATGCATTCATGACATATCTGACTTTTTCTTAATTTTTTTTATATTTCTAGACTATATAATTCATCTGTGAGGTTTTCAAATTGGTGCAAGTCTCCAAAAAATTTTTCCAATATATTTATTGAAAAATATTCATGTGTAAGTGGACCTGCACAGTTCAAACCTGTGTTGTTTGAGGGTCAGCTGTACTTGAATATCCTGATACACACACATACACACACATTTTCATGTAGATAGCTTGTATAGTAAAAATCTAAAAGCAAAGTAATTAGCTGGTTAAATTATGGTATATTTATACTATGGAATGTTGCACAGCAGTTAAAAAATAATAAATGACTTTTGACTAGATTTTGTATTGTATGGTGTGAAAAATCAAAATAAAGTGAAGTATGTATAATAAAATATCAATTTGTAAAACAAGCCATGGTATAATATAAATATTGATGTATAATGACATGAGATAAGTGAAAAGTGTGGTAACATCCACACTAGGTTGTTCTCATGGATTATTTGGGAGGGGCTGGTAGATCAGAGGGTTGTGAAGGAAGTGCAGGCAAAGAGTAATAGAGGAAAAATGCATGTGTTTGCATATTTAAATAAGTAGATTTACACATACATATGTATAAAGAATTAAAATTTTAATAATAAAGAATTTAAATAAATGAAAAAAGTGATCTAGCAAAGTGGAACATCTTTGACTGGTTCAGAAATACTATGGGAATTTTCACCTGAGAAAGTCATGAATCGGAAGTGTGCTTGGGGGGCAGTTACCTACCATGTGTCTCAGTTAAGGCACTCACTGTATTTTTTTCTTTTAAACTAGCATACAAGAACATGCTCTGTGTTACAAAAACTTTAATGCTGGTACACATAACAAAGGATGTGTGTGATCACATTCTCTATGCCTGGGTTGCTCTGACTCATTCTTAGGATTTCAACTTTTAGCACTTTGAGTGTGCGCTTAACCTACAAAAGTTCTTGCCCAAGGAAGGGGGTTTGTTGGCATTCTGCTTTGAAAAAGAAAAGCACAAGTCTGAAGCATACTTTTTTTTTTTCTTACTGCTCAAAAGACAGGACTACTTTTTTTTTTGGTACCTAAAGTTTTTATTTTTTTTTACATCTTTATTGGAGTATAATTGCTTTACAAAGGTGTGTTAGTTTCTGCTTTATAGCAAAGTGAATCAGTTATACATATACATATGTTCCCATATTTCTTCCCTCTTGCGTCTCCCTCACTCCCACCCTCCCTATCCCACCCCTCTAGGTGGTCACAAAGCACCAGGCTTATCTCCCTGTGCTATGCGGATGCTTCCCACTAGCTATCTATTTTAAGTTTGGTAGTGTATATATGTCCATGCCACTCTCACTTTGTCACAGCTTACCCTTCCCCCTCCCCATATCCTCAAGTCCATTCTCTAGTAGGTCTGTGTCTTTATACCCGTCTTACCCCTAGGTTCATGAGATTTTTAAAAATTAAATTCCATATATCTGTGGTAGCATACGGTATTTCTCTTTCTCTTTCTGACTAACATCACTGTGTATGACAGACTCTAGGTCCATCCACCTCATTACAAATAGCTCAATTTTACTTCTTTTTATGGCTGAGTAATATTTCATTGTATATATGTGCCACATCTTCTTTATCCATTCATCCAATGACGGACACTTAGGTTGTTACCATCTCCTTGCTATTATAAATAGAGCTGCAGTGAACATTTTGGTACCTGACTCTTTTTGAATTATGGTTTTCTCAGGGTATATGCCCAGTAGAGGGATTGCTGGGTTATATGGTAGTTCTATTTGTAGTTTTTTAAGGAACCTCCATACTGTTCTCCATAGTGGCTGTACCAATTCACATTCCCACCAGCAGTGCAAGAGTGTTCCCTTTTCTCCACACCCTCTCCAGCATTTATTGTTTCTAGATTTTTTGATGATGGCCATTCTGACTGGTGTGAGATGATATCTCATTGAAGTTTTGATTTGCATTTCTCTAATGATTAATGACGTTGAGCATTCTTTCATGTGTATGTTGGCAGTCTGTATATCTTCTTGGAGAAATGTCTGTTTAGGTCTTCTGCCCATTTTTGGATTGGGTTGTTTGTATTTTTGTTATTGAGCTGCACGAGCTGCTTGTAAATTTTGGAGATGAATGCTTTGTCAGTTTCTTCATTTGCAAATATTTTCTCCCATTCTGAGGGTTGTCTTTTGGTCTTGTTTATGGTTTCCTTTGCTGTGCAAAAGCTTTGAAGTTTCATTCGGTCCCCTTTGTTTATTTTTATTTTTATTTCCATTTCTCTAGAAGGTGGGTCAAAAAGGATCTTGCTGTGATTTGTGTCATAGACTGTTCTGCCTAAATTTTCCTCTAAGAGTTTGATAGTTTCTGGCCTTACATTTAGGTCTTTAATCAATTTTAAGTTTATTATTGTGTATGGTGTTAGGGAGTGATCTAATCTCATACTTTTACATGTACCTGTCCAGTTTTCCCAGCACCACTTATTGAAGAGGCTGTCCTTTCTCCACTGTACATTCCTGCCACCATTATCAAAGATAAGGTGATCGTATGTGCGTGGGTTTATCTCTGAGCTTTCTATCCTGTTCCGTTGATCTTTCTGTTTTTGTGCCAGTACCATACTGTCTTGATTACTGTGGCTTTGTACTATAGTCTGAAGTCAGGGAGCCTGATTCCTCCAGCTCCATTTTTCGTTCTCAAGACTTCTTTGGCTATTCGGGGTCTTTTGTGTTTCCATACAAATTGCGAAATTTTTTGTTCTAGTTCTGTGAAAAATGCCAGTGGTGGTTTGATAGGGATTGTGTTGAATATCTAGATTGCTTTGGGTAGTAGAGTCATTTTCACAATGTTGATTCTTCCCATCCAAGAACGTGGTATATCTCTCCATCTATTTGTATCATCTTTAATTTCTTTCATCAGTGTCTTATAATTTTCTGCATACAGGTCTTTTGTCTCCTTCAGTAGGTTTATTCCTAGATATTTTATTCTTTTTGTTGCAATGGTAAATGGGAGTGTTTTCTTGATTTCACTTTCATATTTTTCATCATTAGTGTATAGGAATGCCAGAGATTTCTGTGCATTAATTTTGTATCCTGCTACTTTACCAAATTAATTGATTAGCTCTAGTAGTTTTCTGGTAGCATTGTTAGGATTCTCTGTGTATAGTATCATGTCATTTGCAGACAGTGACAGCTTTACTTCTTCTTTCCGATTTGGATTCCTTTTATTTCCTTTTCTTCTCTAATTGCTGTGGCTACAACGTCCAAAACTATGTTGAATAAGAGTGGTGAGAGTGGGCCACCTTGTCTTGTTCCTGATCTTTGTGGAAATGTTTTCAGTTTTTCACCATTGAGGATGATGTTGGCTGTGGGTTTGTCATATATGGCCTTCATTATGTTGAGGAAAGTTCCCTCTTTGCCTACTTTCTGCAGGGTTTTTATCATAAATCGGTGTTGAATTTTGTCGAAAGCTTTCTCTGCATCTATTGAGATGATCATATGGTTTTTCTCCTTCAATTTGTTAATACGGTGTATCACATTGATTGATTTGCTTATATTGAAGAATCCTTGCAATCCTGGAATAAACCCCACTTGATCATGGTGTATGATCCTTTTAATGTGCTGTTGGTTTCTGTTTGCTAGTATTTTGTTGAGGATTTTTGCATCTATGTTCATCAGTGATATTGGCCTGTAGTTTTCTTTCTTTGTGACATCTTTGTCTGGTTTTGGTATCAGGGTGATGGTGGCCTCGTAGAAAGAGTTTGGGAGTGTTCTTCCCTCTGTTATATTTTGGAAGATTTTGAGAAGGATAGGTGTTAGCTCTTCTCCAAATGTTTGATAGAATTCACCTGTGAAGCCATCTGCTTCTGGGCTTTTGTTTGTTGGAAGATTTTTAATCACAGTTTCAATTTCAATGCTTGTGATTGGTCTGTTCATATTTCCTATTTCTTCCTGATTCAGTCTTGGCAGGTTGTGCATTTCTAATAATTTGTCCATTTCTTCCAGGTTGTCCATTTTATTGGCATGGAGTTGCTTGTAGTAACCTCTCATGACCTTTTGTATTTCTGCAGTGTCATTTGTTACTTCTCCTTTTTCATTTCTAATTCTATTGATTTGAGTCTTCTCCCTTTTTTTCTTGATGAGTCTGGCTAATGGTTTATCAATTTTATCTTTTCAAAGAACCTGCTTTTAGTTTTATTGATAATTACCATTGTTTCCTTCATTTCTTTTTCATTTATTTCTGATCTGGTCTTTATGATTTCTTTCCTTCTGCTAACTTTGGGTTTTTTTGTTCTTCTTTCTCTAATTGCTTTAGGTGCAAGGTTAGGGTGTTTGTTCGAGATGTTTCCTGTTTCTTACGGTAGGATTGTATTGCTATATACTTCCCTCTTAGAACTGCTTTTGCTGCATCCCATAGGTTTTTGGTCGTCATCTCTCCATTGTCATTTGTTTCTAGGTATTTTTTTATTTCCTCTTTGATTTGTTTAGTGATCACTTCATTATTAAGTAGTGTATTGTTTAGCCTCCATGTGTTTGTATTTTTTACAGATCTTTTTTCTTTTTTTTACACATCTTTATTGGGGTATAATTGCTGTACAATGGTGTGTTAGTTTCTTCTTTATAACAAAATGAATCAGTTATACATATACATATGTTCCCATATGTCTTCCCTCTTGCGTCTCCCTCCCTCCCACTCTCCCCATCCCACCCCTCCAGGCTGTCCCAAAGCCCCGAGCTAATATCCCTGTGCCTTGCGGCTGCTTCCCCCTAGCTATCTACCTTACTACGTTTGTTAGTGTGTATATGTCCATGACTCTCTCTCGCCCTGTCAAAGCTCACCCTTCCCCCTCCCCATATCCTCAAGTCCGTTCTCCAGTAGGTCTGCGTCTTTATTCCTGTCTTACACCTGGGTTCTTCATAACATTTTTTTTCCCTTAAATTCCATATATATGTGTTAGCATACGGTATTTGTCTTTCTCTTTCTGACTTACTTCACTCTGTATGACAATCTCTAGGTCTATCCATCTCATTACAAATAGCTCAATTTCATTTCTTATTAAGGCTGAGTAATATTCCATTGTATATATGTGCCACATCTTCTTTATCCATTCATCCGATGATGGGCGCTTAAGTTGTTTCCATCTCCGGGCTATTGTATATAGAGCTGCAATGAACATTTTGGTACATGACTCTTTTTGAATTTTGGTTTTCTCAGGGTATATGCCCAGTAGTGGGATTGCCGGGTCATGTGGTAATTCTATATGGAGTTTTTTAAGGAACCTCCATACTGTTCTCCATAGTGGCTGTACCAATTCACATTCCCACCAGCAGTGCAAGAGGGTTCCCTTTTTTCCACACCCTCTCCAGCATTTATTGTTTCTAGATTTTTTGATGATGGCCATTCTGACTGGTGTGAGATGATATCTCATTGTAGTTTTGAGTTGCATTTCTCTAATGATTAATGATGTTGAGCATTCGTTCATGTGTTTGTTGGCATTCTGTATATCTTCTTTGGAGAAATGTCTATATAGGGCTTCTGCCCATTTTTGGATTGGGTTGTTTGTTTTTTTGTTATTGAGCTGCATGAGCTGCTTGTAAATTTTGGAGATTAATCCTTTGTCAGTTGCTTCATTTGCAAATATTTTCTCCCATTCTGAGGGTTGTCTTTTGGTCTTGATTATGGTTTCCTTTGCTGTGCAAAAGCTTTGAAGTTTCATTAGGTCCCATTTGTTTGTTTTTATTTCCATTACTCTAGGAGGTGGGTCAGAAAGGATCTTGCTGTGATTTATGTCATAGAGTGTTCTGCCTATGTTTTCCTCTAAGAGTTTGATAGTTTCTGGCCTTACATTTAGGTCTTTAATCCATTTTGAGCTTATTTTTGTGTATGGTGTTAGGGAGTGATCTAATCTCATAATTTTACATGTACCTGTCCAGTTTTCCCAGCACCATTTATTGAAGAGGCTGTCCTTTCTCCACTGTACATTCCTGCCACCTTTATCAAAGATAAGGTGTCCATATGTGCGTGGGTTTATCTCTGGGCTTTCTATCCTGTTCCATTGATCTATCTTTCTGTTTTTGTGCCAGTACCATACTGTCTTGATTACTGTAGCTTTGTAGTATAGTCTGAAGTCAGGGAGCCTGATTCCTCCAGCTCCTTTTTTCATTCTCAAGATTGCTTTGGCTATTCAGGGTCTTTTGTATTTCCATACAAATTGCGAAATTTTTTGTTCTAGTTCTGTGAAAAATGCCAGTGGTAGTTTGATAGGGATTGCATTGAATCTGTAGATTGCTTTAGGTAGTAGAGTCATTTTCACAATGTTGATTCTTCCCATCCAAGAACATGGTATATCTCTCCATCTATTTGTATCATCTTTAATTTCTTTCATCAGTGTCTTATAATTTTCTGCATACAGGTCTTTCGTATCCTTAGGTAGGTTTATTCCTAGATATTTTATTCTTTTTGTTGCAATGGTAAATGGGAGTGTTTTCTTGATTTCACTTTTAGATTTTTCATCATTAGTATATAGGAATGCCAGTGATTTCTGTGCATTAGTTTTGTATCCTGCTACTTTACCAAATTCATTGATTAGCTCTATTAGTTTTCTGGTAGCATTGTTAGGATTCTCTGTGTATAGTATCATGTCATCTGCAAACAGTGACAGCTTTACTTCTTCTTTTCCGACTTGGATTCCTTTTATTTCCTTTTCTTCTCTGATTGCTGTGGCTAAAACTTCCAAAACTATGTTGAATAAGAGTGGTGAGAGTGGGCAACCTTGTCTTGTTCCTGATCTTAGTGGAAATGCTTTCAGTTTTTCACCATTGAGGATGATGTTTGCTGTGGGCTTGTCATATATGGCCTTTATTATGTTGAGGAAAGTTCCCTCTATGCCTACTTTCTGCAGGGTTTTTATTATAAATGGGTGTTGAATTTTGTCGAAAGCTTTTTCTGCATCTATTGAGATGATCATATGGTTTTTCTCCTTCAGTTTGTTAATATGGTTTATCACATTGATAGATTTGCGTATATTGAAGAATCCTTGCATTCCTGGAATAAACCCCACTTGATCATGGTGTATGATCCTTTTAATGTGCTGTTGGATTCTGTTTGCTAGTATTTTGTTGAGGATTTTTGCATCTATGTTCATCAGTGATATTGGCCTGTAGTTTTCTTTCTTTGTGACATCCTTGTCTGGTTTTGCTATCAAGGTGATGGTGGCCTCGTAGAAGGAATTTGGGAGTGTTCCTCCCTCTGCTATATTTTGGAAGAGTTCGAGAAGGATAGGTGTTAGCTCTTCTCTAAACGTTTGATAGAATTCACCTGTGAAGCCATCTGGTCCTGGGCTTTTGTTTGTTGGAAGATTTTTAATCACAGTTTCAATTTCAGTGCTTGTGATTGGTCTGTTCATATTTTCTGTTTCTTCCTGATTCAGTCTTGGCAGGTTGTGCATTTCTAAGAATTTGTCCATTTCTTCCAGATTGTCCATTTTATTGGCATAGAGTTGCTTGTAGTAATCTCTCATGATTTTTTATTTCTGCAGTGTCAGTTGTTACTTCTCCTTTTTCATTTCTAATTCTATTGATTTGAGTCTTCTCCCTTTTTTTCTTGATGAGTCTGGCTAGTGGTTTATCTATTTTGTTTATCTTCTCAAAGAACCAGCTTTTAGTTTTATTGATCTTTGCTATCGTTTCCTTCATTTCTTTTTCATTTATTTCTGATCTGATTTTTATGATTGCTTTCCTTCTGTTAGCTTTGGGGTTTTTTTGTTCTTCTTTCTCTAATTGCTTGAGGTGCAAGGTTAGGTTGTTTATTCGAGATGTTTCCTGCTTCTTAAGGTGGGCTTGTATTGCTATAAACCTCCGCCTTAGAACTGCTTTTGCTGCATCCCATAGGTTTTGGGTCGTTGTGTCTCCATTGTCATTTGTTTCTAGGTATTTTTTTATTTCCTCTTTGATTTCTTCAGTGATCACTTCATTATTAAGTAGTGTATTGTTTAGCCTCCATGTGTTTGTATTTTTTACAGATCTTTTCCTGTAATTGATATCTAGTCTCATGGCATTGTGGTCAGAAAAGATACAAGAAAATTTCAATTTTCTTAAATTTACCAAGGCTTGATTTGTGACCCAAGATATGATCTATCCTGGAGAATGTTCCATGAGCACTTGAGAAAAATGTGTATTCTGTTGTTTTTGGATGGAGTGTCCTATAAATATCAATTAAGTCCATCTTGTTTTATGTATCATTTAAAGCTTGTGTTTCCTTATTTATTTTCATTTTGGATGATCTGTCCATGGGTGAAAGTGGGGTGTTAAAGTCCCCTACTATGAATGTGTTACTGTCGATCTCCCCTTTTATGGCTGTTAGTTTTTGCCTTATGTATTGAGGTGCTCCTATGTTGGGTGCATAAATACTTACAATTGTTATATCTTCTTCTTGGATCGATCCCTTGTTCATTATGTAGTGTCTTTCTTTGTCTCTCTTAATAGTCCTTATTTTAAAGTCTATTTTGTCTGATATGAGAATTGCTACTCCAGCTTTCTTTTGGTTTCCATTTGCATGGAATATCTTTTTCCATCCCCTTACTTTCAGTCTGTATGTGTCTCTAGGTCTGAAGTGGGTCTCTTGTAGACAGCATATATCAGGGTCTTGTTTTTGTATCCATTCAGCCAATCTGTGTCTTTTGGTGGGAGCATTTAGTCCATTTACATTTAAGGTAATTATCGATATGTATGTTCCTATTCCTATTTTCTATATTGTTTTGGGTTCGTTATTATAGGTCTTTTCCTTCTCTTGTGTTTCTTGTCTAGAGAAGTTCCTTTAGCATTTGTTGTAAAGCTGGTTTGGTAGTGCTGACCTCTCTCAGCTTTTGCTTGTCTGTCAAGGTTTTAATTTCTCCATCAAATCTGAATGAGATCCTTGCTGGGTAGAGTAGTCTTGGTTGCAGGTTTTCCTCTTTCATCACTTTCAGTATGTTCTGCCACTCCCTTCTGGCTTGTAGGGTTTCTGCTGAGAGATCAGCTGTTAACCTTATGGGGATTCCCTTGTGTGTTATTTGTCGTTTTTCCCTTGCTCTTTTTAATATGTTTTCTTTGTATTTAATTTTTGACAGTTTGATTAATATGTGTCTTGGCGTATTTCTCCCTGTATTTATCCTGTATGGGACTCTCTGTGCTTCCTGGACTTGATTAACTATTTCCTTTCCCATATTAGGGAAGTTTTCAACTATAATCTCTTCAAATATTTTCTCAGTCCCTTTCTTTTTCTCTTCTTCTTCTGGAACCCCTATAATTCGAATCTTGATGCGTTTAATGTTGTCCCAGAGGTCTCTGAGACTGTCCTCAGTTCTTTTCATTCTTTTTTCTTTATTCTGCTCTGCGGTAGTTATTTCCACTATTTTATCTTCCAGGTCACTCATCCGTTCTTCTGCCTCAGTTATTCTGCTATTGATCCCATCTAGAGTACTTTTAATTTCATTTATTGCGTTGTTCATCATTGCTTGTTTCATCTTTATTTCTTCTAGGTCCTTGCTAACTGTTTCTTGTATTTTGTCCATTCTACTTCCAAGATTTCGGATCATCCTTACTATCATTATTCTGAATTCTTTTTTAGGTAGACTGCCTTTTTCTTCTTCATTTGTTAGGTCTGGTGCATTTTTATCTTGCTCCTTCATCTGCTGTGTGTTTTTCTGTCTTCTCATTTTGCTTATCTTACTGTGTTTGGGGTCTCCTTTTTGCAGGCTGCACGTTCGTAGTTCCCGTTGTTTTTGATGTCTGACTCCAGTGGCTAAGGTTGTTTCAGTGGGTTGTTTAGGCTTCCTGGTGGAGGGGACTAGTGTCTGTGTTGTGGTGGATGAGGCTGGATCTTGTCTCTCTAGTGGGCAGGTTCACGTCTGGTGGTGTGTTTTGGGGTGTCTGTGGCCTTATTATGATTTTAGGCAGCCTCTCTGCTAATGGGTGGGGTTGTGTTCCTGTTTTGCTAGTTGTTTGGCATAGGTTGTCCAGCACTGTAGCTTGCTGGTCGTTGAGTGAAGCTGGGTGCTGGTGTTAAGATGGAGGTCTCTGGGAGATTTCCGCCGTTTAATATTATGTGGAGCTGGGAGGTCTCTTGTTGACCAGTGTCCTGAAGTTGGCTCTCCTACCTCAGAGGCAGAGCCCTGACTCCTGGCTGTAGCACCAAGAGCCTTTCATCCACACGGCTCAGAATAAAAGGGAGAAAAAGTAGAGAGAATTAGTAGAAGTATGAGGAAAGAAAGAAGGAAAGGAAGGAAGGAAGAAAGAAGCAAAGAAGGAAAGAAAGGAGGGAGGGAGGGAGGGAGGAATGAAGGAAGGAAGGAGGGAAAGAAGGAAAAAAGAAAGAAAGAAGGTACAGTAAAAATAAAATAAAGTATAATATAGTTATTGAATTAAAAAATATTTAGAAAAAAAAAAGGGAAGGATAGAACCTTAGGACAAATGTTGGAAGCAAAGCTATACAGAGAAAATCTTACACAGAAGCATACACATACACCTTCACAAAAAGAGATAAAGGGGGGAAAATCATAAATCTTGCTCTCAGAGACCACCTCCTCAATTTGGGGTGATTCATTGTCTAAAGGAGGGAAGGAAGGAAGGAAAGAAAGAAAGAAAGAACGAAGGTAAAGTATAATAAAGTTATTAAAATTAATTATTAAGAAAAAAATTTAAAAAAAAACCATGGACAGATTGAGCCCTAGGACAAATGGTGGAAGCAAGAGTATACAGACAAGATGTCACACAGAAGCATACACGTACACATTCACAAAAAGAGGAAAAGGGAAGAAAATCATAGATCTCGCTCCTAAATTCCACCTCTTCAATTTGGGATCATTCCTTGTCTATTCAGGTATTCCACAGATGCAGGGTATATCAAGTTGATTGTGGAGCTTTAATCCGCTGCTTCTGTGGCTGCTGGGAGAGATTTCCCTTTCTCTTCTTTGTTCGCACAGGTCCCGGGGCTCAGCTTTGGATTTGGCCCTGCCTCTGCGTGTAGGTCGCTGGAGGGCGTCTGTTTCTTGCTCAGACAGGACGGGGTGAAAGAAGCCGCTGATTCGGGGCCTCCGGCTCACTCAGGCCGGGGGTGGGGTGGGGGGAAGGAGGGGCACTGCGTGTGGGGCGGGTCTGCGGCGTCAGAGGTGGCGTGACGTTGCGGCAGAGGCTGGCGTGACGTTGCACCAGCCTGAGGCCCGCTGTGCGTTCTGCCGGGGAAGCTTTCCCTGGATCCCGGGAACCTGGCAGTGGCGGGCTGCACAGGCTCCGCGGAAGAGGGGCGCGGAGAGTGACCTGTGCTCGCACACAGGCCCCGTGGTGGCGGCGGCAGCAGCCTTAGCGTCTCCCGCCCGTCTCTGGGGTCCGCGCTTTTAGCCGCGGCTCGCGCCCGTCTCTGGGGTTCGCTCTTTTAGCCGCGGCTCGCGCCCGTCTCTGGAGTTCCTTTAAGCAGCGCTCTTAAACCCCTCTCCTCGCGCACCAGGAAACAAAGAGGAAAGAAAAAGTCTCTTGCCTCTTCGGCAGGTGCAGGCTTTTCCCCGAACTCCCTCCCGGCTAGTCGTGGTGCACTAACCCCTTCAGGCTATGTTCAAGCCGCCAACCCCAGTCCTCTCCCTGCGCTCTGTCCAAAACCAAAACCCGAGCCTCAGCTCGCAGCCCCGCCCGCCCCGGCGGGTGAGCAGACAAGCCTCGGGCTGGTGAGTGCCGGTCGGCACCGATCCTCTGTGCGGGAATCTCCCCGCTTTGCTCTCCGCACCCGTCGCTGTGCACTCCTCCGAGGTCCCGAAGCTCCCCCCTCCGCCTCTCACAGTCTCCGCCCACGGAGGGGCTTCCTAGTGTGTGGATACTTTTCCTCCTTCACAGCTCCCTCCGACTGGTGCAGGTGCCGTCCTTATTCTTTTGTCTCTGTTTTTTCTTTTTTTCTTTTGCCCTACCCAGGTACGTGGGGAGTTTCTTGCCTTTTGGGAGGTCTGAGGTCTTCTGCCAGCCTTCAGTAGGTGTTCTGTAGGAGTTGTTCCACGTGTAGATGTATTTCTGGTGTATCCGTGGGGAGGAAGGCCATCTCCGCGTCTTACTCTTCCACCATCTTCAAGGTCCCCCCTCTTTTTTACAGATCTTTTCCTGTAATTGATATCTAGTCTCATAGCATTGTGGTCAGAAAAGATACTTGATACAATTTCAGTTTTCTTAAATTTACCAAGGCTTGATTTGTGACCCAAGATATGATCTATCCTGGAGAATGTTCCATGAGCACTTGAGAAAAATGTGTATACTGTTGTTTTTTGATGGAATGTCCTATAAATATCAATTAAGTCCATCTTGTTTAATGTATCATTTAAAGCTTGTGTTTCCTTATCTATTTTCATTTTGGATGATCTGTCTATTGGTGGAAGTGGGGTGTTAAAGTCCCCTACTATGAATGTGTTACTGTCGATTTCCCCTTTTATGACTGTTAGTATTTGCCTTTTTTATTGAGGTGCTCCTATGTTGGGTGCATAAATATTTACAATTGTTATATCTTCTTCTTGGATCGATCCCTTGATCATTATGTAGTGTCTTCTTTGTCTCTTCTGATAGTCTTTATTTTAAAGTCTATTTTGTCTGATATGAGAATTGCTACTCCAGCTTTCTTTTGGTTTCCATTTGCATGGAATATCTTTTTCCATCCCCTTACTTTCAATCTGTATGTGTCCCTAGGTCTGAAGTGGGTCTCTTGTAGACAGCATATGTATGGGTCTTGTTTTTGTATCCATTCAGCCAGTCTGTGTCTTTTGGTGGGAGCATTTAATCCATTTACATTTAAGGTAATTATCAATATGTATGTTCTTATTCCCATTTTCTATATTGTTTTGGGTTTGTTATTGTAGGTCTTTTCCTTCTCTTGTGTTTCTTGCCTAGAGAAGATCCTTTAGCATTTGTTGCAAAGCTGGTTTGGTGGTGCTGAACTCTCTCAGCTTTTGCTTGTCTGTAAAGGTTTTAATTTCTCCATCAAATCTGAATGAGATCCTTGCTGGGTAGAGTAATCTTGGTTGTAGGTTTTTCTCCTTCATCACTTTAAATACATCCCGACAGTCCCTTCTGGCTTGCAGAGTTTCTGCTGAAAGATCAGCTGTTAACCTTATGGGGATTCCCTTGTGTGTTATTTGTTGTTTTTCCCTTGCTCTTTTTAATATGTTTTCTTTGTATTTAATTTTTGACAGTTTGATTAATATGTGTCTTGGCGTGTTTCTCCTTGGATTTATCCTGTATGGGACTCTCTGTGCTTCCTGGACTTGATTAACTATTTCCTTTCCCATATTAGGGAAGTTTTCAACTATAATCTCTTCAAATATTTTCTCAGTCCATTTCTTTTTCTCTTCTTCTTCTGGAACCCCAATAGTTCAAATGTTGGTGTGGTTAATGTTGTCCCAGAGGTCTCTGAGACTGTCCTCAGTTCTTTGCATTGTTTTTTCTTTATTCTGCTCTGCAGTAGTTATTTCTACTAGTTTATCTTCCAGGTCACTTATCCGTTCTTCTGCGTCAGTTATTCTGCTATTGATCCCATCTAGAGTATTTTAAATTTCATTTATTGTGTTGTTCATCATTGCTTGTTTCATCTTTAGTTCTTCTAGGTCCTTGTTAAATGTGTCTTGCATTTTGTCTATTCTATTTCCAAGATTTTGGATCATCTTTACTATCATTATTCTAAATTCTTTTTCAGGTAGACTGCCTATTTCCTCCTCATTTGTTAGGTCGGGTGGGTTTTTATCTTGCTCCTTCATCTGCTGTGTATTTTTGTGTCTTCTCATTTTGGTTATCTTACTGTGTTTGGGGTCTCGTTTTTGCAGGCTGCAGGTTCGTAGTTCCCGTTGTTTTTGGTGTCTGTCCCCAGTGGCTATAGTTGGTTCAGTGGGTTGTGTAGGCTTCCCGGTGGAGGGGGCTAGTGCCTGTGTTCTGGTGGATGAGGCTGGATCTTGTCTTTCTGGTGGGCAGGTCCACGTCTGGTGGTATGTTTTGGGGTGTCTGTGGACTTATTATGATTTTGGGCAGCCTCTCTGCTAATGGGTGGTGTTGTGTTCCTGTCTTGCTAGTTGTTTGGCATACGGTGTCCAGCACTGTAGCTTGCTGGTCTTTGAGTGAAGCTGGGTGTTGGTGTTGAGATGGAGATCTCTGGGAGATTTTTGCTATTTGATATTACGTGGAGCTGGGAGGTCTCTTGTGGACCAGTGTCCTGATGTTGCCTCTCCCACCTCAGAGGCACAGCACTGACTCCTGGCTGGAGCACCAAGAGCCTTTCATCCACACAGTGCCACCTGAGCAGGCAGCAAATCCACTGCCATTCTTTCCTTCTCAGTTTTCCTGAAATAAATTTATTCTTTTGTTTATCTCATATAATGATAACTCCAGAAATGAGCAGCACAGGGTCAGTATAGCAGCTCCATAATGTCATCAGAGACCAGCCTCTTACTGTTTTTGCTGCTAGAGTTGGAAGGTCTCCTGCAGAGGCGGGGGTGGCTGTCTGAAGCATACTTTTTATTAAAATTTTTTTTACCGTTTTATTTGTTTTTGGAGGTTTTTTTTGAGTGTGTTTTTCATCCTTGAATCTAAACTCATACAGAGCATCCTCTCTACCCTGTTTAATGATTTTGAAACATATTTTTTAATCTATTAAAGTCTTTCTTTAAAGTTAGAGATGAAAGAGCAATAGCTACTTTTCTCATTGTTGAATTTTTCAAAGGCAATGCTATTGGTTCACTTATGATCCTGTTCTGGCACTAACTAAAAATGAAGCAGTTCGGAGTGAGACACATACATTTTATTACATTCCAAATATTTTGAGACTATTTTTATTGAAATTTTATACTCAAATCATAGCTCTCTGGGAACAACGAATAAGTTAACATCAAAACACAGAAACTACTTCTAAGGTGGGAAAACGTCTATTTTCAATTGGCCTAATTAATACCTTATTCTCATCAAAAGGCAAAGTTATAGATAATTATAAGACTGACACACTGCCTACTGCGCTAAGGAGGCAGATTAGTTATAGATAATTAAAAGTAGGTTTTCCCTCTTTGGAGCAAAGGGAGTATTGGGCATGTCCTGGTCACTTTTTCTTTCCTTTCTGTTTTTTTTGTGTGTCTGGAGCCGGGACCTTCTTTTCTGGCTGTAGCCGGATCGCGGCTTCCTCCGCAGCCTGAGACTCCAATCTTTGGCGCTCAGCTTCCAGTAACTTGTTTCTGTACTGTTCCCGGATATTGAAGATCTTCTGCCGGGCTTCATCTAAGGAGTCCTAATACAAACAAACAAACAAATAAACAGAAAACCCAAGCAAATAAGAGCCTTATTATGGTTCCATAAAAAACTGCACTCCCTTTCCTCAGGCCAACAGACTCATGTAGGAAATTATTGAAGAAAGATGAAAATTAGGTTATGGTCTCAAATGTTTCTTAGTGCGTAAAACATGAGATATCAAAGGGCATATGAGATTTTACGGAATGGTAAATAAAAGAGTCAGTAGGAGAAAAATAAAGAGAAAGGTGAAGAAAGAAATGAGCAGGGATTCTGACAAAGCAACTATCTGCTTTAAATGGATTCAGGCCTAACCTGTATAAAATATGCAGCCGGTGTGTCTCTCACAGTAACTGTGCTCAGTAAATTACTAGTTCCCCATACGTATTCTAACCCTGACAAAATATATCTGATTTGTACTTGAAGAACTTTAGGTGGTATCTTTTTTCTTCCTCTCACTTACTTCACCTTCACTTCTTAACGTGGCTGGTGCCACCGATTTCTGAGCCTTTGGGGCATTCTGTGTAGCAAACTGGGTTGACTCTTAAGAGTTTTTCTACTGCCAGCTTAGGATTTGGCTACTTCAAGTCTGTTAATGCAATCTTCCTTCAGCTACTTTCCGACTTCACAAATATTTTGCTATCGTCTCTGCTTCCATTCTTCCCATTTTGTGGATAAATTTTCAATAGTGTATTTTAGAGGGATTTTAGGGAGTGAGTAAAATAGATGTGTATAATTAATTTGCCAATTTTCTGAGAAGTTGGGAACTAAATGTTTTCAAGACTTCTTTCTACCTGGTTACAATTTGATTCTATGACACCTTTTTAATATTACAGAAGAATTTGTCGATTGTGATCCAAGTATATGCCCTTTTAGCCTCACCCGCATCTCCCCGTACATCTCCAGAACTTGCTCCTTTACTTTAAGCCTTTCTCCTTGCTCAGTATCACGAATGCTCAGGAGTCTGGTCCTATACTGTCGAAACTGATGGACCTCCTCTGCCTTTTGCATTGCCTGTTGCTGATTCAGCTCATCCGTTTGCAGCAGAGGATCCGTATTTGTTTTTCTTGATACAAAAACGTCAAAAGAGATACATAAGTCATTTGGGAACTCTAGCATGAACTTTAGCACTCAAATAATTTAAAATCATATCCGTAGGGTGGTGGTCTGAATCAAATCAAATATCAGGAACAGAAAGAATAAATCATTATTTTTACATGGGCTAGGCTCCATTTATTAAGTCACTAATATTTTAGGAAATTATTTTAGGAAAATACCAGCAAAATTAGATGTACTATTTGAAGAGGTGTTTGTGGAATTGGTGTGCGAAGCTATGAGAATATTTTGTAGGTGTTTTCTTTTTAATTTATGAAGCTAAGTAGATTTGAAAATGTTTTCAAATTGATAAATGTGCTTGAGTAACTATCTCTATTAATCCTATTGTTCTTAAGAAAATTCAGTCTAATTAAATAATAGCAGCAGGTATGATGGGATTTTTCTGCAGCTCAACTCCCCTTAACTAGGCTACAAATTAAATCTTTACAGAAAACATTTAAATGCTTTTATAACTGACTTAATAAAACATTTGCTAAATTTAATATATAAATTCTGTACTTCTAAAAATTCAAATACACTTAAAATATATTAAGCATTTAATTTCAAATTTTCTGTTGTTTAGCAACTGCCTATTGACAATCTATCCAAAATTCTGTGAACACAGATGTCTGCATTAACCATGTGTATTAAAACTTACCGTACATATTGACTTAAGTCTACACATTCTAGTTTTTTTCGAATAAGGTGGGGAGACATTTCCAAAATTGTTGGGGATCGTGAACGAGGCCCTGTTGTAAAAAAAAAAAAGTCCTAGGCTTTCAAGAAAGAATCAATAATGACTAACTAAACGATTGTATATCTTGTTTAAATTGACAATATTTTGGACTTGCCATGTTTAATATGATTTTAATATGGTTTAATGACTTTATTTAAACATAATTATATTTTATGTTTATCCTCTAGCTGCTGTAACTATACTTACAGTTAAATGAAGGAGATGACAAAATGAATATAGAAAAAGATAAATATGCTCTATAAGAAGAGTAACCAAATTACTCTAATTACAGTTAAATGAAAGCAGAGACCTAAAAAGGTCATACTTTGTTACAAAATTTCATTGTAAACAAGTTAAATAAACTAATATTTAAAGAGCTTGGTATATCCGTGAAAGCTGTGCGAAGCACTATGGGGGTGGGATATAAAAATGTTAGAAGACACAGTATCCTATCCTCAAGAAAGTTTTAGTCCAGTAGAGTAGGCAATATATAACAGGTGAACGCTGAAAATCAAATATCAGGAGATTTTTACCCCACAGCCTCAAGAACCCACGAGAATAGTTTTAAGAAAGAAATTTTAGAGACTAAGATATTAACCATTCAGCCTTTCCAGCCCATTTACTCTCTTTTTAAAAAATTATTGAAGTGTAATTTACATACCATAAAATTTACCAATTTTAAAAGTATAATTCAATATGTTTTAGTAAATTTACAGAGTTATGCAACCAGCACCAAAACCCTGTTTCAAAACATTTCAGTTATCCAAATAAATTCTTTTGTGCCCTCTTAAAGTCACTCTGCATTCCCACCACAAGCCCCAGGCTTTCTGTCTCTGTAGATTTGCCTTTCCTGGATATTTCATGCAAGTAGGAATCAAAAAATTAACTTTTTAAGAAACTGTCAAATCATAGTGTTTTGATTATTGTTAGCTTCATAATAAATTCTGAAATCATGAAGGTAAAATCCTTCCTCTTGGTTCTTTATGAAAATTATTTTGGTCATTCTGGGTATTTGCATTTTCATATAAGTTTTGGGATCAGCTTGTCAAATTCTGTAAAATGTCTACTAGGATTTTGATAGAAATTTATAGATCGCTATAAATTTGATCTATCTAAATTCAGATACACTGAATTTATAGATCAATTTAGGGAGAATTAATATCTTACTATATTGAGTCTTCTAGCCCCAAAGCATGGACTGCCTCTCTCTTTATTTAGATCTTTCAAAATTTCCTTCAGAAACGTTTTGTAATTTTCAGTATACAGGCCTTGTACTTTTGTTAAATTTATTTCCCTATATTTATTATTGATGCTATTGTGAATGAAATTGTCTTCTTAATTTCATTTTTTGATTGCTCATTGAAATGTAGAAATAAAAGTATATTAATCTTCTATCATGTGACCTCACCAAACTCACTTGTTAGTTCTAGGTGATATTCTTGGTTCTTTTCCCATGATTTCTTAGGATTTTCAATATACAGGATCAGTTTGTCTGACAACACAGTTTTATTTCTTCCTTTCTGATATGGATGTATGGATAAAGTGGACATCCTATGTTCCTGAAGGTTGAAATCACTATATCTGCTTTGTTACACAGGTCTCTATTTAATTTTTGGCTTACTTTTGGCTTTTCTTGACCAGTGTCACAGTCTCAAGCAGCTGTGATGTTGGCTATTCCAATTGTTTGCCACCAAGTTCACTATTCCTTGCAACAATATCCATGGGCATAGAACTTTTCCATGGAGCCTCAAATCAGGTAAATCCTTTTTAGCATTGGCAGCAAGACTGCTGGTTCTCCTGGCTACCACGCTACAGACCTTGGGGCTGATGAGGGAACCCCACGTTAATATGCAACAGTTGGTAGGCTAACTGTGGTAGACAGACTAATGGACCTCCGAGGATATCCATGTTCTAACCTCTGAAGCCTATGAATATGCTACCATACAAGGACTTTGCAGATGCAATTAAGGATCTCAAGATGGGACAATAATGCCGTATTAGTCAGCTGGACTAAACCCTTGTAAGGGAAAGAGAGGAATGTAGAAAAGATAGAATCCAAGAAGGAGATGAAGTGATGGTCATAGAGGAAAGAGAGAGAGGGGGAAGGAAAGAGAGACAGAGGGATTTGAAGATGCTCTGCTGCTGGCCTTGACTATAAGGAAGGAGCCGTAAGCCAAAGAGTCAATGGTCCTAGAAGCTGAAAATGGAAACCGATCCTCTCCAAGGGCCTCCAGGAGGAATGCTGCCCTGCCAACAGCTTAACTTTAGAATTTCTGCCCTCTAGAACTGCAAGAAGTTTGTGTTAAGTCACTAAATTTGTGGTTATTTCTTACCAAAGTAACAAGAAATTTATCCAACTAATTTATTTTTTTGTTTTTATTTTTAATAAATATTTTTCATTTAGTTGTACACCCTCAGAATTTTGAAATGTTTCTTAATCTTTTCCCATTTATCATTGCTTTTGGGGAGAGGATATGTCAAGTCTTCACTCTGCCATGCAAAAAATCCCACCCTCCCACTGGCTGTTTAATCTTGCTTTTCACGTGTGGCTGGAATAGTCTCCAGGAATATTGTAAAGTGTTTAATTTATAACAACTTGTTAAAAGGGATTATTCATAGAAATATAATCTAATGTAAAACTTTAAAAATGTAAAAAACAGTAACATCAAATTTTTCAAAACTATTTTTTCAAAAATATCATGCTTTTATAGGCATGATACCCTTGAGAAATAAAGAATATAGTAGGACAAACCCTAACTCTGCTCCATTATTGAAACATAAATTCAGTCATGTTTTTCACTTTATAACATTAAATAAAACATTCCTGAAATATTGCATCTTATATACAATATGACTCTTCTAGAAACCAGTGGTTAATAACTTTTCTTTTTTCATCATGGTTGCTCTGTGATCTTTCTTAGATTTCTAAAGTTCATTTGTTTTTCTTATGAACCTATCTACTTTTGTTGCATATATTTTTGGCATTTCAAACTTGAATTGTTTCTGAAAGACACCAACTCCGCTGACTCTGACTGGAAAGAAAATGTTTTTGATTAATTGGATATTTGTGTTCTCTTGCATCCTGCCAAATAATATGTATTTAAACAGGGAGGGTATAAAAGGGGAAGAGAAGGTTAATCTTCATTTCACTTATAAAATTGTTGTATCAGAATAGGGTGTAAGTGTAGTATGATCTTGGACCTCTAGAACAGTGCAACTCCAAGTGTGTGCCCATGAATGCATGTGTGTGTGTGCACGCATCATCTGTCTGCAAACTGGTACTCTGTGGGATAAGCTCTGAAAGTGAGAGTGTGCATTTAGAGATATTTTTACAGCAATTGGTCATCACTGGGTCATTTTATTATATTTTATAAAAGTTTCAGTTTGCAACAGAATCGGCAGAAAACTTCTTTCATCGTAGATTGTAAGAAAATAGCTGTTTAAAAGAAATGGTGAAGAATAGTTTGATTGATTGTGAAGCCTGGGGAAAAGATTGGGACTAAAGACAAAGATCACCTCCAACCTTTGGAAGAGGCACTTTCCAGAGGCCTCCAGAAATAAAAGGGAAGTTGAAAAAGCAAAGTTTGAACTCTTGACCTTGATGATGGCTTGGTGTTGAGAAAGAATGCATAAGAGTGAAATCCATAATGATATTATTTACATGTCCTCTGGCATTATGAAGGAGGTTGTTCTAAGTTACCTACTGTATATGAAAATAGAAAGTAGCAAGAATAAGGTAGCATTTTGGGAGTCACAAATAAATGAGTACATAAACATACATATATGTATATGTATATATGTATATAAATGTAGAGGCCAGAGCATGTAAATCTCTCACAAGGACTGTAATCTCCTATGGGCGATGCTTCCTCAGGAGTGAGGGCCAATCTGTGGTGCACCAACAGCAGAGGTGAGAGCAACACACAAAGTTCCAGAGAACAGCTAGATAGCCGGACCCATGATTTTCAAGCAGGATTCCTTCTACAGCAACAGTACGTGGGGTACATGGCAGTGTTTCAGTGCTATAGGATGTACTAGAACCATACAATAGCACACCTCTTCTTGGTGGGAGGGGGAGTAAATTTCTTGTTGATGGTGTGTAATTCAACTTATCATATATTGAAATAAAATTGTAATAAAACATACTTAAGAATGCTTTGAAGCATTTTTTGCTTGAGGACAGGCTGCTTTGGCCTCTAGGTCTTCCACCCCTGCTCACTCTTATCTTTCTTCTCTGTTTCCTGACCCCTCCTTATTACCCCAAAATGCACCCCAATAATGGGTTAATATCTAAAATATATAAACTGCTCATACGACCTGATATAAAAAAAACAACAACCAAACAACCTGATTAAAATGTACAGAAGACCTGAATAGACATTTTTCCAAAGAAGACATACAGATGACCAACAGGCACGTGAAAAGATGCTCAATATGCTCATCATCAGAGAAATGCAAATCAAAACCACAGTGAGGTGTCACCTCACACCTGTTGAATGACTATCATCAAAAAGACTACAAATAACAAATGTTGGCAAGGATGTGGAGAAACGGGAACCCTTGTACACTGCTGGTGGGAATGGGAGTTGGTGAAGCCACTGTGGAAAACAGTCTGGAGGTTCCTTGAAAAACTAAAAATAGAGCTACCATATGATCCAGCAATTCCACTCCTGCATATATATCTGAAGAAAATGAAAACACTATTTCAAAAAGATTCATGCACCCCAATATGCACATGTTCACAGCAGCATTATTTACAATAGCCAAAATATGGAAGCAACCGAAGTGTCCATCAGCAGATGAATGGATAAAGAAGATGTGGTATATATATATATAAAATGGAAAACTTTGTGTTAGAATAGAGATTTTAGAACATTTTAGAAACCAAATATTTAAAATTTGTTATAAAAGATGTAGTATACTATAGATAAAACAAAAATAATCTGTTTTTAGCGACAATTGTATATGCAATCTGTGCATTTTTAGTATTCATAGACACAGAAAATTGTGAAAATATAACTGCTACTTAAAACTATGTGAAAATATAACTGCTACTTAAAAATTTTTAAATAAATTTCCCACTTTTATCTTTAGGTTAAGTATTTAGTAATCAGGTCCTTGAGCAGATTACCAACTCTGATAATCAAAATGAAGACCTGTACACATATTTTTCTATGTTTAACGCTAGTCATCACGTGCTTAACTATCTTTTCCAGAATTTTTATTTTAAGGTATGTGTTTATCCTACCGATAAAGGCAATACTTACTGATATTCTCCTTCTGCATGCTCTGCTCACGCTCTTCCTTCCCTGTGCGGGATGATCCTTCACTTTCACTACTTGTTGATTTTGCCAGATCCTTGAAGCCCTTGTTTGTCTGCCACTTCTTCCACAGCATACTCCCTGATAGTACAGTCTCTCAGTTATCTAAACTCATGGAACTCTTTGTATCTGACTCTTTCATGGCACTTGAAGATGTTTCTACTAAATATGATATATGCATTACCGAAAAAACATGCATTCTATGAAATCACATACAAAAATAGCGAGACATAGAATACATAAATACGTAAAGTTCAAAAACAGGAAAAATTAATTCATGGTCATAGAGATCAAATAGTTACTTTCAGGAAGGAAAAGGCTGGGAAAGAGAATGAAGAGGACTATTGGGGTGTATTAAGGGTTTTTTTTTTTTTTTTTTTTTTTGCGATGTGTGGGCCTCTCACTGCTGTGGCCTCTCCCTTTGTGGAGCACAGGCTCCGGACGCGCAGGCTCAGCGGCCATGGCTCATGGGCCCAGCCGCTCCGCGGCATGTGGGATCCTCCCGGACCGGGGCACGAACCCGCGTTCCCTGCATCGGCAGGCGGACTCTCAACCACTGCGCCACCAGGGAAGCCCTATTAAGGGTTTTTTATCTTGATCTAAATGGGGTGGCTCCTGAATATACACACATATGAAAATACATCAAGCTGTGCTATTAAGATTTGTGCGTTTTTTGCCTGTATGTTACATGATAAGGTCAGCCTTCTCTGAGCTCTGTTCTCCACTAGGCCTTGTCCTTGACTTGTGATGAATCCCAGTTTTAGCCAGGAATCCTGCCAAACTAGTTTATCAAGAATCCCCTACTCTTGATATCCAATTAAACTCCTCTTCCTCCACACTTGATATTTAATCAAATTTCTCTTCCCTGACCTTTGATACCTAACCAAATTCCTGTAAGTAATTTTTCATCCACTCCCTGCTAGTTAGTTATAAATCCTCACTTGTTTCTGTTGTTTTCAGAGTTGAGTTCAATCTCTCCCCTATTGCAATAGTCATAAATAAAATCTCCTTTGACATTTTTAACGTGTCCAGTGCAATAAATTTCCTTTTACATACAAATTAGCACAACATTTAAAAAATCAATAATAAGATCTAGAGCCTAAAGAACAAGGACTGTATTCTATTCACCTTTATGTTCCTAACATTACATTAAACTCCACCAATTAGAGGAGTGAGTACTTTAGGAGTTAGAAATATTTCAAATCCCAACTTGGTCACTCTTCAGATGTATGGCATAGGAAGGTTAAGGTGACCATCTGAGCTTTGGTCTCTAAATCTACAAAATGGAAATAGTAAGGTCTACCTCATAGTTGCTGTAGGTTAAAGTGAGATAATAAACATAAAGCACTTTGAGCAGTGCCCATCCCAGAATAACAGGATTGGGACGATATTTATTTTTTATCCCCTTCACATGAAATGTTAAAGGACATTACTTTTGTAACAGTTATTGAGTTATACTCCTGAAGATGTAAAAGTGGAAAAGCACGATTTGGGATGTGAATGTCTTCAGCCTCCCTGGACAACTCAGCATGGTGATAGATGGAGGTATAGCCAAGTGTTTGTGGGAAGAGCCCTGGGGTGATGGAGAGCTCTGTCTGCATGCTGCCTCTGTCCCTGGGTAGCTTGTGAATTTAGCAAATTACTCTGGGCCTGGGTCCTTGCTGGCAAGTTGGAAATAATATTTATATCAGTGGGTTGATGTGAGTATTGGATGAAATAATTCGTATTTTATAGCTCCAGGCCCATGGCAGATTGTTCACTGAAAGTAGCTAGCTTTCTTACTTTGATTCTTATTGCTATTTATTGCTATTGTGATTAGAAAGGTGCCAGATTTATAGCTGTGAGCCTGCCTTCAAGTTCACATACTGCTACCTTCTAATGAGGGTTTCATCTTTTTTTCATCTTATTTCTGGTTTCATCTTTTCTTAAATGGGGAAGATCATATCTACTTGGGGACAAAGTGAACACCTGCTTGGTAAAAAGAAAATGCTTGAGAATCTATTTTCTTATAAAACTGTCTATAACTTTACAATCCTATAATGAAATAGATTCTGAAATTTTTCTTTTTACCAAGCATGACTTGCTGACTAGCTTTGAAGAGGTGCAAGTAACAGCTCCGTGCTTGGGGCAGCTGGGGTAGGGTTCACTGACCTTCTTCCCCTTCTTTGGTTTGGCTTTCAGACGTAGGCACACACTCAGCATCAGGTGTTTTCTTAATGAACCGGCTGAGATAATGGAGACGCGCCTGGGCAGCCTAAAGGACAGACATTATCAACACACATTACAGGCAACACCATCTCAACAGTACTCAAAAGACACAGGAAAATGTGAATGGATACGGCAGTCTGAACCAGACCGGCTCTTATGAATTACCAAAGAAAAACTCCAATTCTGAACCATCCATGATCTTGACAGTGATTTGTGAGAACTAATGAAGAAGTCCTAAAACTCATACGCTGTACATGCTAGCTTAGATCCAGGTGCTCCTGAACCTTTTTCATCTGCCTCAATAACCCTGAGTTGGGGACATGAAGCACATTCACTATGGCAATGATCCTTATCTCAACTGTAGAGAGGAGGAATCGTGAGGTGTGTGTGTTCCACAGGGGCAGCACAGGATTTTTCTCTAAGCACATGAAAGCACATATTAGACATCTTTATGCTTTCTTAGTTGGGAGTGTTAAGGACAGAGAGTGTTAATCCCAGATGATGTGAAAGGACAAGGCTACCTACAGTTTGGGCCATAAGTGGCACCATTATGTGCTTTGCTTTTGGAAGTCATCTGGGTATCCGGATAATAACATTTCACAGTGTGTTCAAATGTGGTCTTAATATTTAGTTCGTTGATGCCTGACAAAATTCCAGATATTTCCTAAAGGAAAGACTATGTTGTTTCACCAATATGGCCCTTGCTTCAGACCACGCCCAGGAATGAAAGGTAAAAGGACAACTTTTCAAACTCAGGTAACCTTGATCGATCTTCCTGGTTCAGTCATCTCCCAGGCCTGCTTCATGGCTCGGATTTCATCTGCTCGTTCTGTATCTTTTTTCACTTCAAAAAAGTCTGCTTCATTGTATTCAGTGACCAACCTCAAAATCCAGTAGGGTTTATTTGGGTCTTCTTGTTGAGGGTGAGCAGTGGATATCTGGCAAAGTAAAGTAAAAACCTCGGGGTCAGATGCTTTCCTCCTTTCAAAAGGATCTAGATTTTACCCTATGACCCATAATTTCACTTAAGTATTTAAGCCAAGAGAAAGGAAAACATATATTCACAAAAAGATTTGAAAAGAATATTCATTATAGCCTTATTCTTATTAGCCTAAAAAGGGGAAACAATATAAATATCTGTCAACTGATGAATGGATAAACAAATTGTACTATGTTCATACATGGACTACTACTTAACATTAAAAAGTAATAAACTATTAATGCATACCACAGTGTGGTTGAATTCTACAGACAGACATTATACAGAAATAAAGAAGTTGAGCACAAAAGAGTACTTCTTGTATGAATCATTTGTATGAACTTCCAGAACAGGCAAAACTTGCCTGGGGGAGAGGTATGGGGATGACAGAATCCACTGCAAAGAGGTTTAAGGGAATTTCTAAGCTTATGGAAACGGTCTATAATCTAAACCTTGATAGAGATGTGGGTTACATGGTGAATTCACTTGTCAAAACTCACTGAATCGTACATTTAAGGTTGTTGCATATCACTCTATGCAAATTTCACCTAAAAACTCTAAATAAAAATAATTCTAAATTGCACTTAGGCTCACTCATACCATCTCTTTACAAGAATGAGGGCAAGAATAGTTGATCATTTCCAAGCCTGGATATACTTGATATATATTCATTAGAAAAGTTAACATTTGGCTGTCTTGTAGGATCACTTTCACGGACCTTAGGCTGGGAGCAGATTGACATAGGACTTGAAAATGTCTAGATAAGTGAGGCTTATTGGTAGCCATCTGGTAAGGAGATGAGCTTGAGTCTGATGAGGTTACTAGCATTTTACATAAGACTGAGACAATGTCAATAATCCATATTACATAACGCAGATGGGGAAGTGGAGATCGGGGGGGCCAATGAATAAAGTTTTCACATGTAGTTTGGTTTTAAGGTTATCAAAAGACCTCCTAGCTTTCTGCAATATTCCCTTAATATTCTGATGAAAATTTAAATCTCACAATTGGATATTCTTTTATTTCTTCCTTCTAAAACACAGTACATAAGCTTTTACCACCTTTTATATTGCTTGATAAGTGAGTTTTTCAGAAACTTCTCTGGGATCAAGTTTTGATTAGGGAAGGGAACACTATGAAGGACTAAGGGAAGGCCACATGTCTATAAGAATTTATGGATTGAATTTAGCTTATTTGCTTTAAACTTGAATGGTTTTGTTGTTGTTAATGATAGGACTGTTTTCTCAGATAATTCAAATAATTGATTTTATAAACTGGAGCTACATCTAGAAAAGTTAACACACAGCATGATCTTGACGTTTCAAGGGGAAAAAAGTGGTTGACTGGAACTTCACCTATGTTTTTGAGCAAAACAATGTTGAAAGAAACACATTTTGAATAGAAAATTTTATCTGGCTCTTTCATATTTCAAACGTAATTGTAATTTGACAGAGAGCGTTCCATTTGTCTGCATTTGTTTAGATGATATTACACTAAAAGGCAGTATTTGGATTGTAGAATGTAGCTAGTGAGAACATAAGTAATATAAATTTAAGAAGAAATTAGCTTTTCCATATGAAATAAAATAAAGGATCAAATAAATTCAACATGGTGACTAAAGCAAAACTACAAAGTATATTATTATAGTTTTTGGTTTCCTGTTTGGCCCATATGTTAAACTTTCAAACATCAAACAATATAATACTAATAGCTGCTAAAACCAACTAGCACAATATTAAGGTTCCTAAAGCTTCGTTCATTTTTAATGTCATAAAAACCCAATTCCCATGTGAATTCTGTAACCAAACATACCGTTTGTGCTTCACAAGATATTCTAAATATTGTCTCTTTCAGGATTCCCTAGAATTCATGAGTATTTGAAAGAACTCAAACTGAATCCCACAATTCCTTACTAAATTTGGTGGATCTTCTGAACAGGCTTTCATTTTGGAGAATATGCATACATTCTTCAAAATTTTGAAAAGAACAGAGGCTTTCACACATGTCAGTTTTTAGTTTCATCCAATCAGTTTTCTGAAGAACTTTTTTCTTGACAATATTTTTGCAAGTTTTTAATTTTTTTCTTCATTTCTTTCTATGTACTTCAACTCTTTTACCTGCAGCTTATCCAGCTTTTCATTTTAACTTTCATCTAGAGGTAAATATTTTACGCATGACAAGATTGAATCTAAAAATAGGTGTCAGGAAGTAATATAATAGATCATCAAGTATTATATGGGTTTCTTCTCTATCTGTAGCACTGTTGATAACTTTAGACAGTTCAAGCTTGTGTATGTCACCGTGTTTCTCACATCACTCTCATGATGTCCAATGTCCTAGGCACTCTAATGGTATGTGTGGCCAAAGACATTTACACTCATGCATTGCTAATGCTGAGGGGTTATTCGGAAGCAAATCTCCACTGTGATGAAGATCATTTTCCAAATGCACACTTTGCAAAGTAGCCTGGAGCAGCAGATATGGCTCTAGTGGCCTTCCACATCTTATACTGACAGCCTCCCAACTGGTAAGAGTTGATTCCAGGAAAATGACCATAGTTTCAGAAAACAAAAGTTGTTGGCACTTTCCCTCTGTTTACCATGGTAATTACTGCAGCTACCTTAGGACTTCTGGGATTTCTTGCTGTTTCTATCATTGGTGTGTATCCCATTCTATCCTTAAGAATATTTCCCCAAGTTTCACTGTCGTAAAATGCAGGGCTCCAACTCATTTTGACTGTTCCAACAATGACATTTTGTGAAAACACATCTCATTCTGATTTTTGATAAAGTTCCTCACATTCATCCAAGGGCATATGAAACAGCCCCAACATGAAAGCTAATATGGCACCTGTACTTCCACCACAAATGCAGTCAGAGGGCTGGTGAACTGGCTTCTGAGTGAGTTCACCTGATTTCCGCAATGTCTAAAGAGCAACCACACCCCTTTTTCTTCCATCATCAATTGTGCGAATTAGGATTCCTCTTTCTTTCACTGGATTCATGCAGCCAAATTAAGGCCAGAATTTCTCTAACTGCAGCCTGAAGAATGCCATCCTTAATTTGTCTCAGTCATAATAAATATGGAATAATTCTTTCCTTGGCAGCCACTCCTTTTCCCTCAGGAAATTCTTGAAGATGAAAAGTCAGTTGTTCAACCCTATTAATGCAGAGCTTTGGCTCAGTTGTTCTTAATGCTTGAATAAATGCCCAGGTTCTGTCATCAATACGCATCCTGGCAATCTTGTCTTGTTGAAGAGATAAACGCTTTTTCTTCTCTCCGTTTTTGTCTTTGCTAATAGTCTGCTCAGTTTTTAACTGCCTCTTCCTGTTCTTTGGACTGAATCATACTTTAATTTGGGAATGTATCCACCAATTTAACCACCTACACTAAAGTTTGTACACCTTCAGTGGGATGAGAAAGATAGTTAGCTGTACTTTGTTTAGTAGAAACTAGAAGAACCTCATTTGTCCTCTTCTTCCTTCCTCTGACCTGTATCTGGTAGAGCTTGTACTCTTTTGTCTGGACCATTGCAGTGCTTTCTGGTGGTTTTCCCATCTCTTATCTTTTCCCCTTTAATTTCATACCCTTAAAAGTCACCAAGGTATCTGAAATGTAAATCTGATCATGTCAGTACACTTCTCAAAGTCCCACCTCCCAGCCCTGTGTAGCCTAAGCTGTGATCACAAATGATAGGAAGATTTTGTCCTCACAGGTAATTTGTTTTGAGTTGAGTGTTTTTAAATAACTTGAATTTGAGTATCTTTAGGACTCTGCTTGCACTCCTCAAACTTGCCACCCACATACTCTTCCTTACCCTTAATCATTGGGATTACCTATCTGGTCCTGAAAAAATTTGGAATCAGGACCCCTGGCTTGTAGATAGAGTCCCAGCTTTCTAACCAGGCTTTCTAAAAGGCTCCCCTCCACCTGACCCTTACTTACCCTTCCAGCCTCATACCCCATACCTTAGTGGCTCAAAAACCAAATTGTGTTGGATTTTTGCCTCTGCATGTCTTTGCTCACTGATTCAGTTCAGGACTTCTCTAGGCAGAGGCTGAAATAGGTACCTATCCTTTCTACCCTGTACATACCATATCTAACATTACAACTCTCTCTTTACTTTCAGTCTCCTCCATTAGACTGTGAGTTCCTTGAAGGTAGAGACTTTATAATATTAGAAACCCAAGTCCCCAAAACAGTGTCTTACATATTAAAAGCTCAATTAACGCTTTTTGACACTAAACTAAGGAAGACTGCTTACAGAAGGTGCCCAAGGAATGTCTTTAAGGTATCTAGATGATTGCTGGAAACAGGGAGATGGAATTTTTCAGGTTTTACTCAAAAGATGTGGGAAAATAGGGACCCAGTGAATCTAAGTTTATTAAATGACTCCAATAAAAAAAGCATCACACCCACCTGAGGCTCAAAGCGAGGCACTTGTTTTTCTTTGGCTATCTTTTCTTTCTCAGAAGACTTTTCTTTGCCTTTCCTTGTTGTTTTGGAAGTTCCTAAAGATTTTTGTCCCTCACTAATAGTGTGGGAATCTGGACTTCCAAAGGTAATTAATTCTTCATGTTTCTCTCCATGTGCTAGAAAAACAAAAACAGGAAATCAGTGAGTCATGATATAATAATAAAATCATGTCATGTAGGAAAAAGGGAAGAAGTTGGAAAAATGGTTAGTCTAAGGCATTTGGATTTTTTTTCTTTTTTTAAACAAGCAGGTAAGCAAACAAGCAGACAGACCTTTTATAAAGATCTGTGTGACTCTCTTTTATACAACTGAGAAATAATTCACATACTATAAACTTCTCATTGAAATGTATAAATCATGGTTTTGGTTTATTCATAAGGTTATATAATGATCATTACTATCTAATTTGTTTCTGATCTGGATGCTCTCAGTTCATTTTCTTGCCTAATTGCCTTGGCTAGTATCTCCAGTACAATATTGAATTGATTATTCTCTGCTTTAATATTTATTATTCCCTTCTTTCTGCCTACTTTGGGTTTACTTCTTTTCTTTCTTTTCCAGTTTTCTAGTTTTTTAAGGTGGAATATCAAGTTATTGATTTGAGATCTTTGTTCATTTTAAATGTAAGCATTTATAGCTATAAAGTTCTCTCTTAGTACTGCTTTCATTGTATCTCATAAGTTTTGGTATGTTGTTAGTTGTTTTTCATTCGTCTCTAAGTATTTTTAAATTTCCCTTATGGTGCACTTTATTTCTTCATGTGGATACAAGTTACTGCATAGTGTCCTTTGATTTCAGCCTGAACAATTTCCTTCAGTATTTCTCATTGGGCAAGTTTGTCAGTGACAAATTTTTTCAGTTTTTGTTTTTCTGGGAATGAGGCTTTGAAAGAGATTCAGTTCCATTTTCCTGTACCAGGAATACAGGCTGTTAGTTTTCAAGGTTACTGCTGAGCTGGAGACCAGGGGATGGGACTGGGGCAAGTAAAAATGTCGTAAAGCTTACTGTTCTTAAAGAGATATGGCTGTTTTTCTTGAATAAAGCCTTTGTTAATTTCCAGAATTCTGAAAAGTTGATTCTGATCATCTCTGCCAGTTTTTTCATTGTTTTTATGGAGGAGTAAATTTTTGGAGTCCTTTTTCCTGCTATTTCCATTGGTGTCCTCCTGGATTTCTCTTCTTATTTGAAGCTTCTGAGTTATCTCTGCATGCTGTTTGTCTGGGGCAGAGTCCTGAGAGAATGGAGAACTCACATAGGCCAGGTCTCTCACAGCTGCCTGGAGACCTTGTCATAAGAGCATGAAATATCAAAAAGCTCTGTGGAGTATGTGAGATTCCATACTAAACAGCTCAGCTCTTGAGTGTGATGAGTAGGCAAAGAAAAAAGTGGACTGATTTAACTTGTGAGCAGAAAAGTGAAAATAATGAGACCACAGAATGAAAATAAGGTTAAGAGTAAGAATGAGGCACAAGGGTAGAAATGATGAGCCATAGAAACTGAATCAAGAGAAAAAGAAAGAAAAGAAGACAAAGATTTTTATAGGAAGCCACACAGTAAAATCACCTTTTATCAGAGACCCAGGACAGAATGTAGAGAGGCTGCAAAGGACATATTTTCTCTTTGGTTCTTTGATATCCTTTGTTAACCAAAAACTTTGAGGTTGAAGAAACACTATTTGCACAGAAATGGAAGCCCATGTATTTCAGCACCGCTTCCCTGCAGAGGCTCCTTATGCTGTCTCTGCTATATAGAGATGGTGCAGTACCAGCTCTTCATCTTGCCCAATATGAGGTGACTGGGCTTCGACCAGTCTCAGTGGCCACAGCTACCACCTCACTTAAATCCAGGTCCCAGAGATCTCAATGCCAGCAAAATCAGGAGTTAACTACAGTTTAGAGATCTATCTGTGGCCAGTGCTACATAATAGTACCTCATAAAAACTGGAGTACAAGAATTCATTCTTTTTATCTTGTGCAGCCAGGCAACTCTGTTACCAGTTATGCTATGCTTACTGTGAAGCAGCAATTCACAAATTTGATGAATGTATGAATCACTAGGGAGTCTGGAAAATGTAGGTCTTGAAGCCCAAACCCCAGAGAGTCCAACCCCTTAGAGTTTGATATGGGGCCCAGGAATGTACAGCTTTAAAAACTATCTCAGGTGGTTCTGATTCATACTTAGAGAAACACTACTTTAAGAAATGTATGCAGTTTTCTCTTTCCTTGGAAGCAAATGTTGCAAGGGGATGGGCGGAAGGGAAGAATACCAGTGAGTTAGAGTTCAGTGAAGCTGAAGGTTCCTTTACAAGAGTGGTTTTCACACTTTAGCCTGTGTCAGAACCACCTGAAGGGCTTGTTAAGAAACAGATTTCTGGACCCCACCCCCCAAAGTTTCTGATTTGGAAGGTATGAGGCGGAGCCCCCAAATTTGCTTTCTAACAAGTACCCAGGTAGTTCTGAGGCTGCTGGTCCAAGGACTGCACTTAGAGAAACACGGGTTTACATTTAGGAGGGTATAATTACCTTTTCCTAATATGAAGGATTTCGCTTTATGTTCTATTATTTTTTCTAACAAATACCCAAGTATTGGGAGAGCAAATGATATTTGTTGAATCCCTACGATGTTTCTTTCTCTTTTAATTCTCAAAGAATCCCAGCAGGGTAGGTTCAGAGAGTTTATGTAATGTACTCAGACTCTCCCAAATGGTAAGTTGAATCAGCATTCAAATAACAGTTCAAAGGACATGTCAGTCCCTTTCAAAATCGGAGTCTTGTAAGTCACCCCATCAGCAAAGTAAAACAGTAATTGCAAAGAATCCAGATCTTATTTCACTTGGTGCCAGTTATTGGCTGCTTTCAAAGTGGGGACAGAGCATCCTGCACAACCACAAGTGGACTGTAAGCACTGTGATTTTACAAGGGGGCAACTTGCCTTTCTGCCAACAATCCCAGCCTGCTGAGAAGTGTTGTGCTAGGGAAAATCCTTTGGTCAAATAATCAAATGACTTAGAAGTGAATCCTGGATCAGCCACTCTAGGTTAACTTTGGCAGGCTTACTGTATTCATAAAACTTGAAACCTAAGACTGTGCCGCAGGCTTTAAAAAAAATCAATAAAAGACATTTAAAATAGGATCTTACCTAGTATCATACACCCCAGGTTTTTAAGATGTTAACAGATGTCAGATGAAATGGAATCTCAAGCTGCTCCATTAGGTATTTCTGGTGCTTTCTTTTTCTCACTACCCATAATTCTTAGTGTTTGAGTCATACATTTAGGCACATTTGATTCCACTCAAATTAACATATTCTAATATTCAAGTTTTCATATGTGAACATTTACTAGAGTGTGAGGCACACAGCAGGTGTATACCATCCTCTTTCTTTATATTATTAATATATAGAATAAAATAATTTCCATATTATTTAATGGCTTACAATATGGTAACTTTTTCTTCCAGGAATTACAAGTTCAACAAAGGTGAGGATATCATTACATACTTCATTTTAAATTCCTAATTTCACCTAGTATAGGGCTGAACTCATAGTATGTATTCAGTGTCAGATTGCCTAAGTTTAATATATAAAGCTTTATAGGGAATCTGTATGTGTTGGGAGCATATATGTCAGTAAGATGCAAGAATAAATATCCTAGTAGGTCAAAATTGTGAAAAATGTGACCCCGCTTTGCATAGTCATGTAATTAGAAGAATTACAGAAATATAATTTGATTTTATGATTAAAATTCGGTGCTTAGATTTATATATCCAGAAACTAAAAGTGGTTGGGATTTGAACATTAATATAATTTCTCAACTAGAAAACTTGTTTAGAACAAAGTATACATTTACCAACTACAATCACACTTGGTAAATATAAACAGAAACGCCATGTATATATGAATATATAAATATATATAGTAAATATATATAGTATCTACAATGCTTGGTTTCTTCAAATACTCTGAACTGGATACACCATGCATGTATTGTGCCTAAGAAAAAGCAATAATATAATATTTATTAGAGTTCAGGAAATAATGTTATAATCCTGCTAATAAAGTTAGCAGTGGGACTTGAAACCAGACACTTTTGAGAATGATAAAGTTTACGTTTAATGCGAATAGATCAGAACTTCAAGTATGCAGGCCAGCAATATAAACAAAAGGACTTCAAAATAACAAGACCGCTAATTATGTATAAAGGCAGATGATATCACTAAGTATTACCTGCTCAAGATTCTCCATTTTCTATTTTCTTAAGTGAAAGTAAGCAATTTTTACTAAAACTTAAGTATTGAAATATACTAAAGGTGGCACTGTTGCTTCATGTTAACCAGAGGCCAAACTTCCTAAAATTTTATAATAGAAATAGCCTAGGTTGTACATAGCCATATTTCAGGCCTTATATTTTATCATGAGTTATAAAGATGTAAAATTTTGAAAAAAATTAAATTATATATTTTAAAAAATTATATATTTTATTTCTCATATAAATTAAACATTGAGTTTAAATCAGTAAATAGGGCAACATTTCCATTTAAGCTACATAAAATTTTAAATTGGGTCATCAATGTACAAATGAAAAAAACACTTCACCAATTTCTGTTTGATATATTTATAATTGAAAAGCAAGCTAAGTGAATAATTTTAAGACATTAATAACTTAATTTCTCTAAAATATATCACACTCTTAAGGTTAAAGTTTGTAGGTTATGAGTTGTAAATATAATTGACAAGTGGAAGTGGGCATATTGATATGTTTTAATTTAAACAAATTGGCTAACTAAAAAAACACATTTATAAACATGAAATTAGAGAAGGATTATTCTGAATTCAAAAGCCACTTAACTTTCAAAAAGATTGAAACATATTCTTTCAAATAGATAATTTTCCTGGTTCATTTTAAATACAATTCAATCCTAAATTTCTTTTCTACTTTCAGCAAAAAATGTATTAGGTGACACAAGGTGTCATTTAATTTTAGCAGCTGATCATTTCACACATAAACTTGTCAAATGTGATGTCAAAAAAGAAGACATAATTATTCCTAAAGACTTATTTTCTAGTTGGAATACACAATAATGATAAAGCCGTTTTTTGAAGTGCTACTAGGTTCCAGGAACTTTATATATATTATCTTGAATCTTCCAAACAACTTTGAAATAGAGGAGTTATTATATAATATAGGGGTTATTCTAATTTTGCAGGTGATAACCCAGTTTCAGGTAGTGGAATGTACAGTAGTTAGCCACTCTACTGTATTTCTCCATTTAATGTTAACTTCCTTTTAAAAACTTAATTCATATTATTAATTTTGTACCATAATCAAGATCTACATTTTACATTACTCTAGTTCATAAATTATACTACCGTGTTCCGTTACTGAAAATCCACCTGTGTCGGACAGTTTGAACTTGAGAAACGTGCATTACATTCCCAGGACTTATTTATCGTGTAACTGGAAGTTTGTGCCTTTTGAGCACTTCTACTCATTTTCTATGTCCTGCAGCCACCTCTCTGGCAGCCACCAATCTGTTCAATGTTTCTATGAGTTCCATTATTTCAGATTCCACATGTAAGTGAGATCATACGGCATTTGTCTTCTCTGTCTGACTTATTTTCTCCTATCATAATGTCCTCAAGCTTCATTCATGTTGTTGCGAAAGACAGGTTTTTCTTCTTTTTATGGCTGAATAATATTCCATTGTGCATACCTACCACAATTTCTTTACCCATTCATCAATCAATGGACACTTGGGCTGTTTGCATGTCTTGGCTATTGTAAATAATGCTGCAATGAACATGTAGGTGCAGATATCTCTTGGAGATAATGTTTTCATTTCCTTAGGATATATACCCAGAAGTGGATTTGCTAGATCATATGGCAGTTATAGTTTTAATTTTTTGAGGAAACTTCATCCTCCATCCATAATGGCTGCACCAATATACATTTCTACTAACAGTATACGAAGTGTTCCCCATTCTCCATATTCTCGCCAGTACCTGCTACCTCTTATCTTTTTGATAATAGCCATCCTAACAAATGTGAGGTAAAATCTCATTGTGGTTCTGAATTACATTTCCCTAATGTTTAGTGATGTTGAGCATCTTTTTGTGTGTCTGTTGGCCATCCGTATGTATTCCTCGGAAAAATGTCTATTCAGGTCCTCTGCCCATTTTTTAATTGGATTGTTTCTTTTTTTGATATTGAATTGTATGAATTCTTTATATATATTGGATATTAACCTTTTATCAGATATATGGTTTGCAAATATTTTCTCCCATTCCATAACTTGCTTTTAATTTTATTGATGGTTTCCTTTGCTGTGCAGAAGCTTTTTAGTTTGATGTAGTCCTACTTGTTTATTTTTGCTTTTGTTGCTTATACTTTTGGTATCAATACCAAAAAATCATCGTTAAGACTGATGTCAAGGATTTTATCCCCTATGTTTTCTTCTAGTTTGTAGTTATATACAAATTTTAGGATTTTACTTTTTCTGTGAAAAATGCCACTGTAATTTTGATAGAGACGACATTGAATGTACACATGGCTGTGGGTAGTACAAACATTAAAAAAATATATTGGATCAGAAGCCAGACCTTCAGGCAGTAGCTTTTAAAGTATGCAAATAGACCTTTCAGGGAAAGACTAGGAGATGGGCAGTTCTGTCTGCTGTCTCTGCACTGAGCCCTGGAGGCCAGAGCATCCTTGGAAGCCTACTAAGAACTATTTGCTATAGTCTTATGGGTCTTGGTGGACAAAACCCCATTGGCCTTTAGAGCTAGGTGTTTTGGGTGCCAGTCACTCACGTGGAAATTTTAATAGCTGGAGCACTAGACGTTCAGTCCAAACCCTTTGCTTTGGGTGTTGTGAGTTCCCTTCCAATTGTATGTCACTATGCTGGGTGTGGGGTTTATGGCGAGAGTATATCTCAACCTTTACGATACGTTTTGGTGTGAGTTTTTCCATTTGCTTGATGTGTAGGAGGTAATCAGCTGTGCATCTGTTTCTATGGGAGGAGGTTAACTCAGGAGCATCCTATGTCACCATCTTAAACCAGAATTCAGTTTGCAACTCTTTTGTGTAAATACTAAAGAGCACAGTTACTGGTTACATAGTGTCAATGAAAAATTAATTAGTCGATCTAAGAAAGAAATGGAAAAGATTTTCGAGTCAAATTGAGGATTATAACCCAGGAATAGCATTTCAGAAAGCTCTGAAAACTGTTCCACCCATTAGAAGTCAAGGCATAGTTATATAAGGTTTTTGAGACAGAGGGCTGTACATTAAATGATGAATTCTTGACAGTTTACACAATCCAGATCTAAGCGTCATCTTGTCCCCTTACAAGATCAAGAAGGAATGTTACCCTTTAGGAGTTGTCTTGTTGATGCCGGGAGAATGTTGCTTTTTATGGTTGAGCAGGTGTTTCTGCTGATGGGGGAGGTTTGGTAGATGTATAATGCAGATACACGGTGCACAGTAGAGGGGAGAGAGGAGACCAAAGGGCAGAGAACATTTTTTATGTTCACATTTTTCTTGTCATGCCATACAATGTGAATTTTATGTCACAACAGTAAATGCATTTTTAGTTTCATAAGAAACCATGCACCTCATTGTTCACTGCAGCACTATTTACAATAGCCAGGTTATGGAAGCAGCTTAAATGTCCATCGACAGATGAATGGTTAAAGAAGATGTGGCACATATATACAATGGAATATTACTCAACCATAAAAAAGAATGAAATAATGCCATTTGCAGTGACATGGATGGACCTAGATATTGTCATACTGAGTGAAGTAAGTCAGACAAAGACAAATATCATATGATATTGCTTATATGTGGAATCTAAAAAAATGATACAAATGAACCTATTTGCAAAACAGAAATAGAGTCACAGATATAGAAAACAAACTTATGGTTACCAAAGGGGAAAGGGGGTGGGGGTGGGGTAAATTGGGGGTTGGGGATTAACATATACACACTAGTATAGATAAAATAGATCATCAACAAGGACCTACCTACTGGATAGCACAGGGAACTCTACTCAAAACTCTGTAATGACCTATATGAGAATAGAATCTAAAAAAGAGTGGATATATGTATATATATAACATTCACTTTGCTGTACAGCAGAAACTAACACAACATTGTAAATCAACTATACTCCAATAAAAATTAATTAAAAGAAAAGAAACCTTGAAACTTGTCTTCCAACTTGGCTGTACCATTTTGTATTCCCGCTATCAATGTATGAGAATTCCTGTTGCTCTGTATCCTCACCAGCTTTTGGTGTTGTAGTATGCTCTTTTGTATTGTATAGTGTTATTTTAAAAATAATGTACATATGTTAATTTTTATGATTAGGCAGTCTTGCTTAAAATTTGAAAAGAATATACATTGAAAATACTCATTCCTTCAGATTTAATTATTATACTGCATAATGTGATATAGTGCTTAGGAGTAGAGGCTATTTCAGATTTTTTTTTTTAGTCTAAAGCATCAAACTATCATTTCCTTCTCAGGAATATTAAGAGTAGTTTACATTTTAAAAAATAAACCTGAATCTTCTTTCAGTAGGAGATTCTCCTTCTTTTAAATATTTTTAAAAACTTATCTTTAAAGTTATACTTTCCCCAAAACTTGGACAAACATAATTTTATAACTAGAAAAGTTTCCTGTACCGTTGTTAGATAATCATCTAGTAATTTTTACTAACTGGACAAACTTTGTTTAAACTAGGCCTAAACAATCATATATTTTTGGTTTTTATAAACCAAACAGCAAGATTTTGAAACATGTAATCAATTAACAGAACAGGAAATGCCACTGGATTAAAGTACAAATTGTAAGCAATAAGGTTTTAATAATTACATGATAAATTTATTGTTAAATATTTCTAGAAGATGTAAAACACATGAATAACATTTAGGGTGACATACCTTTGTTATCATTTTTCTCTAAGTCTTTTAGTGCTTGAACAAACATCTGTTGACTTTCAGTGAGAGGCCAACTGTTATACAACACCAAACACTGTATAATATACTTGTATACCTAGGAAATAAAATGCAATAAACAATTAACAATAAAAATAAACATAGGATTTTAGGCACATAATAAATGCATATTTTCTGGATCATATAATAATACTTTAATTAGATACTGTCAGATGTTCTCCAAAATTCTATAATACCACAGTGTATAAAAGTTTATCCTCACAACCCCACAAATACTTACCATCATATATTCTAGTATTTATAACTTTTGCATTCATGTTTATAAATGAAATTTACTTATTTTACTTTTGCTACTTATCAGTTTTGGAATCAGAATTACATTAATCTCTTAAAAAGGATTGGAAGGTTTGTATTTTTTTTCTGTTTTCTAGAACAATTTATTCCTCAAAAGTCTGTTAGATCTATCCTGTAAAGCAGTTAGGCCTATAGCTTTTTGGAAAGGTAAGACTTTGATTATCATTTCAGTTTTATTATTCTTACTTATTATTTTATATTTTCTTTTTTTTAGTGGAGCAGGTATGCCATTCCTCCCCCAACTCCAGGAATTTTACATTTGAAACAATTTTTGTCAGTTTTAAATTGCTAGTATAGAGTTGTATATAATACTTAAAATTTTTTAAAAACCTGTTGTTTGCATTTATACCTCTATCCTAATTTTTTGTTCTGTATTTGATTTATTTATATTTTCTTTCTTTTTTTCTTACTTGATTAGTCTTACAAGAAGCATGTTTACTTTATTAATCTTAAGAAAGCATAGGTTTTATTAATTTTCCTAAATTTTATTCCCCATTTCATTAATTTCTACTCTCATTTTTATTAAAACTCTTTCTTATTTTTGAGTTATTCTTTTACTTTTTCTAACTTTTTGTTTTAATAGCTTAGTTCATTTGTTTAATCATTCATACTTTCTGACGAATTAATTTGAAAGTCAACATTCCACTGAATGCTACTTTAGATGTGGCTTACAAATTTTGATTTGTAGTTTTTTATTTTTATGGAGTCCTTTGTATTTAATAGTTTCTTTTTTAATGATTTTTTTAAACTAAAGAATTATTTAGTATATTTCACTGTGTTTTCACATTTATGGGATTTTAAGCAGTTAATTACTAATTACTATTGCATTGTGTTCAGATAACATTTACACAGTATAGTTTGGTTTTTATTGAGGCTTCCTGTGTGCTCTATGGAAAAGTATATTCTCTTTTATTAGGTGGAGTGTTCTATATAGATATCTAAAAGATTAAGCTTCTACTTAATACTTCATATCCTAATGATCAAATATATTGTTTTTCATCTTGATCTACTTGTTTCTGAAAGATATGTGTTAAAATATTCAACTCAATTGTTAACTTATTTTTCTCTACAGCTCTAATAGTTTTGCTTTTTATTTATTGAGTCTAGGCAGTGAGATGCCTATATGTCAGTTATGGTCATACTGCTTTATTTTTCCTTTTATTTTTGTATAATATCCCCCATGAATCCTATGTATCGAGATATTAAAATATCATCACAGCTCTCTTTTGGTTCAAGTTTAAACTTTCTGTGCTATTTTGTTTAAAAGTGTCACCTTTAGACTACTTACAGTTGGATCTTATTTTTTATCTAATGTTAAAATTTTATCCTTCTAATTGATTAATAATCCATTTGCATTTATTTTAATTACTGCCATATTAGGATTTATTTTTGGCATTTTGTTTTTATTTCTTTTAATTAGTTAATTTATTTTGGTTTTCAATGGATAAATCATGTTTTCTTTTGCTGCCTTAAATTATATGCATTGTCCTTTATTTCTTCAATTTAAGGCACATGCAAATATGTTTTTCTTAATATATGACCTTTTTCAAAGTCTCATAACCACTAACTCATATATAATGTAAGATAATAACATCTACATTATAGGGTTAGTGTAAAAATTAAATTTATCACATATTTTAAAATCTTGGCACAGAGAAAATTTTCAATAATTCTTCAATTCTGGTTATACACTAGTGGCACTACATATAAAAAGTATTATACATGAACAATTTTTAGGAAAATGTTGCAATTTACGTTAAATTTTTATGAGCAGTACCATTAAATAATTCTTTTAAATGTAAATTACCTGCTGTGGTGTGCTAGCATTTTCTTCTATAGTGGGTACAGAGATAGTTTCCTCATCCAAAATAGGCTGACCAGTGTCTACTATTGCACTTCCAGGTCTTTTATAGGATTTATGACCTCCTGGGGCAGATTTCTTCTTAACGTAAAATTCTTGCTCTTTCTTGAATGAAGCATGAGTTGAAAGAATTTGCTTGCTAGCTGAATATGAGAAATATTAGGATTTAAGTTAAGATATGTGGAATGCATAGTTATTACTGACTGTGTTATTTAGTTATATCCTTATAGAACACTCAAAGGGACAGGTCAATTTGTTTTGTTTTAATGAGATAAAAACCAACATCACTGGCTTCTTGGAAATATTCTGGTCTTAAAGAAACTTAGTGTAATGGTATATGACTTGCATAGAGCCACCACTGATTGATAAAAGATTATACAACAATTCAACAATTTCTCATTCATTCTGTGCCGCTCGAATGACAATAAACTAATACCACACACTCTGACTTCTTCAGCGTTTAATACTATGTGTGTGTATGTTACTGTAATTTTTTATTTTTACAGTCATTATTTCTTAATTAACAGATAATATAAATACCATTGGAAGGGATACAAATAGATATGTGCTGGATGTTAATTAATTCACCAAACATGTATTGAGGAAACATAAGTGAAGCACACAGGGAAATTCGGATTCCAACCATGACAGAATAATGGGCACTGGATTTATTTTTATACCACAAAAATGATAAATTTGGACAAAATGCATAAAACAACTGCTTTAAGCCGGAGGACAATAGACAGCCCAGGACTGTGATCCTTGAGAGAAGGGCAATATTCAAGACGATCTCTCCACTTTCCCACATTTCTGCCCGTGAAGATCTTCTCACCCATGGCACAGGGAAATAGAGTTCAAACAGTGAACAGCTGTGTTGTCAGATTTAGGAAGCAAAGATTGGAATTTGAGGCTCCTGAGACAATTAGAATTTGTGAGGCAGGGTACCAAGAAAGCAGGCATCTGAGCAGCGAAGGAACTCACAAATATGCATAGGGGTCTACTTGAGTCTTTAGCTGAATTTTAAACTTCGTTTGTACAAATACCTAACGATGCCTGGTAGACATTACTGGAAGATTGTGAGCTTAATGGAGATTCTGAAGGTTGCAGTGTTGAGTTGAGAGACATTGGAGTTCTGCCAAAATGAAGAAAATTTAATGAAAACACAGCATTCAGCTGAAACTCAAGAAAGGCTGTTCTTTAGAGCTACCCTAGCCCTGGAGTAATGGAAACTCTAGACCTGACTTAAGAAAGCTTAGAACAAAGTTTTGATAGGATTAAGCTAAACTGTCAGTAAACTGTCTGCCAGAACAAAATTCAACACTCTTTTGATGAAGACAGCATAATCTAGAGTCTTGGTAACGTAGCAAATACAATGGACAGTGCACAATGTAACCAATAGAAAAAAGTCAATAGAAATACCCTTAGAGCTGACACAGATGTTGGACTTAGCAAACAAGGACTTTAAAATAGTGATTAAAAACGTGTTTAAGGATTTAAGGGAAAAGGTTGACATAATGAAAGAACAAATGGTGAATATTAACAGAGAAATGAACTATATAAAAAATAAAAAGAAATTCTAGAGCTGACTATAACTGAAATGAGACATTCCTGGATGGACTTAAACATTGTCAAATTTAGAAGAAAAGATTAGTAAACTTGAAAATAAGCAATAGAGATGATCTAAATGGAAACAAAGAATAAAGAAAAAAAAACTGAACAGAGGCTAAGTGACCCATGGTACAATACTGTAGTGGGTGGAATAGTGACCCCCTCCCCAAAGACATATGTCCACCTAGAACCTCAGTATGTAACCTCATTTGACAAAAGGGTGTTTGCAGCTATAATTAAGGTAAGGATTCCACCATGAGATCAACCTGGATTAAAGAGGACCCTAAATCCTATGATGAGCATCCTTAAAAGAGAAAAGGAGAAGACACAAATACACAGAATGAAAGTCATGTGAAGACAGGGGCAGACATTGGCACAGATATGCTCTCACAAGCCAAGAAATGCCAGGAGCCAACAATGGTTAGAAGAGGCAAGGAAGGATTCTCTCATAGAGGCTTTGATGGAGATATGGCTCTGATAACACCTTGATTTTGGACTTCTGCCTTCCAGAACTGTGACAGAATACATCTTTGTTGTTTCAAGCCACCCAGTGTGTGGTAAATTGCTACGGCAGCCCTAGTAAATGAATATAGCTATCAAATGATAAAATTTATGTGTATTCTTAGTCCTAAATGGAGCTCCTATAGAAATAAAATACTTAGGTATAGATTTAATAAACTATCTGTAAAATCTGTACATTGAAGGTTTAAAACATCGTTGAGAGAAATTAAAGATATACTGTGTTCATGGACCAGAAAACTCCATTTTGTTAAGATGCCAATGTTCCCCAAGTTTAACACAATTCCAGTTAAAATCTAAAGCAGTAAACTGTGTGGTCTATCCATACAATGGACTAATACTCAGCAATATAAAAAGGAATGGAGTAGCAACAACATGGAAGTATCTTAAAAACATTATGCTGAGCAAAAGATACCAGTGCCAAAAGAGTATTTACAGTTTTCCAATTTCATGAAGTTCTAGAAGAGACAAAACTAGTTTATTGTTATGGAAATGTGAACAGTGGTTGCCTCTTTGGGGATTGGGAAATTGAATGGAAATAGATTGAGGGATTTTTTCTGGGAAATAGAAATGTTCTATATCTTGTTAAGAGTATGAGGCATACTGGTACATTGCACTTATCAAAACTTATCAACTTAGATTTGCACTTCTTGCCATATGTAAATTACCCTCCAATAAAAAATTAACAATGAATGACACAAAGTCCCTATCCTTGTGAATTCCTTCATTACTTCCTTCAGACATTTAGTTATTCATTCATAACCACTTGTTATCAAAAATATTGGAAACAAATATAAAAAAGGAAAAAAAAATTTCTTAATATACGATAATCTACATGTAAATTAGGAGAAAAACAACTAATTCCAATAGAAAATGAGCAAAACACTCAAAAAATTTTTCAAAGAAGGAAATATTAAAGGAGGATATATAAGATATATAAAAATATGCTTAAACCTCATTAATGATAAGTGAAATATAAATAAATCTTTTTAGCATTAAAATTGGAATGAAGAAATATGAAAAACCAAGAAATATGATATCTTACTGTCATTCAGGGGAGTATGGATAAAATAAGGTAAATGTACACAAACTCAATGGAGGGAAATTTGACAAAATCTACCTAAATCACTACTGCATGTACCCAATGACCCAATAGTTCTAAGCATTTATCTAATATATGCATATACATGTTCAGAAAATTATATACTCAGATTTTTTTTTAATTCAGCACTGTTTATATAAACTAATGATTAGAATGATCACAAATCACTATCAGTAGGAGACTGGTTATATTAATTATATCATCAACAAATTTGAGAAATAAATGAAAATGAAATATTGAAATAAATGAAATAAAACATTTTACTATTATTTAATCCATAGTACTTCCCCAAACCCTCAATTGCTTAGATTGCAAATTTTGTGGGAAATTAGAAATTTTGTATTAATTCTACAGAATGAGTACTGGTATAAGATATTATGCCTGAAAATTATATAAGATATGTAGACATTCTTTAAAATTCCCACGAGATAGTACAAAACCTAAAGAGGCTCTTATTTAAGATTTTGTTACTAGCTCACTTCAAAGCCTTCAACATCTTTGCAATGGAATTTATTTCTTCTTTAGTACCATACAATGTTTGCTCACAGAATATATACTGTGGTCTGTCATGTCCTGTTGCACTACCAATATAATACACACACACGTTTTTTTGCATGTACTTTCGGTGGGGTACCCCAGAAATACATGTAGTAAAAAACTCTTAAGTGGATGTGTTTCCAAGAAAAGCATCTGAAAACCGTTTAGAAAGGAAAAGAAATTTCAGTGTCTGCTTGTGTAATTCATAAACATAAATAGCATCCCTTTAAAAGTAATAGCCTGTCTGAAATCTAAATAAAGAAAATATCTAATTCACAATTACTACCCTATCAATGTCTATGGAGAAATTTTTCAGTCTTTTCTGTGAAACACAACAAAAGTCAGGAATAAATAGAAAGAAATTTACTTGCATACAAATTCAATACTATGAAGTTGTCAGTTTTCCTTAAACTAATTTAATCTATATATTCAAGGCAATCAGAAGGAAATGATTTTTTTTTGGTTTGAGGGGAAATTTTTAAAAATTGTATTAAAGTTCATCTAGAAATACAAATATGAAAATAGAAATATCTTGTAAAAGAATAACAATCTTGGATAGTGACTCTAATTTGGGGACAATTTCTGAATTATGTTCCCATTATCATCTTTCTACTCCATTTTGCTGTCACTTTCTTTGCCAGAAATAAATTCATAACACTGTTTTAAATGTTTATGTATAATTCTCTTGTTAATGGTAATTTTTGCAGTGAAATAAGGATAAGCTATGTGATAACTGTAAACAGTGTTTCCTCTACGAATATAAATGAAAAGATCTGGAGAGTAATGCTGGAGGTAACTATTTATTTAAAAGAAAAAAACATGAGGCCATAAACAGAAAAGGAGAGTTGCACATTAGTGCTTGCTAAAGTATATCCCTGCATGAAGTAAAGTAAAGTAAAATGTATCCCTGCATTTGGACTAGCAAAACATAACAGTACTCTAATGGTCTTAACATACCTGAAGAAAAATATATATAAATATTATTTTTTATTATCTGAACTTATCTGAATAAAAATATATAAATGGTGCAGGCAGATTGACATGAAAAGCCGCAAAGTAGTAATATGAACTAGTACTGAAAATGATCTAGAAGATTTTCAGGGATGAAGGGAAAACGAGGGGAAAAAAGGAGACATGACCCAACTTCTCTGGTGATCCGGTGGGTAGGACTCTGCACTCCCAACGCAGGGGGACTGGGTTTGATCCCTGGTCAGGGAACTAGATCCGCATGTGGCAACTAAAACGATCCTGCATCCCGCAACTAAAGATCCCGCATGCTGCAACTAAGACCTGGTGCAGACAAATAAATAAATATTTTTTTAAAACCAAAAACAAAAGAACTGCTTAATTTCCCATTTTGCCAAAGCTCAGACTTACTAACATAATACAGGGTATTTCCCACCTCCCTGTGTCTAAATCACCATGTTTGTGCCCCAATTTTGTCATCACAGTGTGGTGTCTTCTCAATTCTCCGCTCCTCCAAATTCTTATTCATATTTAAAAGGAATATCCTTGGGCTGCAATGACAACTCAAACACTGTTTCCAGGGTCAATAAGAGAGGAGAAAAAGAGCCCTGCCTTGTTTGCATTTATTTTAGAAAGGAAAAAAAAGAAAAGTATCAATATTAGACAGAAAATAGGTAAAAGACAGTTCTTTTTAGTAATTTGCTTATATACTTGAGATAATCAGCATAAACACTATTGGGAAAAATGAGAGATCAGGAAGAGTACCGGCCACCAAATAGGTAAAGGTCACCTAGAAGATATAATCAATTTTAAAACAAAACATGATGACAGAATTCAGAAAAAGCATATTTATCAAAATAAATGTAAATGGAGGGGCTTCCCTGGTGGCACAGTGGTTGAGAATCTGCCTGCTAATGCAGGGGACATGGGTTCGAGCCCCGGTCTGGGAGGATCCCATATGCCGCGGAGCAACTAGGCCTGTGAGCCACAACTACTGAGCCTGCGCGTCTGGAGCCTGTGCTCCGCAACAAGAGAGGCCGCGATAGAGGCCGCGATAGTGAGAGGCCCGCGCACTGCAATGAAGAATGGCCTCCACTTGCCACAGCTAGAGAAAGCCCTTGCAGAGAAACGAAGACCCAACACAGCAAAAATAAATAAATAAATTACTAAAACTCCTACCCCCAACATCTTCTAAAAAAAAAAAAGAAAAATGTAAATGGATTATATTACTCTATTTCAGAGACTAGAGTCTTGGATTGAGTGGAAAAAAATATCCATTTATAAGAGAAAGGTTGAAAAACTAAATGTATGAACCAAAATGAACATGCTAATGATAACAAATGGAAGAACAAGTGTTAATGTCAGACAATCTATTAAAGTTGATAAAAGACTGCTTTACATTCATTTTAAAAATACAACATATCAATAAATATAAAGCAGATGTAGAACTTATGCAACTAGCAATGTAATATAGAAATATGTAAAATGAAAAATAATTAGAGATAAATTTTTACATTTTACTTTTTCAGAAATTTACAAGCCAATAAGATGAAACGTAAATGACAATTTAAATTTATATCTCGGAGTATCACTGTTGTCCATTATTTCAGAAATAATTTGTTTATTAAAGCTCCTGTGTAGCCAGAATCATCAAGAAAAAAAGGGAGAAGACTCAAATCAATAGAATTAGAAACGAAAAAGGAGAAGTGACAACTGACACTGCAGAAATACAAAAGATCATGAAATTACTACAAGCAACTCAATGCCAATAAAATGGACAACCTGGAAGAAATGGACAAATTATTAGAAATGCACAACCTGCCAAGATTGAATCAGGAAGAAATAGAAAATATGAACAGAACAATCACAAGCACTGAAATTGAAACTGTGATTAAAAATCTTCCAACAAACAAAAGCCCAGGACCCGATGGCTTCACAGGCGAATTCTCTCAAACATTTAGAGAAGAGCGAACTCTTCCAAAATATAGCAGAGGGAGGAACACTCCCAAATTTCTTCTACGAGGCCACCATCACCTTGATACCAAAACCAGACAAGGATGTCACAAAGAAAACTACAGGCCAATATCACTGATAAACATAGATGCAAAAATCCTCAACAAAATACTAGCAAACAGAATCCAAGAGCACATTAAAAGGATCATACACCATGATCAAGTGGGGTTTATTCCAGGAATGCAAGGATTCTTCAATATACGCAAATCGATCAACGTAATAAACCATATTAAAAAAATTGAAGGAGAAAAAACATATGATCATATCAATAGATGCAGAGAAAGCTTTTGACAAAATTCAACACCCATTTATGATAAAAACCCTGCAGAAAGTAGGCACAGAGGGAACTTTCCTCAATATAATAAAGGCCATATATGACAAACCCACAACCAACATCTTCCTCAACGGTGAAAACCTGAAAGCATTTCCACTAAGATCAGGAACAAGACAAGGTGGCCCACTCTCACCACTCTTACTCAACATAGTTTTGGAAGTTTTAGCCACAGCAATCAGAGAAGAAAAGGAAATAAAAGGAATCCAAATCGGACAAGAAGAAGTAAAGCTGTCACTGTTTGCAGATGACATGATACTATACATAGAGAATCCTAAAGATGCTATAAAAAAACTACTAGAGCTAATCAATGAATTTGGTAAAGTAGCAGGATACAAAATTAATGCACAGAAATCTCTGGCATTCCTATACACTAATGATGAAAAATCTGAAAGTGAAATCAAGAAAACACTCCCATTAACCATTGCAACAAAAAGAATAAAATATCTAGGTATAAACCTACCTAAGGAGACAAAAGACCTGTATGCAGAAAATTATAAGACACTGATGAAAGAAATTAAAGATGATACAATAGGTGGAGAGATATACCATGTTCTTGGATTGGAAGAATCAACATTGTGAAAATGACTCTACTACCCAAAGAAATCTACAGATTCATGCAATCCCTATCAAACTACCACTGGCATTTTTCACAGAACTAGAACAAAAAATTTCACAATTTGTATGGAAACACAAAAGACCCCAAATAGTCAAAGCAATCATGAGAACGAAAAAAGGAGCTGGAGGAATCCGGCTCCCTGACTTCAGACTATACTACAAAGCTACAGTAATCAAGACAGTATGGTACTGGCACAAAAACAGAATGATAGATCAATGGAACAGGATAGAAAGCCCAGAGATAAACCCATGTACATATGGTCACCTTATCTTTGAAAAAGGAGGCAGGAATGTACAGTGGAGAAAGGACAGCCTCTTCAGTAAGTGGTGCTGGGAAAACTGGACTGGTATATATAAAAGTATGAGATTGGATCACTCCCTAACACCATACACAAAAATAAGCTCAAAATGGATTAAAGACCTAAATGTAAGGCCAGAAACTATCAAACTCTTAAAGAAAAACATAGGCAGAACACTCTATGATATAAATCACAGCTAGATCCTTTTTGGCCCACCTCCTAGAGAAATGGAAATAAAAACAAAAATAAACAAATGGGACCTAATGAAACTTCAAAGCTTTTGCACAGCAAAGGAAACCATAAATAAGACCAAAAGACAACCCTCAGAATGAGAGAAAATATTTGCAAATGAAGCAACTGACAAAGGATTAATTTCCAAAACTTACAAGCAGCTCATGCAGCTCAATAACAAAAAAACAAACAACCCAATCCAAAAATGCGCAGAAGACCTAAACAGACATTTCTCCAAAGAAGATATACAGACTGCCAACAAACACATGAAAGAATGCTCAACATCATTAATCATTAGAGAAATGCAAATCAAAACTACAATGAGATATCATCTCACACCAGTCAGAATGGCCATCATCAAAAAATCTAGAAACAATAAATGCTGGAGAGGGTGTGGAAAAAAGGGAACCCTCTTGCACTGCTGGTGGGAATGTGAATTGGTACAGCCACTATGGAGAACAGTATGGAGGTTCCTTAAAAAACTAAAAGTAGAACTACCATATGACCCAGCCATCCCACTACTGGGCATATACCCTGAGAAAACCATAATTTAAAAGGAGTCATGTACCAAAATGTTCATTGCAGCTCTATTTACAATAGCCCGGAGATGGAAACAACCTAAGTGCCCATCATCGGACGAATGGATAAAGAAGATGTGGCACATATATACAATGGAATATTACTCAGCCATAAAAAGAAATGAAATTGAGCTATTTGTAATGAGGTGGATAGACCTAGAGTTTGTCATACAGAGTGAAGTCAGTCAGAAAGAGAAAGACAAATACCGTATGCTAACACATATATATGGAATTTAAGAAAAAAAATGTCATGAAGAACCTAGGGGTAAGACAGGAATAAAGACACAGACCTACTAGAGAATGGACTTGAGGATATGGGCGCGGGGAAGGGTGAGCTGTGACAAAGCAAAAGAGAGGCCTGGACATATATACACTACCAAACGTAAGGTAGATAGCTAGTGGGAAGCAGCCGCATAGCACAGGGAGATCAGCTCGGTGCTTTGTGACCACCTGGAGGGGTGGGATAGGGAGGGTGGGAGGGAGGGAGACGCAAGAGGGAAGAGATACGGGAACATATGTATCACTGATTCACTTTGTTATAAAGCAGAAACGAACACACCATTGTAAAGCAATTATACCCCAATAAAAATAATTTTAAAAAAAGCTCCTGTGACTATTACATTGCAAGTAATAACTTCAAAGTTTCTGTTAATTTTGATAAGTAGAATATTTTCTAAAAATAATGAATTGGGAATAAAAGTAAAAAAAGTTTTCAAAGTAATAACAATCTATTTCTTATTCAGAAGTCTAAGAAGGTTCAGGTAATAAAGTTTCTAAAGTACAGTTATAACAAATCTGTTGATCTTCAGAGACTAATATGGCACACAAAAGCAATCGTTTTTAAAAAATATTTCCCATTATGATATCAAATTTTAGCAATTAAATGCTTACTTGCTATTTTATCTTAAAACATTTAGAAAATCAGTTACATAAACATAAATATCTGTTTATGAATCTAAATAACCAATTCCAAAAGCCACACTTACACTGGCAGCTCAAGGCTTTCTCATTCCCCAAGAGGTTAATTGCTGGAATGATAACTTGGCCCTTCCCCGTGGAGCTCACGATAACTTCTGCATTTTCTAGGATCTGTAGTTTGATGAATGCGTCTGGTTTGGACGTGCGTACCTGTATTGTAACAGGATGTGGTAATGCAACTTTAACTGAATACCTATAAAGAAAAACATTCACTTTTATAAACAAGTATGCTGGTCTTTCCTTCAAATAGCTAAAAGAAACTGTATCATTTGCTGATATGATAATCTACAAGTAAAACCACTTTATAAAGTCAGTTAAAATCCTGGAAATATTAGTGCTATTATAAACTTTGGCAAAAGACCACAGTATGCTGTGGTAAAATGAAGTTAAATATAGGATGTTTATTATCATCATATCCCAAACAGGAAATGTAACTTTTTATTTAGATATAATAAGCACTCACTTATAAAACTTGATAGACTGCAAACTACTGCCACATCAAACCTTTCCATTACGCCCTCCTCTCTAGTGGGACAAAAAGCACAACCGGCAGTAGCTTTCAAAACCTCACTGTTAACAGTGTTTGTTAAATACTGTTAACAGTATTTTCTTTCACAAAAATACAGAGAAGTCAGAAGTAGTACCTGTCGCTTATGCTCTCACCCTTTAACCAAGCCAGTTGGGAACCTCTTACAAAAAAGACTGGAAATGTGCAGTCTAATTCCTTCCCAACTCCTCTCTTAATGGAGTCTAAGAGGTTTCTTGTTTTGTTGAGGTTCTTTCCTACTTTAGGTGAATCTTTGCAAATGTTCAGGACCCTATAAACTTTCAGTTTCTCTAGAAACTTGCTTTTCTATCTTCTCTCTTCCTTATCTTAAATTTCCCCACTTTATTTCTCCTTGATATTGGCTTTTGTACCTATGCAGTTCTCACCCACTGAAAAACAGATCAAAACAAAACAAAAAACAAACCAAAAAAAAAAAAAATCTTCAATCAACCCTGTTGACCAGTCTCGGCTCTATTTTATTCCCCAGCTAACAATCTAAGGAGAGTTGTCAACTTCCACTGTCCTCGGCTCATCACCTCCCACTCACTCACAGCGCTCCACTCTGCCCCCAACCAAGGTGCTAAACTTGCTCTTGCCATGGTGTCAAGCACCTTGTCACCACCCTATAGAAACCTCAGTTCTCATCTTCCTGAACTGTTAGGAGAATCTGACAAAGTCGAATCAACCCTCATTTTCTCTTTCTTCAAAAACTTTTCTCCATGAGCATAATAACTTTTGTACCTCCTATTTCAGGGGTGCTACTTTTAGACTTCTCTCACACTGACATTCCCATACATACCAGAGAATCTTAATATTCTGTCCTGGATCTGACTCTCTTTGTACAAACTTTCCTGGGCACTTCCATGGGCATAAACAGAATAATGAGTTCCAAATCTGTGTCTCCAGCCCGACTCCCCTCTGCAGTATCCCTTGGACATTTCACTGGTCTACCATGTTTAACACCTAAAAATGACTTAGGACTTCCTTGGTGGCACAGTGGTTAAGAATCCGCCTGCCAATGCAGGGGACACGGGTTCGATCCCTGGTCTGGGAAGATCCCACATGCTACAGAGCAGCTAAGCCTGTGCACCACAACTACTGAGCCTGCGCTCTAGAGCCCGTGTGCCACAACTACTGAGCCCTCCTGCCACAACTCCTGAAGCCTGCGCACTCTAGGGTCCTCTTGCTGCAACTACTGAGCTTACGTGCTGCAACTACTGAAGCCTGTGTGCCTAGAGCCTGTGCTCTGCAACAAGAGAAGCCACCTCAATGAGAAGCCCGCACACTGCAACGAAGAGTAGCCCCCGCTCACCGCAAATAGAGAAAGCCCGCGCGCAGCAAGGAAGGCTCAGTGCAGCCAAAAAATTTTTTTAAAAAAGAATTTATTGTCTTTCTGTTGCCCAACCAGCCAATGGGGTTCTCTTCCTGTAACCTCTAACTAACTAAATGACACTTACTGTCCAACAGTTCCCCAAGTCAAACCCCAATAAACCAACGCTCTCAATTTTACTTCCTTGGTACCTTAAAATCCTTTCTCGTCCCTCTAGATTCATTGTCACTACCTGTTATGGGTTAAATTGTGTCTCCCTCAAAAACATGCTGGAGTCCTAACCCCCAACCCCTCACAATGTCACCACTCTTAGAGATATTATCTCCCAGAGATAATCAAGTTAAAATGAGGTCCTTATGAAAAAGGGAAGTTTGGAGACAGACACAAGGAGAATGGTGCGTGAAGAGGAACAGAAAGACCAGGGTGATAAATCTACGAGTCAAAGAATGCCAATGACCAGAACCCCCTAGAAGCTAGCAGAAAGCATGGAGCATCTTCTCCCTCCCAGCCCTCAGTAGGAATCAGTCCAGCTGGCACTTTGATCTCAGACTTGCAGTGTCAGGATTTCTGTTATGTAAGCCACCTACTTTGCCAGTTTGTGGCCCTTTGTTATGGCAGCCTTAGCAAACAAATACACTGACTTCACTTGCCATGATCACACACCTGGGTTATTCTGCAACTTCTACGTGGCTGGTTTCCCTGTCTCCAGTTATGTTTCCCTTCATCCATACAACACACTGCAGTCTTCCGAGTGAGCTTTTTTCCTTTTTGTTTCATGTTTTGTACCTTTTATGATTACATATAATTTCATAGCAATAAGGTTCTAACATTTTTTCTGTTCTTAGAAATTATATTTAGAGTACTTTTTCAATTCATACGTTGCAGACATAATGTTTTAACACAGTCTATTAATGCCATTTTTCTTAAAATCCTCCAAAGCATCTCAGTGCCTCTACGGTTAAATCTGAATCTCTTCTTGCCTTGAGGCCCTTCAGGAAAGGGCCCTGCCAACCTCTGGATCTTACTTCTTGCTAGAGCACCCTAGAACCCCATTTTGCAAACAAAACAAAGATCATACTGAAAAGGTCATATTCTCTCTAATTTCTGAATTTTTACATGTGCTACTCAAGCAGTTCTCTCCTCACCTTCCTCTCAACTCATCCTGACAGATTTAGGACCAGCTGCTATGACTAATTTAGGTATTGGGTTCAATATCACTGAGTCTAATAGTGGCCCTGCTGTGTGATACAATGGTTTCCTATCATAGTAGTTAAAATACTTTATCACAATTGTTATTTTTAGTTACTGGCACATTTCCTTCCTTCTCTCCTTTTTTTTTTTTGCTTTCTTCTAAAAGGCAGTATGCAAATATATTACAAGAAGCAGATAGATTAAAAAGAGAATTCTTCAACCCTTTTATTGCCCTCAGTTTATGTGCTTTTGTTTAGTATTTTCTCTAAAATTTTACCTGTATATAAAATATATAAACAACTATAAACACAAGAAAATATACTTGGAACACCATACACAAAGATAAACTCAAAATGGATTAAAGACCTAAATGTAAGGCCAGACACTATCAAACTCTTAGAGGAAAACATAGGCAGAACACTCTATGACATAAATCACAGCAAGATCCTTTTTGACCCACCTCCTAGAGAAATGGAAATAAAAATAAAAATAAACAAATGGGACCTAATGAAACTTCACAGCTTTTGCACAGCAAAGGAAACCATAAACAAGACCAAAAGACAACCCTCAGAATGGGAGAAAATATTTGCAAATGAAGAAACTGACAAAGCATTCATCTCCAAAACATACAAACAGCTCATGCAGCTCAATATCAAAAAAACAAACAACCCAATCCAAAAACGGGCAGAAGACCTAAATAGACATTTCTCCAAAGAAGACATACAGATGGCCAAGAGGCACATGAAAAGTTGTTCAATATCACTAATTGTTAGAGAAATGCAAATCAAAACTACAATGACGTATCACCTCACACCAGTTAGAATGGGCATCATCAGAAAATCTACAAACAACAAATCCTGGAGAGGGTATGGAGAAAAGGGAACCCTCTTGCACTGTTGGTGGGAATGTAAATTGATACAGCCACTATGGAGAACAGTATGGAGTTTCCTTAAAAATCTAAAAATAGAACTACCATATGACCCAGCAATCCCACTACTGGGCATATACCCTGAGAAAACCATAATTCAAAAAGAGTCACGTACCAAAATGTTCATTGCAGCTCTATTTACAATAGCCATGACATGGAAGCAACCTAAGTGTCCATCAACAGATGAGTGGATAAAGAAGATGTGGCACATATATACAATGGAATATTACTCAGCCATGAAAAGAAATGAAATTGAGTTATTTGTAGTGTGGTAGATGGACCTAGAGTCTGTCATACAGAGTGAAGTCAGTCAGAAAGAGAAATACCGTATACTAACACATATATATGGAATCTAAGAAAAAAAAAATGTCATGAAGAACCTAGGAGCAAGACGGGAATAAAGACACAGACCTACTAGAGAATGGACTTGAGGATATGGGGAGGGGGAAGGGTAAGCTGTGACAAAGTGAGAGAATGGCATGGACATATATACACTACCAAACGTAAAATAGATAGCTAGTGGGAAGCAGCCGCATAGCACAGGGAGGTCGGCTCAGTGCTTTGTGACCACCTAGAGGGGTGGCATAAGGAGGGTGGGAGGGAAGGAGACGCAAGAGGGAAGAGATATGGGAACGTATATATATAACTGATTCACTTTGTTCTAAAGCAGAAACTAACACACCATTGTAAAGCAATTATACTCCAATAAAGATATTAAAAAGGAAAAAAAAAGAAAATATACTTGCGATATACTGTATATATTGTTCTGTAATTTAGTTTTGTTGTTGATTATCTTTCTTTGCAAAAAATGTGAGCATGTTTGTTAAAGGGAAAAAGGTTTTAAGGAACAAATAAATATTAATTATAGAGAAAAATCAGCCAGAATACAATGAATTATTATTTGTGCCTATACTGTCAGAAAGACTTGGGTTTTACTTTTGAAAACCAATTTACCAATATGTATGGTTTCTTTAAAATATTTAATCTCCTTAAAACAATAAATCTTTAGACAATAATCAGAAATTTTCTTTAATATTTACAATAAAATATGCCCATCATATCTCTATTAATACTATAGAAAAAGTAGAAAAGGAAATTTGTAACAACAGGGAATAACCAATAACCAAAAAATTTGTATATTCATGTGAATAATTATTAGATAATCATGAAAAAGAGTTCACAAAATGTCTTAACGGCATTGGGAAATGTTAACACTATAATGTTAAGTAAAAAGTCAGATTATAAAACTTATGTTATTATTTTAATAAGTTAAACTGTGACTAGAAAAAACATTCTAAGAAAATACAATAGAATACTAACAATGATAGTTTCTAGGTTGTTTGATTATGTGTGATTTTTATTTCCTTAATAAATAACATATTTGCCAAACTTTCTGCATAGAAAAAATATATGAAAAGAGAAGACAAGTATTCTAACAACTCATTTAATGAACATTTAACAATATTTAGTGAAGGCCAACTACGTGTCAGGCATATATCAATACGTCCTGTATTGATAAGATATGGTTCCTGCCTCCAATAAATGTTAATTCTCATGGAGGTGTATGTGAAATTAACCAGATAAAATTTGATATGTCACATTCTCAGAAAGAACCAAAGACTATAGAAGCACGACCAGGACTAACTAGTTATATTTGGAGGTTTGGGTATAAAAGATTTGACTCTTGAAAGTGATCCTTAAAAGTGATAAATTTTGCTAGGTGGAAAAATGGAGACAGAATATAACAAGATGAGAGGAAAGGCATGGGCAAGATAAAATCACATCACAAATATGTCAGGAGCTGGTCCATAGCTCCATCAAGAGAGTGCACAGTGTGTTGGGAGGCTGGGCAGGAGTGTTTGTGGTTTGGATTTTACTTTACAGCCAATGGAAATTTGTCCAAAATTTTAAAGATGGGAAATCACATATTTAAATGTGTTTGTTAGAAAGGTAACTACTCTGGTAGTAAAGGATGGATATGTAAATGAATAAAGTGAGAGAGACAGAGAAATAGTTAAAAATGAAGAGTGAATATAACGGAGACATGGACACAGCATTTCTATAGACAAAATATAATGAGGCCCTGAAGTAGTGGAGGACATTGAGAATAAAGAGGAGGGCATAGAGATGAGAGGTATGAGGGAATGAGAATCAAAAGGGCTGATTAATGAAAGAGAGTGGAGTCCACGATGAGGCTATTCATGGAGAATCTATAAATACATATGAAAAGAAGGATGAGTTGGCAGATAAGGAGAAACCTACACAAGAGAAGAGTTAGAGATGGAACAGAACGAGGAGAGAGTAAAAAGAGGGAAGAGTGTTAGGATGTTCAATGAAAGTCAAATACTATGAGGACTAAGAAACCATTATGTGCAACATAGGCTTGATCTTATATAACATTTATATAATCACATTACTCTCTATGTTGTTTCCAAAAGAGTATAAAAGTGAAGTTCAAAATTCACCCAGGATTTTATAGAAAATTTACTGATTTTGATAATATTAATATTTAAAATAAAATATTTAAATTTAAAGTCAATTATTTAATACAAAAATTATTAATATTTTCAAAGGAATGCATTTCCTTTCTGTCACATACCTGAATACAATTTTCTTATCATTGGGTATGTAGTAATCTCTGATTTCCTTTATGGCAAAGGTATTACATGGAGGATCTCGAGACAGACATGGGAGTGGATGATAAGAACCAATGAGGCGCATTTTCCATCGTGAGGATGTTACATACACATCACCAGTATATGCTTCAGCCACGAATGTATATCCTTTCTACAGGAAAAAAGAATTACATAGAAGTAAGTGACATGGTCACTAGTCTCTCAAAGGTACAATAGATGATTTCACAGTATTAAAAATCTTTATTATCTTAATATACATAAAGATCCTAAAATCTATTGATAATCAACAAATCACTAGCATGTTTTGAAATCCCTCTCAAAAATTGCTATCTTACATGTTTTTGGAGAAAATGGAAAACTAACACTTTTGTTTGTATGGTTCCCTAGCTATACAAAAAAAGTGCTTAACTGTGGTAGATGATTACTACATTTCCTGCTAATTCTCCTAATGCTTCCTAAGGCAGATTTTTATCATTATATCATCCTGGATTAGCCCAATAGCTTCCTACTTGATTTCCCTGTCTTCTCAGTATCATCTTTCTAAATATGAGATGAAAAAGGCAGAGGAGTTTATGGAAATGTAGTGCCCTTAGGATGACCACTGGCAGGTAAAGCTATCAAATTAGCAGCAGATCTGGTTCCATGGAACCCAGATGTGAGCCTGGAGATGAGCTCTTTAGGTTGGAGAAAAGAAGCAGTTAAGGAACCTGGGAAAGTGCTAACAGACAAAAGTTCAAAGTAATTCTGAGTTTATAATTCCATACATTTCTAACAAGACAGAAGAATATAGATTTGTATTCCAGTTGCTCTCTGATGCAGAGGAAGCTCTCCAATGTGTCTAGATTTTTAGGAACAAAAGTTAGAAATACACAAGACAGAATGAATTCATAACATTGCAAAAAACACCTAGGAATGTTAACCAAAATTCCAAAACCTGTAATAAGATCAGAATTGCAACACCCATAAGGACCTTTGACATTACGTTTGGGGCAAGAAGAAAAGGAAGATAAATCATGTATGCTAAAGTGTTTTTATCAGCAAAGTGCAGATTTATTGCTGTTTTTGTTATTATTTGGGCTTGTGGTAGTGATCTATTAAAGAAGCAAAACAAAAGTACATGACTCTGATTTTGTGCGTGCCTAGACTCAGAGAACAATTTTGAGAGGAATAAAAGTTTATAAAATGGTAGGATAGATATTGGTAGGTGAAAGTCTAAAGCTAAACCAGTGATAGGATTTTGAGAGGACCTGGTGACTCTAAACCGACCTCAAGACTCTGTAATAGAAGAGTAACATAATCGAGTACTGAGTACTGAGAAACCTCATAGATAAGTATTTCAAATCACAGATTATGGTCTTTGAAAAATTATGAAAAAATATATGTCAAACAATTCTAAAGGATTAACTGTGTAACCAGGTGTTTTTATTTTTTTTAACCTCAGACACTAGTTCTGTGGACGTATGTTAGAAAAAGTTGACCTAAAATAGGCTACATATGTGTCAAATGCCTGGCAAGTGCCAAAATGCGAACGCGATCATGGGCTACGAAACAATGGAGTAATGATCCTCCTTCAGATGGGTTGGAATTCCCTTTAGAGGCTGAATTTAGTTCTGGGAACTACATTTTAGAGGAGACTTAAATAATTTGGAGAAATGTTCAAAGATCAAGAATTGTGATGAAAGGAAAACCATACCACAGAAGGATGACTGAAGCTATTCTTGTATTCATACAGCTCTATATTCTCCTCCTCATTCTCTCCATTTTATTCTAAAAAGACCCAGAGTGAGAGGTTAGAAGAAGGAGGTATTTGACAGAGGGAATGGCTATGCTTGTTGCAATCCTAAATTTACAGTTTAGAAATAATAGTTAAATGGAGATAGAGTGTTTTTCTGCATATTGACTCAAAATGTGTCATTTAAAGCTACCCCCCAAATTCAAGTTTAGTCTAGAAAGGGAGGTCTTCACTGGGAGTACTAAACAAAACCCAAACCAAACCCAAAGTATGCTAGATATAAACAAGAATCAGATTCTTATGTGGTTCAACTAAATATCCTTAAAGATCCCTACAAAAATTAAGTATCAGTGGCTAATATGATTAATATTAGTATACTTATCTAGTCAAGTAAAGAGCTTATCTCTAGAATTTAATGACATCTATGATCTTGATAGAGTCTCCCTTTGGATGATATCATCTTTTTCATATGGATCTTTGGGACTTTTGATTTCCAATCACAAATGAAATAAATTTTTATATTCAAAAGGAAATCTAGGCCAAACTTGACAAACAGACATTATAAAAATAACCCATCAATTGTTCCTGGTGTGAAGACAAGTTTGTTAACGAAGAACTAGTTATCTCGTATAGTATTTGGTTTAACCCAAGATATTCTGCTGGAGAGAGGCAAGGTTTATTAATAAATTTCCCAAGCTATAATTTTTAATAAATTGCTATTTACGAGGACATAAGGGAGAATAAATATAGTGCAAAAGGGAGTTGTATGGAGGGTCAAATTATATTAGGGTCAAATAAATTCAGTTTTTAAGTACCTGTTTGATGTACAGAAATTGTCTTTTATTGGCAAATTCTTCTATTTTTAATTGAAATATAAATACTCTTTCAAAGCAATTAGAAAAATAACATATTGGTGCACAGACTTTGAGTTTTTAAAAATTACATTTAAGTATATAACTCCAAATATACATAACTGCACACAATGTGCAAAATTTAATACAAACAAAATGACTTAAGTCCAATTTACAATTTGATAATATCTTCAAATTTAGTAAAATCAGACTGCATTATTGAGAAAATTTGTATCTCATGAAAAATAGAAAAAAATGATAAGCTTTTAATAAAAGATGAGTTTTTAAATTATAATGAAATAGTATAAAAACTCATTAGTAAAATATAAAGGTTTAACAATAGTTATACACAGCCACACACCTCTATGTATAGATATAAATGGATTAAATGATTTCATGAAAGATTTAATTGCCCTGATTTTTAAAAAGTTTCCTAAAATCTCTAAAATAGTTTAACAGTGAACAAGTAGAATTTGAAATTAAAAACAAATTACATTAGCATCCACAAAACTGAAATACTTAGATATAAATCTAACAAAATATGTATAAAATGTGTATGAAAAAAATTATAAAACGCTGATGAACAAAGTCAAAGGAGAACTAAAAAAATGAAGAGATATTCTATGTTCATGGATAGGAAGAATCAACACTGTGAATATTTCCGTTATTTCCAACTTGATCTATAGATTTAATGCAATCTCATTCAAAATCTCAGCATGCTATTTTATGGATACCAACAAACTGGTTGTAAGGTTTATATGGAGAAGACCAAGAATAACCAACACAATACTGAAAGTGAAAAACAAAGTTGGAGAACTGAAACTAATCGACTTTAAGACTCACTATAAAGCTGTCATCATTAAGACAGTGTCATTTTGACAAAGTAACAGACATACAGATCAATGGAATAGAATAGACCCAGAAATAGACCCACATAAATGTAGTGAACGGATATTTGACAAAAGAGCAAAGGCAATACAATGGATCAAAAACAGTCTTTTCAACAAATGGTGCTGGAAAAACTGGACACCCAAAGCAAAAAAGAGAATCTAGACACAGACCCTCACCCTTCACAAAAATTAACTCCAAACAGATTACAGACCAAAATGTAAAATACAAAACTATAAAACTCTTAGAGGGTAACATAAGAGAAAGCCTAGGAATCTCTTGGGTATGGCAATGACTTTCCAGATCCAACAAAAAAGGCATGATCCACGAAACTGGATCCATGAATTTTAGTGAAGCTGGACTTTATTAAAATTAAAAACTTTTGCTCTGTCAAAGAACATGTCAAGAAAATGAGAAGACAAGCCATAGACTGGGAAAAAATATTTGCAAAAGACACATATGATAAAGGACTGTTTCCAAAATGTACAAAAACTTTTAAAACTCAATAATAAGAAAACTAACAACCTGATTTAAAAATTGGCCAAATATTTTAACAGACACCTCATCAAAGAAGAAATATAGATGGCAAATAAGCATACGAAAAGATGCTCCACATCATATGACATCAGAGAAACTAAAACAACAATGAAATAACACTACACAGGTATTAAAATGGCCAAAATCCAGAACACTGACAACACCAGATGCTGAGGAGGGTATGGAGCAATGGGAGCTCTCATATACTGCTGCAGGAATGAAAAATGTTACAGACATTTTGGAAGCCAGTTTGGTGGTTTCTTACAAAAGTAAACAGTTTGGTGGTTTCTCACTATATGATCCAGAAATTATGCTTCTTGTTATTTACCCAAAGGAGTTAAAAACTTATGTCCATGCAAAAACATGCACACTTTGTTCATGATTGCCAAAACTTGGAAGCAGCCAAGGTGTTCTACAGTAGGTGAATGGATAAATAAACGGTGGTATATCCAGACATGAAATATTATTCAACATTAAAAATAAATGAGCTATTAGCCATGAAAAGACATGAAGAAAGCATAAATGCAGGTTTTAAAGTGAAGGAAGCCAATCTGAAAAGTTTTCTTATGTACTATATGATTCCGACTTCATGACATTTTGGAAAAGACAAAACTATGGAGATAGAGGATCAGTGGTTGGCAGGGCTTGGGGTGGGTGGATAAATAAGTGGAACACAGAGGATTATTAGGGCAGTAAAAATACTCTGCATGATCTCATAATAATGGATGCATGTCATTTTACATTTGTCTAAACCCATAGAAGGTACAACACTGGTACAAACAGCGAACCATATGTAAACTATGGACTTTGTGTGATTATGATGTGTCAATGTAAAATGAGCAATTGTAACAAATGCACCACTCTGGTAGGGGATGTTGATAATGAGGAAGGCTGTGCATGTGGGGGAGAAGAGAGTATAAGCGCTATCTCTGTACTTTCCTCTCAATTTTGCTGACTCTAAAAAATAAAGTCTTATGTTAAAAAATTCTTAAAATAACTCAAAAGAACTATCGGGTTCTTTTAAGGAGAGATATTCTGTATCTTTTATTCCTATAAACCAGTATTCATCAGGTAGATATGTCTAAATTTATACAAAATAATGCATAGAACCATAGAAGTCAGTCACAACCACAGCTCGAAGAGAAAAATAAAGAGGTTCAAAGCCATACAACTAAAGAATGGAACATGAGAGCTACAGGAGATCTCCTGATTTGCAGTGCAGGTATACACTAGCTTTTATCGTGCTTCCCTCTTAGAAGAAGTGACTGGAAACACAAAAATGAGGTTCAGGTAAATAGAGAAGTAACATGATTTGCGTGGACATCAACCATCAGGGTCTGTGTTCAGCAGGAGTAACGTGCCGAGAGTGTCTATTCTTGAAGGAATCTGGGTAGCCCTGGAAAAGGCTGGGGCTGCTGGGATGGTGAGTGGCTGTGTAATCACAATCTTCTGACATGTTTAGGAATAGAATAAAAAACCCACTGGGAAGCTGAGAAAACCTGCTGCTTTGGTTTGGTTTAGGGATAGGAATAAATGTGCTCTTTACCTCCATTTTCATTTTAAGGGTTTGTATGATTTTATGATTTTAATAATGAGGATTTCTAACTTTTCCTTTTGTCATATTTTCTTTGGATAAAAGATAAGAAGGAGGGTGAATGTTCTAGCACTCGCATTAATTACCTTTTGCTGTCAAATACATGGGACTTCTATGGAGAAAGACCAGGACCCTATTCCTCTGTTACGTAGATTGAAAACTCATCTGTTCTACCTTCTGTTGGAACCTCTCAGGGTGCTGACTTCTCACTGCTATTCTATCGTATGAGGAGAATAAATTTTACACCTACCTTATTCTTAGTGTAAAGATAAGGCACCACTTTTTGGAATACCTTTGGCACTTGTTCCATTGTGTCATTATTAACAACGTGGAGCATACAGACTGGAAGTGTAGTATATACTTTGGGAACCAAAGTCATATCTTGAGGAACCAAAAATGTTTCTCTGTAATTACAAAAGCATGAACTTTCCCTTGACATGAATCATAAAGAAAGTCTGAAATTAGGTTTGATGCTAAGAAATAAAAACATAAGTTTAAAGTTGCAAATAACTTAAAAGCAGCATACTGTTTTCCTTTAAAATTCTTATTGATACACTATTTTGTCATGCAAATGCAAACCTTTTAAGAAACCCCATTTATAAGTAATTTGTGATTCTTACCTAATAGGCTATTGCTTCGAAATTAGTAAATTTATTTATATACGGAAAGCGGCTCAATTTATTTTATTATGTTTACCATACTCATAAAAAGTTCTAACAATTAACACTTCATAGTCTTCATATTTTGTTTAAAGAAACATGAATAAAAATTTCTATAATATCTCATTTATGCATAGCAGATATGGAAGAAATTTTAACTAACTTCTGAAAGCAACTTAAACGTTCATATTAATACTTTTACTACTATCATAAAGAATCATAAAGAAAGCTCTGTATATATGAATATTTCATGCCACTTAAGAGTGATATTACTTGCCAATATGATAGCCTCACCTGAATACTATAAACCAAGTATTTGGTGGCTGGTCTGCGTAAGTCACAGTGTAGTCGGCAAAAGCAATCTTAGTTTCTTCATCTTGATAGCATGGATAAGATTCCATAGACTTGCACTTACTTTTAAACATTCGTCTAAAAATTTAAAAATAATTTAAGTACCAATGGTAAAACAACTTTTAAAATAAATTCTATTTACAAAAAAGAAATAGGCAAAAAAACAGCATAAAATATCGTAGTACATTGTTGGCTAGATTGAGTCCTTCATCAAATGGGGGCTCGTGGTGCACGGCACCAAAGCAGGAGAGCCCATTCCAGATTAACCATGATGTCTATCAAAGGTGCCCAAAGTTATTTGAAGTTCTTAGTCAAGAGAGAACCTAATTCATGATCTAAGGAGTAACTGAAATTTATAGATGGGAAATCAGCACTAAAGTTCAACCTATAAGGGTGATTAAACTAGAAGCATGCAAACTAGCAATAAAACTGGGTGGAAGCCACTGAAGGTCTGGGGTTGACTGGAGACTCAATACTAGAATGGAGTTTAAAGTGAGTAATGGATTTGGAAAAAAAGACTAAAAAACCCCCTGAAAATAGAGGCCACGAACAAGGGGAGAGTGCCAGAGTTTTCCTTCTACATGATTTCTGGTGCAACTGAGGTTTCTCCGTGTTTGACCCCTGGAAGCCTGTGGCATATTCCAGAACACGATGGAAGTGATGAGAGAGATCCTCCAGGTCCTGTACCTCCCACTCTGCCAGGAACCGGACCCAGCCTCAGTAGCACCAGGAATCTCAGGTCTTTTATACAATGTCTTGGGTATTAGCTGGGACAGAAGCTATAATGGCCATAGGAATGGTTCTCTGTTAGAGGTCTAGACAGAGCTAGAGGTGCTCTTGGCTTCCAGAAGGTGGATGGCTCAACTGTACTGTCACGGGGAAGCAGAGCCATAGAGATCCTCACAGAGGATAGGATTCACATGCTCCATTTGATCACTGGTCTTTGGTGGTGGGAGGAAAATGACAGGTTTGTATTCGGAAGGATTTTAAAAAGCTTTTCAAAGTAATGACAAGAACAAAGACCAGGGCAATTATATATTCTGATTCTTCTGGGGCAGTCCTGGTTTAGGCTCATATCCCTGGTATAATTATTAATAGTGCTCCCCCGTTCCCTGTCAGAGTGTCCCAGTTTGGTTGATAAATAACCTGATCACCCTCACTAGGAAGTATGACGTGATGGTCGGTCAATGCAGAGTACCCCTGTCAATCATATGGGGGCTGGCTGAGTCTAAATGCAGGAGCTGGCTGAGCCAGTACAGGAACTAAGCAGGCCACATAGGGAACTGAGTGCAGTGGGTCCCACCACGATTCTAAGAGAAGGGTGCAATTTAAAGGCTTTCCAGACTGTCACTGTTTCCATCACACATTCTACACATTTTCATATACCTCAGGAAATTCTAATGAGTATAGGACCATCAAAATCCTGCTGTACCATGTGGAATATCTTAAATGACCCATAGAGAGATATCCCTGACATAATCAAAAGATTTAGTTTTAACTTTGCATCCTAGGACAGAGAGAAAGTTATATTGGAAAACTGAGCCTTGCCCAAAGCCAGCTGTTGAAGTTGTGCCCCTACAGGTCTGAGAATGCAAGGCTAGGCTCAAGGACCTCAAAGTTACTCATGTACTACTACTAATAATAGCAATATTTATAATAACTAATGTTGTGTAATGGCTCAATCTGTAGCATTGTGCTAAATAATTTTCCAGGATTACCTTAATTTATCTTTTCAGCTTTATAAAGGAATAATACTATGAAGTAGATATTATTATCCTTATATTACAGATGAAAAAAACTTAATTTTATGTTCAGGGAGGATAAGAAACTTACCCCAGGTCACACATCTGATAATTAGTAGAAGTGGGGTTAGCATTAGGTCTCATACCAAAAGGTGTGCTTTTGACCGTGTAATTAATGCCTTCTAGGATGAGGAGGTAGCTTTGGATGCTCCTGACATTTAAGTTTAAAGATGGGTGAGACTTGTGAGTTTCATCCGTTCAATAGATTGGGGTGTGCAACTCAGACTATTGAAAGAGCATGGCCAATATCTGCAGTGGATATTCGCTGAGTTTCTTTCTGGGAAATGCTCTTGGCTATGGTAGAAGGAACACATGGAGAGGAACGCCAGCTCCCTGAAGGAGTTATGCCTGTGTTTCAAATACACCTCCATAGTGAACTGACCTGAGTCCCTAATAAGGCAACACATGATTTTAGCACTCCATTTACGTGAAAATTAGATGTAATTTCTGGGCCAGAAATCTTCCTTACAATGTTGAAGCAGTTTGGAGAAGGAGGTTCTTCGTGCTCTCTGTGTCTGTCCAAACAATTGGGGTCTTAGGCAGAAGAGTACCCGTTTTAGAAAACAGGCTTCTGGAGCAAAAGTTTAATCAAGCTGAATTATCAGGTGACAGCAGTATCCACAGGTCAGGACTTGGGTGAGGTGAGTGAGGTACTCGCTCTCAGGGTTGGGAAAATACAAATTTGGATTTTTTCCAAATTAAAAATTTTGACATTTGGCTCATCATGAGATTTTTTCAATAACTTTAGGTTATTTTAAATTTTTATATGTTTACATGCATAATTTTCTATTTGTCGCTTATAAATATAAGTCCAATCATTATTTCATTTTGACCTTGTATCCAGAAACTTTTCTTTAATTTTCTCATTAATTCTAATAAATTCATGTAGGTTTTCTGGCATTTTCTACATATATAACCATGTTGCCTGTAAACAGTAGTTTTATTTCTTCCCTTCAAACTCTGGTGACTTTTATTTTGCTTTATTGCCTTTTTGCCCTTCACAAAATTCCAGGACTATCTTGAATAGAAGTGTTTGTTCAGGCCTCTTTGTCTCATTCTCAAACTCAAGAAAAAGCTTTCAAAATTTCACCACTAATCATGTTTGTAGTAATTGCTTAAAAATAGCAGATACCATAACATATTAAGGAAAGTCTTCTCTAATCCTAGTTTGCTAAAAAATTTAAAAATTTTGAATTTTTGTTAAATTTTTTCAAATGTTTTTTTCTGAACCTAGCCAGAGAACCGAGTGATTTGTTCCTTTTCCCTGTTAATGTGCCGAATTGATGAATTTCCTAATGTTAAACCACTATTACACATCTTAGATTGGGAGAGCCACTTGGTTATAAGGTATTATTCTTTTTATATAATTCTGAGTTTGATTTGCTAATATTTTATTACATTTTTTCATCTAATTTCATGAGGGCATTTGGTTTGCAATTTCACTTTTTTTCCTGTCCTTGTTGAGTTTTTTAAATCAAGGTTATGAGTTGGTAAATGTCTCCTCTTTTTTTCTGTTCTCTGGAATATGTATAAGATTAATCTTATTTCTTAAATTCACTTGTGGATCCATTAGCATATTGCTAGCGAATGTATTATGTATCCTTGCCCTACCAGTGTTTCATCTAGATTATTACTTTTACCACTTCTGCAATAATGCTATAGAACCTTAGAACTCTTTAAAGCTTATTACCCAACTTCTGCATTTTGCATTGGTAAGGTTAAGAATTTACTCTTACATATGGCTCTTAGTGTGATTGTCCTTTGAAAATAGTGTGTCTTATTTCTCTGGTTACTTTGAAGGTTTTTCTTTTGGCCTTTGGTTTTCAGCAATTTGACTACAATGAGTCTGGGTATGGTTCTCTTCGTGTCCTTCCTGCATGGAGTGTGCATGCAGAGTCTCTTGAAGATATGGGTTGATGTATTTTATCAGTTTTGGAAATTTGTCAGCTATTATCTTTTTACATTCTGGGACTATAATGATACAAATATTAGACTTTCTAAGCATGTTCCCCATGTCCCTTAGCTCTTTCCTTATTTTCCACCTTTTTTCTATTGACCTATCTCCCACTTCACTAATCTCTTCCTCTATTCTTCCTGATCTGCTGTTAACTAATTAAAAAGTTTTGAATTTCAGTTGTTAAAAATCTTATTTATGTAATTTCCATTTAACTGTGTTTTATTAATCTAGACTTTTAATTTATTTTCTCTTTCTTTAACCTTTATTTTCTTGGGCATTTCCGTAATACTTACCTTTAGAGATTTGGTCTGCTAGCTCCTACATCACCAAGTGGTCTGCTTCTTTTATATATAATATATATATATATATATATATGATTTTCTCTTAGTTTTTTCAGATTATCCTGCTTTGAACATGGTTTGTGGTTAAAATGCAGTTTTCCTAAGGCTCAATCTACTTCACACTTGTCCCTGTTTCTAGAACGTTGTCCTCCAGGGATTTCAACTGACAACTTTCATTGTTTACTGGAGTCCTCTCCCCTAGCAGGTCCTAAACTCTAACTTTTATCTCTTTAGCACCAAAAGACTTCAAAAAAACTCTGTTTTGCTTCTCAGAGGTTTTATGCTTAGGGTATTAGATAAGTGCAATGAAGACAAACAAAAAGTAGGAAGTGTGGAAGTTCAGAAGGAATGGTATGTTTCTAGCTGTGATGATTAGGAAAAACTCAACAAGTATAGTAGCATTTGAACTGGAACTTACAGTAAGATCATTATACCAATTTACCTTAAGAAAGGTACATCATTAGGTTACAGTAGGAAACAATAAGAAAGGTTACAATAAGAAACATCATTACACTGCTTTACCTTAAGAGAGAAATCGCATACTGTTCTATATTCTGTTCCAGTACAGCCCAAACTTTCTGAAGAGTATCTGCAGCACTGGTATTTTCCTTTGTGCCTAAAAATAACGATAAAAAATAGCAATATCAAGGCTGTAAGGTGCCTGAAAAATCATTTTGTTCTAAGCCCTCCATTTACAGGTGAGGGAGTTGAAACTCACCAGTAAGGTAATATCCAAAGTCTGAGGCTTTACTAGCAGTAAACCATGTTTAAAACATAAAGCTATGAACCTCTAGTCAAGAGCTCTGCTCACAATTATATACTGTTTCCCTTCATCTTTAGTTTAAAAATTATAAAGTGCTCTTTGATCTAATTGAAGATACTCATCAAAGCATTTACAATGAGAGGTCATTTATCACACCAAAAAAAATCCTTATGAAAGCTCTTGTGTCAGAAAAAATAATCCATCCAATTTTTCTAAAAAACAATGGCTAATAGGATCTCACTGAAGCTTAATCTAAAGCATAATCCACGAATGGCTTAAGAGGTGATTTGGCAAGAAAAATGCAAATCCATAATAAGTGCCTCAAATTTAACATGTCAGAAACTGACTTTTTTTCTAATTATCCTAATTTCTTCACAGTACTTACTCATATCTGAAATCAGTATCTTAATATATTTACTTTCTGCTATATGCCTGTGACCACTACAACACAAGATTCATCAGAGCAGAAACCTTGTCAGTTTTACTCTATAAGGCCAGAATCTAGAACAGTTCTGCTAAACTGTTATTATTCAATAAATATGTGTTGAGTGAAAGAATGCAAATGCTACTGAAATATTATTAAGCTGCTCATTTTTGTCTTTATAAAAACAATCATTGTATGAATATAATTTTTACAGCATATATGGACATGTGTATTTTACCACATATGTAATTGGATGAATTTATAATTAATTTTTTTCTGATAGAAAAAAATATAAAAATCAAGCGACAGCAATATTTTTCTACCACAAAACTATGCAATATAGTTTGTGTCTCTTTACACTTGTGTATCTATAGTTTTTACTGCTTAGATGAACATTTTGGTATTTCTCATTAAATGTTTCAGACGTATGTTTAAAACAAAATGTTTCAAAATACTCAAAAGAATTCTATTGGAGGCAAGGCTTTGTCTCTAAAAGCGTTAACAAAAATTGAAGAATGAAAATAATTGAACATAATTTTTTTGCCTCTGCAGTGTATTATTTTGAGCTGTTAAAACAGACCTCACGAAATAGTTTACTTCATATGCAAAATATATTTGATTTAATAAATATAATAATATACTTTAAAAGCACTTTATGCCTTCTAAATGTATGTCACCACAGGCATATATGGAAGCTTCTTCATTAAATTCATTTATTCATTCATTTGCTTCTTTGAAAAATGGTCTAGAAATGTAAAAACTGTCTATGACTTAGCTGAAATTGACTGCTAAAGCATTCTGCTAGGCAAAGGGGATGGACGGAGAAAAAGGCCAGTTTCCTGTTTTTTAAAGAACGCATGATAGATTGGGAAAATGCAGCTGATCATTCATTCATTCTTTCAGCCAGTATTTGTTGTGTGCTCAGTCTGTGCCAGGCATTGCACTATATTCCAGGAACAAAAAGCACGAGTGTACTGACATGCATCCTGAACTCAAGGAAATTCAATATTGATAGAATTAAAAAGAATTAGCTGAGCCGTGAAGTAGAATGACTCTAAAATGCTTTTTGTTAGCATGTAAACAAATATTCATCCTTATTTATGCAAGTTCATTTTATAAATGATTGAAAAAGTATACCTGGTGTTCTAGCTTTCATAAGTAATCTGACGTACGTCCCTCTCCACATGGCTTGAATTTTAATTGCTGCTGCTACTTCCTCAGGAGAATACTCTTTGTCACTTATTGGCACATTACATTTAACATCTACCCATTCCGCTGGAAAGAGAAAAACAAACTTTGGACTGAAAGTTATATCTAATCTCTACCCCAATTTTCACCGCCTTTAACTATTAAAGCCCTCTAATGTATAAAGTGCCACAACGATAGATTTGTTGTTATATTTAACATTGCCTTCTGCAGGTGGTTCTTTTTTAGAATATAAACATTCTGGAGAAGGGAAACACTAAATATTGACACTTTAGTGAACTAGTATTGATTCCTATGTGAAAGTAGCATGAAGGTTCTTTAAAATTGAAAGAAAATGTTAAAATGGTGGGAATAGAACATCGGAAGAGGAGGAAATGAGGGTTACATAGATCAGAGAATCTTCCCTGAACTACTCCAGTGCTACTGTATATATAGTGATTGTCATGCTCTTTAAGGTCAGGAACAAATAAAACTGGGAAATTCTGGGCTGCCCTGGATGTATGTGGGACAGGGGACACACGTCAGATCTTCGGAACCTTTTGAGCTTCTCAGGGCATAGCCTGAACTCTACAACTGTTAATATAGACCCATTCTACCTACTCCACAAAAATTTTGAGTATACTTTTCTCAAATTATTTAGCCCACATAAGGCTAGGAATTCCTTTGTCATATAAATATCTAAAATTAATCAGTACCTAACGAAGCCTCTTCCAAAGAAGAATCAAGTAAGTCCAAGTCCAAAACCAAAGCACGGAATGCAAATTTGAGGTTGGGAAGAGGTTTTGCTATTTGAGCTTTTTTCATTAAATGCCATAAAGAAATATGAAAAACCTGAAAAAGATAAAATGCACTAGTATATTTTTTAAATCAAGAAAATACCCTTACCTGGCCAGAGAGCCTCTAAAAAACTTGAGATACTCTAAAAATAAAAACTATGTATTTCTCAGATATACACACCATCTAGCAGAAGACTCTTTGCAGACTCCCTCATCTGGTAAAAGATGAAAATTATTTATCATTTGACTAATTTTAACTTAATAAGCTTTAATCACCACAACAATGTTTATAATGTACATTCAATTAAAATATAACATTAAATGGATTGAGGAGATATAGTGTAAGATAAAAAATAAGGTTCTTATGCCTAAGCAAGTTAAATACCAGATTTCTTTTATCCCAAGATGCCACCCATTGTAAGACACACTATTAGTTCCTGTGCTTCAAGAAAGAAAATATTCCACTCAAAGTTTTTAATCACTTTCTTGTCACTTACGAGTATTTACTTCCTATTGAAAAAGCTCTTTTAAATTCATTTAGGCATAACTTTTTCATCATGTATCACACTTAAACGTACATGAAAAAATAAACTACATAAATTGGTTAAGTATTCTGAAAACTTATTCATACTCAAACTCCTACTCTTGTAAATCACTTTTTGTAAACACTAAACGTGTGTTTTGTTTGTTTGTTTTTTTAAACGTGTGTTTTTCAATGCAGTTTTGTCCTTCGTGTTGTCAAAGGCTTTGAAAATGCACCATTGCCTAAAGAGTGTTCTCCTTTTCTTTCTGGGGTTTTTCTCAAGCCACCAACCCTCATTCAGGAAGTGCTGATGCTGAGTTGTTCTTGATCTCACCAAAGAGGACCACTGGAAGGTTTTTAGACCGCATCCAGAACACATAGCCCTTCTTCCAAGTTTTTTTTTTCATGGCTTTTATCCTGAAATGCTGATGGATTCCATATATCCAGTCATACCACTGGGAATAACAACCAGCCACTGCACATTTCTGCTTGCTTACTTGTAGCTATTTACATGTTCACAGGGAGTAAAGTGCTTGGTGAATTAGGTAGGGCTCCTGGGGCACTATTTGTGGTGACTTTCAGCCAGTCATACCTCTCCCTCTCTCTCTTTTCCTGAGCCATGGGGGAGTCATTCTGGTGTGAGGAGAACCCCTTTCCCTTCACATTTCTTCGAGAGGCTCTACCATGCCATTTAATTCTCTTCCCCTAAGGATTAGGCTTTTGTCAAACATATTTCTTTTGAAACGGAGACGATATGAATTCTTATGAACAAGTCCATGTCCATGTGTGTGCAGAGAATTCTGGAGGTCACCTGGCCAGCAATGATTGTAAGGAACCACCAATGATAAGACACTCTGATTTCATTCTGATATTAAAGGGGAAAAGCAATGTTCGTCTTAGAATTGGTGAAATACAGTGCTCTGCAAAGGCATATGACTATTGCATTTCCTGCGTAGTCTACATTTTCTGACAACTCCTCACCTCTCTTCGTATGTATAGAAACAGGGACCTAGTCCCACAGTCTGTATCTGTACCTGCCCCATCAGCTAGCAATGGTGGACAAGCCTGCGAGGAAGCCTCTAACCCAAGCTGAGCAAATCTTTGTCACTGCGGCCAATATATATATTTTTAATTTTTATTGGAGTATAGTTGATTTACAATGTTGTGTTAGTTTCACGTGTACAGCAAAGTGAATCAGTTATACATATACATGTGGCCACTCTTTTTTAGATTCTTTTCCCAAATAAGTCATTACAGAGTATTGAGTTCCCTGTGCTTTGGCCAGTAATTTGACACCAGGATCAAGATATTCTAAACTGGCCTTGTATGAAAAGGCAATATAAAATTCAGGAGCCATGTTTTCCATGATGTGAACTTAAGAGGAGAGAAAACATGTTTATAAAGAGAAAAAATGGAGAAGACAAGTTCTGAGGGCCTTCTTTTTCCCTCTTCAAAGTTCCTCACTGAGTCATTCCTGTTCTTATGTGTCCAGAAGGTGTCCCTGTATTGTTATAACAAATCAGCACATCCAGCTCCTTGTTGTGGCTTAAATAAGCTAGATGTGTCCTCGTGACATGCCTAATAAAATGCCCTAAATAGTTCAACATCTAAGGTAAAATTTTTTTGAAAAAATCATGATGTTAATCCTCATACTCTCTGTTACAAATTAGTGTTCAGAGTCTTTGGTGATACTGACATTTGGTAGTGCTTGAGTCTGTTCTACACGTGAATATGGGTGACAACAGTGAACTCAGAACCGTGGGCAGTAAGTGGCCAGTACTCTTAATCCTTCCTTAAGACACAGGCATGCTAGAGAGTGGGGAATAAATCTTACAGAGATTCATGGACTTACCACATCGGTGGAGATTTAGGGGGTCCAGAAGGCTAGGCATGCTGGGACATCCTCTCTAAGGTAAAGGCTAAGACATAACTAAGAAAGAGGCCAGTACTTGCTGGTCCTCTCTGCATTTGGGTAGTAGAATATTCTGCTTTGGGGAGTATTATTTCAATGCATTCATTGAGTGACTCTGAAGACCATCAGCTTTGAGTGGGATCCAATGCAAGAGAGGCATCTGCAGGAAACTTGAGCATCCCAAGAAAGAAAGATCACCTGGTCCAGTTCTGTTGTAAACATGCCACTGAAACACCTCCCAGCAAATGCACAAATGTTATTTACTACTGAGAGAGTCCTTATCTATGGGGTCTTTATAGTACAATGCACCTCATCTGTCTAGAATTGTTTACAGTAGACAAATTTGGAATCGATTTATGGAGCATGGCTCTCTGAAAAATGTCACGTAACTGTGTAATATACAAGTATAAAATGGAGATGTTTCATTACCAAAATAGCTCCCTTTTGTGTAAGTGATACATGCACAAAGACCCCTTACATATTAGATCCGGGCTAGCATCAAAAGGCCTATACAAAAGTAATCTTCATAGCAGAGATGGTGACGATGAATGGGCCCAACAGTATGGGCTCTCTTTCACCCAGGCTTAGCTGTCTCAACTGTCGGTCGCAAAAACTGACTCATTATTTAATATGGTATCATCCTCCGGGTGTACAGTCAGTTAGTTCACGACAAGTTGGTATCAGTGGACTTCTGTCAAGGAGGGGTGGGCAGTGATTCATCCTTACTAGAATTGAGACTTACCTCAAATATGAGTTTGTTTTCCCTGTATTTGGTGCCTCTGCCAGCATTGTTATCTTAGGGGTTACAGAGACATGGATCCAGCCTAACATTCCCCTTGGACCAAGGATCAAGTAATACAGTGAACATTTAATCACTGGGGAATGTTTGAGACTCACTGGTCCTAACATATACCATAGAAAGGATTGATAAAATTCCTGGCAGATTGGGAAGGCATATAAAAGGCTCAGCTAAGAAGCCAGCCTGGTGATGACATCCTGCAAAACTGAGACAGTATCCTCCAGAATACAGAATATTTGTATAAGACCAAAGATCAATACACAGTACTATGACTGTTAATAGCTATAATATACTGGCCTGAGGTTCAAAAATTAGAAGTAGGAGTGGCCTCTCTCACCATCATTTCCAGTGGTCCACTTTCAATAATTAGTGTTCTCTGTCCCCACAACAGGGAGTTTCTGTACTGGAGGACCTAATTCCTGGGGGTGGATAGCAGGAAATAGTTTCACCAGGGAACACAGTATGATTTACAATAAACCTAAACTCTGATATATTCCTAGTTGCTTTGAGATCCTCTTCCTGGTGGATAAGCAGGAAAAAAGAAACTAATATAATGGAGTGGTGGGAGGAATTCATCCTCATTGTCATGAGGGGCTAGGTTTCTGCTACATAATGAGGACAAGAAGAATTATGTCTGGATTCGCTGGGACATTTCTTGGTGCTTCCACAGTGAATGCTTAATTACAACAATCTCAGCCTGATGAGAATAAGGCAATCAAGGTCTGTACGCATCAAGATTGAAGGTCTGGGGCACCAACCAGGCAAGCAACTAGAGCAGCTGGAAGAAAGGGAAATCTAGAATAGGTGGTAGAGGAGAGATGTTGACTACCAATTCTGGCCTTAGGGCCAGCTGTAGCAGTGGATACTACAGCTTTCTTGTTATATGATAATTTGATTATTTATTTATTTTTAGAGCTTATGACCACCACCAAGAGCCATCTAGAGCCACCACCTTGAGGACTGGATGGACAGAATTAACTTGAGGACCAATCAGACTAGTTAAAGAGGTAAGTCATGGCAGGTTTTTGGAGATTGCGTACGCCCGAGGTGAGTGGTTTTCAACTGGGAGTGATTTGTGTCCCGGGTAGGGTTGACAGATAAGATACAAGAAACTGTAAGGGCAAATACCAGTTTAAACAAAACAAGACAATTCTCCTTATGGAAAATAAAGGAAGAGACTCTTCCCCTCCCTTTTCTTAGAGCATTCACTTTAGAAAACTTATAATTTCAAGTTCTCTCTCTCTCTTCTTCTTTGAAATATATGTAAATATTTTTAAAGGCTAAATAGCTATCTTGCCAGCTTTAAGATCCAGGAATATCTTTCTCGAGGACCTGGAAGTCATCTCTTTGAAATGTAATCATCAAGGAAGATAGCACCCCAATCCCCCAGTTTCTGTGGAAGGGGAGGAACCTAACCTTGGTGGGAGGCTCCCACCAACTTGGAAAAATACCTCCTGCCATAAAGGCATGAGAAGTTTATGTTTCTTTTGGATAAACCCAGTTACGTAATGCAAATGGTCACTCCAAATAGCAGGTGAATTTAGAATTCACTATGTGTAACAAATGGTGCTATCAAATCCCTTTACTTAAGGGACTAATTATCATTTATCCTGAGAACATGTAGGTAGCGGGCAATATCTGCTGGGCTATACAAAAGGGTAAGGTTTCTTTGGCTCTTTGCTATCTCTTTAGCAGATTGCCCTTGACGGGTATCACATTCTGGTTTAACGCTTATTCAACAATCTTCTGTTTCTTCTACCTTTGTGGAGGTCTTCCTGGTTTGAAGGAGATTCTGTTTTTAATTATCTATCCCCAACAACACCTTATACCCAGTTAAAGTGGAATAACAGGGAAAATAAATTTTTAGTGTAATTTTTAACGTAAGTATGTGCTATATATTGCACATACTGTTTGTTTGTATGAAATTAAAATTTAATTGGGTGAAATGACTCTAGACAGAGACCTTGCACCCTTCACAAACATTAACTCAAAACGGACAGTAGACTGAAATGCAAAATGCAAAAGTATAAAATTCCTAGAAGATAACATAGGAGAAAATCTAGATGACCGGGGTATGGCAATGGCTTTATGGATATAACACTAAAGCCAGGACCCATGAGAGAAAGAATTGATAAGCCGACTTCACTAAAATTAAAAACTTCTGCTCTGTAAGGAAAATGTCAAGAGAATGAGAAAACAAGTCATAGACTGGGAGAAAATATTTGCAAAGGAATACTTAAAACTCAATGATAAGGAAACAAACAACCTGATTAAAAATGGGCCAAAGACTTTAACAGACACCTCACCAAAGAAGATATCCAGGTGGCAAATAAGCATATCAAAAGATGTTCCATATCGTATGTCATCAGGGAAATGCAAATTAAAATGAGATACCACTACACACCTATTAGAAAGGCCCAAATCTGGAACAATGACAACATCAAATCCTGACTAGGATATAGAGCAACAGAAATTCTCATTCATTTTGGTGGGAATGAAAAATGGTACAGCCACTTTCAAAGACAGTTTGATAATTTTTATAAAACTAAACATACTCTTATCACATGATCCAGCAGTTACACTCGTTTGTATTTACCCAAATGAGCTGAAAACATATGCCTTCACAAAAACTTGCACACAGATGTTTATAGCCACTTCATTCATAATTGCCAAAACTTGAAAGCAACTAAGATGTCTTTCAGTAAGTGAATAAATAAATAAACCGTGGTACACCCAGACAATGGAATATTATTCAGCATGAAAATGAAGTTACCTATGAAGTCATGAAAAGACATGGAGGGAACTTAAATGTGTATTTCTAAGTCAAAGAAGCTAATTTGGAAAGACCACATACTTTATGACATTCTGGAAAAGGCAAAACTATGGAGACAATAAAAAAGATCAGTGGGTGCCAGGGCGTGGGGGAGGGGAGAGATGACTAGGCAGAACACACAGGATTTTTAGGGCAGTGAAACTATTATATATGACACTACAATGATGGATACATGTTATTATACATTTGTCCAGACCCACAGAATGTACACCAAGAGTAAACTCTAGTGTAAACTGTGGACTTTGAGTGATTGATGTATCAATGTAGGTTCATCGATTGTAACAAACGTACCACTCATGGGGGGTGTTGATAAATAATGGGGAAGGCACGGGTGGCGTCAGGGGATAAATGGGAAATCTCCATACCTTCTGCCCAATTTTGCAATGAAGCTGAAACTACTCTAAAAATTAAGTCTTTAGTAAAACAAATTTTTAACGGGGTGTCCTGTATTTTACTTTCCAACTCTAGCAACACTGCTCCCCAGGGGACACTTGACAATGTCTGAAATCATTTTTAGTTGTCACAACTGGTATTTAGAGGGTGCAGGCAAGCCATGCTGCCACTGACAGGTCAGGACCACAGCAAAAATCATCTGGCTCAAAATGTTGGTAGTGTACAGGGGGTACCACAAAGTCGTTTTGCTTCACTCCCTCAAGGCTTTCAGTAAAGCCAGGATGCTACTTAACCCCAAGAAAGTGTGAGGAAATAAATACCCCTGAGAGCACCCATCTATCAGTGGATAAACGTTACAATCGCTTCATCCTCTAGGGGGACCTTTCTAAGGGATGTCCTACACAGTTTATCAGGATTCCCTGCAGCATTGAGCCCCAGTAGCCCACAGCAATAATTACCACATCCGTTCATGAATATTCTCCTCTTTCTCATTTCATTCTTCCTACTCTCTCGTTTCTGCTTGCTGACGTCACTTCCCAAATAAACTGTCTTCATCCAGAACATGTTCTCGGCTGATTTTGGGGGTCATCGAATATGTGAAACATTATTACAAACAGAACATACTCTTCTGGGAACATTACAGCCTGAACACGCTTACCCGGAAGTGCTGTGCAGTTAGTTTTTTATCCTGGAGGGGAATAGGGTAGTGAGCTGTTCGTAGATCCTTCAGGGCTGCAGAAAGTATAGCCTTATCTTCGAAATTAGCGATGCCATGTCCAACAGCTTTCAAAATTGTTAAAGCCCGCTCTGTAAATCGGTAGCTCTCCTGTGAAGACAAAGCAAAGCGGTCAGCCTCCCTTTTGCTTATTTAGGTGTAACTAGGTTTACAACAATTTAATTTCTGTTAATATATTAAACATCTGTTATATGACTAACTCAATAGTTATTTATGGAGGACTTACTTGATCAAAGCATTTTGCTAGGTGCTGTGGTCTGAGGGATATAAAACAAGGAACATGATTCCTGCTCTAGTAGGAACGCATGGAAACAACACCTACCTCACTTTGGGGGCCAGGGGAAATTTCTCCACAGTATGAATATCCAGCCTTTGTTCTGAAGAGTGTCTAGGAATTAGTCTGACAGCTGTGTGGAGTTTGACGACTGAAGGGCAGAGAAGTGTTCAGGAAGAGAGCAATAAAATAAAAAATACAAGAGGGTAAACTAGCGCGGGCTGCTGGCTCCCTTCTGCTATAAACTCTGAAGAAGCGATAAAAACAAGAAGGAGATAGGGATGTCAGGAAGGAACTTATTTTTTTAAATGGAGAAAACACTGAGGTGTTTGCAGATTATCTTGACTCGTGTGTGGTGGGTAGTTGGTGGCTGGTGGAGAACTTACTCAGAGCAGAGGGTGCTTGAAGGAAGCATGACGAGGATCAAGTAGGAGGAAAACTTTGTAAAGTCTGTTTTTGCCTCTTTCCTAGGGGCACCATGGTGCAATCATTGCTCCACGGTTCCCTGCAGAAATTTTGAGGAATGGCATGAAAATGGGGTGAGAAACTGTTGAGAACAGATGAAACTGACTTGCCACCTTCTTGCTGACCTTCTCCCAACCTCCCCGAAGCCTAGGGAAAGTCTCTTCTTAATGGTGTTTCTCCCTGAGATAAAACCATGACCAGAAAACTTGTCTGGTTAAATGGTAGTTTTGGGAATGATCATGTATGGCTCTGAGGAGCTTGAATCTCTCTGTTCTTGGGCCAGTCTATATCCCCTTTTGCTTCTTCATTAGAACTGGATGTAAGCCCCAGTAATCTTTATAAGATGGAGGAGTTGGTAACGCCAGGGAAATATGAGTTCACAGACTACAATAACTAAACACCTAGGGAGTTAAATCACCTAAAGAAGGAAACAAACTGCTTCCATGTCTTGGCTATTGTAAACGGTGTTGCTATGAACATCGGGGTGCACGTGTCTTTTCATGCCTTTTTGAATAAATGTGCAGGATATATATCCAGGAGTGGGATTGCTGGATCATATGGTAGCTCTATTTTTAGTTTTTTATGGAACCTCTGTACTGTTCTCCATAGTGGCTGCACCAACTTACATTCCCACCAACAGTGTAGGAGGGTTCCCTTTTCTCCACACCCTCTCCAGCATTTATTATTTGTAAGCTTTTTGATGATGGCCATTCTGACTGGTGTGAGGTGATACCTCATTGTGGTTTTGCCTTCCATTTCTCTGATAATTAGCAGTGTTGAGCATCTTTTTATGTGCCTGTTGGCCATCTGTATGTCTTCTTTAGAGAAATGTCTATTTAGGTCTTCTGCCCATTTTTTGATTGGGTTGTTTGTTTTTTTGACATTGAGTTGTATGAGCTGTTTGTATATTTTGGAAATTAACCCCTTGGCAGTCGCATCATTTGCAGATATTATCTCCCATTCCATAGGTTGTCTTTTCATTTCGTTGATGGTTTCCTTTGCTGTGCAAAAGCATTTAAGTTTGATACATGCACCCCAAGGTTCATAGCAGCACTATTTACCATAGCCAAGCAACCTAAGTGTCCATCAACAGATGAATGGATAAAGAAGGTGTGATATAGCTAGTGGGAAGCAGCGGCATAGCAGAGGGAGATCAACTCGGTGCTTTGTGACCACCTAGAGGGGTGGGATAGGGAGGGTGGGAGGGAGGGAGACGCAAGAGGGAAGAGATATGGGAGCATATGTATAACTGATTCACTTTGTTATAAAGCAGAAACTAACACACCATTGTAAAGCAATTATACTCCAATAAAGATGTAAAAAAAAAGTAAAAACTAGGTAAGTTGAAAACAAACTAGCAATATGATTTAGTTCAAAATCTTTGAAAATAAGGCACAAAAAAAATCACAGTTGCTCAGAGATTTACCAGTTCAAAGTTGGGTAGCACGGCATCTTCATCCCCGACGACAAAGGTCACCATGCCGCAGATGTGTATGGAGTGCCCCACGGGGGAGTATGTGGTGAAGAGCAGCATGTGTCTCCTAAGGAGAGAGGACCGAGGGTTTCCTTTGTTGTAGTCCTTGCCTCTTAGCTTCCTGATGATACTTTGTGCTCAAATAAGTCAAACGTTATTAAGGGCTGAATTTTGTGACACAGATGAGGTAAAGACTGATGAATGTTTCACTTTGAAAGAACCCTCCGAGATCATGGAATCTATATCTCACTGATTATGCTGGACAAAAAACGATTACAGTAAATGACAAACTTGCACATGTTGGAGACATCTCCCATAAGCTGCGGACCTTGCGAAACACTCATCTGGATTTTCCCCCTAACAATGGTAATAATTCATGTTGGCCTAGTGCTCTGTAGATTTCATAGTCAGTTTCTCACACATGCATAATTTCATGTGTGTTAATTGTGTCTCTCCTACCAGGTTGCAGCATCAGGGAGAATACTGAGAGCATGTCCAAAACCCACCTGTCTATAGCTTAGGCTCTGTCGGGGGAAAAGCAGATAAAAATACTAGATTCTTTATCAGTTCCCCATCCTTGGTTGTCCTGATGGATGAGCACTCAGACAGAATAATGATTTCTGGGAGAATCTCTCCATACCAGAGTTTTTAGGGAAGATGTGAAAACATAGAAGTTTTAAAATTCATTATTTTTCTAGAAATACTGGATGCTTGCCATAGATTATCCTAGCACTTCATTTTGTTGCTTGGGCTTTGCTTTTGTACAAGAGCCATAGCTTTTCGTTGATCACATAGAATTATCATGATTGATCTTGGGAAATTCAGCAAAAATATTTATTTCATCTGAAATATGAGGCAATATTTTGAATTTTATTTATCAAAATCATGAAAACTTTTCAATTATACATATTTTCTTTAAAATGAAAAATGTGATGTGCTTAACCAATTTTATCTTAACTCAAAATAGAACTCCAGGTAAAATTAAAAACAAACTACAGGCAAAACTACAGATTTGTAGGGGAAAATGCTGTTTCTCAATCTGTTTTTAAATAAAATCATGGTTCTTATTAAGGAAATTAATAAATTTTACAATAAAACAAAAAAGACCTTTTAATAAATTAATTTTAGGAAATGCTGAGTTAAACAAGCTTAAACTGTATTCTTTACTAAAGAAACAACCAGATTCTTTAACAATGATGAATCTTCCAAAAGATACAGCATTTCTTCACTTTATTTGTTCACAGAATTATTTTTCTCAAGAATCATGATGATAGACCTCTGCTTTATGAAATTGCTTCAGGAAACAACATACTAGATTCCATATTGTTTCATTATTTAGTAGTCAAAAGTTTACAAGTCTTCAAATAATTCTTAGTATGGGAAAAATGAAGTCACTCCATACCCAACAGGCAGGCGAACCACTGTAGCCTTGGTAGCGTACGTGTGAATTGTCACAACAAGATCACGTGGCCTCAGAGATTTCCAAGAAACTCTTTCAACTGTAAGTAGTCCAGGCTTTATGGGAGGGCTGTTCTTTGTTAAAGCTTTAGGGAAATTTAAAAGAAAAACAAAACAAAACATATATATATATATATATATATATATATATATATATATATATATATATATATATATATATACACACACACACACAGAAATTTGACTGTGAGAGTGTAGTTGGCTTTCACTGGTATTGCTTTTTACCAATAATGACATTAATAATACGATAATAACAATAATATTAACAACAACAACCAAGAATTAGACCTATTCTGAAGACGTTCATAAAACATTAGAAACTACCCTGAGTAAATAATTACTGGAAATAATATTCAAGAGGAATCAAGACCTTCTTCCCTCCCTAGCCTACTTTTCTCCTCATAGCCATCCCCTCAGCTGAAGAAACCAAGAATGACAAAGTTAGGAAAAAGAGGACAGATGGGGTATTTCACTGTAGTATACCACTGCTTCTCTTATGTAGGGCAGTAATAACAATATCCCACTAGATACAATTTTAAAGGAGGAAAAATACCACATCTGGGAAAATGAGAGATTTTCCTAAGATAGTGGCAAAGCAAGGGCAAAAGATGCCACTGTTTATTTAAGTTTTGAGCTTTGATCCTTAGCTTTGACTGTGTAGAAAAATAATTACCAAAATTTTAATTAAATTAATTTAAAATTTTATTTAATTTTTATAAATTAATTTAAAATTTTATCTAATTAAACTTTAATTAATAATTTCTTTATCTTGAAATTGATAGAAAATAATGACTATTCTTCATCAGTAGCTGAGAGCAAAAGACTTCTTACCCTGTTTCCAGATAACACTCAAGCTAAGGGTACAAGGCCACCACATGACCTGAAATACCTCTACGCATTTAGAGTTTCAATGTTCTAGGACGTGGTGTGGCTTAGGAGCTACTGGTTAAGTGGACATACTAAGCTCACACCACTGAAGTCTGGAAAGTTTATTCAACAAATATTTATTGTCCACTTGCTGCACATCTGACACCATTCAAAACATTGGGTACATCCTGATGAAAAATCATAGTCTGTGCCCTCAGAGTGGGCAAAAAATTCAATACTAAGCATTCAGCAAATATTTGTACCTGTACAGTGTGAGGTACTGCTAATTTGAGTTAAATATAAATGCTTTAGTAAAATAAGCCAAACAAAGAATGCTGTTTTGTGCATATGTGCATGTGTTTGCAAGAAGCTGGCCTTAGAGAAGAGAAGGAACAGTCCCTCTGTTAGAACAGGAGGGAAGGGTGACAAGAGCTTGGGAGAGTTCATTATGAGAAGATGAGTGGGTCATTTCCAATTTCTTCTATCTCTTCAGTGAAGACAGCAGCAAGGTCATCAGCTGAAAATGAGGAAGGATGAGAGTGGGAGTTGGAGATTTGAAGGCAGAGAGAGAGAGAGAGAGAGATTTGAAGGTTTGAAATAGCCACTCATGAGAATGAGAGCTGGGAGAATGAATGGACTCAGGAAATGTTGGCAGTGCTTAGGGGCTTTGCTTTGAGATTTGTGGTCCTCAATTTAAAGTGGGGCTAGGTAGGAGGATTTTTTTTTTTTTTCTCCAGTTACACTCAGCTGTTCTGATGAAACCCCAGGTTAGGCACAGAGATACCTTCAACCAATATTAGGATTTTGCCAGGAGTGTAAGATGAGAGGGTAAGAAGAGCACTTGTGTTGAGGGCACACGTGAGGATATAAATACAATCATGGACCATGGAAACTACGTTGGGAATAAGAGAAGTAAAGATGTGGGGAGAGTGGACATAGAAGTGGTAAGGTTGATGGATGGAGATCCCAGTTCAGTCCAAGACCTAGTCTCCAAGTTATAGAGAGAGCGAACTGGAGATTCAGGGGTGGGGGTCAGAGAACTTGAAATTTGATTAGGATAATACAGTTATTGGTATAATAACGTCTAAAATATAGCCATGAAATTAGGGGGCCAAGGTGGGATGGAGGAAAAGATCTTCGGAATTGTCAAATCAAAGAAGAAAGAGTTCATGATTTTCAATAGATTTTGAAAGAATCAAGAATGATAACATGTGGGACTTCCCTGGCAGTCCAGTGGTTAAGACTTTGTCTTCCAGTGCAGGGGATACAGGTTTCACCCCTGGTCGGGGAGCTAAGATCCCACATGCCTTGCAGCCAAAAACTCAAAACATAAAACAGAAGCAATATTGTAACAAATTCAATAAAGACTTTAAAAATGGTCCATATCAAAAAATCTTAAAAAAAAAAAAAAAGAATGATGACTTGTATAGGTAAGAAGCAAAACAGAGGGACCAGGTGTGCTCAAGAGGTGACCATAAGACCACAACACGGAGAGGGACAGGTGGCAAGAGTGAGTATAATCCTTGATGTCAGAGAAGTAGGAAGATCTTAGGAGGTCTGGAGAGGGAATAAGTTCCTTCACACATTATACATTCTCCCTGAACAGAAAGTGGGTTGGGATCTCAGACAGTAATTTTCTCATAGCCTTCTTACCTCCAGATTCTCCCCACCGTACCAATGCAGAATAGCAAATCAGTAGTTCAGTGGGCTTTAGACTGTCCACAAATAGATAGTAGGACACACGTTCATCTGAGAACTGCAAGAAATCAGACCAATCATTGTATTTCATATCAGCCTATTAATGCTGTATTTTCCACTTCTATTAAAAGTACAATATCTAACATTTATAGAGAATTTACTGTGTTCTAGACACCACGATAAGTACTTTACAGGTTTAATGATAGGAAGAAAATCACACCGGTGAATGTTGGCAGCAGTCCACGGAAGCTGGGTCTGCAGGGCCTGTGTGAGACTGGCCACCATATCAGAGAGAGCCAAAGCTCTTCCCCGTGAGTAAAGAAAAGGGATATGCTTATTCCAGAAATGACAAATAGACGAAGAGATTGAGCCCAGAGCTGAGCAGTACTCAGAGGATAGGTCCTCAATAAGCAAGCAGTCCATGGAGTAACTTTGGCAGAGAATGGAAATGTATGCTACTTGGTGGTTTTTGATATAAACCCTCTATTCCTTCTTTCTACAAGATCTTCAGAAATATACCCATTGTACGTTAATGAACCAAACTGGATTTTTGTTTTGGGCATGCAAGAAAGTACTGAGCACAACTGGAATGTCCTTTAGTGGACAGCCACATAAGGATTACATGAATATGATTTTAATCCATCTTATGTGGGTACCGTTAATATCCATAATTATGGATGGAGAAACTGAAACACAGAGAGGGTAAGTAAATTGCCGAAGGTCACAGCACTTGCAAGTAGAAAAGCTGAGATTCAAAAGTAGGTCTGTCTATCTACCTGACTCCAATACTGATCACAGTTATTGGGCTATTATTGCATTTCAGTTTCCCAGTGCTTCAGCATAATTTTGACTGATGGTACATTGTAAATGTGTTAATTTGTCGTTATACTTTAAAAGCTTTCTATACTATTGAACAACAATATTTAAATCACAAGTTGCAATACAAAAGAAAAATCTCTAGCAATACTGTGAAAAAAGAGATCCTTATTAATCAAATATAACAAGATTTCTAGAAATGCTTGGTACAATGTAACTAATGAAAATGATCGCTTCGCTCAGTGTCTTCCAGTAGTTAGCATTAGACTTTATTTCATTTGTTTTCTTTTGGCTGCCACATGTTGGTGATAGAGGCAGTTGTTTCAAACACTATCTAAAACTATGAAGGGCCCTGCATTTGCCAGCGCAGCCTGCGTGGCTGAGGAGGGGATTCTGCCTAGAGATCATTTGTTGTCATTTTAAAGAGCCTGAGAATTTGAGGGTGAGATGGCCCCCGAAGCCACATTCAGGGGCTCTGCTCTGGTGCAGGGACCAGACACCTTTGTGAGCCCCTTGCCAACCCCCATGACATCTCCCAGGGGACAGCTAAGGGATGTGCAGCAGATAGGCCTCAGGCTCTGTGTCTCCAGCTCAGCTGGTAGCGCCTGCGGCCACTAAAATCAGGACTGTCTGGCCTCAGACCACGAACAATCCATTAAAGGCCATTAAGTTTGGGTACCAAAAACATCCTCTAAGAAAAAGCCATCATTTTCTCAGACCATTGATGTTAAAAAAAAATTCAGGGGAATGAAGGGACTCAAAATGGATGCCATCATTTTATTTTGCTAAGCTGGGACTTTAAAAGGAAAATAAAATTCTCCTTTTACCATCACTTCATAAAAATAGGATCGGAACAAAGAACAGTTGGCCATTTTCCAAACACACATACACATATATATTAGGGTGGTGATGTATAACAAAAACTCATATGCTAACTGCTCTTAGTAATAATAACGACAGCCAGCATTTATTTTCACTTACTAAGTATTAGGCATTCTTCTAAGTGTTTTACACATGTTCTCTCATTTATTTCTCAACTCTATGATGTTGGTCTGTCACTGCCATTGTATAAATAAGAAAACTGAGGCAAAGAGAACTTAAATAGCTTGCTCAGAGTCCCACCTCAGATGCAATCTAGATTCAAAACCCGGCAGTCTAGCTCCAGAGCCACTCATCTGCTTCCTCCAAAGGTGTGCTAGTGAGAAAGGCGCAGGTTTTACATCGGATGAACGCAGTTCTCATGATGCCTGCGCCACTTACTAATTTGGTGATCTTGGGCATTTTACCCAAACTTGGTCTGCCTCAGTTTCCTAACCTGAAAATTGATAATAATAATTGTCCTTTCATTGAGTTTGCTATGAGGAGTTGATGTAATAAAGAACCTAGGTCAGGGCTAGGAACAGAGTCAGCACCTATAAATGACTATCATTTAAATATTGCCAATATTTTGAATATGACAACATTCCTAAGTTAACTGTAAACGGTATATTATTCTCATACCATACTCTGGGTTCCGCTATTCCCAGTTAACAGGCTTGTTTTGTTTTGTTTTGTTTTTTGTAAAATTCGTAAAATCAAAGCATTCCTCTGGGTGATTTTATAGATAGACTTCAGAACCTGGTCACCCATTCTGCCACCCCTGCAAACCCCACCCCAGTCGCTACTACAGACCTGATTCTTACTTTCAGAGCAGGCAACCAGCTACAGAGCACCTCTTGAGGGATGCACAAACGGTTTTCTCCGCCTGCATTTTCATCTAGTACAAGTGCAAAGGGAGAAGTCATCACCAAGCCTCCTACTTCCCCCTCCAGCTCTGCATGCAGTTCATGGAGATGTCGGGGGAGTATCACTGGGGGCTTGCAGGGCCCCATACAAGCGACATGCAAGTTTCAGTGCAATTTAGTTTCCCAGGATATGTTTCACAGTTTTCCACAAAATTCCACTCAATTTTGACATTTGTTCGTTAATTCATTCAACATTTTTTTTTTTTTTTTTTACCAATCTCCTACCTCATACCAGGACCTGTACTGCAAAAGTAAAGAAAAGGACAGAGTCGTCCTTAAGATGCTGACAGAAAGTGGGTGGGTAGGTGGGGGGGCACAGAGAAGTGACCATGCAGTTAGGATGGAGGGAGGGAAGTGTCTGGGTGGGGACAGTCATACAGAGTGCATGGAGTCAGGGTACTTGACCCAGACTCTACAGGCAGGGAAGGAGGTCTCACAGGGTCAAGGACATCCATGCTGTTCTGAAGGACTTCTAGGTGTTAGCCAGATGAAGGCAATAAGGATGAAGAAGAATGAACTCCAGACAGAGGGAAGAACGTGGGCAAAAATAACAGAAATGTTAGTGAAAATGTGCTTATATTTTAGGAATTGTGCGCAAGTCAGTAAACACTAATTGAAACCAAATGTAGTGAATTTACTTGTGCTTTTCCTTCAGTTATTCATAAGTCAAAACTTCCTTTATGTGAATTTATATAATAATGTGGCTCAGCATTGACCCACTGCAACACAATCAGATGGATCACACTTGGGGATATGAGGTAGAAGAATTTTGCTTATTGTCTATATCAGAGATTAGTAGAAGACCCTAAGAATTAAATATTTTTTATTTAAGATTTTTTTTTTGATGTGGACCATTTTTTAAAGTCTTTATTGAATTTGTTACAACATTGCTTCTGTTTTATGTTTTGTTTTTTTGGCCGCAAGGTATGTGGGATCTTAGCTCCCCAACCAGGGATCAAACCCGCACCCCCTGCATTGGAAAGCAAAGTCTTAACCACTGGAGCACCAGGGAAGTCCCTTAAATTTTTAAATATAATTATGTTAGAAGTTTAGAAATGCTTGATAAATTTGAAAGTGTTTTTCACTAGCATGATTCCATTAAAAATTTAAGAAGGGAAAGAAAAGAGATCATAATCTATTTACCTTGAATTCTGATTTTTGAAAGTTAAGGCAATATGAACTTGGCTTGTGGAAAATATATATATTCCTGAAAAACATTATTTATAACAGGTTATTGTCATCATATGCAACAAAACAGTACTACATGCTAAGTTTCTCAGAAGCAAATAATTATAGGCAAAACAGGTAAAGACAGATGAAAGTTAAAAAAATAATAACAACTCAGAAAGGAAAAAAGTGGTTGCCAGGGGCTGGAGGTGAGGAAAATAGGGAGAGATTGGTAAAAAGGGCACAAACTTTCAGTTATAAGATGAATAAGGTCTGAAGATCTAATGTATAACATGGAAACTATCATTGATAACACTATATTGTATAATTAAAATTTGCTAAGAGAATAGAACGTAAATGTTCTCACACACAATAAAAAAATAAATATATGAGGTGATAGATATGTTAGTTAACTTGACGGGGGGGATCTTTCACAATATATATATGTATCAATTCATCACCATGTACACTTTAAATACTTACAATTTTGTCAATTGCATCTCAATAAAGCTGAGAAAAAATAATAACTGTATTGAATTAGTTGTCTGAAAGGGACAAAAATTATCTCCTTCAGTGGATAAACTGGCTTCATCTTAATAAACAAATAAGTCTTTGAGGATTAGCTGAAACTGGCCTGAGACTGGTTTGGCTATTCATGTTTCATGTGGACAATCAACTCATCCATATTTCCTTCTAATATTTTTTTTTCTTATTAGTTATCTATTTTATACATATTAGTGTATATATGTCAATCCCAATCTCCCAATTCATCCCCCTACCCCCCCCACTATCCCCCCTTGGTGTCCATACGTTTGTTCTCTACATCTGTATCTCTATTTCTGTCTTGCAAACCAGTTCATCTGTACCATTTTTCTAGATTCCACATATATGCATTAATATATGATATTTGTTTTTCTCTTTCTGACTTACTTCACTCTGTATGACAGTCTCTAGGTCCATCCACATCTCTACAAATGACCCAATTTTGTTCCTTTTTATGGCTGAGTAATACTCCATTGTATATACGTACCACATCTTCTTTATCCATTTGTCTGCCGATGGGCATTTAGGTTGCTTCCATGACCTGGCTATTGTAAATATCCTTCTAATAGTTTTGTTTGATATTATATCAACACCAGACTAATATTGGCTTAACTCTTAAATGAAAGCTAAAAATGTATAGCTTATATACCCACTGTAGTAAATGCACACAAAAATTTATACTTACTGAAAGCATACACAGAAGTCTTCAAAATCTAACCATACTTCTTTAGAAACACCATTATTTACTGTTGCAAGTTCCTCCTTTGATTTTTCCTGTGTTGCTGTTGTCTGGCTGACCAAATCTCTTTCCAGACTGATTCCTTCAGCTGGATGGGCTGCATCATTCAATCCATAGTCTGGTAGTTCATCTGTGTACAGCAGAAGACAACCATGTCAAACATACCTAATTGTTAAATATTAAATTATTAAGATATGAAAAATTGTAGAGGAGAGCTCACATATCAAAATCTATTTTTGAGAAAATATTTACTGAGATAATAATTTACATGCAGGCCTCAAATTTGTAGAGGTCCATACAAAGACCCATTTTCATAGCCTCAGGAGAATTTAATCATAACTTACATGCAGTGTGTCCAGAAATTTTGAAATCACTTTCATAAATTTGTGCACACATTCTTTAGAGATTAAAGTTATAACAGAAGTTAGCTGGTTTATGTATTTAAAATCTGCTATAAACAGACATATTCATGTAAGAGGGGCTGACGCAGACAACAGAAGGAGAAGCAAAAACTTGAAAGATCTATTGTGATTGATGTATTTCTGTAAGCCCTGCAGTCAGTGATTCCGTAATCTTATTTTATGCTTATCAAGAAATGGCATAAAGTTCTCATACACTTTTCTTGAACCAGAATGTTATATACACACACGCCACATAACACTTTTTTGGATTTTAGCCTTGGTCAAGTATTTAGGATATGAGGAATTTGCAATGGTTTCAGTGCTTTGATCATAATATGCAAGCATTAAGACACAAGAACTTTACTCATGGGACTTTAATCAGATAGTCTTTTATTTTGACTTTAAGCTTGAATTTAACAAGTGAGATTATCTGATTTTTCTAGCCCAGAGCAGATTAGACCCAACACATCAGAGGAAGCACTGGAGGGAGGCTGCTGAGAGCCAGGAGGAGGGAGAGCAAAAAGCTGTCAAGAAGCAGAGACCCCTTTGTGCTTTGATGTCTGTGAAAAAAAGTCACGAGAAGATTATTAATTTACCTTTTCTGAGTATAGCTTGTGAAGCAGCATTACCCTGTGAAATGAAAGGAACACGCTAAGAAACCATTTATAAATTCGACAAAACATTACAGCTGTCTAAAGCACCACAGTTTTTAAGAGTTAATACAGTCTTTTAAACACTGAAGAAATAGATTTCTACAAATACTTACTAAAACCTACAGCAAAACGAAATTTGTTTTTAACCTTAAAATTCAAAAGATGTGAATTTGGCTGAGAGTTTAAGTTTGTGACATTAAAATACAGAAGATATGAGTGTATTAAACATTTGAATCTTATAATAAAAGTTAAATAAAAACAGTAATATCCCCAAGTAGATATACTAGTTGGTATGGGGCACCTATAATTAATACAGATTGAGTAAAACGAGATTATGATTGATAATTAGTGTATGGAACCTAAGGGTTATTTCAAATTATAAAAATGTTTTCTCAGATTTTTAACAGGGAAAATAAGCTTCACATGTATAACTCTGTTATCTCTGGGACACAATTAAAATAAGTATAAAATAAAATGGTATAAATTTATACAGACTGATGGGTGATATTTTGGATGATGTAAAGTGTATGGAGAAGCCAACAGAATAGACAAAACTGAATACTAAGTGCTGGTGAGAAGCAAGCCCATCCACACCTTAGGACCCCAGAAACAATTAGCGGGCATCTGGGAAGGACAGAATGAGATACAGGTTGAAAATACAGGGATGGGTTGAATGTCTGTATAAGGAACAGACAAATCCCCACTTCTCCCTAATCCCTTCTGGTTTAGCATCTATCCTTCTTCTGCTTAAATAGGACACTGGAAGTTGCTTCAAGTAGAGAAATTAAATGAAAAGTCTCCAGATCTGGGTTCACAGATACCGTGGGAAGCAAGAAAGTTTACTACACAGAGAGGAGAGGAGTTAAGTGAACATCCACATGCTGAACTTTGAGACTCTCAGGAGCCCTGTGCTGCTCAGCTTTCATAACTGGTGGATAAGGATATAACAGTCCTTATGACCACATTCCACCCCAGCAGGGAGATTAGAGGACCCTTAACCTGAGACACTGAACAGAGCCAGGGAAAATCCTCAGGGAATCTGATATTTGGAGCTAGTCCCACCCCAAATGAAGCTCATTTACCCCCAATTATCTCAAATTAAAGCTTCCAGTTGACAAGCTCTATCCATGCCATAAAGCTTCTTCTAATCAGCAGCTCTTTAATTTCATAAATTCCTTAAATATATGTGTACAACAAAGAACTGCTAGATAATTGAGGAAAGAGTCTCATATAAAAGAAATAAACTAATGGGTGTGGGTAGGGAGAGTCATGGGAATCAGAAATGATAATATAGGGAGAAATTTTTAAGTTAGTAATATCAGAAAGTTAAGAAGATATTCATTTATCAAATAAACTATAAAAATACAATCAAGAACAAGAGACAGTTCTTGGAAACTAAAAATAGGAAAGTGAAATAAATTCAATAGAAAGTTTGGATGTAAAGTTGATACAAAAGACTCAGATGAAAACTAAAAAACTTTTCAAAGAAAACATAGGTAAAAATCTTCACGACATTGGATTTGACATTGGTTTCTTAGATATGACAATAAAAACACAGACTGCAAAAGTAAAAATAAATAGGGCTACATAAATAATCTTCTGTCTTTCAAAGGACATAATCAACAGAGTGAAAATGCAACCTATGGAATGAGAGAAATTATTTGCAACTCATATGTCTAGTAAAGGGTTAACATCAAGAATATATGAAGAACTTCTACAAAAACAATATAAAATAAACAAACCCAATTTAAAAATGGGTAAAGGACTTGAATAGACATTTGTCCAAAGAAAATATACAAATGGCCAACAAGCACATGGAAAACGTCCTCCATATCACTCATCCTTAGGGGAATACAGATCAAAACTGCAATGAGATACCACCCTCACGGCCACTGGGATGACTACTGTTAAACAAAAAAAGAAAAAAAAACAGAAAATGACAAGTGTTATTGTTACTGTTATGTGGTGAGGATGTAGAGAAATTGGAACCTTTTTGCAGTTTCTGCGGGAATATAAAATGGTGCAGTTGCTATGGAAAACAGTATGGTGGTTCCTGAAAAAGCTAAAAATAGAATTAACGTATGATCCAACAATTCCACATCTGAGTATATACCCAAAAGAACTGAAGGCAGCATCTCAAAGAAACATTTATACACCCATGTTCATAGCAGCATTATTCACCAAGTATCCATTGATGGATGTATGGATAAACAAAAGGTGGTATATGTATATGCACAATGGAATATTATTCAGCCTTAAAGGAAAGAAATTATGACACATGGTACAACATGGATGAACTGTGAGGACATTTTACTAAGTGAAGTAAGCCAGCCAGCCACAAAAATACAAATACTGTATGATTTCACTTATATGTGGTACCCAGAGTAATCAGAATCCTAGAGACAAAAAGTAGAATGGCGGTTTTAAGGGGCTGAAAAGGGGCAGGAATGCAGAATGATTTAATGGGTGTAAAGTTTTAGTTTTGTAGATGAAATGATTTCTGGAGGTTAGTGTGATGTGAATGTGAATGTACTCAATATTACTGTTCTCAGAAAAGGAAATTCTTGTGGAAAAAGTATAAGAAAATTCTGCAGAACTGGAAAACTTGAGTATCCAGGTTAAACGGGCTCATGGAGTACCTAGCACAGTTCATGTAAACAGACTCATTTCCGCGGCCAATCACTGTAAATTTTTCTTATTCCAAGAATGGAAGGAATGTCTTAAAACATTCCCAGAGGGGGAAAAAAAGAGTCATACAGAACAGATCAAGAATCAAAATGTTATCTGTATTCTTAAGAGCAATGGTTGAAGGTAAAAGACAAAAGTTAAGGAACAGAGTTAAAATTCTGAAAGAAAGAACATCCACACTGGAATCCTACAACACGCCAAAATATAAACCAGGGGAGGGGGTGGAATACAGACATCTGCAGGCATACGAACCCCTCATCATTTTCACTTCCCATGCAGTTTTTCTCAGGGAGTACTAGAAGATGTGCACCACCTAAATGAGGGTATCAAGTAGCAGGAGAGCATCGTTTCCAAGAATTAGAAAACCCATCAGAGGAGAGAGAGAAAAGAAAGTCCAATGATGACAGGTGCAAGTTTCCATCAGTTGGAACAAGAGCAAGAGAGCAAAGGATTCCAGGGGGTGATATCTCCAGGAAAACAGGTGGCATTGGTAGAGTTATCTGATGTGTTTGTGTGGCAAATGGGGTTTAAAGGTACTTGTTCAATGGTGTTCCTTTTTCTTAAAAAAGAGTGTTTGGGAAGGCTTCCTAATGTGTCATAGAAAAAAAATGAAGTAATTGGTTTGTACAAAAAGTTGTGTAAGAAAAGAAATTTGTCTCTCCAATAAAAATCCTTCCACAGCTAGAATATTTTTTAACGGAAGAATACTTTTCTTTATTACCATCCTTCTATTACAGCTTGAAGTAATGATGAAGGTGAAAAAGGAAACAGGTAAATAATTAATGCCTGACTTGCACTAAATATTCCTAAGGAAAGTCTGAAAACAGGCCTATTGTCCCTAATATTTGTATCTATCTTAAGGGCAAAGGTAGGGTAATTTTGCTGTTTAAAAACATGAACTATATTAGGCTGGGCTAGTCTGAGATAACAAACCAATCCTGAAATTTCAACAGCTTAACACATAGGGTTAATTTCTCCCTCATATTCAGCCCATTTTGGGGGGCTCCTTTGCAAGGGATTCCTTTCCCAGTTGTGATGTAGGGATCTAGAAACTTGTATCTTGTAGCCTTGCCACCAGGATACGCAGTTTCCTGATGGTTGTGGGAGAAGCAGAGAGCTGCAAAGCCACGTGCAGACTCATTAAGTGCTTCGGCCTGAAATGGCACACGTCACTAATGCCTGCGGTCTATCAGCCAGATTGTGTGTCGAAGGCAAGCTCATAGAGCAGGGCCGGCTTCATGAGTGTGTGATCACTCAGGGCGCTGGGCTCAGAAGGGCCCTGTGTTTGTTTTAATGCTCTGCTGTCACTCTCTTGACATTCTTAATAACTGTTGAACAAGGGGCCCTGCATTTTCATTCCACAAGTTATGCAGCCAGTCCCAGTTACGAGCCAGGAGCCAGACCTGTGAGAGGCCTGGGAAATATACAAGGGGCACTGAGACTCCCAGGGGGGCAGTGGGCATCTCAGTCAGAGATCCTGCCAATCAAGCCACAATGCAGAGCCCTTCATTTCCACCGTTGGGGCTCCAGCTGTTACGGCTTGTAGAACTCTTAGCTTCCCCAACGGTTTCATCCCTATTAGGTGAGAAGCATTACGTAACAGCTCAAGAAATCTCAACGGGGTCTGCTCTGGTATCCAGCCTCACAGCTAGAGTACTGATTGGACAAAAACTTGTGAAATGAAAAAATCTTGAAGACAGAGGAAAGTGGAGGTATGGGATGGTAAGCGAATACAGGAGTGCTAAATCCTTATCTTCTGTAGCAAGAGGTCAAGAGATAATGTTTAATTGATAGATGGAGAAAGAGCGGAATTCAGCCATTCAACAAATACGTAACAGTGTCTGTCATGTGCTAGGCATCTTTGCAGGTGCTGAGGGAGAAACAGTATATGACAAAGATCAAGATCTCTGCCTTCAAAAAGCCTTCTACTTAGAAATATGGAGATACATAGCAGAAGAAACACTTAAATAAAAGTGACTGACTCTGGGGAGGAAGGCTAAAGAATGAGGAGGGGTAATACAGGTTGGTTATTTTATGATTATCGTTTTGGTAACTTTTGACTCTTTAAAACTATTGCATATAATACTTTGAAATTAAGAAAAAAAGTTTAACAATGTTTAAGCCTGTTCATTCTTCTTGCAAGATTTCTCATCTGTTAGTCTCTCCTTTTCAACTAATTCTAAAAAATGTGTTTACCTGCGTGTGATTCTCTGCCCTCCAATGTATCTTATACCATTTATAGAGGTTGGTAGAAATCAACTACGGTTCATTCACATAATGAAAGAGTATGTGACTTTAAGAATAAAGATGCTCTTTAGGCATAGTGAAATTATCTCCAGTATTTACTAAGTAAAAACTTAAAAAATTTTCATTAAGTTTTGAGTAGAAAAAGGTGGAATATTGTGTGTTACTTTACATTTACATAAAGACACCCTGAAAGTGTCCTACAGAGGGCAAAGCAGTGAAAGTGGGAGAAGTACTTACATGGAAACAAGAATTCTTGATGTGTGCCTTATAATTTTATTTTTGAACATGCAAATATATTATGCATTAAAACCCTTTCCCACCTACCACACTGACAGAAGTTGAAACATCAGACAATATATGGGTCGGCCAGAATGTGGTGCAGAGAAAATTCTCATCCAGTGCATTTTATTGTAAGGTTAAAAGGTGAATGTCCTATGAGCCATCAGTGATGCTCCCAGATTCATATCCTAGAACAGAGCTTCCTAGGCTAGTATCCACTGGGGCCCATGGTTAGATTTTAGGAATCCATGAACATGGTTGCTTGAAAGATTATTTTCATCTTTAGCTGAAGTTCAGCATTCAGTTTTCTTCAGTTTTCAATTTATCAATGCAGGTGAATAGCTACAGTGTTATTGGCAATAACTGTGACTTTATCCATGAAAGAAATCACAATATTTTACATTATATTAGAGTTGTTGCAAAATCCAAAATGTCACATATGCTTGAAGTTACAGCAGTTATTAGGCCCATTGTCAGATTCCATGTGGTCACATCTTCCTGCCTACAGACACTCTTGTAACCTGAACTGCCCAACTATCTGGGAGCTATCCTTTAGTATACCTTCAGCCACCAAATCGTGAAGTTGTATGTTCACGCGGTGCTAACCCAGACAGCTGTTCTGCTTTCCACTGTTCCCTGTTGCCAATACTCAGCTCATATGCAGAAAGAGATAAGTTGTATTCATCATGTGTTTTAGAAAATTGACCAAGGGAGACATAACACAGAAAAGTTCACAAACCCTGGAACTACAGAAACTCTTGCATGTGTGTACAGGGACAGTCAAGATGAGTCATGGTACCACTGCTTGCAATAGCAGGAAACAAAAAGCAATGAATGTAGCCATTAACACTGTGAAAGATGTTTTTAAATGGTAGACTAGTTATGTATTAAATTTCTTTGGCCAGTGAAATGAATGAACTGAAACATGTGGCAAAAGAGACAAATCTCATAAGCAACATTAAGAAATCCCAGAAGAATTAATACAAGAGCCCACAAAAATAAAATGAGGATGACAATGAAACCAAGCTATATATTGTTCATAAACGTGTACATAACTGACAAACTTAGAAGAGCATGGAGTTGACAAATACCAGACCTTGTATGGCAGATAGGAGATACAATTCAGAAGAGACACATGTGGAACTTCCCTGGTGGTCCAGTGTTTAAGACTGTGCTTCCACTGCAGGGGGCACGGGTTCAATCCCTGGTTGGGGAACTAAGATCCCACATGCCATGCAGTGCACACCCCCAAAAAAAAGAGAACACAGGAGACATCTATGAGAGATGAATATTCCACTTTCTAATCTAGAAGATGGGTACGTAAGAAGTTTAGTTTCAGTATTCTTTATTCTGCTCAAATGCATTTATGTATAATATATTTCACAATTCAAGAAAAAAAATTTTTATAGTTAAGAATCAGGCTAATAATAAGAGTAACATAGTTACCTGAGACATATTTCTTGTCAATTGACTTAAGTCTGTCTGGCTAAAGGTTGTAGTTTCATCATTTTCAGTAAGGGAAGATAAACCAGATCCTGGAAGCACCCCTTTCTTAATCAAAGTTCGTACAAAATGACTAATGGAAAAAAAAGAAAAAAACTTCTGTTATCTTAATCTCTTGTTTAAAGCTACTAATAAATAACTGCAGCTTTTATTGAGATATATTTGACATATAAAATTATATTAGTTTCAGGTATACAACATAACGAGTCAGTATTTGTATATATGGCAAAATGATCACCACTATTCTAGTTAACGTAGGTCACCACACACAGTTACAATTTTTTTCCTTGTGATGAGAACGTTTAACATCCACTCTCTTAGTAACTTTCAAATATACAACACAGTATTATTAACTATAGTCACCATGCTACACATTATGCCCCAGGACTTATTTATTTTACAACTGGAAGTTTGTACTTTTTGACCCCCATCACCCATTTCATCCACCCCCATGCCTTGCCTCTGGCAGTCATCAGTCTGTTCTCCTGTACTCTGTATCTATGAGTATGTTTGCTTGTCTGTCTTTTTTAGATTCCACGTATAAGTGGGATCATATGGTATTTGTCTTTCTCTGTATGACTTATTTCACTTGAGATGTCCTCAGGGTCCATCTGTGTTGTCACAAAAATGGCAAGATTTCCTTCTTTTTGAATGGCTGAATAATATTCCGTTGCATAGTGATGTTTGGTCAACAATAGGAAGTTCTGGTTTTTTTCATTTTATCATTCTCATTCCTTTACAACCAGTAATTTATTTTGCTTCATGTTAAAAAATATTTAATTGCTATATATACTACTGGAGCAATATTCTCTATCAGTCACTGCAATGGTGTAAAACTTTTCTGGAACGCTATTTATTTTAAAGCTATTGTGGCCATCTTTGAATGTTGATGATCAGAACACATAGGAACCTGGCATTTAGAAGTGATTTAATTAAGTATCAGAGTAATGTAGCAGTGAAATAGGGCTTGGAGTCAAAAATTTAATGATGTATGTTGAGCCCTTACGTTTACAACTGTGATATTTATACTAGCTACCCAAGTGTACAGTATTTTCTTTCAAGTTATTGCTGACATGACCCCAAATCAGTGTTGCCATAGCTAGAAGTTTATGGGTACAATAAAAAGATATTTGTTATAGTACAAATATATTAGGTGTTTCAAAGATAAAATTAAATTTCATGTATACAGAACTTCCCATACTTTTGGATTTTTCCTTGCTAGTGTTCTGTAAAACTTGGTTCACCTCAAGCTAAGTGTCTCTGAAACTGCCACTAGAGGGTGGCACAAACATATCTGTGAGGCTCTGATTCTCTAAAACAAGGCCAGGAGCCAGGACTGGGCAAACGGGGCATGTTGTTACTACAGTGACAGTGTTCCAAGGAAAGGCAATTGTGTAGCACTCATTCTCCAAGGCTCGCCAAAAAAAACGGCTTTGCTCTTATGCTGACCTGAGAACTCTGACTGTCCAGCAGTCAGGTGCAAGGAAATGCCATTCACATATTTCTGCTTTGGGCTCTGCAAGATAAAATGGATATACTAGGGAATTCATAACAGGTTCAAGCAGTGGATAGATTAGTTCACTGAATCCAATCACTTGATTGAATCCAATCAAGTGTTGAAGTCACCTAGACCTGGGTTAAAGAATTTCATGCAACTTAATTAGGTAAAAACGCTGAAAGAAAGCATACGAAAATTAAGTAAGTGAGTCAACGTCGGAAGTTCAGGTTATGAAACCAACGCATTTGTGGTCTCTCTTGGCATAGGGATTCTAGAAGCCTGCGTGTGACAGTTTGAATCCTGAGAAAATTTGTCCTGGTGGTATGCAGCTCTGGTTCATACAATCCGCAAAATATTTGAGTAATATGCAATCTCAGTAAGCTAAGAGATAATCAAAAACCATTTGGAATATGGTAAAATCATCATCTTAGTGGATAACACTAACTATAAAATTAATTGGAAAAAGTATAAAGCATTAGTATTTTTATGTTACGTTTAAGAAAATTCTGTCTTTATGTGGTATTTTGTATTTGTAACAGGTGAAAGAAGTGTAGCATGTTACATAATCCAACAAATTAGGCTATAAAATGTGTAGCTTTATATTTAATTTTAGGTTTATAATTAAGTTATAGGTATAAGAAAATTTTGGTTTGTAAAAACCAATAGTGTACATAGGAAAAACCAAGGTTACCAAAAAACATTTTGATTATTTGAACTTTTAATGATGATTTATATAATTGGCAAGATTTTATTTGTGATTTTTGCCTTTTCAAGAATTACTTAAAGCAAAAATAATATATAGTACTGTTGTAAATGCAATTTAAAATGTTTAAATTCAGCTAACTAAATTTATTTAAAACTTTTATAGAAATTAATAATTTATGTATAAAATAAGATTTTTTATAAGTTAAAATGAAAGTATGAGGAAAACTGGATTTGCAAATACATAACAGAACAAATTTTTAAAACCAAAGAAGCAGCAAATTGTTTTTTCTGTTTATAAAGCTTGACATGGCTAAATGCCATGTTTGTCTACTAGTGCTGCCTAGGGGGTCCCTCTTCACCCACTTTTCAGTGTTTAATCGTTGATGCATAGAACTGCAGGAGCCTTAAGTTAAAACATTTGAATAATGTTTCTAATATTTTCAACTTAACTAGTGTCCATAAAATTTAAATTAACAGGCTATGATGTAAAGAAGCTCTAAAAGTAGGACAGTACAATGAACAGAATTCTGATCTAAATTTTGATTGCTTTTATTCATCAGCTTATATTCTTTTTTTTTTTTAAGATGTTGGGGGTAGGAGTTTATTAATTTATTTATTTTTGCTGTGTTGGGTCTTCGTTTCTGTGCGAGGGTTTTCTCTAGTTTTGGCAAGCAGGGGCCACTATTCATTGCAGTGCGTGGGCCTCTCACTATTGTGGCCTCTCTTGCTGAGGAGCACAGGCTCAGCAGTTGTGGCTCACAGGCTCACAGTTGCTCCGCAGCATGTGGGATCCTCCCAGACCAGGGCTCGAACCCATGTCCCCTGCATTAGCAGGCAGATTCTCAACCACTGCGCCACCAGGGAAGCCCCATCAGCTTATATTCTTATCGTGGATTTTAATATATCCAAGAGGAGGATGAAACACATCTAATTGTCATTATATTTGTGACCTATCAGCAGTTCAAAAATTTTAATAACGTTCTAGTAAAGTTTAAAAAAAAATTCAAAAAAGTACACACATCATAAATGTAAAACTTGCTGAAAAATCACCAAGTAAATATGGCCATATCAGATCAAGAGATATTCAGATTCAGATCAAGAGATATTAATATTACCAGCACTCCACAAGCCCTGCCAGACATGCTTCCCAATCACAGCTAGCACTCCTCGGCACAGGTAACCACTATCAAGACTTCCAACACCATATGTTGCTTTTTCTTTTCTTTTTAAAATCTATATTAATAGAATAATTAAAACTAAACTGTATACTTTTTATACCAGATTACTTTGGTCTAATATTTTTGTGTGTGACATTTATCCATGCTGATTTTTTTGCAGTATTTCTTTTGCTTTATATCTATATATTATTGTATTATGTTTGTCTATGGTTTTACTATAATTATCTAGCTGCAGTTTTCTCTGCATTTACATTACTTGACTTTTTTTCAGAACTTGCTGAATCTTGACTTGATTTTTTTTAACTTTTGGGATAATTTTGGCCATTATATTTTTATTTCATGATTATCCCCAAACTCTCCTCTACTTCTGAGACCCACTTGCAAGTATGTTGGTCTTTTTCAACTTTTCTTACATGTCTTTTATTATACTTTTCCTCATTTTTTTTTTTTTTTGGTCTCCATACTTCAGTCTGGATATTATCTTTTGACTTATTTTCCACTTTGCTAATTGTCTTTTTTTTGCTGTATCTTATCTGTGATTAAACACATCCACTGAATTCTAAAATTTCAGTTATTACATTCCTTGGTTCTAGAATCCCTATTTTTTTAAACCATTTTAAATACTAGTATTTATTTTTATATTTTACAACTTTATTGAGGGATTATTGAAGTACATTTAACTGCACAAATTTAAAGAATAGATTTGATAATCCTTGATTATGTATATATTCATGTGTTAGTTGTCAATTGCTTCATAACAAATCACCACACTTTTAGTGGTAATAATCGTATCACCCACTATTCCTTCTCATTATTGCTATCTGTGGACTTCCTTTTCACCACTATGAACTCATTAAAAACGTTAGACCCAGGATGATAATTTTTATTTCTATCCCTATTGTCACATTCAAATATTAGTAAATTTGGATTCTTCCTCCCCTTCCTCCTTTTTCTTCTTCATTGTCTTTGCTGTTGTATTTAGTTAGCTCTTTTTTTCTCCTCTAAGAGTGACAGACTTCATCTCCCAGGTTTTTATGACAATCATTTGATCTTGTGATTTAATTATCAGGTAATAACCAGAAACATTCCCCAGTGCTAATGTTTAAAGTATAACAAAATACTGTGTTGTTCTGAAGCAGAAGCCAAAACTATAAAGCCAGACATATTTAGGCCTCGTTTTGAACAATTCAAAATTTATCTTAACTGTTTATTACTGTGAAATAGTAGCTAAAAATTTTATTTTCCTATGATCAGTGCATTGACACAAACTTTAATACAGTTGTCACCAAGGGATACATTTTTAACTGCACAAATCACAAAATGCTTCATCTGTTAACAAGATGAATTCATGGGAAAGAATGTTCTATACTTACGTTTCTGTTGGGATTGTAAATGGAGTCATTCTATAATTCAAAAATGGACTTGAAATCTCAAGAAACTGGTCAGGCTTCTTTACTACTAATTCTAAAAAGAAAAAGGTAGTGTGATGTACTTTTTAAAAATTTTCCAAGATTATATGTAAAATTTGACATTTAATGCAGTACTGATTAGTTTAACTATTTACCCAGCAAACTTCAATAGAGTTAAATAGAAATGTACTACGATACATAAAGTTTTGTATTAAAAAGGACTTTATAGATCCTACCAATATGAGATTTCTTTAGTCTACTTCTCAGTTGCTTTCCAGATTTACAAGGTGAAACAATGAAGTCTCAAGGGAGAAAGCAGTGTCTCCTAGAGTTATTACTTGGCATTTGCTGCTATTTCATATACACAAAAGACTTTCTATAAAAGTCTTTTACTAAAAATGTGTTCTTTTAGTTAACCTCTACAACACAATTGCTCAGGACATGAAAAAAATGTGGACTAATACATGGAGGTTGTGGAAGAGCAGAAAATGTAACAAAGTAAAGGTCATAAGTAGAAAAGAAAGCAGTAGTCAAGAAAAATGTTGTGGGTATTCCTAAAGACGTCTGAAGCTGACGTAGAAGTAAATTCTCAATGGATATAGCACACAACCCATGCACTAACACGGTGAACATTGAAATTAAACATTAGGCATAATTATTTTAAATAAGCTCCTATAGCAGTGGAAAGGATGACCACAGGACGAAGAGAAGTGAGACTATGACACAGTGCACATGACTTCTCTGTGCTTGTTCTGTGATAACCTCTATACTGATCTCTCTCTCTCTCTCTGTTTCCTGTTAATTTCACTTTAAATATTAAATCCAATAGAGAGAAGAAAGACAATGATGTGGTGAGCCTCAAAGCCGGACACTGCGGTTATGGAATCCCATCAATCCCATCAATCCGTAGGTTTTCTTTCCCAGCTTACAATGGAGCTATCAAATTACACAGAATTACACAACAGTCAATATCAAAATCAGGAAGTAGCTGAATGTTCAGTATTTTTCCTTTCATTCAGCTATTCCTGATGTTCTGAATGAAGAACGGTTGTGTGGCTCTATGCATTTAACTAAAATATAGCATTCAGTAGTAAAAGATTTTCTTTCAAGCATCATGCGAATGCTGATCTTTGGTTGGAAAGACAGAAGAAGATAGGAAGGAAGGAGGGAAGGGAAGGAGGGAGGGAGGAAACTGGAAAGTTCTTGGAATCCAAAGCAACAGTTGGCACTTTGGTGGCACAAACAGCCCGTTGCAGAAACTCAAGGAATGTAAGGAAGTAACTGAAATAATCAAGCAGGAGGGAGAGAGGCAGACAAGTCTAATAAAAAAAAAAAAAGATGAACTGACCATTTCTCCTGTATATCTAAACCAGATATTTCTTTAATCTTTGTTCTTTCCTGTCCAGGATAAAAACATGTTGTGCTAGAAAATCTTTGCCACCAGCTGTACTGGTTGTATAAATGTAGGCAGAAAGCAAATGTGAGGAAAATTACATGGTTAACAGTTGTTATTTATATCTTAAAAACATGTAAATTATGGTTGGAAGTAGGAGGCAAGGAACAGGTAAATACTCCAATCTCTGTGGCTAATGCGGTTTTAGGATCCTGAGTACCAACGAGACTTACGTATTACCCTGTGACTGAGATATGGTTCCTCTCCCCTGCACTGAAGGATCAGCAACACTTGAATTGGTAGCAGAAGCCACAGCAAGCACCATCAATAAGGGTACAAGCCATGGTTCATGAGCCCAACCACTTAAAGCTTATTTATATGCTTCTCGGGGATGCCTTTAGTAAACTGGCACTAGGTATGTTCATCATGGCTTTGTCTTCATTGTTCATTCAGGGACAGGCCTGTGAACCCTAATGCAGTAACTTCTAGAATGTGATGACCTGTTACTGGATGGATACAATTAGAAGATACTGAGGTATTGGAAAAGACAAAGGAAGAAAATGCGAAAGCAAGGAAATGAACACAAAAAAGATGACAAAAAAAGCTGTTTTTGAACAAAGATAATTTAAACTTTTTGGAATGGGAAATATATATACACACATATACACATATACATATGTAAACCATATGTAAACATATGTAAACCATAGCACCACAATTCTCTATCACCCTTCATTAAAAATCGCAAGTATAAATTAGCTACGGAAAGGCCATATGTTTATGCTGAATTAATATAAACAAATTAAGTTATTCCTCTAAGCCATAATTTTTTAATTATTAGTTTTTCTTTTCTAATCCCCTCTCCTTCTGATTTTTCATTTATGGTCTTGCTCATTTCTTCTCTTGCCATCTTGGTCTCTCTTCCATTCAAACGTGGTGCTCATGGAAAAAGGAGTAAAAATGAAGACTTGTCGAGAAAATAATTGAAGGAGCGAAGAATTAGACATGGATTATGAGGAATTTAGAAATAAAAGGTGAGAATAAGAACAAGGTGGGAACAGTCTCCCTGCCCCATTCTCAACCTGTGTGAACCTGTGTATTTCTGAGCACAACTGCCATTCACTGTGGCTACATGACAACACTGACACAGGAACCAGCCCAGGGTAAAAGTCCTATTCCTATAGGAGTTTCAAACAGAAATCAGTCAATTCAAAGATTATGTCCTACAGGGCACTGTAGAATGATGCCCATGTTAGAAATTCACACCAGTGGTCTAACGTATATGCTACTTAACCTTCTATGTTACTTACTACCAACCACTTTTTTATCACAGTTATAATCACAATGCCATCACCCAAAGAATGGCCTTTATATATCTGGCCAGTTTAGACATGAAAACCAAACTGCTTGGCGTCTGAGATGTGCAGAATTAATCCTTTAAAGACATAAAATTCGGACATAAAATTAAATGAAGGTTTTAACTGTAATGTTGAGTTGTTTGCCTTGATATGTATCTCATTACAAATGAAACTATTAGAACTTCATAGAAATGTTAATAAGATTTTCAGACAATATGATTCATACCTTGAGCTTCATCTGTTATAACAGTTTCCTTTTTTTGACGAAGGAGTTTCCACGGAGGTACAGGGGGTAGTTTTGGTGGTGCTATAAGCGGGCAAGACCTGGTTCTTGTCACCAGCACAGGATGGCTACAGGTGTGGGAAAGCCCATATTCCCTAAGCTTCTCAGCAGAATCAGCCTAAAAGGTGGAAGGCAGATTTAAAAGGATTCTTGTATTTGCCTCATGCCCTTAAGATAATACTTTTCGTCATTATAAAAATACTATCACCACTAGAGAGACATAGCGGTAATAAGAAAAAAAATAACCACCCGTATTTCTACATCCCTTAACATAAGCACTATTACTCTTTGTATTTCTTTCCATCTTTTAAGTTATCTGGGGCCCCCTTTCCTTATTTACAAAATGAGAGACTAGAACCAGAAGCCACTTTTCAGTTCTAAGAGTTTAAGATTCTATGGGATTGCAGAAGTCTTAGTATATCAGTTTTGGTCCAAAATTAATCAACTACTATTTTTATAGGTTAAAGCTCTGATGCAGTCCTTAACATGTAAAGTCTTTGTCAGTTTGTTTTTTAAGCACCAGCAATTGCTACCTAGTGTTCACAAAAACCCACTGCCTTTAGGCGTCAGGTCCGTGAGGGTAAGCGGTTGCCTTGTCTACAGTGTCCTCAGGCTCCGCCCACACGAAATCCTCATGATCGCGCCTGACAATGGAGGCATTCACAGGACAGAGGGTAGAGGCTGCCCTGTGTCCTGCCAGATCAAGTCGTTTCCCAGGCAGATGCTTTCCATATTTGACGGTTCAGATCTCCTGAAGCCACTTGGCTTTGGAACAATTCAGAATAAGATTTAAGTAGAAATTCAGTTACTGACTGATGGCTGAAATATGCCATAAGTAATCAAAAAGTATGTGAAAGTTAAAGTAATGTACACTGTAGTCAAATTCTCATGTTCACGGTCTAAATGTTGAAACATTTAAAGTAAAATAAAATATTAACTACCTTAAAGTCAGTTTTGCCAGTAACTATTTTTCTTCCTAGTGATTTTGCATCATTGATTTCTATGCAAATAGCAATGTTTGAAAATGTAAATTTATAAAGCAGTCATTTAAATTGGGATCAGAAACCCACCTTTTAGCCTATTCTAAATTATTGCCTCAGCTACAACATGCCTTGCTGTTGGGGCTGTTTTTCTATAGCTCAAACTAGCTCAATCTATAGTTGAGGCACAAAATAGGCGGGGGTATCCCCGAGCTAGAACAGTTCTTCCTGAATCCAGAGATTAATTATGATGGTAATAATTAATAATTGTAAGAAAGAGTTAATCAGTGCATTATTAAGTCCAGTAGAGCCACTTAAAAGCATTATAAGTATGTGAAATAAAGAGGAAAGCACTTCAATGTTTTTGTGTTTTTTTTTTTAAAAAAAAGGCCTAATTTAAAGGAGAGGAAAATGCCACATCCCCTTTATCCCATCTGTGAATGTTAACAATTCACTGAAAAATTCAGAAACCCCTGGAATTATGCCTTAGAGTGGCTTAAAAATTTTTTTTCATAGATGCTATAAAGGCTAAGCCTTTTTTGTATAGATGCTATAAAGGCTAAACTTTAACTCTGTCAAATTTTAGAAGTTTCCCAACACCTGAAAGGAACCCTTCCCAATAAGAATTTATGGACGAATACATTGCTGTTATGCAATAAGTTAATGTCTCGGTATAGTAATAAAAATACATTACTGTAAAATTTACATTTAAATAATATCCAAAGTAGTATTTATAAGTTGAATAATTCCCAGATAGTTTACCGTTCAAAAATTCGGTCTACACATCTCAACTCCTTCTTACAATTGCAATCACAATTGTAGTCTGTTTGCTTTCTTTTTTGAGGTGCAGAGCATCAGAAAATAAAACTATTTAAGGCATTTAGAAAATGTAAGATATTGTGTCAAATAATTAAGTATGGTATTTTCACCTATTGTATTGTTTGAATAATCCACAAAAGTACTAGCTTGATGTAAGGTATGTAAGCCAGTTTCTCTTACTTCGTTTTATTTCCAACATACTACACGATACTTCTGAATGACATAAAGTAATGCTATTAATAATAGTTATAGTTTGATATCGAGAAACTTTGTTCAAGGGGCACAAATTTCCTTAGAGTAGAATTAGGGACAGAGAGAAATTTAGAATAGTGAAACATTCTAGTGAAATACTGAATAGGCCTTCAAGAAATCTTTTTGAATAATTCATTATGTAAGACAAACTAGAAGTTTCCTTGTCCATAAAACCCTTTCACTCCCTTACCCCATCCCACCTCAGACAATCTAAAAGTAGGATTTTGAGTAGATAGGGGAGGCTTTTTTAGAACTCCCAGCTCACCCATTTAAATAAAACTAAAACCACTTAGAAGATCCAGGAGAAAGAGGATGGGGGAAAATGTGGGGTAATTCTTAACACTTTGTTTCTTCCCAAGTTTTTTTTTCTTTTATTCTTGCATTCTTTACCAATTCTTTAAATAAAAGTATTGACTTTATTTTTACAGCCTGGTCTCATTGTCTTTGGGGTTAGAATTTTTTGCAATGTACTCCATTTAACAAAATTCCACTAGAACAGAACTTGTTTTCTGTAGATTCAGCTTGAAAATATTATATCATCTTTACATTCTGATTTTTACCAGGAGAATGTGTTCATCCTAATAAATAATGTAAAAGAATCAGTAGGAGACTGTAACGCTGTAGTCAATTCATTACAGCCTTGAAGTTCATTTCATTACTGTTATAGACACTGGGCTCATTTCTGAAACTCTGGGCCCTTTAAGTCATTTCCACCCCCAAAAGGAGGGTTTATAATACTCTGCACATCCTGGCTCTCTCCCACATCTCAAGCTGCCTCTAACACTTCTCCCTTTGCCATCTGTTCAACCTCTAGTAGTCCCTCGAACCCACTGGGTTCTCCTTCACCTTCAGACTTTCCCACATAAGCTTCCCTCTGCTTCAAGCACACTTTTTCCTATTTTCCAGGCTAACATCTTAAAGCCACTGCTTAAACATTTTTTTTCCCCCTTTAGGAAGACTTCCCTAGTCACCCACTGGAGAGAAAGATGTGTTTCTGCTGTGTGTCCAATACTCATTTATCCACTCCTTCATTAATTCATTTATTTGGTCACTCATTCAACTTTTTTTTATTTTAATGCTACATCTACCATGTTCCAGGCACTCTCCATCATGAGAGTCTTCTAACTTTATTACTGTTGTTGCTTATCTGCCTTTCTCATTGACTCTAAACTTTGTGGGGAGCGTCCTTATTAATCATGTTCACCGTGGTGTCCTCAGATCCCAGCTCACTGTTTAGGACATGTGGGGTAATTCAATTAATAAACAATTAATAAACATCTGTTGAATTAATGAATAAACATGAGAGTTTCTTTGTTTTTTCAATTAAAAATTTTGTGTTTACAGGTTAATTTTTCAGTAGAACAGCAAAAAGTTCAAGTGGATTATTTTGCACCTTCTTTGTGTAATGAAGATGTAAATTCTATCTTTATATTTTTCAGTTTTAAAAAGTGTTTAAGTACTTCCCATACGTGAGGCCAGGACACTCCATAAAGCATGGCTCATGTTCTTTTGTAGTCTATGATGTTAGACTACTGGAATATCTAAGACAACACCTAGGCCAAGGCTGGGTAAGGAGATTAAAAAAAAATCAGGGCTGACACAGGCAGCTGAAATCCTAACTCGGAAGACTCGGAAGCCGGGGAAGCACACTAGGATTTAACCATGGCTAAAGGTAAATAACTTTGAAATAAAAACAGACACATTGCCCCTTTCTCTACTTTCATAATGGCACATTATGTTCTGTTGTCTTGACAATATTACCCTTGTTATATTACAGATTGTCACAGGAAGGAATGCTTCCTATCTAAAAAGAAAGGAGGAGGAGGAAAAGGAGGAAGAGGAAGGAGGGAGGGAGGAGGGAAGGGAGGGAGGGAGGAAGGAAGGAAGGGAGGGAGGAAGGAAGGGAGGGAGGAAGGAAGGAAGGGAGGGAGGAAGGAAGGAAGGAAGGAAGGGAGGGAGGGAGGGATGGAGGAAGGAAAGAAGGAAGGGAGGAAGGAGGGAAAGAAGGGAGGGAGGGAGGAAGGGAGGGAGGAAGGGAGGAAGGGAGGGAGGGAAGAAGGAGGGAATGAAGGGAGGGAGGGAGGAGGGAAGGAAGGAAGAGAGGGAGGAAGGAAGGAAGGCAGGGACCAAGGGAAGGAAGGAAAGGAGGGAGGGAGGAAGGGAGGGAGGGATGGAGTAGGAAGAAAGGAAGGGAGGGAGGAAGGAAGGAGGGAAGGAAGGGAGGAAGGAAGGAGGGAAGGAATGCAGGGAAGGAGGGAAGGAAGGGAGGGAGGGAGGGTGGAAGGGAGGGAGGAAGGAAAGGAGGGAGGGAGGGAGGAGGGAAGGAAGGGAAGGAGGGAGGAGGGAAGGAAGGAAGAGAGGGGGGAAGGAAGGAAGAGAGGGAGGAAGGAAGGAAGAGAGGGAGGAAGGAAGGAAGGCAGGGACCAAGGGAAGGAAGGAAAGGAGGGAGGGAGGAAGGGAGGGAGGGATGGAGTAGGAAGAAAGGAAGGGAGGGAGGAAGGAAGGAGGGAAGGAAGGGAGGAAGGAAGGAGGGAAGGAATGCAGGGAAGGAGGGAAGGAAGGGAGGGAGGGAGGGAGGGTGGAAGGGAGGGAGGAAGGAAAGGAGGGAGGGAGGGAGGAGGGAAGGAAGGGAGGAAGGAATGAGGGAAGGAAGGGAGGGAGGAAGGGAGGGAGGGAGGGAGGAAGGAAGGGAGGGAGGGAGGAAGGAAGGGAGGAAGGAGGGAAGGAAGGGAGGAAGGGAGGGAAGGAGGAAGGGAGGGAGGAAGGAAGGGACGAGGAAGGGAGGGAGGGAGCAAGGAGTGAAGTAAGGGAGGGAGGAGGGAAGGAAGGGAGGGAGGGAGGAAGGGAGGGAGGAAGGATGGAAGGGAGGGAGGGAGGAAGGAAGCAAGGGAGGGAGGAACGAGGGAGGGAATGGAGAAAAGGAGGGAGGGTGGAAGGGAGGGAGAGAGGGAGGGAGGGAGGAAGGAAGGGAGGGAGGAAACAAGGGAGCGAGGGAGGAAGGGAGGGAGGAAGGGACGGAGGAGGGAAGGAAGGGAGCGAGGGAGGAAGGATGGGAGGGAGGGAGGGAGGAAGGAAGGGAGGAAGGAAGGAAAGGAGGGAGGGAGGGAAGGAAGGGAGGAAGGGAGGGAGGAAGGATGGAAGGGAGGGAGGAAGGAAGGAAGGGAGGGAGGAACGAGGCAAGGAATGGAGGAAAGGAGGGAGGGTGGAAGGGAGGGAGGGAGTGAGGGAGGGAGGAAGGAAGGGAGGGAGGGAGGAGGGAAGGAAGGGAGGAAGGAGGGAATCGAGGGAGGAAGGAAGGAAGGGAGGGAGGAAGGAATGGAGGGTGGGAGGAAGGGAGGAAGGAAGGAAGGAAGGAAATGAGGGAGGGAGGAAGCAGGGAAGGGAGAGAGGGAGGAAGGGAGGGAGGGAGGAAGGGGGAGAGGAAGGAGAGAAGCAAGGGAGGAAGGGAGGGAGGAAGGAAGGGAGGGAGGGAAGAAGGAAGGGAGGGAGGGAAGAAGGAAGGGAGGGAGGGAGGAAGGAAGGAATGGAGGGAGGGAGGAAGGGAGGGAGGAAGGAAGGAATGGAGGGAGGGAGGAAGGGAGGAAGGAAGGAAGACAGGATGTGAGGGAGGGAGGAAGCAAGGAAGGGAGGGAGGGAGGGAGGGAGGAAGGGGGGAAGGAAGGGAGGAAGGAGGGAAGCAAGGGAGGAAGGGAGGGAGGGAGGAAGGGAGGAAGGAAGGGAGGAAGGGAGGGAGGGAGGGAGGAGGGAAGGAAGGCAGGGAGGGGTGAAGGGAGGAAGGAAGGAAGGGAGGGAAGGAAGGAAGGAAGGGAGGAAAGGAAGGGAGGGATGGAGGAAGGGAGTAAGGGTGGGAGGTAGGAAGGGAGGGAGGGAGGGCGGGAGGAAGAGAGGGTGAAACGGAGGGAGGAAGGAAGGAAGGAAGGAAATGAGGGAGGGAGGAAGCAGGGAAGGAAGGGAGGGAGGGAGGAAGGAAGGGAGGGAGGAAGAAAGGGAGGGTGGAGCGAAGGAAGGGGGAAGGAAGGGAGCGAGGAAGGGAGGAAGTGAGGGAGGCAGGAAGGATGGAAGGAAGGAAAGGAGGGAGGGAGGAAGGGAGGGAGGGAGGAAGGAAGGGAGGGAGGGAGGAAGGAAGGGAGGGAGGGAGGAAGGGAGGGAGGAAGCAAGGAAGGGGGAAGGAAAGGAAGGAAGGGAAGAAGAAGGAATGATAACACTATGCCCCTTGGGCAGATCATCCAGAAGATAAATGTAATGCACACAGTAAAGTGCAGTAATCAGAGAATTGAAACTGTAAACATTTCAACCAAATTTCCATTCAAGTTTTACTACTCAGCTATTTCTAACTAAACAAATAATTATATCCGTGTCTTCTCATACTTTGATGTAGTGATTTCAGAACATATAAAATTCTAGCAATAAAGTGTTGGATGTCTAAAAGTTCCCCAAAGTGTTAGGAATCAATACAAATACAATAGGCTGTTTTTTAAGTAGACTGAAGAGTAATCTGGCTTTACTCTTTAAAAGGGAAGGAGAAAAATAATTTTTATGTCCCAGAACCAAAGATTACTTAAAAAATTATGGCAAACCAATGCATCCCATGTAACTATTAAATATTATGTTGTCAAATATTTCACATCATGGGAAAATGTTAATGATACAGTGTCAAGTGAAAAAGCTGGTTTCTAAACAGAAAGTAAAATAGAATTCCCTTGAGTAAAAACGTTTATACACATGTACACATAGAAAATATGCAGACAAGAAAAACAGTCAAAGTGTATACGCCAAAATGTTAATAGTGTCTATGACTAGGTGTTTATACTATGAATAGTTTAATTTTATTATCTTTGTCCATATTTTCTAAGTTTTCTATAAGTTGTTAGATTTATAAGAAAAAAGCAATTAACATTTTTGTGTGTATTACTTTAAGATACAAGGAGCTCATAGCAGTGGTTTACTAGCCCTCAATATGCATTTATTTAAGTTGTCTTAGGTTAAGAAAATATGTATGACCTGTTTATAGAAAGATGATTTATTATTACTTAGGAATGGCTTACATACTTCTCACTGAAATATATAATTTGATGCCTTTTGTTTACAATGAAAGGAATTGATAAAAATATATGAGACTACATCCTTTTTTTTTTTTTTTTTTTTTTTGTAGTTAAAACTATTGCAGCCATCTAAGAAAATTTTGGATGTTCCAGGTCCTTGTACCTAAGTGCCTAATTATAGAGATAACAGGACTGAAATTCAGGAATGAAATTTTGATTAAATTCTGATATACCTTTTACTACAACACACACACACACCATAAATTATACTGAATTTCTTGGCCTTGAGTACTTACCATCTTCTCTAATAAAAAGATCTTCTTTTCAAACAAATAGAGAGGTGTAAAGGTAGCATATACAACTATCTGAGGGGACTGTATTGCTGAAGAACCTGTAAAACCAAACACATATTGCGTCATGGAAATTCTAGACAAAATGGAACTGGCAGGTCTTAGTAGACTGTTCAGATTCCTTAATGAACTTATCTTTGTTGAAGAAATATAGGTAAATGACTCTGCATGCATATAATAAATGTTAAATCTCAAATCTACATCTATTTATAGAATGTCTCATCAGTTTTACCTTCACAATAGTACCATATAATTCATTAAGAAATCATTTTACTTCGTTGTAAAACACTTATTACATAAACTCACTCTAGCTATCTGTCAATGTAACTTAGCTTTCATAGAATCTTTATTTTGAATTTAAGGAATTCTGAGAGTTTCTATGTCATTTCAAGTAGAAAGAAAACATAAATAAATTAATCCTCCCATGAAGAATGGAAACTAAGAAGGTAACTTAGTTTGGAATGTTTAATGCCTGTAGATTTGCTCCTGAACATCAATATTTATTCATGTGTTCCTTAATACCCTGAAATTACCCCATTTGATTCATGATGCTTTTGTTCTTTAAAGGTTCTGGCCAAAATAATAGAATTTATTTTCCTCTATTGTTTTTATTTTTAATTAAAAGGTTTTGACTTATTCCTTTAAAATTCACACACTTAACAAAAACAGAAATATAGATCAATGGAACAGGATAGAAAGCCCAGAGATAAACCCACGCACATATGGTCACCTTATCTTTGACAAAGGAGGCAAGAATATACAGTGGAGAAAAGACAGCCTCTTCAATAAGTGGTGCTGGGAAAACTGGACAGGTACATGTAAAAGAATGAGATTAGAACACTCAACACCGTACACAAAAATAAACTCAAAATGGATTAAAGACCTAAATGTAAGGCCAGACACTATCAAACTCTTAGAGGAAAACATAGGCAGAACACTCTATGACATAAATCACAGCAAGAACCTTTTTGACTCACCTCCCAGAGAAATGGAAATAAAAATAAACAAATGGGACCTAATGAAACTTCAAAACTTTTGCACAGCAAAGGAAACCATAAACAAGACCAAAAGACAACCCTCAGAATGGGAGAAAATATTTGCAAATGAAGCAACTGACAAAGGATTAATCTGCAAAATTTACAAGCAGCTCATGCAGCTCAATATGAAAAAAACAAACAGCCCAATCCGAAAATGGGCAGAAGACCTCAATAGACATTTCTCCAAAGAAGATATACAGACTGCCAAAAAACACATGAAAGAATGCTCAACATCATTAATCATTAGAGAAATGCAAACCAAAACTACAATGAAATATCATCTCACACCAGTCAGAATGGCCATCATCAAAAAATCTAGAAACAATAAATGCTGGAGAGGGTGTGGAGAAAAGGCAACCCTCTTGCACTGTTGGTGGGAACGTAAATTGATACAGCCACTGTGGAGAACAGTATAGAGGTTCCTTAAAAAACTACAAATAGCCCCCAAACAGGCTGGAGTGAGCGGAGCGGCAACGCGGCGGCGGCTCCCTCCCAACCTCCCCCTCCCCTCCCCTCACTCCCCTTCCCCTTCCCCACCCCGCCCCGCCGGGAAAACGCGAGCCGTCGCCTCGCTCCCCAAACCGCCGCCTGCCCTCGGCCAACCGCCCCCAACGGCCGCCCGCGCACGGCTCGCCGGGCCCCCTCGCTCCTCCCCTCAGGCCCCCAGAGCGCTCCCCTCCCGCCGCCTCGCACTAAAAAAAAAAAAAAAAAAAAAAAAAACTACAAATAGAACTACCAAATGACCCAGCAATCCCACTACTGGGCATATACCCTGAGAAAACCATAATTCAAAAAGAGTCATGTACCAAAATGTTTATTGCAGCTCTATTTACAATAGCCAGGACATGGAAGCAACCTAAGTGTCCACTGACAGATGAATGGATAAAGAAGATGTGGCACATATATACAATGGAATATTACTCAGCCATAAAAAGAAATAAAATTGAGTTATTTGTAATGAGGTAGATGGACCTAGAGTCTGTCATACAGAGTGAAGTAAGTCAGAAAGAGAAAAATACCGTATGCTAACACATATATATGGAATCTAAGGAAAAAAATAATAAAGGTCATGAAGAACCTAGGAGTAAGACGGGAATAAAGACACAGACCTACTAGAGAATGGACTTGAGGACACGGGGAGGGGGAAGGGTAAGCTGTGACAAAGTGAGAGAGTGGCATGGACATATATACACTATCAAATGTAAAATAGATAGCTAGTGGGAAGCAGCCACATAGCACAGGGAGGTCGGCTCGGTGCTTTGTGACCACCTAGAGGGGTGGGATAGGGAGGGTGCGAGGGAGGGAGACGCAAGAGGGAAGAGATATGGGAACATATATATATGTATACCTGATTCACTTTGTTATAAAGCAGAAACTAACACACCATCGTAAAGCAATTATACCCCAATAAAGATGTTAAAAAAAAATTCACGCACTTACATTTCACTGCACTAGATAATATGTTTATTGAAGAATAGTATCTTTAGAACCGCAATATATAAATTAGATGTTAACCCTGGATCACTCTAAAATGGATTAAGATGTGAACTATGCCCAACTTGTAAAAATATGTTTTTACATTTAAAAAGTAAATTTTGTATATGTAGGGGAGCAAAATTTGTCACCTTAAAATGTGTCTCTCTGTCATGAGGATTATTTTGGGCTTTTTTTTTTTTTTTTTTAAGAACAGAGTACTCAGGAATTCTTCCTTTTTACCTCCCCCTTAACTGCCTAAAAGAATTCAGATAAAGGGCCTGGTCCAGGAAAAGCACTACCACCAGAGATACCTACAAAGAATATGGGCTAAGTGTGGTAGGGCAGGGCCTAGAGACAAGAGTCATCTCTGTGTCCCACTGCCTCTGCATGGTAGAGCCAACATGTGTTTACCAAACATTTGCTTTTCAATCTCCAGGTGAATTGCCTTCCTCCCTTTTGAAGTCACAAACCCCCGACCCCCTTTTCTTTCTCTCAGATGGTAGATAAGCCTCAATTGCCTAACTTGTCCTTGGGTTTCATTTTTCTTACGAGGCCTCATACGTACATAATTATTATTCTTTTTCTTCTGTTAATCTGTCTCATGTCAATTTAATTCTCACACCAGCTAGAAGAACCTGGAGAGAGTAGAGGGAAATTTTTTCCTTCTCTAACATATTTTTCATGCAGCAGAGATCTGAACCCAGGCAATTTTATTCCACAGCCCAAACTTTGAACCACATTCTGTATCTAGAGGTTGACTTAACTATGAGTTTGGTAGAAAAAGAGGCTTTGTTACCATCATTTTCACAAAGAAAGAAACTCAGAGAAAGGTTTAGCCATTCTAACAAACATGAATAATTATCAGTAACTTTGGGACTGTTATGTCATCCAGTATCAACAAAGATTACTTAAGGCATCACTATAAGAAAACAAGTTTTTGTATAAAATTAAAAATATAATGACTAGTGTTTGTATTTTCTCTACCAAACCACCAGACATGTTTCTGTAAAAATACAAAGCCAGAACTATGAAAATGCTCTCACGAAAAAACACAGTAATGTATTAAGAAAGAAGACAAAATGAAAAAAAAAACTAGATAAAGCATAGTGCCGGAGGTAAATGGACATGTTTTCATGTAAAGAAGGATGAACTGAGAATTATGATATACACTCTGGAAGCACCAAGATAGATGACCCAATGTTAGGACTATAAAGTTTAAAAAATATATTTTATATATCAACATATATATAAAATTTACACAGAGGAGGACATATATTAATACATATTAATATATAATTATATATTTTATAATAAAAATATGTCTACTAACATATAATATATATTTTTATTAGTATTATATATCCTCCTTCATGTAAACACTTCTGTGACTGTTGTACCATAAGAACTTGGATAACATTGTCTCATATGTAGGATCTTGCTCTGTTATGCATAACATCTGAGGGCCTAACAATTGTGGGCAACCTTGAAAAGCTTATTTAGACATGTCTAAACAGGAAATACATTTCTATGCTCCAGTGTTTTCCAGCATTTTAAGAAATAAGTACAATAATTATTATTCTAGGAGACTGAGAACTTACAATCTGACAGAGACTGTAGAGAATATTGTACGTCTGATGAGGGCCTTGAACCATGAAGAGACCATTTGGATTTTTCCTTTTCTTTTTCCTTCTCTCCATCTTTACTCCTTTTCTTTCCAAGGTCTTTTGCATCAGCTTTCTCCAACATATTAAAAAAAATGTAATAAATCTTTTAACTACAAAACCTCAATGTATGTCGCTTATTAAGTCATTGTGTTGCAAAGAAAGTTAAATAGTAGTATTTAACTTATTTAAGTGTAAAACAATAGCCATAAATTTCCCCAAGTACTACTCACCTCAAATTAGTAACATCAAAATAAAGCAAATGGAAACTTTGAAAATTGACATGTATTGTGAAAGACATGCAGCATTATTTATTATCGACTACACATAATTTTATGTTAAATGTAGATGATCAGTTGAATATAATTTATTCATATAAAATCATGGTGTCAGGCTGATTTTCTCATTTAAAAAAGAAAAACCAGCAAAGAAAGTGCTTAAAGTTGAGTCCTAAATGTGGAGCCCTCTTAGATCTTCTTTACTTGGGGCTTGCATTTCAAGAAACACAGCTTTCTGCCTCCAGAATATCTTCTGGTGGAAACTGGCTACTAACCAACGTCCACAAACCAACATCTGATTGTCCACATGTTGTGTGTAGTAAAACCCAGTACCCAGAACCGTCCACCATTTGAATTTCCATTCACATTTACATTTCTATGAAACATGTTCTCCTTCAACTTACCCCTAAGCTTTTTTATTTCCTAATAAATCCCTTCCAATTCTAAAACAGAAATTTCAAATTTCTGCCATTCATTCTTTCATCATTTGCTAAACTTGTAATCACCATTGATCAGGTTGTTTGTTTTTTTTAAAATCTGCATAAATGAAAACTATAACATTAACAACTTGTACTGCTCCTTAGCTTCTAAAGTAAATCTATCTCATAGCTTTTATAGTAGATTTAACATCTATGTTAGATACAAAGGCAAAGATAACTATAACTTTAAGTGTAGGATGAGATATTTTATTGGGAAACAAGTACAAAACACAGATTATTAGAATTTTATTTTGTGGCTTTTCTATAAATATTTGACTTAAAACTAATTACAGGTAATAATATATGACTTCATGTATGATTTTAAAATGGGGTTTTAAAAGCCTTTAAATGCCTATTCAGAATTCATAATTTAAAATATATAATATATATATAATAAAAATTATAAATAGAAAAACACACTTTTCAAATAGAAATTTGGAAAGTATGCAGAAATGTTTACCAAAATGTGTTTTTGCCAGTACCATGAGTAAATCTGTTGCTCCTCTGTCACCTCATTTCACCCATCTGGCCAACCCCTCTGAATAAAAGTAGCAGCTGAGTCCTACTGGACATGGCCTTCCTCTAGTTCTGCAAGCTTCTGCCACATCTATTTTAAATAACAACGAGAACCTTCATCTCCACCTCCACTTCACTCTTAGCTCATAGAGAATAGAAGCCTTTTGTCAGAAACCCTCAGCTTCTCCCTATCAAACCCATTCATCCACTGACATGTGCATCTGTCCTCTCCCATGCCCTGTGCCCACCCGTTAAGATGGAGGAGACTTTGCTCCCTGGTTTGGTCCAATCCCTTCACCTGGGCTCTCTGGAAACTTACACTATGGCTGTCATCTCAACTGCATCTTCCCAATCACTTAAAAATACTTCTTCATCAGGTAAAAATTTAAATATCTTTCACGGGTCCCCTACATTCCCTGTCAGCTTCCACTTTGTCGCTCTCCTGTTCTTCACAGACAAACTCCTAACAGGGGTGTTTATAAATTATCTTACTTCCCACTTATTTCTTAACCTCTCCAACGTGTCTTCCACTCCCATCACTTACCAGTGCCCAGTGACCTCCATATCACAAAATCCAGCAGAGAAACTTGAATTCTCCTCATATTTCAACTCTCAATACTACTTGACACAATCTCCCTGATTCTTAAAGCACTCTTTTCCTTTGACTTCAGTAGCAACATGCTCTGCTGGTCTTCTTCCTGTTTCTCTGGTCATGCTTTAACCTCTTTTGCCAGCTCATTATTTGGTACCCAGTTCTCAGATATTTAGCTTCTTTAAGGCTGAGTCTTAAGCTTCTTAGTCTTCTCACTTTACGCCATCTCCTTGGGAATATCATTCATTGTTTAATTTGGCATGCATTTGTCAATGATTCCCAAAAGTATATCACCAGCCTGGAACTCCTGACATGAAAGTACACTTGATTTCTTAAAGGCACTTCAAATTCAATATGTTCTGAGTCATTCTGTGATCTCTCCTCATAAAGCCGTTCCTCTTTTGGCATTACGCCTCTCAATAAAAGGTACTACCATCTATCCAGTTTTGGAAGTCAGAATTCTACACATCATCTTTGCCACATTCTGCCATTTTTTACATTTTAAATATCTCTCAATCATTTACTTTATCTGCCTCTCCACTATGACTGTCCTATTACCCTATGCCAAGCTACTATTGTCTCTGAACTGAGCTGATGCAAAGGTCTCCAAATTGTTTTTTCTGAGCTGATGCAAAGGTCTCCAAATTGTTTTTTCTATGTCCACTCATGTCACTGACTCTCCACCCCCATGCGCACACCAAGTTATTTTCTTCTCAGAGAACCAGAATATCCTTTTGAAAATGTGAAACAGATCATGGCTCAACCCTAAACTCTTCATTAGCCGTCAATTGCTCCTTGGTAAAGATCAATCATCTTAACATGATCTGGAGGATTTGCAATGATCGCTCTCCTATCTACTTCTCCAGGCTCTTCTTAAGCCACTTTATTCCACACATCCTCTCCTCCAGCTAAACATATCTTCTACCAGGTATTCCAAATCATTGTCATTCCTGCTACTTCTTCATAATATTTATATCTGCTGTCTCCTCTATCTAGAATGCTCTTCCCTTCTCAGTCCTTAATCTTCCTCCAGATATCTCTATCATCTTTGCAAACACAGCTCAAAATTCCTTAGGGAATTCTTCCTTGATGCCCCAGACTAGGTCTTTCATATGAACTAAAGTTTCCTGTATTTCCCTTCAAGACTCATGTATTAGTATGTATTTATGATTTTTAAAATTAATGTTAGTCCCACTCACTAGACCTTAGTTCTAGGAAGTGAGTTCCACACCTGATTTTGTTCATCAAGTTATCACTAATTCCTAGAACACTTACCGATATTCTCAGCAAGTAGTATATTGAATGGATTGTTAAATGGAGGGCTGGATAGACAGAAGTTAACTTGTGATACATGAGAAAGGGATTCCAGGGTCAAATTAATTTAGGATACACTGGGTAAAACAAATTTAATCTGGCTTTTTTTTTGCTTTCTTTTATAAACTAATGCACATTAGATCATTTTAAATGGCACTGATGATAGGCAGATATCACACACACAATTTTTTTGTATATTTTTGAGAAACATTTACAGTAATTATTTCTGGGCAGTATATGGTTAGAAATGCTGGTTGATAAGATCTAGATAAGGACAAAATATCAATATCTTATAAAACATAAACATTTGAAAGATCATTATAGATGCTATCATAGTACACAAAAAAGCTGAGTATCTTCTAGTATATTTAACTCTACTATACAAGCATTATTGTTCATATGTATGGCTATATGAAATATTTTAGAAAACATAAAATAAATAATGATTAAATATATTTCCCACTTAAGAAGAAATGCTCCTACACTCTGTAAAATAACTCGAAAAATTTTTTCCAGATTTTAACTTTCACCTTACAATAACCTGCAAATCATAATCTAATCTGTATCCATTTCACACTTCCTGAAAAGGAAAACAGGACAATTTTTCTCCTTTGGTATTCTGGTCCATTCCACTCTACATATAACATATAAGAAAGATGTGTTTAAGGGAAATTGAAAACTTAATGTGTTTTTCTATATTAATAATATATTAATTATCATCAAAATATATAATTGCCTTTGATATTTAAGGAGAGCAAAATATAGTAGAATAATTAACATATGGTAAACACCATTGCAAGTTCTAATATCTTGGAAAGAAAGGACCTTAATTACATGACTGTTTCCACAACACTTAATAAATATAATGACAATAAATAATCATTAAATTAAGCAATGACTAAACTATAAAGTGTTTATATATAATACCCATATTGAATAACATCATGATATAGAATGTCTTACCCTTTAAAACTCTGTCACTTTTCTCAGGTAATTTTAGTGTTGTTGCTAAACCTTCCGGTTTGAATTCCTTGCCATCTTTCATTTCTTTGCCATCTTTCACTTCTTTCCCATCCTTCATGTCTTTTCCTTGTTCTTTTAATTTGGCATCTACGTCTGTTGTTTTGCTTTCAGAGCTGGACTCATCTGACAGCTTAAACTCGGGCAATATTTCTCTCAAGAGCTCCCAAACTTTGTCCATATATCCTGGGCTTAGGTAAAAAACAACGTTAATTTCCAAATTAAGCATTTTATTCCACATCAATAAATTGCTGACAGAAAAAAATTAACTTGCTACTTCAAAAAACCAATTACAATAGTTACTTCACATGTTAGTTAAAAACACCATTATGTGCTTATTTATTCAACAAGCTTTGATTGAGTGCCTACTCTGTGGTGGGCTTTGCTGATGCAAGGAGACCAAACACAGAGTTCCAATTAAAGATGGTGATGTAGGAAGATTCTGAACTCACCTCTACCTATGGACACAACAAATCTACAGCTACATACAGAACAATTTCCTCTGAAAATAATAAAAAAAAATAGGTGAGGAATTCCTTCATATCTGGCAAATGAGAAAAAAAACCATAGTGAAGTGGCTAGGTGAGACACAGTCTTGCCATAAACCTCACACAGTGAGGGCACACACAGTTTGGAGGGAGCTCACATCCCTAAGCTTTTCCCTGAAGAATGAAGAGTTTGAACCCCACATAATGGCACCCCAACTTTTAAGACCTGCAGATCAGAGACAAGCTCCCAAAACATCTAGTTTTGAAAGCCAGCAGGGCTTGCATCCATGAGGCCCACAAGGCTATATAGCAAACTCAGAAAGAGTTCTTAAAGAGCTCTCACGGACTCACCCATCCCAGGACTCACCCATAGAAGAGCACCCAGTAGGGGACTTTAATATCCCACTTTCACCAATGAATAGATCATCCAGACAGAAAATCAATGAGAAAACACTGGCCTTGGGACTTCCCTGGCAGCCCAGTGGTTAATACTTGGTGCTTCCGCTGCGGGGGGAGTGAGTTTGATCCCTGGTCAGGGAACTAAGGTCCCACATGTCACATGGCATGGCCAAAAAAAAAAAAAAAAAAAAGTTAAAAAAAAAAAAAAGAAAACATTGGCCTTGAATGACACATTAAATAGGATGGACTTAGACACATATAGAACATTCCACCCAATAGCAACAGAATACACATTTTTCTCAAATGTACATGGAACATTCTCCAGGATAGATCATGTGTTAAGTCACAAAACAACTCAATGAGATCAAGGAAACTGAAATCATACCATGCATCTTTTCCAACCACAACTGTATGAAACTAGAAATTAATTACAAGAAGAAAACTGGGAAATTCACATCTATGTGTAGATTAAACTATATGCTACTGACCAACCAACCGGTCAAAGAAGAAATTTAAAAAATGCTTTGCGATAAATAAAAATGGAAGTACAACATAACAAAAATACAACAGATACAACGACAACAAACAAATACAACAAAGCAAAGATAGTTCTAAGAAGTAGTTCTGTGAGAGTTCGTAGCAATACATGTCTACATTAAGAAATACAATCTCAAATAAACTACCTAACTTTACACCTAAAAGAAATAGAAAAAAAAAGAACAAATGAAGCCTAAAGTTAGTAGAAGGAAGGTAATAACAAACATCAGAGTGGAAATAAATGAGAGAGACTAAAAGGACAATAGAAAAGATCAAAGAAATTAAGAACTGGTTTTTTGAAAAGATAAACAAAATTGACAAACCTTTAGACTCACCAACAAAAAAAGAGAGAATACTCAAAGAAAATCAGAAATGAAACAGACACATTGTAATTAATACCACAAAATACAAAGGATCATAAGAGACTACTATAAACAAATATACAAAACAAACTGGACAACCTAAAAGAAATGGATAAATTCCTAGAAACATATGATTTACCAAGACAAAGAAATAGAAAATCTGAATGGACTGATTACTAGTAATCAAAAACTTCCCAACAATGAAAAGTCCAGAATCAGAGAGCTTCACTGGTGAATTCTACCAAACATTTAAAGGAGAATTAATACCAATACTTCTCAAATTCTTTCAAAAAAGAGAAGACAGGGGAGAATGTCTAAACTCATTTAATGAAGCCGGCATTACCCTGATATCAAAATCAGACAAGGATATCACAAGAAAAGAGAACTACAGATCAAAATCCTTGATGAACATAGATGCAAAAAATTCACAACAGAATGTTAGGAAACAGAATTCAACAATACATTAAAAGGATCACACACCATGATCAAGTGAGATTTATTCCTGGGGTGCAAGAATGATTCAACATGCAGAAATCAATCAGTGTAATACATCACAGTAAAAAAAATGAAGGACAAAAATCATATGGTCATCTCAATAGATGCAGAAAACCATTTGACAAATTCAACATCCATTTATGATAAAAATGCTCAACAAAATGGGGTTAGAGGGAACACACCTCAATATAATAAAAGACATATATGACATGCCAACAGCTAACATCATACTTAATGGTGAAAAGCTGAAAGCTTTTCTCTAAGATCAGGAACAAGATAAGGATGCCCACTCTCACCACTTTTATTCAGCACAGTATTGGAAGTCTAGCCAGAGCAATAAGGCAAGAAACGGTAATAAAAGGCTTTTAAATCAGAAAGGAAGAAGGAAAACAGTCATATTTACAGATGACATAATATTATATATAGAAAACCCTAAGAAACTCCACCCAAAAGCTGTTAGAATAAACAAATTCAGTATAGTTGTAGGATACAAAATCAATATACAGAAATCTTTTGCATTCTATACACTAATAATGAACTATCTAAAAGAGAAATTAGGAAAACAATCTCATATACAACTGCAGCAAAAAGACCTAGGAATAAACTTAACCAAGGAGGTGAAAGACCTGTACACTGAAAACTATGATATTAATGAGAGAAATTAAAGAAGACACAAATAAATGAAAGATATACATGGCTTATGGACTGGAAGAATTAATATTGTTAAAATGTCCATACTACCAAAAGCAATCTACATATTCAATGCAATCCCTATCAAAATTCCAATGATAATTTTCACAGAAGTAGAATAAACAATCCTAAAATTTGTATGGAATCACAGAAGATCCTGATTAGCCAAAGTAATCTTGAGAAAGAAGAATAGAGCTGGAGGCATCACACTTCCTGATTTCAAACTGTAATACAAAGCCATAGTAGTCAAAAGAGGATGATATTGGCATAAAAGCAGACACATAGATCAATGGAATAGAATAGAGAAGCCAGAAATAAACCCATGCATATATGGTCAATTAATTTATGACAAAGGAGCCAAGAATATAATGGGGAAAAGTACATTCTCTTCAATAAATGGTGCTGAGAAAACTGGACAGTCACATGCAAAAGAATAAAACTTGACCGTTGTTATACTATACACAAAAATTAACTCCAAATGGATTAAAGGCTTAAAAGTGAGACCTGAAACCATAAAACTCCTAGAAGAAAGCATAGATGTTAAGCTCCTTGACATCAGTCTTTGTGATAATTTTTTGGACTTGACACCAAAAGCAAAGACAACAAAAGTAAAAATAAACAGGTGGACTATATCAAACTAAAAAGCTTCTGCAAAAAAACAAAACAAAACAAACCTACAACAAAATGAAGAGACATCCTACTGAATGGAAGAAAATATTTGCAAATTATATATCTAATACAGGGTTAATATCAAAATATAAAAAGAACTAATTTAACTCAATAAAATGACCATCCAATTAATAAATGGGCAGAGGATCTGAATAGACATATTTCCAAAGAACATATACAGATGGCCAACAGGTACAATGAAACGTGCTAAACATCACTAATGATCAGGTAAATGTAAATCAAAACCACAATGAGTTATCACCTCACACCTGTTGTAATGGCTATCATCAAAAAGACAAGAAATGACAAGTGTTGGCAAGGATGTGGAGAAAAGGGCACTTTCATTCACTGTTGGTGGGAATGTAAATTGGTGCAGCCAGTATGAAGTTTCTTCAAAAAATTAAAAATAAAACTATTGTATAATCCTGCAATTCCACTTCTGGGTATTTATCCATAGGAAAGGAAAACACTAACTCAAAAAAACAGATGCACTCCCATGTTCACTGCAGTATTATTTACAATAGCTAAGACATAGAATCAACGTATGTATCTACGGATGGATGAATGAATAAAGAAAGTGTGGTATTCATATACACAATGAAAGATTGTTCAGACACAAAACATGAAGGAAATCTTGCCATTTGCAACAATGTGGATGGACTTCAAGGACATTATGCTAAGTGAAATAAGTCAGAGAGAGAAAGACAAATATTGTATGATCTCACTTATATACAGAATCTAAAAACAAACAGCAAAACAAACAAAAATGAACTCACTGATATAGAGAACAGATTAGTGGTTGCCAGAGGCAAGGGGTAGGATTTGGGCAAAATGGTGAAGGTGTTCAAAAGGTACAAATTTCCAGTTATACAATAAATGAGTCATGGGGTGGTAATGTACAGCATGGTGACTGTAGTTAACAATACTGTACTGTATATTTGAAAGTTGCTAAGAGAGTAGGTCTTAAAAGTTCTCATCACAAGAAAAAGAAAGATAGCCATGTGTGGTGCTGGGTGTTAACTAGATTTGTGTTGACCATTTCTCAATATATGCAAATATTAATTATTATGTTGTACACCTGAAACTAATATATTGTTATATGTCAATTACATCTCAATAAAAATAAATAAACAAGCAAAGAAACCAAAATAAACGAAGAGACCAAACATATGGCCCTAGTCTCAAGGCTCACTCAGTCTGGGAGGGGAGAGAGGCATGTCACACACATGACACGGAAAGAATATGTATTTGAGCATCTGTTAAGTGCCAGGCACTTTCCTATATGTTATCATCTAGATAAATGGTCTCTATGTTACTTCTCTGTGGAATTTAACAATATTTTTACTTTCTCTAATCTCTTTCCTGAGGCTTCTACAACATCATTCTTTTCTAGTTTCTATTATTATAGAAATCACTTGCAGACTCCTTTGAACACTCCCTTTCCTCTGCTCACTGCTGACCAATTAGGGGTGCTTCCCCAGAGTTCTCCTCAATATGCTCTTGATAGTCTATAGCCTTTCCTCAGTGAGTTAATAAGCACAACCATATTTTAGGTTCACCTGTACTTTTATGTAACCCTCAAATCATTAGCTCCAGCTCAAACCTCTCTCCAGAAGAGAAGAGGTTGTGTACAACCACCTAATAGACATCTATCCAAAAACAAAACAACTCGGACTTCTCTGGTGGTGCAGTGGTTAAGAATCCACCTGCCAATGCAGGGGACACGGGTTCAAGCCCTGGTGCAGGAAGACCCACATGTCACGGAGCAACTAAGCCCATGCACCACAACTCCTGAGCCTGTGCTCCAGAGCCTGCGAGCCACAACTACTGAGCCCCCGTGCCACAACTACTGAAGCCCATGTGCCTAGAGCCTGTGCTCCACAACAAGAGAAGCCACTGCAATGAGAGGCCCGCGCAGCGCAACGAAGACCCAACGCAGCCAAAAATAAATAAATAAAATTAATTTATAGAAAAGCAATCAAAAACAAACAAATCAATCAATCAGTTAAAACATCCTGCCACCATCTTCTAGTTTTCAGTCAAGTTAGAAAACTGAGAATGACCAAGTCTCTCTCCATGAAACTCTCATCAAATAAAAAGTATGTCCCTTAGATCCTACCTCCTCCTACGGCAATTGACAACACTTTCTCCATTCTTTTATTTTTTAAAAATATCTTTATTGGAGTATAATTGCTTTACAATGTTGTGTTAGTTTCTGCTGTATAACAAAGTGAATCAGCTACACATATGCATATATCCCCATATCCCCTCCCTCTTAAGCCTCCTTCCCACCCTCCCTAACCCACCCCTCTAGGTGGTCACAAAGCACAGGGTTTATCTCCCTTTGCTATGGGGCAGCTTCCCACTGGCTATCTATTTTACATTTGGTAGTGTATATATGTCGATGCTACTCTCACTTCTCCCTAGCTTCCCCTTCCCCCCCACGTCCTCAAGTCCGTTCTCTAGATCTGCATCATTAGTCCTGCCCTGCCACTAGGTTCATCAGTACCGTTTTTTTTTAGATTCCATATATATGTGTTGGCACACAGTATTTGTTATTCTCTTTCTGACTTACTTCACTCTGTATGACAGACTGCAGGTCCATCCACTTTATTACAAATAACTCAATTTCATTCCTTTTTATGGCTGAGTAATATTCCATTGTATATATGTGCTACATCATTATCCATTCATCTGTTGATGGACATTTAGGTTGCTTCCAATCCTGACTATTGTAAATAGTGCTGCAATGAATATTGTGGTACACGTATCTTTTTGAATTATGGTTTTCTCAGGGTATATGCCCAGTAGTGGGATTGCTGGGTCATATGATAGTTCTATTTTTAGTTTTTTAAGGAACCTCCATACTGTTTTCCATAGTGGCTGTATCAATTTACATTCCAACAAACAGTGCAAGAGGGTTCCCTTTTCTCCACACCCTCTCCAGCATTAATTGTTTGTAGATTTTTTGATGATGGTCATTTTTACTGGCGTGAGGTGATACCTCATTGTGGTTTTGATTTGCATTTCTCTAATGTTTAGTGATATTGAGCATCTTTTCACGTGTTTGCTGGCAATCTGTATGTCTACTTTGGAGAAATGTCCATTTAGGTCTTCCACACATTTTTGGGTTTGTTTGTTTTTTTGATATTAAGCTGCATGAACTGCTTGTATATTTTGGAGAAAAGACCCCGAATAGCCAAAGCAATCTTGAGAAAGATTGCAGCTGGAGGAATCAGGCTTCCTGACATCAGACTATACTACAAAGCTACAGTAATCAAGACAGTGTTGTACTGGCACAACAACAGAAATACAGATCAGTGGAACAGTATAGAAAGCCCAGAGATAAACCCACGCACATATGGTCACCTTATCTTTGACAAAGGAGGAAAGAATATACGGTGGAGAAAAGACAGCCTCTCCAATAAGTGGTGCTGGGGAAACTGGACAGCTACATGTAAAAGAATGAAATTAGAACCCTTCCTAACACCATATACAAAAATAAACTCAAAATGGCTTAAAGACCTAAATATAAGGCCAGACACTGTAAAACTCTTAGAGGAAAACGTAGGCAGAACACTCTATGACATAATTCACAGCAAGATCCTTTTTGACCCACCTCCTAGAGTAATGGAAATAAAAACAAAAATAAGCAAATGGGACCTAATGAAACTTAAAAGATTTGCACAGCAAAGGAAACCATAAACAAGACAAAAAGATAACCCTCAGAATGGGAGAAAATATTTGCAAATGAAGCAACTGACAAAGGATTAATCTCCTTTCTCCATTCCTATCACCACTTTCTCTGTAGAAGCCCTTGGCAAAGACTTCTGCAATACTGCACAAACCAGTTCCCCTGCTCCAGTCCTGAGCCATCCTCCAAAATCACAAGTCTGATAAGATCATCCTCCTGTCTAAAATCCCTCAGTGACATTCTGTTGTGAAGATTTCTTAACTTTCTCTGTTTGGTTCCTGCATACCTCTCCACCCCATACCCATCCATCCTCCAGAACCCAGCACATAATCTAGTCCTGCAGAACAATGTGCCTTTCTGGGACTACACCCTGCTCCCTTGTAGTTTCAGGCTATTCTCTCTTCTCTGAGTTGGCTTTCCTACCTCAATAAGCTGCACTAATTTCAACTAATCCTTTGAGGTCAGTTTAAGCATTACTTTCTAGGGAAATTAAGCTATATATTCCTGTCCTGGATTCCCAAAGACTCTTTTACAAACTTCTAGTTTAGCCTTTTAAAATATTTTTGAAATTACTCTATCAACAAACATTTATTGAGAACATACAGTGTAATGGCCATTCAGTGTCATTTCTCTAAGCACAGAAGTCTCAACATTGAGAAAGACAACAAGGGTCCCTATTCTCATGCATCTTACCATCCCAGTGGATGGATACAACTGAGAGAGAGAGAGAGAGAGAGAGAGAAGATAACAGGCAGCTGTAACTTTCAAGATGAAAACAAAATAATAAACAATGGGATATGGAGTCATTCGGGAAAGAAATAATTTAGATGGGATAGTTGAGAAGGCCTATCTGAGGAGCTGATAGTTAAGCTTGGTGATATCTAAATGTTATGACATATCCAACCAAATAAATATCTGATGGACGTTCATTCCAGGCATAAATAAAGAACAGTTCATGTAAAGACCCTAAGGGACAATGAGTTTAGCACATTTGAGAAACAGAATGAAGATGTGGGTGGCCAGCTAGTGGTTGCCAAGACAGTTTTCATTTTTGCATTTAATCCCATAACAGCTCTGCAACATAGGTAGTACAATCCTAATTGAAGTTTAAGAGGTTATAGATTTTATGCAGTCACAAATGATAGACTACCAAATGATAGAATCAGGATTAAAATAGATCTTTCTGAATCCAAAACCCCTGTGTTTTTTCCCACCTACAATGTAAAAAATGTTATGCTATGAAAAAGAAATATTCATACACCAAAGGATGAGACTATACAACATCTTGGACAGTTAGACTTAAATATGGGGTGGTGGAGTGCTCTATTCACAAATGAATTACACCAAGATCAGAGAAATTTGTGGAGAAAAGCATCATCTCTTCATTTGAAATTGTCAGACTTCTAATAGCCACTCTGTATTTCTAGTATAATACAGAGAGTTAGAAGGTGTTTTTTTTTTTCCAAATGATAAAACAGTGCTAACTGTAGGAAAACATAAGAGGCAGGTCAACAGTTGCAAATAGAGCAATGTCTCCCTTTGGTACTTCTATGGGAGAGGGAAGGGAAAGGCTGTCTGTTGAAGATGTCACAAAACACTTTTCACCCTAATTGATTTTCATATGGAAAAAGTCAGTAGTGAACACAAGTATGAAACTTGAGTACTCTAATTCTCCTGGACCTCTGTAAAACCATGACCATGACTGGTGAAGCCCCTCAGGGGCTGTCTCTGCACAATCGAATCCTTTGTAGGAAGAGAGACATCCCACTTCTGAACATGCCATGGCTTTGATCATGTTGTTCTCCTGCTTTCCCTGTCCCTTTCCTTCCGTCCCCTCAAATCAAACCCAGTCAATGGTAAAGGCTCAGATCAAGTCAGAACTTTCTCCATGAAGCCATACCTGACCTCCACCTGCATCCTTGGCAGATGGTGATTTCAAATTAAACATTTCTTGACAATCACTATTATACTGTTCCATGACATTCTTTTCATTTAAAATTATACACTTATATACACATGAGTTAACGCTGTGATTTTATAGTGTAATTGTAATTTTAAATTACATGCATAGTGTAGCAGAATGTTCATAACAAAAAATCCTACAAATCATGACATAAATCAAAGAGAGTATATATCTTTTACTTTCTGGGTACATTTAGAAGTAAAATGATAAACTTGAACATCTGAGTCAGTCTCATTTTTTTAGACTTTTCTCTGTTTCCAAAGGTTGATTATTAACTACCATACATATATCTATATAATATTAAATAATATAGTGATACTCATTAGGGGGAAAGAAACTTGTACTAATTATGTCTCTACCATACATCAGTTACTTTTTCTGACACTCTTACCTACTCAATCCTGAGAACAACCCTATAAGACAGGTCGTTTTTACTTGCATTTTACATATGAAAAAACTAGGGCCCCAAAATGTTATATTACTTGCAAAATTCACACAGCTTGAAATTGGAATTATAAGAATGTAAGTTTAGCTATATAGTTCTGACACCAAAGCTCAAGCTTTTTCCCCTTATATCATTTTCATAGACATTTTATAAGCAACCATAAATTGATGCAAATTGAGCATCTAAAATCCTTCAAAATTATCATTTAATTATTATACTGGTCTTGGGACTTCTCTGGTGGTCCAGTGGTTAAGACTTCACCTTCCAATGCAGGGGGTGCGGGATTGGGGAGCTAGGATCCCACATGCCTCATGGCCAGAAAACCAAAACAGAAGCAATATTGTAACAAATTCACTAAAGACTTTAAAAATGGTCTATATCAAAAAATAAAAAGTCTTTAAAACAAAAGAAATAAACTGGTCTTATAATCATGAAAGTATATGAATAGTGTTTTCAGTTTTCATGTATGATTTCACTGTATGATTCTAGCAAGAGACAATTCCCAAGTTTTAATTTACTACTTTTCTAGTCACAAATCATTTTGATCTCCTGTTTCTTTACCACCCTCTGATAGACTTCTGATGTTTTCATGTCTCTGGTATGTTTATTGCAGGGAAAATTAAGGCAAAATTTTAAGCATTCCATCAACACTGAAGATAAAAATTTAGAAAAGTCCATACTTATAAACCCCATTCTCTTTTTATTTCTCTCCACTAACATTGACCATATCATGTCAATAAATATCCTCTTCTCTTAGATATCAGACAAGGATTTTCCAAGAGACGATCTAAAAGGGTGCTATCTGGACCTTTCCCAAAGGTAAAAAGCAAAATCAGCTCTCTTTCGGGAAAGTGGTCCTTAGAGGAGTTTGTCTACCCTCCCATTTTTTTCCCTGCAAATATATTTTCTTTGAACCAAACAATGGCTAGTTTATCCTGCTGAAAGGACGCTTTAGGTGGTAGAATCCAAGTTACTAGGACTTGTCTTCAGTCTCCTTTAACCTGGACACCGGGAATGGTAGCTTTCTAACACCAAAGATCAGAGATGATCCAAATTGATAACTGTACTGTGGATTTGACCTTCTTATAAAACTCAGCATCTGGATTGATGGCATGTTCAGATCTATTGATATAATTATTTTCTATGTACTTAACCTGATTAATTTCCAGTATCAATGGTAATATAATCAAATTATGTGGCTATAACATTTATTCATGAAACAAAAAATATTTGTGAAATTTTAAGTATTAAATTAAATCCTCTCTCTTTGAACATAGACAAACAATATCTATATATCTAGAATCATATGAGAGAAAGACTGTGGGCTTTGGACCCAGAAAGATTTACATTCAAATATTACCTCCAGGTACAATGTACACAGCTTTAGGGAATTCAACCACTCTGAGCTTCAGTTTTCTCATTTCTAATGACATATAACACCTAGCTGATAGGGTCATATGGAAAATTAAATAAGATAATCTTTTCAGGACTGTGGGTGTTAATTAGAATAATATATTAAAGTGCTTAAGGCCAATATGTATTTTAATATTATTCATTCCCTAGTATGGGTAGCTAATTAAAAGTCGCTTGTACTTTTCTGTATTGAATAAGTGTATAAGTAGCAAGGGACACCTGTAAATATTTTATCATAATAAATAATTAACATTGTTTTAATATTTGTAATTCAGATATTTAAGGATTAAATTTACTATATATAAGGAAACAGAATTTATCCTGGTATTCTCAAGGAATTTTTTATAATACTATAACATGTCATTCTCCAAACATTTTGTAAAATGTGACAATTTTTAAAATTTTCTTAAAGACTAAGAATATTTTAGTTAAAGAAACCTTACTGGGGAAGAGATAAAAAAATATATGAGTACTTAATGGTCAAACGTACTGGAGAGAAATGACTTCTGGTAACCATCCTGTGAGTGCGTGAATCACTGTGAACTCTCCCAGTTCTCTCCTCTCCGCTACATGGATGCTAAAAAAGCAAATACACAATAGTATGGTCAATAACATTTGAAAACAGAGAGAGGTCTATAAAAAACAGGAATCTCTAATAAGCAGTGATATAATAATAAATGTAGGGGTCCTACTGGTTATACATTAGAGCACAAGAATATTATTTTCCAACAGTCAGATGACTTGTTTTGATAAGGCACTTAAATAGATCCAAAGATAAAATTTCATATCTATTACAAAACATGCTTACAAGCTTTATTTTATAAATGTATTTATTTTATTTTATTTATGTCTGCATTGGGTCTTCGTTGCTGCGTGCGGGCTTTCTCTAGTTGCGGCGAGTGGGGGCTACTCTTCGTTGCGGTGCTCAGGCTTCTCAATGCAGTGGCTTCTTTTGTTGTGGAGCTCGGGCTCTAGGTGCGTGGGCTTCAGTAGTTGTGGCTCGCTGGTTCTGGAGTGCAGGCTCAGTAGCTGTGGCACGGGCTTAATTGCTCTGCGGCATGTGGGATCTTCCCGGACCAGGGCTCGAACCCATGTTCCCTGCATTGGCAGGCGGATTCTTAACCTCTGCGCCTCCAGGGAAGCCCACAAGCTTTATTTTAAAATGTCATATATATAAAGCATTTACGTCATAAACATATCCATACATATTATATATCGGGAAATATATATAGATGATATATTATATATTCAATATATTATCATGGTCTTTTAAAAATAGGGCAGTGTCCTTCATCTTTCTAGTTTCGGTAATTATTCTAAGATTCCTATGAGGCTGTGTATTAAGTCAGTCTCACACATGGCAGGACAAGATGGGCATCAGACATCTTTAATCAAATCCTTAGATAATTTCAGAGAACCAGAAACATCCATTCTATCCTGTAGAAAAGAGTGGATCTGCCACCATAGCATAAAGTCAAATGAGGCCGTGATTGATCAAATATTGCTCTTCTCATTTTAATCCTTTTGTTAAATTTTTTTTTTCTGAAGTGATTAGTCTATTTTCATTAACACACGCAAATGCCATATCTATGTTTTGCTCAGGAATCAGAGCTTCAGTCCACCTTATGCCAACGGTGATGACTGATGGTATTGACCAGCACACATGTCTTTTTCTTCAGAAAGAAATCTTACTATCTTAGTCACATGCTCCATCATTTAAAAACTTACACTGGCTTCTTGTTTACAGATTATAAATTGTGATATGTCTACATATCTCAAAGATAACTAATATCTAGTGGGATAATTCACAGTCTAAACTCCTCTTTGAATAATCATATTAACATTCAGGATGTGACGGTGCAAACCCCATAAAAGTAACTCTTTTTCCTTTGCATATTTCCTAGTGGTATTTAAATAACTACTAAATATTGATTTTTTAAGGTAGAAAGCTAAAACTCCCATAAAATATTTACTATCTACTATAAAATCTGAGAAAAACTTTTGGACGAATATAAATTGGACCATGTAGTGATTTCCACTGGTAAGCCTAAGAAATGTCTTACATTAAGTCTGGTCCTTTATTTTCAAGTTGGATTTATTTTTCAAAAATAACAATAATTCTATTACTCAAGTTGCTACAAAATTCTACTGAACTGTAGCTTTAAGAAAGATAAAATGCTACTCCAATTATGCAGGTCACACATTTACTGCTTCACTGGCCTTGCAGCTCTAATTCTCAGAACTTCAAGTTAGGTCTGAGAATTAAGAACATTATTTTCTTTCAAAAATAAACAAACATAGTTGTCACTATTTTGAACACTTAGTAGTATTCAGCTACCTAAAATGATCTGAGCTGAGCTTTTAAAAATGATTGAAATTAAGTGTTGCAAGCTGGGTAAAACAAATTTCCAATAGAAAATTGAGGGTTGGTAAGAGAAAAGAGAGATGAAAAGGATGGCAGTAGGAGGGGTTGTTTTCGTTGTGTGGCTTTGGGAGAGAAAAAGGAAGCTGAGCTAAATGAAAATCCACAAAAAATCAGACCAGGCTACTGACTGACAGTGCTATGTGTAATAATAGAAGGGGAGGGGGCTGAGCTTTGAGCAAATGGCTGGAGTGGCCTCTTAAAGGAGCGGCGGTGACACACTGCAGGAGGGGGAAGGGTGTCAAATTCAAGCTGGTGCACTGTGTGTGAGAATTCTCCCACTGAGCAGAGACACACAGCTGCCATGCATTTGCAAGTCAGGCATCAAAGATTTTTTTGCATCATTCAGGCCAGAACGGAAGGACCACAGGTCTCTACAAGTGGAAGCTAAGAGAATAAACATAGCAGACATGTCCCATACATGTCTGCAGTTTACAAGTCATGCTGGTATATAAGACACAAGCAGATTTCACAAGAATATTGAAGGAAACATGAGTAGTTTTCATCCTGAATGTATAAAAAGGAACAATGTTACCAAAAGTATGAGGAGCACACTGACATCCTTCAGAAGAGTTCAGGGCTTCAAGATTAGTAAATGATTGCTGCATGTACAGAGCCTAAAACTTTAACTGGATTCCAGTGTACATTATTCAGTATTTACATGAACCAATAGTTTTCCCTACAAAACAACTTCTTTCTCTCATTAAGCTGAAGATTAATTTTCCATGACTGACTTTCCATTCGTTATAAGGAAACACTGGATGTAGAATAAGTTTTTAGTATTTTTCTTGGAGGAATTTTGTCCTATTGTGGGCTAATGCAATATTTCAAATCAGTGGCTTTGGCATATTTATTTTTATATTAGAAAGTTTACACTGTTTGGAGAAAAGGCTTCTTAAAATTGAGTTTTTGAAAAATAAAACTATGCAATACAGAAGTATAGTTGTCGTTGCTGTTGTTTGCCTGTTCGTTTTTATACAAGTGAGCGATAATTTTTTATTCTACTTACTCCACATTTGCCAGCTTAATGATAGCTTTAGACAAAAGCATTGGCCAAAGTTCAAATTCATAGGTTGTAGCTGGAAGCAATAGATTGTTTTCTTCATCAAAAGGCAGAGAGTCATCAACAGTTATCTTTCTCCAGCAACCCTAAAGATGAGAAGAAAGGAATATATTATCAGTGATTAACACTATTTTTTCTCATACATTATTGTACACTGCTGACATTATTATTTACTGTTTTATAATTTTATTTTAGCATTTTACATCTAATGACTGACATACTGGTATTCAATACTACTCTGTCTGAGCGTTTTACCTTATTATTTTGTTTAATGTAATTATAGCATGCCTATATCTCTATCACTAGTATGATTATTTATGAGGTCTTTTAGCACATTCTAGGGTGCCCCATCCTACATAATGCAGTAAATTGAAGCGTTTCAAATAGCAAAACCAAAATAACACACAATCATGGAAAGTTTGGACCTGATTACATAACTTAATACAGTCATAATGCAAATTCTGCAAATGTAACTTTAGTAATTATTTTTTATCCTTATATCCTCAGTGATCTTATACTTCCAATTACCATATTACTCCTACTCCTGTTTAAAGATCTATTTTTTAACATAAAGCTAATTAATAATTTATTTAATAAAATCATTATACACTTACCTGTATACATATTATTTCATTATTAAAAGCTTGAGGTAAACGATAAAATTAATGATTGTGAACTCAAATATTTTTTTAAACTTTGGTTTTACATGTGAAATTTTAGTTTGAATTCATTTCTTCCCCCAAGAAATATTTCAGCAGTGACGCAAGCATTGTGAACCCAAAGATCTGTAACACATGGCTTATATCTATACCATTGAATTGCTTACAGACTAGTGAGGGACGGCATATAGGCAAATATAAAATGTAATATGTTTAAAATGCTCTAGGACCAGAAAGGAAAGTGTGACTAGTTTTGCTTGGGGGATGTCCTCACAAGAAGGTGACATTTGAACTCAAGATTCAAGGAACAGTATAACTTTCCCAGGTAGATAGGAACAATAGGGTGAAAAATGCTTTCTTTTTATGACACCTGTAACTGAACTCATACTGCCTTATTTAGTGGTTATATGACTTTTTCTTTATTTCCTTATGGATGACGTAGGGCAAGACAGGTTTAAAGTCACAGGTGTTTAGCTACTCTCTCTTCTAATTTTAAGTGAAACGACCCAAAAGAATACACAGTGAAATAAGCCAGATACAAAAAGACAAATATTGTATGATTCCTCTTACATGAAGTACCAGGAAATATCTAATTTATAGAGACAAGAAGTGTAACAGAGGCCACCAGGGCCTGGAGGAGAGGGGAATGAGAAAATATTGTTTAATGGATGCAGAATTTCTATTTGGGATGATGAAAATGTGGAAATAAATAGTGGTGATGATTGCACAGCATTGTAAAAATACATACTGTCTCTAAATTGTACATTTATAATGCTTAAAATGCTAAATGTTATGTATAATTTACCACAGTAAAAAATAGCAATAGTAGCTCCCTTCTCACACTTTGATTTTCAGAAAAAAAATTTCAAAGGGGCTATCTGGATTCCTACAAAGGAAAAGTTTTAAGTAGCCATAAGAACTTTGTTATACCAGTTTAACAAGTATCATCTGCTTCCAGCTGATCAGTGATTACATATTTCAATACAGAATGCTTTGATTGCTAAACACTGTTGAACTGCATACTTTACATGGGTGAATTGTATGGTACGTGGATTGTATCTCAATAAAGCTGTTACATAAAAATACACAAGGATGAATGTTCAACATTACATATCTAAAACATAATTTGACTAAGGTTATAATAATTTTCACTGATATTAATACATTGGTTAGTTGTCTCCTTTAAATTTATGAGTAAATGAAATGTTATGTATACATAAACACAAATAATTTTTGAAACCTCATCATAGGGCATTGAATTATTATTGCATTTGGTATTTTTTTGTCACTGCATGTAAATGATGTATATTGGACATTTTTACTGAGTTTACTGTGTTAGTGCCACATAATTTTAAAAGACCATCACAATGTTTAATTATAGAATGCTTGTAAAGAAAGATACCTTTTTGTTAAGATAAACATAGATTAATAAAAGATACTTTAGAATACAGTCATGTTCAAATTTTATTATTTTCCATACTTCAATTCCAGGTCACAATAACTAAATGGCTACGTATGTTTATACCCTCTTCCTCCTATGACCACCCTGAAAGGAAAATAAAAAACTTGTTTTATAAATAATAGTTCAAATCACAATTACAAAAGATCAAGAAAAGAGCAATCAGTGGACAGAAATTTCAGCAAAAACCTGAATGGTCATAATTATATGAATGCTATGGAATTCTGACTTCGCTTCCCTACTTCTACTGCAGTAATAGGTGGTACCTTCCCACTCAGGGTAGAGCTCTGACTTCTGCACTTGCTCTGAAGTTAACAAAGCAGTTTCTCTCCCCAGAAGAGTCAGTGGGAAGAACTGACTTCCATCCTCCTCCTGCAGTAAAGAGGAGGTGCCTGGCCTGGTAGAACCTATTGGAGGAACTCTTATTTCCACACCCTACCCAGGCAGTAATGAAGCACACTTCCCCCTCCTCAGGTGGTGATAAGGAGATTGTGGGATGGAGTCCTATCCTCTGGGTAACAGAATAGCACTATACAGGTGTTACAAACTAAATTGAGATTTGAAACAAAGCCCACAAAAGTGATCCAGGGTGTGCATTCCAAAACTAAACAGGCTGACTACTTGCTAAAATAGAAATTTTAATTAGAAACCACAGTCATAAGATATAACACAAATAATGTCCAGGAAACTGTCCAAAATTTCTCATCATACCAAAACCCAGGAACATCTCAATTTCAATGAGAAAATACAATCTACAGATCACAAAATCAAGATAACAGAGAGGTTGTAATTTTTAGGTAGGAACTGTAAATATGCTATTATAAAAATGCTCCAACAAGTAATTATGGACACTCTTGAAACAAATGAAAAATAGAAAATCTCGGCAAAGAAATAGAAAATATGAAAGAGGAAAAAATAGTAATTTTGAATTTAAAATTAAACAATAAACAAACAAACCACTTAATAGCAGAATGCAAATGACAGAAATTAGTGAACTGCAAGTTATATCAATAGAAATTATGAGCAATAAGGGAGATATAGATTGAAAAAATAATATGAGCCTCAGGGGCCTGTAAGACAATGCAAATATATATAACATTCATGTCATTGGAGTCCAAAAAAAAAGAGGGACAAAGAATGTAGGGCTGAAGTAGGTTTGAAGGAATAATGGCTGAAAACTTCTCAAATTTATCATAAAACATAATCTTACAGATTTATGGAGCTCAGAATACCCAAAACAGGATAATTCCAAAGAAATCTACACCCAGAAATCTACACATGTTAAATTCAAAATCCTAAAAAACAAGACAAAGAAAAAAGCCTGAAAGCAGCCAATGAGAAAAGACACATTACCTATAGGAGAACGGCAGATTGCTCCCCAGAAACCACAGAGGCCAGAAGAAAGTAGCACACGATGCGGAAAGAACTGTCAACCCTGAATTCTGTACTGAGTGAAAATATTCTTCAGGAATAAAAGTGAAACAAAAACATTTTTAGGTAAAGGAAAGATAAAACAATTTGTCACCAGGAGACTGGCTCAAAAAGAGTGGCAAAAGGAAATTCTTCAAAGGCAAAAAAAGAAAAAAAAAAAATGGAACACTAGGAATAAAGAAAGAGCAAAGGAAAGAGTAAGCACATTGCTAAACGATAGAGTATTAGCTTCCTCTTGAGCTTTTAAAATTATTTTTGACATTTACAAGCAAAAATTTTCATAAGGGTCTCAATATGTGTTCAAGAAACATTTAAGACAATGATTCTAAAGAGGGAGGGGTGTAAAGGGGCCTAAAAGGTAGCAGTTATATTCCAATTTAAGAGGTAAAATGTTGATATTAGTGGACTGTGATAAGCTATGCATGTATATTTTAATCCCTAGAGCCACCACTACAAAAAATTTATACAAAGAGATATACTCAAAAACACTAGGGATACTAATTCTAAAAGATATAATACATGTACTCCAATGTTCATAGCAGCACTATTTACAATAGCCAAGACAGGGAAGCAACCTAAATGTCCATCAACCGATGAATGGATAAAGAAAATGTGGTACATATATACATGGAATATTAATCAGCCATAAAAAAATGAAATAATGCCATTTGCAGCAACATGGATAGACCTAGAGATTATCATACTACATGAAGTAAGTCAGACAGAGAAAGACCAATATTATATGAGATCACTTATATGTGGAATCTAAAAAACAGAAACATACAGACATAGAAAACAAATTTATGGTTATCAAAGAGGAACAGGGGGAGGGATAAATTAGGAGGATGAGATTAACAGATACACACTACTATATACAAAATAGATAAAAAACAATGATTTACTGTGTAGCACAGGGAACTATATTCAACATCTTCAATACCTATAATGGAAAAGAATCTGAAAAAAATATACATATACATATATAACTGAATCACTTTGCTATACACCTGAAACTAATACAATATTGTAAATAACTATAGTTAAAAAAAAAAAACACCAGAGATAAACAAAATGGAATCCTACAGAATGTTCAGGAAATGAATAAGAGGACAGAAAAAGGAAATGTATAAAATGTAACAGAAGTAACAGAGTAGACAAAATTGCGGACAAGACCCAATTGTATCAAATATAAATTACACACAAAATACACGAGTAACTTGGATATACTTATCAAAATTAAGAATTTGCATATATGTTGACAGAAATTACACATGTAGAAAGCTGAGAAAAGTCACACAAATGGGAAAAAATATATACATGAAGACGCTATTTTAGAGCATTGTTTGTATTGGTAAAACACTGGTCATAACTTAAATGTCTGTCAATATGAAATTAGCAAATACGTATTGAGTCATCTCTTGGTATCTGTGGGGGACTGGTTCCAGAATCAGCCACATATACCAAAATCTGGGGATACTCAGGTCCCATAGTTGACCCTCCTTATCTGAGGATTCAACCAAGGGCAGATCATAACCATAGTGCTGTATTTATTGAAAAAAAATACACTTACAAGTCGACCTGGGCAGTTCAAACCTATGTTATTCAAAGGTCAACTATAGTTATTGTCATCTTTAAACAATGGAGTGCAAGGTAGATCAATATTAGCATAAATATTAGCATAAAATTAGCATAAATATTAGCATAAAAATGTCCATGGTTAGGAAAAAAATACAGAATTATGAGTACTGTATGATCTTACTGTCGGTATAGATTATATATAGTAGGTTTACATATATTTGTAAAAAAAATTTAGGAGGATATACAGAAATCATTTACTATGATTGTCTGGGTAGGTAGAGTCATAGGGAACTTCCACTGGCTAATTTAAACATTTTAATAATGTTTGATTTTTTTAATAAAAGCATATATAATGTTAATAATAATGAACTGAGAACAAAAACATTTCCATTTTGGAAAAATGTAATTGAATGATGTAAAAATAATTTGTCATGGCATGTCACTGGGTGGGAGAGAGTTTGTTTCAAATGCTGACTGCAGGCTCTGCCCAGAGACTGTGGGGTGGGGGGTATGGGAAACATGATAGGTGATGTTGATGCTGGTGTGTTCTGCACCCCACAGTTTGAGAACTCTGAATTCTACGATAATATAGTGCTTAAAGGGTTAAGCACTTAATAAGTTAATTAACAAAGGTTAATCAGAAATAAAAGATAATATGTTTTTTATATGGATAGACAGATGGCAACAGGGGAAAAGTATTGGTCTCAAGGTGTGAGTTTCTCTGTTTATTCAGAGATAAATGAAAGCACTCAGAGAAAGGCTGCCGAGAGCAATACGTATCTAAAGTGGAGAGCAATAACTTAATTGCTTCTTGCAAGGAGCCCAAGGAATGCTGACATTGAAAAGCACCTGAGGAGACCACATGTGGCCCAGTAGCAGTGTTATCACTGCCAGGTGAAGGAAGAGAGAAAACTTCTCTGTTTTATAATACTATTTTTTATGCTACCCAATAAATTTTTGATTGATGTCAAAGAAACTTGAGGCTATTTACTTACAATCCAAACTGGAAAAAGTGGAAAAACTTTTACAGAAGAAACAATATGCTGGTGTAAAAATCTGAACTTTAAATGTCATGCCTAGAGGCTCTCATTGGTTGGTTTACTTTGAAGAAATGACTTAGGTGATTGCTTCAAGAGACAACAGGAAAGGGGGAGGAGAATATATGTAATAAGGCAGAGAAGGAAAAAATCAATGTCCAATAAGAAACAAATGAGAAGGTATCAATAAATGGAAGAAAACAAACAGTGAGGTGTATGCCTTAAGGTGTACAAGATGGGACAGTGGAAGGAAAATAGATGTAGGGTAGAGGATGTATCTCCAGTACATTATCCTGAATCAAGCAGTAGAGGGTAACAAAGAATATTCTTACGAACACCTTTCTTAAATATTTGCAGTGAAAACCAAAGGATATACATGTAAATAGTGAATTAGAATTGGAAGAGGAAAAAAATCAAAAATTAAATTGTGTGTCTGGAAAGGGACAAGAAAAGAAAGTAGCAATATACTTTATCTTGTCGGAAATAATTTACTCTAATACTTTATTACACCTCATCTGCAAAGAGGTGTTGACTCAGCCCCACCATTTGGGAATTAGGGAGAGAGAGGTAGAAATGTCTGCTCCTAGCCCAGAGAGAACAGATTTCTACCAGCCAGAAAACCAGGTAGCCATATCTATCACATGAACACAGCCTCTGAAACAGCAAAGTTCTTGTTTTGGTCCCTTTAACAACTGCATCTGTCTATCTATTTATTATCATTGCTATCAGTGCTCTTCTATAGCCTTCTAGGACTACAGTCCCAATTTTGAAGAATGGACCAAAGGAGAGGAGGACCAGCAGGACAGTGTTGTAATTTGGCTTGTGTGTATTTACTTTACAAAAAGAACTGCAGATTGGACCAACTGTGAAAACAAGAAATATATATTTGGACAAAAGACCTGGAAAAAGAAAACATCTATAAGGTAATAGCTTCTTATATATATTTCCATATACTAATGAATACACTAAGTGGATGGGATGCTGGACGCTTCATACTCAGTGCTACAGAGAAAAATGAAGCAGAGACAGGGGAGAGAGTGTCAGGGTTTCAGATACGGTGGAGAGTAAAGGCTCAGAATGAGTGTCTGAAACACTAAACCCAGGAGATACTCGGGCATTCTAATACAGAAAGGTTGTTATCTATGTATTCCATATGTAACCAAATTATCATTCACATAAGAATCATACATAAAGGAAAATAGACCTCAATATTAAGTTACCCCAAATGAATCACACGTATATTCTAAGTGAATAAAACTTTGGAATGCATACTCCATCTGAATGAAAGATGAATCAAAATAAAGTACTCAAGAGAGAGGAAACTGTATTAAAAAAAACAAACAAACAATGATGAGGACTAACCCTTTTATATAGAGAATAAGGGATAAATAATTATAAATATGTGTTCAAAGATAAATACTAGAAAAAATGTTTACTCAAAAAACATACCTTTTATATATAGAATAAGGGATAAATAATTATAAATATGTATTCAAAGATAAATACTAGAAAAAACGTTTACTCAAAAAACATACCTTTTATATATAGAATAAGGGATAAATAATTATAAATATGTGTTCAAAGATAAATATTAGAAAAAATGTTTACTCAAAAAACATATATACCAAGAAAACATTGAAATAAGAGTATTAGGTGGATTTTATTCTAAAAAACCAAAACAAACTATAAATTCATAATAATTAAAGCAATATGGTATCTGAATAGGATAAGAAAGATAGTGAAAGAAAATAGAATCCAAAACCAAACACAGTCAAATTGGAAATTAGTTTATGATAAAAGTGGTTTTTAAAATCAGTGGGTAAAAGGTAGAAGATTCAGTATGTAATGCTGGGGTAACTGGCTGAGGTTTTGGAATAAAAAATAAACCAGTTCTTCATTTCTCACAGTAGATAAAACAAAAGATCCAGACATTAAAATAAAACTAAGGGGAAATATTTTTTGTTTTCTTGAAACAGTATCTTACTTTAAATGATAAAAATTCCTAGACTCTGTAAAGAAAAACAATGACATAACTGACTACATAAAAATTACAAGTCTCAGTTGGGTGGAAGACACATAGCTAAAAGACCAATTTAAAAAATGCTTCCTTTATATTCACATATATTATTACCTACAACATATAAAAGAACACTTACAATTCCATAACAAAACTTTAAATAACCTGTTTTATAAGTAGGCAAGATATAGGCAATTTAAGAAGTATATAAAGGATGTACAGGTTTGATGGGATACCAGAAGAACTAAGCAAGTTTGGGCAAAGGAACCACAGCAAAGTCGTATTTCAGGAGAATCAGGCAGAGCGTTGCCTATGATCACTGCGCATCCCCTCTATTTTTGCATCTTGACTTAAGAACCACTGTTGGGCAAGAGAGCATCTGGGAAGCCGATCATGTGCTTTTCCCCTGGCTCTACCAAGGGGCAGGAGGAAGAACAAACCATCTCTTTGGCTTCCACAACTGGAGGCAGCAGTGGGGAGAGAGAGAAGGAAGGAAAGAACACCGGAAAAGAGGGAAGGAAACTAATAGTGCTGAGGGTCTACTATTTGTCAGGACCTTTGCTACGTTCTTTTATGTAATTACCACATTTTATTGTCACCTGTATTTGTACCATGATATATTACATGCCTGTTCTCTTGAGATAGGCGGTCCCTTTGCCTTTGTGTGCAAGGAACCCTGAGAGGCCCATACGGCCCTACGAGTGGCTCTAGAAATGCTGAGGGCCAGCAAAGCTTTCTGTCAAGTCTCAGTGAGCATGAATACGACCATGCACTTCAGTGATGAGTGCCAGCAAGTGGCCTGCAAAATAATTCATACGGAATCAGTCGAATCACTCAGTGCTCAGCAGTCTAGCAGCATCCCTCACAGGCCATTCCTCAGGTGAGACCAAAGAGGAACCAGAAGAAGCCACTGGACATGAGGTTCAGTCTTTCTGACTCCCAGACCTCTTCGCTCAAGGACTACACTATCACAGGTTAAATGACGGCAGCAGACTGACATTTCCAAATTGGACTAAATACATTAAAAAACAATTCTGAATCTAGGTAGGTTTAGGTTTCCGAGGAAGCAGTACAGTTAAAGAGAAATAAATCACATATTCTTTGCAAAATGGAATATAGTGTTAATAAACGTCGACCCCTATCCAGGAGGAAACTGGAAAAGAAGGAAGGATGTCAGGAAGCAGAGAGAGAGGAGGGTGATGGGGGAGAAACTAACAGCGTTGGTTTAATGTTCTGCTTATGCTGTTTTAAAGTCTTAATAATTTTGAACTTCGTCCCACCTCAAGTTTAGGCAAATGTGCAGAAGTGGAGCCAAACACCCAGGCATCGGACCTCGTCACTCCTCCCGCGTTTCCCTTCCTTCTACAACCTGACACTGTCCTCTGTGTACCCATGCTCTTAATGCCATATCCTCCCTGTCACTCCTCCGAACACACTTAATACTCCAAAGTCTACTCAGCCAAACCTGCCTCCTGACTGGTAAACAGAGAAGATAACGGAAATTAGGAGGTTATGTTCTCTCCTAACAATGTTTTGACTTTCAAGGTCTTTCTGTGACTATCAAAAACAACAACACTCCTATTTTGGGTATCTGAAGCTAAGATTACCTTCTTTACCTTCCCACTGTGGTGATCCTATTAATTCCTAAGCATTGGCCTTTCAACAGTCCCCATCCCAGGAAGACAGATGGCTCCGGCTCATTAAGGAAAAAGTCATGTTCTTAGAAATACAGAATGGAATGATCCCCTTTCCTCATGCCCTCAAATGTTCAAAAAGATTCTTTCTCTGTGACCGGGACCAACTTCACGGGTATGTGGCCTGTGCGGTCACACGGAGGCCCACACTCAGAAGGACCTCATGCTTTGTTTAAAGTGCTGATACCACTGTCTTGAAATCCTTAACAATTTTTGAACAAAAGGCTCTGCAAATCATGTAGCTGGGCCTGCCTGTGACTCTGGGCCTTTAGAAAAGAGCATTCATTCCACCATTAAGAACCCAAAGGTGTTTAATGTAACCTAGCATTACTAAATGTGGTGTGGGTCTACTTTGCCGTATTAACTAAGAGGTTTTGAATTTTCTATTTGTGCTTCTTACTATCCCATTTGCTTCTTTTCAGGCAGAGGTAAAATACTTCCTGTGTCAGAGTGAGATTTGCTAACACTAAAACACATCTCAAGTTCAGGACAAAAAACGGATCAGATCAGGCCTGTCAGTAGCATATACCAAGAGAGGACTGGACCACGCTCAAGCTCAAGCTCTCTCTCCTGTCCATGACCCTGATGCCACATCAAAGAGGGGAGAGCCCTGTGCGTCCACCTGCCTACCCAGCCCGCCTACCTGGGACGGGTGAGGCAGCAGAGGGCCACCCCTCCATGGTCCTCGCAGCATCAGTTTAAAAAGCACAGGGGACTGGCATCACAGGGGATACAACTGTGTTGTTTTTAATCTCAAATTACATATGCAGGACATCCCCCCAGTAGGTACTCAGCTGATAGCCTTCGTAAACTGCCTCATCTTCTACTAGCTTCATTATCGGCATGTAAGAAAACTATATTTCAATATGAGAGACACACAAATTTTTAATGCATGTGGACACAAACTTACCATCCAGTAAAGTTTCACAACATACTTTCCATAGCTATTGAACAAGGGAATGTGACCCTTCACAGCCTTGCACAGAGAGTAAATGTGTTCCCAGGGCTTCCAGACCAGAAGAGGAGGTTCCGCTGCAGTCCCTTTAAAATAATTGTTCAAAGCACCCCCATTGAATATCTTCCACACGGCGTAGATTTCGCTGATAATCCATCTCATCAGCTAGAGATAAAAACCAGTAGTGTTCATTAGTTATTTTTCAGTTGTTGGCACTGTAATTTGAAAGGGGGTGGGGAGAACAGTTGAAAATCTACTTTCAGTGGTAATGTTAGATTCTACATGTAGTATATCCCACATTTTGATTTCTGACCTACAGAATGGTCATAGATCTTGCTTTTATCTTCAAAAAATATAGTCACAATACAAGCTAAAGAGTCTTAGCTAAGAGCTGTCTTCCAGAGTAAACGTCAGTGATTTGACATTGACCTCCATATTAGTTGTGTGCATGTGTGTGACAGAAAAGGAGGGAGGAGAGAGGGAGACAATGTTTCTGAGAGCAATGATGATTTTATTTTGGAATTAACATTATATAAAGGATTGAGCTACTCTTCTGTAAATGTTGAGAAGTTTGAGAAGGAAATGATCCCTTTAAGTCTATAAAACCAAGACAAGCAACGAGACATGGGAAAGAATTAAAATTACACACACACTTTACTCTAAGTCTCATATTCATGTGTTGATCTGCAGGTGCAGAAGTGCTCCAAGTAAAACTCCCAAGTGCAGGGTTTTCAACAGGCAGCAAGGAACAATGGAGAGTTGAACTTCAGAGTATGTTTTACTGCCTGGTTTGTAAGGAGATTAAATACTTGAGACTAACATCATAAGATTTATGTTTTCCTTAATTTGGTTATCTAGAAAATTTCTTAAAGTTTGGTGAAGTTGAAAAAGACAAATCAGATATCCTCCTGTATACCTGGAGATTTTACTACCCAATTATTTTATACTTCCTTTGTGGAATCTAAAATATGACCCAAACGAACCTATCTGTGAAACAGAAACAGGCTCACAGACATGGAGAACAGACTTGTGGTTGCCAAGGGGGAGGGGGATGTGGGAAGGATGGAGTAGGAGTTTGGGCTTAGCAGATGCAAACTATTATATACAGAATGGACGAACAACAAGGTCCTACTGTAGAGCACAGGGAGCTATATTCAATATCCTGTGATAAACCATAATGGAAAAGATAAAAAAGAATATATATATATATATATGTATATCTGAATCACTTTGCTGTACTGCAGAAATTAAGACAACATTGTAAATCAACTATATTTCAATACATAAATATTTTACACTTCCCTTGAGAAATGATATGCTAAAGTCTACGTAGGTTTAGAATTCATAAAATAAGCGTATTTTAGACTAAACCATAAAACATAAAACAATTCAGAGATAATTTTATAGTAATCAGTACAACCTGGCTGAAGAAAAAATATTTTGATTTTAATATTGGTCAAGATGTTAAAGATCAGAAAGACAAAATGTTTAAATGGATAATGACTATGCCCCACTCCTCTGACTGGACCTTAGGAGAAAATCATCAAAAAGCCTGTTTCTGATGTAACTACCTTAGGGGAGTGGAACAGGTCTGCTTCTGATGGATAGAACCCTGGGTGGAGAGTGGGGAGGTGTGTTCCCACGTGCTGTAAGACTGCTGCACTGAAAATCTGGTTTGTTTCAATGAGGTGTTGCATTTGAGCTGTATCCCCTGATTTCTCCACATTAGCAAGCCAAACAACACCGAACACCTTACTCTTGGATATGATGTAGGGCCAGACTGGCAACAACTTTATGTCAATTGCTAGGCACATGGATCCAGAGAAGAAATGCCTAGATGGTGTGTACTGGACTACCCTGGTCCATGGGCGGGAGAACAGGGGCATAAGCAGTGCTAGTATTAACATCTTCCCCACCTGTTCTCTCTCTACTCAATTAAAGAGCCTTCTCTTCCTCTTTGAGTGTCTGGCTTATGAAATATTCAGTTATACCAGAACTTAAAGGTGAGCAAGACAGCAATGAAACTGACTGACTGGGAATTGCTTAAGGGCGGGTCCCAAAGGCATTCTGCAGCCAGGCTTTTCTTAGGTTGATACTCCCCTACTTACCTCACTGCAGAGTAAATGCTCATTTGCTGAAAACAAGTCAAACAGGATTTCGTTTTTCACAACCACTGGAGCCTGAAATATATATACATATATACATATATATATATATACATACATATATATATATATATATATATATATATATATATAGAGAGAGAGAGAGAGAGAGAGAGAGAGAGAGAGATATTACTATTTAGGAAATGTAGCTTAATGAAACAGTTTCATGTGCTGCAAACAGGCCAAACTCAATTTCATTTCTCACAACCAGAGGAATTAGAAGAAATTAAAAAATAATCATATTATTCTGTAAGATAACACTGTTAGAGCTGTAGGTGACATTAATTTAATAATGTAATACCTATAAAATACAGTATTTTAACATATAATAAAATGTTGTAAGATATAACATATGCAGATAAATTTAGCATGCATAAACCCACAAACTGAAAGTTTAAAACCTGATTTGAAATTTAAATTAACCACTCAAGTTAAACCTGAAGTTTAGTTAACATCTGGTAGCTAGAAAAATGTCTTCATCTTGGATAAAAAATATTAGCTGAGACAGCTTATTAAAATCTTGCTCAACTTTAAATATTGCTATGTCTTTTAAAGTTAATATGGTGGTCATTCATTAATTGGTATATATCTAAGTTTGCTTTTATATTTAGAGCACCTTTTATATTTAGACCAAAATATGACTTGTAACAGTTTTTAAAATTAGTTACAATTAATATCAACCTTATATATTTAACATATCAAAATAAAATGAAAGTTGCTTTGATTAGCAAACTAGATTTTTTTTTTTTTTTGGCGGTACGTGGGCCTCTCACTGTTGTGGCCTCTCCCCTTGCGGAGCACAGGCTCCGGACGCGCAGGCTCAGCGGCCATGGCTCACGGGCCCAGCCGCTCCGCGGCAAGTGGGATCCTTCCAGACCGGGGCACGAACCCGTGTCCCTTGCATGGGCAGGCGGATTCTCAACCACTGCGCCAGCAGGGAAGCCCCCAAGCTAGATTTTTATAGAAACTAATGCCATCAATTACTCTCAATCATCTGTATTACGAGCATCTTGAAAACTCAATAAAATATTTTTATATGTCTGAGAAAAATTTACCTAAAACTACCTTGAAGGCCTGAATTGACTCTTATGTTCATAATTTATAAACATAATTTATATAATTTATAAAATTACATATGTATAACTTTATGTTTATATATATATTATTCTGGTTTGTCTGTGATGCAACACTTCTAAATGCCTATACCTTTCAGTATGTACCAAATGCATTAAAATTGACTATAGATTAAATATGTATTAGATGTCTAAGGTTTGACGGGTTAGACAATAGTCATCGGCTGACAAATGAAAAGGAGGAACTGACAGTTTCTAAAAGACAACAAATATTAAGACAGAGGTCTCTGCAATGGTATTTTAGCATCTTTATCCCCTATACCTATACCTGGGGCAAGACAAAGTTTTAGACATCTTACATCTGTTTAATATGATCAATACTGAAGGACCTGGGCCACCAATATCTGGTTCTCAGAAATAAACCAATCTGATTATTCACTCTGCTCTTAGGGCTTGTGAACCCCCTTGGGTGGAATGGTCCATGTTGACTCTGATATCTGAAATTTAGGCTTTTAAGTTTTTTAGTAAGTTAGCTTCTCTTTGACTTAAATCATGTCCTTTGATTTCATATTTTACTTAGTGTTCTGGGGTATGTTTCTAGTACTCTTTAAATTGTGGGTTGCAATTATTTAGTGATTCATGAAATCATTTAATGGGTCAGGACTATATACATATATATATATATACACACATAGATATATCTATAAGATGTGTCAGGAATATATATATATATATCTTTATATATGTGGACTATAATGAAATAGAGTAAATTTCATATAGAAAGGTCATTATTGTTTTGTAATATTTTTCTCTAAACTTTATATATGTCCATATATATATATATATATATATATATATATTTTTTTTTTTTTTTTTTTTTTTTTTTTGGGGTACACGGGCCTCTCACTGTTGCGGCCTCTCCCCTTGCGGAGCACAGGCTCCGGACGCGCAGGCTCAGCGGCCATAGCTCACGGGCCCAGCCGCTCCACGGCATGTGGGATCTTCCCGGACCGGGGCACGAACCCGCGTCCCCTGCATCAGCAGGCGGACTTTCAACCACTGCGCCACCAGGGAAGCCCTATATATGTCCATATTTAATGAATCTCAATGTAAAATGTATTTATCACTGTGGTCTCATACACTAAAACTTGACAAGCACTATTCTAAAACTTTCCTGCTTAGCTAGACTTTCAGTTTGGGCTGTTCTGGTTCACACTTCAGCATGATGGATCAAGAGAAGGGGTCAGTGCAGAGGGAGAGGAGAGGTAAGGAGATGAATGGCAGCATCTGATAAATACAGGTGGAAGTGTCATTAACAACAATGAATCAATTTACTTTTAGTGTAAGTGTATCTTCCAGAACTAAGGTATGCTAAAAGAGTAAAAGGTATAAAACTTTCCTACTTATTCAAACTTACAACACTCACTTCATGGAATTCATATCCTTCATTTGCATGGAATATAAACTCGGCACTTATACTGAGTAGAACCTGAGTGTTATTAATAATACATAAATATTAAGTGCATTATATTAACCTCACAGAATTTGCATTCTTCATTTCAATGTTACCTAACATTATAAGTAATTTAAAGGTACGGTTTTTGTAAATTTGATTTATTTTATTTAAAATGTCTTTCGGATAGGCATTGAATAAATACTCTGATGGACAAAGATGTACCTTTTTATTTTCTAATTTTAATAAATATTTAGGATTTAGGATTTCTGACTTTCTTAACTGATAACGATAATTGAAAAGCATGACAGATAACTTGTATTTTCTGCATTAGTAACAGTGCTTCTAAAAGCTAAAACTCTTAGGAATAAAATCACTAGGCATAGAACCAGAGATGCAGTGAATTCCATGATTACAGAAGAATCAGCTTCATTATAACCTTTTGACTAGCATTAAATAACTAATTTAGTCTACTGGTTTTCTATGCATTAAATGAAAATGGGAGATTCAAGAAGGGAAAAAAGGCATTAGTGATAATTAAACCCTTGTAAATACCAAATGCATTCAAACTAACATAGCTATTAATTAGGAAGATAGACCAGTAGGTCTAAAGTTTAATGTACGTAAGTGCTATTTAAAATGAAGTTTTCTTGGGTGATGTCCATGTCAGTGTGATTCACATGGGGTTCAGAAATGAAAGTGGCGCTTGGAAAATGATTCAAGGATTCCTGGAATAGAGAGATTCAAGTGCAGATCTCTGGGGCTTGAAAATAAATGCTTATTAACACTACAGTAAACAGACCTACACCATGTAAGAAGCAGAAAGGAGAAAAAGTCTGTCAGAAATTAAGGAATAACTTTTTGCAACATTTTAGGTTAAAATTTGACATCATGAAGAGAAGGAAACTTGAGATCCTGAATAAAATTTCATTATTCTCTTGGAAATCAGTATAAACTATATCGATAAATATTTATTTCTAATTTAAAGTCCAAAAAATAAATACTTTTTCTTACTAAATACCAAGAAAAAATTACCCTAAACAGCTTTTAAAATGCAAATTTTCATAACTAGGATATTATATCTCATAGTTAATACGTATTATAATAGTAAAAATATCTCTTACCTGATTAATTAAAAAATCCTGTGGACGTTTCCAAGAATAAATTTTCAATGATGGTGGTAATTCAATCTTTCCTTCAGGGTCTTCAAAAAAATGCTATATAAAAAATGTATTAAGTATTTTCTCCATATAGTTTTATTAAAACAAAAACAACTCTATCTAATAAAAACAAATACGTGCATTGATCTGATCAATAAATAAGCATTTTTAGAGTAATTTGTGTGTTTGTTCTCAGAGCGAGTTCATGCAGTACTTGGAGAATACTGAAGTTAACAATACTGTATTTAATTAATGAAACCTCGATTACTGAGTAGCAGTTTGATTGCAGAGGAAGCAATCCAAACAAGCATGAGTGGCTTGGGAATGTGAATTAGGTATGGTGGGGAAACAATTTTGGATGGGCCAGATATGGCCACATTTTCCACTGAAAATGTTTTTTTTTAATCTGAGCAGAGAAGATTGAAAAGTATTTACTTATTTTTCAGTTAGAATCATAAAAAAGATGATATGTAAATGAAATCTGTACCTTTGATCTGACTTTCATTTATTGTTTTAATTAAACTTGTTATTTTGAGATAATCACGATTCATAAGCCATTGCATGAAATAATACACAGAGTTCCTATGCTCTCTACCCAATTTCTTCAGCAGTACCATCTTGCAAAACTATAGAACACAACCAGGATATTGACACTGACACAGCCAAGATATACGGAACATTTCCATCAGCACAAGGATCCTTCTTATGCCCTTTTATAGCCACACCCACCTTCCAACTCCCCAGTCTGTGCTTAATCCCTACCACTTGGCAATCGCTAGTCTTGATGTTTATAATTTCGTCATTTCAGTAATGTTATATGAATGGAACCCACCATATAGTCTATAACCCTTTGGATTGGCTTTATTTCTCTCTCTGCCTAATTCCCTGGAGACTCAGTCCATTCAAGTTGTTGCATGTATCAGTAGTTTGTTGTTTATTGCTGAGTAATATTTCATGCTATGGATATTTGTTTGTTTACCACCTGCCCATCGAAGGCCATCTGGGCTGTTTCCAGTTTGAGGCTATTACTAATAAAGCTGCTATGAACATTTGTGTATAGGTTACTGGTTTTTGCGTGAATGTGAATTTCCATTTTTCTGGGATAAATGCTCAAGAATGCAATTAATTCTTTAATTTTTAAGCCCCAACTATGGGTCAATTAGTGAGTTCTGGAGAAAGAATGATATCCATATGCAAGCAGTCTAGCAAGTCAGAGAGACTTCAGGTAGCTGCTATGTAAAAATTCTCATAGCTCATAAAATGGTAGGGGATGGGGGGATCTTTACAAGAAATAACATGACAATTTCTAGGATTACAAACAAAATGCTAAAGGAACACAAACTATCTGTATGGGAAAAAGAAACGTAATTAAATTTCACCTCAGTTAATAGGCACAGGGGAAAATATACTGTTTTGTGATTTTCATCATAATTATATGTTTACCCTAATGCTGGTGTGGCTTGAGAAATGTCATATTTTAGGGCATTGTCTGAGCGTTAAACATAATAAGTGTCTATGTATATCTGGAGCATGTGGTCTATTGTCAAATTTAAGATACTGGAATAATTCAAATGACGATAAAGGCACCCTACCATCTAGTCAAAATGATAGAAGAATGAGTCCTTAAAAGACAAACTAATGCTTTTTCAGGAGCTGTACTAGACTTCTGGGTTTCTCTCACATTGCTTTTTTCCCTGCAAATATTAATTTAGTAATTTTAAAGCCCCCTATCTGACAATTCCAAAAGAGTCTCCTTTGGATCTGTTTCTATTATCTGATTTTTCCTCTTGATTTTTAGTCACTTGGTTCCATTTCTCTTCATGTCTGGTAAATTTTGATTGTATGATATATGCTGGATATAAAAATTTATACACGTTCTAAGTGATGATGTCTTCATCCAGAGAGGAGGATTTTATTCCCTTTTGACAGGCAGAGCACAAGATGAATTTGACCTAATCAACACTGGGTCTTAGGATTTGGCAGGACTGGTGTGATTTTGGTTTGTTCTTACTCAATGTGGAATTCTGTAGCCATGTTGAGGCACTAACTAAAAGTCTGGAGTGTTTAACAAGGTCCCTTCACTTGGTGTACATTGAATCCCATTCTCTACCTATCATCTTGAAATCTTTTCTCAATTATTAAGCTTCCAGGCTGCTGCTTTTTACTCATTTGCTCAGCAGCAAAAGCTTCACACTCACAGCTTAGGAGGTAGACAAATGTCTCAAAATAAAATTGTATGCAAAATTTACAGATCACTTCTCTGTAGTTACCTGTGAGATCTGGGTTCAAGTTCTGGCTGCTTTGGCAGTCCCAGACAATATCCTCCTTCCCTTCAGCCCAGAAAAACTGACATAAGCCCCAGGCCACTACTCTGTGCTTGCTTTCTAATTGCCATGCCTTGAATTAATAAATGTCTTTGAGGAAAAAAATAGTGGGGCTCATCCCATTGTGATTCCCTTTTCTCCAGGATTTGAGCCCCTCATATTGTTAATGCTAATCTTTCCATGTCATTTTGCTTTAGGTATATTTCTTACAACCACCTTACAGTACTTTATCATATACTTCTTAATTTGGTTCACCCATCATATCCTTTTCTTGCTGAGGAAGTGAGACATAATGCTGGACTTATAGGGGAGGGTTGGGCATCTGAGGCTGATTTCCTGATCACTAGCCTCACATCTAAAGAAGTGGCCTTTGTAAAATTCCAAGGATAACTGCCATGGTTACATGCTTAAGGCAATTTATCCTGGTAAAATATGGATGCTGCAAATCATGGCTCAGAGCTAATGTGCCACCATATCATAGAAATGCAGTCACAGTGCTTGGAGGGTCCATGACTCACTCCAGTGGGGAAACTATTGCTTCCTGAGCTATGAATGCTGAGGTTGCGGAACAGAACTGGGGGTGGAAAGCAAGTTTCTATCCCAGATGGCACCACTCTGCACCGTCGCAATAACCAGGACTTGAGCTGTGCTCTCCTACCTTGTGAAAGCTGCGGTGGCAGAATGAGGTGTTAGTTAAGGTTCTGAAGTGTCACCCCCTATTGGAATAGCCCCTGTTCACAGCAGAAGTAGGGCTAGTGTTTCCAAAATCATGCAGTTTTATACATCAGCCAGCAACAGTCCTACATGTTGACCCCAAATGAAATGGACATCAACTGTCCATTTGACCAGCGCACTTATTACTGCTCCAGTCTCAATGGTTTTCCTCCAACAAATGTTCTTCCAACAGACTTGCCCTTGTTTCAGTAACATTAAGTTCAAGAATTTGATACCTGACCTTCCAGAGATCTGTAAGAATTTTTCATAGTCATCTAATAAAGATATGTTTGCATTCTAAGGTCCTTAAAATGTTGTTTTATATGCTATTTCTTATTTCAAAGTTTTCAGGTACTTCTGCTTTTCCCTTCCCCGTTGATCCTTCACAATTTGGAGTGACTCATCTCTGGATCTTTTCCAGAGCTCAGCTGCTCAACTGAGGATTTACACAATCTATCTTGCTGATGAAAATTCACAGACAATCCCCATAAGATCTGAATTTCTATAAAATATGTAGAATATGACCATTTTCATTTGAACCCAGAGAGTTCAAAAGTCCTTTGCATCTAGAAGTTCCATAATCACCTTAGGCATGGTACAAAGAATGCACTCCCTCACATATTGTTATTTGAAATTGTTCAAATACTAACAGTGTCAGTAATTAGTTATAATTATTGAGTATCTTTTGTAAACAAATTACTGATATGAATCATGCAGTTGGTGACTGCATTTTGTGAACAAAATGTAAATGCTAATAAGTACCATTTCAGAGTGCTTTATGCAAATAGAGACACTAGAGTTCAACCTAGTCATTATGGTAATTTTGTTTGTGTTTTGAAAATTGTATTGTGTTTTCTTTTTTAATATCTGTTTTGAAGTATAATGACTTTACAATGGTGTGTTAGTTTCTGCTGTATAACAGAGTGAATCAGCTATACGTATACATATATCCCTATATCCCCTCCCTCTGCATGTATTGTGTTTTGAAAGTACTTTTGTTGAATGAATTACTGCACCAAATAAATGGGTCATATTTAAAATGCAACCCAGACCGGTACGTTCTATAAAGAAGTTTTTAGAAGAAAGACATTTTTAAGTAAGCAAAAGAACCTAAAATAATATAACTGGAAAATGTAGCAACTCCATTCTCAGCTCCAATCTCAGGGACACAACATGTTTAAAAGCTACAGGTAAATGAAGAGTAACCTAGATTTTTACCCAAATATCTTGGGGGGCAGATATTAAGAAGGATTCTATTCTTATAGTAACATCTCTTAAAAATTTATCTTGCCTGTAATCTCCAAATAACAGCTCACAGTTTCGTGGGGGGCTCTCGTTTTCTAAACGACCATCTCTAAATGTCTGGTTCCCAATTCTGTTCAAAATCCACTTGCTAGCCTGTTCTATCAGTTTTCCCTTTCTTTCATTATGACTCTTTGGTCATTTCTCTCCTCCCATTTACTCAAATGTGATTCACCAAAGCTCAGGACTAAGGCTTGGAAAGACAAGGTAGGATGGGGGGAGGCATGGCGGAGAAAGACAAAACTTCTCTTTTGAGTGGAGGCTGTGGAGAAGAGGGAGCACGTGCACACGTTAACAAATCCTATTCCATTATACGATTAAACACCAAAATGAAATCTAGTCATAGTCAAGTCTACTTACAAGTACAGGGCTTTTCCCTGTTTTGTCCTTTTCTTTTGCACCTTTGCCTGCATCCCACTTTTCAGCATTTATGTCTGCCTCGCTCCATTCTGGCCAGATTGGAAATTTCCCCTTCTTCTGTTCACTGGGTTGCACATTACTGCCAAAAGGGAACTGACTAGAGACAGAGAGGGGAGGTGGTTTTCATTCAGATCTCTGAGGTAAAACACTGGATTAATTTCATGATGTAAATTTAATTATCTGATTAGCAATTATGTTAAACATATTTTTCAATACAGTGGATGGACACCTTCCACATGTTAAGGTTCTAAGGACAGAAATACCCCAGAGATTATTCTGTAAGCAAAATTTGAGCATTAGCCCCTACTTATTAAGGCAGGACATTCATCATAAACACAGAAGAAGCCACGAAGGGGAATATTTATATACAAACCATACCCAACGAAAATCCTTTACATGTATGATAGTGATTGCTTTTTGAAGATCAGTGAAAATATAACTTGGATGTTCCCAAATATAAAAGTGCTATATGATCATCATTTTAAAAGAAAATTAAAAAATACAAGTCAGGTAAATAAGAAAGGCATACTCACCTCATTCTAGAAGCCACGTTGTTAAAAATTATCCATCCTCTCAGATCACTGTACAAGGATATACATCTTTCCTCAAAAATGACATCATTCATCATATTCTCTTTTACAGATTGCTTTTTTCCACTTATCAGTACATTGTTGATAGTTCCCATGCCAATAAGTGTTTAAATACTAATTGAATGATTGCATAATCTTCCATTGTACGATATATTGTCTTTCATTTAAGTTTCTATATTTGGAAATTTGAGGGTTTTGATTTAAAAATTTTTTCACAATTATAAACAAGACTGCGATGGCTATCCTTGTTGCCAAATCTTTGCATACATTACTATTTCCTTAGGATAGATTTTAATAAGGAGACTTACTGAATCAAAATATATGCAGGTTTAAAGTCTGTGATATATTTTGAGTAATTTTCTGCAGAAAAGCTGGACTTACTTTATACTCTCACTGTGAGTATATTGGTGTTTTCCTATCTCTAAACCTCTTTTGCTTTTTCTACATTTTTATGAATTGTAAAATCTAAAAAAGGCATCTTCTTAATTATTCAAGTTTTTAGCTGCTTGTGAGGCTGGAAGCCTGCTCTAGACCCCGGGATAAGCAGTGAACAAACCAGACTAAAATCTCTACCCTTATTGAGTTCATACTGTAGCAGTGGAGACACAAAATAAACCGCATAAATTGAGTAAAATAAATGGTATATTATAAAGTGAAAAATGCTAAAGGGAAATATAAAAGAGGAAAGGGGACCTGAAGAGTTAAGTTGCACAATTTTTAATACAGTAGTTAATGGAAAGTGTCTATAATAGGGTTCTATTTAAGTAAATAGTGAAAGAAAATAAAGAATCAAGCTACGTGGATACCTGTGGGAAGAATGTTCCACAAACAAGGAATAGTATTCCAGATGCAAAGAGCATCCTAGCTAATTTGAAGAATAATGAGATCAGTGAGGCTGAAGAGGGGGTTAAAAAGAGATGGTTTCAGAGAGGTAACAGGAGGGACAAAGATAATAAAGGTGATCTAAAAAAGGGAAGCACATGGGTCTTTAGTCTGAGTGAGACAGGAAACCAAAGGAGGGTTTTGAGCAGGGATATAACATGACATAACTGAAATTTTATAATCACTTTTGTTGCTATGGTCAGAAAAGACAAGGGCGACAACTCAGAAGGCATTGAAACAACAGGTGAGAGCTGGCGGTGGTTTGGACCAGGTTGGTAACAGTAGAGGAGGCAAGAAATAGTCCATTGTGTATATTTTAAAGGCAGAACAAGTAGATATTGAGTTGATATTGCCTGAAAGACAGAAGATTATGGGATGGGACAAAACTGAGGTAGGCAATAAAGCAACATTTCACTTTTGAATGAGTTGTGTTTTAGATGTTTATCATACATTCATGGAGATGTTAAATACGTAGTTAGATATAGAATTCTGACGTTTGGAAGAAAGAAATAGACTAAAAGTGAAAATTTGAGAGCCATTAGCATTTCAATGAAATCTAAACTCTTAAGATTTGGTGAAATCACCAAGAAAATGATCATACATAAAAAGGCAGTCCCACGGGTGCTATTCAAAATGCCTAACAACTGGGAAGGAATGAGCATTGACTGGTCTAAATAGATGCTGTCCATGATCCTGGATCAGGGTCTTCAAAGCCACCAGCTCCACCAGACATTTATTCTTTACTTTAAGTAGTAGGGTCAGGGATGTAAGGTCCTCAGGGTGGGTCAGGGACCCAGGGCAAGAATCAGAAAAGACTGGGGATCAGGGTTATTGGTGAGGTTATTGTTAAGGCTACTCACGAATCAATATAAAAACATTTCAATATTCTATTAATCAGTACAGCTACATATCTGCCCTAGTACTCCATATTAAAAGAGAAGAAAAAACCCAAAAAACTGAGAAAAGCAGTCAGTGAGTGTGGTAGACAGAATAATGGTCCCTCAAATATGTCCATATGTCCATATCTTTATCCCCAGAACCAGTGGATATGTTACCTTCCATGGTAAAAGAGAGTTTGTAGATATCTTTAAGTACCTTGAGGTGGGGAGATTATCCCAGATTATCTGGGTGGGTTCAGAGGAATCATAAGCGTCCTCAAAACTGGAAGAAGGAGACAGAAGATGTCTGAGGGAGATGTGACTCCTGAAGACTAGACAGAAAAATGCAGAACTTCTGATTTTGAAGACAGAGGAAGGAGACCACAAGCTGAGGAAGGTGGGCAGCTTCAAGAGGTTGGAAAGGGCAAAGAAATGGATTCTCTCCTTGAACCTCCAGAAAGGAATGCAGCCCTGCTGACACTTGTTAGCTCAGTGAGACCCATTTTGGATTTCTGACCTCCAGAATTGCAAAATAATACACTTGTACTGTTTTAAATAACTGAGTTTGTGGTGTTTTCTTACAGCAGCAATAAGAAACAGTGAGGTAGGAAAAACACAGTAGAGGGTGACGCCCTGGAAGCCAAGTAAAGCGAGTTTTTAAAAAATGAGAGAATCAGCAACAGATCCAAATGCTCCTAACAGATCAAACAAGATGAATTATTAACAAATAAATATTGAACTTAGCAACAAGAAGGTTAAGGTCTCTGCAAATTTCATCTTCTAAGGTCAAGTTTGGGAGGGACTTTCCTGAACACCCTACCTAATATAGCAACCCTCACCTCTGTGCATCTTTTCATCTTTAATAGCACTTGACAATTCTCTCACTAATCATTTATGTGCTTATTGTATGTTTCCAAACATAGGGTCTGTAAGTTCTCCAGTGGCAGGAACACTGGGTTTTTCTTCACCCCCTCTATCTCCACCAACTAGAACAGTGCCTGGACAACATGGGCAATCTATATATTTCTCTGTCATCTACCTATTTACATGAAATAGAAGAATATATGTCTTTATATATTTCTACAATTTCTAATTAGAATTGTTTCAAATTTTTATATTTAGGTAGAGATTGACCAGATGTTCACCAGTCCTGTTTTCCACTTCCTATGTTTCCCATACTCCTTTGCAGGTTGGCTGGTATTTTGTGATGCTGTTTTGGAAAATAGCATGTGGGGAGTGTGTTGTATCCCACCTTTATGCTCCTAAAACATTTCCTGAGATACTTCTTACTCTCTTCCTGCTTGATGTATGGCTCAGTTCTTATGAGAAGACTTTAGAAAATGGTAATACCACAAGATGGAAGGTGCCAAGAATCCTTATGTAGCACATGCAAAGGCACCACTAAACTCCTGATCACACTCTGGTATGAATGAGAAATATCTTTTGTTGTGTAAGGTCACTGAGATTTGGGGATTGTTTGATACTGAAGCTAGCATTGAGTACTTCCTATTTGCTACTTTGTTATTGCAGCTAGCATTGATTACTAACATTGACTAACATGGAGTGTAATTCTTTTCTTAGGGTTTGGATTTCTTCCTTTATATCTTTAATTATTATAAACACATACATGGTAAATTACATAAAGATCATTTCTCTATTATCAAGTTTGTGACACCTGATTCTCTTGTTTGTTGTAACTTCTGCCTATCTTTTCTATATTCTTGTGTTTTAGGACACATTTATAATGAGCTTATCCTTATTAGGATAAGGGTTTTCTTTCCCTCCAATCCCCTTCCTCCAAGACAATCCTGTGTTGAAAGAATGTTCTTTGCATGCAGTATTGAGTTTTCTTCTTTCACAGACCCCAAATGAATAAGCCATCCAGAAACTTACAGGTACTTTAAAATCAGACCTCAAACTAATGTAAGTCTCAGTCTAAGGGTTTCCATTTCTCAAGGGAAAAAATCTTTTTTTTTCAGCCAGACACCAGCCAGAGAAATGCTAGCTTTCTTATCAATCTCTCTGTGCTTGGGTGGATTTTTCTCATTCACCTTTTTACCGAGAATTAAACTCGTGAAAAACCATGCCTTTATCTAATGTGGGAGCAATCCCTTTACTCATTTGGGCTCAAGATCTTGCCTTATATGTGATAAAACAAGAGTCTACTTTCATGAACTGAAAAGGCAATGCAGCAGCTTCACCTCAGAGCCATGCCATTCTGACTTTCAGTTCCGTCCTTATTTCTGGATCCTGAACATTTTTATTTCTTTATGTAGGTGTTTCTAGGTATTATTGTTATTTTAAAAAATTGTGATCCACCATCTTGCTGGAAAAGAAAGTCTGATAATATATACATCGTAAAGGGGTGGTCCTAAGTAACATGTAAGAGAAGGAAGACTAGAACAGTTTTCACTGAAAAAGGGCAATTTTTCATAGTATTAATTTTAAAAATCAAGGCATAACTTAGTGTATTATAGTACCTCTGTTTTATTGAGTGTTGGTACAACCTTACAGATAAAAAGAAATTAGTGATTTTGTATCCATCAAAACCATGATAAAATTACCTCATTCAGGAAGCTCAAAAATCTTAAAGGCTGTTTTGTAAAAGGAAGATTTAATTTCTTAAAAAATAAGGGCTCTGTTGAGACTGTTTTGCTTTCCTCTTCATTCTGTCAAGTGTAAGTATATTCTGGCTCCCTCCCTTAAACTGTTAAGCCTTATTACTAATTGGTCTACTTTCCTTGTAACATGTCAAATTTGTTTCCATCTATACTGAAGATCACTTAAAAAGAATCTCATTAGAGGTATCTTACACCAGCTCAGTAGCTCCCCTATTGTGCTACACACACAGTACAAGCAAGAGTCAAATACAGTCCAATGTCAAATATACTGTAAACTTCAAATGACCATGTACAACTGCTGCTTTTGAAGCTCTCAGCACAGTATCTCTTTGAATTTCATTGCCAGAATGTACCTACTGTTCTAGCATAGTCAGGATCCTTTAAAATATTCATATCACATTATTCCTGATTTCATCAATTCTGAAAACAAGATAACCTTTAAACACAAAGGTAACCCAGGACTTTTGAAGATTTAGGAACTGGTAATATTGGGAAATAAATGCTGAACATCTAGAAAATTCAAACATGCAAAGAAATCAAACCAGCCCCTGAAAAAAATCAGGAGTATACAGAGTTACTCTATTTGTATAGCAATATACCCAAGTACTAGTAAATGATTTAATTCATTAAAATTACAAGTTGTATAAAAGATTTTGAAGATAAGTATATTCTCTGCTATATGGCTAAATGCTCTCTTCCACATAGTAGGTCTAAATATGCTATTGAGATAAGTGTCGCTGATGCATTTAGGAGAGGCTAGCAATTTAAAAACAAAACATATTTGTGGAAAGTTATTTCAAAAAAATTTAATAAAATCAGTGAGGAATGTTGAAAATATAAAATATGTATATTCCAAATGCCAAATTATATTCCAGAGGAAACTGATGTTTACAGGGAAGAAAAATTCCAGAAAGCCAGGCAAGGGGCTGATTTCCAGAGTAGAAATATAAAATATAAAGGTACTCCAGGGGAAAAGAGAGGAAGCGTAAAAGAAGCAAATTTATAACAGCGGGCAAAGTCAAACAGAATAGTCTGACATGAAAATGATGCATAATGTAAGCAACAGATACACATGTGTTAAAATAATTATATATATACACTTTTCATTACTAAAACAAATTGATCATGATTGGAAGCCACTGAAAAATGTAAGTGGGTGGTTACCAAAGGCAGGAGGTGAGGGCTGGGCAAAATGGGTGACAATGGTCAAAAGGTACAAACTTCCAGTTAAAAAATAAATGTCACAAGGATGTTAAAATACAGTATAGCGACTGTAGTTAATAATACACTTGTATCTTTGAAAGTTGTTAAAAGAGTGAAGTTGCTAAAATTCACATCACAAAGAAAAAAATGTGCAACTACATACGGCGACAGATGTTAACTAGACTTATTGTGGTGAGCGTTCAAAACGTATACAAATATCAAATCATAATGTTATATTCCTGAAACAATATGTCAATTATATCTCAGTTAAAAAAAGTCAATGGACTAAACCTGTAGTGGTGGATTGGGGGCTGGAATAGTGTAACCCACAAGCAAGTACTGGGAATTGGAATTGTGCAAGCTTAAAAGTCTATTTTGGAAAAGAAGCTGAATTCACCCTGCAAATGTCAGGAGACCAGAAACAGGCTTTGTGAGTGAGCAAGTGGCTAGAGTATTCATGAACTCCTAGCACTGAACTAAGGCTGGAATAACTCCCCTTACAGTTTATGGTGTTAGAGGCAGTATGCCACTTTCCCATGATTCCATGAGGAAATCGGCTGGCCAAATGGGAAAAAATGGGGATGGGGGTGGCCCTCTACCACCATGGATGTGGTATCAGGGACAGCACTTCCTGCATGGGAGAAAAGCCTCCAACCTCCCCATGTTAAGACTTGAGTGGAAGCAGGGGTGATATAAAAATGCACCCACCAATCAGAAAGGACTTTGCTCTTGTATTGGAACAGAGTGCTAGACGCCTGAGCTGGTTTTTAACCATTTAGTAACTGAATTGTGGATAGGTCCTGGGGTTCTCAAAAAGGAGTCAGAGTTCAATGGGAGAGAAATAGTCTTCAGGGAGTTCGGAAAAGCAGCTACTTGCCAACTGATAGGAAGTATTTCAATAATGTAACAACTATCCTGTCCTTTTCACTAGAGCATCCCTACTGGATGTCAGAATGGGTAGGGAGGGAATCATCCTAAAAGCCATCCAAACCTCATGGCAGAAAACAGCATGCATGAGTTTAAAATATGAACTAAAGAACTAACATTACAAAGCAAAAAAAGAAACTTAAAACTGAAAGGACAGTCAGTAAATATAGCAAAAGAAAGAAATCACACCCAAGGAAAGAGAAATAATGTAGCAAACTTAAAAGGTGTTTAAAATGAGTATATTTAGAATAACCAAAAAGATAAAGGAATAAAATTTCTTCTTTGCAATGAGAACAGGAAGATGTCAAACAAAAAAATAAGACCAATATAAAAAAGAGACATTGGAAAATTTTAGTAATGGAAACTTCAAATGTTGAAAGAGTAGACTGAATAAACCTGAAGAGGACTAATGATTTAGAAGGTAGAATTTTAAAAATCAAATGTTCTCATAGATAAAGAGTTAGAAAATATGAAATACCCAAGTAGATAGATTGAAAAACACTAATGTATGCCTAATAGAAGTCTCAGAAGGATGAAATGGTTAAAATGGTGGTGGTGGTGGGGGGGTGTTTAGGAGAAATATTTGATGATACAACTGCTGGAAATGTTCAGAATTGACAAGACATGACTTCAGATTGGAAAAAGCACATCAACCAATAACAAAACACAAACGGGAGGTCAGGGGGTAGAATTCTGCATCTAGATAGATCAACTGAAATTACAGACCAATGTTGAAGATTAAAATCTAAAGAACTGACAAGCTACCTAAAAATAAAAACCAATCAAATTGACAGCAAATAGCAGACACTATAAAGCAGTGAAGTGATGTCTTCAGAGCTGAGGTAAAATAACTGTCAATCTTGGAATTAAGACCCAATTAAACTCTTATTCAAAAGTGAGGTAGAAATATTTATTTTAAATTAAATAAAAACATTTTGAAAATGTGAGTTTACCATAACAGACTCTTGCCCCCTGCCAAAAAAAAAAAAAAAAATTAATGAAGGATTTATCTCAGGAAAATAGAAATGAACCCAGAATTAAAGTGTGGAATACAAGCTGCAATGGTAAATAAATGAGTCAATATAACATTTTGGTAAAATTCTAAAAAGTATTTCCTGTAAACAAATAATAACAATAACTTTATGCTTTTGAAGGTATACAAAATAAAAGATATGGGAAAGAGAGGGAATTCTGATAGACACTAGCATGCCTGTTTTTTTCTTTAGGAATAATATTAACTGTAGACTTTGTAGGAAAATGTTTAAAGATTAGTGTATTTTTAAAAATTAAGGACTGTCTTAGTCAGTTTGGGCTGCTATAACATCATACCATAGAATGGGTGGTTTATAAACAGTAGAAGTTTATTTTTCACAGTTCTGGAGCCTAGAAGTCTGACATCAGGTTGCCAGCATGGTCAGGTTCTGATGAGAGCTTTCTTGTGTTTTACAGATGGCTGACTTCCCATTGTGCCCTCACATGGAGGAAAGAGAGATAGGTAGCTCTCTGGCCTCTTCTTATAAGGGCACTAATCCCATTTATGAGGGCTTCACATTACTTCCCAAATGTGAGTAATTCACATTACTCATTACTCTCCAAAGCCCCACCTCCAAATACCATCACATTGGGATAGGGTTTCAACATATGAATTTTGGGGAATGCAGACATTCAGTCCATTGCAAAGATATTCCAATAAATAAAATATAAAATTTCCAAACTGAGAGAGAAGAGAAAGAGTAGACCTGACATTAAGGAACAACACATTATGATTTGGGTACAAGGGAAACTGGGAATGCAGAATTTTAAGAAGTAGGGTCAAATCAACCAATATGACTGGAGACTAAAACATTTTAGAAAAACACTGTTTCAGAATGAGAAAGGAATCTCACTCAACACACAGTTCACTTATTTTTAACTCACATTTATTGAACACCTGCTCTGTGACAAGCACTGTGCTAGATGATGGGGTTAGATATGTAAATATATATCTATACTCTTGAGCTTGTTTTGGAATGCAAACAGATAAACAGAAAATTTCAATATAATGTGGTATGTGCAGGGATGGAAGTATTCACAGGTGGTGGAGGGGGAATTGTGCCCAATATGAGGCAATTAGGAGAAACTTCCTGCAGTAGATAGCATCTGAGCTGTCTTGAAGGATAACTACAAATGTTCCATATTGAAAAAGGAGAAAGAACATCACTGTGAAAGAACAGCATACAAGACAGTCAGAGGTAAGAAACAGCAGAGTGGGTGCAGAGAATTATGAGCTCTTCAAGTACTGGGTGAGCATGTAGTATAAAGCGAGCGGACAGAAACACAAGATAGGCAGGCAGTTCCCACTAAGGGTCTTGTTGAGGGGTTTGAACCTTGTTTTGTAGTTATTGCTGACTTTGCTCATTATACTAAGAACACATATTTTATTTTTAGATAAAATATTTTTATCTAAATAACATTTATCTAATGTTATTTATGTATTTAAATAAACATATTATTTAACATTTACTCTTAAAACACAACTGGTTTAACATAGGAAGTTTGAGGAATACTGAAGTTGAAATACAACTCAAAAGTGAGCACAATATAATGATTATGAACATTTTATTTAAGGTAATCTTCGTAAGATCTGGAAGTTGCCTTCTTTTAATTAAAGCTTTTGTATCATGACGTCTCTACTACATCAAAAACCAATTAAAAATATAATATATACTGCCAACTATATCTAATTTGGAATTTTATTTTTAAGGAAAGGATTCTATCCATACTTGCAATATATTATTTGTGGTTATATATCTATAAATACTGCTTTAAAATTTTTCATCTTAATAGTTAGAAATAAAATGTAGAACTTAATAACCTGAGACATACCATGTCCACTTCAGTTGGAGTAACAAGGACTGGATTGATCGTCCCAACTAAGACAACTAAAAACCTGAGCAAAACACATGAAACTGGCTTTCAAGACAGTCATAAAATGATGAAGAACAGTGATTACCAACATATAGGAAACAAATGAGGTAAGCCCTATAATTGCTTCAGCTTATGGCCATGAGAGAGTTTTCCAGCTGCAGTGCAGGGAGAGTTAACCTAGGCATATCTCAGCATATTCCTTAGATAGAGGAGATGGAGAGGAAAGAAAGTCTAGGGGAGACCAAGGCAGCTAGAGTTTGAAGGACAGAGGACTAGAAAAGAGAGCTTCATAGAGAGAGAACTCCTGAAATCTTCAGAGGGTCACCCATTCCCTATAAGATTTAGGATGTGTTTTTCTATTTCTGTAAAAAATTCATTGAGATTTTGATAAAGATTGCATTGAATCTGTAGACTGCGTTGGGTAGTAATGACATTAAAATGGTCTTGAATCCATGAACATGGGGTGTGTTTCCATTTATGTCTTTAATTTCTTTCAGCAATGTTTTGTAGTTTTCACTTTACAAGTCTTTCACCTCCTTGATTAAGTTAGTTCATAAGTATTTTATTTTTCTTGATGCTAATGTAAATGGAATTGTTTTTGTAATTTACTTTTCAGATTGTTCATTGTTTGTGTATAGAAATACAATTGATTTTTTGTGTGTTGACTTTGTATCCTGCTTTGATGAATTCATTTATTAGTTCTAACAGTTTTTTACAGAATATTTAGATTTTTGGAGTTTCTTTTTCTTTAAAACATGTAAAATACAGTCCATGCATCTGCCATTTTAAAAAGTCTCTCATCCTGTAGCAGATAAAACCAAATATGCTTTGGCTATCAACGTTCAAGAAATGTTTCAAAATGCTTTACAGTGTAAAAATAATAAGAAATTTAGCAAAATTTCAACAAACCTGTATAAAAAACAGATACAGATAATACTTTATTTCAAGGTGACATGCTGTAATTTAAAGAGTAAGTTATAATTATGTGTTTCTTTGTAAAACGTCTTTAACAATACAAGGGCTTGGCAGATCCAGGCCTCAGGGCTACACATGCAGAAAAAATTGTTAGTTAAAAATCACCAAAACATGCTATTTTTAAGTGTGTACCTGTGTTTTTTTTTAAGTACAGGATAATAGAAGTATTAAATATCAGCAGGAATAGTATTTGAGGACTCTGTAAAAGTGTGTAGAGTTCATGGAGCCAGTGTCCGGGAAGAGTCATACATTTCTGATGAACGTTTTGGATTAATCCCTTTGCCATTGTAATAGCCCACGACTTGGTTTGGGACTTCAGCCAACACGCTCTTTGCCAGGGCAGCTGGAGATGCGTGTTTGAAGTTCCTGAAGGAAACGAACTGGACGATGGCACGAAGGACGGGCTCTCCCTTGGGTGACCTCAGAATCCCGTCGTCTCCGTCCAGCATCTGCATGTCGCTGAAGTCTGCATTGCCCACTCCCACGATGATGACCGACATGGGGAGGTGGGAGGCGTGGACAATGTCCTCCCGCGTGTCGGCCATGTCTGTGATGACCCCGTCAGTCAGGATCAGCAGGATCCTCCTTGGTGCTGGTCTCCTCTGATGCTGACTTGGCAACCTTCTGCATGATGGGAGCATTGTTGGTGGGGCCCTAGAGCTAGAGTTTGGGAAGGCAGCTCTGGTAGGCTTCCACAACTCCTTGAATCCCTGCACATTCTGGGTTGTCTTCATTAAAGTTGATTGCGAAGTCATGAGATACCCTGTACTCTGGCAGTATCCTGGCACCAAACCCAAAGGCTAGGAACATTTTGTCGCTGTCATAGTCCTGGCAAATCTCTCCCACAGCCACCAAGGCCTTCAGGTACTCATTGGGCTGGCAGCGGTGGATGTAGGGCAGGGAACAGCTGTTCCTGAGGTCCCCATTCGAGGCTGTGGAATCTATAGCTACTGTAAACTGGATGTGGCAGCCACCCATGATGTAGTCCAAGAAAGAATGCATCTTGTGGATCTTGCACTGATTCAAAATCACAATGCCCGAGTTCTTATAATTCTTCTTCTTGGCTTTGTACTTGGGGTTGATGCACTCCTACTGCACCTGTTTTCCTTCCATCACTCCTCTCATCTCCTTGAATGTTGAGGTGAATTCTCCAATGAAGTCATGTCTGCCATGGGAGTCCCAGTCCCATACTATGCATGTCAGTTGGTGGTTGCGATCTCCACTGCATGGAGAATTTACTGATACTTTGAATGATTTCCAGGCTGGGCTTAAGTTATTCATCACAACCTCAGTTCGGTGCACAAGCTGTGGAGTTGCATCATCATTCATTCGAAAAATTTCCAGAAATGAGTCAGACTTACTGAAGAAATCCTGGTCATCCAATTTCCGTGAGTTGAAGGCAAGTTCAATGTAGTCATGATTACCAGATAATTCCTCAGCAATCACCGTGATGGAGGATTTCCCTGCCATGTTCCTGTGCTTCAACAAGCATTTGGACAGCTTTCTCTGGGAAACAATCTGGCCAAGGGTGCACTCCATGCCACCCAGGAAGTCAGCCTCCTTCGGCCCATCGTGGTTGCTGCTGATGTCGTGGACCTCAAACCACAGGTGCTGCACCTCCTCAAAATAAACGTCCACCATAAAGTTTTGAATACACTGGGTTGATGCAGGTGCGAATCACCTCTGTTCTGTCAACCTCGAACCACTGCCCATGGGACTGCATCTTGAGGATGACATAGGGGTCTGATTTGGAAAGGGCATCTCTGTCGGAAGTGCCTTTGCGCGCCAAATGCAGCTCAACTTTGGTGGCTGTTAAAGATTCCCAGTGTATTGGCAGCTGACTCATAAATGTTGCTCATCTTCTTCATTCTGGCGCAGGGACCCAAGGGCGGACTGGCCTTCAGCCGGCGGGGTCCAACCAGAACGACGCGGCGGTGGGCAGGCCCGCGGTCGGCCTAGGGGGTCGTGCTGCCCTCTTCTTGGGTTCCGGGGGCAGCTCAGTGACCGCGGAGGGGAGAGATGCTGCGCAGGAACACGGACCCCAACACAGGTGGTGAGGGCAGGGCTGCTTGGCCCTCAGTCACTTGCGGAGAGAGGTGGGGACGCCGGAGAGAGGGGCGGAGCGGGAGGGAGGAAGCGGGTCGCTACCCAGGCAGGGGGGACCGCAGCTCCGCCAAGAGCTTCCACCGTCTGTCGAAACCCACACGCCCCGCCGCCCGCGCGCTGCCGGCTCCAATACTTAGATTTTTCTACGTATAAAATCATATCATCTGCAAACAGATACTTTTACTCCTTCCTTCAAAATTTGTATGCCTTTTATCTCTGTTTCTTCCCTAGTTGCTCTGGCTAGATTTCCCAGTACTGTGTTGAATAGAAATAATAAAAGCGAGCATTCTTGTTTTGTTTCTAATCTTAGAACAAATACTTTGTCTTTCACCATTGAGTATGATATTCTCTGTGTTTTTTTTTTTTTTTGCGGTACACGGGCCTCTCACTGTTGTGGCCTCTCCCGTTGCGGAGCACAGGTTCCGGACGCGCAGGCTCAGCAGCCATGGCTCATGGGCCCAGCCGCTCCACGGCATGTGGGATTTTCCCAGACCGGGGCATGAACCCGTGTCCCCTGCATCGGCAGGCGGACTCTCAACCACTGTGCCACCAGGGAAGCCCCTCTGTGGGTTTTTCATATATGGCTTTAGTATGTTGAGGTAGTTTCCTTCTATCCCTGTTTGTTGAGTATTTTTTTATCGTGAAAGGATGTTAAATTTTGTCAAAATCTTTTTCTGTATCAATTGAGATAATTATGTGGTTTTTTTCCTTTATTCTGTTTATATGGTATATTACATTTATTGATTTTTACAGATTGAGCCATCCTTGCTTTCCAGGAATAAATCCCATTTGGCCATAGTGTATAATTGTTTTACTATGTAGCTGAATTTTGTTTGATACGATTTTGTTGATGATTTTGCATCAGTGTTTTTAAGAGATATTGATCTGTAGTTTTCTTTTCTTGTAGTGATTTTATCTGGCTTTAGAATCAGGGTAATGCTGGCCTCATACAGTGAGTTAGAAAGTATTCCCTCCTCTTCAATTTTTTGTAAAAGTTTGAGAACTATTGGTATTAGCTCTTTAAATGTTTGATAGAATTCACCAGTGCAGCCGTCAGGTACAGAGATTTTTTGTTGTTGAAAGATAGTTGATTACTGATTCAATTTCCTTACTAGCTATAGCCTATTCAGATTTTCTATTTCTTCGTGACTTAGTCTAGTAAGTTTTGTGTTTCTAGAAATTTGTCCACTTCATCTAAATTATCTAATTTGTTGGCATACACTTGTTCATAGACCTCTTATAATTCTTTTTATTTGTGTAGAATTGGTCATAATGTCCCCATTTTCATTTCTGATTTTAAGTCTTCTCTCTCTTGTTTCTTAGTCCATGTAGCTAAAGGTTTATCAATTTTGTTGACCTTTTCAAAGAACCAACTTTTGAGTTTTTTATTTTATCTATTATTTTTCTATTCTCCATTATGTTTATCTTGGCTGTAATCTTTATTATTTCTTTTTTTCTGCTAGCTTTGGCTTTTCAAGCTGATAAAAAAAAGACTAGTCCTGGCCCTATGTAAGTCTTCCAATTCTTTTGGGTACTTTTTTCTTTGGTCTTATAAATCTCATGCACAGAGATTTAAAAAAATGATTGAAATACCTTAAATGAAAACTAAAATGTCTGACAAAAAATACATAAGAAGGGCTTTAGTGGTAAATTAGAGATTGAATAAGATTAGTGAACTTGAAGAGACAGCAATAGAAGTGATCCAAAATGAAACACACACACGCACAAAAATTGAAAATGAGCAAGGTATCAGTGAACTCTGGGAAAACTTTTAACAGTCTAATAATTATTGTTCTTATTACAGGAAGGATGGGAGACAGGAAAAAATATTTGAAGAAGCTATGATTAAAATTTTTAAAAATTTGATGCAAACTATAAACCCACAAATTCAAGAATTTCAATTAACCCTAAACTCAAGAAACATAAAGAAAATCATGCCAAGGTACAACATAAGCAAATGGCTCAAAATTAGTGGTAATAAAAGAAACCTTAAGAGCCAGAGGGGAAAAAAAGACATATTACATGCAGAGGGACAAAGAAAAGGAAACCAGCAAATTTCTCATTTAAAAACAATGTAAGTGAATAGACAACATCTTTAAAAGACCGAAAGAAAAAAAAATCTGCCAAGTTAGAATTCTACACCTAGTGAAAATATTCTTTTAAATGAAAGTGATATAAACACTAATTTTTCTGACAAAAAAAACCTAAAAGCATTCATCAGCAGAAAAATTCACCACAATAAAAAATAAAAGAAGGCCTTTAAGCAGAAGAAAAATGATACTAGATAGAAATATGGATCTATACAAAGAAAAAAGAAAATGAGTAGTAGTGACTACAGGGCTAAATATACAAGTTATTCTACTATTTAAATACTTTTGTAATGAAATTAACTATTTACACAAATAATGCAATATAAGGTTTATAACATATATAAAAGTGAAATGTATGAAAACAAAACTTAAAGTTTAGAGGCGAACTCATATATTATTAAAATGTTTTTTGTATATTAAATGTGACTTGATTGATATAATATCAAAAGAAGGTAGAGGATGATAAGTTAAAAATGTGTACTATAAACAGGAAAGAGTTTATAGTGACCACCAAAAGAAGCCAACAAAGGAGATAAATAGAAATTTAAAAATTATCCAAAATATTGTGGAAGAAAAAAAAAGGAACACAAAGGATAGAGCAAAGAGAAAACAAATAGCAAGATAACAGATTTCAATTTAGCAATATTAGTAATCACATTAAATGTGAGTAGTCTAAATACCCGAATTAAAAGGGACAGGTTGTAAGATTAGATAAAAAGCAAATCCAACTATATGCTATCTATAAGAAATACTTTATACATATAAACAAATAATAAAAAGATGTAAAAATGTTTATCATGTTAACATTAACAAAAACAAATGTTTTGAAAAATAGATTCTAGAACAAACAATATTATCAGGGCTTAAAAATTTTAATTTCATAATGATAAAAAAGAAAATCCATTGAGATGAAATAACAATTCTAAACTTTTGTTAATACATGAACCAAAAACAGATAGACCTATAAGAATGAATAGGTAAATTCATAAATATAATAGAAGATAGAAATATCATTCATAATATCTGATAGAACAAGCTGACCAAAAATAAGTCAGCTTGTAGAATCAATCAGGGCTGTAGAAGATATAAAATATAGAATACTGTCCATCAAAATTGGTTTAATTGACATTTACAGAACACTTCATCACAACAGATGAACATTCTGTTTCTTTTTTTCTTTTAACATCTTTATAGGAGTATAAGTGCTTTACAATGTTGTTTTAGGTTGTGCTGTATAACAAAGTGAATCAGCTATACGTATACATATATCCCCATATCCCCTCCCTATTGTGTCTCCCTCCCACCCTCCATATCCCAACCTTCTAGGTGGTCACAAAGCACCAAGCTGATCTCCTTGTGCTATGCAGCTGCTTCCCACTAGCTATCTGTTTTATATTTGGTAGTGTATATATGTCAATGCCACTCTCTCACTTCGCCCCAGCTTACCCATCCCACTTCCCGTGTCCACAAGTCCATTCTCTACATCTGCGTCTTTATTCCTGTGCTCTCTACGTTTTTCAGAACTTTTTTTTTTAGATTCCATACATATGTATTAGCATAAAGTATTTGTTTTTCTCTTTCTGACTTACTTCACTCTGTACGACAGATTCAAGGTCCATCCACCTCATTACAAATAACTCAATTTTGTTTCTCTTTATGGCTGAGTAATATTCCACTGTAGATATGTGCCACATCTTCTTTATCCATTCATCTGTCGATGGACACTTAGGTTGCTTCCATGTCCTCACTATTGTAAATAGTGCTGCAATGAGCACTGAGGTACATGACTCTTTTTGAATTATGGTATATGCCCAGTAGTGGGATTGCTGGGTCATATGGTAGTTCTATTTTTAGTTTTTTAAGGAACCTCCATAGTGGCTGTATCAATTTACATTACCACCAACAGGGCAAGAGGGTTCCCTTTTCTCCACACCCTCTCCAGAATTTATTGCTGGTAGATTTTTTGATGATGGCCATTCTTACTGGTGTGAGGTGATACATCATAGTAGTTTTGATTTGCATTTTGATTTGCATCAAATGATTGCATTTGATTTGCAATCATTCTCTAATGATTAGTGATGTTGAGTATCCTTTCATGTGTTTGTTGGCAATCTGTATATCTTCTTTGGAGAAATATCTATTTAGGTCTTCTGTCCATTTTTGGATTGGGTTGTTTGTTTTTTTGATATTGAGCTGCATGAGCTGTTTATATACTTTGTAATTAATCCTTTGTCATTTGCTTCATTGACAAATATTTTCTCCCATTCTGAGGGTTGTATTTTGTCTTGTTTATGGTTTCCTTTGCTGTGCAAAAGATTTTAAGTTTCATTAGGTCCCATTTGTTTATTTTAGTTTTTATTTCCATTTCGCTAGGAGGTGGGTCAAAAAGGATCTTGCTGTGATAGAGTGTTCTGCCTAGGCTTTCCTCTAAGAGTTTTATAGTGACTGGCTTTACATTTAGCTCTTTAATCCATTTTGAGTTAATTTTTGTGTATGGTGTTAGGAAGTGTTCTAATATCATTCTTTTACATGTAGCTGTCCAGTCTTCCCAGCACCAATTATTGAAGAGGCTTTCTTTCTCCATTGTATATTCTTGCTTCCTTTAACAAAGATAAGGTGACCATATGTGCGTGGGTTTATCTCTGTGCTCTCTACCCTGTTCCATTGATCTATATTTCTGTTCTTCTGCCAGTACCATACTGTCTTGATTACTGTAGCTTTGTAGTATAGTCTGAAGTTAGGGAGTCTGATGCCTCCAACTCCGTTTTTCTTTCTCAAGATTGCTTTGACTATTCGCAGTCTTTTGTATTTCCATAAAAATTGTGAAATTTTTTGTTCTAGTTCTGTGAAAAATGCATTGGTAGTTTGATAGGGATTGCACTGAATCTGCAGATTGCTCTGGGTAGTAAAGTCATTTTCACAACGTTGATTCTTCCAATCCAAGAATATGGTATATCTCTCCATCTGTTTGTATCAGCTTTAATTACTTTCATCAGTGTCTTATAGTTTTCTGCATACAGGTCTTTTGTCTTCTTAGGTAGGTTTATTCCTAGGTATTTTATCCTTTTTGTTGCAATGGTAACTGGGAGTGTATCCTTAATTTCTCTTTCAGATTTTTCATCATTAGTGTATAGGAATGCCAGAGATTTCTGTGCATTAATTTTGTATCCTGCTACTTTACCAAATACATTGATTAGCTCTAGTAGTTTTCTGGTAGCATCTTTAGGATTCTCTATGTATAATATCATATCATCTGCAAACAGTGACAGCTTTACTTCTTCTTTTCCAATTTGGATTCCTTGTATTTCTTTTTCTTCTCTGATTGCTGTGGCTAAAACTTCCAAAACTGTGTTGAATAATAGTGGTGAGAGTGGGCAACCTTGTCTTGTTCCTGATCTTAGTGGAAATGGTTTCAGTTTATCACCATTGAGAATGATGTTGGCTGTGAGTTTGTCATATATGGCCTTTATTATGTTGAGGTAAGTTCCCGCTATGCCTAATTTCTGGAGGGTTTTTATCATAAATGGGTGTTGAATTTTGTCGAAAGTTTTTTCTGCATCTATTGAGGTTATCATATGGTTTTTATCCTTCCATTTGTTAATATGGTGTATCACATTGATTTGTTTATATTGAAGAATCCTTGCGTTCCTGGGATAAACCCCAGTCGATCACGGTGTATGACCCTTTTAATTTCCTGTTGGATTTTGTTTGCTAGTATTTTGTTGTAGATTTTTGCATCTATGTTCGTCAGTGATGCTGGCATGTGGTTTTCTTTTTTTGTGACATCTTTGTCTGGTTTTGGTATCAGGGTAATGGTGGCCTCGTAGAATGAATTTGGGAGTGTCCTCCCTCTGCTATATTTTGGAGGACTTTGAGAAGGGTAAGTGTTAACTCTTCTCTAAATGTGTGATAGAGTTCACCTGTGAAGCCATCTGGTCCTGGGCTTCTGTCTGTTGGAAGATTTTTAATCAGAGTTTCAATTTCAGTGCTTGTAATTGGCCTGTTTATATTTTCTATTTCTTCCTGGTTCAGTCTCAGAAGGTTGTGCATTTCTAAGAATTTGTCCATTTCTTCCAGGTTGTCCATTGTATTGGCTTATAGTTGCTTGTAGTAATCTCTCATGATTCTTTGTATTTCTGCAGTGTCAGTTATTACTTCTCTGTTTTCATTTCTAATTCTGCGATTTGTCTTCTCCCTTTTCTTCTTGATGAGTCTGGCTAATGGTTTATCAATTGTGTTTATATTCTCCAAGAACCAGCTTTTAGTTTTATTGATCTTTGCTATCGTTTCCTTCATTTCATTTTCATTTATTTCTGATCTTATCTTTATGATTTCTTTCATTCTGCTAACTTTGGGGGTTTTTTTGTTCTTCTTTCTCTAATTGCTTTAGGTATAAGGTTAGGTTGTTTATTTGAGATGTTTCTTGTTGCTTGAGGTAGGATTGAATTGCTATAAACTTCCCTCTTAGAACTGCTTTTGCTGCGTCCCACAGGTTTTGGGTCTCCGTGTTTTCATTGTCATTTGTTTCTAGGTATTTTCTGATTTCCTCTTTGATTTCTTCAGTGATCTCTTGCTTATTTAGTAGTGTATTGTTTAACGTCCATGTGTTTGTATTTTTCACAGATTTTTTTCCTATAATTGGTATCTAGCCTTATAGCGCTGTGGTCAGAAAAGATACTTGATATGATTTCAATATTCTTAAGTTTACCAAGACTTGACTTGTGACCCAAAATATGATCTATCCTGGAGAATGTTCCATGAGCACTTGAGAAGAAACTGTATTCCATTGTTTTTGGATGGAATGTCCTATAAATATCAATTAAGTCTATCTAGTTTAATGTGTCATTTAAAGCTTGTGTTTTCTTATTTATTGGTGAAAGTGGGGTGTTTAAGCCCCCTACTGGGATTGTGTTACTGTCGATTTCCCCTTTTATGGCTGTTAGCATTTGCCTTATGTATTGAGGTGCTCCTATGTTGGGTGCATAAATACTTACAATGGTTATATCTTCTCCTTGCATTGATCCCTTGATCATTAGGTAGTGTCCTTCTTTGTCTCTTGTAATTGTCTTTATTTTAAAGTCTATTTTGTCTGATATGAGAATTGCTACTCCAGCTTTCTTTTGGTTTCCATTTGCATGGAATATCTTTTTCCATCCCCTCACTTTCAGTCTGTATGTGTCCCTAGGTCTGAAGTGGGTCTCTTGTAGGCAGCATATATACTGGTCTTGTTTTTGTATCCATTCAGCCAGTCTATGTCTTTTGGTTGGAGCATTTAATCCATTTACATTTAAGGTAATTATTGATATGTATGTTCCTAGTACCATTTTCTTAATTGTTTTGGGTTTGTTATTGTAGGTCTTTTCCTTCTCTTGTCTTTCTTGCCTAGAGAAGTTCCTTTAGCATTTGTTGTAAAGCTGGTTTGGTGGTGCTGAACTGTCTCAGCTTTTGCTTGTCTGTAAAGGTTTTAATTTCTCCATCAAATCTGAATGAGATCCTTGCTGGGCAGAGTAATTTTGGTTGTAGGTTTTTCTCCTTCATCACTTTAAATATGTCCTGCCAGTCCCTTGTGGCTTGCAGAGTTTCTGCTGAAACATCAGATGTTAACCTTATGGGGATTCCCTTATATGTTATTTGTTGCTTTTCCCCTGCTGCTTTTAATATTTTTTCTTTGTATTTAATTTTTGATAGTTTGATTTATATATGTCTTGGTGTGTTTCTCCTTGGATTTATCCTATATGGGACTCTCTGCACTTCCTAGACTTGATTGACTATTTCCTTTCCCATATTATGAAAGTTTTCAATTCTAATCTCTTCAAATGTTTTCTCTGTCCCTTTCTTTTTCTCTTCTTCTTTTGGGACCCCTATAATTAGAATGTTGATGCGTTTAATGTTGTCCCAGACATCTCTGAGACTGTCCTCAATTCTTTTCATTCTTTTTTCTTTATTCTGCTCTGCTCTAGTTATTTTCACTATTTTATGTTCCAGGTCAGGTATCCATTCTTCTGCCTCTATTTTTCTGCTATTGATTCCTTTTAGAGAATTTTTAAATTTCTCTAAAATGATGAACAAAAATTATTGTTTTGTTCATCATTATTTGTTTGCTCTTCAGTTCTTCTAGGTCCTTTTTAAATGTTTCTTGTATTTTCTCCATTCTATTTCCAAGATTTTGAATCATCTTTACTATAATTACTCTGTATTCTTTTTCAGGTAGACTGCCTATTTCCTCTTCATTTGTTTGGTCTGGTGGCTTTTTACCTTGCTCCTTCATCTGCTGCATATTTCTCTGTCTTCTCATTTTGCTTTACTTACTGTGTTTGGGGTCTCCTTTTCGCAGGCTAGTTCCCATTGTATTTGGTGTCTGCCCCCTGTGGGTAAGGTTGGTTCAGTGGGTTGTGCAGGCTTCCTGGTGGAGGGCACTGATTCCTGTGTTCTGGTTGATGAAGCTGGATCTTGTCTTTCTGGTGGGCAGGACCACGTCTGGTGGTGTGTTTGGGGGTGTCTGTGAACTTATTCTGATTGTCGGCAGCCTCTCTGCTCATGGGTGGTGTTGTGTTCCTGTGTTACTAGTTTTTTGGAATGGGGTGTCCAGCACTGTAGCTTGCTGGTCATTGAGTGGAGCTGGGTCTTAGCGTTGAGACGGAGATCTATGGGAGAGTACTCCCCAATTGTTATTACATGGGGCTGGGAGGTCTCTGGTGGTCCAGTGTCCTGAACTCAGCTCTCCCACCTCAGAGGCTAAGGCCTGACACCCAGCCGGAGCACCAAGACCCTGTCAGCCACATGGCTTACATGTAAATGTGTTAAACAAATTCTCCAATCCAAAGGTACAGGGTGGCTGGCCTTCTGCATCTGCTTGGTCCTCTTGCCAGATGTTGTCTTCTGAGCTTGGTCGATATGGAGAGCCTGCTTTGGATCCAGGTCTAGCTGCATTCCCTAGTGCCTAGAAGAAGCAGTCGTTTCCCCCATCCTCCCCTATCCCTGCCACAACTTGTGACGATGCTGGAGCACCTGAGGCTCTGCCCCTCATGCTCCAGATGAACATTCTTTTCAAGAACATACATTTTATTTGCCAAGTCATACTATAATCTGAGACATCAAACAAGTCTCAATAAATTTGAAAGAATTCAAGTCATACAAGGTATGTTATCTGAACAAAGGAAATTACACTAGAAATCTCTAACCAAAACTCCTGGAGAATTTGAAGATATTTGGAATCTAGATAAAATATTTGATTAACCAATGTGTCAAAGAAGAAATAATAAAAGAAGTTATAAATGTATCTGAGTTGAATAAAAATGAAAATATAAAACATTAAAATGTATAGGATGCCACTAAAGCAACAGATAGGGGAAGTTTATAGCACAAAATGTCTACATTAGAAAAGAATCAAAGTCTCAGAACAATGTACTCAGTTTCCGCCCTAAGTAACTAGGAAGACGAGAGCAAGTTAAATCTAATGTAAATTAATAAAAAATTAGAGCAGGTTAATAGAAATAGAAAACATAAAAATGATAGAGAAAAATCAATAAATCAAAAAGCTAGTTCTTTGACTGATCAAACTCTAGTCAGATTGATCAGGAATGTGAGAGAGAAGATACAAACTACCAATCAGAATGAAAAAAGAGACATCACTACTGATCCCATAGACATTAAAAAGATAAGGAAATATTACAAATAACTCTATGTCCATATATTTGATAACTTAGATGAAATGGATCAGTTCCCTGAAGAATACAAACTAAGAATCCTTGGTAAAGAGGAGATAGATTGGACTAGAGATACTGAATACCCGTGTCTGTATCTATTAATAAAGTGAACTTAGCATTAAATATTTTCCTACAAAGAAAACTCCAGACCCAAATGGCTTCACTGGTAAAGTCTACTAAATATTTAAGGAAGAAATAATACTAATTCTACACTAATTATTGGCAACAACATGGATGAATATCAAAATAATTATGAGTGAAAGAAGCCATACAAAAGGAAGTTTATTATTCCATTTATATAAAACTCTAGTAAATGTAAACTAATCTATAGTGACAGAAAATAGAAGAGTAATTGCCTGGGAACTGGGGTCAAGGAAAGACAGAAGGAAGGCAAGGAAACTTTTTTGAACGGTAGATCTGTTCATTATCTTGATTGTGTTGATGCTTTCATGTGTGTGGAGGTACATCAAAACTTATCAGAATGCATTCTTTAAATATGTGCAATTTATTGTATGTCAAATGTACATCAATAAACCTGGTTTTTAAAAAGAAAGAAAAAGAGGGCTTCCCTGGTGGCGCAGTGGTTGAGAGTCTGCCTGCTGATGCAGGGGACACGGGTTCGTGCCCCGGTCCGGCAGGATCCCACGTACCGCGGAGCGGCTGGGCCCGTGAGCCATGGCCGCTGAGCCTGCGCGTCCAGAGCCTGTGCTCCGCAACGGGAGAGGCGACAGCATTGAGAGGCCCGCGTACCGTAAAAAAAAAAAAAAAAGAATGAGAGAAAGAAAAAGAAAAGCTGGCGATTTTAAAAGGCAAATTTAGGAAAATCCAAACATCACGTTGTGATAGCAGTATTATCTGTTCCTAGAGTCATAATACATAGTTAAATCTAGATTCTATGATATATTTGACTGCCCAGTCATATTCAACAAAATGTATTTTGTCTGTCTTTCATGTATACCTATTCCTGGTAAATTAAACCGTGTATAATTTGGACTTAGGAAGAAGTCAAAATTGTCTTTATATGTAATAAAGTAGTTCATATTTGCATTAATATATATTTTATAATCTGGTTATTAATAAAACACTAATGAAATAACTTTTTAAAACTTAAAAGCACTTGCTAATCACATACCTAGCAAAGATGACAAAATGAGTTTTTAAAAATTCTTAGGTCAGTTAACAAGATTATATAATACAACAGAAAATATATATAAGAGCTGAAAACCAAAGAAAACTTCAGCTGGCACAAAATCATTAGAGACTACTAAGAAAAAGTTTTAAAAGGAGCAGAATCTTATTTACACACAGGCCATACACACTCCTATATAAGCTTTAATTAGATTACTTCCACTGCGAGGATGTTAAAATTTCAATAAAGTGAGGGTCTGGAATTTTGCTATTATTTTCTTTGAACATGCTGCTCACGGTAAAGACATGATTTATTCATAGTGGGAGGTAGTTTATTTATGCAGTGTGTAATCAGCATGCCTTATTAAGTAGCATCAGCTAATACCCTGAAGGAATCGGAATACACAATTGACTTAATTTGCATTAGGGGCATTCTGAGCCATATTCTTCAGAAATATTAAATACATGAAGAAATAAATTGCAACCTCTAAAAAATGTAAAAATTAAAAATAATTAAAGTCAGATTGTTATGCCAACCTTTACTCTCTTGGTTTGATGAAAATTATTTAATTAGGCATTTAACTTTAAAAGTTCAACATGTATCTATTTTTTTAATATACTGTGCTTGTGTGAATACGAACATAAATAGGTGAGGGAGATTAAGAGGTACAAACTTTCAATTACAAAATAAATGAGTCACAGGTATGAAATGTACAGTGTGGGGAGTATAGTCAATAATTATGTAACATCTTCATCATGGTGATCATTTTGAAGTGTATAGAAATATCGAATCACTACTCTGTGTACGAGCAACTAACAGCATGTTGCAGGTTAATTATACTTCAAAATCAAACAAACCAAACACATAGAAAAAGAGATCAGATTTGTTATTACCATAGGTGGGGGTGGAGAGGTGGAACTGGATGAAGGTAGCCAAAAGTTACAAACTTCCAGTTATAAGATAAATAAGTACTAGAGATGTAAGGTACAGCATAATAAATATGATTAACGCTGCTGTACATTATATTGGGTTGACCAGAAAGTTCATTCAGGGTTTTCTATAAGATGTTACGGAAAAATCTGAACAAACTTTTTGGTCAACTCGGTATATGAAAGTTGTTGAAAGATTAAATCCTAAGAGTTCTTATCACAAGGAAGAAATTTTTTTTCTAATTCTTTAATGTCTTATCTACATGAGGTGACAGATGTTCACTAAACTTATTGTGGTAACCATTTCATGACGTATGTAAGTCAAATCATTATGAAATGAACACTGAGCCAGGGTAGAGAAGCAATTTGAAGGGAAAATCAAAAGAACATGGAAACCAACTGGACATAACAGACAAAGGAAGGTGAAGGTCAAAGATAACTGCTTGAAACTCAATGTGGCAGGGAAAATGGTAGTAAGATTCTCTAAAATAAACATGGGAAATCTACACATTTGGAAGAGAAAATGATGACCTCCATTTTGGACATATTTAACTTGGAGTAGGAGAGTACATCCAAGTGGATTTGTCCCCTTGAACTTGAGCTCAATTACATGGTAAGGACCACGGGTGCTAATTCAGTCATCTTTAATCATCATTGTTTTAGATAATCAAAAGGGACAAAGGAGAGGGGAGTGAAGCAAGACCATCAGAGAATGACTTAATTTGGGGGGTAGAAGAAAGAAAACAAAGCAGGGGCATGTCAGAAGGAAAGGAGAACTCCAGGAAAGGATAAGAGAGGATAGATTTAGCTGGAGTGACACATGTTCCCCTGAGCCCTCTTGAGAGATGGAGGAACAAAGGGAGAGAGCAGAATAGGAGGGGGCTTCTTCGCTGTTCTGATCCCAATGAACACAGGCCCCTAGTATCTGAAGCTTCTGCCTTTTACCGGGATCTAACACTGTCCAGCAGCAAAGCTGATATTTTAAAGAGCAAGGACAAAACATGATATGCAAACACATGAGATAATGTCCTTAATGACTTTAACCAAAATCCATGAAAGAAACAACAGGTCCTCAGCACCCTGGGTGAGTACATGCACAAGCTCCAATTAAACTTTTTTTTTCTTCTTTTTATACAACTCCAACTATTTTCTTCCTAAACTTATTCTTTGTCTATGGAGCAAACTGATCACAAATCCCTCCTAGACTTTGATCCAAGGTGGAGCAAACATGTGGCTTTGTCTCTAATTTCTAATTAATTCGTTACAATAGTATGTGGAAAGAGCTCTGTTAGCAAATTGTACAGCACAGGCTTCACCTTTGACCATGACCTCACCTGGTTAAACTCTCACGGTGTTTCTGGCTCATACCTGGGATGAAAGCAGGCAAAACAGGCCACAGTTCTTCCTGCTTCCTCTCCTTTTGCCTGTGTATCCACAAGGTTTGATGACCTGTAGTAGCCTTTTTTATTAATCTATAACTAAACTAGACATATTTCTTCCCTGAATTGAAGACTGAAAGGTGAAGAAATGGGAGCAGAAAGGGCACATTGACATTTTGAGGACTTCAACTGAAGGAATATATGTAATTCTGATGCCAATCATGTCAGAGGATGGAATAAAAATAATCACAAAATCTTTAGACTATAGTATTCATTTGGCACCAGCAAAAATATATATATATTATATATATATACACTTTATATATATATACTTTATATACTTTATACATATGTGTGTGTATATATATATGTATACTTTATATATAAAGTCTACTTTTAAAATGTACCATATGTTAATTCAGCCATACAAATCAGCATGCCTATAGCCCTAGACCCTGGAATTAATTAGCCTGAACCTACCCTACGAAAGAATGTAATAAAATTTCAAAGCACCTAGTTGAATACTTCTTCTGACAACATATGCATGTCTTCTTTGTCAAGGGTCAAAGTAAGAAAGATTAGGAATATTTCTATCCAATACTTCATATTATACAAATTATATCAAATTATACAAATCATATCAAAGGTATATTTTTAACATCTTGGATTTAGTCATTTTAGTCATTTTTATCTCACATTAAGTAGCCTAATCAGCTTATAGATTATTTAATCCCTTAATTTCAATAATCTGTGACCTGGAAATGTCAAAATAATAGTAAAGCCAACTAAAATATTTTTAAATAACCACTTTTGATTGAGGCAATATTACTTTGCTCATTTGAAGCACTAACAACAGTGCTGTGAGTTTCAAAGTATAAGTTTGATCTTGTTTTTAGGTAACGCTGAAGTACAAATTCCGTGAGTTTGTAAATTTAAATCTTTTTAATCTAACATCTTATACTCCTCTAATAATGCTACAGAGTAAACTGAGGAGGAACCATTTCTCCTCCAAAATAAAAATTGGTTGATTAAAAAAATTTTTTTCATTGCCAGAAATAATTGTTAACCCATGTCAAGTTTTAACAAATTATTAAACAAATGTTCAGATCAAAGGAAGAACTAGTGACAGATCCCACTAAGACTAACAGGTTATTCCTAGCCTCATTAAGCAGGGCTTTTCGGCTGAGATTTTTATATTTAAGAAATATGCAATAGACATTTATATGATGCCCTAATCCGTGCTGAGTGTTGCCTGGTGTCCTGGGGATGACTGACAGGGCCTCTTCCCTCTGGGTCTCATAGTCTCTCTCTGGTTCTGAGACAGAGGGTTTTATGGCCAAGCTGCCACACCAGGTTTCTATTTTAACTCAAAGTACACACACCCTTATTAAACACACATCGTGCCAAGCCCTGAAGAAAAGGCAAAAATAAGCAAGGGAAGGCCCTCAGAAATTTGTCATTGAATTTCATTTACACTTTTTTCCCTTCCCTTTTCAGACATGGTGGCATCATCACCTGGACACCATCACCACTGCCACTGAAGGTCAGTAACTTGGCTTTGTGGTCTTCGACCACAATCATCTTACAGGTCTGCTCTGTACCCACTCACCCTTCTTTAAAAAAGTTCCTCACTCTCATGGAGAGCTCCCAGAAGCAAGCATCCCCCCATTATCTCCCATTATCATCACTCATTTCTTGCTACCCTGATTCTTAATTCAGCATGAATTCCATTCAGACAATTGTTAAATTGTACCTCATAAATCATCATTTTGACATTGAAAACAGTCTATGTTTCCCCATCACACAGAGTTCAAATTCCTTAATCTGTCCTTCTCACGTGCTGCACTCACCTCTGATGCTCTTTGTGCCAGTACATTCATATGAAATCCCTCTTCTCCAGCCAACCTGGATGACTTTCTGTGCCCAAACATCTCCATCACCTGCCCTAGCCATCTCACTAGCTTGTGCCTTTCGAAATTGGAGAGTGGCTGTTAGAGGGAGATGATGAAAGACCAGCTCCAGTTGGAAGTGACCCTCTTATCCTCTAACTCACATAACCATCATTTTAGAAATGTCATGATTTCTCTAATCTAACCCTATGCCAATACATGGTTCCTTCCATTATTTCCAACAAGTTTCTCCCTGACAAATTTGACATTACTGTATATTTCCTAGTTATTTCTATTTGAATCTTAGTTTTTCTCCCCTAGATTACAAATTCCTGGACTTGTACCCTGTTTTGCAATTCCTTATTCTCCCAAGTCAACCAGTGACTTGGGCATGAGAAGCGCTCAGTGAATCATTGGGAAATGAACATAAAGAATTGGCTTTCCTCTAGGGAAGTTTTTGTCACCAGAGATCACCTTTTAAATTGTGAGTACTTATGACCTTAGTTGTTGAGGTTCTCAGAGGTGACCTGGGTAAATCACAAAACTCAGTGTGAACCCTGGGTTATATCCTGCCCTGCTTCTCCTCTTCCCTCTCTGCCTTTTTCTGTGGAGCTATAAGGACTATACCTAGAGCTACAAAAGGCACCTCCCTTCTCTCTCTCTCTCTCTCTCTCTCTCTCTCTCTCTCTCTCTCTCTCGTGCACACACACATTTTTTTCCTTTTTGATTTCTGTTGGTAGAGGAATAGATTATCTATTTTCTATTAACCACTGTTGCATGGTTTCATTGAAGCAGCTCTCTCTTTGACCTGGTATAACCAAGAATTCACTTAATTTAATCCTCAGTAAGATATATATTCTTCTATTTTATGTTGCTTTCATAGTATTAATCATGATTCCACTCTTGTAATAGTCTTGTTTTCAAAGTTTTGTATAGACAAATATGTTGATCTTTTTTGAGAATTCTATGAAATTTAAATGTACACTTCAGTAAGTATAGATTAACTTGAGCTTTATGAAATATATTTCATTCTGTTTTGAAAAGTGGTCTAACTATATTCAATATCCTGTGATAAATCATAATGAAAAAGAATATGAAATAGAACGTATATATATATATATATATATACGTATAACTGAATCACTATGCTGTACAGCAGAAAGTAACAGAACATTGTAAATCAACTATACTTCAATAAAATACATTTTTTTTTTTTTTTTTTTTTTTTTTTTGCGGTACATGGGGCTCTCACCGCTGTGGCCTCTCCCGCTGCGGAGCACAGGCTCCGGACGCGCAGGCCCAGTGGCCATGGCCCACGGGCCCAGCCGCTCTGCGGCATGTGGGATCTTCCCGGACCGGGGCACGAACCCGTGTCCCCTGCATCGGCAGGCGGACTCTCAACCACTGCGCCACCAGGGAAGCCCAATAAAATACATTTTTTAAAAAGAGGTCTAATGATATTTCATCATCTCTAAGAATCTAGAAGGTTGCATAATTCTTATTAGTTCAAATTATCTGTTTGATCTTGATTTTAATGTGCTATTGGAAGTGGAACAAAACTTTGTGACTATAAACACCAAATTGTATTCCTATCTCAAACTTCCCATTCAAGTTTCAAGTATTTTAGCATTTCAAGTGTAAGCATTAACACTTCTAATAACTCTTAATACTTAAATTGCATGCCTTCTCTTCCCTCTTTTAAGTTGTTTATCATCTACACCAAGACTTATATTCAGTACGTCAAAGAAGATCAAATTTTTGTCTTGTTGTCACTACAAATCCTTCCATGGTTTCTTTGCAGTACACATTAGTTTTCAAATTGATTAATTTAAATTGGCTTGTAATTTCTAGTTATCATTAGGTATTAATAACGAAAGATATAATTTGTGACAGTTGTTATGACAATAAAAAATATTGTTCTCAAAGATGAAATTTTTAAAAGATGACACCCCCAATTAGAACAATAAGTTAAATCTAAGTTTTGAACACTTTACTGTAACAAAATTCTCTCACTTATGGATCTAGTAGAGTTAAAAAAAATGCTGAAAGAATCATGATAGTTTGGAGCTGGAGGAAAAAATAAAGTAGAGAAGGGAGGACAGGGAATGTTGGAATGGCAACAATTTTAAGTAGATGGTCCTTCATTTAAAGAAGAAAAAATTGAATGTCAAAATAAAAAAATGACATATCTAATGTCACAAAAAATGGTGCAAGGGTGAACCCTATATCAGAGATTTCATTCTTGCTGATACAGAGAAATACAGAATACATAAAATAGAAATACCTTAATCTAATGTAAAAACTGTCAGCTCAGTTACCTGGCATACTTATTCTTGGTAATTCAAAGTCATATTTACTTATGAATTTGGTCACAGCTGGACATAGATGGTTCTGCTTTCTCAGTTGAAACATCTCAGTTTTTGAATTTTGCCAACAGTGGATCAAATCAGAAAAGGAGGGAGAACCAGGCTTCAATTAAATTTAGAAGGAATGAAAACCAAGCTAAGTAACTAAACTATGAACTCATTTAATAAACAAATCGTGAGTGGCTATTATGTGCCAGCCACCAGGCTAGGCAAAAGCCCGACCTGGTCCTGTACCCAATTTGACACATAAGTTTAGGGAATATAAGAGATATGCTACAGATGGCAGCTGTAGGAGAATAAGGTTTTATGGGACAGCCATTTTCAAGGCTCCTAATACTTTTTCTCTCATTTCCGTACTCAGGACTATGTAGAGTTAGTTGCATTTATTGGATGTATAACCACAAGGTGTGGTAAAATAATGACATATAAAAACTTACTCTAAATGTCCCCAGTATATTTCAAATGACAATTACACTGGAGCCTTGCTAGACTTTGATCCCTGGGCCCCAGGCTAGGTGACACCTAAATCTATGACTTAGCCTGATATCTATAATTAGTTCTTCAGTAAAACTTAGAGGATAAACATGATTTACAGTAGACTTCACATTCTATCATATAATGCTACAGCAGAACCTAATGATTTGATGTTTAATACTCAACAGCTAGTTTCTAGCAAAGCCTAGATATTGTATAACTATTTGCCCTTACTCTTGTATTTTCATAAATATATACATGTACTTTTATTGATATAATTCAATTCAGACATTTTCTGGGAAAAAAAACCTGTTAGAAATAACATCATCTCAAAAAGAAATGGGACGACCCAGTAAGGAAAGGGTTAACATCTTATCAGCAGGGATCTTATCTCTATCATGTGATAAAATCACCACAAATCCAGGCCAGGTACTGTGTTTTATGGTATCTGGTTTGATCAGGTTTTTTTGTTTTGTTTTTTAAATGGGCGTTAACAATCTCATCTCTTTCAGGATATAAACTCTTTAAAATCAAAGCTCCTTAAGAGTTGTGAGCCTTTGATGTACATTAATTATAACCATTACTAAGTTTGCTTTTCTTTTTTTGGTGTATTGCAACCCTGTTATAGTCTTTTATTTCATCACTGTCATTCACTTATTCATTAAATAAACATTTTTGAGTGCCTACGACCTATGACCCAAACATGACTAAGGACTCAACAGTGTATAAAATAGAAAAGGAAAAATTCTTGCCTTCATGGAACTTACATTTTATTAAGGTGACATATGCATAAACATAATTTTTAAAGCAAAATATATAGTATGTTAATGAGCAAAGCAATTAATGACAAAAAATAAAGCAGCAAAAGAAAAACGGGGAGTTTCTGGTTTTGGCAGGAAAGTGGGGATAGCAATTTTAAACCAGTTGGCCAAAGAAGCTGACATGAGAAAATGGCATTGAGCTAAATACCTAAAGGAGATGAGGGAGAAAACCATATGGAAATGACTTTCTAGCAGAGGAAATGGCAAAGCAAAGGCCCTGAGGTAGGAACAAGCCTGGGGTGCTCCAGGATGTGAAAAGGAGGACAGTACATGAACAAGGGGGAGGTAAAGTCAGAAAAGGAATAGGGAAAAAGGGGAAAGACCTTGATCCTGTAGGGTCTTGTAGAACTTGGACCTATAAGAATGGAAGCAACTAGAAAATACTGAAATGACCTGCCCTACACTGGTACGTAGCGGGAGAGCAATTCTGTTAAAAATCACTTACGTAGGTAATATAGTATCTGAAATTTAAGTTACTAATAAAAATGAATGGATTATCTGCCAGGAAGCTGGAAGCTTGCTTATGAGAGAAAACAGAATTAGGAATAGAGACTCACAGACATAGGAATAAGTGCGGGAGAGGAGTTCAGGGAGCGAAAGAGTTTAAATACTAGGCATCGGTGAACAGAAGTTCAATGTGGGATTCTTGAGGTAAAGAAGGAGATGAAGAATTAGGCCACCGAAATCGAAAAACCCAACTAAATAGCATTTCCTGTCCACCCCTCACAGGCACAGTGGGAAAACACGAATGACCCCACGGAGTTAGGTTTAGCAGCTGGTACTCTCTTATAGCTGGAATACGTTTTAGAAATCTATAAGTTCAAATAATAGTCCCAAACCTGTGTTATTAATAACTAGGTATTTTTAGAGGGGATAAAAAGTAACAAAGAGGTACATACACAGACATGACAAATACCACCCCGGGTAGAGAGGCATCATGTAGATTCCATGAGCTAAAGTCTGTACAGTTCCTTGGAGTAAACATTAGTAACATGAATTACATATTTATATAGTTTTAACTTTTAAAAACCATTTTATGTCTGATATAATCTGACTAAAAGTCTTTAGTTGTTGGACTGGGGCAGATACAAACTAGGCAATCATCACTGAGGTGAAAGTTCTCTCTGTCTCTGTCTCTTTCTGCTAATACTGAGGCCACGCAGATGTGGTCCTGACTTTGAGCCTCGCCTCTTTGGCAAGGAAGCAGCAGCCTTTCCAAGCGCCTGGGTGGACTCTGAAGGAGAGGAGGGGCAGGAAGGGGTGGGAGGTTCATGAATGGCAGCCAGAGTGCAGCTGCCGAGCAGCTGAAATAGGGAAACCTGGGAGGAGGTGGATCGAGGCAGGCATGGAGGAAGAATGAGGGCAAGAATCTCCCGAGTCTGGGTTACCACAGAAGGAAAAGAAGCTGCCAAGAGGCCATCTAAACTCGTGTCCTGGCATGGTTTGCTAGAGTGAAGCAGCGCCAGGACGAGTGGAAAGGCCAAGGGGTCAGGCCAGGGGTGGGATGGGCAGGCAGAGGTCCCTTACTCTTTAGATTTATCCGATCCGTGCGCCGAGTTGATAGGATGCACCTCTTTCTTTCTGGTTTGTTTGGTGGTCATGGCAGAGGCGGACCCAGGCAGCGGCTGAGCTCTGAGCTAGGAGCCGGCTCTGCGACCCTGGCTCCGCGTCTGCGGTTGCCAGGAGACGGCCGTGAGCTTCCTGCAGCCGCTGGCAGGGCTTTAGCAGGGGAGGCTCTCGGGGAGGTGGCTTTAGGTCGCAGTGGGGATGCGAGCTCGGTCGCTCCACAGGGGGGTGGTAACCTAGGGGTTGAGTGTCCGGGGAGGAAGGCTCCCCTGGCATGGATTTGTCCGTAGGATTGATGGGCAGTTCTGATAAACTGGAGTTTTTCTATCACGTTGACTCTGACAGGCTTTGCCCTTCGGAACCGTGGACATATATCGACTCTCTTCTGGATTTGAATACGTGTACTATGCAAGTCCCCTTTCCCCAGGTCTTCTCTCTGCTGAACGAGTTCCTTTAGTAATAATTAAAGAGACTATTATAGACACAGTAATTTGCCAATGGCTTGAAAATCGTGGGTTCAGTAGTGAATACGGTGGGTTCAGGGGGATCCCTGTAGCGAAGGCAAGACCATGACACCCTCAGTCGCTTAAGTTTCGCTAATCATGATGTCTGTGTTTAAATAAGTTGTGGGTTTGGGTTGTTCACATGAAAGAATAAATCCAGGTCGTGGAATGGAGCGGCCCTTGATAAGCTCACTTGAGAAGGCACTGGAGCCAGATGACACGAATCCAAGCAAAACAAGACCCATTAAGCCTCTAGCTTAATGGTCAGCCAATCCTGATGGTATCTATAAGTTATCTTGCCTTGGGCAAGTCCTTCCTTTTGAGCCTCAGTTTACTCATTTGTAAACAGGAGATGCTAATAGCTAACACAATTCTATCTTGAGGATAAATAAGATGTATGTAAAATATTTAGAACATAATGAAAGCACAGAAAGTAGGGGCCTCTATTTCAAAATGACTTTGAGGAGCAGGCAGAGAACATGAATGAATGAAGCTGAGAAACGCTTAGACTGGGAAAAATTTTAAGTGCATTAAAATAAAACCAAATATTGCTCCGGCCCAATACAACCTCACTTCAGAGAGATTTAACCGTGCACAGGCCTGAGGTTTAGAACCCCTATCACCAGGTGGTCTCTTCCATTAGCCTAGAGATAATTAACCATCTTTAAATACAGACATTCCCTCTGTTCTTGGAACTGTTCAGTGGCCCAACGCTACAAGGGAGAAGCAGCTTCCTGCAAAGCAAATCTTTCAACTGCTCTGAGGAATGAAAGCCTAGACCACTCTGCTCCGCGTAGCTTTTCCTTTGTCAGACTATCCCAATCTTATTATTGGGTGTTACATAGATGACAATCAGATAGCAACTTCTCTGTATTCTATATGCAAGATAAATAACTTCTAAATCAGCAGGGTTAATGTTATGACTGAAGAAATGCCCTACAAATAGCTGTATGTGTCGAGAAAGTGAAGACACCTTGAGAACTCTGCCTCATTTATCCCAGGATTGAGATTTCCAGAGAGCTCTCCTGAATGAAAGTAAAGGATCAAACTTCAAGAAAATATTATTTAATACTAAGTCTAATCAGAGTCATCAATGCAATGCCATAAGCATTGCATATACAAAGACTATTGGGTAAAAATAGCACAATTTTAAGCAACCAACCCATGGACAGGTGAGTTTCCTCTTGAACAAGGGCCATCCCCGAAGCCACAGTTAATGGTTGAAAGGTGCCAAGGCCATTAGAGAAGAAATGTCTTGGAAATCAGGTGATCTACAGCCCACACGTATTTTACAGACAAAGAGAAGAGAAACGCCTTGCCAAAAGTTGCTTGGCTACTTAGTGGTAGAGTTTGGACAAGAGGCATTAAAAACAGAAGCACAGGTTTCAACCAGACATATTACTACTCCACTCAGAGACTGTTTTCTTATCTGTTAAATTAGGATAAAAATAAATTAAAGGGAGTTGGTATCAGGATATAATGAGATAATAAAAATTTGTTTTTAAAGTATGAAGTGCTTATTAATTCCTCGTCCAGTGTTTTTCTCCATTATGCATGCAGCATGCAGAAATGGAATTTCTCTTTTTTTCTGAAGCCAAACCCTGGTCACGATTCTAAGAGGCAAATATATTCCTCTATAAACCATAAGATGGCATTTGTATGTGCCAGTGCAAAAAGGAAAATAGGCCCTATATCTATCTTTTTTAAAATCCATATTCTTTTGTGCAGGTGGTAATTATGGTCAATGTCATTTTGAAATGTTAATAATAGCTGTGATTTATTGAGTTCCTATGACATGCCAGGCTTAGGGAGGGCTGCTAGCTCCTTAGAGCACAGGCTTTAGAGACAGACCTGAAAATTAAATACTGACTCTTATTGAGTAACCCTGGGTAAGGCATTTAAACTCTCTGAATTCCATTTTCTTCATCTGCGAACAGGAAAGAATACTACTGCTTACCTGAAATGTTGTGTTTGGAACATTATCAGCCCTCAAACAACGACAGCTAATACTTTCCTTATTTCACAGGTAAAAAAACTGAAGTGCAGCGGGGTAAAGGGACTTGTCTGACACGGGGCCAGTGGCACAGCAAGAGTAGCCTGCCTCCACGGCCTTTGCCTCTGCAATCCTCCAGACTAACCATCCAGGCTGTAATCTTACAGAGATGCTCCAGAGCACAGCAAATTCAGATGATTGCCCTGCCACTCAGCTTAGGGATGTCCAAGTTCTCTTGCTGTTTAACCACTTTCAAAGGCTGAGAAACAGCGCTTGTATTTCATTAGCGCTACACAGAGTGGAGCCTTTCTTTACTCTGTACTTAACGTTCTGAGGAAGAGTTATGACTTCAGACAACAGTAACCCCGGCTCCATAGGGAAGTGGTGAGAAATACTTACTTCCTCATGCCAGCAGAAACAGAATCGCCAGGGGCTCTCTCTTTGGACTGCATGGGGAAGTGAGTTTTGGTAACCACTTCTCTACCGACCTTGGGAGCCCTAGATGACTGGAGTTGAGTAGAGGGGCAGTGTTTCGGATTCTTAAAGCCATAGCTCTGGGCAGCTTTAGATACTTGGTCCCACAGCCTCGGGAAATTACACGGATGGTGCTGCCCAGCCCCCTTTTTGCAATTAGGTCAATTATGAAGTTGCCTACTTTTAACCAAATAAATGAGGAAGCGTAAATTCTGCCTGCTCTGCTTATGGTTCAGGTTAACTGCCTTTACAAGTTCCATCTTTCAATTGCCACTTTTCATTAGAAATTAATATCCTTCTCCTTTATTTTCCACAGAGCTTTATTTGTTCATTTTTTAAAATTCTGATAATGTTCCACCTTATTTTTATCATTACTTAGACCCTGGACCTTCTCATTTACTAAACTGTAAGGGCACTTAAAGCAGGACCTGTTCTACTTTTCTTCACCAAATTCACATCAACCTTTGCAAACCTCCTCAACATCTTGTAATCAGAACTGACATTTATTGAGCACTTACTACCTGCTTGGCACTACTAAACGCTTTTTCTGTAATAACTCAATTAATCCCCATAAACACCCTAGGGATGTGCTATGATTACAATCGCTCTTTTTTAAATAAGAAAACAGAGGTTAAATTAAATTAGTAAGTATCAGGCAGCATTCAGGCCCATGGGGTCTAGTGGCAGATCCACACTCTTTATAACCACATTATTCTGTTTCTGACTGCCTCAGTGGTGGCAACCCTGTCCGGGGTTATAATTAGCCCATTTTGTAGAGAAGGAACATGAGCTTTAAAAAGCATAGCACCTTGCCCAAAGTCCAAAGCACAGAGGGGGTAGAGCCAGAATGTAAGTGTCAGCCATCTGGCTTCAGAGTGCACACTTATTCTATTTTATTTTATGATTTTTATTTTATTTATTGTGGTAAGAACACTTAATACAGGACCTATCCTTCTAATACATTTTTAAGAGCACAATATAGTGTTGGTAATTGTAAGCACAATGTTGTATAGCAGATCTCGAGAGCTTATTCATCTTGCATCACTGAAACTTTCACCTGTGTACGCTCTCAAGTTCTATGCTACATTGCCTCCTTCAAACAGAAGGAGTACAGAAAAATGTTTACTATCGGTCCTAGAAAATTTTATTATAAATTGCAACTTAGATTCAGTTTTGTCCCTTAATGTTCAGTCCCTTCAGAGCCCTCTAGTTATGGAGGATTTGGATCCGGCAGATATGAAACCTCCCTGTCCCTGCCAGAGAAAGCCTCGTTATGCTGGGCAGACCTTAACTTACAGTCTTAATTGTCTTTGAAAGGAAATTCTGAAGAGAGATGCGTAAAAAGTGGGATAATAAGGAAAAGATATTTTCCTGATACTAGCTGAAAAATACTTTCCATTTCAATAAGCTGTTTAAATAAGAAACAAGTTTGCCTGACTGTAATAAAACACTTCATCAGGATGCAAACTGATGTGCATTTGTGTAAGGTTGCAGTCACGTAGGCACTGGACGTGGTGGTACTCAGCCTGGACAGAGATACTCACTTCCCTACCAGAGAAAGCTCCTCACTCAACGCAAGGTTATGTCTTCTCCCTGAGAGCTTCCTGCACCTCAGTGGTGTATGTGTAAGGAAAGGGATATAACTGGGACAACTCTGAAAGATCCTTTTGCCTTTTGAGCTCCCTCATTATTGGCAGAGACCTCTTTCACAACAGCACTGCAGTTTAACCTCTGCTGCCCAGTCCCTCTTGCCTTAGCCTCTTAGAGATACTACTGAGAACGCTCACTAATAAACATCGTGTACACAAATCTCAGAGTGTGAGAGTCTTTCCTGGGAACTAGCCTAGAACAGTTAATAGCAGGTTTGACTGCAGGAAGCAGACTCTAAAATGAGACTTGGTAAGCCTTCAGCTTCCAAACAAAATGAAATAACAGGGAATGAATTTACCTTCTCACGTGCAATAGCTGATAAAATGAATAAAATATATGAAGACATTGGCTTTCAGGCAATGAAATCAGTGATCCCAGAGATGAAAATCAAACAAAGGTGAGCTTTTCAGAAATAAACTCACACACTTACGGACAAAGGAGGCAAAAATATACAATGGAGAAAAGACAGTCTCTTCAATAAGTGGTGTTGGGAAAACTGGACAGCTACATGTAAAAGAATGAAATTAGGACATTCTCTAACACCATATACAAAAATAAACTCAAAATGTATAAAGACCTAAATGTAAGAGTGGAAACCATAAAATTTCTAGAGGAAAACATAGGCAGAACTCTCTTTGACATAAATCATAGCAATATTTTTTTGGATGTTTATTCTACAGCAAAGGAAATAAAAGCAAAAATAAACAAATGGGACCTAATTAAACTTAAAAGCTTTTGCACAGCAAAGGAAACCATCAACAAAATGAAAAGACAACCTACTGAATGGCAGAAAATACTTGGAAATGACATGATCAATAAGGGGTTAATATCCAAAATATATAAACAGCTCACAAAACTCAATATCAAAAAACAAACAACCCAATTAAATATGAACAGGGAATTCCCTGGTGGTCCAGTGGTTAGGATTCCACGCTTTCACTGCTGAAGGTGCAGTTTCGATCCCTGGTCGGGGAACTAAGATCCTGCAAGCCATGTGATGCGGCAAGATAAATAAAATAAAATAAAATAAAATAGACATTTTCTAAAGAGGACATGCAGATGGCCAGCAGGCACCTGAAAAGATGCTCAACATTGCTAGTCATCAGGGAAATGCAAATCAAAATCACAATGAGATATCACCTCACACCTGTCAGAATGGCTACAATCAAAAAGAACAGAAATAACAAGTGTTGGTGACGATGTGGAGAAAAGGGAACCCTCCTACACTGTTGGTGGGAATGTAAATTGGTGCAGCCACTGTGGAAAACAGTATGGAATGTTCTCAAAAAACTAAAAATAGAACTACCATATAACCCAGCAATTCCACTCCTGGGTATATATCTGAAAAAAACAAAAACATTAATTCAAAAAGATATATGCACTCCAATGTTCATAGCAGCATTATTTACAATTGCCAAGATATGGAAACAACCTAAGTGTCCATCAACAGATGAATGGATAAAGAATATGTAGTGCGTGTGTAGTGTGGAATACTATTCAGCCATAAAAAGGATGAAATTTTGCCACTTGCAGCAACATGAATGGACTTGGAGTGTATTATGCTACAGGAGATAAGTCAGTCAGAGAAAGAAAGATACTCTGATATCACTCATATGTGGAATCTAAAATATACAACAAATTAGTGAATATAACTAAAAAGAAACAGACTCACAGATATAGAGAACAAATTAGTGGTTACCAGTAGGGAGAGGGAAGTGGGGAGGGGCAATATAGAGGTAGAGGATTAACAGGTACAAACTACTATGTATAAAATAAGCTACATGGATATATTGTGCAACACAGGGAATATAGCCAATATTTTATAATAGCTATAAATGGAGTATAAACTTTAAAAATTGTGAGTCATTATATTGCATACCTGTAATTTATATAATATTGTAAATAAACTATACTTCAATTAAACAAACAAAAAAAAATGATGGACTTTATCATTGTCTCAGCCTACTATGAGGGCTTGACACAGGGCAAGTGAGCCCAGGCAAAGCCTGATGGTGTCCCCGCTTTAGGGAAATGGAATTGGAATCCAGGGGGGCTAGGAGGCTGAAGTTCTCAGAGCAGAGTATGTGGAGGAGAGAGAAGCACAAAGGGGAGATACTCAGAGGGTAGGCCCTCAGTGTCTGTCAGAGCACTGATCTGCACAAGCACAGGTGGTAATGCCCTGAGGCCATGGAAAGAACCACGTGAAAGGGTTAGAAGGGGCATAAGCTCACATGGGGCCTGTTCTCACCAGCATGACTGGAAAAACCTCAGAATTCACAGGAGACAGAATATGGAGTTTTGCCCCGTCTGTAGTGGTGAAAATTTCACCCTAAACAAAACTCCTCATTGCTCCCATCTAACGAAACTTAAAAGCAGGACCTGAAGTGATCAAACTGTTTCCAAGTAGGTTAACAGCTTCCCTGAACAAATTTAAGAATATTTATAGGAGTACAAAAATAACTAGTACCCAACAGGTACAATTCAAAAAGACTGGTATCCAATAAAACTTACCAAGCATAAAAAAAAGAAGCAGGAAAATATGTCCCATTAAAAGGAGAAAAGAAATGAACCAATTGAAAATGACTCAGAATAAAACATGGATGATAGAATTAGCAGACAGGACGTTAAAATAGCTGTTACCACAGCATGACATATGTTCAAGAAGCTGGAAGAAAGATTAAATATGTTAAGTTCCTCTTAAGAACACCTAAAACTACACATATGATGTCTATGTCGAAAAGATACACTGGATGGGATGAATGGCAGATTAGGCATTGCAGAAGAACAGATTAGTTAATTTGAAGACACAGCAACAGAAACAATCCAACGTGAAACACAGAGGAAAAAAACAAAACAGAACAGGACATCAGGGAGCTGTGGAACAACTTTAAATAGACTAATACACATGCAGCTGGAGTCCCTGAATAAATGGGTAAGGAGGACAGGCCTGGGGGTTAGGAGAAGATCCAGAAGAAAATAGATGCAAAAATAATGATTGAAATTTTTCCAAATTTTGTTAAAGCTATAAATCTCAGAAATTCAATAAACCCTAACCAAGCGCAAAAAACATGGAGACATCTACACCCAGGGACATCATAACAAAATTGATTAAAATCACGGTTTAAAGGAAGATCTTGAAAGGGAACTTCACGGCTGACCAACAGGTATTGAGAAGCCCATTGCTGGCGAGAGGTGGAGCACACTGGCAGCCCTGATGTGGAACTGAAGTGCAACTGCTCAACACTGACCCGTGGTAAACTAGGACAGGATATTAGCAGAAGAGAATGCACAAACAGATGTATCTCAGGCCTATGGGAGGGTCAGGAAAGAGTAATTAGAAAGACTGAGAAACTGGATGGCTATTGCCACCTTAAGAATATTAAATATAGTTATAATAACTGTTTTAATGACGTTATCTATTAAATTTATCATCTATGTCATATCTAGGATGATTTCAGTCGATTTAATTTTGTTTTTCCTCCTAATGGGATATATTTATTCTTTTATTTGCTATGTTTCTTATCAGCACAAGACATTGTGAATTTTTCCTTGTCTTATGCTGGATCATACACTTTGGGTAATAATGATTTGTCTCTTTTGTAACTTGAAACTAATTGTGTTTATTTGGAGGTTTAGTTTACCTGGAGGTCTCATTTTCTGCATTGGGTATTTCTAAATAGATGAATAAGATTTGGTTTCTGCCCCTGAAGAGCTCATAATCTTGTGGGGCAAACAAAAACTAGCACTGATATTTATAAGACAATACAATGAATTCTATAGAAAATATGTGAATCAAGCACTAAGACAGCCCTGAGTAAGGTTATCCAAGGGGATGTCCTCAGCATGTTTTATTGGAAACAAGTATCTAGCTGAGGTGATGGGGGTGGAGTGACAATTCAGATCTGGATCATAGAGCAGCCCCTGGTGACATACTACAGTAAGAAGTTCTGGATAGTGGGAGATGGCACTTTGAGGGGCCTAAGAAGAGTGAAACATTAGGATAAACTTCCCCATTTTATCACTTGTATGAAGAAATGCCACCACATTAATGCAAAATATTCTGTATAGACAACTGGATTAAGAAGATGTGACATATATATATATATATATATATATATATATATATATATATATTACTCATCCATGAAAAACAATGAAATTCTGCCATTTGCAGCAATGAGGATGAACCTTATTTCACTTATGTTCAGTGAAATAAGTCAGAGAAAGACAAATACTGTATGATATCACTTATATGTGGAATCTAAAAAATAATATGAATGAATGTATATGCAAAACAGAAACAGACTCACAGATATAGAAATCAAACTTGTGGTTACCAAAGGGGAGAGGGAAGGGAGAAGGGACAAATTAGAGGTATGAGATTAACAGATACAAACTACTATGTACGAAATAGATAAGCAACAAGGATACATTGTATAGCACAGGGAATTATAGCTATTATCTTGCAATAATTTATAATGGAGTATAATCTGCAAAAATAGTGATTACTATGCTGAAGCTAATGTAATATTGTAAATCAACTATACTTTAATAAAAATAAACTATTTTGTATAAACAGCATTACGTGAGTTTACAGACACGTAGACTTGGGCTCCGACTTAGCTCCATCACATGCTAGAGGTATGATGTTCGGCAAGCTATTTAGACTCTGAAGTCATTTTACTTATCTGAACAATGGTTATAAACTGATTGTTGTCAAGATTGGTTGAGATACATATGTTTTGAAAAACAAAAACAAAGCAAAGCAAAACTAAGTATGGTCCTTCTCCTAAGAAGCAGCACTATTTGTCTACATAAAAGTTCTAAAATGACTTGGCAAAAGCTGAAGTTGCGAAGAAGAGACTAACAGAATTTTGTGTTATGATGATTTATAAGGGCTTTAAATAATTTTAAAAACATTTTGGAGGGTAAGAAAATAATTTTGTATAATAATGAAGTATTATTTTTAAACATGAGAATTAAAAAGAAAATAGTAAGGCTTCATGATTATAATAAGGTATATTATTCTCCCCCCAAAACCTTTATCTTATAAACCTGGTTAAGATAGTTACAAGCCATTCTCTCTTTTGACTTAATTGCTAGTAATTCTATACATCCATGAAGCTTGTTGAATTTTCCACACATATATACTTCACATATATCTTACACATGCTATTTATACAAAAAAAAGTTAGCACATATAAATATATTCCAGTGCTTAAAAATGTAGACCTTAAAGTTCATTGGAAGTGAAATGCAGGGGAAAAGTTCAAAATGGACTCTTATTTAAATGTTTTGATTTTTGGAATTATGAAAGTGTAAAAACAAGTTTAAAAAATCTCTAGTCCCATCTCCCAGAAATAACCACTGATAATTTTTTGATGTGTAGAGCCTTCTCATCATTTACACAACTATTTTATATAATTGAGGTTATGTTATTTAACTTTTGTTCACTTAGCTATGCTGCCAGTACTTCCCATGTCATTTAGTGATTTTCTACGTGATGATTTTTAATAGCTGTGTAGTAAGGCATCATATGAATATACGTAACCATTGTCCTACTGTTGAACTTTTAGGTAATTTCCTATATTTAATCAATGTGAATAACAGGCTGATAAAATACAGTGCAGTATAGATGAACAGGAATGGGGAACTGGAGGCTTGGACTCTGAGGCCACCTCTGAGTGCTTTCCGATAAGTCATTTCACCTCCCTGAGTTCCAGTTTCCTCACTTAGAAAATTGTAGGCTGAACTAGATGAAGTTCCAGATCCTCTTCTGTGCTAACACAGACATCAGCACTTCCAGGATTAATGAACACTTTGGTGGGGAAGGTCTTGAGTTGGGTGCTGCACTGGATAACTCTAAACAGCTAGAAGGTTAGTGTAAGGTCTACACTTTCTGGGTTATTTGCAGAGCTAAAACAGCAAAAGTGATCAGTGCATGGGAAAAAGTGGGAAAGCATCAAAACACCTTTGATTCTGCCACCCCTTTCCTCTCCTCTGAGAGCTAAGAAGGATTGACATCAACCTTGCCGTCCCCCTAGACTTCAAGCGTGTGTTGCTCAATTGGAGGATGACGCTTACAAGTGTGACTGGGCATTTTACACTGTTTGCATTTGTGCATATTCTCAGCTTCATAAACAAGTTAAAAAAATTTTTTTTTTAATTTAAGCATGATCCCATAATAAGATCCCATATGCTGCATGGCATATGGAATCTTAGTTCCCTAACCAGGGATCAAACCCACTTTCCCTGCAGTGAAAGTGCAGAGTCTTAACCACCAGACCACCAGGGAAGTGGTTAATGCACATTAATTTAAAGATAACTCATTTAAAGTAAGTTAGCTTTACTGAAACAATGCTGTATACCTCATGAACTTACATTCTAGGAGACGGGGAGAGAAAACAAACAGACACAAAATATATCATGTTGTTCCAGTATGTCAAGTGGGGCTAACTACTAAGCAGAAAAAAGGAAGTAGGGTAATAGAAATAGGAAATGTGTGAACTAGGGAGGAAGTTGCTATATTATATTGAGGGCACAGGAATGACCACTCTGGTAATGTGACATTTGAGGAGAGACCTAAAGTGTATAAGACATCAGGCCATGCAGACCTCTGAGGGGATGCGTATTCTAAGCAAGGTCAATAGCAAGTAATTTTTTGAGGTGGGAGGTTATGTGGTGCGTTCTCTGCCTCTGTGACTAGAACAAATAGAACAAGAAGAAAAGTAGAGAAGATGAAGTCAGAGAGGCATCAGGGTGGCAGATCCTACTGGCTCCTATTAGGAACATGGCCTTTATTCTGAGTCAGGTGGAAGCAATTAGAGGATTTGGGGCAGAGAAGTGACATAATCTGATTTGGGCTTTAAAATGATCTTTCAGGGTGCTTTATTGAAAATACACATGGGTGGGTATTGAGGGATGAGTAGGGCAGAAGCTAGGGAAAACTAGTTAAAATGCTACTGCAGTAATTCAGAGAAATGCAGTATTGGCTACACTAGGGCAAAAGTATAGGAGGGTGAGAACCAGTCTGATCCTTGGTGCATTTGAAGGAATAGCTAAAAGGATCTTCTGATAGAGTGTAAGATAAAAGAGGAATCAAGGGTGACAGCAAGGATTTTAGCCTGAGCAATTGTAAAAACAGAACTGCCATCCACTGAAGTGAGAAAGACTTTGAGAGCAGAAAGTTCAGGGAGAAAATTAGGAGTTCAGGTTTGAATGTGTTCGGTTTGAGATGCCTATTAGAAATGCAAGTAGAGAGTTCACAGGCATTTGGATAAATGAGTCTGGAATTCAGGTGACAGGTCTGGGCTGGAGATAGAAATTTGTGTGTGGGGGGGTCTTTATCATAAGATGAATTCCATAAATAACTTTACCTATCCCATAAAAATATTTTTAAATATTACAGGAATGTATGGAAAAACTCAATTAGGTCAGAAAATGATTAATAAGGATTTATGCTTGAGTCTTCCTGCAAGTTGTCACCCAGGTAAATATTTTTAAATCAATCCATGCTGCTTAAGTGAAATTCTACTTTAGAACGATGTCTTTTATTGCTTTGGAGGATTACTCTAGCTTATGAAAATTATTGCTCTAGTGTTCTTCCTCTACACTGTTGACTTAATGAAACTTGTATCAAAAAGGAATGAGGTTTCACAAGCAATTGTTGTATTTTAGAGCTGGAATGGCCTTAACGGCCTCATTTAATCTAGGACTTCATTTTACAGAAAGAGGAAAAACCGGAAGTTCAAACAGTTCCCAAAGTCATTCAGCTAGTATACTTATTAATCATTTACTTAACACAACAAATTAAGTTGGGTGATTCTACGTGTTGGTGATAAAACAGTCAATAATAAAAATAAAGACTCTGTCACATGGAATTTACAGTCCCTTTGGGGGAGCTAGAAAACAAACATGCAAATGTACAATATGGCACGTAATTGATAAGTGCTATGAAGAAAAGTGAATCAAGATAAGGATAGGGGGATAAGTAATTTATTTTTCAAATTGGGACACTTTTTAGAATAAAAGGAGTTGAAAACTAGATGGGAAGTCAGGTCAGCAGGCATAAGCTGGGGCATCCAGCTTGGACAAATGAAAATGTAAGGCTGCCCAGGTAAGTTGGATGGGGTGGTGCTGAGGGGCTGAGTCAGGTTTATTCCACATAAAGTGGTCAGGAGTCAGAAGACATGGTGACATGTGAGGAGAGGCCTGAAGACAGTGAAGGAAGAAGCCATGCATATATTTGGGGTCGGCTGCCGCAGACAAAGGAAGCAACAATGAAGCCTCTGACGAGGGTGGCATGTGGAGAAACAGTGTGCTTGCTGGAGAGGGGACAGGGGAATAATGGTAGGAGGTGAGACAAGCTGAACTTTTAGGCTATTAAAATGATTGTGGTGTCTGTTATGCTTAATAGAAGAAGGCATTTGTTGGTTATGATATGAAGAGTGACATCTAATTTTATTTTTAATAATAATAATTTGACTGTCCTATTGAAAATAGTCTGGGATGGGGGTGAGAATTTAAAAACAATGTCACTTACCATGCCAGCAAGAAAAATTCTTGGTAATAAATATAAGAAAAGCTGTATAAGGCTTCTACCGGAAAATCTTATTGCTAAAATTAAGGAAGACTAAATAAATGAGGTGCTCTGGGATGACCTAGATGAGTGGGATGGGGGATGTGCGAGAGAGGTCCAAGAGGGAGGGGATATATGTATACAAAGAGCTGATTCACTTCGTTATATATAACACAACATTGTAAAGCAATTATACTCCAATAAAAATTCTTTTTAAATGTGAATCAAAAAAAAAAGAAGTACATCATGTTCACATATTAGAAGACTCAATATTGTAAAAATGTCAATTTCCCCCCAATTCTATAGATTCAACACATTTCCAACCAAAATTCAAGCAGGTTATTTTTTGGCATAAATTGACAGTCTGGTACTATCTATAAAGAATTGCCAACGACCCAGAATAATTTTTTAAAATATTTAAATAGAAAAAATTTGCAAGATTTGTATTATTTTAAGAATTACTATAAAGTCATAATAATTATTGATATGGAATAGAAGAATGGATTAGTAAAAACAGGAAGTCCAGAAATAGATACACAATGAAGTGTGGTAATTTTATTTTTATAAAGGCACCAATGAAATTTAATGTGGACAAAGAAATTATATATGGTTTTCAATATATAGTACCAGAAGAACTGGCTGTCTACATGAAAAAAAAAAAAAGAAGCTTGACCAATACCTCCATATACAGAAATTAACTCAAGATGGGATATAGATCTAAACATAAAAATTCAATCTAAAAGTCTCCTTAAAGAAAATACTGGATAATATCTTTGCAAACTTCAGGTGTTCAATGATTTCTTAGAACACAGAAATCATTAAATGCAATAAAAAGTTTAATAAACTGAACTTCCTTAAAAGTAAAAACTTCTTTTCAAAAATAGTCATTACTAAGAAAATTAGAAGGCAAACCTCGATGGGATAAAAGCATTGCAATGTATTTATACAACAAAGGATTGTATTTAGACTATATAAAGATTTGCTAAAATTCAATAATAAAAAGACAAAAAACTTAATAAAAATTCGCACAAAACATAGACGACCACAAAATAAGGAATATTAATGGCCAACAAGCACAGTCATTAGGGTTGTGTAAATTGAAACCCAATGAGATATAATGAGTATACACATACCTAGTACAATGCTAAAATAAAAAAAATAAAACTAATAACAGTATACTGTATTTTTCTATGTCAACCTGGTTAAGCTGAAGACTATATTTCCTAGAATTTCCTTTTCTGTTTTAGATTTGGCCCAAAGAGAAACTTTTGTATAATTTATATAAATAAAGCAGTAGACATTACTCTCAAAAGTTTACTGGTGTCAGATTTTGTGCCAGACTGGTGCAGATGTATTCACTGAGTTATGGCATGACCTCATTTTACAAGGTTGTCCAACTCATCTTTCCAGGGTGATCAACAGCACCCCAGGTCTACCATGCTTGGCTCTGGACCCACAAAATTGGTAGCTACACAAAGACAACAAGTTCCCACAGAGCTCGCCATGAACTTCCTTTTCTTGGTCCTACTGCAGTGGATGTTTAGTTTCTCAGACTTCCCTGCAAGCTCTAACTTGTCTACCTGCACCAGTACTTGAGGTAGACTCATGAATGACTCTTTTTCTGATCTCAACCCTTCCATTTACTCCATATTTTCACTTTTGTGTAAGATCTAATTCCTACAATGAATCCCTTATTCCACTAACACTCATGCTAGCTCTGCTTCCCAGACGAACGCCTGATGACTATAGTTCTTGGAACCTCATCTGCCATTTGGATCTGATTTAGAGAACTATATTCTCAATTCTGAGACGGATACCATCATTGAAATGAAACTTTGGGGTTCTGGAATGGCAGGATTATATTTTTTCATGTGAAAAGACTATAAATTCTTTGTGATCAAAGACTGTTAAACGGTAGATTGCTAAAAGGCCTCAAATACTTCCTATCCCTGCAGCAGTACTCCTTTCCAATGTGATTTTTCAGTTCTTTCTATTAAAGGTGGACTCCATTTCCCCATGCCTTAAATGTGTTCTTGGCCACATGACTTTCTTTGGCTACTAGGACATTAACAAACATGAACCAAGCAGAGGATTAGAAAGTGGAAGTGGAATGGAGCTTGCTTTAATCTGCTGACTTTAACCAGCAAGCCATGTGGATGAGTCCTGGCCAGCCTCTGAAACACACAAAGCCAAGTCATGCCTGTCATCCCAGCTGATGATGAGGTAATCACCAAACACACAAGTGAGGCTGTCCTAAGCCGTCAAGTTCCAGTGAGTTGGCTCAGATTGGTGTTATTTTATGGCGCTAAGTTATGTAGAGATTTGTTATGAAGCAAAAACTAACCAGTACAAATATTAAATGTTGAGACGATGCCAAGCAACTCCAGCTCTTAGTCACTGGTGATGGGAAATGACTCTGGAAAACTGTTTGGCAGTTTCTTATGAAGTTAAACACACACCTACCGTAATATCCAGAAATTCCAGTCTTAGATGTTTACCTAAGAGAAATGAAAACACATAGTCACACAAAGATTTTTACAAGAAAGTTCATAGCAGCTCTACTCATGACAGCAAAAATTGGAAATAAGCTAAATGTCCATCAACAGGAGAATAAACGAAATGTGATGTATTCAGTAATACCATTCAGGAGTAAAAAGGAATGAACGACAAATATATAAATAAATAGATAAATATATAAACAAATATATAATTATTATATAATAATTATAAATAGATAAATCATAAAAACTTTAGGTTTAGTGAATGAAGATACAACAGTATTTACCATGGAATCCTATATATATAAAGTTCCCAGAGAAACATACAAGGAAACGGAGACAGAGGAGTAAAGGTGTGTACAGGTCCTCGGTGGGTTGAAATGAGATAGAAAGAAAGGAGATTTTGTTACAAGTTTGAATGCTTGAATTTGTCACCTTAGTTTTTATTTTCTCTACATATGATTATTTTTCTCTTCTCTCCCCAATATTTCTGCCACAGTTTATGTTCCAGTTAAATATCAGTTAACTTCAGAGACCCATATAAGCAAAGCAGGCAAAGACACCACAATCTAAAACATGAACAGCGTTGGACCTCAGAAAAGTGTATTAAAATAGTTTCCAGGATTGAAAGAAGAAATATGAAATTACTGGAAGCAAAATTATCAAGAACAACAACAAAATGATTTTAGTTTAAAAAAAAGCCTTCTCCTTAAGTATGTTCATCATATATGATCACTTGATTTTGAAGAACAGTCCTTCCAGATAAATTGGGCAGGGATGGTTATCATTCTTTTTTTTTTTTTACTGATTCAGATATTGAGGGGAGAGTGCGTTGGTAACTTGCTCAAAATTAGGTGTTTCCTCAAAACCATTCCCAGAAGACAGGTTGAACTCTGAGAGCACTGTGTTTCTCAGTGGACTATATGTATTGAAAAATGTGTGCTGTCAATCCGCAGAAACACATGTTTACATTTAACTCAACACTGGGATCTGAGGTAAAATCCATTAATCTAAAAGGAAATCGCCAATGCGATTTTATTCCACTAATTCATTCTGACCTATTATTTACAAAAGACTCAGAAACCAAATTCAAAAATTAATTCAACATACAGGAATTTCTATTCATAGTGTACTGAACCTAAATTTTTCTTTTAGGGCTGCTGGGTTTATTGTCTTTTGGGGTGGTTTTCTTTGTTTTGTTTTGTTTTAATCTAATTTTAAAAATATATCAGTGACATCATAAAAGTTCAATGTAAAACTTTTGAACATTCTTATGTTTCATCGTATTCAAAACAAACAAATGAACACTCTTACTAAGGACATTCTAAGTAAAAGCTTTGTCCTCCATGCTTGAAGTTTAAAGAAAGATAGCACTTTCAATCAATTAAAGGTACTTACAGATTTTTCACACACTTTTGTCTAGAACCCAGTGGGATGTAAATTTTAGTTCTAGAAAAGGGATCAGGTCTGAAAGCAAGTCTTTTGAGTTGCTAAAACTCCCTGGAGAAGTTCTGAGTAGAGATTGTAGACATAATCCTTGATACAGGTCAAATTTACTAATTTCTGTTCATTCTTCCATCTGTGACACCTAACTTTTAACACACATCATTATGCAAGATGATTGTTTTTGATGTTTGGCTACATAACAAACCAGCCAAAATTTCACAGCTTAAAACAACCATTTGATTACTCCTCACCGTTCTGCATGTTAATTGGGATCGCCTGGGTAGTTCTAGGCCAGAGCTGTCACCATTGGGGCCACAGCTACTGGGTGGCTCTATTGGGCTGGAACATCTAAGATGACACACTCACATGGCTGTTGGTTGATGCTGGCTGAAGGCTGGGAGCTCAGCTGGGCATGTTGACCGCAGCACCTCACATGGACCCCTCAGGTGGCCTTGGGCTTTCCACCGATGGCAGCTGGGCTCTAGAAGGCAGAGTTTGAAGAGTGAGTGTTCCCAGAGGACAGAAGCAAAAGCTGCCAGTCAGTGCTCTAAAAGGCTAAGCCTAGAACTGGCACAGTGTCACTTCTGCCATTATCTATTACTTAAGCAGTCACAGGATGAGACTAGATTCAGGATGAGGGAAAATAAACTCTACTTCTCAAAGGAAAGCACTACAAAGAAATGGTGGCCACCTTTAATCCACCAAACCCCTTGTCAATAAATCAAGCTATGGATTACATAAACGGTGTTTTGAGGAAAAACATTTCTTATGCCTTCCATTTCTTCAATCTTTATCTCAATAATGTTACATGGCAAATAATGCCACATTCCTAATCAACCTATAGTCCACATTCTACGTTTTTAAAATTGGAGATTGTTTACTTCTTTCTGTAAGGTACAACCTTAAAAGCACAATTTTAGCAACCATATTTGTTCCTTCATACAGGTTTTTCTTTCCCATTTACTTTCATGAAAGTAAAGTCAGAGCTGCCAGAATTTCTTTCAGATCGTTAAGAAAGATCTCTCTACCACTAGGCTATGTTTCCCCTCTCCAACAGCTACATCCCACACAGAGCATTAAATGTGAACCTGGATGACCTCCTTCATTATTTATTCCCGATTTCTAGCCTCTGCATGGTAAAATTATAACTGAGTGGGAAGCAATTTCTGTTCAGTTTAAGAATCTGTTGAAGTCATTCAAGTAACTTGCCCATAGCAACAAAGAGAAGCTACAATGTCATACTTGCAGCTTAATACTGAGCTCTGCAAACTGCACAAACATAATTTCCTTTTCTTTTTCACAAAGATGAGCAGTTCAAGTGTCAGAGCAGGTATGCTCATGTATGAGCAAACTCAATAAACAAAGTTATAAATGATAAATCTAAATTAAAGATTTAGTGTCTTCCCTTTCATTAACATTTACCTCTTATTGGGAAATTCAATTTTAAAAAGTCCACCAAACTGTTATTGTGTGTAGTGTAGAGGAACTTATTATATGACACAGCACCTACTCTATGAATCTGTACTGACCCTATGACTGTCTTGATTGCTATAGCTACGGAGTGAGTTTTGAAATCGGAAGGTGTAAGCCCTCCCACTTTTTTCTCCTTCAAGATTGTTTTGGCTATTTGATGTCTTTTGCATTTCCATATGAATTTTAGGATCAGATGTCTCTTGCATTTCCATATGAATTTTAGGATCAGCTTATCCTTTTCTACAAAAAAGGCAATTGGACATTTCACAGGGCTCGCATTTAATCCGTAGATAATTTTGGGGGGTTATTGTCATTTTAACAATATTAAGTCTTTCAGTCCATGAACACAGGATGTCTTTCTATTTATTTAGATCTTTCATTTATTAAAATAATATTTTGTGGTTTTTAGTGTACAAATCTTATATTTCCTTGATTAAATTTATTCCTAAGTATTTTATTCTTTTTGATGTATTGTGAATGGAACTGCTTTGTTAATTTCATTTTCAGATTGCTCATTGCTGTGGTATAGAAATATAACTAATTTTTGTATATTGTACACTGATTTTGAACGCTGACACTTTGCAGAGCTAGTTTATTTAAAACTAAAGCTACTATTGTTTTAGTGAATTCTTTAGGGTTTTCTGTATATAATACCATGTTTTCTCCAAATAGAGATAATTTTATCTCTTACTTCCCAATCTAGATGTCTTTTAATTCTTTTTTGACTAATTTCCCGGGCTAGAACCTCCAGTACAATGTTGAATGAAGTGGCAAAAGCAGACATACTTATCTTGTTCCTGAAAGCTTTTAGTTTTTCATCATTAATCATGATGTTTGCTGTGGGTTTTCAATAGTTGGCTTTTATCATGTTGAGAAAGTTCCCTTCTATTCCTAGTTTGTTGTGTGTTTTCATCAAGAAATAGTATTGGATTTTGTCATATGCTTTTTCTGAATATATTGAAATGGTCATGTGTCTTCTTTCCTTTATTCTATTAATATGATGTTACTTTGATTATTCTTGTAGGTTGGACCAATCTTGCATTCCTGAGAAAAATTCCACTTGTAATGGTATATAATTACTTTTAATGCTGCTGGAATTAGTTTGCTAGAATTTTTTGTAGATTTTTGCATCTATACTCACAAGGGATATTGGTCTGTAGTTTTCATTTCCTGTGATGCTTTTTCCTGCCTTTGGCATTGGGGTAATACTGGCCTCATAGAATGAGTTAGGAAGTGTTCTGTCTTTCTCTGTTTTTTTAATATCATGATGTTTTATTTATTTATTTATTGGCTGAGACGTGTATGCCTTTTTTTTTTTTTTTTTGGCTGTACTGTGCATCATGAAGGATCTTAGTTCCCTGACCAGGAATCGAACCCGAGCCCCCTGCATTGGGAGCGCAGAGTCTTAACCCTGGACCGACAGGTCTAAACACTGGACCGCCAGGGAAGTCCCCTCTTTCTGTTTTTTGAAAGAGTTAGTGAAAGGTAGGCATTAATTCTTCTTTATGTACTTGGTAGAATTTATCAGTAAAGCCCTCTGGTCCTACACTTTTCTTTTTTGGCATTTGTTTGATTACTAAATCAGTCTCTTGTAGTAAGATTTTGTATTTCTCCTTTAGTTTAGAACAATGTCAACTTAATTTCAATAATATATAAAAACATTGTTCCTGTGTATCTCCATCCTCCACCTTCATGCTGTTATCAGAAATCACATCTTTATACATTGTGTGCCTGTTATCACAGATTTATAATTATTGATTTATGCAATTGTCTTTTAAGTCAGGTAGAAAAAATAAATTACAAACAAAAACACATTATAGTGTCTTTTATATTTACCTAGGTAGTTAGTTATCTCTATCCGTGTTCTTTATTTCTTCATGTGGATTTGAATTACTGTGTAATGTCTTTTTATTTCAGCCTGAATGACTCCAACAAACATAACTTTAGCAGTTGTTCTAGGAGAGGTCTGCTAGTGACAAACTCTCATAGTTTTTGTTGATCTGGGAATGTGTTAATGTCACCTTCATTTTCAAAGGATAGTTTGGTCAGATATAGATTTCTTAGTTGAAAGTTTGAACATGTCATCCCATTGCCTTCTGGTCTCCATAGTTTCTAGTAAGAAACCACTGTTTATCTTATTGAGCATCTCTTACACATGATGTATCATTTCTCTCTTGCTGCTTTCAAGATTCTCTTTGTTTTTGGCTTTGGACAGTTTGATCATGATGTGTCTAGGTATGGAGTTTGAGTTTATTCTACTTAGAGTTCATTGAGCTCTACAGATAAATGTTTGTCAACAAATTTGGGAAGTTTGGACCATTATTTCTTCAAATATTCTTTTTTGCCCTTTTCTGTGTAGTCTCCTTCTGGGACTTCCCTTATGATTGTCAGTACATTTTATGATGTTCCACAGGTCTCTGAGGTTCTGTTCATTTTTCTTCATTCTTTTTTCTTTCTTTTTCTGGGACTTGGTAATTTCAATTGTGAAGTTCACTGATTCTTTCTTCTGCTTGCTCAAACCTGACCTGCTGTTGAGACCTTCTAATGAATTTTTCATATCAGTTATTGTACTTTTCAATTCCAGAATTTCTACTTGGTTCCTTTTTATAACTTCTTTATTTATATTCTCCATTTCATGAGCCATCAGTCTCATCCTTTCCTTTAGTTCTTTATTCATGGTTTCCTTCAGCTCTTTGAACATGTTTAAAATAGCTAATTTAGAGGTTTTGCTTAGATAGTCCAATGTCTGAGTTTTCTCCGAGATACTTTTGTTTCTTTGCATGCATTGTAATTTTTTCGTTGAAAACTGAGCACTGTGAATCTTATAATGGGGAAACTCTGGAAATCAATTTCTCTCCCTTCCAGTCCCCCAGCTAGGTTTTTTGATGTTGCTGATTATTGCCGTTGTTGTTTGTTTAATGATTTTTCTGAACTAATTTTGGAAAGTATGTATCTTCTGTCATGTGTGACCGCTGAAATATCTATTCCACTAGGTTAGTAGTTAGCTAATGACTGGACAGAGATTTCCTTAAAGTCCTGGAGCCACAAAATAGCCCAGTCTTTGCCAAGAGGTTTGCCTTCAATACTAAACCACGAAGTTTAAAACTCTACCTTAGCTTTTATCTTCTGCTTCCACAGAGCCTTAAGAGCCAGAGTTAAGAGCTGGCACATAACAACCTCCACGACAATAACTGATCCCTCACTGCTAAATCAAGGATGTACAGTGCCTAAGAAAGGTTTTATTTCTACCATTCAGAATAGACTGGAGTTGCTTTAGCACTTAATTTTCAAAGTACTTTTGAATAACTTATGAAATTGTTATGTTCCCATATAAAGGATTCATACCTTTTGTATATCAATGTTTTTATCTGATTGTGAAAGTAATACCACCACAGCATTCTTTTTCTAATCCACGATTTCCAGTTTTTTGCTTTTATAAACATTGCTGCAATGAATATCCTTGCAACATGAACTAAATTTACAAATTTCCAAGAATATCTGTAGGATAAATGGCTATGGGAAATTCAACGTAAAATGGCATTTGTAGTTTTGATAGGTATTGTCCATTTGTCCTTTATATACATTTTGCCACCTTTCATTCTCTCCAGCAATATGAGACGCTGTTTTGTCACACCCTAGTAATTTTAGTAACTATTTCTTTGGCCAATCTAATAGATGAAAAATGGTATCTTAGTGTAGTTTTGGATTTGCATCTTTGTGAGTGTGTTTCAGCATCGTTTCATCTGTTTAATGGTCATTTGTATTTCCTCTTCAATTAGCTGTTTCTGCTTATTCATTGCTCCTTTTCTGGTCTTTCTGACTTGTAGGAGGAGTTCTTTAAAAATCAAGGATAATAGCAGTTTAACTATAACATAAAATACTTTTCCAGGATCATCTTTTGAGTTTATTTATGATGAATTTTGGCAATGTATTTATTTATTTTTGTGTGGTTGAAAGTATCAGATTTTGTGTCCTACTTAAAAAGACTTCCCCAATTTCAAGATTTTTTAAAACTCTCATGTTTTATCTTAGTAATTTTTTTCATTTAAATTATTACTCTATCTGAAATTAATTTGGATAAAAAATTAGAGCTAGGGAGCCAACATTTTCCCCTAAATGACCACTCAGTTATCTCAACACATTTTATCAATAATCAAATTTTCTTTGCTGATATGAAATAACATCCCTTCATATACTACATTTCCAAATGCTTTTAGACTCAGTTTTGGACTTTCTAACCCTGTGATCTCTCTGGCTATTCTCATGCTAATATCATTTTTTTTTAATTTCAAGGTATACAGTATACTTACTTCAGCAGAATACTAAATAACCCAAGTCTTTATCATCACAGAAGGAAATGTTGGTATGTAGAATTAAATATAAAATTGCATCAAAAATTTAATGGTCACAATTTTATTATTAAAAATGTTTTAGTAATCAAATTTTAGAAGTTTAATATTATAGTGCAGAGAAATAGTTTGTCAGTATCACCAGCAGCTAGATAGTTCCTGTCTACTCTACTATATGTAATCCATCATACAAAATTGATGTTCACTTCAACTAAACAAACTGAACTTTCATTTTTCTTTTTTGGTCTGCTCTTCCAGTATAGGTTACCAATGATGGTGATGTTGCTTTTTTTCCTTTCAAACAATAACTAAAATATGCATTTAATTCCCCCACAATTTCTGGACTTGAAGACTTGACTTATGGTGGTGATGATATTTCATTGACGCTATATCATGAAATAAGATACTTTCAGAATAAGATTCAGGAGAACACTTAATACCACTAACATTAAAAAAAAATTGTTTTTTGCACACCAGAATGTAATTCAGGAAATAAAAAAAGCTTTTACACTAATGTCTTCTAAAAGGAATTTTTACTACAATTCATAACTTGTGAAAATCTAAAAAATTCTCCTCTTCAATTATTGAAAATGGTTAGAAGACCACAGCACTCTTTTCAATGACATTGTTCTTTAAATTCTTAGTTTCTGCACACTCAAAACTAGAAAATTGCCTCATTACAACATTCTAGCCAAGTCTTTTGTTTTGAAATTTGATTAATGGAAAAAATATGTTTTGAACACTTGGTTTTTCTCTAAGACTTATTTTTCTTATTATTATTTAGATTCTTTATTATATCTGGCTTCAAGACTATCTATCACAGATGTCATTGTACATGATTTTGGAGTTTTTGTCATCTCAATTCTACATGGAGCAAAATTAACATCTTTTTTTTTTAAATTTTATCTTAAGAAGATTTGAAGATTTCTCAAAATGAACTTTTTCTTGAAGGAAGCTTGTTCTAAATGGAATCAAACAAATAAAACTTAAATGAAGCTCTTAAAGAATAACTTATTGTTATGAATACTAAATAGTAAATTAAACAACTCTACAATGATCAGAAGTCTGCAACTGAGAAGCCCTTCTGCTACTAACGGCAACGTTCTTGGGTTCAAAAAATATTCTGAGCTTTCTCTGACCAATAATGTAAGTAGATGTGGTATTGGAGTGTGTATTCATTTCCTAGGGCTACTGTAACAAAGTATCCCAAGTTGGGTGGCTTTAAACAACAGAAATTTATTGTCTATAGTTCTGGAGGCTGGAAGTCCAAAATCAAAGTTTCAGCAGTGCCGTGCTCCCTCCAAAACCTGTAGAAGAATCCTTCCCTGATTCTTTCTAGTTTCTGGTGGTTTGCTGGCAATCTGTGGTGTTCCTTTACTTGTAGCTGTCAAGGAACTCCAATCCTCTGTCTTCACACGGCATTCTCCCTGTCTATGTCTTTATGTGGCCATCTTCTTATGAGGATACCAGTTATATTGTATTGGGAGGCCACCCTATGCCAGCACCTCATCTGAACTAATTACATCTGTAACCATACTATTTCCAAATAAGGTCACATTCTGAGGTGCTGGGGGTTAGGACTTCAACATTTCTTTTGTGGGGGACCTAATTCAATTAATAACAGGGTACATCTGCCCTAAGTTCCTAATTCTGATGCATCTCTGGTTTAAAAAATAAATCGGAAATATGGTTGGTTATATAGCTGTTCCTTGGTAAAATTTTTACTGCTGTTTCCTTCCTTTTTTTTTTTTTCTGATATCTTTGTATAAATTCTGATCTGGTTATAAAGTTCTGACATAGTTAACAATGTGATTTTTCTTAAAAATGCCAAATTATCTTGTTATACATCAAAATGCTTTTTCAGAAGCAAGCGATCATGGTTATTAAATAGGACAATGATTTTGAATTCAACGTATAATGCCTCATCTTTATTTCAGACTTATTCTTTAAAGAGTTAACATTAATTTCCTGTAAACTAATGCTGCTTTAGAAATAATGAACTACAACTTTTTTAAGTGACTTATAAAACTAATGTTAGAACAGAGTTAACAAACTATGGCATATTGGATATTTTATTTAAAACATGAGGCCTGGGAACAGAAAGAAAAATTACATTTAAGGACCTAGCAGGATTTGGCTAAATTTCTTCTCTATATAAGCAGACTGAGTGGGTGCAGAAGCTCGTAGGTAATTCCATGTGACAGACCTATTTCATTTTCTCTTTCAAGTTCACCATTAACCTTGGTTTTAAAGGAACAAGAAGGCTTCAAAAATGTACTTACAAATATGTCATTTAGTAAAGGTTAAAAGACAAACTCTTTCATAATATGCAGTTCCAAAAATATCACTACTTGAAGTAGCCATTTGGAAGCTTGTCCAGATCCTTAAGAAGAAAATAAATATCGCTCCCCTTCTTTACCTGTTGATTTAATATATTACATGGGGAATTAGAGAGCAGAAAACTTTTAGTTGTCTCCTTTGAACTGTAAGTAAGGATTTTGGTGCTGACATTCCAATGGTAGCACATGCCTGCGCATGACCATTGATTTGAGTAAAGTCTTAGTTATCACATCAGATTCTGTCTGGCACCCACAATTCAGGACAGTCTTAAATAACAATGAGTTAAAGAGCTGGGTACAGGAGTGGATTTCATATACTCTTGATTCAGCTTAGGTTGGTTCATCCTAGAACTATCTTAAAATTTACAGGAAGTAAATTCTTCTTTGGGGTCCTTCATTGAGTCATGTAAAAGTCTGCTACAGAGTGAAGTGTTCATTTCATGTGCCCTTTATAGGTAAATTAAAGGGTATGGTGACAAAACATTGAAATATTATAATATATAAATTAAAATCATAGGAACATAATATTTTAAACTTAACATTGATTTACCAATCAGTCTTCATTTTATACTGAGATGGGTCTTTAAATTTTTGAATATAAGTTGATTTTTGGTTAACAGTGACCATTATTTTAGAATATAATATGCTTAGCTTTATATGTATTTAAGGAATGGCTCATTTATCTATCCTGTCATCAGTTCCTATTTTAATCATAATTCCTTTCTTTGTAGAGACAACTATTATACATATTACACATCAATTGCAACAAGCAATGAATTTATCATTAATCACCTTGTTAAATAGAATTGAATAGAAATATGCTCAAGTAGTACAACAAAAAATACCTAGAGTATATATTCAATTTTTAAAGGTGTTATACTACAAAAATTAGATTCTACTCCCAGCTATTATAATCATTCTAAGTCAAACTGGCTCGAAAGTACTATAGTACTTTACAGTACTAAATTTCCATAAGAGAAAAAAATTTGGAGAGTATCTCAGTTTTTAATGAATAAAAGAAATCCTCAGAATTTCATCTCTAAACCACAGACAGACAGCAAAGCATTACATTGAATTGAAATTGAAGCCAAGTTTAACCCATGTTATTATGACTTCACTTAAAGCAATTACTGTATTTTTTTAAAGTTCTGTAGGCTCTCAAATCACAATTTAACAGTATGACTAAAGCTATACTAAAAACTCAAAAGCAAAGTTTTCTTAAAGGGAGAGAAATGGCAGGTATAAATTTAGCGTGGTTTACAAAGATCAACAAAATAATCATACTACTAAAAGATAGCATCACATGTTAACTTAGAGTGAACATAAAATTTGTAATATATAAACACTTCAACCTCTACAGCAGGTTTGGCAATGGGAAGAAGATTGAAAGATAATTAGTTTGATTTGGGAAATGCTAATGGACTAGTAGGACAATGCCAGATGGTATTTAGATGACTTTTCAGAGGCAATAGATTGATTTACTAATATGTGTGTAGTTCTAGCAGTATTTTTTTTTTTTTTTTTTTTTTTTTGCGGTACGCGGGCCTCTCACTGTTGTGGCCTCTCCCGTTGCGGAGCACAGGCTCCGGATGCGCAGGCTCAGCGGCCATGGCTCACGGGCCCAGCCGCTCCGCGGCATGTGGGATCTTCCCGGACCGGGGCACGAACCCGTGTCCCCTGCATCGGCAGGCGGACTCTCAACCACTGCGCCACTAGGGAAGCCCTCTAGCAGTATTTTATATGTAACTCTAACCTATATCATCTACATTCCTACCTCCTCATCCCACCATACACACAAAACTTGGAGAATCAGAAATAAAAAGAATAGTGGTTTTCTATATTCAAATTTCAAAACAAAATCCAGTTTTGGAAAAGAAATGGGTAGTTCATATGATTTCACATGTGGATAAATCCTGTTCTTTAAATTGCACAATTGTTTATTCTTGAAGACTGGCAAGAGTGAGCAGCAAAAATTCACCCCATGCGAATGGAGATGTACATTTTAAACTCTGAGCTGAATAAGTCCAGCTATTAATCTTAGGAAAGTTAACTGACTTAGCAAGTAAACTAATATATGTAAGATCCAAGAAGAGCCAAATTATAAGTGATGTTATTAAATGTAGTAAACATTAAAGATCATTCAAAGCAGCTTTTATTTTTTTAAGTATTATGTTTTAAATGGAAATGTTCCTCTTCATTTCAGTGGTAGTGTAGGGAACATACTGACCAATGTAAAATGAATTGTACCGTAAAACTGTAAACATTATCTAAACAGCTCAAGTCAGCCTTGACCAATATCCACAGGTCTAGCTTTTCCCTGAGGCAATTATAATCAGGAACTTGGTATTTAGCTGTACAAAGTCTTTAAATTCTTAATACATATTTTTATATAACTGTTGCTATACTGCTGCACAGTATCTCCTTGTATGGATATTCAATCGTCCATTTCATTTTTCCACTACAGATAAACATTCAGATTAACTTTTTTGCATGTCTATCCAATCAATGCTGCAGTGAACAAGCTCCTCCATATTCTCCTTTGTACAAATAAGCAAATGGTTACCCAGAGTTGATAGTAAAGGCAAATGCAAATTAAAAGTATTAAGAGGCTTGATTCTCCCTGTGGAAAATAAGGGAAGAGACTCTCTCTGCCTGTGCTCTCCCTTTTTACTGAGAGTATTTACACTTGAAAACTTGTAAGTTCTTTCTCTGTCTCTTTGGAATGTATGTAAATCATTTTTAAAGCTAAATGTCTCTCATCAGCTTGCTCAAGGGCCTAGGAGCCATCTCTTTGAAATGTGATCATCAAGGAAGATAGGGTCCCGTCTCCCAGTTTCTGTGGGAGGGGGAAGCCTAACTTTGGTGGAAGCCTCATGCCAACTTGTAAAACTTCCTCCTGCCATAAAGACATAAGAGGTTTGTTTTTCCTTTGGATAAACTCAGTTAGCTAATGCAAACTAATAACCCCAGTTATTAAGTGAATTGAAGATTCGCTATGTGTGAAAAATGGGGCTGATAAGCCCTCTTATCTGAGGACTAGTTATTGTGTACCTTGAGAACACGCATGGAACGGGTCGGATCTGCTGGGCTATATGAAAGGGTAAGACTTCTTCCTGTTTTTACAATCTCTTAGCATATTGCCTGTGACGATCACGTTCTGGTTTCATGCTTATTCAATAAGTGCTTTCATTCTGGTCTAACTTTGTGGGGAGGTTTTCTGGGTTGGGAGGAGGTTGCGTTCTTAATTCTATTTCCCCATCAACAGCAGTTCCACTTCTAGGCAAGATGTGGACTAAAAGTGTAAAGTGAACAGCAACCCGTGAGGGAAAACTCACAGGTATCTATCAAGACAGATCTAGTTAACAGCAGATTATGAATATCTATTATCCTATATGTTCATCCAAATCAGAGATATAACCAAACTCATACATTTTTGGTGAATTTTCCTGGATACTAAGATTTGACACATGAATTGCCTCTTCTGTAAGTGCTGGTTTTACATTATTTGCTCATTTTTACTCATTGTCTTACAGAGTGCTTATTTTTATTATTTGACTTATTAATCCTCCCCCAACTGAATGAATTACAAATATTTTCTTTGCTGTAATTTGTAATAATTTTACTTATATCATCTTGCTATACAAGATATACTGATATAACCAAATGTATCTATGTTTTCCTCTTTGGCTTTAAGCATTTGAGGATTTAAAGATTTTCTTAGCCCAACATCAAAATTTTTTTCATACATGCTAACGTTTATGTAGTTTTATTTCTTGTTTTCACACTTATTAATTTACAGATTGTATCATTTTGGAGAACAGTGTAATAAAGATATGACACAGAGATTATGACTTCCTTTTTCCAAATGGCTACACTACTTGGAGGTTAGTCCAGACTGTCAGAACCCTTAGGTCTCCATTTTCTGCAGTGGACGAAAGTGAGTTTATTCTGCGGGTCCACTGTTTAAGGAGTTCAGACTTTTGAACAACACTGATTTATAAATGGAAATGAAAATGCTATATTTTAAGCATGTTCATAGTTTATGTAAAAACATAGATTTCAAACTAAACAACACTTTATTGCTACCCACTCCACAGGGTTTTCAAAATGGACATCACCAGATTTTTTTTAAAGTAGATTTCTGAGCTCCATTCCCAGAAAACTATTTAAGTCTGAAGTGAGGCTGAGTTTTTATTCAGCAATTAAGTGAATAAGGAATATCAAAGTATTCTCTTCTTTCCTTTAATCATTTATGTAGCTTACCCTTGTAAGGGAGCAAAATTTGCCACCCCAAAATATATCTCTTTGGCATGAGAATGACGTCAGGCTGATTATTTTTAAGAAACTCGAGACTCAGGAAGTCTTTTTTACCTCCCCCTTAACTGACTAAAAGAATTTAGACAAAGGGCCTGTTGCTTATTTCTGCACCTGAGATAGCTACAAGGAACATGGGCCAGGTGTGGTGGGGCACTCAGCAGAGCCTGAAGACCAGATTCCTCTTTGGGTCCCACTGTCTCTGCATGGCAGAGCAAATACTTGTTTACCAAACATTTTCCATCTTCGAGTGAATTGCTTTCCTCCCCTTTGAAGTCACAAACCCCTATCCCCTTCTCTTTCTCTCAGATGGTAGGTAAGCCTCAATTGCCCAACCTGTCCTTGGGTCTCATTTTTCTTTTGGGGCCCTATATGTATGCAATTAAATTTGATTTTCTCCTGTTAATCTGTTTCAAGTCAACTTAATTCTTAGACCAGCCAGAAGAATCCAGAAAGGGTAGAGAACTTGTCCTTCCCCAACACCCTCACTTCAAGTTTCATGTTCAAGTTGCAAAAATAAATTATAGTGAGAATTTAGGAGTAAAGCAAAACAGTTACTCAGTTTTACTTCTGAAGTGTAGGAAATAATAAATAGAATACACTACCTCACACTGACATACAGAACCCTGAGTGTTTATAGAAAACAATTATTTAAGGTGCTGTCAATCCTTAAAATTATTCTAAGAAAACAAATATGGTAAAGATGGGTAAAGAAAGTGCAATACTACTGATTCTGAATCCACTGCTAAATCAATGTAAACATGATGAATTTCCTGTAAAAAATAAAACTCAGTATATGAAAAAAGAACATTCAGTCTTTCATTGACTACCTAGGATAAGCTTTATATTTCTACCATTTTGGTTTTGGCATAGATATTTCATAATACTTACACTATTGGACTCTGGAATTTAAAAAACTTAAAAAATTGTACCTACTTTGTACCTAGACTAGAAAAAAATTTAAAGTATGACACATATGTTTCCTAGAAAGCAAGATTTAATGCATGATTTTTAAAAACTTAAGAGGGCTGTATTAATTAAATTAGTATTACTTAAATCAGGGTCTGCTTTCTATTCCTTGGCCTCAGGAAAATGATTCTACAGAGAATACATGTCCGAAGAGGTTAAAGAGTTGATTTACTTAAATATATAACACACAAACACATCTGATTCCTAGCCAAGGCTCAGGTTTAACATGAGAAGGGCAAGCTACATTTTATAGCCCATGATAGTTACTACTTATTCTCAGAGTTCACCTGTGAGAGCAAATGCAATTTGCTAGTCTTTTTTTTTTTTAATAGGATTTCCAGTCTTTTTTTTTCCTCCTGCTCAATAAATGTACAGATATTTCCTATCCAAGTTCATACTTAATGTACAAGACCTCATTTTGCATTATCTTTGGTATGTCACAGATACTTTTAAATTTCCTTTGAAAGGGACAAGTTGGACCTTTCACATGATATCATTAACCCGCTTAAAAATAAAAGGCAAAAGTGAACAGACACATATTACCTTTCTAGAACTACATGAATTCAAAACAAAAGTTGCAGTCAAAATATTTATTCTTTTCCTTAATTGGGTTAAATGACAATACAAATACTGTGAGCCTGCTTTGTTTCTCACGTACTACACTTTAAATGTTCAAAACTTTGTATAAAACCACACATGACCTAATTTCTTTCACAATGCCTACTATAGAAACCTCGATCTAATTGTATATGTTTTGAAATAAATTCTCTCCTTAACCATTATTATTACAGATTTGAAAAGGCTAGTTACAACTGCAACAGTAATATCTATCAGGCTCTTAGTTATAAACAAACACACAGGAAGAAGAAAGGAGAGAAGGGACTAGGGAGAGAAAAGAAGAGATGTTCATTTATATTGTTTCCAACTGGTACCAACCAGATCAGAGTACCACTGTGGTGTGAGTGCTTCCTGAGTCATTAGGAAGGGGATTTTAATGTATTTAAGGGGAATAACCACGTCACACTAGCCAGGACTAGTTAAATCACAATATTTAAGGATAACAATTTTACATGAAGTACCAAAGTTTTGACTAGAAAAATAAATTGCTAAACAGAAACTTCCAGCTTTCTGTGGCTAAGAGGGTCTAAAAGCCTCCCTCGAACTTGAGGATAGGATACAGGAGACAAAAATACAGACTCATGAAACTACAGTGAGGCGGCAGGGAAAGTTTATTACCAGCCCAGTGTTCACAATGAAAGCCACAACTTCCAAGTCTTAACAAATCCTGAAGAACTGTCATTTTAAAAGATGTTAAAAAGAACATAAACATTATCCTGAATATGATGGCAACAACAACCGAAGCCTAAGTGTTCACAAGTGAAGGGGCAGAGCCACTGGCAGGACTCCTTCACCAGTGTCCCCTTTCATCACAGGCTCCCAGGGGTGCCATCCTTGTTATTTTAAGGCACAGCCCTGAAGATTCACAGAGCAGCATATCCACCATCCATGATCCCGTCTCAGGAATTTGCTTCCAACCGAATCAGGCTGCATCCACAGGAGAGAAGCAGACGCTGAGTCAGCAACACTGGGATTTGTTCTCTTTTTTCACGGTCTCCTCATCCAGTTTAATTCTGCCGTCGTTTTCCTCATTAGGGAAGCTTTGGTGGTTGGCAAGAATGTTCTCCACTAGGAACCGGGATGCTTCATCTATGTTTATGTTATCCTGTAGTGCGAAACAACCAGGATCAATTCTCACGATCAATATTCTTAGAGGAAAGCATTAGAGTATTACCAGGAACTAGGAAAGTTGGTCAGAGGGGGCATTATAAGTACGCCAGCTCCATCTCCTGCTCCAATACTGAAGTGTTTGCTAAGAGTTCAATGTTACTGAGTAATGTGACTGAGACACTCTTCTTTTTACAAAGGATCACTCTTTCTGATGTTCTCGTTTTTGTGTGTGTGTGTGGTACGCGGGCCTCTCACTGCTGTGGCCTCTCCCGCTGCGGAGCACAGGCTCCGGACGCGCAGGCTCAGCGGCCATGGCTCACGGGCCCAGCCACTCCATGGCATGTGGGATCTTCCCAGACCGGGGCACGAACCCGTGTCCCCTGCATCGGCAGGCGGACTCTCAACCACTGCGCCACCAGGGAAGCCCTTATGTTCTGTTTTTTAATGTTTTAAACTTTTGCCACTGAGGTCCAATGAACTATCTCCAAGGTAAATGAGTCTTCATCCTGCTGCAAGTTGCCAGCCACATAAATGAAAGCACAGAGATAAAAAAGAATGTTGTGGGTGTGATGCCCGTTAAGGATGCTCTAAGGAATCACCAGCTATCACAACGTTTGTGTGACTGATTCATAAGCTGTCATTAAATACATGATATGTAACATATAGCAAAAACTGTGCTTCTTTTTAAAAGTATTTAACTTTTCCTTTTAAAATAATTTCAGATTTACAGAAACGTTGTAAAAGTAGTAAAAATTCCTATATGTTCTTCACCCATATTCCTCAGACATTAACATCTTAGGTAACCAGAGTATAACTATCAAAATCCAGAAATTAGATGACAGAACTGTGCCAGCATTACTCTATCAACCCTGTTCGAATTTCATCAGCTGTCTCACCATCCTGTTTCTGATGCAGGTGAGCATCAGATGCATTTCGCAATCTGTCCCCTTGGTCTCCTTGAATCTGGAACAGGTCCTCAGTCTCCTTGCCTTTCATGACCTTGACACTCTTGGAGAGTCCTGGCCAGAGACTATCCCTCAGTTTGGATCTGTCTGATGTTTCCTTATCATTAAATTCAAGTCACGCATTGTTGGCAGGAATAAGACATACATGATGTGCCCTCTTCAGTGTATGAGGAGGCATACTTGCTTGAAGTCATGTCTGCCAGGTTTCTCCACTGAAGAGCTACTATTTTTCACTTTGTCCTCAATACAAATATGTAAATATCCTGTTTTTCACCATACCTTTCCCTACTCATTGTGGTATCAATTAATTTTTCCCTAGAACAATTATTACTGTTGTGTTTAATGGTGACTTTCTATTTCCATCATTCCTTCTCCATTTATGATTTGGAATTCTACTGTTAGGAAGAGCTTTCTCTTCTCTCCCATTTATTCATTTGTTTTTTCATATCATGGATTATTATTTTATTTTGTGTATTAAGTCCATTACAATAATTATTTTGTTGCTCCAATTGTCTTAGGTTTTGGAGCTCCTATAAGCAGGCTCCTGGGTCTTTTTGACGCATCTCCATCACTTGGTGAGCGTTTCCTTAGCTTCCGGCACCACAAAATATCTCAGGCACATCTTTACTGTCCTTGTCCTACTAGTCCTGAAATCAGTCATTTCTCCAGGGAGACTCAGTTCTTTTTATTGGATAACAGTATTTAAAAACCACATTCTAAGGACTTGCAAAGCTCACTGGTTCTGTGCTGTCATTGCTTCTAATCCTCTTCAGCAGACACACCTAGTAAATATGTATGTATCCATACACATATTGGTATCTGCTTCTATGTTTAGCTGTTTACACATATACGTATGTGTACATGTGTGTGTATATACATATACACATTAATGCAGAATTTATATATGTGTGTGTGTATATATATACATATATATTGACTTTTCCAATTCCAATCCGATACCGCGAGGTTCATTCTAGCCTTCTCCCTTATTTGTTATACCTTTCTCAGAGAGTGAGAACTCTGCAAGACCTCTGCTATTTATTCAGGTATCTTTTCTAGCACCAACACAAACTTTTTTTTACCTCCACTCCCAAGATAAGCATTAACTTTAATTAAAGTATTGATCTTTAAATGCCCAAATGTCCCTCAGTCCCCACCATCCCCATTATACCAAATAATTATAATCTTCTCTTATTGCATTTAATTGTTATTGATTAGGAACAGAAAGTCCCACATTGTAATTAGTCACACATTCTCATATTGGAAATCCATTATTTTCCATAAAGGTGAAAAGATGAAGCTCATGAATTCAAACTTGCCTTTTGGCTGTGTTTGTATCAGAATTCAGATCACTGGTATTCTAGCAGAAAATCAGATTTGAAGTTAGCTGCTGGCCAGCTCAGAAGCATAGGTATTAGTGACACTTGGGCAGTACTTTAAGCCTTGACTACAATTTTTAACAAAAATTTTATATTACTGTTACTCTCTTGAAATACTCCTGGTTTACCACTAAGGAAATTTTGCAGTAGCTGTTTCTAATATATTCGTAGGAAGGCACAGAACATATGAATGTTTCTCTTTTCACCTCTACATGTAACCCTGTCCATAGATATCATGAAGCTGATGACTTATACAGTCTCAGGTGACAGGCCACACGATACTATTGTTTATGAATCTTCCTTCTAGACTCTGGGGAGAAATTTAGATTCATTACCTAAATGATTAATTCAAATAAAACCAGAAGAGGAAATTTTATCTGTAATATATTCATCTTCTCCACCAAATCTCACGCTCTAATAAACACTTACACATACCACTAATTTTTTTCTAACAAAGCTGGGAAGTAAAGCAAATCCCCACAGGTGCAGAGAGCAGACAGAGGGCATGGCTTCCAAAACAAGTGTCTCTATAAAAAGCCTTGCCTTCTGCAATCTCTTCCTTCCTGTTTGGCTAAGTGCTCATGCAGCAACTCTGGTCTCCATCTCTCTTCCACTACTACTTTTTATTTATGAAACTAAATTTTAAGATACTAGAATATATTTGTTTAAACAAATAGCCTTTAGCTTAGGAGTAAACACTTCTGTCTTCAGCAGACACTATTTTTTCCAATGACCCCACCATCACAGTATTTTCAGAGCACTTTTTGTGTAGTCTCCCATAGCTTTGCTTTCATTATTCTGATCATCAGTGGCAGCAAATAATCTTCCACTTTTAGGATGGGTTTCTGGTAAAGCTAAAAGTAACCTGGTAATAAGTAAGTAGGTCATTTGGAGAAACAATGCACTTTTTTTTTTTTTTGATATATACAAGAAATTCACAGAAGGCATACTAAAAGCTGGAACTGTGTTAAGATTATATCAAATTCATGGTTTTGAGTTTGCCATCACAGAATTTTGCTAAGAATTCATCACCCTCTCATGTCTGATTGTTATTGGACCTCTAAAGTGAAACTTCCAGTGCACATAAGCCCGCTCCAGCACAATATTTTGTGCTTGGTATTGTCACCTTTGCTTTCGTGTATATTTAGACTGTTAAGATTTTCAACAGCCAACGTGTTTTTGTTTTTCTTCAAAAAACATTTTATCCAGCTTCCCATAATGGCTGAAAGAAAAAATTCTCACTCTACTATTCATGAAGAAGTATGTCACAAATGTTGATAATTTCCTCTTGTTCAAATTTTCCTACACATTTGATCTAAAACTCTTCAAACATCATCTGAATACATCTTCTCTCTGACCTTTTCAATGTCTGTTAGTCCTGCACATGACTTACATCTTCACTAGGGACAACTATGTCCCAAAGTTTTACTAAGCCTTCTATAAAACTCAAAAATAGTTGTGCTTGACAATATACTTCATACCCCACAAATTCCAGGTACATGAAAAGTACTTCATTTAAGGACTCAAACTCATAGAAAATGTCATTTGTTCTTTGCTCTAATAATAGTCATTTTTATTTTAATGTAAAATCTGCCCTTCTATTCACCTCTCCACTAGCCAATTCTGAAAGCATTCCTGCTGCTGAGTGAAAGAAGCTATAACATATCCATGCTACGCTTCACCTTTTACTAGGTTTCCAACCTGTACTTGAAAGTTACAGGTCAGATTTACGAATTAACAGCAGAGCAGATAACAAACGCACAGCAGACCTCACCTTTGCAGAGGTTTCAAACCATCCAGTGAAGCCATGTTCTTTGCAAAACTGGTCCATCTGGGGAGTATTCTGGCCACTGTCTTTTTTCTGGTCACATTTGTTAGCTAAGAGGACAGCAGGAATAGGGTTGCCGTTTGGAAGATGGACTTTACTATCCAGATCATTTTTCCATTTTAAAACGGCTTCAAACGTGGAACCTCTCGATATATCAAAGACAATGAAAGCACCAACAGCTTCTTTGTAATATACTCGGGTCATGTTGCCAAACCGCTCCTGTCCTAGAAATAAGTATAATAAGAGGTTAAAAACTTATACTTCGGACAGAAGCGATATTTAGTTATAATCCTTTTGACCCTAAGAATAATGCTATAAACACATATCTGTCATTCCATAGCACCATAAACTGGTAGGATTGAGGACATACACACAGAACCACAAACCACAAAGCAGAAGCGGCTGATCATGTGGTCCGAGTACACAGTTACCCAGTTTTATGTTCTGTGCATGTACCCCACGTTCTCCATAAACACCCGAGATGACAGTTCGTAAAGCTACAGAGTCCATCATTTCCCCCTCCACTCTTCTTGGTCTAAGAGAAGAGAGGTACTAAAGGAAAAAAGAAAGTTGGGAGTCGGGGGAAGAGACAAGAATAGAAGAAAATAAGACTTGCAGGAAGGAGATAAGTGTGGTGGGTAAAATGCTAGTCAAAAAGATTAGGACTGAACATGAGATAAAGGAACTCATGTTCTTAACTCCTCTTTCCTTCACATCTCCAGCCAAACCCGCTTTCGATTCAAAATGCAAGACTGCTCTCCTCTAAGAAGGCAGACATGTAAACCCACTATTTTATGGTTTTCCCCTTTAATTTAGAATAGAGGGTGGGGTGCCAAACTAGTAAACGTACAGAAATCCAGAAGTTATAAAGAGCTATTAAGCTCTAGTGGCTTTTGTTTTGTTCATAGAATCACCTATAAATCCCTTCAAATATTTCTTTTTACCAACCATGGTAAAGCATATTCAAGTCTGTATTCATATTAACTTTCTTGTTAAAACATAAGAAAACCAGAAATGTATGTGGCAAGGCATTTTTGAGGAGGACCTTGTGGCTTAGAATATCCCATTTCCTTAGGTTTCAGAGCCAGGATTCGAAGCTCCCTCAGCAGCAGAGCGTGTGCTTTCTAACATCACCATATGTGACAAATCAAAACAGTGCCAATTACACTGTTAAGCAAATGAAAAGTGAAGGCACAAACTGGGAGAAAAAAAATACAGATCCTATATCTGATTTTAAAAATTCGTACTCAGAATATAAAGAGCTCTCAAAACTCCAAAGTAAGATTAAAAAAATTTAATAAAGTAAGCAAAAGATTGGAACAGTTTACCGAAGAATTTATATGATGATAAATAAGCATAAGAAATTATGCTCAAAATTATTAACCATTGGGGAAACGCAAATTTAAACCACAATGAGCTGATCCTTTATTCCCACAACAATGGCTATAATTAAAAAGTCTAACTATACCAAGTGTTGGTGAAGATGTGGAACAACTGGAGCTCTCATATACTGCTGGTAAGAATAATACTTTAAAATAGTTGGGAAACAATTTGATACTTTCTTAAAAATGTAAACATATACCTACCATACAACAAACCCATTCCATTCCTAGGTATTTGCAAACAAAATGAAAAAACACACGTCTATAAAAAGGCATGTTCATGAATGCTCACAGCAGCTTTATTTTTAATAGCCCCAAACTGGAAGCAACCCAAATGTCTATTTACATACTAATGAATAGACTATGGTATACCCATACAATGGGATACAACTCAACAATAGAAAGGAAAGGAACTATGGATACAAGTAACAGCATGGATGAATCTCAAAATAATTATGCTGAGTCAAAAAAGCCAGACCAAGGAGAGAATAGGTAATACTATGAGTCCCTTTATATCAAATTCTAAAAAATCAGAAACTATAGTGATGCAGTAAGAGAAAGCAGATCAATGATTGCCTTGGGCAAGGCAGGAGGATGGATTACAAAAGAGCTATTAGAGCAAATAGCTTTCAGGTGATGAAAATATTTGCAATCTTGATTACAGTGATGTTTCAAAAGGGTATACATATGTCAAAACTTATAAAATTGTACAGTGTACTGTATGTTAACTATACAACAATAAAGTTATAAAAAATAATACCTACCTCATATGGTTAAAGGAAGGGTTAAATGTAAACTGCCTGCCTGGATGTATTTAGGCAAACTATAGCTCATGGCCAAATCCAGCTAAATAAAATTCTAGAGAATAGCCATCCTCATCCGTTCATGTATTATATGCCTGTTTTCACTCTATAATGGCAGAGTTGCATAGTTGCAACAGAGAGTAAATGGCTCACAAAACCTAGAATGATTGCTATCAGGAAGTTTACAGAAAAAAATTTAATGATTTCTGTTCTAGGGGGTTAGGAACAGTCTATACCTTGAACTGGAAGTGGTATATAAAAATTCATGAAGGTATACACTTAAGGTCTCTGCATGTAGGTTATACTTCAAGTTCAGAGTGTAAAAAGCCACATCATAGTAAACACTGAATAACTATTAGCTAAGAATTATCATTAAATGCTCAATAAATGTATTGCACGATGAAAGCCTGAGTATCCTTTTGTAAATCGTGCTGATTACACATGGCAAAGCCTTAAACTGTTAGCTAGTTATGTGTTGTGCCTTGCAGTGGTGAAAAGAGCCTGCAGAGGAAAATGAACTTGAGGAAAGCACAACTGTACTAGAGAATCGGATAGCAAGCGCCCAACAGTCAAGTTACCCCAGGAAATAACTTTCTCTGCCTAAATCAGCCAATTGTCTTTAGAGATCTTTAGGGGTCATCAAAGTCCCACCCAGCTCTCACTTCTGATGTTTTAGGTTTCTATATCATAAATTTAATGCTAAAATGATTTTCTAAAGATTCTGCAATCACCAAATCTAGAAAGCAATGGGGATCATGGCCTAGCACCACAAGGCCAAGTCCATGCATTTGGCTTATTCTCCAAAAGAATAATAAAATATATTTCCTATTCTACTGAGTTCATAATCTCTTTTTTAAAATTCAACAGTAATCCATTAATGCTTCAGAGATATTCTCAAACTGGTAAAAACAAGTAAAAAATTAAGTAGGGAGTGGAGAAGATAAGATGACTTCATTTAAAATAATAATCTTAACATAAAATTAAAGGTTTTTCTCCAGAAACCTAACAAGGTGAAACCTAGATTTAACTATGCTGTTTTAAAGGTTTAAATGCACAGATTTGCTAAGCTCTTTCAGTTGTTAAACTGGAAAGTAAAGTAAACTTTGCTACTAGAGTATGAGTTGCATCCTGTATCTTTGGGTAATTTTAGCTATTCCTTTATTATTGTCTAAAACAAAGGATTCCAGTGGAAAACAAAACTGATGTTCATGAATATTCCATCCTCCTCCACTTCTAAACACACGGAGGAGCACACTTTTCTGACCCCACTAGATCAGTTGTGTCCGTGGACTAGTCCTGGCCGATGAAATGTGAACAGAGGTGTCCCTTGTCCTGCAGCAGCAAGGCTGAACCCCAATTTTGAGATGGTAGGGCCTCTGTTAGCCTGGGTCTTCAAGTGGCTCCAGTGAAAAATCCTCCTCACGTTCCTCACCATCCCTCCCACCTCTGTTCCCCACTGTGGACAAGTAAAAAGCACGAGAAATCATCATTTTAATGTTGTTGACCCCCCCCAACATAACCTAGTCTATCTTGGCTGGTACAACTCCCAAATATATTTTTCTCTCTTCTATCTAGATCTGATCTCAACTAAAAAATATGTATTAGGTTCCTCCTATGTACCAGGCACTGTGCTAGACACTGATGAAAATAATGAAACAGTGAATATGACCTTCAGGATCTCACAGTCTATTTGAGGAAACAGACAAAATGATACCATGATGTGTTGGGTATAATCAGGGATACAAAGAGCATATTATGGTATCAAACAAGGGGATGTTATTCATTGAGGTAAGTGAGTCTTTCTTGAAAGATACATTATCAAGAAATGCCATTCAAATGCTAACTCATCATGGAAATACAGTATCTTCATAAACTTTATTTCCATGCTGTGACTTTCAGGTTGCACGCCCATGGGGATGGCCAGCCTAGTCAAAGCCAAGTTAACTGCTCGAGGCAGTTTCCCAGTAGCTCTGAGTCATCCTCAGGAGAAACGCGAATTCTCCTACTCCCCCTTTCACAGCACATCAGAAGTCAGCCCTTCCTAGGTTCAAAGAAGGGCTAAGGATCAAACTAATGGGAAAGACTTTCACATCCAAACTAGAATTGCATTAGAATTCCATAAACTCTTAGATTTTTTTTTTTAATTTTAGAAAAGAAAATAAAAAATACTCTGAGGGGGCAGCCAATCAACCATTTTAAGTTTAGCCTGAGAAATCTTTATTATTCTAGGATTCTACTTTCCGGAAATACATATATAAAAGCAGGAGATTTCTGCCATGCTGAATGCTCCTGGATTGTGCCCTGTGACGGGAGCGGACTGGGTAGAAGGAGAAGTCTAGAGTTATTAAATGTAAAGACAGCGGCACGTGTTTTGTTTCATGGCGTGTGTGTATAGAGTTAAAGCGTATAGCAATATGGAAACTCAGCAGAACCTGGGAGACCTTCCTCTCACTAGGTCTGCAGAAGTAGTTCAGACAGGGTGGGGAGAATGCTAAGCAACACCACCTTCTGTGACCAGAGCTGTAATCTTCTCTTACAGGAATGGGAGGGACCACTTTACGCTTTCCCGACAAAACACTGTAACGGACAATACTGTAACTGGAAGATGACACTCCAGATCATCTAGTCCAACCTCTCTTATTTTATAGATGAGAAAATAAAATCCCAGGGAGATGACATTACTCAAATTTCTTAGGTTGACTTGTTATCAAATGTACTGTCTGATCTGTTACCCAAGTATTTTCTGGAGTATATATTGCTCCACATGGCCCTGTGTTTCCAAACAGATTCAAGGTACGATGAGCCTGGGAGTGACCTTCCGTAAGGACAGCACAGCCCTGCTACAAAAGTTACAGCCTTGCTCTATGTCCCCTAGTGCTTTACCACAGCAGATAAGGAAGTGCCCCACTGCTGACTGCATTAGTTATGCTGATTCTAGGGACAGGGTTTTTCATCCATACTGCTGTGGACACATTGCCTGAATATTCCAAATGGCTCTGAAATGCGTTATCCTTTAAAAGGATGTGTTACTTCCTTCTCTAGAAGAAGGAACCCTGATTATAGCTAGATAGCTTGGCAATGAGAAAGGGAAAAAAAGAGCACAGTGCTAGTCATCTAGGCTCGAAGACATTTAAAAATGCACGACTTTGTACATACTGAAATGGATGACCTGTAAGGTATATATGCTGGCAAAAGGATTAAAATGCTTATCTAGTATTTGGAGTATCCAACACTAATGGCTTTGAAAAGGAGTTGAGATAATTTAATACATTTCCAGGAATACATATTCCAATCAAGGAAAAAAACCCCACAAAACAGTGTACCTTATCTCTTTATAGCGCATGCAAATTTTCAAAAGGGAAGTATTTCCTCTCTGATTTGAAAAGTACTGCATTTTGAACTGCTATCAGAAACACACGCCAGAGATGCTTTCTCTTATGATTTTAATCCCTGGTTTTATTTTTTTAAACATTTGTCTCAATATTTTATGTTCATGCCCCCATTTGATAGATAATCTAAATGTCTCTTAATGTTATTTGAAACTCAAAATATAAATTACACAATGAAAAATAAATCTGAGCAACAGGACAATTAGTGCTTAGCTTTTCAAGTACAAATGCTTATGTTTTCCCACCTACTAAGAATTATTGAGCTACATATTCTTGCTCAAGGTGACTGGGAGAAAATGTATAGTTTCTAGTTAGTGCATATAAAGTCCTTTAAAAACAAATCCTTAAAATTCAGTGTGCATTTCAGAGATGAAGCGCTTCTAACAAGCTTGTGTGGGTGGTGGGTAATAGATCAAGACCCAGTCAAAATTTAATTTAAGTCCAGTCATTGGTTCTAGAAGGATAATTATCTATCCACTAAAAATTTTTACAGCTTGATACAAGTAATAATGTGATGCCATAATGGGTCTTGGGTTTTATATGTAAGAGGTTACAATTTGTAGTCACATAGGTTGTTGTTATTTTTTAGGGCATCTAGTTAATGACTCATTATACTACTACTTTATAAAGCCCTTATAAACGTGCCCCAGCATTACACTTAAATATCTAACATGCTAAAACTATAGGTATTGTTAGAAGAAAAAAACACTTTCTTACATTAAAGAACTACCATAATACTGACCAATAAAACAATGTAACTAAAAAGAGACCATATTGCTAGTTGCCCATTTCCCCCCGACTGGCTTATGCAATTTTCCACACAACAAGTGGCTGTATTCTCCACAGATAAAACAAGTCTAAAAGCTAATGCATCAAATTAGCACCATATGAGTTTGGATTTGATATGTACTGAATTTCATATTTTAATATTGTACCATGAAGAAGGTAAAGGGAGTCACATGATTTTACACAATACCATTCATTTGTCTGGTTTTCCTTTTTATCATGTGTAGATGAGAGGGAGATAATATAACATGACAATGAAACCTCTGGAATGAAAAATATCTGGATCCATGCCCTAACTCCGCAAGTTACAGGTGTACAGACCTCAGGAAAATCCCTTAATCTTCCTGAGTCTCAGTTTACTCAACTGTAAACTGAGAATCATTCTCATTTCTCCAGATTATCATAAGTATAAATGAGAATAAAAGTAAACCGAATGACAGTGACTATAAAACAGCCTTTAATAAATGTTAACTGTTATTATGTGAGAGGGTCAAATACCAAAATTTCCTAACTCTGGGATTCTATCCTTACATTTGGAAATATATTTCCACTTGGAAAAATAAGCTTTACAGGGGAAGAGGCAAAGCTGCCATTTAAATCATGTAGTACAAAGCACCATTTTTGCTCATACCACATTCTGTCAAGCAAAAGAGTAACAAAACTGAATAAAGAAAAAAATTTTAAATACCTAAACTAAAAGGAACACAAACTCCTTTTGAGATGGTAGCAGTATCACTAAGTAGTCTTCAAAATTACCTATTCCCAAATACACGCCAGTTCAGAGTCTGGATTTTTCTTTTTGCTAATTTGAAATGAGCAGCCTTCTGTGGTATTTAGGTCCCAGTGTAAGGTCTGTTTTTATTCAACTATTTACATCTTCTGTGGTGACTATGAAAATAACACCTGACTTTAATCAATTTAAAGGAAGGGGAAAAAAATCAAAATATCTTTTTGGTTTGTGTCCAAAGTCATAATAGTTTTAGAAGTTTGAGGTATCAGCTTTTTCCTTTCTTAAGCATTAAATGAGAGCAAGACATGTGCCACCTCTGTCCTGTAATTTCTCGTCTCCTTACATCACCTCTTGAGGAGCAGGTGATATGAAACAGACAGGAGCGTAAGGGTCAGGGAAGGTGAGTGTGAAGGAGCCCGGGGAACAGCAGGCCTGCTCCGTGGAGCGCAGTGGGAGGGCAAGTCTGTTGGCAGCATGCAGCAGCGCCAGGACAGAACAACTGCTCTCAACTTCAGTATAAATCAGACTACCCATGGTGCTTGGCCAATCACACATTTCCAGGCCCTACCTCTAGGAATTCTGATTTGGTAAGCATGGAGGATCGCTAGTTGCCTCTCCGATATCCCTTCACAGAATTTTATTTGGGAAAGCAATGTGTCCAATTTAAAAACAAACAGAAAAAGCCCTGGTTTTCTAGCTGCCCTTGCAGCAAGGCATGTGTGTCTGACTGGACCACAAAGACAAAGAATATGGCCAGGGAACAGCTGAGTGGTGAAATGTCAGCTTTGGTCCAGGAAGAATGAATGGTTCTGTTCACCAGCCATGGACTGCTCAACTACAGACTTAGTAGGTGAGAGACTTCTCTCTTGTTAAACCATGATGTTTGGGGATGTCTGACAGACGAAGCCAATTCTGCTTAGAGCTGATGCTAAGGCATCTGCATTTTAGGCACCTCAGATGAGTCTGACGGAGGAGGTACCATCTAATCACACTAAAAACCCCAATATATTCAGCTTAACTTCAAAGCAATCAAAAATCACTACGGGAGATGCTTAAGGAAAATATCTGGGTAGAAGTGAGTGAAAAGAAGGGGGAAGAAGAGAATGTAAGATCATCTGTCAATTGGAAAGACCAACAGAGAGCCTTAAAGTCCTGCTATCCATTTATTTTTATGCGGTTTGTCTCTCTCAAAATAAGAGTGAAGAAATCGTATGTTTCTGGCATCGATTGCAAAAAGTGCAAAAAGCTCTTTTGAAAATGTAATTGAGAATTCTAAAGCAACTTTTTCTTGATCGTTTGTCTCACCCTTCAGAAATCTCCCCACATATGTCAGCACTTTTTTCACCATCCAAGAGAAGATCTCTACAACCATAATACAACTTAAACTTGTCAACTTAGCCCACTCTCTATTACTTAAGTGTTGATTAAATGTGAAATCCTCACTATTTTGAGGATACGCTATTCTTGGCCTCCAAGTCAAAGGCCTTCAAAGTTTTCTTCTTTGGAAGAGTACTTTCTCTCATCTCTCAATCTATTTTAATAAGTGCTTAGAAATATGTATTAATCAGGTTTTTTATTTTCTATATTTTAGGATGCTTTCACATCTTGGGGCCTTGCGGACCAGGGGAGGGACTGCCCCTCTTAGGGTTAGCTAGTTCTTAGAGAGAGCAAACAACTTGCTGAGAGCATGTCTTTGATATGCAAACCAACCAATCCTGAGTCCTTATCCTCTACCCACTTTCTTTTTCCAGGCTCCTGCAGTCCAGGACATTATCCTCCTGCCCTGAATCACCCCGTGGCCGGGTACTAGACAACTAGGGAGCATCCCTATAGCCCAGAACAAACTCAGTCTCTCTAACTATCCAATCCTAAGCTTGCTCAGCCTGCCTACACTGCCTTGTCCTTTCCTTCCTGCAAAAACCACAGTAAAGGCTCAGCCCTTGCTTTGCTTTCTCCGAGCTCCTTCTGCCTCCTGAATGACCCTGGTGCTTCCCTACACGGTCCTGCATGGTGTGGCATGGTCCCTCCTCTTGGGAACTATGAGTAACAAACTATTTCTTTCAATGGCAATTGTCTCCTGATGTGTTGGTCTCATCACACTTGAATAAAAACAAAATCTTGAGTACAATTTAAAAGGGAATAAGAATCATTAAAATTTATATATCAAAAGCTTAAGAAAGTTGGAAGGTCAGGATAACATATACATGACCGATCAAATTTCTCCTAAAATATATCTGAAAATAACATTGCAGCCCTGGAATAACACATGGCATTCAGGCTCAATCCATGAGATCAGAGTAGACCTGACAAATATCTGTAATTGTTACCTTGCTTTTCCAGGGTGTGCTCTGCAACCATATACCAATAAAAGAGCTTTGTTAACTTCAGAGAAGTCCACAGTTTGGAAACAGTCTTTCAAAATGTACAAAATAAAGTGATGCAGCCAATCAAAAAGTGTCTGCTTTGGAAGCAGTATGCTTCATAATTAAGTATAAGAACTGGAAATTCTGGATTGATGACATAAAGAGACGGTAATTATTCAAATATGAGTCATATGCTCTAAAACAGGGATGACCAGAACATTTGCAAATTTAGAGAACAGTTAACGCTACTGTTTTGAATCCAGTGAACCAAAAATCCACTGTGCTATTTGACAGAGACATGAGTCCTGTCTCTGTACGGTGCCATGCCGTGGATTACCTGTGTTTTCTTGGTCAACTTACCAAACCTCCCTGTATTTACACCATGGGGTCTCTGAAAGCCTATAATGCAGCTCAAACAATAGAATGATTAGGCAAATGGCTGGCAGCCAAGTACTTCTTATCAGCACTTGGCTGTCCCTACCTCTAACCTCAGCACCTTTTAGCTTACTTGGACTAATTGAGGCAACTAAGAATGGTAACATACTCAAAAGGAGGAAAGGCAACAGGCATATCATTATCAGGGGAATTTTCATGTGCGATAACACAAATATGTTGTTATGTTGAAACTCCTGTTGCCTGGGCAATTGTGAAAGCACACTCCATACTGGGGCACCCAAAGCTGTGTCAGGACTCACGAACTGAGGAAGATTTGAAGATGTAAAATGGGACAGTAGGCTTTGCTTGTAATTCAGCACAGAAATTGAGCCAGAGTAAGGCTGAAGATGGCAAGATTGTACGGGTCAGATGTAATAAGGATTTTCTTTAATTCCTTTAAATGAGTTATTAAGCAATCGGCCCCCAATAAGCCCTAAGACAGTTACTGTAGTACTAAGACAAAGACTACAAATAAGAGACTAATTCCTCAAAGCACCACTTCTTCATATTTAGGAAAAAAACCTTGAATATTAATACTCCCTGACTGACAGATACTCTGAAGGTCAAGAAAGCATCAGAAATAATATTCCAGACTCTTGCTCATGAAGAGTTGGAGGGTTATCAAAGAAGACAAGAAGAGATCACTAGATATAGTAATTGGCAATATGCAAGAGAGAACAAGAAAGACACGATCAACATTCTATTTTCAGATGTGAATCAAAAAACAAAAGTGAATCTAACTGTGGTTTATATAATTTATAACGTCTTCCAAGCATGCATTTTATGCTTTGGTAAACAATATTTACATGAATTCAGAATACGTTGGTCCTGATTTGTTCATTGGCCCAAAGGTGTATTACTCAGATATGTATAAAGAAATTTTGATCCTTAAAAGTGAAGGGTGGCAGAATAGCCCACCCCACAAAATGCCACTTTGGCATAAGAATTATTTGAACTAAAGGCACTTGAAAAACAGCAAGTGCACGAAGGGTGCTCTAATCTCCCCTTCTTCTTCCTTAAATGGGGAGATAAAACTCCCACGTGAAAGATGTCCTCCCTATACCGGAAGGAAGGAAACATTCTCATCACCAGAGATGGGGAGTCAAGCTGAGAGAATTCTATAGAAACAGATCTTGTTAAAATAACTCTTATCTTCCTTTAGCCTCCCATAGAGTTTGGTTATTTTTCTACAATTGCCTCTCTTTGTTCAACCTAGTATAAAAGCATTTATACTAGGTTGAACTTTTTGGGGTCTTCCTTTCCTTATAAAGGCTCCTGTGTCACGTAAAGCTTATATTAAATAAATTTCTGCTATTAATCTGTCTTACATTAATTCTCAGGCCCAGTTGAAAGCTCTAGGAGGGCAGAGATAAAATTCTGCCTCCTCTACAAAAACAGTGAATACATGAAGAGTGAATTAGATTAGATTAGATTAGATCTAAATGGACAAACTTAAGAAAAAAGAGAGATTTAGCCTCGACCAGCCATTCAACCTACCTGGAAAATTCTACAGTTGCTAACAGGCTTATAATAAGTAGTGGGCCAAATACTAATTCATCTATAATACATGTTAAAAGGAAGGTCAGATGCTGCATCCTAATTCAGTATGCATTAGGTAACCTCTCTTCAAAATCTTATCAAAGACTTCACTATTTTAGTATATTTCAGTATGTATTGAGCAGCAGTCTTAAAGCAGATATAAAGTAAAAGACAGCAATTGCCTAACACAAAAGTTATATTAAATTGCATCTATATTTTAAAGCTACATTCATTTGATGTAATAAGGGTTTGTAAGGCCTGTACCCAAGAGTCACTACGGTTCTCAATTTGAAGAGTTTAGCTTAAACTGCCTGGCCACATTTACAGAAAACATTTGGATAACTCCTGCCTCTCACACTTGCCAAAGCTTTCAAGTATAGAGACTTGACATAATTTCTTTAGCACCTTTCCCATCTCTAAAGCAACAGCAAAAAAGCTACATAGTAATAACACCACACCTCAAGTTAGTCATATCAAGTGGCCAGCTCCACCTACTATTTTGCCATCAAGGACTATTTCCCTCCTTTGAGAATTAAACATGATTCAACTTTGTTACTACATAAGGCAAATATGTTTAGCCATGGGGAACTTTTTGGAGTGACCTTCAATTTGCCTTCATTACACCATTACTACTTAATTCAAATGGTATGAGCTAGGATTCACTAGTAGCTCAAATATTCAAACCAAACCTAGTTAATGATGTAGCTCCCTAAACCTTAAGTTAAAGCCACAATATTTTTGCTCTTAGTTTCCTTACATATTAACACTGAAAACCTTATTTAAAAGATGAGCCTAATAATTTCCAATTATCTCATAAGTTTACCTCTAATCTTGATAATTGCTGGTGTGTACTTGCTGGATGGAATCCCTTTTGGAGATCTTAAAGGTCTGCTTTCCTTCCTGGAAAAGCTCAAGCTTTGGATTTAGGCAAACGTGCAAGGATATTCCATCTAGGCCTCTATATACCAGAGTCTGGTAAAGACTGACTATGTCCCCTTTCTGGCAAAATAGATCTCTTCAAGAAGGATGAAAAAAGAGGCAATACCCAGGAAGAAAACTCCTACTCATGCTTTTGCTTTCCCAAGTCTCCAAATATAAGCTTTTTTCCTTGAAGCTTAAAAACACAGCTGTGCCGTAAAAATCTTTTATTTACCTGCAGTAGGACCCAAGCATAATTTAATCGCTAAATACCACATTATTTTACATGAAGAATAAGGCAAAGTCAACAATCCTCCGAGGCAGGGATTTAAAATCATCTTCATGGAAATTCACGGCTACACTGAAGATTCCTGCAGAATGACTATCACATGGTAAGGCAACCTTTAGAATCCATGACTTTGCCGAGAAGCAATACTATTATTCATAAGTGCTCTATGAAAAAGCAGGAAGTGTTTCGAAAGAAGCCTCTGGCTTCAAAAGATGACTTTTCAAACGAACTTTTGGTTTTCTGTAACCAACAAAAATAACAACAAAGAGCTGAGCCCAAGGCTGATTATCCCCCTTTCTCTGAGGTGACATACATCTATTTATTCTCATATCCGAAGTAGAGAAGCCTGTTCTTAAATAAATGAGTATGTAAGTTATAATTCTTCAATACCTTCTCGTATGTAATAAGCTGTTGATGACAAGAGCACTACCCAGCAGACAGACCTGTGTCCCTGACTCTGCTACCAGTTGGGTGCCCACACCTACAGGCTTCTGTTATGCAAGCGGAGGATGAAGGACGGTCTCTCCAACCCTGAACATATGCTCCCATCCGACTGCTCTAATGCAGACTGACCTGAACATGGATGATGACTGAACAGGGTAACTCTTGGTACCACTTCCATATTTAAATTTTCCCAAAGTTAACGTCTTTTTCAATGTGCACATCCCACCCACCACACCAGTCAGAGTTCAAGTTTTCATACATTAGAGCAAGGAGGGTATGTACCCTTCAAGCAGGGATATTACGCTCCCAAATGACAACTGAGAGCAAATGCCAGGGAAATAATATATTGCGGTTGGGGAGGCAGGCGTGGGGCTAGGTGCTGGTTTAGGGAGGGAAGAGGAACATAAGCTTTCAAGAGAAACTTTCCCAAATCTTCGCCTGGGTGGCCTGCCCCAGGGATGAGAGCACGTTATATGAAGAATGGGGTTTTGCCCACAAGGAAGTGTCTCAGACCCAAGGTGGGTGATGAAAAACCTTCCGAAAAGGAACCTGGTTTCTAGTCTTGGTTGTGTCACTAACCAGGAGCATCACTTTGGGTAAGTCGTTCAACCACTCTGAACCTCAGTTCTCACCTGTGAAACGTTAAAGCAAATGAGAGGAGCCAGCCCCCTCCCTTCGCTCTTTCTTGTCAAGATTCAGAGTTAAACCTGGGGATAAGATGGGAATAAAGACACAGACCTACTAGAGAATGGACTTGAGGACACGGGGAGGGGGAAGGGTAAGCTGGGACGAAGTGAGAGAGTGGCATGGACATATATACACTACCAAAAGTAAAATAGATAGCTAGTGAGAAGCAGCCGCATAGCACAGGGAGATCAGCTGGGTGCTTTGTGACCACCTAGAGGGGTGGGATAGGGAGGGTGGGAGGGAGACGCAAGAGGGAAGAGATATGGGGACATATGTATATGTATAGCTGATTCACTTTGTTATACAGCAGCAACTAACACACCATTGTAAAGCAATTATACTCCAATAAAGATGTTAAAAAAATAAAATAAATAAACTTGAAAAAGATTCAGAGTTAAAACTTCGGGAAAAGCCCCCATGGCCTTCTCACCTCTGATCAGGTGAGAGCGCCAGAGCACAGGGCCTCCCCTCCATCTCTTAAAAATAAGACAGCTCTCCACACACAGCTGAGGCATCTAACCAGGGTTACTCATTTATGCATTTATTTACCTTGTCCTGCTTTTAAATTATTCGACTACTACTGCCTGTTCCACTGTCCTGATTCCCCTGGAGTCCACGCGACCACATCCCTTTCCATCTTTCTAAGTAGTTTAGTCCCTTTCTTCTAAACTGACACGGGCAGGCGAGTTCGGGCAGAGGACAGAGAAAGAAGAAAGGAGACCGAAAGCAGACTAGCGGCCCCTGGCTCCCGACGGCTGGAAACCCGGCGGGCGCCTCTTGCCCGCCGTGGGGTCCCCGCGCGTCCGCGGCTCGGGCCACACACTTACCCGCGATGTCCCACAGCTGCAGGCGCACCAGCGTCCTGCTGTCCCAGTTGAGGACCTTGAGAGCGAAGTCCACCCCGATGGTGGCCCGGTAGTGCTGGGAGAAGAGCTGGTGGACGTAGCGCTTGATGATGCTGGTCTTGCCCACGCCAAGTTCGCCGATGACCAGCACCTTGAAGAGGTGCTCGCGGGTCTCGGGCACCGTGGCGGCGGCCGCCCCCCGGCCCGGGTCCCCGGCTCCGCCGCCCGCCATGAGCGCTCCGGTCTCGCTCAGCCGGCCGGCCGCTCTCGGCAAGCTCGGGCTACGCGCCGGGGCCCCCGCCCGGCCGCGCCCTCCCCGGACGCCCTGGGAGCCCCCGCCGGCCGTCGAAACTTCCCCGAGGCCGGCTGCTCTCCCCGCCGCGCTGCCGCAGCGCCTGACCGGTCACAGGACCCGGAACCCGCCGCCGCTCGCAGCCCGCGCGGGGCGGGGGAAGGGCCGGGGGCTGGCGTGGCTAGGGAGACCTGGGTGAGGAGGCCTCTGCACGCTGCTGCCTGCGCTCCCGGCGGGCCGGCCCAGAACTCGGGGCACTTCCTCTCCTCGGGCGTCCCCTCCTCGGGGCGGCGCTGAGCTCGGCCGCCCCCTGCTGGCCGCGGGGCAGTCGAGAACCCGGGGCCGACGGCTAGCGTTCCCAGAGCCTCGGTGAGCCCAGGCGGTTCAAGGTCAGGCCTCCGAGGCCGGCGGTGAACGCCCCCGGGGCAGAGCGCGGAGGGGTGCCAGGTGGTTGTCCTGGGGGCCGACCCCAGCCTGGAAGGCGCGGGCCTGGGAATCAGCCTCCTTCCCTGGCTCGGCCACGAGGGAGTTTAACACCTGGAGATCATTGTCTTTGATCTCCAGCGGCCCACTTTAGAAGTAAAAAGAGTGGACGGATGACTCTGAACTCGACAAAGGACTGAAAACGCTTTTGTATAAACGAACGAGTGAGTCTGAGGAAGAAGACACAAGGTCTCCAAAACGATCTTGTTTTACTTCCTCAGCAAACCACAAAAGCCTTTTTAAGTGTTCCGGTGGTAGAGACTCTGAGACAGATCCTAGGAATGGACTGAAATACAGTATTGAGGACTTTTATTTAAAAGAAGAAAGACAGGAGGGCTTACGTTTCCTGCCGTGTTTATAAAATGGAGGGCTGCCCTGCATAAGGTTTAGAAACACCTGGAGTTGATAGCCTCTGGTAGCTTCCTTAAATAAACTAAAGTGGCTGCTCACCCTGTCCTCACTCTGACAATCATTGAAAAATGTTTTTTCAGAAGTGAAGAAGTTTTAAAATTTAGAAGTCAAGGTGGGAGTAAAACCTTCAATAGAATAGCTACTGAAAAATCGTGGATATGTCTCTAAGGACGTTTTATGGCCAAATAAATAGCTTATGGCTTTTATGCTCACTCAGCTAGAGCCCATCCAGTACATCTCCAGCTTGGGGAAAGAGGAAATCTTCCAATTACTGCCAGAAGTGCAGCATATTGTCCCATACATATGTATTACCATAAATTTTTATGGCTTTTATTTTTTTTCTTTAACCCTCCTAGGTTTCCACTGGCATTAAAAATAGAATTGTGGTGCTAAAAATCACATGTGGTAAATGATTTAAAAGTAGAAATTGTCCCAGCTAAAGGAAGGATAACGGCTTGGATCTGGTGGTTCTCAAAATTGAGTGTTAAGGGTTTGTTACAACAGATTGCACAGTAGGCCCATATCCAGAGAGGTTCTGATTCAGTAGATCTGGGGTGGAGCCAGATAATTTGCATTTCAAACAAGTTCCTAGGTGATGCTAATGCTGCAGGTTTACTTCTCAAACTTAAAAGTTCATATGAATCATCTAGGATCTTGTAAATGTGCAGATTAAGTGTATGGGGCCTGTAGGCTGAGACTTAGAATTTCAGATAAATTCCCAGGTGATGTGAATGCTGTGAGTGGACCACACTTTGTTCAGTAAGGGTTTAGATTAGAATTCAGTAGTTCCCACATTTGCTTTGTATCTGACTCACTTGATGTTATGGACTGAATGTTTCTGTCCCCCAAATTTGAATGTTTAAATCCCAGCCCCCAATATGACAGGATTAAGAAGTGGGCCTTTCAGAGGTCATGAAGGAAGAGCTCTCATGAATGAGATTAGTGCCCTTGGAAAAGAGGACACAGCAAGAAGACAGTGGCCTATGAACCAGGAAGTGGGTCTCACCAGACACTGAAGCTGGCTGCTTGATCTTGGACTTCTCCAATTTCAGAACTGTGAGAAATAAATTGTTTAAGCCGCTCAGCTGATGGTACTGTTATATCAGCCAGAGCTAAGACACCTGGGGAGCTAGCTATCTAACCTACCCAGACATTCTCTTTTAATCTTTTATCAAAAGGAGAGCCCAGAAAGCTGTATTAGACAACAACGACAAAAAACAAAAACAAAAAAACAAAAGACCTAGGTGAGCATGGCACACACACTTGACTTAAAGAACTACTGATTTAAATAATGCCAAGTAATGTAAGTAAGCAGAACAGCGTCTGCTTGTGCAGCCCTAGATTGGAAAAAGTTGAGGGTTGGGTGGGTAGAATGAATAAGTCTTAGGATCCTGAGCTATTTTCGTGGGGAAACAAGTTGTTTTTCATACATAAAATGAAGGGAAAATAATACAAGTAATCTGAGACTTGTGACTGAATAAATAAAAATGTTCTAAACAAACATGTCCATTTACTGCCTATAGGGATGGCCCATTTAGAAAGTCACCCTGTGATACCCTCTCACATTTATTCACATTCTGTGCATGCTATACTCTCCATCTGGAATATATTCCAACCCTTGACCCCGCCCCAGGCTCTCCCAACTAAACTCCTCTTCATTCAAGTGCCAGATCAAGGGATTACCTGCTCTTTTCACTGAATTTCCCTGGCAGACTTACACATTCATTTATTTATTAAAAAGCTTCTGATGGTGCCAGGAAATGTTCTAGATACTCCAAGTACAACGATATGAGCAGAATAGAGAAGATTCTTCCTCTCAAGGAATACTTTCTCTTATACTATACTGGAAACAAGATAGGTAATTAAAGAGCAATTAAATAAATAAAATAATTTCAGATAGTTATAAATTTTATGAGTAAAATAGGAAAATGCCATTTAGTGAGTAATCATTGAATGAAGAATAAAAGCTACACCAATCAGCAGGCCTACCCTAAAGGAAATACTGAAAGTAGGTGCCAAGTTGCATTTGTTTACCATGTGGATAACCAATGGTCCCAGGACTGTTTATTGAAAAGACCACCCTTTCTCATTCCTCTGCAGTGCCACCTTAGTCTTAATTTGAGCGCTTATATAAGATTGGGCTTGTTTCTACGCTCTCTTCTCTTCCATTAGTCTATGTGTCTGTGCTTTCACCAATTCTTAACTGCCTTAATTACTGTAGCTTTATTATAAGCCCTCTTTTCTGGCAAATCAAACCTCTCATTCTGTAATTCTTTTTCAAGTTTGTTATAGCCATTCTTGTTTCTTTGCATTTCCATATACATCTTAGAATCAGCATCTCAGTGTTCAACAAACACACCTGCTGGTACTTGTGTTGGAGTTGCATTGAGTCTGTAGATCAATTTGAGGAAAATTGAAAACATCGAGCCTTCAAAAATATTGACATGGTATATCTATCATTTATGTAAGTCTTAACACCTTTCCATCATATGAAGAGGTCTTGAATTGTGTGTAGTTGGTTTATAAAAATAAAGTTGATTTGTGTAGAATGAGTTTAGATTCAATGACCCTGATAATTCTAAAATTTTATAGAATTGCATTTTCTATGTGTAGAAACATATTGTTTTTTTCTTACTTTTCAACCCTTATACATCTTGTTTTTCGTATTTTATTTCACTGGCTAGGACTGCCAATAAAATTTTGAATAAAATTGGAGAGAGTAGGCAACCCAGCTTTTGAGAGGAAGTTTTCAACATATCCGCATTGTTTTTTTTGTGTGTGTGTGTTTGCTGCGTTGGGTCTTCGTTGCAGTGCACAGGCTTCTCATTGCAGTGGCTTCTCTTGTGGAGCATGGGCTCTAGGTGCGTGGGCTTCAGTAGTTGCAGCACATGGGCTCAGTAGTTGTGGCGCACATGCTTAGTTGCTCTGCAGCATGTGGGATCTTCCCAGACCAGGGATGGAACCCTTATCCCCTGCATTGGCAGGAGAATTCTTAACCACTGCGCCACCAGGGAAGTCCCCCCATTACGTTTTTTTTAATAAACTTTTCATTTCAGAATAGTATTAGATTTATAGAAAAGTTCAAAGATAGTACAGAGAGTTCCTATATACCTCACCTGCCTTCCCCTGTTGCTAATATCTTACATTATTATGGTACATTTGTCACAATTAATGAACTGATATTGATACAATTAACTAAAGTCTATATTTTATTCAGATACCCTTCGTTTTGACTTAATCCCTTTTTCTGTTCCAGGATCTCATTCAGGATATCACATTACATTTAGTGAACATGTCTCCTTAGGCTCCTTTTGGCTGTGACAGCTTCTTAGACTTTCCGTGTTTCTGATGGCCTTAACGATTTTGAGGAGAACTGGCTAGGTACAGTTGACCTTCGAACAACAGGGGTTTGAACTGTACAGGTCCACTTACATGCAGATTTTTTTTCAGTGGTAAATACTGCAGCACTACATGATTTGCAGTTATATGGAATTGGTGGCTGCAGAAGGCCGACCATAAGTTATACTTGGACTTTCCACTGTGAGGAGGGTTGGCAGCCCACCCCCACTGATGTTAAGTGTCAGCTATATTTGTAGAATGGTGCCTTAATTGGCACTGTCTGATGTGTTCTTCATGACTAAATTTTGAGTTATGTGTTCTGGGGATAGGAAGACCACAAAGGTCCAGTGCCAATCTCATAAGTCAAGGGTACATTGTATCATCACTTACCACTGATGATGTTAATCTTGATCACTTGGCTGAGGTCACGTTTTTCAGATTTCTTCCCTGCAAAGGCTTGCCCCCAGCCACTCACCTCCCTTTCCATATTGTTCTCTTTGGAATGAAATTGCTGTGAATAACCAGCACTTAAGGAGTGGGGAGATGTGCTCCATCTCCCTGAGGGCAGAATCACGACATAAATTATTTGGAATTCTTCTGCATGGTAGATTTGTCTTTTCTCCCATTTATTTATCTGTTCAATTATTTATATCAGTTTATCAGGAATGGATATTAGGATAATTCTGGACTTATAGAATGGGATAGAAAGTATCCCTCTGCTTCTATTTTCTGTAAGAGATTGTGGAAGCTTGGTATTATTTCTTCCTTAAATATTTAGTAGAATTTACCAGTGAAACTATGGATCTAGTGCTTTACCTTTTGGAAGTTTATTAACTATCGATTCATTTCCCTAATAGACACGTGGATAGTCAGGTTATCTAATTCACCTTATGTGAGTTTTGCTAGTTTGGGTCTGTTAAGGAACATTTCACCTAAATTATCAAATCCGTGGCCATAGAATTGTTCATAGTATTCCTTTATTTTTCTTTTTATGGGTTCTGTAGCAATGATTCCTCTTTCGCTTATTGTATCAGTCATTTGTTTATTTTTTCCTTGGTTAGTGAGGATAGATGTATGGATTTTGCTGATTTTTTTCCCCAAAGAACTTGCTTTTGGTTTTATTCATTTTTCTCTATTGACTTCCTATTTTTAATTTCATTGATTTCTGCTCTAGTTTTTATTATTTTTCTTCTAGCTTTAGGCTTAATTTACTGTATCTAGTTTGCTAAGGTAGATTAGGTTTTAGATCTTCCTTCTATTCAAACATATGAATTTAATCCTGTACATTTACCTCTAAGCACTGCTTTCACTGCATCCTACAGTTTGATAAATTGTGTTTTCTTTTATTTAGTTCAAAATATTTAAAAATGTATCTTGATATTTCTTCTTTGACCCATGTATTATTTAGAAGTATATTAATTTCCAAATATTTTGGGATTTCCCAACAATTTTTCTGTTACTGATTTCTAGTTTAATCCTATTACAGTCTGAGAACATAACTGAATGATTTCTATCCAGTATGGCAGCCACTGGCCACATGTAAATTTCAATTTAAATTAATTAAAATTAAATTAAAAATTACAAGTATTTCCTTAGTCTCACCAGCTATATTTTAAGTGCTTAATAGCCACATGTGGCCTAGTGGCTACTGTATTGGTTAACACACATTCTATCATTGCAGAAATTTCTTTATTTTCTTCCAGCTTTATTGAGATAAAATCGACATATAACATTGTGTAAGTTTAAGGTGTATACTGAGCTGATTTGATACCCTTATATACACTGCATAATGATTACTACCATTGCCTTAACTAACACCTCCACCACATCCCTTAATTACCATTTCTTTTTTGTGGTGAGAACATCTGATTTACTCTCAGCAACTTTCAAATATATAATACAGTATTTTTAATTATAGTCACCATGCTGTACATTAGTGTAAGGCCAACTGGCCCGAGGCAGGGGAACACAGTCAGATTCACAGGTTGCATCAGACGGAAATTCTCCAGACTACCCAGTTCCAGGAACTGACCTGGGGACTTTGAACCCGGCCCAGCCTTCCCGCCTTTCGAGGGGCGGGACCAACGGTCCCCAGGATACCCGAAAAGACCACCAAATAAGGAATACCCTGCGCCCTCCCAGATTCACCACACCCTTTCCCTTCTTCCCCTATAAAATCTTGCCCAACCCTCGCCCGGGTGCGACTTCTCTGGCCCCTTTCTCTCGGACCCGTGAACCTCGCCCGGGAGCGCTCCCTAATAAAGCTCACTTGAAGCTTTCCTCTGTTTCGCGGTGCCGTTTGTTAAGATCCGACCTTACAATTAGATCCCCAGAACTTGTCCATCTTGACATCTCCCATTTCCTCCACCCTCAGCCCCTGCCAAGCATCATTATATTCTGTTTTTATGAGTTTGGCCTTTTTAGATTCCACATATAGGTAACACCACGCAGTCTTTCTTGGTCTCTGACTCATTTCACTTAGCATAATGCCCTCAAGGTCCATCCATGTTGTCACAAATGATAGGATTTCCTTCTTTCTCATGGCTGAATAATATTCTGTTGTATATATATCCACATCTTCTTTATCCATTCATCCCCTGATGGACACTTAGGTTGTTTTCACATTGTGGCTGTTTGAATAACACTGTGCTAAATATGGGAATGCAGGTATCTCTGTGATATCCTGTTTTCATTTCCTTTGGAAATATACCCAGAAGTGGGATTTCTGGATCATATGGAAGTTCTATTTCAGACAGCACTGTTATAGAACATGACATAGGAAAATATCTTTATGATTTTAGTATAAGTTAGGATTTTTAAAGCAGTCACAAAAACTGTCATGACAAAGGAAAATATGCTAAAACTACGTAAAACTTAGAAAATTGTCCTTAAAAAAACCAATAGGAGGGCTTCCCTGGTGGCACAGTGGTTAAGAATCCGCCTGCCAATGCAGGGGACAAGGGTTTGAGCCCTGGTCTGGGAAGATCCCACATGTCGCGGAGCAACTAAGCCCGTGGGCCACAACTGCTAAGCCTGCGCTCTAGAGCCCGCAACCCACAACTACTGAGCCCGCGTGCCACAACTACTGAAGCCTGCATGCCTAGAGCCCGTGCTCTGCAACAAGAGAAGCCACCCAATGAGAAGCCCATGTACCGCAACAAAGAGCAGCCCCTGCTCACTGCAACTAGAGAAAAGCCTGCGTGCAGCAAAAAAGACCCAACGCGGCCAAAAATAAAAATAAATAAATAAATTTATTTTTTAAAAAAGCCAATAGGAGAGTACAAGGTAAGTTAACAGAATAGGGAAATATATGTGCTATAAAATTTTAAAAAGCTCAATTTTGAAACATATAATTTATAACTTATTATGAAAACACATATGACAAAACAGAGGAAAGAGAGAAAAAGACTTGAAAAGATATTTCACAAAAGAGGATTCAAATAGCCAACAAACATATGCAAATATGACCAGCCTCATTTGTCACCAGGGAAATGATAATTTAAACCATAAATCAATGTGAAATCTTTTCACACTTTCTAGATTGACTAAAATTAAAAACTGCTTACAATACCAATTGTTGGCAAAGATGTGGAGCAATTATGGCTCATATACACTATAAATATAAAGAGAGAGAGAGAGGGATTCTTTAATTTTAAGAAATTGCCTTACTTCGCGTTTATAGAGGTTGGCAAGTCCAAAATGTGTAAGGAAGGCTGGCAGGATGGAGACCTAGGGAAGAGGTGACGCTGCAGCTTAAGTCTGAAGGCAGTCTGCTGATGGAATTCCCTCTTCCTCAGGGGAGGTCAGTCTTTTTCTTAAGGCTTTTAACTGTTTAAATGAGGCCCAACTACATTATGGAGGGTAACCTGCTTTACTCAAAGGCTACTGATTTAAATGCTTATCTCATCTAAAAAATACCATCAAAGCAGCATCCAGACATGTTTGACAAATATCTGGGTACTGTAGCCTAGGCAAGTTGACTCATAAAATTAACCATCACACCTAATAATCCAATATCTATGCTAAAAACAAAAACGGAAAACAAAACAAAACTCGACCTTTTATAAATGTTCACAAGAAGTCATGTACAATGCATCATTGGAAAAAATAGAAACAACAAAAAGAATACATAAATAAGCTATGGTTCATGTATTTACATAGTGGGATAACTCACAAGACATAAAATAAATGAAACATGAATACATGGAGAATTCTTCAAAAGTATAATGTTGAGTGAAACAAGTAGGTTTTAAAGTTATTTTGATGGTATGAAGCCTTATGGGGTGCAGAAGACAGTTTGCTGTTACTTTTTGGTTTCCCTTGTTTTGTGAGCTTCTTTCCTTTCCTCTCACCTCCCCTTTCCCTTGCCAGTGTCTCCTTTACTTTCCGAATAAACCACTTGAAACATTATCTTTAAATTAGCTTTGAAGAAATTCAAACTAAGTCATGTGTTATGCATAATTCAAATATGAAGTAAAAAATATGTGTGCAAATATACTCAAGGAAACCCCAGTCCTTTCAAAAGGATCTTGGTTTCTTCCTGTGACTTATAATGTCTCATTTAATTTTTTTCTTTATGTTCTATGTCCTTATTTTGATATCTCCTCCAAACTCTCAAAAAGACCTGTAAAATCTCTCACACAATAGTATCAGGTAAACTATTGGCTCCATGATTTTCCATGAAGATATTCATCCTGGAGCTTTACTCTAATTTGGACTGAGAGTTTTTAGACTGGCTGCACAGCTGTTCTGGAACTTCCCTTTGCTGTTATTCTGGATTTTTTTCTTCATTTCTCCTATATGTTGGAGCTCTGACATCTTGGATCCCAAGTCTACCTCATCTTAACTGGAGCATATTCTTTAATAACTTTCTGAGAAAAGTTGCTTTGAAAATAAATATTTAAGTCCTTACATGCCTAAAAATGCTATTACTCTACCCTTACATTTGATTTAATGTTTGAATAGTTATAAGATTCTATATTAGAATTTTTACTCTCTCAATTTTACTTTCAAAGGCATTTGTTTATTGAATTCTTAATTTCGGCATTGCTTTATCAAGTCCAATGCCATTCTGATCAACATGTTTTCATATGTAACCTATTTATTTTGTATGGAAGGTTTTATTCTCCTCTTTATTCTCGATATTCTGAAATTTCATAAGATTTGCCTTGGGGTAGATCCTTTTGTAATCATTGGACCCTTTCAATATGCAAATTTTTGTCACTCAGTTCTGGGAAATTTTCTTGTATTATTTCTTTTCTAAATTCTCCCTCTTTAACTTCTTTTTTCTCTCATTGTGAAACTTCTATTATCTGGTCATTTAAAATCTGGGATGGAATGTTTTTTGTTTCTTTTGATTTTTATTTCACATTAGTTATTACTACAATAATGTTGCGTAACAAACTTCTCTAGAGCTCAGTGTTATGCAAAAACAAGCATTCATTTTCTTGTTCATTAGTCCATAGTTGGCTGGGGCTCCATAAGGTTTGACCAGAATCAGCTGAACTTGGCAGATCAGGGTCATCTGCTCCATGTACTTCTTATCTTCCTTAGACCAGTGACTTCTCAAATGACAGATGTACAATAAAGCAAATAGAAACTCATGTGCCTCTTAAGACTGTGGTTTGGAAACAACACACTTACTTCTATACACACTCTTTTTGTCTTGTAGTCCTAGCCCAACGTCAATGGAGTGGGAAAATATGCTCTACTCTATGGGGGAAAAGGAAGAAATATTTTCTGAAAATATAATCTAATTTATCACACTTACACTATATTTCATTTTTGGGGAAGGCTCTTCTTTCTGAATGATTTTCTCTTGATTTCTCTTATTTTTGCAATCATATATTTTATTTCCAAGAACTCTTCTTTGCTTTTTGTTCCATTTTATAAAAGTACTATTTTCTTTTTAAACAAACAGAAAAAATTCTCATAACTACCTGAAAAATTGATTGGCTTTTTAAAACAATTTTTATTGGAGTATAGTCACTTTACAGTATTGTGTTAGTTTCTACTGTATAGCAAAGTGAATCAGCAACACGTATGCATACGTGTTGACTGGCTTTTTTTCTTTCTCTTTCTCTCCCTCTCTTTTAAAAATTTTTGTTCTGCTTTCTAAATTTCTTTTGGAGTTCTTTTTCCTCTTTATTATGTCTCTGTCTTACATATTGGAGGCAATATTTTAATGTCTAATAATACTTCATTGATTTAAGAGTGAGACACTGTCATTAAATGGAATTCTGTGAACATGGGTAGGGATTATTGACTGGTGGGGTTCACTGTAGGATTATTTGATGGGAGGCCCAGCTATCTTATTGCCTCTTTCCATGTCAGTATCTGTAGAGCCTCTCTCTTTGTGTGCTCAAGCTTTCCAGAGGTTAATTTTCCAGTTTCCTTTCTGGGAAATATAAGCCTGGTTGCTAGTTAGAGAGAATGGAAGTCTCCATGTTCAGCCTGGAGATATGCACCCACTCTCCCTCTTTTCAGCATGACACCCCTCATTTATTACATCATGCATGGTATCCTTTCCAGTATAATTTCTCCTGATTATAAGCCTTATGCATTCTATAGGCATGGGGATGGGTAATAATCTGCTGTACAGGATTGCAGAGATCATCCCATTAAAGGAGTTATTAGAGAAATAGCATCCTGTACTAAAGAATTGAACTTAAGTGACATTAAGCTAACTTTAACTGTTCAGAGTCTACCTTAGAGTTCTACCATTGTCCTCAAGGGAATCTTTATCTCCAGTTCATGACTTTTTCCAGGTTTTCACTATGAATTATGTTGTTCCTTATAGGCCCTTTCCTTGCAAGTGCCTAGATTTCTGTGTTCTCATCTGTGTTATGTCAGTTACCACTCTTTGTATGCTTTCCACCTCCGAAATCTTTGTAGTCATTTCTCATTTCCTGTTGTCTCCTTTCTCCATCTATTTGATCTTTTGGGTTTTTAAGCTTTTAAAATTCATCTGTTGTCATGTTACTGGAATTTTAGGAGCAAATAGAGAGAAACACATGTGTTTTAATTTGCCATGTTTAATCAGAACAGAATGATACTTCTAAAATTCAAATCAAGTCAGTCATATCTCAACCCTGTTTAAAAACCATCAATGGCTCCACATAAAACTCAATATGAAGTATAAACTTTGTAAGATGGCACTTCTTGCTTGTCAACAACCCTACTCGCACTCATACTATCACTATCACTCATTATTGTAATTCATTCTGTTTCCTACGATGCCATGCTTTCTTTTATCTTGGGGCATTTGCTCTGAATTTCCCCTTTCCCCTCTATTCCTTTTCTAGCACCTAAAAGTCTTCAGTTCTCAGCTTATCATCTGCTCTTTCTACTTCTTAGGATGGATGCCCATTTTTTCCTTGCTATAGCACCCTGTACTATGCTAGTCTGCATTACATGTACATTAAGAACTCTGTGTCTCACTCTGCATTATTAAGGCTAAGCAGGGTCTTGGTCTTCTTCACTATAAGAGCATCAACACTCAGTATCTATGTAGCAGGTACTCATTAAAAAATTGATGAGTGATATGGGTCAATGGGACAGAATAGAGTGCCCAGAAATAAACCCACACACCTATGGTCAATTAATCTTCAATAAAGGAGGCAGGAATATACAATAGAGAAAAAGTCTCTTCTGCAAGTGTTGCTGGGAAAGCTGAACAGCCACATGTAAATCAATGAAGTTAGAACACTCCCTCACATCATACACAAAAATAAACTCAAAACAGGCTTAAAGAGTTAAATATAAGACATAAGATAAAACTCCTAGAAGAAAATGTAAGCAAACATTCTCTGACATAAATCATAGAAATGTTTTCTTTGGGTCCATCTCCCAAGGCAATAGAAATAAAGGCAAAAATAAATAAATAGGACCTAATCCAACTTGCAAGATTTTGCACAGTAAAGGAAACCACAAGCAAAACGAAAAGACGACCTACGGAATGGGAGAAAATATTTGCAAATGATGTGACCCACAAGGGCTTAACTTCCAACATATACAAACAGCTCATACAACTCAATAATAACAACAACAGGGGCTTCCCTGGTGGCGCAGTGGTTCAGAGTCCGCCTGCTGATACAGGGGACACGGGTTCATGCCCTGGTCCGGGAAGATCCCACATGCCGCGGAGCGGCTAGGCCCGTGAGCCATGGCGGCTGAGCCTGCGCTTCCGGAGCCTGTGCTCCGCAACAGGAGAGGCCACAACAGTGAGAGGCCCGCGTACCGCAAAAAAATAAATAAATAAAATAACAACAACAAAAACAATACAATCAAGAAATGGGCAGAATACCTAAATGGACATTTCTCCAAAGAAGACATACAGATGGCCAATAGGCACATGAAAAGATGTTCAATATCGATAATTATGAGAGAAATGCAGATCAAAACTACAATGGGGTATCACCTCACACCAGTCAGAATGGCCATCATCAAAAGGTCTACAAATAATAAACACTGGAGAGGGTGTGGAGGAAAGGGAACCCTCCTGCACTGTTGGTGGGAATGTAAATTGGTCCAGCCACTATGGAAAACAGTTCCTTAAGAAACTAAACATAGAGTTGCCATATGATTCATCAATCCCTCTCCTGGGCATAAATCTGGAGAAAACTCTAATTTGAAAAGATACATGCACCCCAATGTTCATAGCAGCACAATTTACAATAGCCAAGACATGGAAGCAACCTAAATGTCCATTGACAGATGAATGGATAAACAAGATGTGATATATATATATATATATATATATATATATATATATATATACACAATGGAATACTACTCAGCCATAAAAAAGAATGAAATAATGCCATTTGCAGCAACATGGATGGACCCTGAGATTATCATACTAAGTGAATTAAGTCAGAAAGAGAAAGACAAGCACCATATGATATCAGTTATATGTGGAATCTAAAATATGGTACAAATGAACTTATTTACAAAGCAGAAACAGACTCACAAACATAGAGAACAAAGTTATGCTTTCCAAAGGGGAAAGGGGGTAGAGGAGGGATAAATTAAGAGTTTGGAATTAACAGAATCAAACTACTATATATAAAATAGATAAACAACAAGGTCTCATTGTACAGCACGGGGAACTGTATTCAATATCCTGTGACAAACCATAATGGAAAAGAATATGAAAAGGAATATATCTATATAACTGAATATATTTGCTGTACACAAGAAACAGAACATTGTAAATCAACTATACTTCAATAAAAAAAATTTGATGAGTGAATATTGAATGACCACCAGACCCTATTCCAAGACCTGGGCTCACATTCTAGCTTTATCCATTGACAGAATTTGTGATCTTTTAATAAATAAAGAGCATAGGATTTAGAGGAATTTCTGGCTCCACCATTTCTTATGTGATCTCAAAAGATCACAACCTCTCAGCTTTAAATGGAGTTAAAAATATATGTCCTGCTTTCTGCACAAAGTGATATATAGATAATATTCATAAATATGCAGTACATTTTATAAATGTACAAAGTATGCTAAAAATAAATCTTACTTTAAGAAGCTATTGAATACCTAGTACTGTGTTCCCTGCTTGCCAAGTTCTTTGCTTTGCATGTGTAAGTGTGTTTTTTGTGTGCACTTCTGTTTAGATTAGCAACCTCTCATTTTTCTTAAATGTCTATAGTAATATAATATGATTAAGAACAAAAGCACAAAGTGTCCTTACTATTAATATAATTTTAAGTAATTATAAATGTGTTAAATATTTTAGGTGTATCAGGCAATCAAATTTTGCAATATTTTTCCATAGGTTATGTATTACTATGTAATAATTATAATTTTAATTCCATGTTCATTTCATATAATTTTCAATGGCTAATGTAGAACAGCTTGGCAAAATATAAATGAAATTCTAGCCAGTTTGGACAATTCTCTTTATTGCCTTCTGTTTCTACATCGTGCAGGATAATCTAATATTCATGAGATCACAGAGCCAAATGCAATTATAATCTCTTCTCAGTTTGTAGGAGATGGTATTTTATATTCCAGACTCTTTGAGAGCCCTACAGTTCTTTGGGGCCAGGATGCACTTTTAACTATTTCTTCAGAAAGTTAGTTGACATGATCGCCAGGAAATGCACAGTCATCAACTTTATGACTGATTCTTACATTGAATTGAATATCCTCTTGGAATCCACCAAAGGCCATTTTTGAACCAATTTATCTGCTTTTTTAATCTGCAATATGATTTTCATGTCCAAATTAGTCATTCCAATGTTTATTCAATTGCTTGGAAATTTTAAAAGGAAATGGAAAAGACAGGAGAAAAAAAATTTAGCAAATGCCTCTTTTCTCTGAACAATTCATTTGAGAAGATGTGAATATACAAATCTTGCATTCTCATGTCTTCATGGGAATGTCTTCATGGTTTGACAGAGAATTTTATAACAAAGATATGGCTTGAAAGGCACATCTCAACACAGATTATGTCATGTTTGTAAACTATTTTATCTGTTTCGAATACCTTTTGAAATATTCAGTTGGTAAAGCATGGTGCCCCTTTGCAATTGCACTAGGTAGCAATTGCTTGTCTAGTTAATGTACATAGCACTTTGAGGAAACTGCAAATACTAGTTCAAAGTCACTGTAGATAACGTAAGTTCACTTTACTTGAACGTTTGTTCTCTGGCAAGTATTATTTTAAAACCTGTAACATCTGTTGAGCTGGATAGCTCTGTAATATTGGTACTTTTACTGTCCACATTTTACAGATGAGAATATGGGCCCTAAACGACACAGGTAAGAGGTGGTAGGTCCCAGACATCTGATTCCAGAGTCCCTACTCCTCACTATGCAGTACTGCAGACTCCTGCCCTCATCAGTTAGCAGCTTAAAGGGGCAAGTAAACAATCCTCTGTCATCCATAACAATTGGAACTGCTTGGCCGCAAGAGGGCAAGCTTTGCAAATTCAGTCCGGCTGAACAGTGACAGAAAACCGTCCTGGCACTCATAACTAACTAACCTAGGAGTTTCCTTGTAGCAAAAGACCATGACGTCTCAGCAGTGTGTTGTCCAGTGTCTGCATTTGTGGCATTTTGAGTCAGTGAGGATATCAAGGGGCTTTCAAGATTTGCTACACATTATTCAAATATGTGTTAGTGGTTGAAGGATTACATACCACAAAATACCTTAGTCAAAATTTCTAGACTCTGACCTTTGAAAACAAAACCATGAGTCCAGAACCAGCACAGTTGTCATAATTGGACAAAGGTACTCTGAAAAGCAAGATACTGGGTCAATGATTTTCCTTTCTTCCAACGATTATGCATTAAAATATTTACTGAGGTCAAGTTCTATACCAGTAATTGTTCCAGTTGAGTATAAAGTGCTCAATGCAACCAACATTGTTCTCATTTTCATTAGTGTAGTGGTCAAGTGACTCTAAGTTAAATTTCTTTAACAACAAGCCTCAAATGATGGTGGCTTAACATAGAAAAGGTTTATTTTTGCTCATATAAAATCTGATATGGATCTGGGTGAGTTTCTAGGCAGCTGTCTACCACGTGAAGCTCTGGAATCCAGGCTGCTTCCATCTTCATCAAATCAGAGCAGAAGAGAACAGGGTAGTCTTGCATCAGCTATTAAATGCTTCGGCTCTGAAGGGACACATGTAACTTCTATTCACAAGGCTTTGTTTAAAACTAGTCAGGAAGGCCTGTCTACATATAAGGGGGTTAAGAAAGTATAAGCCCACTGTGTGCCTAAAAAAAGAGGAAATCAGAAGTTTCTCCCATGTGTAGATTACTATTTCTAGAAGACTAAACAGAGAGTAAGCAAACACATTTGTATTATAAAAGATAGGGAGTTATACCAATAGTTATAAATACATTAATTTGATGAGCCCTATTTATGTATACAAAAGCTAAAACTCAGGCAATTGTCTAGCGACAGATATATTAAGAAAAGTGTTTTACATATGATATGTTTTCAAGTTTGAACCAGGGTTTCTCAAATTTGGCCCTATTGACAATTTATACCTGATAATTCTTTATTGTGGGGCTTTTCAGTGCATTATATGATATTTAGCAGCAACCCTCGTCCCTAATCACTAGGTGCCAGTAGGCAATACCCCTCCCTCACCCAGATGTGAGAACCAAATATCCCTCCAGACGTTGCCAAGTGTCCCCATGAAGGCAAATTCACCCTGGGTTGAGAACCACTGGTTTGCGCTATTCCCTGTACTATTTCAATACTAAACCTAGAGTTAACACAGTGACATGCATGCATACATACTTTACAGTTATGTAAAGCACTTTACATGGCTTCATCTCAATTAAAATAACTACAAGAGACTGTGAGGAAACAAGTTGAAAAAGGGAAACGCTTCGTCCATATCACAAGGGGAGTAAATGTCAGGGAGACAACTCAATCGAAGTCCTTTCACTCCAGATTCATGAATATTAGTTAGTGTTTATTGAACACCTCTTATGTGACAGCCATTGTTCTAGAGGACATAAAAATAAAAGATCAGTTCCTGCTCTCAGGAGACTCACAGCCTAGTGAATCAAAGAGACATTTCAATATAAAATTACATAGGAGGTAATTAAAGCAAGGACTCTGATAGAAGGGCTTGTAGTTCTTCAGAGGGAGGTACTTCACCCACAGAACTATCAGAAAAGTGATAGAAATCCTGCAATAGAAAGGAAGGAATGATAGGAAGCCATGGAACAGAGAGTGTCGAATATTATTTCTGAGTCACCACGGGAAAAAAAATGAACTAAAATATAGAGAACTACAGAGCAGATCAAGAGGAAAGAAAAGATAATATTCTTTGTGTGAGGCAAAACTTGTGAAAAATGCTGCTAAGCCTTCAACATGCAGACAAGTGTTGTCTGAATGGTTGCAAGATACATAAACACCCTCACTTTATGGGTTTTCTGCAATGTTGATTCAAGTGAATCCTATCGAACGCGAAGAAGAAATCCTACTACAGAAAATCATTAAAAATTAAAAAAGAAATAAGCGCAAACTGTTTCTGAAGCAGAAACAAAGTGAATGATAAAGAATAGGTTTAAAGAAGGGCATCTTTCATATAAACGACAAGCAATAGGATTTCTGAAAATGTAGCCGGCTGGAAGGTCACTGGGCAGCTCATTTATTCAAGGTTTGAGCTGTGGACTCCTGGAATGAACTTGTTCTAAACTTCTGATTTGACTGTGTCTTAATATTTAAATATCTCAATTATTTTTCAGCTTAAGAATTATTTTTAAAATGTGGAGCTTCCTTAGCCTGAGTGTGATTCTCTGTCAATGTATGACTTCATAATTTGGCCCAGTAAATGACTATAAGCTACATAAAGTATTCATGTTCTTTAAACACCCACTTGTGATGCTAGGGATTGTTATTGAGCGAAACACGTGTTTAATTCCTTGTTTGGAAAGCAGAGAGGGTGCAAATATTATCTTCTCAAACAGGAGCATTTAGGCTCTCAGTGCTCTTTCCTCTTCAATATCAATCAGCTCACTTCTCTCTTAGCCTTTACTCATATCATGCTATTCCTTCTGCCATCAGCCTTCACAACTAGCAAATAGTGACTCATCCCTATTCCTCTCCCTGTATAATCTCACCACTTCAGGCTCACTCTACCCTTTAGGCATGTTCTGCCTGTCACCCAGTTTGAAATCACACTCCTTTTTTGTTGTCCTGATCAAATTTTTACTCCTCCGTGCAACTTTTCCTGATCTGAGGCGTCAAAATCAGTCCCCACATTCTACTCTTAGGGTCACTATTGGACACAGCATTCCCTGTGTCGATTGAAGGCAATGATTCCTCACTCTGACTCACCCCCCTCCCCACGCCAGTTTCCCCACTTGTCCCCTGTATAGAAAAACATACAATGGGTAGGGCAGAATCTGGAAACTTGACTGGAAAAATCTTGCAAGAGTACAATTTGAAAAACCAGCAAAAAGGAAAAAATATCTATGAGCAGGAGAGCAGTTTAGAGAGAGGTGGAAATTTGGGGGAAAGAACAGAGGGGAGAAAGTTTCAGTTTCTTTATGACTTGGGGTAGGGAGGAAGTAGAGTTGTGTAACTCAAGAGGGAAAACATCCTCTAGGTTGAATTCACCAAAAGCTCCCCCACTGAGTGCCTGGAAGTCCCCAGGAGACAGGCTTCCTGTGATATTGAGATTTATAATAAGAAATGTACATTTGGTCTTCTCCCCAGTTTCTGGCACAGAGATCCCAAAACGTTTGGAATTTCTTAAGTGAGAAGAGCAGTAAAAGTGTCTATTGTTATATTAATGAGGTGGCTTTTAAAAATGCCTAAGGTTGGGCTTCCTTGGTGGCGCAGTGGTTGAGAGTCCGCCTGCCGAGGCAGGGGATGTGGGTTCGTGCCCCGGGCCGGGAGGATCCCACATGCCATGGAGCGGCTGGGCCCGTGAGCCATGGCCGCTGAGCCTGCGTGTCCGGAGCCTGTGCTCCGCAACGGGAGAGGCCACAACAGTGACAGGCCTGCGTACCGCAAAAAAAAAAAAGCCTAAGGTTGAAGGCTGGTTGCCAGGGGAGCCAACCAGGGGATTAGAGGGTTGAAACTTTCCGTTCCAGCCCTGACCTCTTGGGAGGGAGAGATGCTGGAGACTGAGCTCAGTCACCAATGGCCAATGATTTAATCAATTATGTCTATGTAATGAAGCCTCCATAAATACCCAAAAGCACAGGGTTGGGAGACCTTCGGGGTTGGTGAACATGTGGACACTTGGGGAGAGTGTTGAACCCAGAGAGAGCACAGAAACCCTGCCTTTTTCCCCATGCCTTGCCCTATGCATCTCTTCCATCTGGCTGTTCCCGAGTTGTATCTTTTTATAATAAACCAGTAATCTAGTAGGTAAAATGTTTCGCTGGGTTCTGTGAGTTGCTCTCACAAATTAATTGAACTCGAGGAGGGAGTTGTTGGAACTAGACAATCAGTCAGAAGCCCAGGTGACAATCTGGGCTTTTGATTGGCATCTGAAGTTGGGTTTTGGGGCAGTCTTGTGGGACTGAGCCCTTAACCTGTGGGATTTGATGCTATCTCCTGGTGGATAGTGTCAGGATTGAGTTAAATTATAGGGCACCCAGCTGGTGTCAGAAAATTGATTCGTCATGAGGGGAAAACCCTCCAAAACACATTGTTATTGACCAAAACCCTTTCTTCCCCTGCATCTGAAACCGTGCAACGCAGATTGGGACTTGAACCCATGGTCTTTTAATTGAGATCACACACCTGGTCTCAGGACTTGATGAAGCTCAGGTTCTTGATATCTCCTCACAGAGTTCAGTGAGAGACAAAGTGATAGGCAAGAAGTGGATTTATTTAGAGAGAAACACATTCCACAGACAGAGTGTGGGCCATCTCAGAAGGCGAGAGGCCCTGAAATATGAGGTGGTTAGTTTTTATGGGCTGGGTAACTTCACAGTGAGTGAGAGGATTATTCCAACTATTTTGGGAAGTGGGGGGATTTCCAGGAACTGGGCCACTGCCCACTTTTTGACCTTTTGTGGTTGGCCTCAGAGCTGTCATGGCGCTGGTGGGTGTGTCATTTAGCATCTGCTAATGTATTACAATGAGCATATGATGGGCTCAAGGTCCACTGGAAGTCGAATCTTCTGCTATCTTGGACCTAGTTGGTTCTGACAAGTTTTTGTCAGGTTCTATCGCTATGTCATTCTTTTAAAGGTTGTGCCCTGCCCCCTTTCCTCCTGTTTCACATCCAGAGAAGGGAAGCCTTGAGCTATTATGGGAAGGGAGGTGGGAAAGGCCTCAGCCTTAATGTCTAAAGGTTTATTATTAAAGCGCCCTAGTTAGCCTAGGATAGAAACCTCAGCTCTGCCACTTCTAGCGATCTTGAACACTTTACTTACACTCTTTAAACTTCTTTGAGTTTATCCTCTAGAAGTTTTGTGAACATCTAATGAAGTAAAAGAGATTGAGCCATTGCTCAATGCCTGACACACTGTAGGTGCTCAATAGATGATGAGCTCCTGCTGTCTCTCACAATGACAGGCAACTTGAATCATGGGTAAAGCACAGACTTTGAGTCAGATAAAACTAGATTCAAGTCCAGATTGATTTAGACCTAGGCCATATTCAGATCTTCCCCTTGCATATGTGAGATCTTGATCATGTTAGGTAACTTTTACTACCCTCATTTTTCCCATCTTTAGAAGAAGCTTAATAAAATACATCTCCAAGGGGTCTTAAAAGGATTAAAGTAAGGATTAGACATACTGTATATGTAGCTCTTAACATAGTTGCTGGTATAGACTACGTCTAATAAATTCTAGCCAATGTTATCAGGACTCCAGCAATTATTTAGGCTTCTTGTCTTGATTAAGCTTTCTCAGGCTGATGATCAATGAAATAATTTAGTTCACCAAAATATATTGCATTCTAATTATGAGCAAGGCCCTGGGCTAGACAATGAGGGGAATCACAGAAGAATAAAACATCATGACTGTCTTCAAGGTATTCACAGTCTGATGGGGTGAACAGACATGTACTTATTAGCAGGAAAATGATAAACAGTTGCAAAAAGGGGGGAGAATAGGTTAATTCTTAATGTAGAGATCCAAAGGTCTCCAGGAAGCTGAGTTTGGAAGGATGAGTAGCGTTCCAAAGACAGAGAGCTGCAGAAGGGTGACTAGGGAGCTGTGATGACTGTGCAGAAATACTAGATATGAAAACGCTTGACATGTTTAAGAGAATAACTAATTTGTGGTCCGTTTGTGTCTGTGTGTGTGTGTGTTGCAGGTTGCTGTAAATAATTATATACTTGTTTTGTTTTTTTTTATTCTTTTTCAATGGTGGGAACTATTTCTTTTTCAATTATATATTTCACACAACCCCTCATGGTGTCTTGTGCAAAGTAAAGTTCAATTAAATGAATTAAATTGAAGATGCTTTCTCATTAGATTTTAATTTCCCAAATATGCTAAGGCTTATTGCCTTTTTTGCATGATGTTTATTTTATAGAGCCATCCCAATTAATATGCTTAGGTATCTCTGCTGACCATGTTTCATAAATAATAATAGCATGAATTTTTAAATTTTTCTAGCAATTTACTTGGCTTTAAATAATTCATCCTTCATGCTAACTTCTGTAAGACTCTGTAACAGTTTAGACACCACCCCGGCTTTCGATTCTGGCTGATAATTATGAGGTTTCTTCCTGTCAAGGAGTAGTAACAGAGGAGAGCCTCCTCTGCCTCTTAGAGTGAAAGGACCTGGAGGCGGAGGTCAAGAGAAGAGGTCATTTCCCCAGCCAAGGGGGCAGCATATCCAGAAATGCACAAGTGCTGAAACAGGAATGAGCAAAAGATGGGTGAGCAATATCCTCATCAAATGAACCCAGCTGGATGACTCACTTTTGACCTGCCCTACCTAAGAATGAAGAGGAAGAGGGAGGAGAGAGAGAAGAAGGAGAAGAAGGACATGATAATGCTGTTTGTTTTATGTCACACAGGCAAGAACACACTGTTCTTTTCACATCTTTATTGGAGTATAATTGCTTTACAATGGTGTGCTAGTTGCTGCTGTATAACAAAGTGAATCAGCTACACATATACATATATCCCCATATCCCCTCCCTCTTACGTCTCCCTCCCACCCTCCCTATCCCACCCCTCTAGGTGGTCACAAAGCACTGAGCTGATCTCCCTGTGCTATGTGGCTGCTTCCCACTAGCTAGCTATTTTACGCTTGGTAGTATATATATGTCCATGCCACTCTCTCACTTTGTCCCAGCTTTCCCCTCCCCGTGTCCTCAAGTCCATTCTCTAGGGGCAGGACAGGAATAAAGAACACACTTTCGAATTAGGGGTATTGCTGGAGGTAACAAATCCTCAAATGTATTTGAAGTCAATTTTGTTGAGTAAGAACATAAGTAAGTAGAAAAAGATTATGAGATTCAAAAGATTATTACTTCAATGTTTAATTTGTATTACTCATGAAATATTACCTTAGCTGACCTTGAATTTTATCTAGCGTGTCCTTCGATCATCAGGTTTTTCCTCACTACTGGACCATTCCTTCCACCCCACACCCTCCTCCAGTTACCACCTTCTTTCTTTCCTTTTGTTCCCCCATTTACAGAAAAAAAATTACAAAAGCAGTCTATCCTTAGTTCTTCCACTTGTACTTCTCTTATTCTCTGTTGTAAGGATAACAGTGATCTTCCCGTAATTAGTCTACTGGGAAGCTCTGGGTTCTCATCTCATTGGCCCTCTCTCGCATTTGCACAGCAAAGGAGCTTTCCTCACTGACACACTCTCATCTCTTCCTACTGGGCCATCTCTCTCTGGTTCCCCTCCTCGCTCTTCAGTCATTCTCTCAGACTTTTATGATTCTCCATCACCCTCAATAACCATGATATGGTGGTGTTCCTCAGGGATCCTGGTTTTCTTCTTTACCTACACAACCCTCTAGGTAACATCATCCAGTCTTATGGTTATATATATTGTCTGTATTTTGTTGACTCTCAAATGTTCACACCTGACATGTGCTCCGAACTCCACTCTTTTATATCCCCCCACCTACCTGCCATGGCCTAAACCAAACTCTCAATTCCCACCACAATTTTTTCTTCCCAGATGTTTGACCGTCTCAGCAAGTGTCATCTCCATTTTCCTGTTGTTCAGGCCCCAAATCCTGGAGCCATCCTCGACTCCGTTCCTCTCTCACTCCCCGCATATAATCCTCCAGTCATTACCTTCACTCAGTATTTTAAAAATATTTACTAACATTTACCTGCCATGTATCTGTTACTGTTCTGGAAGCTGCAGATACAGAAGAGAAGAAAGCAGATGAGAGCCCTGCCTTCAAGTTCTGGTGACTTTAATAAAGATCCACAATCCAGCCATCTTTCACCTCCTTCACATCACCAACATAACCACCCTAGACAAAGCCACCCAAATGTCCCTGAAATAGTGCAGCAGCCCCATAGTCTTTACTTACCATACTAGCCAGGGTGATCATTAGGAAACATAAATCAGATCATGCCGTTTCTCTGCTCATGACCCTCCAGTGGCCCGTCGTCTCACTTAGTGCAAAATCCAAAGTCCTTAATGAAACCCACAAGGCTCTCTATGACCTGGGTCCTGCTGTAGCTCCGATATCGCCTCCAGCACCCGCCCCCTCTCTGACGTTGCTTCGGTCAAGTCAGCCTCCTTGCTCTTCCTCTCAAGCCTTTAAACAACCCACAGCACATGACCTTAGTTCTTGCACTCATACCTTCATCACTGGGTATTCCCCCTCCGGTTTTATGTCTGTCCGTATGTACATCTTGGCAGCCTCTTCTATCTAGAATGTGAGCCTTTGAAAGCTAGGACTTCGTTTGGCTCACTGCTGTATCTGCATCTCCCAGAGCAGTGCCTGGAAAATAGTGTGCACTCAATAAATATTTACCGAATTATCTTCAGTCCTGCAATTCTATAACTTGTTAATTTACAAGTATGTTGACATAAAGTCCCTTTGGGGACTGCATTTGCGAGCCAGCGAATACCAGATGAGTGTGCCATTGACAGCTCAGGAGCAGAGAGACTCAGATGCCCTGTGACCTCAGTAACATTCTGTTCTATCAAAATTAAGTGTAAACTTTCAAATCTAAAGATGAAGTATCCCATCTCTTTGTTGTGGCTAGTTTCTCATATAAGCTAAACTGTTAAACAAAGCGCCTGTTGTGAATATGAGTTACAAAGTCCCTGGGAAGTGGTACAGGTAATTAGCAGTCAGTGATTTATAACACTTGACTTAAATTAATCACCTCGAAATTAGGCATGTGGATACACCATGCAGGCAGGTGAACTACGTACAAGGGGGATAAATGCGTGCACTTTGATTCTTAGAGAGTGAAATATGTAGGACCATTTCAGTCTATCATAAAGGCAAGAGCAGTTGAGAAATCCTGGATAAAAAGGCTCCATATGCAGATACTCTCAGAAAATAAATAAATAAATAACCTGGGTGCCCTGAAAGGACTAATTTAAATAAAAAGAGTATTCATGCAATCAGACCCCTGGTATCTTTTTTTTTTTTGACAGGTTACTTTTTACTTTATTTTTACATGCTTAAGTATTTTCAAGTGAATTACAGACCGCAAGATGTTCCACCCCCAAATATTTCAGTATAAATCTTTAAAAAAAAAAAAGAATATCTTTAAACAGAACCAAAAGTAGATTCTTTGCATCTAATACCCAGTCCATAATCAGATTTGCTCAATTGTCCTTCAAGAGTTTATACAATTGTTTTTTCAAAGCCAAATCCATTCCAAGATCTGGTGTTTTGTCCCTTGATTTTTTTTTTAAATGCAGGCCAGTCCTTTCTTTTCTTGACCCTGATGTATTGAAAAGCCAGGGCCATTTGTCCTGTCAAATGTTCCACCCTTAGACCACTGGTCTCTTATTTAGCCACTACTACCCGACTGAACTCCACCTAAGCACCAGCCACATGGACTGTTTTACCTTTCTGTGTCTTCTTTGATAGCTCTGAACTTTTACATGTACTTTTATACGTTTGGTCTGCCCTTGCCCCATAACCTGTCTATCCCAAGCTCTGTCTGTAAGATCCAGTTCCAAGATAGTCTTCTTGGTAAACTCTTTTCTGAATCCTATGATCCATGTAGTTGCTTTTTCTCCTCTGTCATCATATTCATTTGTACGTGTGTCTATTACAGAAACTCAGTGCATTAACTGGCTTGTGACTTTACCTCATCTCTGTTGGCTTCTTGAGGATAAGAAATACTTTCATTATTGTTGTGCCTCCAGCACCCAACCTAATGTCCTCTGATAGTGAAATATCTTCTCATAACTTTGTTGAAATTAAGAAAATAGCCTTAAATATGATGTCTTCTATAAAGTGTGTTTTAAACGTCTAAAGATCCTAGAATATCACATAATGCAAACCTGTTCATATGAAACATGATACATCAAAATAACCTCTTTTCCTATCTCAGAAACACAGACTAGGTAGTAGACCATAATTTTTTATGTTGGTAAGCACCTGTTTACAATAATATAATGCCTTTTCATTGCTTTTTCTGTTGAAGAGCATAAAACATCATATTGGGATCACTTCAGCCATCCTCATAAGATTCTCCATTAAATAGGAAGGAAGCGATTATTCCCAGATTGATTTTCATCTTACGTTGGGTTTATAGATGATAGAACGAAAGCAATGACTGGTAGAATGGCTTACTCAGTTATTCGGTATGCTATAATTACCTATCTATTTTACTTGCTTTTATTTCCCTCTTAGAACTTCATCCCTAGTTTTTGTGCGTCTCTTGGTAATATCTGGATATTGAAGAAACTTTTAATTTCAAAACAGTGATCATTAATTGTTCCTCGGATGTCTTAGAAGTAATCTCTCCCTTCTCTCTTTTACCAAATAGTGGGTTTCTTTTTCTTTTTTCCTTTTTTGTTTTTGCAACAATGACCAGATTTGGCTTTGTATTATTATTATTACTAGCTTTTCAACTCATGTGTACCTGGCCTCATTTTTAGATGTTTATGACTCTTGCCCCTGCAGAGAGTGCTTTAAGGACAAGGACTGTCATTCATTTTTTGTAAACCTCTAATCCTAGAAGGTGCTTCACTTTTGTAAGTTGCCTATGTGAGACGTTCTTAGGTTCTTTAGGATCTCGATGAGACAGGAATGGCAAGACATTAAAAGAAAAACCAAAGACCTATACATTCTCTTTATTCCCCACTAACTACGATGCTAAATACTCCACAGCAGGCCCTGGCAATGCTGTCAGCCCCCTGCCATGGGGGAGATTCTTCAAAGCTCACATGTGCTTCGACACCTCAGGGTGGGTGGAGCTGCCTTGGATAAAGCTGTTGCTATGTTCCCAGTCTGTAGCCAAACCTCACAGGGAAGCCCACTAGTAGTTCCAGCAGGGAGAGGGTGTTCTCGTCACTTCTATTTATAGCCCCCGCGGTAGGATCTGGGCTTCCATGGTAGCATCCAATTATAATTTCCGATTGCCTTATTTGAGCTACAAAGGGACAAGCTTTTCCCTCATATCTGTAGAAGTATAAAACACCAGCAAGCGCATGATTTCTCAACAAAAAATCTTTCTACAGCTTTGCAGACACTCCTTTTTCTTCCCTCACTGCTGATAGGAAGGACACAAGGACAGGACCTGTTAACTTCCTGTGTTCCTATGAGAAGGGAAATCATTTCATACCCAGGGGGCTCAGGTCACAAGTAGAGTATTTATCCCAGCATCTCCCTAAGAAGGCACTTGATATATATTGATAGAATTACATTATTATTTCATGCCCTCTCTCCCTCTGCTTCTCTGCCTAACTAGAACTGATTTTACCACAGTACACAACTCAGGTGCTTAAAGATGTTTGTAAGTAAAATAAATTTGTTAGCCACTTATAAAGAGCTGCTGAAATTAGAGACTGGAATTTCCATTTCTCTCCACCTGATTTTTTTTTTTTTTTTTGACCTGATCCATTTTGGCACAATGGATCATAGATTCTGACTTTATTGTGATTTGTAAAAAACTAACCTATTCTTGCCCCTGAAGATCCAGTTCTCTAAGAAGCCAATGGCATGTCTCAGGGTTCCTACTCCCTGAGATCTGCCCTGGAGATCCGCATTTTCTTGCCAGAATATCTGGATATATTTTGATAAACTCTTGACCTTTTAACTTTGTCCTTGTCTCCCACCACAGGTCTAACTCTGTTTGGAGCCAGACTCTAAATCTCAATGTGGTCTGGAGATTGGGTGAAACAAGACAACTTTTACCTCATGGGCTATAATCTAGGTAGAGCTGGCTTATTTTGGGGGGGGTGGGATTCTCACTGATTCACCATTAAACAGGATTTAATATCATTGCTTTGGACAAGTGTACTAGATGGGGCTCAGAGTTAACCCCTCCCCTCTCTATTTACCAGAATTCCTGAGAAGGTCAATGTGGGCTGGGTAGAAAATAGTCATTTCCCCAAACTTAACTTTTTACATAATGCTTCCTGAACCTATTTGTGACCCTAATTCTACTGTTGAAATGAGGCTGTAAAGGTGACTAGACTTGGATGAGGTTATCAAATTCTGTCAGTGATTTATTATTCTGTGATGTTCTTTGAAATCCTCACTTGATGTTTTGAGAAAAGAGCATCCCATCCATCCCTTACCAGTAGATCATTGATTTAAAAACCAATCTTTAGTGTTTGGGGAAATCTGGGTCTCTCCCTGTCTAAAAATAGTAATAACAACGTTGGACAGGTTTTTCATGTAGTATCATTTGAAGTGGAGGGCAGAGAAAAGTTCCTACAATTTTATTAAATTTAAATCTTAATAAAATTTAAAGATAAATAATAAATCCTTGCGGGATGTTCTGGGATGGCTGCCACAATCATTGGAGTAGATTTTTTGTTGGAAGGTGTTAAGGATAGATCTCAATGGATTTAGGGAGTGAGGGCTGGAGGTATTTTTCTGTTTTAAAATCCAAAGACAACTGCCCTCAAAGTAAATGTTATTCACTTTGATGAAAATGGTTGTTTTTTTCCTGAACTATCAAAATTAAATTAGCTTTATGAGAATTAACTTTATGAGTTTAATTTGCAAAATCAACTGAAGTACATTAACTCCAAAAATCATTTAATACAGTATCATCTGAATTAGTTCCCCTAGATTTTACCAGTTGACACCAAAGCACCTCCAGCTTCAGGCTCTTAATAAATCATGCCAACTGCCAAAATAATCCCGTCTATTTTAATTGATTTGGGTTATGCCTGATTAGTGATGGTTAGCCTTCTTTGTTTAGAGTTTAATTTAGAATTACCCACAATGAACATAAGGGAGATAACGATAGTTTTTCAACTGTCCCAATGTGATGAAAAGCTGAGGGCTTTGTTTCACGGCTCTGTACTCGGAAGAACCTAGGCTGGGGAACATTTAGACGGCTCCTGCTTCTCAGAAGGTGTGAAACGAAGTCCCAGGGCAAACTTTTTTCTTTGTTTGTTAAGGTACTGACATCATCAAACTGTTCAAATGGGAACTAAACCTTTTGCAATTAACATGTTTTTCCTGTTTACAAGATCAACTGTGGTTTAATCTATGTGGTTTTGTACAATTCCCCTGGATATTATTCTTCTATTTTAAGAATCATTTCACATGACTCTTTCTTAATTTTAAGCCATCCAAGGGCAACTCTCAGAGAATCTCTTCAATATCTTCAAATGTTTCTGAAGCTTGTTCATTTTGTCGGTGGAATCAGACAAAATGGGAGACAGTTGGACAGCAGAGTGTTTCTTACATCGGCTCTGAAGTCGTTTGTGCTCTCTAACCCTCACTGATTCTTCTTCAGATCTCAGCTGCAAACGTTCTCCTCCCTCTCCCATAGCTCTGTTCAGGGTATTACTCATTATTTGTCTTAGGAGTCGTTATTTTTAGTAGCTCAGTCAGGGGTTTAGGGATACAGTTTGAACAAATGTTACAATTCAAATAAAGAAAACCCCAAGTATTTCAGGCTCCCTGGCTTCTGACAGCAGAGAGGCAGGTAAGAAGGAAGGCAATTTAAATCTCACCATCATTTGTGACAAATGGCACAGGCCTTCATTCTTACTGGCCTCTGAATGTCTCTCCTCATGAGTGTTCTGGTGTGGGCCCTCATCTTTTTTGTCTTATGGGAGAGTGACCACTCTTCACATGATGTATCTCTAGAAGAGAAAAAGCTTCAGTACAGAGGGTTTTCTTCCACAGCAGTCTCCCAGAAAAGCTTGGAGGTGGCAATAGATTTGTCTTCTAAACAGCAGCTTGGAGGAAGGCGTATCATGGAGCCAGCAGAATCTTCCTTTTCTTGCTTTTTCTTTTAAAATAGAAGCATTATTTCCTCTGGCAACGTATTTTAACCTACTCCAGGGATTCCCTTCAAATCTGCTATTTAGGAAAATGGATAGCAAGTGGAGAAGAGGTGATGTGAGGGTGATGGAGAGGGGAAGACCACTGCTTACTTCCTTAGGGAAGATAAACACGTGATCTGCAGTTAGAACACAGGGAATCCCAACATTCTGACACACAGTGGCTGTCGTGGTGTTTGTTGGGGATAAAACTGTTATGAGCTGAATATTTGTGCCCCTCACCACAATTCATATATTGAAATCCTTGCCCCCAACGTGGTGTATTGGAAGGAGAGGGCTTTGGGAAGCGATTAGGTCATGAGGGCAGAACCTCCACAGATGGGATTAGTGCCCTCATAAAAGAGACCCCAGAGAGCTCTCTCATCTATGTCTACTGTGTGAGGACACGTGGAAAAGACGGACATCTCAGAACCAGGAAGAAGGATCTCAACAGACACTGAATCGGCCAACCCCTTGGTCTTGGACTTCCCAGCCTCCAGAACTAAACTGTGAGAAATAGATTTTTGTTGTTTATAAGCCACCCAGTCTATGGCACTTTGTTATAGCAGCCTGGACAGACAAAAACAAAAACAATTTTATGTACTGCAGAATCTCATTGTTACTCTGAGCTATCATATGGGTTGAAACCAACATGGTGGCTTACAAAACCTCCCTCTCCTTCTCTCTTTCTGTATAAATACACACACACACATGTATATATACTTTCTGAAACAAGACTCAGAAGCTCTTGTTTTTAATGGAGAACCCCTTGATTAAGGACAAGATGCAAGCGACTTTCTTCATCACTTTTCCCTGTTTTAATGTTTAAGACACACCTCCTTTAGGGAATCTTGCTGAGAGGAATCCCCTTTATTTCCCATCCATTTAATTATGTGCAAACTTTCTGCAGCAACTAATCTACCCATGATTTGGAAGTGTGGCCACGTGCAAATTTTAATGTAGAGTAAGATTCTTCCAACTCCTACTCCACTCATAATGCTTAGATCATAGAGATGACAGGCTATTACACAACCTAATTCAAATGTAAATAGAGAAAGTAGAGTCAAAATGCCATCTTAGAAACTAGTGCATGGTCTAAATGAAAGGCAGGTTAAGTTGCACGTATTTGTGCACAAGTTGCAATAGTTCTGATTTTTAAAATATTTTTTTAATAATAAAAAAAAATCTTAGTTTTTCTCCTTGCTTAAAATGATCAAATGTAGCTTTCAGTTTAGTAGGCGAGCTGAAGGACAATATACAACTTTGAAGAAACGTTGAAAATTACCCCCTTTTAATAACATAATTAAGGTGTAACTAGCACCTAGATATGTCCCTTACCATTTTCTAGTATGATTTTCCTTCTAGATTGAATCATTGGTTTCTCCTCCTCTATTTTGTTCTCTATAGATCGCTTTGCAGTGGATGGAACAATCATTCCCTTTGCTAATTATTGCAATAAAAATGGAAAAATGTGTTTCATTGAAAAAATCCTGGATTACTCTATCCTATAACATATTAAAAGTTGATGCCAATTATATTTAGACAATTTATGTAAGCATAGGAATTGACAAGTAATAAGATTGGAGAATTGTTAAAGGTTTTTACAGAATATAGCACAAAAATTAAGAGTACAGTATTTCAAAATTTAAAAATCTCAAATTATGTGCGTACTTGGCCATATGTACACACACATACATTTTCAAAAGACCTAGGCAATATATATTCTGTTAAGTCTCCTTTTCACTGAAAGGTTGGCATAGTATTCATTTTTAGGGGATACAATGATCACTTTGACCATTATTTTTTAAATGTAAACCCAATAGTATTGTTTATGTCATGTAAAGCTATATCTAACATTAAATTCTCATATCATCAGTATTTGCCCTTGTAAATTAAATATGGATAAATTCTTAATAGACAAACATTTATCATGTGCTTTTTCTATGCCAGGTACACTGCTTCTCAAATGAAAAATGATTTAAGAAACTGGGATTGCCTAGTCTATAACAGACAAGATTGATGTAGACCTCTATAACATTGTTCACATATTTGAAAAACTGACTGTAGATAAGAGATTCACTTTACACAGTAGCTCCAAAAGCAATAATATTCATTTTTATTCAGCATTTATGAGAAACTTCTATGTGCCAGTCACTGTCATAGATGCTGGAGATACCAAAGTGAATAAGACATTTTCTACACTCAAGAAGCAAACTTCTACTGAAACTCAAATAGGTGAAAGCTTCAAGGAAGACAGTTTCAGTTCAACACAAAGACTGATTCCCTAGCAATTAGAACTACCCACAAATGTAACAAGGAGTTCTGTGAGCTCTCATCTCAATGTTTAGCCATAATTCTCCAGGATGGGTATAGTAGAAGCAGAGTCTAGGACAATGGACTTACTAACTGTTTAATACTAGACACGAGTGAATGACCAAACATCATCAGGGTGCAGACATTAGGCCATAGCCAGTAGTGGAAAAGCCAGTGGGTCCTGTGAGCTAAGAGGAAACCCAGAAGTTGGGTCAGTAATAAAGGTAAAGATGAGTCAGGGGAAGAACCTCAGTAGTACAGGAAGTTCATGATGAAGTTTATTGACAAACACAGGTACCTTCGAAGCCTGTAAGAAATGCCTTATTAGTATGAAATAAAAAGACCTTCAAAGTCCCTAACAAAGGACCAGACAGATGCCAAAGTTAATGGGGTAGCCATATTTAGCAAATATAAGTACTGGTAACTCAGTTAACTTTGAATTTCAAATAAAACACCAAATATTTTTTAGTATAAGCATGTCCCAAATATTGCATAGGACACATTTATACTAAATTTTTTTTATTGTTTATCTGAAATTCAATGTTAACTGGGTAAACTGTATTTTATCTGGCAACCCTAACCAGATTAGCATCAGTCAGGATGGTGTAAAGGGGATCCATTTGCAGGGTCAGTTTAGATTTATTCATTCAACAGGATTAATGGGGTACCTAATATTTGCCAGATACTATGTTAGCATTGAGAATACAAGAATGACCAAGACAGACATAGCTTTGCTGCTCAATGATGTTACTGCCTAGTGGGAGAATAAGACCATTATATAAGTGCTGTGATGGAGGAAGCACAGGGTATTATGTGAGCACACAATAGAAACATCCAACTCATTCCAGAGGGGCCAGAAAATCTTCCTTGAACGTATGATTAAAGCCCATATCTGAAGCATTTGTAGAAGATAGTCAGAGGAAAGAGCAGTGTAAGTGTTACTGGTGGAGGAAACAGCAAAAGTATGAGATTGAGCATGGATCATTCAAGAAAATGCAAATATTTCACTGAGACTGGAATTTAAATTGCAATTTGGAGAGTTACATAAGATAAGTCTGGAGCAAGAACTAGATTACGAAGGACCTTGGAAACAGAAAATTTGGATGCTATCCTATGGGAAATGGTAATCTCCAGAAGGCTCATCAGGCCAAGGATACATATGGAGGAGATCATGTGATCAAATTTGAATAAGAGATATAAGTCGGTCATTAGAATGGTGACATAGGCACCTCTGACTTCACTTCCCTTTCACAAGAAGACCAACTAGCAACTATTCATAGAGCAAGACACCATGTAAAAATCCCAGAACATGGGAGTGTGGCTGAAGCAACCCCCTGGATCACAGAGACTTAGAAGGACTGCATTAGAAGGGTAAGAGGAATGGCTACACTCTAACCAGATTGCCGCTCCCTCCAGGCCAGCAAGAGCTGTACCAAGAGGGCCTCCTTGGGCCTAAGGTTTCTCTAGTGGGAAAATGAGAGCCCAAGGTGTACATCCAGATCCCCCAGTATTGAGGAACACTACATGGGAGGTCCACTGGAATCTTGTCTCACAGGGATCACAGGAGGAATTGGTGGGACTTGACCACTGGTGATTAGATTCAGCTGGAGAAGTGGGGGAGTGAGTTACAGCAACCAACACTCAGATCTTGGCAGGCTACATTCCTCCTCTCAGCTGTGACCTAGTAGAGGTCCCAGCCAGTGGCTCTGCAGAGCCAAGCTTGTGGCCCTGTCTGACCAAGGAGTCCAGTGGGTAGTTCTGCCTGATTCTGAGCTGTACTGACTTGTAGAGCCTGTTCTTTGGCTCTGTGTTTGGCAGGGAAGCAAATTTGAAGTCTTGTCTACAGTTGAGCACAGCCACTAGTCCAGCTCAATGAGGTGGCCTAACCAGAGCACCCAGGGAGCTGCACAGCCCAAACACAAAAATGACAAACCTTTAGCTAGACTCACCAAGGAAAAAAAAGGGAAAGAACCTAAATAAATATAATTTTAAATGAAAGAAGAGACATTATAACTGATACCACAGAAATTTGAAGGATTAGAAGAGACTACTATGAAGAATTATACAACAACAAATTGGAAAACCTAGAAAAAAATGGGTAAATAACTAGAACCACACAGCCTACCAAGACAGAATCATGAACGAGTAGAACGTCTGAACAGACTAATAATGAATAAGAAGATTTAATGAGTAATCGAAAGTTCCCAACAAAGGAAAACCCAGGACCAAATGGTTTCACTGATGAATTTTACCAAACATTTAAAGATTAATTAATGCCTTTCTTTCTCAAACTCTTCCAAATATTAAAGAAGAGGAAACACCCCCAAATACATTTTAAAGGCCAGCATTATCCTGATACGAAAGCCACAAAAAAAGCACTACAAGGAAAGAAAGCTATAGGTCAATATCCCTGAAGAATATAGATGCAAAAATTCTCAACAAAATACTAGTAAACCAAATTAAACAGCACATTAAAAGGATCTTACATCATGATCAAGTGGGATTTATCCCTGGGATTCAATGATGTTTCGACATAAGCAAATCAATAAATGTGATATATCACATTACTAGAATGAGAGATAAAAATCTTATTATCACCTCAATAGATGCAGAAATGGCATTTGAAGAAATTCAACATCATTCATGATACATATTGTCAACAAATTGGATATAAGAAGGAATGTACTTCAACGTAATTAAGGCCATATATGACAACACACAGCTAACATCGTACTCCGTGGTGAAAGGCTGAAAGATTTTCTTTCAGATCAGAAACAAGACAAGGGGGCATACCCTCCCCAGTCCTACTCAACATAGTAGTGGAAATTCTAGTCAGAGCAATTAGGTTAGAAAAAAATTAAAGGCATTCTGTCTCTATTTTCAGATGACGTGATCTTATATATAGAAACCCCAAAAGACTCCACCAAAACACTGTTGGATCTAATCAACTAGTTCAGTAAAGTCGCAGGATACAAAAATCAATATACAAAAATTAGTACTGTTTCTATACACTAACAAAGAACTATCTGGAAAAGAAATAATGACCCCATTTATGATAGCATCAAAAACAATAAAATACTTAGCAATAAATTTAACCAAGGAGGTGAAAGAACTGTATGCTGAAAACTATAAGAAATTAATGAAAGAAATTAAAGAAGACACAAATAAGTGAAAAGAAATACTCTGTTCATGGATCAGAAAAATTAATATTGTTAAAATGTCCATACTACCCAAAGCCATCTATAGTTTCAATGTAATCCCCATCAAGATTCCAATGGCACTTTTACAGAACTAGAAAAACATATAGGAAGCCAAAGAAACAGGGTAAGTGTATGGATTGTGTGTTAAGATACAATAAGGAATCAAAGGTAGTTCTAATTTTAATAGTTCTATTTAAAATTTTTCTGTCTGTGCCATTAGATAGTTGTTAATGATGATTCCAGATGCTTTGAAAGGGAAGATTAGAGGAAAATGATCTCATTATGAATGAAAAGCAGACAGACTTTGAGGTTCTCTGACAAGAGAAGAAGTCTCACATGCAGTTGTATTTACTGGCCTGGAGCTTCAGAGGAAGTTGTATCCTCAACATATAGATTTGGTCAGTATCAACATACCCACAGCAACTGGAGGAAGAGAATGCTCAAAGAAGTTGGGAAATAAGACAGGCTTTAGGGAAAAGCCCTGTGGGACATCAACAATTACAATGGAGGCTAAATTGAGAATCTGGAGAATCAACCAGTTGTGTGACACTTGACATAGCTTTTTTTCTTCTTTTTTTTCCTTCTTTTTATTTATCTCACACCTCACTTTTATCATTTACAAATTGAGGAATAAACATAGGATTGTAACAGCACCTGACATAGGTAGGCAGTTAATAAATTTAGCATTATAGTCTGTGCACAGCCATCGTCTTACCTTCTCCCCTGCTCTGTGTACAAAGTTCAGTTTGTTTTACACCACAGTGGTTCTTAACATTTTTGTTTTGATTGAGCTTTGTGAAAAACGGATGCAAGCATGCTCTCCCTTTTTAGAAAAATGCATATGAAGAATGCAAAGCAAAAATTTGCATGCAATTTTAAGAGGCTCATGGATTCCCAGAGCCCATCCCTGACTCTATCTCTGAAGCATTATCTGAAGGAGGGAGACATCCAGATTGCATATGCGTTATTTTTCGCTTGGGTTCTGGGGCCCCAAGCCTAAATCCATTCCAGCTTTGCAGGTTGCAGCACAGCCCCAGGAGTTCTTAGCTCTTACACTTAAAACACCTAGGTGCTCTTGTTAGCTGTGGACATATACTGGATGGGAATGAGAATAGGCAAGGTGTGAAAAAGTTCTGTCATTTATTTTCCAATTGCCCCATTTGGTAACCAGGCAAAGGACATACTGTGTTTTGATATTCCAGCACCATCTATGATATGACTTCAGCTTCTTTGGTGTCCAACAGTCCACTATTCATCCACATGTGAAAATCTACTGTCTTTTCTCTTCCCTGCTTTTCTTTCTCTCCCCAGCTTTCTTTTCTCTTTTTCCCTTTTATTCTAGAATTCTCTGGTTCTTTCTTTTAACTGAACACAATATGGAAGAAAAATGTAATTTGGAGTTACTCATATCTTTACTGAATACGTTTTATATTCCCTATTTGGAATTTTACATACTCACACCTTTATATCCTTCACTTTGACCCCTCTTCCCCACTCAACACCCCTGCCAAAAGAGTGCTTCCAATTTATAGGCAGACTTGGATTAACTTTTTTTCAGCATAGTTTCAGTCTTATTAATTTAAAAAAAGTTCTTACTTCAGTTTTATACCTGGATTTCCCTCTAACTACTCTCAAAATCTTCTATTGAATTATTTCTTTAAAGAAATCAGGCACTTACTCTGCAAGCTATCTTGTGCTATATGCTTTTCTGGTTTTGTTTTCTAAATTTTTAAACTGTATTTTATTTTATTTTTCTGTTTTTGTCATTCCAAATTGAAAGGAGTTTGCTGGGGCTGATTCATTCTAATGGTAGCCAGAATATTTTTTTTAAAGATAAATGTCCCTCAGTACTTCCTTCTTTTATACATCTCTTTTAGAAGTCGGTGGCTGATGTCTCATAGCTCTTTCCAGATTGTATTTTTCATCTATCAGTAAAGCCAGTATCTTTATGACATATGGTAAGGAATGACCTTGAGTTTTTTCTAACAGATGAAGTGCAATCTCCATTTATAAAATTATATTAACACGTCTGCCTGTTTTTAAGCCTGCTGACTTTGCTTCTGTCATCAGAAGCGATGTTCAGGGGACAATAAAGACTGTCATTTTAAACTGTGTGTACACAAATCACGGGTAGTGTGCATCAAGCCATCTGCTCTGCCCCCCAATTTTTTTCTTTTTCTTTTTTTATGTGCAACCGTGAAAAGGCTTTAAAATGATAATGTTTCACGCTACCCATTTTCTCTGCTACAATTTTCATTACCGTTTCTTATGAAAATGTTACTTCTGATGAATTAGGTGCAAAATTCCAGTGTTAGATTGATTCTTTCCCTTCCACATTCTGCCTGTCATTTAAACCAGTAGCTCTTCTTCAAATGTTATACAATTGCTGCTGGAACATAATTACAACTTCAATAAATCTGATTGCTATTTGAAATCTATATGTACTAATGCATGCAGAGCCTGATTATTTCAAGAAGATGGGCTATTCTATTGCCGCTTTATGTAGGGCGAAGAAATGACACAGTAGTAACTTTAACAATTTTGATTCTGAATGGAAGTGAATACCTAGTTTCATTATATGGACTTCCCTTGGTCCCCACATTCTTCTTTTTCTCCTCTCCTAATCCTGATTATTGAACAAAATTAAACAATTTATACTGCAAAATTACAGTCACTAACTTTGTATAGTAAGTTCACATATATGTTCTTAAAGTAACATCAGCATTCTTTGATAGTAAAAAGCAAGATTTTTCTTCTCTCAAATTCTTGGGGAGTAGGTTTGTTTACAACGGATTCATCTTTTGAAATTCCTTTCTTTTGACATCCCAGAGGGAAAGAAATGTATCAGGTATGACCTAACTTTCTGTAGTGCTCAGCCAACTCATCTGTATGCGTTCAAATCGGTTTCCAGAGAAGATGGGGGTAGGGCTGCCATCTCAGCATCAGGGCAAAGTCAAAAAGATCTTTTCTTTTGTTACAAGCCTTTGAAGAAAATCCGACCTCTATCAGCCAGATATTAAAACAAAAGCAATAGTTTCATTTCAAATGATGAATATCAGATAACTTACGTTATAACAGAATCCATGTTTTTCATATGAAGCAGATGTATTAAGGCAGCAACCTTCAGAATTCATGGTCAAGAATTCTGAAGAAATTTCCAAAGATGCAGACTCCTCCCACACCTATAATAAAGATGTGGGGAGGACTTTGGGGATGTAACATCTGGGGTCCCCAGAGACTGAGGAGCCTGACCTCTGCTGGTGTCCTCAAATGCCCTAAATTCTCTCCCTCCTCTACTTCCTGCATCTGTCAAAACCACTTCCCTATGGTGGGTAGTAATATATTGACACGGTTGTACTAATATGTAACTAATCAAAAATTTAACCTTGCCTAGGACCGTTTGCACCATAGTTATAGGGTAGCTCCTATAACCTAAAGGAGTTTTCAGGGATAGCCCTGGAAGGAAGCACACCTGAAGGGATTTCCAATAAACAGAATGAAGGCTAAGGAGACTAATGTATTTAAATGGGATATTTCTGTTAGTACTTTATTTTGACTCTGGATACTGTAGAAGGTCCTTGGCGTATAAATTAATGAGCCACTTGTAGACCTGTGGTTCCTGAAGACTGCAGCATTGAACTTCCTATGGTTTTATTATGACACATTTTTTTAGAGAAATTTCTACCAGTTTGGATCTTGTTTTGATGAAGTCATAGGATGTGGAGGATTAGAAGAGGTCTGTTTTTTGACTACTCCATGTATAAAGATGATGGACAAAAGGAAACTAGTATGTTAGCCATTTTATCTGTATTTGCTTTCATTCTTACAACAACCAAGTAAAGTAGGTCCTATGGTTACCTCATGTTATAAACAAACAAACTGAGCTAAGATAAATTCAACAATTTGTTCAAAATTCTTTAGGGATGAAGACCAACACAAGTCTCTAAGTAGCCTGAGCTGATCTTGCCTGAAAGTGCCCAAAACAAGAGAATTGCATTTCATCTTATCATTGGCTACCAAAGGTTATAGCTGGATGTGACATTTTTCACAAACTAGTCCATTCCTCTCACTTGACAGGTAAGACCAGAGGCAGAAATCACACAGCAGAATGTCAGGCTCATACAAGACCCCAGACTGCTTTAAATGTCAGATACCATGGCCAAGGGCTCATTTTTCTCCATTTCTTTATAGAGGCCCAAGAATTCTGAAGCTCTGAATGACGAGAACTGAAATCTCAGAGACTCATTAAGAAATTTAAGAAGATTTGAACTAACAGATTTTTCGTCTGTATTCACTTCTATGGAGCCAGACTGCCTGGGTTCATGTCATGGCTCCATCACTTATTGTGGTATGCCTTTGGGCAAGTTACTTGATGTCCCTATGCCTATGGGAATAATAATAGTAACCTGTTTCATAGGGTAATGCATGCATTTAACAAATTAATAAAAATCTACCAAGAGCTGAAGCATATGATAGAATTAGCAGACAAGGACACTAAAATAAATTATTACAAATATATTCTGTGTATTAAAAAAATTAAGTAGCAACAGGATGACTAAAGGTAATGTAGTATCCTGGAACAGAAAAAGGACATTAGGTAAAAAATAAGGAAATCTGAATAAAGTACGGACTTTAGTTAATAATTATGTGTGAATATTTGTTCATTAATTGTAATAAATGTTCCATACAAATGTAAGATGTTAAAAATAGAGAAAACTGGGTATGAGGTACATGAGAACTTTGTGTACAATCTTCCCAATTTTTCAGCAAGTCTAAAACTGTTCTAAAAATAGTCTATTTTTTTTAACATCTTTATTGGAGTATAATTGCTTTACGATGGTGTGTTAGTTTCTGCTTTATAACAAAGTGAATCAGCTATACATATACATATATCCCCATATCTCCTCCCTCCCACTCTCCTTATCCCAATCCTCCACATGGTCACAAAGCACCAAGCTGATCTCCCTGTGCTATGCAGCTGCTTCTCACTAGCTATCTATTGTACATTTGGTAGTATATATAAGTCTCTCATTTCATCCCAGCTTACCCTTCCCCCTCCCTGTGTCCTCAAGTCCATTCTCTACATCTACGTTTTTATTCCTGTCGTTCCCCTAGGTTTTTCAGAACCTTTTTTTTTTTTTAGATTCCATATATATATGTTAGCATACGGTATTTGTTTTTCTCTTTCTAACATTTCACTCTGTATGACAGAATCTATGTCCATCTACCTCACTACAGATAACTCAATTTCATTTCTTCTTATGGCTGAGTAATATTCCATTATATATAAGTGCCACATCTTCCATCCATTCATCTGTTGATGGACACTTAGGTTGCTTCCATGTCCTGGCTATTGTAAATAGAACTGCAATGAACATTGTGGTACATGACTCTTTGAATTATGGTTTTCTCAGGGTATATGCCCAGTAGTGGGATTACTGTGTCGTATGTTATTTCTATTTTTAGTTTTTTAAGGAACCTCCATATGGTTCTCCATAGTGGCTGTATCAATTTACATTCCCACCAACAGGGCAAGAGGGTTCCCTTTTCTCCACACCCTCTCCAGCATTTATTGTTTCTAGAATTTTTGATGATGACCATTCTTACTGGTGTGAGGTGATACCTCATTACAGTTTTGACTTACATTTCTCTAATGATTAGTGACGTTGAGCATCCTTTCATGTGTGTGTTGGCAATCTGTATGCCTTCTTTAGAGAAATGTCTGTTTAGGTCTTCTGCCCATTTTTGGATTGGGTTGTTTGTTTTTTTGTTATTGAGCTGCATGTACTGATTGTAAATTTTGGAGATTAATCCTTTGTCAGTTGCTACATTTGCAAATATTTTCTCCCATTCTGAGGGTTGTCTTTTCGTCTTGCTTATGGTTTCCTTTGCTGTGCACAAGCTTTGAAGCTTCATTAGGTCCCATTTGTTTATTTTTGTTTTTATTTCCAGTACTCTAGGAGGTAGGCCAAAAAGGATCTTGCTGCGATTTATATCATAGACTATTCTGCCTATGTTTTCCTCTAAGAGTTTTATAGTGTCTGGCTTTACATTTAGGTCTTTAATCCATTTTGAGTTTAGTTTTGTGTATGGTGTTAGAGAGTGCTCTAACTTCATTCTTTTACATGTAGCTGTCCAGTTTTCCCAGCACCACTTATTGAACGGGATGTCTTTTCTCCATTGTATATTCTTGCCTCCTTTATCAAAGAAAAGGTAATATGTGCACGGGCTTATCTCTGGGCTTTCTCTCCTGTTCCATTGATCTATCTTTCTGTTTTTGTGCCAGTACCATACTGCCTTGATTACTGTAGATTTGTAGTATAGTCTGAAGTCCAGGAGCCTGATTCCTCCAGCTCCATTTTTCTTTCTCAAGATTGCTTTGGCTATTCGGAGTCTTTTGTGTTTCCATACAAATTGTGAAATTTTTTGTTCTATTTCTGTGAAAAATGCCATTGGTAGTTTGATAGGGATTGCATTGAATCTGTAGATTGCTTTGGGTAGTAGAGTCATTTTCACAATGTTGATTCTTTCAATCCAAGAACATGGTATATCTCTCCATCTGTTTGTATCATCTTTAATTTCTTTCATCAGTGTCTTATAGTTTTCTGCATACAGGTCTTTTGTCTCCTTAGGTAGGTTAATTCCTAGGTATTATATTCTTTTTGTTGCAATGGTAAATGGGAGTGTTTCCTTAATTTCTCTTTCAGATTTTTCATCATTAGTGTATAGGAATTCCAGAGATTTCTGTGCATTAATTTTGTATCCTGCTACTTTACCAAATGCACTGATTAGCTCTAGTAGTTTTCTGGTAGCATCTTTAAGATTCTCTATGTATTTCATCATGTCATCTTCAAACAGTGACAGTTTTACTTCTTCTTTTCCGACTTGGATTCTTTTTATTTCCTTTTCTTCTCTGATTGCTGTGGCTAAATCTTCCAAAACTATGTTGAATAATAGTGGTGAAAGTAGGCAACCTTGTCTTATTCCTGATCTTAGTGGAAATGGTTTCAGTTTTTCACCATTGAGGATGATGCTGGCTGTGGGTTTGTCATATATGGTCTTTACTATGTTGAGATAAGTTCCCTCTATGCCTACTTTCTGGAGGGTTTTTATCATAAATGGGTGTTGAATTTTGTCCGAAGCTTTCTCTGCATCTATTGAAATGATTATATGGTTTTTCTCCTTCAATTTGTTAATATGGTGTATCACATGATTGATTTGCATATATTGAAGACTCCTTGCATTCCTGGGATAAACCCCACTTGATCATGGTGTACAATCCTTTTAATGTGCTGCTGGATTCTGTTTGCTAGCATTTTGTTGAAGATTTTTGCGTCTATGTTCATCAGTGATATGGGCCTATAGTTTTCTTTCTTTGTGACATCTTTGTCTGGTTTTGGTGTCAGGGTGATGGTAGCCTCATAGAATGAGTTTGGGAGTGTTCCTCCCTCTGCTATATTTTGGAAGAGTTTGAAAAGGATAAGTGTTAGCTCTTCTCTAAATGTTTGATAGAATTCGCCTGTGAAGCCATCTGGTCCTGGGCTTTTGTTTATTGGAAGATTTTTAATCAGTATCAATTTCAGTGCTTGTGATTGGTCTGTTCATATTTTCTATTTCTTCCTGGTTCAGTCTCGAAAGTTTGTGCTTTTCTAAGAATTTGTCCATTTCTTCCAGGTTGTCCCATTTTACTGGCATATAGTTGCTTGTAGTAATCTCTCATGATCCTTTGTATTTCTGTGGTGTCAGTTGTTACTACTCCTTTTTCATTTCTAATTCTATTGATTTGAGTCTTCTTTTTTTCTTGATGAGCCTGGCTAATGGTTTATCAATTTTAGTTATCTTCTCAAAGAACCAGCTTTTCGCTTTATTGATCTTTGCTATCATATCTTTCATTTCTTTTTCATTTATTTCTGATTTGATCTTTATGATTACTTTCCTTCTGCTAACTTTGGGGTGTTTTTGTTCTTCTTTCTCTAATTGCTTTAGGTGTAAAGTTAGGTTGTTTATTTGAGATGTTTCTTGTTTCCTGAGGTAGGATTGTATTGCTATAAACTTCCCTCTTAGAACTTCTTTCGCCGAATCCCATAGGTTTTGGTTCATCGTGTTTTCATTGTCCTTTCTTTCTAGGTATTTTTTAATTCCCTCTTTGATTTCTTCAGTGATCTCTTGGTTATTAAGTAGTGTATTGTTTACCCTCCATGTGTTTATATTTTTTACAGATTTTTTCCTATAATTCATACCTAGTGTCATAGCATTGCAGGTGGAAAAGATACTTGATATGGTTTCAGTTTTCTTAAATTTACCAAGGCTTGATTTGTGACCCAAGGTATGATCTATCCTGGAGAATATTCCATGAACACTTGAGAAGAAAGTGTATCGTGTTGTTTTTGGATGGAATGTCTTATAAATATCAATTAAGTCCATCTTGTTTAACGTATCATTTAAAGCTTGTGTTTCCTATGTATTTTCATTTTTGTTGATGTGTCCATTGGTGAAAGTGGGGTGTTAAAGTTCCCTACTGTGATTGTGTTACTGTCAATTTTCCCTTTTATGGCTGTTTGCATTGGCTTATATATTGAGGTGCTCCTATGTTGGGTGCATAAATATTTACGATTGTTATATCTTCTTGGATTGATCCCTTGATCATTATGTAGTATTCTTCTTTGTCTCTTGTAATAGTCTTTATTTTAAAGTCCATTTTGTCTGATATGAGTATTGTTACTCCAGCTTTCTTTTGGTTTCCATTTGTATGGAATATCTTTTTCCATCCTCTCACTTTCAGTCTGTATGTGTCTGTAAGTCTGAAGTGGGTCTCTTGTAGACAGCACATATAGTGGTCTTGTTTTTGTATCCATTCAGCCAGTCTATGTCTTTTGGTTGTAGCATTTAATCCATTTACAGTTAAGGTAGTTATCGATATGTGTGTTCCTATTAACTTTGTCTTAATTGTTTTGGGTTTGTTATTGTAGGTGTTTTCCTTCCCTTGTATTTCCTGCCTAGAGAAGTTCCTTTAGCATTTGTTGTAAAGCTGGTTTGGTGGTGCTGAATTCTCTTAGCTTTTGCTTGTCTGCAAAGTTTTTAATTTCTCTGTTGAATCTGAATGAGGTCCTTGCTGGGCAGAGTAATCTTGGTTGTAGGTTTTTCTTTTTCATCACTTTAAATATGTCCTGCCACTCCCTTCTGGCTTGCAGAGTTTCTGCTGAAACATCAGATGTTAACCTTGTGCGGATTCCCTTGTATGTCATTTGTTGTTTTTCTCTTGCTGCTTTTAATATTTTTTCTTTGTATTTAATGTTTGACAGTTTGATTAATATGTATCTTGGCGTGTTTCTCCTTGGATTTATCCTGGATGGGACTTTCTGTGCTTCCTGGACTTGGTTAACTATTTCCTTTCCCATATTAGGGAAGTTTTCAACTATAATCTCTTCAAATATTTTCTCAGTCCCTTTCTTTTTCTCTTCTTCTTCTGGAACCCCAATAGTTCAAATGTTGGTGTGGTTAATGTTGTCCCAGAGGTCTCTGAGACTGTCCTCAGTTCTTTTCATTCTTTTTTCTTTATTCTGCTCTGCAGTAGTTATTTCCACTCTTTTATCTTCCAGGTCACTTATCCATTCTTCTGCCTCTGTTACTCTGCTATTGATCCCATCTAGAGTATTTTTAATTTCATTTATTGTGTTGTTCATCATTGTTTGTTTGCTCTTTAGTTCTTCTAAGTTCTTGTTAAACATTTCTTATATTTTGCCCATTCTATTTCCAGGATTTTGGATCATCTTTACTACCATTACTCTGAATTCTTTTTCAGCTAGACTGCCTATTCCTTCTTCATTTCTTTGGTCTGGTGGGTTTTTACCTTGCTCCTTCATCTGCTGTCTTCTCATTTTGCTTAACTTACTGTGTTTGAGGGTCTCTTTTTCACTGGCTGCAGGTTCATAGTTCCCGTTGTTTTTGGTGTCTGCCCCCAGTGGCTTGGGTTGCTTCAGTGGGTTGTGTAGCTTCCTGGTAGAGGGGACTAGTGTCTGTGTTCTGGTGGATGAGGCTGGATCTTGTCTTTCTGGTGGGCAGGACTGTGTCTGGTGGGATGTTTTGGGGTGTCTGTGGCTTTATTATGATTTTAGGTAGCCTCTCTGCTAATGGGTGGGGTTGTGTTCCTGTCTTGTTAGTTCTTTGGCATAGGGTGTCCAGCTCTGTAGCTTGCTGGTCGTTGAGTGGAACTTGGTCTTAGCAGTGAGATGGAGGTCTCTAGGAGAGCTTTTGCCATTTGATAGTATGTGGAGCTGGGAGGTCTCTGGCGGACCCATGTCCTGAACTTGGCTCCCCCACCTCAGAGGCACAGGCCTCACAGTCAGCTGAAGCACCAAGATGCTGTCAGCCACACAGCTCAGAAGAAAAGGGAGGAAAAAAAGAAAGAGAAAGAAAGAAAGAAAGAAAGAAAATAAATATATAAAAGTTATTAAAATAAAAAATAAAAAAAAATATTAAAATAAAAAATTAAAAAGTAATAATAAGAGAAAGAAAGAAAGAAGGGTGCAACCGAACCAAAAAACAAAACCACCAATGATAACAAGCGCTAGAAACTATACTTAAAAAAAAACAGAAAACAAAAAACGGACAGACATAACCCTAGGACAAATGGTAAAAGCAAAGCTACACAGACAAAATCACACAAAGAAGCATACACATATACACTCACAAAAAGAGAAAAAGGAAAAAAAATATATCTATATATTAAAAAAAAGGAGGAAGAGAGCAACCAAATCAATAAACAAATCTACCAATGATAATAAACTCTAAATACTAAACTAAGATAAACATAAAAGCAGAAACAAATTAGTTACAGAAATCCACTCCCAAGTCTACAGTTGCTCCCAAAGTCCACCCCCTCGATTTTGGGATGATTCATTGTCTATTCATGTATTCCGCAGATGCAGGGTACATCAAGTTGATTGTGGAGATTTAATCCGCTGCTCCTGAGGCTGCTGGGAGAGATTTCCCTTTCTCTTCTTTGTTTGCACTGCTTCCAGGGTTCAGCTTTGGCCCCGCCTCTGCGTGTAGGTCGCCGGAGGGTGTCTGTTCTTTGCTCAGACAGGACGGGGTTAAAGGAGCAGCTGCTTCGGAGGCTCTGGCTCACTCAGGCCGGGGGGAGGGAGGGGTACGGATGCAGGGCGAGCCTGAGGCGGCAGAGGCCGGCATGACGTTGCACCAGCCTGAGACGCGCCGTGTGTTCTCCCGGGGAAGTTGTCCCTGGATCCCGGGACCCTGGCAGTGGCGGGCTGCACAGGCTCCCAGGAGGGAAGGAGTGGATAGTGACCTGTGCTCGCACACAGGCTTCTTGGTGGCGGCAGCAGCAGCCTTAGCGTCTCATGCCCGTCTCTGGGGTCCACGCTGATAGCCACGGCGCACGCCTGTCTGTGGAGCTCGTTTAGGCGGCGCTCTGAATCGCCTCTCCTCGTGCACCCCGAAACAATGGTCTCTTGCCTCTTTGTCAGGTCCAGACTTTTTTCCAGACTCCCTCCTGGCTAGCTGTGGTGCACTAGCCCCCTTCAGGTTGTGCTCACGCAGCCAACCCCAGTCCTCTCCCTGGGATCTGACCTCCGAAGCCCGAGCCTCAGCTCCCAGCCCCGCCCACCCCGGCGGGTGAGCAGACAAGCCTCTCAGGCTGGTGAGTGCCGGTTGGCACTGATCGTCTCTGAGGGAATCTCTCCGCTTTGCCCTCTGCACCCCTGTTGCTGTGCTCTCCTCCGCGGCTCCGAAGCTTCCCTCCCCCCCACCCCTTTCTCCGCCAGTGAGGTGTCCTCCTAGTGTGTGGAAACTTTTCCTCCAGATCCCTCCCAGAGGTGCAAGTCTCGTCCCTATTCTTTTGTCTCTGGTTTTTCTTTTGCCCTATCCAGGTACGAGGGGGGTTTCTTGCCTTTTGGGAAATCTGAGGTCTTCTGCCTGCAAAACTGCTGTGCAGCATATTATATAATCAATGAAAAGGGATTATACAGTGTGTGGTTCTTTAAACTGTTGGTTAAGAAATCCTAGAGGTCCGTAGAGTTGCTGCAAGAAGCCAAGGTGTGGACTAATCTACATATGATAATTTATAAGCTGAATAAAAATAAATAACCTACTTTCATTTTAATTTTGTTCCAATTGTAATTTATATGCTACGCATTTGTTCTCAGTTATTTTCTCAGTCAACAAACACAATACTTACGACTATTTTTATGAGGTGATCTGTGACATTTTTACATCTTTGAAAAGTTTAGACAATTATCAATATATTAAAAATGGTATCTTTCCTCCCTGAGTCTACGATTTTTTCTCTATGAATGAAAATTTTACCATCTACCATGTAGATACGTAGTGGTTGTTGAGGGCATTCAATAAATGTTAATTTCCTCAGTTGTCCTTCCACACATGTACCAGAAGCCTGGCTTTTCTCTGTAAGGTGAATTGTCAAGTTAAAATCAAATTTTATCAATTCACAATTCTGATTTCCTAAACAAATCAGCAGAAAGAGGACTAATTAAAAAAAAGTCAAACTGCTAGCAGAAATTACTGTTGAAAAGGAGCAAAAGAATGACAATTATAGTTCAGTAATATAATTGATAGTTATAATACTAAGCCAAAACAGGTCATTAAGACAAGTTAATTTATGTTTATTTCTACTAAACAACATCAGCCAAAAAAGTAAGAGCCTGAGGGAGACTCTAAGCTCCATGCACATTCTTTCCTTTCATTCTTACAACAAACTTTTATGTTGTAACTGAATACTAGTATTATTCCCATTCTACAGATGAGGAATGTTATGAAATTTGCCCAAGGTTACAGAACAAGTATGTGGTGAGGCTGGCTTTAACTACACTTCCTTTCATTACGGAAATCTTGTCCAAATCTACTATGAGACATTGTCCCTGAGTTGATTCAGATGCATTCTGGATAATAGTACAGTCTGGGATCTGAAGTGGGAGGAGGTAAGGAACTGACACCTCTCCTCCCTTTCCCCAAGAAAACATGCCTGTCTTTCCTTCCTTGTTCATAGAATTCGGGCATTAAGACTTTCCTCTCCTCCCTTTCATGGTGAGCAGCTTCCTATAAATTTCTCCCAGCCCCATTGTTCTGTGAATGTTTCCATTTCTAGAGACATCATTTTAAGGGTATCTAGACAGCTCTGGCTTTTCTGATGTTGTCAAACAGCCTGAGTCTATCTTTCCTATGAAGTATTTACTTTAAGATAGCAGAGAGAAACTTCCTAGATGTGTAGAGTGAAATAAGACTCCAAAGGCACATTTCCCAGCATAATTCTCTAAAGTAAAAATTGATCTATGATAGAGCCCTGTAATTAAGTGGCAATTACATTGCTAATTCCTCTGAGGAATGCCAGTGGCATAGCCCAGGCTGTGAAAAACAAGTTAGCAGAGTTAAGACTCTTATAGCCTAGACTCTTTCTCTTTTCTTCCTTGACTACCAGCTTAGCTGGTTGTCATGGTTGAATAGGTGGACTCAAGTCTGCAAGAGTACTTGGACTGCATTGTTCTTAATGAACTGTCTTAAGAGCACATTCCTCTCTTGAGAACAATACTGCTACTTGGAGCCAAATTCTGCTACTTTTGTGAACATTGATCATGTGTACATGTAACCGAGCAGGACCCTATAAGGCCTTCCCAGAATAGACCTCCACCCATGTCCTCCACCTGCCTTTCGTCTCTAGAAAAGCTGTAGTCAAAGAATAAATTTTATCAGAGAAGTGAGAACATGCAGAAAGAGAGGAAAACAGTCAAGCAAGACAAAGTAATAATACTTTAGTCACTAAACAAAGTCAAGGACTTTTAGTTCTTCCTCAAGGACTGTAGATAATATTCTGAGCCATGTCCTTTGAGCTGTTCTGCAGATCCTGAAACCCCCTCTAGGCGGAAGAAGTTAACTGCATGCTGCCCACAAGCATGTAGACCCCAGACCGCTTGGAACCAGAAGGTTGGTGATGTGGACTCCCAATCACCTCACAACCAACCAATCAGAAGAATGTCCACGAGCTGATCATGCGCTACTCCTTGAACACTATAAGACTCTTCACTTCCCCCTTCCAGCGTGGGTCACACAGTCTTGACGGCATTAGCCCACTGTGGCTCCCTTTGCCTGAGCAATAAAAGCTTCTCTTCGCTACTTCACCCAAAACTCTATCTCCGCATTTCTATTTAGCACCGGTGAACAGAGGCCGAGTTTCAGCAACATACACAACACTTTACTGAATAAACCTATGGTTGAAGATAAACATGTATTTGCACAGGCAGAGAATTTCAGGAATAATTGGACTCTGAAACCATATCTACTAATGAAGAGGAGTCTTTGGGAGAATGGACCATCCAGAGGGTAATCTTGGTTGACTAATAGCTGCTTACCTCTGGATTTCACTCTGCACTGGTGTTGCTTGACATTAAAAATCCTATCAAGGGCTTCCCTGGTGGCGCAGTGGTTGAGAGTCCGCCTGCCGATGCAGGGGACGCGGGTTCGTGCCCCGGCCCAGGAAGATCCCACATGCTGTGGAGCGGCTGGGCCCGTGAGCCATGGCCGCTGAGCCTACGCGTCTGGAGCCTGTGCTCCGCAAAGGGAGAGGCCACAACGGTGAGAGGCCCGCGTACTACAAAAAAAAAAAAAAAAAAAAAAAAAAATCCTATCAATATTGTGCAAGTAGTCAATATTTTTGTTATTATTCGGGAAATGATATAGATATACCAACTCTTTTGGAGCAGCTGTTACTGGGGTATAAATGGTTCATTTCCACTTTTTCTATTGTGATATACTTAAGGAAAATTCTTCCTCTCACTATATTGGTCTCCCTCACCCCACCCCCCTTTTTTTCTTTCTAAGTAGGAGGGAGAGAGAGAGATTGATTCACAGATTTCATCTGTGACAATGTCCTTTCTTTCATTTTTGTAAGTCAGTGTAGGAGAAGTGTGGTTCAGACTCCTCCTACCAAATGCGCATCATACTTTAAAAGCATGGCCCATTTATTCAGAGCCCTGGTGGGGTTCTGTTATAAACTTCAATGTGCAAATGCCAGAATGCAGGAAAGAGGAGGCTCGAGAAAAGACTAGAGGATGTTAAATATAATGACAAGGTACAAAGGCCTAGAAGTTAAGTAGAGCAGACAACCGCTGGCATCAGATGTGAAAGAAATGTGATGGATTCAGCGAGTCTGGCTATGTGTGAAGGAGAGAAATTGGGTTTTAAAGTCGTGGGTTAAACCCTTGACCTCACTTAGGTCAGCCACTTAAGTAGCATGGCAATAATATGAGTGCCTGGCTGATCAGGCCCAGGGTGGACCACGTGACTGAAGACCCTACTCTCTATCCAAAGTGAAGGCACCCCCCGCTCCTCCTCCCCGGGACGGAGTTCAGATTCATCATCTCAGCTGATGTGCTCATACTTGTAGAGATCACAGACAATAAACAGGTCATTTTGTTTTCTTATTATTTCTCTTCAGGTGCAACCACTGTACATCTTCATGGACAAAAAGAATATGGAATTTATATGTAACCTTCACAATTCTGTCAGTTTTTAATTCAACAAATGATCGGAGAAATGGAAAGAATTCTTTACTTTCTTCATAGGATTATTCAGTTACAGAGGATATAAAGAAATCCAGCTGTGCAGAAAAGAATATAATCTATTCATATGACTCTGAGTACTTGGAAAAGAAAAATGTGCCATTATAGCAAGAACATGTTTGCCATTTTTCTAGTCCTGTACATAGCATATGAGCGTAGGTTATTCATAATTGTTTTCTCGGTATCAATACTTGTAGAGCCCATTGGATTTGTGGTCAGGCTTTAACAATCCTGCAGTCCTAGAAGGTTGCCTATTACTTCTTATAAATCAAGAGTATCAGTATGTTCATATTTCTTAGGAATTTTCATTTTAGATTCAGATGCGAAGTGCACAGACAATGAAGTGCTCTCTGGGAGAATGTAAAAAAGCATTTAAGTGGCATACATTATAGAGTAAAAAAAAATAATGCTGTGTTAATTTGCATCCCAGGAAGGTGAAGAGGTAATTAAGATTGCATCTCAGCTCCTTTTAAAACACATAGTGTACAGAGTAGACCTCAAGGCAATAGACCCAGACCCTGGACCACATGCGAAGACAGGAACACTGCATTCTTCCCAGGAGTCCAGATCTTTTTTTGATTGAGAGGCAGCCATAGAAACTCAGGAAGACGTGGGACTTCAACAATTGTGTCAGGACCTCAGAGCTCAACATTGAAGACTGACGCAATTTCTCATCCCAGTAAACAGGGAACATGGGAGGTCTTGTTCATGCCCTTCCTCTTCTAAGACTGGCCCAGGAATCACGAGGCCTGAGGCTGGGTCTAGATGCAAGGAGCTGTGGAAAGCAGGGACCAGGGTAGCTGAGCCTGAATCACAAAATAGCTTAGAGTTATCTTATTACAATATTTACTTCCCAAGTGAGGGCAGCTGGGATCCCCAATTTTCCTCAAATATACAGCTCTCTTTCCACTTGGTCCTTCTGAAGCCCTTGTGCTCTTAGGACCCTCTGGGGACACAGCAATGAAACTGTAGAGCATTTTGGTTATTTAGGATTTTGCATCACAATCATCAACTCTCCTTAGAATGTGTCATTTTTTTTATCCCCAGAAAGAATAATTTGCACAGTTAGTATTAAGAGCTCTGTATTCAAGGTTCTTATTTCTCCAAATATTCAACGTTTTTCCATTGAGATAAATGAACTAATCCTAACTGAGGTCAGCATTGGCCCCTATAACAGCCACTTCCCCACGCTGTTTCCCACACCATCCACATGACTACCCTCTTTCTAGCTTCCAGATTCAAATTCAAAACAAAACGTCAAATCTACAATCTCCGGATGGGTGAACTCACCAGAGCTCAGTAGCATATATATTGTACTTGTTCCTCTTTAAAAGTTTTCCTAGGGAAGATGAAATAAAACAAGTGCACAAGACAGAGGTATAAATCTAAATAAAAGGGCTTATTCTTAAGGCTAATCTTTGTAGATATCTGCAGCCAATATAAAATCTAGACAGACAAGTTTTGTTGAGAATAACAATGGTGTCTGCAAAGGCCTATTCGGATTTGAGGTGTAATGGCCCACAGTGTAATAACAATCTAGAGACCTTAAAAACACGAATTAATAACGCCTGGAATGTTTTGCAAGAGAAAGAAAGCCAAAGGTATTGAAGAAAGCAATGGGAAATAAATGAATAGATCAAAATCTTATTCTAAATCAGTTTTCAGGTTTAAGCCTCTTGACAGGTATGGTTCACACAAAAATCTGTTTCACGGCACTGATGTTATTTTGAAGGGTGAAGGGATGTCTTTAAGATATTCCACCTAATCCCTGTGTTCCCAACTGTTTTCTTTTTCATATAAATTTACAAGCTGTCTGCATCCTCTCTTTTAGAAAAGTCAGCACAGGTCTGTTGGCTACAGAATTGCCAAACACAATATCCTTAGAAAAATGTGCTATCGCAAAGCTCTTGGTTATGCAGTATAATCTGGCCTTGATTCACTTAGACGACTTTTCTCAGTGTTGAGAAGCATAGCCAAAAGGGAGCAGGCATATCCTTTAATTAAAAAATGGCTGTGAAGTGGAGGAGTCAGTTAATCATGTGGAACTAAGTAGAGAAACTAGACTGTGTTTATCTCTAGCAGAATAACAAGCTGCAAATAAATGCAAAACATTTCAGGGCGTAGGTAAACCAAGGATCGTTTCATGAAATTACATGTTAGGATCATATTTCACAAGTAATATTTATATTGTCAGGTACCTTGTCCTTGTAATCCCCATAAAATACACTTGAATTCTTTGCAATCTGTATGCCTTGGCAGATAAACCCCAAATCTTCCCCAAACAGTTCCTTTTCTTAAAAACTGAAGTCATTTGGAACTCAGAAAAGTCAGAGATTTTTGATTTGTGAATTCCGGGTCTGCCACTAGCTATGAGACCATAAACAAACCACAGGAGCCTTCTGAATCTTATTATTATGTTTCTCTGTAAATGGGATGTAAGGATTAAGTAATAAGAAGATAATTTTGTCCTTGCGTGAGGACAGAGGTAGATTTCTTCTCTTACCCCTCTTTCTGGCCAAGGTTAACTTCCACCTTAGTCTGCTACCCTAGATGTCAAGCCACCCTTCTGATGGCCCATGCTAGAATTTCAGGTGTAATGCCTAGAGGGAGGGTCGCTCCCATTGTTTGCAAGATTCTGTAAGATCACAGGGTGTTTGCATGAGAACACACTCTGAAAAGGGGCTGCCCTTCAGCAAGGAGCAAGGACACCAGCTGATCTCAAAAGGCTTGGCAGCGGGACTTCCCTGGTGGTCCTGTGGTTAAGACTCCACGCTTCCACTGTAGGGGCACGGGTTCTGATCCTTGGTCGGGGAACTAAGATCCCACAAGCCACATGGTGCGGCCAAAAGAAAAAAAAGCCTTAGTAGGGATCTCTACACTAAGCAGGTTCCAGACACTAAGATTCTATAATAAAATAGAAGAGGATACAATTTCAAATAAAATGTACAATTTCAAATAAAATAGAAGAGGATAAGTGTCTGGTTGCCAATTTTTGTCATTAAAAAACATGATAAAAAACAAACAAAAACCCCTACATCTTTACTGGTATTTCATAATACAAAACCATTTTGATACTAAAAACTTGGAAGACCTACATTTGAAGGAGAAGAACTTTCTTTTGAATGAAATAAATTTAATTATGTAATAAAGATATCGCACTGCCTGTGTTTGATTTATTTTACTACAGACTAATGGAAACGCTGTGGGAAAAAAAAATGGGTCTGTAGGTAGACATTTAGAAATCATTATTCTAAGGAACCTACACATCACAAAACAAAAGCTAGCTTACTGATGGAAATCCCTGTCAGTAGTTTTTAAGCTTAGTCATAAACGGAGTTTTGAAAGTCTGTTTATTTATTCTGTATAAAACCTCTTTCTTCTGTCATTATCTGATCTAGGCACATGCCATCTGTGGCTAATAGTGGTAGACTTGGTCTTCTAAAACTCTAGAAATGCAGCTTAAGCTAGCTTCCACATTTGTGGCTGTGTCTAGAGATGCAAAAAACCAGTGTCTAAACCAATATTGACTGAAGCCAAGTGTGCTCTAAACTAATGTAGCTTTCTTGGAGACACAGAATCTCTTGCGTAAGATGCAGTCAATTCTTACGAGGCTAGCCACAGCCTCATACAACACCCTAAATATTCTACTATACTTATTTGGGCAGCTGTCTCCCTAAGTCCAAGTGAATAATACCGCAATTTGATAAATGTTCTTGATGTCATTTTGCTTGCTATAGTCTTCTTGTTGTAAGATTGCTATACAAAAGACACATATTGCAAGCCATGGTTCAAAGCACTGCTGCCCTTCTATGACTGTCTAAATGAAAAACAGAATGAGAGAAAGAAAGAATTGAGAGATAATAGTTTTATAAAACCACTAAAGAATCCTTCTGTAAAAAGATTTTCATTAGAAGGTAGATGCTAGTAAAGGTAAAGATGAATCTTAAACACTATAATTTAGAATATCAACAGAATGGGAGCTAATCTGGACTTTGCAAAAAAGTAAATGGGGTTTCACAGACATTCCTGGAAGGCAATGCATATTAGGATTATAATATCTTATATGCACCACAGCTTTTTAAGTCCTTTTTCTATTGTAAGGATAAAATATAATATTATAAGGATATATAAAAGTGAAGAATGGGGCAAATGAAATTTGGGCATTGGGATAATATCCAAATAGTGCTTAATGAAGATAACTTTTTACAATTTTTGGTTTTTATTTGTTCTATTTAGTGTATTTTATTTATTCAGTACACTGCTACTTCTCCTTTTCCTTCCAAGTCATATGTCATTCTGCAAATACTCAATAATACATAAGTATTCATTAGTGAAATACTCTGAAATTACTTACTTAGGCTCATTACTATTGAAAGACAAATCCTAAATGCCTAACAACAAGTCTGCTTATTACCTACCAATTATATCCAGTTTCACCTGAATGATTGCAATTAAATATCACCGAATAGTGTATGGTACTACTCCTTTTTCCTCCAACTCTAACCTGTGCTAGTGGTTTCTCTGCATTATGGCCTATCCAGTTGAAGGATTTATTACTGCACAAAACTACTTAGCAATGATTGAATAGAATTTAAATCTTATTTAACCACAAATTAGAAAGAAAACACGGAATGCCAAATCTGCAGGGGTTTTTTCCCAAAATAAAATCTACTTTTTCCTAATAGGTTTAAAAAGGCATTTACTAAACCATACATCTCATAAAATTACTAGGTATTATCAGGACACAGTTTGCATGTTGGGGAGCTAAGAATCCCCTGGGAGAAACATCACCTCACTGACACTGTATCATTTTTTAAAGCAGTATGGAATTAAACTTGAATTTTTATGAAGGAAACACTGCTAATGCAAAATGAATTCTGCTAAGCCAATTTCATTTCTCTGCACACTGCCCTCATTAGATGAAAGAACTTAAGTTTAGCCGAGAGCTCAAGAATTGCACACTGGAAAAATAACATGAGCTACAATAAAAGAATGTGGTGGAATCTGTTGTTTTGATAGTAGCTACATGCCAATGGTTATGTTGGCTTGTGTTTCTAAAGCTCCACAAGTGTGTCTTCAACCTCAATGGTTATCCTGGGCTTCAGTTCCACATTCCAATTTCCTGTTTAGACACTGTCCTACCATTATCTTAAAATCAATATAACTAATGGTGAATTTATTATCTTCTATCCAAATCAGTGTATTCTCCTAATCTGCTTTCTAAAGGACCTGTGCTAGCCTTTCAATTAAGTATAAACATTGTTCCCTGCCAGGCAATTAAGAACTTCAACATTAGCACCCCAAATTTTTTTACCATACTCTGTTCTAGTCACTGCTGCTTTTTGTTTTGTTTTGTTCTTTGTTACTAACACCTTTAACAATCTGTGGACTTTTTCCCAGGAGGATACCCACGTATCTATAAACCCAGTATTTTTTACATCATTGTAAGGAGCTCAAGGATATCTAAAACAGCCGCAAATAAACCTCCTATGAGTCATGCTGCCCAAGTTAAACGTCCCTTTGTTCTTCCTATAAATCTAGACCATTTGATGTTTCCTTCATATTCATTGTATCTCCCTGATACTGAGCTCTGGTTATGTTGCCCCCTCACCAGCAAACCCCCTCCTGCATACACACCTATTCTTCAAAGTCTGTCTCAAATATCACACCCATAAATAGGTACTTGGGGATTTTGACTATCCAGCATCCATCCTCTCTTATACTGGCAATAGTATCCTTATTTTGCTGAAATACTCACTCCTCCCTCATGGAGTTCATAGTCCTCCGCCAGGAGTGCCTCCTGACTGACTTAAACCAACTAGCACACTCAATCCCTTTGGCCATAGAGATTGACTGATGAATAGGTATATGTCTGAGATGCTAGCAGATGCTTGATGGGGGTTTCTGGGAAAGTAGCTTCATTACTCTTTGGTAGAGATCTCTTTTTCTCTTGGAAAATAGGAAGAAAGCATATAATTCCTCCACGTTCTGATGCTGCCATTTTATAACTACAAGGAATGCAGACTTAGGCTTAAACAGACACACCAGAAGAAGAGAAACTTGGGGAGAAACTAGGTCTTGAGTGACATTGTTGAGCCACTAGACCATGACTGACTAGAAGCCTACCCTTTTCCATGATTTTACATCAATATTATTCAATAAATTTTCTATATCATTTGAGCTAGTTTGAGTCAGGTATTCTATTGCTTGCAAAATAAAGATTCCTAAAGTATACACTTCTCAAACATCTTGTTTTTCTTTTTTAGTACACTGTGACACTTTGTTGGTTTAATTTTTGTGTCACTTGTTCTTATCTAGGTGTAATGATATATGTGTCTTATTTCCCACCTGGCAAGAAGTTCAGGCCTGCAAAACTATACATCAAGCATGTCTTTAACATTCATTTCATCTTGCCTGGGACCCTGCATATCCATTCTTTCTTTCTTTTTCTTTTTTTAAATTTATTTATTTTATTTATTTCTACTTCTGGCTGCGTTGCGTCTTCGCTGCTGTGTGTGGGTTTTCTCTAGTTGCGGTGAGTGGTGGCTACTCTTTGTTGCAGTGCACAGGCTCCTCACTGTGGTGGCTTCTCTTGTTGTGGAGCACGGGCTCTAGGTGCACAGGCTTCAATAGATGTGGCACACCAGCTCAGTAGTAGTGGCTTGAGGGCTCTAGAGTGCAGGCTCAGTAGTTGTGGCGCATGGGCTTAGGTGCTCCATGGCATGTGGGATCTTCCCGGAACAGGGTTCGAACCCCTGTCCCCTGCATTGGCAGGAGGATTCTATTTTTTTACATCTTTATTGGAGTACAATTGCCTTAAAATGGTGTGTTAGTTATTGCTTTATAACAAAGTGAATCAGTTATACATATACATATGTTCCCATATCTCTTCCCTCTTGCATCTCCCTCTCTCCCACCCACCCTATCCCACCCCTCCAGGCGGTCACAAAGCACCGAGCTGATCTCCCTGTGCTATGCGGCTGCTTCCCACTAGCTATCTACCTTACGTTTGGTAGTGTATATATTTCCATGCCTCTCTCTCGCTTTGTCACAGCTTACCCTTCCCCCTCCCCATATCCTCAAGTCCATTCTCTAGTAGGTCTGTGTCTTTATTCCTGTCTTACCCCTAGGTTCTTCATGACATTTTTTTTCTTAAATTCCATATATATGTGTTAGCATACGGTATTTGTCTTTCTCTTTCTGACTTAATTCACTCTGTATGACAGACTCTAGGTCTATCCACCTCATTACAAATAGCTCAATTTCGTTTATTTTTATGGCTGAGTAATATTCCATTGTATATATGTGCCACATCTTCTTTATCCATTCATCCGATGATGGACACTTAGGATGTTTCTATCTCTGGGCTATTGTAAATTGAGCTGCAATGAACATTTTCGTACATGACTCTTTTTGAGTTATGGTTTTCTCATGGTATATGCCCAGTAGTGGGATTGCTGGGTCATATGGTAGTTCTATTTGTAGTTTTTTAAGGAACCTCCATACTGTTCTCCACAGTGGCTGTATCAATTTACATTCCCACCAACAGTGCAAGAGGGTTCTCTTTTCTCCACACCCTCTCCAGCATTTATCACTTCTAGAGTTTTTGATGATGGCCATTCTGACTGGTGTGAGATGATATCTCATTGTAGTTTTGATTTGCATTTCTTTAATGATTAATGATGTTGAGCATTCTTTCATGTGTTTGTTGGCAGCATATATATCTTCTTGGGAGAAATGTCTATTTAGGTCTTCTGCCCATTTTTGGAATGGGTTGTTTGTTTTTTTTGTTATTGAGCTGCATGAGCTGCTTATAAATTTTGGAGATTAATCCTTTGTCAGTTGCTTCATTTGCAAAAATTTTCTCCCATTCTGAGGGCTGTCTTTTGGTCTTGTTTATGGTTTCCTTTACTGTGCAAAAGCTTTGAAGTTTCATTAGGTCCCATTTGTTTATTTTTGTTTCCATTTCTCTAGGAGGTGGGTCAAAAAGGATCTTGCCGTGATTTATGTCATAGAGTGTTCTGCCTATGTTTTCCTCTAAGAGTTTGATAGTGTCTGGCCTTACATTTAGGTCTTTAATCCATTTTGAGCTTATTTTTGTGTATGGTGTTAGGGAGTGATTTAATCTCATACTTTTACATGTACCTGTCCAGTTTTTCCAGCACCACTTATTGAAGAGGCTGTCCTTTCTCCACTGTACATTCCTGCCTCCTTTATCAAAGATAAGGTGACCATATGTGTGTGGGTTTATCTCTGGGCTTTCTAACCTGTTCCATTGATCTTTCTGTTTTTGTGCCAGTACCAAACTGTCTTGATTACTGTAGCTTTGCAGTATAGTCTGAAGTCAGGGAGCCTGATTCCTCCAGCTCCGTTTTTAGTTCTCAAGATTGCTTTGGCTATTTGGGGTCTTCTGTGTTTCCATATAAATTGTGAAATTTTTTGTTCTATTTCTGTGAAAAATGCCAGTGGTAGTTTGATAGGGATTGTATTGAATCTGTAGATTGCTTTGGGTAGTAGAGTCATTTTCACAATGTTGATTCTTCCCATCCAAGAACATGGTATATCTCTCCATCTATTTATATCATCTTTAATTTCTTTCATCAGTGTCTTATAATTTTCTGCATACAGGTCTTTTTCTTCTTAGGTAGGTTTATTCCTAGATATTTTATCGTTTTTGTTGCAATGGTAAATGGGAGTGTTTTCTTGATTTCACTTTCAGATTTTTCATCATTAGTGTATAGGAATGCCAGAGATTTCTGTGCATTAATTTTGTATCCTGCTACTTTACCAAATTCATTGATTAGCTCTAATAGTTTTCTGGTAGCATCTTTTGGATTCTCTATGTATAGTATCACGTCATCTGCAAACAGTGACAGCTTTACTTCTTCTTTTCTGATTTGGATTTCTTTTATTTCCTTTTCTTCTCTGATTGCTGGGGCTAAAACTTCCAAAACTATGTTGAATAAGAGTGGTGAGAGTGGGCAACCTTGTCTTGTTCCTGATCTTAGTGGAAATGCTTTCAGTTTTTTACCATTGAGGATGATGTTTGTCATATATGGCCTTTATTATGTTGAGGAAATTTCCCTCTATGCCTACTTCCTGCAGGGTTTTTTTATCATAAATGGGTGTTGAATTTTGTTGAAAGCTTTTTCTGCATGTATTGAGATGATCATATGGTTTTTCTCTTTCAATTTGTTACTATGGTGTATCACGTTGATTGATTTGCGTATATTGAAGAATCCTTGCATTCCTGAATAAACCCCACTTGATCATGGTGTATGATCCATTTAATGTGCTGTTGGATTCTGTTTGCTAGTATTTCGTTGAGGATTTTTGCATCTATGTTCATCAGTGATATTGGCCTGTAGTTTTCTTTCTTTGTGACATCCTTGTCTGGTTTTGGTATCGGGTGATGGTGGCCTCGTAGAATGAGTTTGGGAGTGTTCCTCCCTCTGCTATATTTTGGAAGAGTTTGAGAAGGACAGGTGTTAGCTCTTCTCTAAATGTTTGATAGAATTCGCCTGTGAAGCCATTTGGTCCTGGGCTTTTGTTTGTTGGAAGATTTTTAATCACAGTTTAAATTTCAGTGCTTGTGATTGGTCTGTTCATATTTTCTATTTCTTCCTGATTCAGTCTCAGAAGATTGTGCCTTTCTAAGAATTTGTCCATTTCTTCCAGGTTGTCCATTTTATTGGCATAGAGGTGCTTGTAGTAATCTCTCATGATCTTTTGTATTTCTGCAGTGTCAGTTGTTACTTCTCCTTTTTCATTTCTAATTCTATTGATTTGAGTCGTCTCCCTTTTTTCCTTGATGAGTCTGGCTAGTGGTTTATCAATTTTGTTTATCTTCTCAAAGAACCAGCTTTTAGTTTTATTGATCTTTGCTATCCTTTCCTTCATTTCTTTTTCATTTATTTCTGATCTGATTCTTATGATTTCTTTCCTTCTGCTAACTTTGGGGTTCTTTTGTTCTTTTCTAATTGCTTTAGGTGCAAGGTTACGTTGTTTATTCGAGATGTTTCCTGTTTCTTAAGGTAGGATTGTATTGCTATAAACTTCCCTCTTAGAACTGCTTTTGCTGCATCCCATAGATTTTGGGTCGTTGTGTCTCCATTGTCATTTATCTAGGTATTTTTTATTTCCTCTTTGATTTCTTCAGTGATCACTTCGTTATTAAGTAGTGTATTATTTACCCTCCATGTGTTTGTATTTTTTACAGATATTTTCTTGTAATTGATATCTAGTCTCATAGCGTTGTGGTAGGAAAAGATACTTGATACAATTTCAATTTTCTTAAATTTACCAAGGCTTGATTTGTGACCCAAGATATGATCTATCCTGGAGAATGTTCCATGAGCACTTGAGAAAAATGTGTATTCTGTTGTTTTTTGATGGAATGTCCTATAAATATCAATTAAGTCCATCTTGTTTAATGTATCATTTAAAGCTTGTGTTTCCTTATTTATTTTCATTTTGGATGATCTGTCCATGGGTGAAAGTGGGGTGTTAATGTCCCCTAATATGAATGTGTTACTGTCAATTTCCCCTTTTATGGCTGTTAGTATTTGCCTTATGTATTGAGGTGCTCCTATGCTGGGTGCATAAATATTTACAATTGTTATATCTTCTTCTTGGATCAATCCCTTGATCAGTATGTAGTGTCCTTCTTTGTTTCTTCTAATAGTCTTTATTTTAAAGTCTATTTTGTCTGATATGAGAATTGCTACTCCAGCTTTCTTTTGGTTTCCATTTGCATGAAATATCTGTTTCCTTCCCCTTACTTTCAGTATGTATGTGTCTCTAGTTCTGACGTGGGTCTCTTGTAGACAGCAAATATATGTGTCTTGCTTTTGTACCCATTCAGCCAATCTGTGTCTTTTGGTGGGAGCATTTAGTCCATTTACATTTAAGGTAATTATCGATATGTATGTTCCTATTCCCATTTTCTTAATTGTTTTGGGCTCATTATTGTAGGTCTTTTCCTTCTCTTGTGTTTCTTGCCTAGAGAAGTTCCTTTAGCAGTTGTTGTAAAGCTGGTTTGGTGGTGCTGAACTGTCTCAGCTTTTGCTTGTCTGTAAAGGTTTTAATTTCTCCATCAAATCTGAATGAGATCTTTGCTGGGTAGTGTAATCTTGGTTGTTGGTTGTAGGTTTTTCTCCTGCATCACTTTAAATATGTCCTGGCAGTCCCTTCTGGCTTGCAGAGTTTCTGCTGAAAGATCAGCAGTTAACCTTATGGGGATTCCCTTGTGTGTTATTTGTTGTTTTTCCCTTGCTGCTTTTAATATGTTTTCTTTGTATTTAATTTTTGACAGTTTGAGTAATATGTGTCTTGGCGTGTTTCTCCTTGGATTTATCCTGTATGGGACTCTCTGTGCTTCCTGGACTTGATTAACTATTTCCTTTCCCATATTAGGGAAGTTTTCAACTATAATCTCTTCAAATATTTTCATAGTCCCTTTCTTTTTCTCTTCTTCTTCTGGGACCCCTATACTTCGAATGTTGGTGCGTTTAATGTTGTCCCAAAGTTCTCTGAGACTGTTCTAAATTCTTTTCATTCTTTTTTCTTTATTCTGCTCTGCAGTAGTTATTTCCACTAGTTTATCTTCCAGGTCACTTATCTGTTCTTCTGCCTCTGTTACTCTGCTATTGATCCCATCTAGAGTATTTTTAATTTCATTTATTGTGTTGTCCATCATTGTTTGTTTCATCTTTAGTTCTTCCACGTCCTTGTTAAATGTTTCTTGCATTTTGTCTATTCTATTTCTAAGATTTTGGATCATCTTTACTATCATTATTCTGAATTCTTTTTCCGGTAGACTGCCTATTTCCTCTTCATTTGTTAGGTCTGGTGGGTTTTTATCTTGCTCCTTCATCTGCTGTGTGTTTTTCTGTCTTCTCATTTTGCTTATCTTACTGTGTTTGGGGTCTCCGTTTTGTAGGCTGCACTTTCGTAGTGCCCGTTGTTTTTGGTGTCTGTCCCCAGTAGCTAAGGTTGGTTCAGTGGGTTGTGTAGGCTTCCTGGTGGAAGCGACTAGTGCCTGTGTTCTGGTGGATGAGGCTGGATCTTGTCTTTCTGGTGGGCAGGTCCACGTCTGGTGGTGTGTTTTGGGGTGTCTGTGGACTTATTATGATTTTAGGCAGCCTCTCTGCTAATGGGTGGGGTTGTGTTCCTGTCTTGCTAGTTGTTTGGCATAGGATGTCCAGCACTGTAGCTTGCTGGTTGTTGAGTGAAGCTGGGTGCTGGTGTTGAGATGGAGATCTCTGGGAGATTTTCACCGTTTGATATTATGTGGAGCTGGGAGGTCTCTTGTGGACAAGTGTCCTGAAGTTGGCTCTCCCACCTCAGAGGCACAGCAATGACTCCTGGCTGGAGCACCAAGAGCCTTTCATCCACATGGCTCAGAATAAAAGGGAGAAAAAGTAGAAAGAAAGAATTACTAGAAGTAGAAAGAAAGAAAGAAAGGAAGGAAGGAAAGAAGGAAGGAAGGAGGGAGGGAGGAAGGAAGGAGGGAAGGAAGGAAAAAAGGAAAGAATATAAAGTAAAATAAAGTAAGATAAAATATAATAAAATTATTAAAATAAAAAAGTAATTAGTAAGAGAAAAAAAGCAAAAAAAATTAAAAAAAAAACAAAAACGGAAGGATAGAGCCCTAGGACAAATGGTGGAAGCAAAGCTATACAGACAAAATCTCACACAGAAGCATACACATACACACTCACAAAAAGAGGAAAAGGGGAAAAAATCATAAATCTTGCTCTCAAAGTCCACCTCCTCAATTTGGGATGATTGGTTGTCTATTCAGGTATTCCACAGATGCAGGTACATCAAGTTGACTGTGGAGCTTTAATCCGCTGCTTCTGAGGCTGCTGGAGAGATTTCCCTTTCTCTTCTTTGTTCTCACAGCTCCCGGGGCTCAGCTTTGGATTTGGACCCGCCTCTGCGTGTAGGTCGCTGGAGGGCGTCTGTTCTTCGCTCAGACAGGACAGGGTTAAAGGAATCGCTGCTTCGGGGGCTCTGGCTCACTCAGGCCGGGGAGGGGGGGGGGGGGAGGGAGGGTCACGCAGTGCGGGGCGGGCCTGCAGCTGCAGAGGCCGGCATGACGTTGCACCAGCCTGAGGCGCGCCGTGCGTTCTCCCGGGTGAGTTGTCCCTGGATCCCGGGACCCTGGCAGTGGCGGGCTGTACAGGCTCCCCGGAAGGGGGGTGTGGATAGTGACCTGTGCTTGCACACAGGCTTCTTGGTGGCGGCAGCAGCAGCCTTAGCGTCTTATGCCCGTCTCTGGGGTCTGCGCTTTTAGCCACGGCTCGTGCCCGTCTCTGGAGCTCCTTTAAGCAGCGCTCTTAATCCCCTCTCCTCGCGCACCAGGAAACAGAGGGAAGAAAAAGTCTCTTGCCTCTTCGGCAGGTCCAGACTTTTCCCCGGACTCCCTCCCGACTAGCCGTGGCGCACTAACCCCCTTCAGGCTGTGTTCACGCCGCCAACCCCAGTCCTCTCCCTGTGCTCCGACCGAAGCCCGAGCCTCAGCTCGCAGCCCCGCCCGCCCCGGCGGAGGAGCAGACAAGCCTCTCGGGCTGGTGAGTGCCGGTCGGCCCTGACCCTCTGTGCGGGAATCTCTCCGCTTTGCACTCCGCACCCCTGTTGCTGTGCTCTCCTCCACGGCTCCGAAGCTTTCCCCCTCTGCCACCCGCAGTCTCCACCCGCGAAAGGCCTTCCTAGTGTGTGGACACCTTTCCTCCTTTACAGCTCCGTCCCACTGGTGCAGGTCCCATCCCTATTCTTTTGTCTCTGTTTTTCCTTTTTTCTTTTGCCCTACCCAGGTACGTGCGGGATTTCTTACCTTTTGGAAGGTCTGAGGTCTTCTGCCAGCGTTCAGTAGGTGTTCTGTAGGAGTTGTTCCACGTGTAGATGTATTTCTGGTGGATCTGTGGGGAGGAAGGTGATCTCCGCGTCTTACTCTTCCGCCATCTTCCCGGAAGCCCCGCAGGCGGATTCTTAACCACTGCGCCACCAGGGAAGCCCTCCATTATTTCTTTATATATTAAGTGTTAATTTCAGAATGCTTCTGACCCTGTGCTAAGCACAGAGAACGGGAGCACAAAGGGCAGGGGTAATCTATTGGTAGCAAGCCCGCCAGAAACTTGGTGGCTTAAAACGGTGATCATATATTTTACTAACAAATGTGTAATTTGACCAGGATTTTCTAGGGGCAATATGTGTCTCTTCTACATAGTATCAGCAGAGCTGGAGGAGTCACTTCCAAGTTGATGCACTTACATGGCTGGCAAGTTGGTGCTGGCTGTCAGCTGAGAGCATAGTCAGCCTTGATTTCTCACCATGTAGTTTCCTTCGTGGTGCTATTGGGATTCCTCGCATTATGGGGGCTTGGATTTAAAAGCAACCGTTATAAAAGATAGGAAGTGGAAGCTGCTAGTTTCTTAAGGCCTAGATCTGGAAACTGAAACAATGCTACTTCTTCTCTAACATATTGGTCCAAATAGTTGCAGATCCTGTCAAAATTCAAAAGGAGGGAAAATAAATCCCATCTCCCAATAGAAATGTCAAAGTATTTGTGACCATTTTTAATGGACAACAAGGATATATAGGATATGATCTTTTACCTTAAGGAAATCAGGCTCAGTGGGTATGAGAATGAGACATAAGACATACAGACATGAGAATATAAATGTGAAGTAGTAAGGGCTCCAATATAGATAGCATTATGAAATGATTGGTGTTCCTCCAAAATCCATATATTGAAGCCCCAACTTCTGATGTTTCTGTATTTGGAGATAGTTTCTTCAGGGAGACAATTAAGGTTCAATGAGGTCACAAGGGCAGAGACCTAATCCAAAAGGGCTTGTGTTCTTATAAGAAGAGGAGGGAACACCAGAGATCTCTCTCTCTCCCCATGAGTGCACAGAAAAGAGGGCTTGTGAGAATAGAGGAAGAAGGTGGCCATCTACTAGCTAGGAAGAGAGGTCTCACTAGAAACCAACCCTGACAGGACCTTGATCTTTGTCTTCTAACCTCCAAGACTGTGAGAAAATAAATTTCTGTTGTTTAGGTCACTCAGTTTGTGGTATTTTGTTATAGCAGCCCTAGGGAACTAATAATGATAGATAGAAGATAGATATCAGATAGATAGATAGATAGATTAGATGATAGATAGATAGAGAGACAGGCAGCATGTCCTACCCACACTTTGCCTGGGAATGTCAGAGGAAGGCTGTCAATTTACACAACTCCAAGGGACATTATTTATATGAAGCACTTGTGAATTATCTCCCTGGAGCTGTGCAGTGTTGCAGCCCTGAGACAGAGGAGGTATTACTGAGAAGGAGAAGTTTGAATAAGACTGGAAGTTTAAATAAGTTGTTCATGGAAAGATAAGGAAAGAAAGGCATTCTAGAAAGAAGTCAGAACTTGTGAAAAGTCACAGGTACATGAAACAATGAGGCATTTTCAAGAAATCAGGCTGTTTTCTAAGGCGAGAGCAGAAGGCATGTGGGAGCTTTTCTGCAGGCATCATCTGTGAACCAGACTCAATGACCTGTTGATTTTTTGTTATTGCTTTTTGCCTAGTTTTGCTCAAAACAGAACAAAACAACATCAGGGTGATCCAGATTTTCCTCCTTACCTCGTTCTCTATGGGAGCTGGTCTCCAAGTCTTATCATTTCTTACTTTCTAATATCTACCACTTTATAATGTTACTTTCAATTCCTACTAGCACTTTTTTAATCACAGTAGGGATTTTGCATAATTCGTAAGAAGACAGTTTTTACTCCTACTCTGTCCCCACTTCTGACCTAATTTAAAGAGTATAATTAGTTTGGTTGAGTATTTTTAAAAGTGTTCTGGCAATCAGTGTGATTATTGTTGACTTTTAAGTGGTCTGATGGGGTGAAAATCAGTTTACCAAGTCTTGTATATGAAGTGAGGTTTTAAGTAGAACGTGATTTAAATGGCTGTTTTTTTAAAGAATGAAATATGGCAGTAGATTGTTGGGGCCCAGGGCAGGCCACCACAAAGTATGCCTCATTGGCATATGGATTGTTTTGAATTTAAAGGTACTTATAAATGGCCAATGTGAGAGGGACATTTTGACCTTCCCCTCTGTCTCTCTGAAAGCAGGAAATAAATCTCCTATATGAAAGGTACACTCCCTGCATCTAGAGGTAGAAGGACATCCTTTTTGCCAGAAATAGGGAATTTGGGGTGAAGAAGATTTAGAATTAAAGTTTCTTTATCCTGTCAATTTCTTACAAATGTACTGTTTCTTTGTCTAAAAAGTATAAAAGCTGACTCCTTTGGCTGCTTTTTAGGTCTCATTTCTGTGAGGCCTCTGTGTGTATGAATTAAAATTTGTTGCTTTTTCTCCCGTTAATGTCTTGTGTTGATTTTATTTCCAGTCACAAGAACTCAAGAAGAGTAGGGGGGAATATTCCCCTCCTCAACAAGTTAATTTCGATTTAGCTGTATTTAATAGAATAGAAGACTTAAAAAGTGGTATGTTACAGGTATGCCCACCCATAGGCTTTTTTAGTTCTTCTTTGGGAGAATACATCTTTTCATATATGTATATATTCTGAGCAATATGAAAACCCTGTTCCAGTTATTAAGCCATTTTCTCTCAGGGCCAAACCTCCCTCTGGGACAGAGCAGTGTATTAAATCAGGTCTTGATTGATAGGACTGTAATCAACCTGAATCTAATTCATCTTTATCTTTCTGAAAGTTTGCATTAGCTGCAAACCACACATTTGCTTTGCCAACTCCATCCTTGTTAGTTTCCAACGCTAGCAGGCACTTGAATGAGCCTGGAAAGCTGCAGGAGAAAGAACAGACGCACCCCTCGCTTGCTGCCTGCTTGCCTGCAGGTGCTTCCCTGAGCGTCACCCTCACCTTGATTGTTCGTCCTGGCACTAGCAGTGCCGTCCTGAAGGAGCAGCTGTACCAGTGTAGTTTTCCTCCATTCTCCGGACCCACCTTACCGTGTCTACTCAAAGACACAAGCACGTCAGCTAGCCTCACCTCCTCAGAGCCAGGCCACAAGCTCTCTCCTCTAAGTTGCTAAAGTGTCATAATTCCAGCATCTCTCTGTCCTTTGTGCCCTGAGCACTAGAGGTGGTAACTGCTTCCTTCGTTTGCAAGTTCATATTTCAGAGTTCTCATTTTACCTTTTCAGTTTCCTAGTTAATAACTTTTAACCTAGTTAATGATTTGTTTTAACTTTTTACTGTTCAGATAACTGGTATATGACTCAAGGTTCAACCAAAAAAGAAGAAATAGTAGGAGATACTATATATATATATAAAAAACAAGGAATTGGTTTACATGAATGTGGATGCTGACTGGGCAAATCAAATCCACAGGGCATGTTGTCAGGAGTGGCAGGCAGGAACACTTGTCCATGGGCTGAAAGTGCTATCCACATGCAGGATTTCTTCTTTGCCAAGGAAGCCTCAGCTCTGCTCTGAAAGCCTTTCAACATATCGAAACAGGTCTACCCAGATTTATTCTCTGTTACTCAAAGTCAACTGATTATAGACTTTAATCACACCTCCAAAATATATTCACAGCCACACCTAGGTTAGTATTTGATTGAATAACTGGTGATTGTAGCCCAGCCAAGTTGACACAGCCAAAGACCTCACAGTTGATATGATTTCTGTCTCCTCACTAGTCTTCAACTCACATAGACCCTCATCTACGTGTAGATAGCTGGATTTTCCTGGCTGAACGATGGCAAGAAAGAACTGCTGGGAGAATTTATCTTTCTATGTCTCCTAAGAGAGTACAAAACTAGATCACTTGTGGATCTAAAGTGCTGGCTCCAACTCTTTATCTTGGAATATTATATAGAGTGACCGATATTTAGGAAACCTGATTCCATTCCTGCTTTTGGCTTCTTGTATTTAATTATTGTCCATGAATTATGAAGAATATAACTTAAAGTTCCATTGAATAGTGACAATATTTTTGATAGAAGAGTGCATTAAATCAAGTCTTCTTTATTGACCTGAACCTAATTTACCTTTATCTTTCTAAATGTTGCATCAAATTCCTAAATATAAGAAATTCTATAAAATTTGATTTTTTTCCTCTTCACTTTTTGTTTTGATCTCAGGCAAAATACTTGGTGAGTTCTCTGATCTTAAGTTATTTTTTCTATTTATCCTGTGTTACTGTGAGGTTCAAATGGGATCATGTATATAAAGAGGCTTTTTGTATACTACCAGGCATTCTCTTCTCTGCAGGAACATTGAGTAGGATTTCAAAAAGAGGAGCGTATATTTCTGCTTCCTCTGCTCTAGTATTTTAACTCATTTTTTATTTCCATCTTGAAAGGCTTTGTTGCATCTCTGGATTTATTTGTTGGACTTACTATTCCAATCAAAATCATTTCAGAAATTGTTTCCTTTGGAAGGCAGCTATAAAGAGATTTATGGCTTTGATTTTCTAGATTCATTTTTCAGAATCATAGACAAGATGTGGAGAGATTGTTTAGCTTCTATTAAGTACCTAGTGTTCCTGAGTTGCTTTTGTAGAGCTGGTGAACCAAAATTAGATCCAAGAGACCAAAGGGAGATCTCACCTTTACTCCATCCCGTCATTTACTAAGGCTCTGAAAACATGAATGCCCTTGGACTCTGGGCCCTGGTTTTTTTGTTTCTTTTTTTAACATCTTTATTGGAGTATAATTGCTTTACAATGGTGTGTTAGTTGCTGCTGTATAACAAAGTGAATCAGCTCTACATATACATATATCCCCATATCTCCTCCCTTGGCGTCTCCCTCCCACCCTCCCTATCCCAGCCCTCTAGGTGGTCACAAAGCATCGAGCTGACGTCCCTGTTGGGCCCTGGTTTTATTCCATCTGATCCTCATGCTTACATTACTGTGATCTCTGGGCTGTAGCCTTGAGAATAATTTCCTTCATGCTGATATTACAGTGTCAAAGAATATGGAAGAGTCTATTTAATATTTCTTTCTGGAAAACCTATTCCATTCTCTTCTAGGGTTTGTTTTTGAAATGCTCGGCTTGGTAGAGGCCCAAACACTGTGAGGAGGACACACTTGTTTTTCCTGATGCCGCCTTCTGCTCATGCATACACAGGAATGATGGATTACTGGAATGAGAAACTAAGGAAGGGACAGTCTTTATAGGCATGTATATTAGTTTGCCAGGGCTTCCATAAGAAAATAGCATAGACTGGATGGCTTAAACAACAGAAATTTAGTTTCTCACCTTATTGGAAGCTAGAAGTCCAAGATCAGGGTGTTGGCAGGTTTGGTTTCTTCTGAGGTCTCTCTACTTGGCTTGCAGATGGCGGCCTTTGTACTGTGTCCTCACATGGTCTTTCTTCTGTGCACCAGCATTTCTGGTGTCTTTTTTTGTGTCCAAATTTCCTCTCTTATAAGGACACCAGTTGGATTTGATGAAGGCTCACCTTAAGGGCTTCATTTTAACTAAATTACCTCTTTAAAAGTTCTATCTCCAAGTAAAGTCACATTCTGAGATGCTGGGGATTAGGGCTTCTACATAGGAATTTTGCAAGGACTCAATTCAGCCTGTATTTTCTACAACATGCAAATAACTCAGTACTAGGTTTTGTAACAATGCATTTCATCATGTAATTTTAATGCAATTTATTGTTATGGGCTCTATTGTTTTCCCCACTGTAAATGTGAGAAAATTCATGCTGAGTAAAGTTAAGGATATTTGGTGGGGTTGCAGCTTTGTGGATGGGGAAGTGGTCTCTGGCACCAAAATAAATATGAGAAAGTCATAGACTTGGAGAAGTTTCTGTCCATGGATTAGGGAATGTTATAAGAAGGCAAGGAAACAAGTCGTACCTCAATTTCACACTGCCTTACCGAGACCTTCCTGTAGTTTTGACTTAACTAGGATCCTACTCCAGAGAAGCTGATCATTGCAGAGAACCAGGAAAGAGTCCTCTAATTCGGATTTACTTCCTATAGTAGTCCTTCAGAGAATGGCCCTTGGGTTCCTGGAGCTCTGTCTCCAATATGTGCAGAGAGGGGAAGTACCTGGGAATGTGTGTTCCCTCCCCCCAGGGTAACCTATTTGTCAGTGGCTGCTGACTGGAACCTAATCCAGAAGCCCAGTCCCCTGCCCAAGGTAGGACAAAACACAGTGTAATTTACGCTTCAGAGCCTCTCAGAAATCAGATTGAGGCTGGGGCTTTGCCAGAAACTTCACCCTTTCTTGGCTTCTTCTCCTTTTCTGCTCTGGCGTCCCCTTCCCTTATTAGTTTCCCTTGGTGGCATGTCCTTACTAAATTAATTCCGTATAAATCTTTGACTTCAGGTCTGATTCTAGGTCACCTTCTGTGGCTAAATCACGTTCCAATTTGTTCCAGTTCTTTAGAGGTAATGACAGATTAAATCAAATCCCAGTATTGTGTTGTAAAGGGTTTAGAATGGGAAACCTGGGTTTAATTTCTGGCTCTGCCATGTATCAGCTTAGTGATTGAATCATTCATCACTAATTCCAAAAGACAGAACCACACAAACACACTTTAAAAAAAATGTGTTCATTAATTTTTTATTATTATTTTTTATTGGGGTATAGTTGCTTTAAAATGTGTTCGTTTCTGCTGTACAGTGAAGTGAATCAGCTATATGTATACATATATCCCCTCTTTTTTGGATTTCCTTCCCCTTTAGGTCACTATAGAGCACTGAGTAGAGTTCCCAGTGCTATACAGTAGGTTCTCATTAGTTACCTATTTTATATATAGTAGTGTATATATGTCAGCCCCAATCTCCCAATTCTACTCACTGCCCCCACTTGGTGTCCATATGTTTGTTCTCTACATCTGTGTCTCTATTTCTGCCTTGTAAACTGGTTCATCTGTACCATTTTTTTTTGATTCCACATATATGCGTTAATGTACGAGGTTTGTTTTTCTCTTTCTGACTTACTTCACTCTGTATGACAGTCTCTGCGTCCATCCATGTCACTACAAATGACCCAATTTCATGCCTTTTTATGGCTGAGTAATATTCTATTGTATATATGTACCACATCTTCTTTATCCATTCATCTGTCTATGGACATTTAGGTTGCTTCCATGATCTGGCTATTGTAAACAGTGCTGCAGTGAACATTGGGGTGCATGTATCTTTTTGAATTATGGTTTTCTCAGGGCATATGCCCAGTAGTGGGTTTGCTGGATCATATGGTAATTCTATTTTTAGTTTCTTAAGGAACCTCCATACTATTCTCCATAGTGGCTGTATCAGTTTACATTCCCACCAACAATGCAAGAGGGTTCCCTTTTCTCCACATCCTCTCCAGCATTTATTGTTTATAGACTTTTTGATAATGGCCATTCTGACCAGTGTGAGGTGATACCTCATTGTAGTTGTGATTTGCATCTCTCTAATGATTAGTGATGTTGAGCATCCTTTCATGTGTTTGTTGGCCATCTGTATATCTTCTTTGGAGAAATGTCTGTTTAGGTGTTCTGCCCATTTTTTGATTGAGTTGTTTGTTTTTTTGGTATTGAGCTGCATGAGCTGTTTGTATATTTTGGGGATTAATCCCTTATCTGTTGCTTCATTTGCAAATATTTTCTCCCATTCTGAGGGTAGAATTTGTTCATCTGTGTAACCCCAAATCCAGGAGTAGCTCAGACTTCAGGCATGATCCATCTCATTAGGAATTTGTCTTACTACTTTTGACTTTTCCCTGCATTGTGGCAAGAGGGTCACCATGAGCTCCAGGTTTACACCTTACTAGTTCAGCAACCCCCCCAGAATGAGGGCACCTCTTTTCCCAAAGCACCATCATGGGCCCTGGGATTTACTCAACTGGTCCAATTTAGGACAGGAGTCAACTCTTGAATCTAGTTTGCCTAGCCTTGGGCAGATTTCTGTCCCTGGAGGCAGGGGTCAGAGTCAGCCTCAACTCAATTACATTGACTGAGAGCAGGGATGACAGATGACATGTAGGTTCCCTAAAGGAAAACTGAGGTATGAGAAGAAATGCAAATGGATACTGAGCAGACAGAATTAACTAGTTCCTACAGTGAGCTTAAACAAGATAATTAACATTTATGAACCACTCTCTCCTTACCATTAATTGGAGATAATTACAGTGTATCTATCACATTAAATGATGCAATATAGGAAAAGTTCTCAGCACAGTGCCTGGTACTAAATAGTTGTTCAATAAATGGTAATTAGTAGTAGTACCATGACGAAAGAGTTTATTTTGGACATCTTGAGGTGCCTCCTGTCTAAACAATTTCATTATTCTATTTTAGGTGTTTGAGTAATAAAATCAGATAGAGACAATAAACAAAAACAGAAATAATGCCCTAAGGACCTGTGCCCTGGAGTGGCAAGGGCTTCCAGAAGCAAGTCAGGAAGTATTTAAATTATTAAAAAAAAGGCAATACTAATGTTAAATTCTATTATGGATTCAGCTGTGATTATTATGTCACTATAAAGATCACAAAGCACTTCTTATTCTTTGGGGGAGTGAGATTTATTGGGAAGAGAAAATGGTTAAGAGTTATACAAATATTAAATTTTTATATTTTTCTACTTCACATAATTCTTGTTAAATTGCTGTGTAAATAGTAGAAAAATACGAGATATATAGAATTCTTTTCTGATTTTTATGTGTGTGGGTATGGGATCACAAGGAACATTATATATGGCTCTTAATAGAGAAAGTAAAATTTCCTTTTCTTTGCTTTATAGTGAGGTCAATTTTATTACCCCATATAACAGTCTGCTAGGAAATAGTAAAACAAAATTTTTCATAATGTATTATTTCTGGTTGAATTCCTGGGTGTCATTTAATCATTTTCCTGATTGAATGTAAATATATTCAAACTATTTGAATGTAAATATATTCAAACTATAGAATACAAATTGCCCTTACAGTTAAATGTTTAGCCTTCTTTCTAGAAAATAATCTTAACAATTACAATGTTTCATATTTCATAATTTAGTATTTAAAAATATTTAAGCAATGATTATTGTTACCTTAGAAGAACATAGAAGGAAAGAGGAAGTTAAACTAGAATAATAGCTTTATCTTTCTTATTTTGGCTTCAAACCTCTGAAAAATTTGCATTTCATTCTGAAAGTTATTTCGTATCTACAATTTTCTGAATAATACAAATTCTTTTAAATTAATCTTTAATTTAGAGTTATATCCTTTTCACCTCAGAAAAAACATATTTTCTCCTCTGAAAATATTTTTCCCATCTTCTTACTGGGTAATGTTATTTCATTCATTTTTAGAAGAAAAAACATGTTTTATCAGATACCCAGGCATACCCATATACATGTGGCATTCGATGTTCTGTATGGGTGAGCAAAGACCAGGAAGGGATGAAAATGTGCCAGCTTTCCCATTAGTGATGCCCTTCTGGCTAAAAGCCCTCTTTTCTGCTGTCTCGGTCAGGCATGCACCATGAGAGAGTGGGAATAAAATGTTTCCACTGATTTTTTTTTAACCCCGAAGTCATTTTCTCTATTATGCACATGAATGGATAAAACAACATTCCTTAAAATTGTGAGATAAAATCATAGGCAGACATTAAGAAGCATGATATAGCTCTATATGTAATGTTAAGCAAGTTCCCAAGATAGCTGAAAAAGCAGAGTACAAAACAGGGTAGATGGCATGGCCTCATAAGTAGAATATATAGTAATATATCAGTATAATTGATATGTAGAATAATTCTTAAAAGATAAATAGATCTGGATGAAATTGGTAACCTTCAGGGAGATCTGTAACTCTGGGCTCTGTTTTTATTGTGTACCATTATCTTGTTAAAAATGTAACATTAGATAAAATGTAACATGGAAGTATAGAGAGTGGTATAATAATCGCCTATTACTCATCATTCATATTCAATAGTTATCAGAATTTTCTGTACTTGCATCTTATCATTTCTTTTTTCTATTTTATTTTTGAATTATTTTAAATGTATGTTCTAAATATTATGTCATTTCGTCGGTATTTCAATGTACATCTCTAATACAGATATTTTTAACTTTCGTATTCACAATACCATTATCTCTCCTTACACAATTAACAATAACTTTTTCTTAAGATTTGAGTTTTTAGAGCAGTTTTAGGTTCACAGCAAAATTGAGATGAAAGTACAGAGATTTCCCATATACTCCCTGCCGCCACCCATGCACGGCCTCCTCTGTTACCAGTATCCTCACCAGACTGGGACATTTGTTACAACCTACATCAACATATAATGACCTAAAACTCGTAGTTTACCTTAGTGTTCACTCTTGTTATATTTACATTCTTTGGGTTTGGACAAATGTATAATGACCTGTATCCATCATTATATTATGATACAGAGCACTTCCACTCTCCTGAAAAATCCTCTGTGCTCCACCTGTTCATCCTTCCTCTGTGACCCAGAAACCACTGATGACTTCACCTGCAAAGACAGTTTTGTATCTTCCTTACCAATTTGTATACCTTTCATTTCCTGTTCTTGCCATATTGTATTAGCAAGGATTTCCAGTACACTGTTGAAAAGGATTGGTGAGAAAAGATCTCCTTGCCCTGTACCTGATTTTAGTGGCAAAACTTCAAGTTTCCCACTATTAAGTATATGAGCTGTAGGTTTTTTGTAGATTTTTTAAAAATCAAGTTAAGAAAGTTTCCCTCTATTCTGATTTCATTGAGAGTATGTTATCTATTCCTTCCTGTGTGAGTTCTGGTAGATTGTGCCTTTGAAGGAATTGGTCCATTTCACCTAAATTACCGAGTTTGTGGGCATAGAGTTGTTCATAGAATTCTGTTATTAGTCTTTTTAATTTCCGTGTGATCTGTAATGATGTCCCCTCTTTTATTTATGATATTTGTAATTTGTTTCCTCTCTCTCTTTTTTTTTCTTAGTTGGCCTGAGTAGAGGCTTATCAATTTGATTGATCTTTTTAAAGAACAAGCTTTTGGTTTTGCTGATTTTCTCTGTTGATTTTCTGTTTTATTTCATTGATTTCTGCTCTAATTCTTATGATTTATTTTCTTCTGCTTACTTTGGGATTTATTTGCTCTTCGTATTTTTAGCTTCCTAAGGGGGATTTTGGATCTTTCTTCTTTTCTGATATATGCATTCAGTGCTATAAATTTCCCTCTAAGGACTGTTTTTCTTCATCCCACACACTTTGGTAATTTGTTGCTTTCATTTTCATATAGTTCAAAATATTTTTAATTTCTCTTGAGATTTCTCCTTTGACCTGTGTGTTATTTAGAAATGTGTTGTTTAACTTCCATATGTTTTGGTATTTTTCCAGTTATTTTTCTGTTGATTTCTAGTTTAATTCCATTGTGGTCTGACAGCAGGAGTTGTATGGTTTCTATTCTTTTAAAAAATTTAAGGTATGCGTTATGGCTCAGAATTTGGTCCATCTTGATGAATGTTCTATGTGAGCTGGTAAAGAATGTGTATTCTGCTTTTGTTGGATGAGGTTGTCTATAGATGTCAATTATATCCAGTTGATTGATGGTGTTGTTGAATTCATTAAGTTCTTAATGATTTTCTGCCTACCGGATCTGTCCATTTCTGATAGATGGGTATTGAAGTCTCCAACTATGATAATGGATTCATCTGTTTCTCTTTAAAGTTTTATCAGTCTTTTCTTCATGTAGTGTGATGATCTGTTGTTAGGTGCATCCACATTAAAGATTGTCGTGTCTTCTTGGATAACTGACCTTCTTACAATTATATAATGCCCTTTTTTAACCCTGACAACTCTCCTGCCCTTGAGGTCTGCTCTGTCTGAAATTAATATAGCTACTCCTGATTTCCTTTGGTTACTGTTCAAGCGTGGTATATTTTTCTCCATCCATCTACTTTTAATCTACATGTGTCTTTATATTTAAAGTAGGTTTCTTATAGATAACGTACAGTTGTGAAACGGAGCAGGATCCTATGGTCCTTGTCTTCCATGTCCTCTGCCTGCCTTTTGTCTGTGGACAAACTTTAGCCAAAGGATAAGTTTAATCAGAGAAGTAAGAAAATGCAGAAACAAAGGAAAACATTCAAAGGAGACCAAATATTAATAGTTTAGTCATTAAACATAGTCAAGGACCTTTAGCTCTTTCTCAAGAGCTATAGATAATATTTTTTCTTTTTGTTTTAACATCTTTATTGGAGTATAATTGCTTTACATTGGTGTGTTAGTTTCTGCTGTATAACAAAGCGAATCAGCTATACATATACATATATCCCCATATCTCCTCCCTCTTGCGTCTCCCTCCCACCCTCCCTATCCCACCCCTCTAGGTGGTCACAAAGCACCCAGCTGATCTCCCTGTGCTATGCAGCTGCTTCCCACTAGCGATCTATTTTACATTTGGTAGCGTATATATGTCCGTGCCACTCTCTCACTTCATCCCAGCTTACCCTTCCCCCTCCCCGTGTCCTCAAGTCCATTCTCTACATCTGCATCTTTATTCCTGTCCTGAGCCCCTAGGTACTTCAGAACCTTTTTTTTTTAGATTCCATATATATGTGTTAGCATACGGTATTTGTTTTTCTTTTTCTGACTTACTTGACTCTGTATGACAGTCTCTAGGTCCATCCACCTGACTACAAATAACTCAATTTCATTTCTTTTTATGGCTGAGTAATATTCCATTGTATATATGTGCCGCATCTTCTTTATCCATTCGTCTGTCAATGGACATTTATGTTGCTTCCGTGTCCTGGCTATTGTAAATAGAGCTGCAATGAACATTGTGGTACATGACTCTTTCTGAATTGTGGTTTTCTCAGGGCATATGCCCAGTAGTGGGATTGCTGGGTTGTATGGTAGTTCTATTTTTAGTTTTTTTTTTTTTTTTTTTTTTTTTTTTGTGGTATGCGGGCCTCTCACTGTTGTGGCCTCTTCTGTTGTGAAGCACAGGCTCCGGACGCGCAGGCTCAGCAGCCATGGCTCACGGGCCCAGCCGCTCCACGGCATGTGGGATCTTCCTGGAACGGGGAACGAACCCGTGTCCCCTGCATCAGCAGGCGGACTCTCAACCACTGCGCCACCAGGGAAGCCCTATTTTTAGTTTTTTAAGGAACCTCCATACTGTTCTCCATAGTGGCTTTATCAATTTACATTCCCACCAACAGTGCAAGAGGGTTCCCTTTTCTCCACATTCTCTCCAGCATTTATTGTTTGTAGACTTTTTGGTGATGGCCATTCTGACCAGCGAGAGGTGATACCTCATTGTAGTTTTGATTTGCATTTCTCTAATAATAAGTGATGCTGAACAGCCTTTCATGTGTTTGTCTGCAATCTGTATATCTTCTTTGGAGAAATGTCTATTCAGGTCTTCTGCCCATTTTTGGATTGGGTTGTTTGTTTTTATTATATTGAGCTGCATGAGCTGCTTGTATATTTTGGAGATTAAGCTATAGGTAATATTCTGAGCCATATCCTGTGAGCTGTTTTGTAAATACTGAAACCCCCGCCAGGTGGAAGAAGTTAACTATATGATGACCAGACTGTAGCCATCACAGAAGCTGCCACAATTCCGAGAATTGGCCTTAAATAAATGGGAACAAACCAACCCTGGAACTGAAGATTAAATGTACTTAAAACAATCAAGATGACCAATTTCAAGATGACTGTCAGAGCTGACTGTGCTGTTTCTGTATGTAGCCCCCTCCCTCGGTCTGTAAAAGCTCTTGCCCCCTGATTGTTGGGGTGGTGGGAGGAGTAGTACTACTGGTTGCCAGCATCCAAAGCAAAGCAAACTTTCCTTTGCACCAACTTTGCCTCTTTACTGGCTTTTGAGCGGTGAGCAGCCAGACCCCACTTTCGGTTACAGTTGGGTCATGTTTCTTGATCCATGCTGACAATCTCTCTTTTAATTGGTGCATTTAGACAACTGACATTCAAAGTGGTTATTAATATAGTTGGATTAATATCTACCATATTTGTTACAGTTTTCTATTTGTTGCTCTTGTTCTTTGCTTTTATTTTTGTCCTCTACTCTTTTTCTGCCTTTTGTCTTTTGAGTATTTTATATGATTCCATTTTATCTCCTTTCCTAGAATATCAGATGCACTTCTTTTTTTTTTTTTTTTTTTTTTTGTGATACGCAGGCCTCTCACTGTTGTGGCCTCTCCCATTGCAGAGCACAGGCTCCGGATGCGCAGGCTCAGCGGCCATGGCTCATGGACCCAGCCACTCCGCGGCATGTGGGATCCTCCCAGACCAGGGCACGAACCCGTGTCCCCTGCATCGGCAGGCGGACTCTCAACCACTGCGCCACCAGGGAAGCCCCAAGCACTTCTTTTTTAAAACATTTTTTAGTGGTTGCCCAAGAGTTTGCAATATGCTTTTACAACTAATCCAAGTCCATTTCCAAATAAAACTATATCACTTCACACATAGTGTAACTTATAAAAACTAAATAATCCTAATTCTTCCCTCTTGTCCCTTGTATTGTGGCTGTCATTTATTTCATTTATATATAAGCATACTTATATGTATGTATATATATGATACATATATCATACATATAACATATATATGATAGAATACATTGCTGCTTTTATTATTTTGAACAGTCTGTTATCTGTTAGGTCAATTAAGAATAACAAAAAGAAAAGTTTTTATTTTACCGTTACATAATCGTTCTTTGATGATCTTCCTTTCCTTATGTAGATCTAAGTTTATGACCTATGTTATTTTCGTTTTTTCTAAAGGACTTCTTTTAACAGTTCTTGCAAGGCAGGTTTACTAGCAACAAACTCCCAACAGTTTAAATATTTCACTCTGTTATTATTTGCAGAGTATCTGAAGAGAAGTTGTATTTAATTCTTATCTTTGTTTCTCTATAGGTAAGATATTTTTTCCCTCTGTCTTCTTTCAGGAGTGTTAAAGTTATCTTTGGTTTTCTATAATTTAAAATGATATGCTTAGGTGTAGTGTGTAGTTTTTGTTTTGTTTTGTTTTTTTAATTTTTTTGTTTGTTTGGTTTTTTTTTGGTATGTATCCTGCTTTTTTGGTATGTATCCTGGTTTTCTGTGACCTTCCTGGATCCCAGATTTGTGGTTTTGTGTCTGACATTAATTTGGGGCAATTGTCAGCCATTATTTTCTCAAATATTTCTTCTCGTTTGTTACTCTTTTTCTTCTCATTCTGGTATTCACATGATGCAACTCACATCTTTTGTAGTTGTCTCACAGTCCTTGGATATTCTGTTCTGTTTTGTTCTCTTCACTTTTCAGTTTTGAAGGTTTCTATGGAGATATCCTCAAGCTCAGAGACATTTTCTTCAGCTGTGTCCAGACTACTATTAAGTTCATCAAAAGGATGTTTCATGTCTATTACAGTGTTTTGGATCTCTAGCATCTCTAGTGTTTTGGTTCTTAGGATTTACATCTCTCTGCTTATATTGTCCAATTGTTCTTACATGCTGTCTACTTTATCCATTAGAGTGCCTAGTATATTAATCATAGTTACATTAAAACCCCACTCTGATAATTCCAATTTCTCTGCGATATTTGGTTCTGATGCTTGCTCTGTCTCTTCAAATTGTGATCTTTTGCCTTTTTATATGCCTTGTAAATTTTTCTTGATAGCTGGACATGATATACAGGGTTAAAAAAAACTGCTGTAAATAGGACTTTAGCTATGCAGTGGTGAGGTGTTGGGGGAGGGGAAGCATTCTATAGTCCTGTGATTTTGTCTCAGTTTTTTAGTGAGACTATGCTTCTGGACTGTGATTTTCACTAGTATTTTTCATATTTTTCACCACCACACTCCCCCCCCTCTTAGGTAGAAGGGGATAGTTAGGCTGGGATGGTTAGTTATTTCACTTTCCCCATCAGTTAAGTTCTGAAAATACCCCAGCAGTTTAGGCTCTGTTTAGCTAGTTTCTTCTGAGGTGAGTCTTCTTAAGAACAGAATGCTCTGGCATATTTCAAAGTTCTTGCTTTTCTCCTCCCTCTAATGGAAGCATGAGCTCCTGGAATTAAATCTTACAAAATTGGCAGGGGACGGGGACAGACTTCACTATGATTGGGTCTCATTGGAGCTTTTAACTATCAGACTTGTCCACACAGAGTCTCCAGCAATTGATCAAATACATTCAAGTTTTTCTGCCCAAGCACTAATTCCCAGAGTAGTTTCTAGTCATGAGTCTCTGCTCTGGTAAATTGTTATTCTCTGTATTTGCCTGTCCAGTTTCTTCTCCTATTTTGAGGACTGTGGCTTGACCTGTGGCCTTATCTTTCATATGGAACTCAGAAGAGTTGTTGATTTTTCAGTCTGTCAACTTTTTACTTGTTTTACTTGTTGTTAGGGTGGATCGACAACTTCCAAGTTCCTTGTATGCAAAGCTGGACAGAAGTCAACAATAACTTTGGAAATCATGCACTATCCAGGCCATTTTCAAGTGTCTTCATTTATCTTTTAAAAAACTCTTTTAAAAAGTTTACATATTTCTTTCAATTTAATGACTTAAGTAACATTAAATCCATTAAGACCTCTTAACCTAAAGCAATAGCTTCTGCCTTTCTGGTTTTCGTGCCCTTAATTTGTTAAAGTAACTAAGTCAATTTCCTGTCTCACAGTGTGGATGTATCTGTTTGCTTCTTCATAGTGTCATTTAATTTGTTCCTCTATCCACTGCCCCCCCCCCGCCCCGCCCCACATAATTCCTGAAAACTGGCTAAGACTCAATGAGATTCAGGTATGTTAGCTGCTTATGCAAAAACTAAATGGTATTTTAAGAATGTTATTTCAACAAAAAATATTTTTTGGATTTATTAAAGGCCCTGGCTCTGCTAGATGCAAACTCAAATGCTTAGCATTTACAAAATGCTCCATGATACTTCATACTGCAGGAAGTTGCTCGTGAATAAACGTAAAGCTTTGGAAATTTTGGGTACTACCAGCTGAAAAGCATTCATTATTGATCATTGTCATAGGAGGACTTGAAGGCCTGAAAGTTCCTTGTTCAATAGATATCAAACTTGGGTAGTTGAGATACAGCAAGAAACTCTGAGAAAATATCCAGGATAACAAGACTAAAACTTATTCACTTATTCATGGCTCCTCTTTCACTTTGCAAATCTTAATTCCTTCAATTCCTGAGAACTTGCTAAATAAATTAGGTTCTTTGGTAAGCACAGTTACTTTTTTTGTTTTGTTTTGTTTTGTTTTGTTTGGCGGTACGCGGGGCTCTCACTGTTGTGGCCTCTCCCGTTGCGGAGCACAGGCTCCGGACGCGCAGGCTCAGCGGCCATGGCTCACGGGCCCAGCCGCTCCGCGGCATGTGGGGTCTTCCCGGACCGGGGCACGAACCCGCGTCCCCTGCATCGGCAGGTGGACTCTCAACCACTGCGCCACCAGGGAAGCCCAGCACAGTTACTTTAAAAAAAAAAAATCATTTATTTATTCACTTAGCAAATGTTTATTCATTCATTAATAATGATTGAATGCCCACTTGATGCCAAGCGCTATTCTAGGCATTGGGATAGAGACAACAAATCTGTACAATCATTTAAATGTATTTTCAAGTTAGTTAAAAGTATTCAGCATTTAATATGTGCATATGTAATATACAAGGCACTGAACAAGGCTTTGCTCTGATATAAAGAAGTGTTAGACATATCACCTTAGTCTATTGGTTGGGACAAACACACCCATATTGTTCTCGAACAAGCTGCACAAGAATAGAGAAACAGATGAGATACTATTGATATAAAGGGTGACTGAGATAATTTCTAACTAAAGGCTCTGGGCCTTTCCTTTCATTAAAACTCTCATTTGGCTGCAATAAAATGCTTGAAGTAACTGCTATGTGTTTTGTGCATATGTCTTAAAAAGCTGGATTTGAGTTGTGTTCAAAATGGCATTCATCACAAAGTTAAGAGCATTTCTAAAAGTATTAAGAATAGTCTTTATTTAAAGCATGACAGACTGATGAGAAACTTCTAGTCTATCCCTCCATTTTTGATAGTCAATTTTTCTTTAAAGAGGAAAGGTCAAAATAAATAACTCCAATTCTATGTTCCAGGGCAGCTGTCATTTTACGCAAATAGCATGTACATATATGGGTATATGACCATAAAATTTTAGTTTTACTGAAAATGAATATAGACATGTTCTACATTTAATTTTTTGACAAATAAAAATTGTATATATTTAAGATGTATGACTTCATGTTTTGATACATGTATGCATTGTGAAGTGATCCCCACAATCATGGTAATTAACATATATACCACCTCCCATAATTACCTTTGTTGTTGTTTTTGTTTTGTGTGGTGAGGATATTAAGATCTACCCTCTTAGTAAATTTTAAGTATACAGAAATTCTGGAGCTAAAGAAATAATATAATGAATGAAATGAAAAATGCCATGAACATTGTTGTTTGAGTGGAAATGGTTTGTTGCTTTTTCAGAGGTGCTTTGTCATTTAATTCAAAGCTCTTAAGAGGTAAGTGGTGCAGTTCCCTACTTCTTATTTGTTCGTTTTGTTTTTCTATTATTTGCAGGTCTCTTCCCTCAAGTAATTTAACTCCTCCGTACTACATATAAGGGCAAAATGGGGTTTAGAATACTTTAAAGGGCTGTTTTAAGATTCACATGTGCTCGTGAAAGTAAAAGAAGTCTGAAAGCTATAAAAATTAGGAATCACAATCCATCTTCTAGGTAATATGTTTTAGACAAACATTTTTTCAAAAAAGTTTTTATTTTTTTATGTGCAGAAATGTTCACCTACTAGGAATTAAAAGACCCTTCATTTTAGCAGATGTGAGTGTAAAGGACATAAAATGAAGGTGGTGTGGATCAGGCTGTATGCGGAATTAAGGAGATCACAGGTATGGGAGCGTATCTAGGAAGCGACGAAGGGTTGAGTTTGGAATACCAGTTTAGCCTCTTTCTAATGAGAGAGTTATCAATGCTCAAGTCAGTGTTCAGAATCTGAACATAAGCAAGTTTGAGGGAAGAATAAGCATGTAAATTTGGAAAGGAAAATAGAATCTGGCTGCAGTAAGAAGAGGGGGAGAGAGAAAGAGAGAGGGATACAAGAAGAGAGAGGGAGAGAAAAAGTGAGGCTGGCCTAGAATAAGAAGCTTGGAGGTTATTGGTAATCTCTAGACCTAAATCACAGTTTTTTCGACTTTAGCTGCACTCTGGAATTGCCTGTGACACTCTAAAAATCCTGATGCCTGGGTCGCATCCCCACAATTCTGATTTTATTGTCTGGGATCAATTTTTTAAAAGCTCTTTCCAGGTGATTCTAATCTGAGCAAAGCTGAGAATCACTGAACTGAAGCAGTGCCTCTCTAACTTAAATGTGCGTATAATTCACCTTGAAAATGCAGATCTGGGGTAGAGCCTGAGATTCTGCATCCCTAAGAAACTTCCAGCTCCTAACAGGGTCTTAACAAGCTTCCTCTAACTTCTGGGCTATTGTGTGAGTTAATCGAAATGTAATAAAATGCTGAAGACGATGATGATGATGATGAAGAAGAAGAAGATGATGATGATGAAGAAGAAGAAGAGCGAGGAGGAGAAGGAGCGGAGGAAGAAGGTAGCTAACATTTAATGAATATCAAATACGTGCCGGGGGCTTCCCTGGTGGTGCAGTGGTTGAGAGTCCGCCTGCCGATGCAGGGGACACGGGTTCATGCCCCGGTCCGGGAAGATCCCACATGCCGCAGAGTGGCTGGGCCCGTGAGCCATGGCCGCTGAGCCTACGTGTCTGGAGCCTGTGCTCCGCAACGGGAGAGGCCACAACAGTGAGAGGCCCGCATACCGCAAAAAAAAAAAAAAAAAAAATGTGCCGGGCACTGCACAGAGTGTTTCCAGGGTTAACTTGTTAAAATCCTCTGAACAATCCTATAAGGGTTGGTATTATTATTAAGATTGTTTTACAAACTGAGGCTTAAAAAGTCTTAGGTATCTTACCTAAGTTTAGAAACCTAGTAAATATATTTGAATTCTGGCAGTCTGACACTGAGCCTGTGCTCTTAACAACTCTATTATCCTGATACTGGTATGATTCCATAGGCTTCATTTTAAATGATAGGCACACCTCAAGGGAGAAAATCTGAAAGAAGAAGGAGGCAAATCTGGAAGCATCCGTGATACTGGCCCAGATATAAATAAGGCTCAAACCTATACCTGGATTGTGGTTTTTGACTGTGGGAACAGCTGAGAGGTATGGCATGAGAATTTTTGCAGAGAAAGCATCCATTTTTTATTCTGGATAAGGCAAGTCACAGACTATGCCAAGGTCTCAGCCTTGACTGCTCATTATATCACTTGGACAGATTTTAAAATCCTGATGTCTAGACCACTCCCCATATCAGATAAATCAGACTCTCTGGGAGTAAAACCCAGAGATTAGCATTTGTTAAAGCCTCCCAGGGATTCCAATTGCAGCTAACATTGCTAACCACTGGGTTTCGGTATGGAGAAGAGAGTGGGATCTTGGGAGGAAATTGATGCCACTGTTGATAAAGACCAAATGTCACATTTCCTGGGCAGCCTGTTCTAGCAGTTGGAGGTATTTTTCTTTTTACTTTGAACTGCCCTGGCTTCTATCTCTACCTCTCTGAGAGCACTGACCACATTCTGCCTTTAAGATGGGTATTTGTGGGCTTCCCTGGTGGTGCAGTGGTTGAGAGTCCACCTGCCGATGCAGGGAACACAGGTTCGTGCCCCGGTCCGGGAAGATCCCACACGCCGCGGAGCGGCTGGGCCCGTGAGCCACGGCCGCTGAGCCTACGCGTCCGGAGCCTGTGCTCCGCAATGGGAGAGGCCACAACAGTGAGAGGCCCGCGTACCGCAAAAACAAACAAACAAACAAAAAAAAAACAAAAAAAGATGGGTATTTGTGCCTTCACTCAACACTCTTTGGAGACTGTAGCTTCTGAGGGCAGACAGTATAAAGCAGTATACACAAAAGGTTTCTCCCTAGATAGCATTGCCAAAAGAAGTCATGTTAACAAGAGTTTCTGTGGTCGAACCAGTTGAGCCCACGTTGTGTAAATATCACTCACTCTCTTAGAGAGTTCCAGTGAATGCTAGATATAAAAGTGCTAAGATGTTCTATGGTAAAGAAGCATCTTTATTTAACTAGGAGTTTCCAAAATTATTTGAACATAAAATACTCTTGATATTCTGCTTTTATACATAAATTTGAGGGTGAGGTAATCCTGGTATACAAAAGAGGATGGGCCTATGGGTAATATCTGGTTACAAATCAAGAAAAAGTAATATAAAAACTCATGAGGTTGTTGTGAAGGATTAAGTCAAATGAGATAATAAATAATAAATAAAATAAGTAATAATAAATTGAATGACATCATTTATGTAATGTGTCAGTTATAGTTCCCGATGCTGTGGGCTTCTTTCTTTTTCATCTTTGTAGCCTCAGGAGTACCTAGGACAATTTTTATTACACACACACACAGCGAAACATCCATAAGCCATGATCCTAGCTATATATCTTCTTTCAAAATAGTGATAACATTTCACAAATCATAGGTCAGAAACATTAAATGTCACCTAAGGTGATAATCTCCTCTGCATTTTTTCTATTACTAATGGTTATAGAATACGAAGAAACTATTGATGACAATCTCCCTTTGCAATTCAACATTTGTTATTTGTTGATTGATGATATGGCTTAATTATGGCCTGACTGCAGTGCCTCTTGCCGCACAGCTCTCTTCCCTCCGGACAGCCTGGTGGGTGACAATGGAGCAGACCCAGGCAGAGGCGGCCATGCCTGCTGAGCAGAGGGAAGACTCTGAACTGCCCCGGAACTGGTCACTCCCACTCTTGTGTTCCTGGACATTTTGTATACGTGTCTGGCTTTTTAATTTCCTGTGAATTCTTAGCACCGAGCACAATGCCTGGCTTTCAGTTCTTTGTAACCAGCTCCTTAATGAATCACAAATTGGGATTCTTCACAGATAATACAGGAACCTTAGGGAGGCTGATGGAACACAGATTATCCACGTCTGCAGGGAAATATAAAGGGAATATAAATATATGTATAAAGGGAAATATAAAGAATAAAGCTGGTGATTTTGTTGTTGTTGGGGGCACATAGGGTTCGTCTTCCAAAATCGCCTCTCAGATTCCCACCCTCCTCATTTGGTATTCAGTCTAAATCCGGCTCTTTCATATTGGAGGATGCTGGTTCCAGTTGGAAGATGAAGAGTTAATGAAGATGAGAGAAGAAAGCTCTTCCTTTCCTTAAGAATTGTTGTTTAGTGTTTAATGTAGCTTTTCTTCATGCAGAGGATTCTATGGGGGCCTGCTGAGCCACAAGGGCTGAGCTATCGGTTTGTTATACAAAATGTGAGACAGGGTTATAGGCAGGAGCAGGATTTTTTAAAACAGACTTTTCTACAACTCTTGAGGATTGCTTTTTTGTTTTCTTTTTTTAATCACTTAAGACAATGATTCTCAAGCCTGGATGCACAGTAGAAACACCTGGACATGAGGCCCAGGTATGTTTTATTTATTTTTAAGCTCTCTGGGTGCTTCTAAAGTGCAGCCCATGTTCAGGACCACTGCCTTAGAGTAACATTTGTTATTGTTAACTGATTTACCTAAAACCTGGAGGCTTGAAATATCCCTACGATGCTGATTTTCTGTGTTTCCAGCAATGTGGGTTTACTTCCATTGGAAGAAGCACACTTGAACATCATTAGATTGTGAGGTTCTCATCCTGACCCCTGATTCTCAGCAACAAACTACTAAATGTGTAAAATACTGTGATACTCCTTTATACCATAAAGAATTCAAGAAAGAAAAGAACCTCAATCCTGCCTTTGGCCAGGTGACACAACAAAGTATTGACATTTTATTTAAAATCTTTGAAAGAAACTGCAGCAACTCTCTGAGCAGCTGTATGGTCAAATTGAGCAGTGGTATACTCATAAATAACTTTTCTAACTTTATTTTTAATATAAAGAAAATGGCATTTGATAAGGAATTAAATTCACTGATATTTTAGGCTGAATTTCCAGTGTCTTGAGGGATCCTATGATTTCCAAAATGTGAAAAAGATTTTCCTCTCCTTCCTTTCACTTTGGCAGTTTTCAAATATTGGAAGTTTTCAAAAAATATTCAGCAGTGGTTCTGGACCGTTTCTAGACAGTAGCTTAAAGAGAATCAGCTTGAAAAGAATGTTTTCGTTTTTGTTTTTTAAATTTTAAGTATACGAAGATGGTGTTCGTTAAGCTTTTGATAAACATTTTTGGACATAAAATTAAAACCCTTTCACGTTGGTTGTAAGGAAGAGGAATATAGATACTTTTGATTTGAAGTGAAACCTGCTTTACACATTATACATAATGACCTGCAGTATTATTATTTTTCATACACAGGCACCAGGCAAAAATGAAGTTTGTCATTCAATTTTATCTGCTTATTCCAACAGAAATGGTAAACAGGAGAGATGATAATCAGGGAAAACTAAATCTTTCATGGGTGCACATTTTCCCTTTAGCGTAGCCTTTATATTTAGACAAATTTAGAATGGTGGAACGTGAAAGGGAAGGTGAATAGTATTTACCATCTCTGGGGTTTCAGAACTCAGATCAGGAGAATCAAACCTGGAGAGTCATGGCAACCAAGAAGCAATGAGGATCTAGAGTCTTTGTGTAGGTAGAACAGGCTGAAACAATACACCATTTGAGTAGTATTTTGCTACCTATTAGAATGAGAAGGAATTCTCTGAAAATCTGTGCAGCAGAGACCCTGATCAGAAAAGTGAGTGTAAATAATGCCATAAATTACACCTTCTTTGTATCTTGGGAACAGTCCTGTCAACCCACAGGGCTCACTAGGTGCCTTGTGAATGCGGGTCAAAGGTCAGAGGCCCTTTATAGCTTCCATCTCTCTGAGTCTCAGATACTGTGCCTCTGAGGCTGTCTTTTGCTGGGGAGGCTGCAGCCACTGTCTCCGCTAAGTAGAAATAAAACATATCTAATCAAGGAATAAATGATACCTACTTCTACAGGAGAAATAGATTGTATTTTGTCAAGTCAGATATTACCAGCCTGAGTGAGCAGAAACTGCTCACTGATTAAAAGTCCTCTCTCCTAGAAATGTATTTTATTCTATCACTAGGGTTCTACAATAATTTTGTAAATGTATGAATTTCACATCTTCTCATCTCATAATGTTTTAACCAGTTATTTAACAAAAGGCAGTAAGAAGAGGAGTTAATTTTCATTTAGTTAAAAATTTTAAAAAAGGAAGTTTAATGATGTTCTCAACCACTTAAAAATGCTACCCTTGCCTCACCACTGCTTATGGTAAATTAAGTATCCCATTACAGAAGGATGAAGGTTATTTTAAGTCACATCTAGTTACTTGAGGTGGCAGAACCTTCCCTGAGGTCCTGGAGGCACTCTTCACCATCAGACTGGGTTTTGATAAATGGTAAGGATTGGTCATGGAAATCTGTGCTAAAAATTTCTGCCACGTGTTAGTCTATGTGGCTACATGAAAGCAGATCATGCATTGTAGTGAAAACCTGAAAAAGGATAACAAAAGAATCTGCACTGGGCTTCCCTGGTGGCGCAGTAGTTGGGAGTCCACCTGCCGATGCAGGGGACACGGGTTCGTGCCCCGGTCCGGGAAGATCCCACATGCCGCGGAGCGGCTGGGCCCGTGAGCCATGGCCGCTGAGCCTGTGCGTCTGGAGCCTGTGCTCCGCAACGGGAGAGGCCACAACAGTGAGAGGCCCTGGATTCTGGCGAGCCTGTGAATTTAGTCATTATCACTTATTCGCCTTGTGTCTCTAGGCAAGCTTCTTAGTATATCTAAGCCCCAGTTTGCTTACCTGTAGATTGAGGATAATGACTGTGGCACAGACGATGAAACCTGTTCACCATTGGCCTCAGGCATTAGGATGAACGCATTTTCCAGCCTCCCTTGCAGTTAGATTTCGGGGGACGAACCTCCAGCTCTGGCATTTCCTTTACTGCAGTAACTTAGAGACCATGTTCCAGCTAGAGTTGCTACCAGGATGAAGGAGGGTGGCCCATCCTGCATGTGATTTTATGTGAACATGAAATAAATGCTGTTTTATTAAGGCACTGAGATTTCAGTCCTCCCTCCCATTCTTCCCTTCTCCTTTCCTCTCTCTTTTCTCCTTCCTCTCCCCCTCACTTCCTCCTTTCCTCCCTCCCTCCCTCCCTTCCTTCTTTCCTGATACTGTAGCATAGTATAGCATATCCTGATTAATACAGACGTCACACCTACTTCACACAGGTATATGGATTAAACAATGTCAAGGATACAATGCTGGGGACATAGGGACACATAATAAGTCTTTAATACATATATTATTATTTTATATAATTCAAACTCATCATTTTAGAGATTAAAAATGCTGAGGCTTAAAGGAGTTAAGTGATTTAACCACAAGGAAACAGCTAATTTGGGGTATATATAGCTAAAGATTTCCAATCTGGGTTTCTTTCAAATATATTGCGATCTTCCCCTAAACCAGATGTACCCCTTCAGTGAAAGAAACATTTAGATGCTTTAACGCTGTTGAACTGAATTTATTTAAAGAAGGTAGCTAGTACGTTGAAGCTTCAGTGATATCTGAACAATGTTGATCTCAGTCTTATAACTGTCACGTGGCACCTATTTGAAAGTTAGCTAATTATCTTCAAATCTACTCATGAAATTTTTTTTTTTTTTACTCTAAATTCCCTCTCTTTTTTTTTTACTCTAAATTCTCTTAGTAAACATTCTGGAAATAATAATTACCTATCTGAAAAACAGAGTGACCCTTTAAAAAATTCCCAGTACATTTACTTGAAATTAGAATGGCATATCATTTATTAACTTGCAGAACCATAGAATACAATAATTATTATACTTTTTTACTTTAAGTATTTTTCTAATACCTTTATAAATTACTATAATTAGACAGCAGTTTTGAGTTAGATCTTTTTTCTGTTGGTAGATTTCCATTGTAAGTCAGTGTGTGGTAATTCTGCTGGTGGAGTTGAGCAAACTTCCCCAGCTCCGAGGAAACATGAAGCCCTTTGGGAGATAATTCACACCCAGTTCCCAACTTTAGAGTAAGCAATATAAGTTTTCCATCATTTTGCTATTCAAACTAAGGGTGCTTACTTGTGTCAAGAATTTTCAAAACAGTTTTCAGTGTAGTGTTTTCAGCATAGTATTCAGTGTAATTCTCAGCAGAGTATGGTGGTTCAGAGTGTGAGCTTTGGAACCCAGGAAATGTGCTGCCATCTCTATGGATATCCCACTAGCTTTGCAATTTTAGGCAAGTTACTTCATCTTTTTTGAGCTGTAGTTTTCTCATTTACAAAATGAGAATATGCCCTACCTCAAAGGATGTTACAAAGTTAAACGTGATGTAAAATGCATATTGTTTGGGAGGGAAGAAATAATTATAATCAAATAACTGATAATACATTATTGGAAACCAGCCTAAAGGAATATTATATATAGAAAAAGTCTTTGGTGTGAAATAATTCCTCGTATTATTTGCAGGGCTCAACAAGTTATAAACAATCTAAGTGTCTAATAGGAGAATGGTTAAATAAATTGCAAGGTGCACATATAATAAAGTCTATAGAGTATCTTTGTCGATGTCAGTAAGAAATGTTTTATGAGCTGCTTGTGAATACTAAGTAGGTCACTTTAATGATTTATCCTGACTCCCTGCCTGCTACATGGCAAATACGATGGCATTTCTAAATTCTGTTGGGTCGTTGAAGGGAGAGCATCGACTCTGATATAATTTGTGCACTGCCTGCACCTCTGCCTTCCTCTGTTTCAGCTGCTGCTTTGTCATCTGTTTTGGCTGCTGCCTGCAGTTACTTTACTCGCCCCTGTTGCTGTTCCCTACACCTCTCCACAGCCATTTATCCACATCTTTTCCTGGGTCGGACTGCCCACATAGTGGCCCTGCCCCAGCTTTGACCTCTACCATCTTTTGAGGCTCTCTTCCTTGCTGTTGCTAAAAGCTCAGTACTGCCTGCTCCTGATTTGTTACTGATGTCCCTTGTACCGTTTCACTAAACTGCCACAGGCTGGCCAGCCCTCTGCTCGGCTGTCCCAAAACTGGGGCTCTGACCCTCATGATCTCCATCACTTATCTTTCCTGCTGGCTTACAAGGAGATCCCTGCCCCTTCTTGTGGCTTCTTCTAACTCGTATATGTAGGGGTTGGGGGAGGGGGCTGGAAGACTCGTTAGCCCCTAGAGATCCATTCTTACCATTGAGCCACAGAGCCCTTCCATTGCCAAGTGCGCTAGGTTCTGATGGGCATAATCACTGCCCCTGTCTGCTCCAGCCCTGTGGCTGATTCTTGCCCAGGTTCCATTTGCCTTACTCATGCCTTTGTTTTCTCTTTCAGGTCATCTATTGTGCCTCTCCGTAACCTGCCCTATCAGCTATGCTGCTGTATATTGGAATTCACTGTATATGTGAACCTCAGATGGGAACCCAGAAGTTTCCTGGATTCAGGTCCATGGGGACTGGGAACTTTGCCCAACTCCGTGAGCAGGTGATTCCTTAGCTCGGATCAAGTGGAAATCCTTGCTTAAGTCATATTGCTAAATAAAAAAAAGCAGAGAAACAAAAGATATCAATGAAAGATGATCCTAACTCTTAAGAACAGATTTACTTACGTGAGAATCACTGGAAGGTAAAATCAAAATATCTGTAATGTTAATATTTGGCTGATGTGACGATAGCTGCTTTTCTTTCTTTAATTCTCTAAGTTTCTACCATGCAATTTATTTTTTAATAGAAAAAATGACACAATTTAAGAAATCATTGCAAAGAAATAACCCAGGGGCTGGGAACAAATTTATTTAAAGCACAGTCACACTTAAACTTTCTTTTGTGATTTTCCTTTGCTATAAAAAAAACAGTATTCTGGCTGATTCCAGAAGCATTTGTTCTCACTTCAAGTCCTTCAGTACACCTTTGCCTTGCCTTCTGCAGTTCTTGTTCTCATATTCTTATCTGTACCAGTATCTGTGTTTGTGGGCATGTATGTTATCTGCTTGCTTCCTATCTATCTACCTGTCTATCTGTCTATCCATCATCATCTCCATATCATACCTATAGCAGGTACTGTTGGTGCCCTGCCCAATCTTGACACTCACCTTCCCCACATAGGCCAACTCTTGTTTCCAATGGCCAGCATCTGCGATTCTTTGCCTGAAGGCTATCTCTGGAGATAGGAGCCTGCATGTGAGACACACTGGAAGCACTTGGAATCGACATGCACCTCCCTCCCCAGCAGTCCTTAACCATGACAGGAATTGGTGATTCAATGCTCCCAACTCCCTTGTTCTTTGGGGAATGGAGACAGTTGAGTCATGTTCTCTACCGTCTCCCAGAGACTCCAGCAGGACTGAGTCCAGCAATGCAGCCATATTGGCTGCCTCATTTCCCCACTCTCCTACTAGTTCTTCCAGGGATCACTTCCCCAGTACACATTTGCATTCAAATCCTCCTGTCAGGGTCTGTTCCAGGGAAAATGCAACCTAAAAACATATCTTCATTCATATCTATTTCCTGCAGTTCACATGAAAATGGCTTAAGCGTTACAGCTGTCTCAGAGCTAAGTGTGAGCTCAAAATGTGGCAGGACTGCTAACAAAATGAACACTATACTAGGTAGCAATACTAGAATAATGGTTCAAAAGAGTCAATGTATCTGTCCTGTTCTGGATGCAACTTTTTTTTTTTTTTTTGTGGTACGGTGGCCTCTCACTGCTGTGGCCTCTCCCGTTGCAGAGCACAGGCTCCGGACGCGCAGGCTCAGCGGCCATGGCTCACGGGCCCAGCCGCTCCGCGGCACGTGGGATCCTCCCGGACCGGGGCACGAACCCGTGTCCCCTGCATCGGAAGGCGGGCTCTCAACCACTGCGCCACCAGGGAAGCCCCTGGATGCAACATTTAAAAAAAGATATTCCAAAATTGGAAAATGACTGTAACCTGATTAGTAGTTTAGGAACCTAATGACAAAGCTAACAGTTAAGGAAAGTAAAGCAGTTTGGCTCGGAGAATAAACCACTAACTGACGGCATAGTCACTGTACCCAGGTGGCTGAAGGGAAGTCCTGTGCACAGTGGACTAAATGTGTTTCATCTTTCTCCAGAAGGCAGAACTCTGATTGGACAAAAGTTAGAGAAAAGGAAATTTTGACCCTGGAAAATGAAGAATTTTCTAACAATTAGAGCGTTTCCTTAACTAATGCAAGATCCTAGTCCCTGGAAATACTTAGGCAGAGGGCAAAAGTCATCTAAAGCCATTCCATCCCTTAAAATAAAACAGGTCACACAAGCCTCTGTGATTCTCACCAAAAGCTCATTTCAGTCAATAGCATTTTGTCTCTGCAATTCCATCAGACTGCCATCCTGTTGCATACCTTGCTGGTCCTACCTCGTAGTTTTTCTGGTTCCCTAGAGACCTTCATTCTGGATTTGCACCGTAGTTCTGTTTCCCGGCCAACTTTGGGTATTAACAACATAGTTTCGGACTTGCTTTTCCAGGATCCAGGGCCACCTGCTCTCTCTCTTTGCATAACTGCTGGCAGTTGGCCTTGTTACCCCCAGTCCCTCCTGCTGTCCTACCCCAGATAGCGATGGCTTCTCACTTGGTCCCTGCCTGACACGGGAAGAAGAGCAGGACACAAGGGAATAGAATCCTCACTGAGGTGAGAGCTTAAGTGACTTCTTTCTAAATTTACTTCCAGCTCTATACTTCTATGATTAGTTTTCTTGTCACTTTTTGTTATCCTCATTCTTAAGCTTTTTTTCCTTGTCTATTAATCTATAAGCATTGCTTCTCCAGCTACCCTGGGAAAATCAAGCCAGTTTCCAGTTTAATAGCATCACTACTTCAAATCCCTACCTAAGCTCTCCTTTTCTCCCATGTTCTCCCAAGCCTTGGTGACCGGGTTAGCCTTTTACTTTGTCTAAAGGGATGTACTTCTGTGAGGAAGGAACCCCCAGCCCATGCTTTTCCCATGGATGACTTATTTGTCCTCACTTTAACTGGTGCCTTCTTCAGCAGTCTGTGTCTTACCTGCAATTCTCCTGCAGAGGACGCTGTTTCCCACACCGAGCACTGCCTTGCCAGACCTCTGGCTGGGCTCAGTGGATACTGGGTATTGCCACCCTCTTCTGCAGGCAAAGCAGACCTGCTGCCCAGTGGGACAGCTCTCTCTGATGCCACACAAGTAGAGCTTGTTTTTCATGATGAAAACATGTGTTGTTCCTGTTGGCAGATTTAGGACCGGTAGGTAGAAATACAGGGCTCTGGACCCCATAAGGATCTTGGAGCAAATCTGCAGAGAACTGGGCTGGGAGAACTATATGGTGTTACAATACTCATTTACTTTCTCAACAGACATTTACTGAGTGTCTGATTTGCCTTGAAGCCTCAGAAATCAGGTATTAGAAAGCAAAAAGGAGCTGAAAATCTATTCAGGGAAAGAGACATGTAAGTTATAATGTAATCTGGGATGTGTACAAAATACTATGCGAATACAAAATGGGGAGCAGTCACAACAGACACAAACTCCTACATAGTATCCTGGGCTCTGGAGAAGAACACGAGTTCATAGGCTCTGTGCTGGCTTAGGATGGGGGTCGATTCCCCATTGAGCCACTTACTAGCTAAGAGACTTTGGGCACGTTATTTCAGTTCTCTAAGGTATTCCTTGTGGCAGTAGTACTGGGAAGATTAAAGGAGAAGGAAAGCAAAAGACCTGCAAAATTTCTGGCACAGAGTAGGTTAAAAAATGTTGTTTCCACTCTCTTTGATTGCTTCTCAGGATAGAAATTATTGGGGCAGTTCCTCATACAATGTTCGTGGTATCTGGATCCCAATTTCAACTTTTCCAAATGTCTCCATTGTGATGCAGCTTCCGGACTTTCCAAGTGGAGGCCCTTATGACCCACCATGGTATATGGGTGTTTCTTTGGACAGCACACCTGAAATATTTTCATTTTTTTTCTTGTTTCTTTTTTCCCCCTGTTCTTTGTTTCTCATTTTCTCTCTCATGGGTTTTCTTCATGAGACCAAGCCCCCATTTCATAACTTCTCATTCTATTTTCTGGGCACAATGAAGAAACCCCTGGTGTCTCAGCTCCTGATTCTGGTAATTTCTTCAACATCAGCCTTCCTGGATAGAGGCTGCTCTTTCCATCTAAATGCACCACACTCTCATGGATGTGGCCCTGGTACCACCAAGTTTCCTCTTTGAATGACACTTGGTAGATGCCTTACTTTGTAGGCATCTTATCTAGAGATGTGAATAAAAGACGCTCCCTTGTTCTGGGGACCAGTGATGTCTCCATTGAAATATAAGGGAATGGAACTTGGGATAAGCAGGAGGATATCAACAAGGTAAGAAACCAGGTGCCCCTAGAGCGTGAACCAAGGGAAGAAAATCTGTGTGGGGCACAAATGAAACAAAGATGGAGCCTTCAGATGCCTCTGTCTCTAAATCTCTGCTGGAGATGCAGGAGTTTGTCAAGCCTCACGTATTCTATCATAAAAGGTAGATGACAATGTCTGCCACAACACTGAAAAGTTAAATTCTGGATTTCATTTTAAACGTTAGAGTTAGAGATACAGGCTTGCTCATGATCAAATTATCCTCTACTTTGTCACTTACCTGGTCGGTAGACTTTGTGTGGTCATCTCCAGCTTTCACCTAGAAGACACGTGCTGAGCAAACAAAACCATTGAAATTATTTCTTATACCAGTCAGTCTGTTTCTATTGTTGTCACTCTTACAAAGTAGAGAGAGGGAACATACACATTTAATAAATAGAAAATATTTATTATACAGCAGTATCAAGATATTTGACAACAGACAGTAACAAGCCAAAGGAAAACACTTTTACAAGAGCTATACAATTTGTATAAGCACATACATTAAGGTGGAAAGTTTCTGTCCTTTTCTTATAGGGTATGTATGTATATATTTCCAATTTTGAACGATGATAATTTAAGAGCTAGTACTCTATTCAGGAAAACTTTTAATCATGATAATAGTAGGCATTCAGAGTAATAATGTGACTGGTGTTGAATGTGTTCACCAAATGTCTCAGACTAAAACCTCAGGACAAACTGACATAGTATTTGAATAGTAGAAGCAGTTTTCCTGATCTAGTCTTACTTTAAAAGTATCTGAATGCACAAGTCCTGATCTTAAGAACATATGTCAGTGGCATTAAGATAAAAAACCTGTTTCACTAATAATAGATAGTATACTTTCCCTTGCTATTTTGCCAGTTAGTAGACCATATATTAAGCATTGGAACCATCCATTTTCCTCATTCTGCTTCATGACAGTGAAAATATGGAACTGAAATCCATGTTTCAGTCATGAGGTCTTTCTACCAAAGGTGTAATAAAGTAATTTTTTAAAAGGAAAGGCAGTCTATTCTTGATATAAAACTGACTAAACTTGGCAGTAGAATATGGGAAGACATAAGAAATACGAGCCTCAAACATTGGAGTGGATGTTAAATTCTGAACAAATGATGCAGTGAGTATTTAAAGAGTCTAAGATACATTTTGGCTGAGAAATCAGCAGCTTCAACATGAAGGAAGCATATTAAACACGACTGAACATAAAGCATAAACAAAGATACTTAAGGGGGTAAGATTCATTCCCAAGTAATACAAGAAATCGAAACAGCAAGAAAAATCTCTTTTATTGGGGAGAAAAAGGGGGAGCAAAAACGAAACAACTGGATTACATGTATGTGGATAGTATACACCGCAAAGAACAAAAATAAAAAGACAAGTTATGAGTGAAAATATAGGAATAAAAGAACGTGGAAATAAAAATTAAAAGAGATCAACAAGTGATGAATAAATAATTTGGGAAATCATGACCAGACTTAGAAGTTAGTATATGCCTTAAGCACATAAAGCTTAAGAAGCTGTGGAAAATTAAGAAAACAAACAAACCCTAAAGAAATCTGAAATAATGTAAATACTGCCATTCCAATCTTATGTTTTAATAATGATGTGTGCAAGTTTATAAAACGTACCTTTTTATTGTTACCCACAGTTTCTGCGAACTTTTAGTATAACAAATTTTCAAACCTCTTCATTAATAACATATTTCCACATCATAAAATATCTGAAAAATAAGTTCTCTCTTAGAAGAAGAGGGACCATCTGAGCAGCATATGAAAAACATTGGACCAAAGCAGTCAAACCTTCAAAGAGCTCCTGTAAATACCGATGGCAATGGTATATAAAATGTTATTTGGAACATAAATATATCTACACTATATCGGAAGACAATCTTCTCGTTGCAGTTAGATTGACATTACTTTGCACAAATTTCATTGTCACAGGTATTATAAGGACACAAGAACACATTCACTTGCTAGTTACAGGGACTTCAGTGACAATTAGAAAGAATTAATTGTCATTTAAACCAATAATAGTTGCTATGAGTACACCATTGAGTTCAAAGATGGATTTGTTTCTGTAGCACATAGAAACAATGGCACCAAATACACATAATGCATCTTAGAAGTTCAACTGGTAAGTATTATTTGCTACAGTAAATGGAAGGTAACAATTTTGCGACATGGTTTGTTCTCTTTAACGTAAGGGCAAAGGAGAGCCCCCTTGGCACACAAGTTAATCCACAGAAAGTCTTCTGCCACTGTCAAAACAATCTCTTGTCTGGACTTCTGAAATCACCAGTAAGCGAGCATCAGTTATGGGAAGCTGATTTTTGCTGACTGATTTTGTTCAAAGCCCCAAGCTTATGCACTGTCTTGCTTCTCATTCCGCCCTCCCTTAGCACTCCTGATGAAATGCTTTTTGGTGATAATTTTGCCCTTATTCCTATTTTCTAAATAGAGAGAAATCACAAAGCAGCAAGGTATCCACACACCTTTCTCCAAGTGTGACAGCAAGGCTGGCACTGGATGGGGTGCAGTCGGAGAGCAGAGGCCCCTTTTGGGGCCAGTTCCCAAGTGTCCCGAAGACCAGGGGTCTGTGGGCCCAGTAGGGAGAAGGGCTTGAGAGAAATGAGCTGCTGTCCATCACTGTTCTCCGGGCGGTTCCACGCCTGCCCCTCCTTCACCCACCTGCTCTGTCTGACTCCACCATGCTCGCTGGGAATACCGTGACGACGAGCTAATGATTCAACTGGGCGGTCCTCCCGGGCTGTCCCCTTCCACACGGGCCAAGGGTGTGGGCATGTATATCTATGCACAATGGTCCGAAGAGATTATGTTGATTGATTTTGTTCATTCTTGTGATTCAAGTTACATACTATATGGGATTGTGCTTTGTCAGAATTCCCTTTCTTCCCAGAGAAGGCTTTTGAGTAATTCAAGAATCAGAATCTTAGCCTGGATCGCTTTTTGCTGGCAGAGTCCCGCGTCTCTCGCGCGGGCCTTGCTAAGACGGCAGCCGCGATCTCTTCCCTGCCCCCGACTTCACCTCCAGCCTCCGCGTCTCCCCCAGCCTTCTGCAAGTCTCCGGAGGTGCTGGTGCCCCCGACCCCTCCTGCTTTCCCCTGTGGACACCCCCTCCCTACAGGGTGGAAGAGCTTTGCTTATAGTCCCTCAGGATGACAGAGGCGTAGGTCGCGTTGGGAGGGGTGCAGAGCACCGACTCGGACACGGGGGAGCTGGGCGCCGAGCTGCCCGAGGCCGCCGAGTCGCGGAAGGGGGACGGGGGCGTCAGGGCCGGCGAGTCCTCCGGAGTTGGTTTGCTGGCCGCCCGCAGCTCCTCTCCCTCCTCCCCCAGGTCGTCTTCCTCCGTGTTCCCTTCCCGCTCGTACAAGTACTCCTGCAGGAGCCTGAACCTCTCGCTGTCGTCCTCGTCGTCGTCCTCGGCCGACGGGGAGACGGGCTCCTCCCCGAAGGTGCTCAGCTGCAGGGGCAGCATCCGCAGGTGCTGCGGCGGCGCCGGGGGCGGGAAGAGGGGCCGCACCCCGTTCCCCGGAGCCCCGGGGACTGCGAGCACCGAGTTGAAATCCGGGATCCCGGTGCTGAAATTGTTGACCACTCCCTGCAGCTGGTCCAAGAGGGATTTCTGCGCTGGCGGCGGCGGCGGCGGCTGCTGGAGGGGAGGGGGCAAGCCCCTGGGGACAGCCGGGTCGGCCAGGAAGAGGGGGGTCTCCTCTGCGGTCAGGTGGGGCGGCAGAGGCGGGGTGCTCACCACCGCGGTCGGCACGCGTCGGTGCACCACCATAGAAGGACTGCTGGGCGGGCTGAAGCCGATCGGCCGGGCGCCCTCCTCTTCCACGCTGTAAAGGGTCTTGGTGCTGGTATCGGAAAAGGTCAGGCTCTTGCCGGAGCCTTGGTAACTTTTAGTGAGGGGTTTGATGACGGCTGTTTGGTTGCAGGCCGTCTCGTTGGTCTTCACGTGCACAGAGAGGCGGTGCCACATGTGCTGTCCTTTGGGCACCTGTCTTCCACCTGGTTCAGACCATGACACAGACTTGCCATTAAAACTATGAATAAAATAGAGATGGGTTTATTTGCAGATATATCATGCACACAGGGTGACATACATATAAAACATTTGTTAGCCCAGCTCAAAGCAATTTGACTCCCCCCTCGACGGTATGTATGCTTGTCCTCCACACCCCTACCCTCTCGTTATTATACATCCAACACCAAAATCTGCAGTGACCACAGGTTGCCTCTGAAGCAACCTGGGATTCCATCCACCTCAAGACCAGGTAGGACATTTTGACCTTGAGAAAAGTTGTGGGGGAGAAGAGCCAGCTTGTTGTAGAAGCAGCTCTTTTCATTTAGGTCTATGATTTCACAGCTATTACACACACACCCACACACATACACACACACTCCAAGGCAACGATAAAATTGTTGCTCAGTACAAGCCTTTGAAAGATTCCAAAATTGATGGAGGAAACAAATTAAAAGTAAAATCTTAGTTACACATGAACAACAGAGCATAATGACCATAGCTATTGCCTCCCTTTCTTAGTCCCTGGAACAAATTAAAACACACGGATAAGGCTACTCTCATTGTCCTGTGAAGTTATAAAAGACATCCTCTCAGTTGCCCATTCTGATATGCGGGTATTTCCTGTGTTAACAGGGGTGGCATGATTATGCACATGGCATCTGTACAGAAGAGAAAAAAAGGAGATGACAGAAAAACCCAGACCCATGCTTCACTTGAGTTTCCTAACTTTCGGCTTTCTTTTTATTTCAAAGTATTATTCCTGACACAGACAGTGGATCACAATTCACACAGCAGCTAGTTTGGGATTTTCACCCTGGCAGGATTTAATGAGGCGTGTTTGAAAGAGACAGAACTGGAAGGCCCAGAAAAATACAAATACCTATATCCTGCTTTAGTCTTCTCGCATAGTTTGATGCAAATGTGACAAAATTAAGATTCAGACAAAGCAGAAGTTACTGAGACCAGACTTCTCTGGGGCCTTTTCCTCATTGAGCATTGGTGAAGAAAAGTCTTAGGGAAGCAGCAATCCTCCACACTTACCAATTTTCATTTTCATGGGATCCCCATAAAACCAACCAAATAGAATATATCTCTGAAGGAAAAAAAAAATGAGATGTACTGGGTGCATATACTACAAATTCTATTCTGTCTGTTCTAATAATTCTGGTCTTACTTTCGGACTTGGTTTATTTTCTGTATAATTTTTAGCAGATGGTGGTACTTTAACATAGCATACTATTAATAACAATAGTGTTAATACTTAAATAGGGAAATCATTTTCTTCTTCTTTTTTTTTTTTCAGGAGTTTGCTTTTTCTTTGTGTCCATGAAAACAACAGAGAAAGTAGCACAATAATGACACATTTTTGACATTAAAAGGAAGAGGGAAAATGAGTATTTGTTTCTTAGGTGGATATGTGAAATAGACTATTTCATATCAGATTCTTTTGTTTGGAAAAATGTAGGAAATGATCAATAGTTAGCATAATGGTTTATTTAATCATTTTGAAAATACAAGAATGACTACTTCAAAAATTATATGTGAGTTCCACATTTATGATGAAGGTAGTGTTTTGACATTTCAAATTTTATAATCCTGAAAGTGAAGTGAGTCAAATAAATACAGATTTGTGTTGAAAGTCTGATATCAATTATAGAAAATTCTGGATATAAAAGTTTAAAAATAGATATAACAGGTAAATTTTTCTCATTATTTGGGAAGAAGGCAGTTCCTCCATATATCTGATAATCTATGCTGTATTTTTAATAGTCCAAGAAAAATCTCATCTCCAAAATACTATATCAAAATTAATATTTCACTCAAACGTAGGCTTAATATAATCTCTAAGAATGTATATCTGCTTCTAAATGTGAAATTACCGACTTATCAACCTCTACACTCTCTTGTTAGAATAGCTGACTCTCTCCTGAGGCGAGCAAACTAAAGAATGAGCCGGTGGTGTTCTGGCAAGAGCGTCAACCAGCCAAAGGCAAGACCAGAACCCACAGCTCCTCTTCTGAGTTTGAAATTCTAGGCAAGCTCGCCTCCCACTTTCACCTTTCTCAGTTTCCTCCATCTCTCACTCTACTCAAACTTTTTCTCTCCTTATGCATTTAGTATGCCTCTTCCAGAAAGTATAAGGCTGCCCAGTTGCCTCTCGCCTTGCATAAATATGCTTTAGTGTAATTTCCAACCGCAATGCTTTGCATCCCTTTCAATTGCAATGGAAACACTTTTTCCTTCTCCAGATGCTTGCCTCTCCATGCTCATTAAGAAAATCACTAAACTAAAAGGCTGCTTGTGTCATTTAGGGGTGTGTGTGTGTGTGTGTGTGTGTGTGTGTGTGTGTGTGTGTGTGTTTTAAAAACCAATTCCCTTGAGAGCTAGTCTGACCTAATTCAATAAGTAGGCTTAGATATCCAAATGAAACATTGCCCAGTCTCCATATATGCCAGCAAAAAAAGGTAACCTTGTACTGCTGGGACTTAGTTCACTCTCTGGCTCCCTCACATGGGTAGTTTTCTACCTTGTCCAGGGGTCCTATATGAGCCTCTTTTTCAATCATGTAAAAGGCATTATTAATCATCTTGCAGACAGATATGATCACAATTTAGTCCTATTTAATCCAATAGCAATTTTATTCTTGTGATGGAAGATTTTCACCCTGGCTGTCAAAATTAGCAGCTTTCATTCCCCTCAGAGTCTTGCTCTAGATTTTCTGTAAAGTGCTGTTTAATTAGGAAACAGTTATAATGCCCTAGGGAATTTATCAGATTAAGAAAATTAGATTAACCTTTTTTTTTCAAGGACAAAATTGCTTCCTAAAAACCAGAGTGGAGGAAAGGCACCATCTCATAGAAACTGCATCACAGGGTATAAACTTTGGTCTTTCTAGATTAGTTATTTTTAACCTATGGTTCACAGATAGCTTGAATGGTCCATGAATCTACATGTATATTAGAGCATTGTTTTTAGGCTGAATCAATATTATGTTTTTGTAGATTATGGGCTGCTATTTTTAAATGCAAAATGCTGTTATGATAAATGGTACTTCTAGATATAAGTGTAACTAAGTTCTGAGAAGCCTTTTTTCATGTTTTGTGTTCAAGTGGCCACTAATAAAGGTACAATTACCGTCACAGATTCAGGTGAAGGTTTAATAACAATTTTCGTGTGAAAGTGATTATCCTATTTGAAAAGGTGGAGAACCCATTGCTGTGATATTAAGAAGAGAAAAATTTATAAAATATGGGGCAGCAAAAAGGAATAAATGTGTTATAAGGATGCAATATTATTATGAAATAAGACTTTTATTGAAACCGGATAACTTTAATACATTGTGTTCCAGCCATCAGCTTCTTCATTCTATTATTTAATTTTACTTGGTTCCCTAATCTTAGGAAAAGCAACCTGGTTTAGAAACACCACAAAATTGTCACAAAGCACCCGACCTTTCTTGCTCTGACTTCAAAAGACAGACATCAGACTGAACAATCTTATATTTGAAGATCAAATGCAGTAGTGTTTGGAGTAAATACCTCGAGTAGCTAAATATATTTGCTGATATTGCAGTGATTGGAGGAAATCGCTGTGAGGCCTAGGAGGGGCTAGAGATATGGAGGATGATGCGCACTGAGTCCTGTAGAGCTGAGTGGGGAGAGGGCAGCGGCTCCAGCTCCAGCTCCAGCAGGCTTGGGATCTTGCTTTGGTTTTTCTTTCCTTAGATAAGTATCACAATCCCCCCCAAACAGAAAACCCAATATTTACAGCACTTTAGAGAAGAGTTGGAAGTGGGTGGTGTAAACAGATTAGAGTATCTTTTTTTTTTTCAGATTAGTTTACCTTTGGCATTCAGAGTGATCCTGTCTGTTTTATTTGTTTCGGTAAGTCCTAGTTACATCTGCAAAGTACACTGCTCTCTGCTCCAGAGATGTCTAAAATGGGAATAACAGTGGGTGGATGTTTGAGATCAGAAGGGACGCATCCTGCACAAGCTGCCTGAGGGGGAAGCTTGCACAACACCGGTCTCCATTATGTCCAATGCAAGTCTTTGCCACTAGGCTTAATAGCTGCACAACAGACGTAAGGATGGCATCCAGAGAGCCCAGACAAGGAAAGACCTTCCCAAGAGGAGGGAAGTCTCGCTCCTTGGAATCTGAGGAGGGTAGCATTTGTTTTCTTTGAAAATGAAAATAGAAACAGGAAATGCCATTGGGTCACAGCGTGGAGAGAATGGCTCACCAAGTAAACAAGCTACAGCCACAGGCTTGCAGACAGTTCTGCTGTGGCCCTACAGCTACGACTGGGACATCTGGCCTTTCAAGGAGGAGGTGGTGTTGCCCTGAGACACTTCAGAAGGGATGCCAGAGCTGCCCTGTCCAGGTATCTCACCTCCACCTGCTTCAGCAAAGCTGGTACCAGAATGCAGTGCAGTTTGAACAGTGATTCTTGTAGCACATCAGGCATAGGACGATTTGAAACCATTTGAGTCAGACTCCTGTTTTCCCAGGCAACCCCAAGTTAGTCTTCAACACAAAGAACTCCCACTGACTCCAGTTTCCCTTCTTGAAAGCTTTCCAGAAAAAATATGCATATTTAGTATATATTCTGTGTATATATATTCAGTATATATATATATCTATATATCTTTGGAAGCTTATCTGAACATATTTAAAATCTCTCACCTTATTGAATCACCACGTCTTATAAGGTAGAGAATCTCTGAATGTGTTGGTGAAGACAAACGCTTTTCGATATCATGAGAACATGGTAGTTTCTGATGATATTAAATCTTAAATGGCATTGTGAATTTTATCCCTCTCCTCTTTGATTCTAACCTCATCATAAGCTAATCAGAAAACCATTTGGCTTGCTGAAATATACAATATCACAAAGTCTAAATATACAGTCCTCCTTTTAGAATCTTTAGATCAATCACAATGAATATCCTAAAGTTATATGATTCAGGATAAAAGACAACATAAAGAAAATCAGTTTGCCTTTATTAAGCCTTGTGCTTTCTCCAATGAATTAATAAAGAAAAAGACATCCACAAATGAAATTACCGCATCAATAAAGTATGTAAGAGCCCATAGACTGTGTCCGCGTGTAGGGTCTACTATCTTGAGAAAATTGACAAATCTATTTCAAACTAAAGCGTAGAATTCTGACGGTTACTAAACGTTTTCTAAGTACATGTTGAATGGCCTTCGGCTCAACCTAATGATGATTGCTGGCTGAGGAAAGAAATTCTGGTGCCAAAGTTTATTTATGACATCATATTGGTACAGCAGCATTGTTTTAGCAGAGGTATACCAGGTGTAATTATATTCCTCCAGGAGGTACAGATGAACCTAATTATGTTCCTTTTGAAGAAAGTTCAGGTCAAGCATTATCATTTTTTTCTATGCTCCATGCTTCCAGACCTATAATTTTTTTTTTTTTTTTGCGGTATGCGGGCCTCTCACCGTTGTGGCCTCTCCCGTTGCAGAGCACAGGCTTCGGACGCGCAGGCTCAGCGGCCATGGCTCACGGGCCCAGCCGCTCCGCTGCATGTGGGATCTTCCCGGACCTGGGCACGAACCCGTGTCCCCTGCATCGGCAGGCGGACTCTCAACCACTGCACCACCAGGGAAGCCCCCAGACCTATAATTTTAATAGCAAGTCTTTGGATGCTCTTCAGCAATACTTGAGTCCTCACATTTTCCCTGGAAGTATAGGGCAGTTGCATTGCCCTGCAGGGATTACTCCTCAGAGGCAGGAGAGATCTAGGCAGACCATAATGATCCAGTAGGCTGCTTTATTTCTATCACTAGTCCCTTTGCCTTGCTTGTTCATAAAAGCTGTGGAAACCGAAGGTCACAAAAAGAACATATCTTTTTTTTTCCCCCCCGCAGGAACAACCGAGGCTAAAAATAGTCAGTCTCAGTCTATGGTGCACAGCTTGGAAGCTACCAATCTTCTCCTGATCCTTTACTATCTCCAGAAAGCTTGAGTAGATCTTATTTCAAAAGTTCTTTACAACCAACCTGTTAGCTTTGCTGACTGTTGCATTATTTTTTGTCACCTACCAATGATGGACCCACATTCAGCCTTTGTTTTTGCTTTTAGGCACTCACCTTTAAGTCATGAAATGTTAAGTGACTCTCTTCTCTCTCTGGCCCTGCTGTCATGACATGACAAGCACATCTACTAGTCCCATAAATCCCTTTTGACAGGCAGCCAGCAGCTGTCATAATCAGGATGTCCTTCCTGTGTTCTTGGTCAGACTCAACCCTTGGTGCAAGAAACACTCAATGCTTTTTGACTCGGGAGAATTACAGAGAATGCATCCGAGCAGACTAGAGTGGCTGTGATCTAGATGTGCAGAGTCCTCCCAGCCACCAATTATTTTTCCCTCCAAGAGTCAGTACGATTTGACCGAGACCACACACTTTCTATTGGAGCCTTTCCAGGGAATGTCAGAACACGACTTCCCAATGCACTCCACTGAGTGAAGAGAAGCGACGCTAGGGCCCCATTCACCAGGCTCCACAGCCAGGTTCAGTAGCAAACATTTGAACAAATTGGGCTCTTCTCATCTGAAGAGCTATTCAAGCCACAGACACCTCATCAGTGAGCTCCCTCCTGCTGCAGGAATGTGTACCTTTGACTCTCCCAGGAGTTTGAAGGGCTGTAAAGGAACAGCTGAAGATGACCACAGACTCCGTGCACAATGAATTGAACATGGTCTATGTTCTTTTGTTGACTTAAAGAGACACTGTCAAGATCTAAAGGTCAAAAATTGGACCAAACATGCACCGGTTTTATCAGATGGAGAAAATCTGATAAAAGCACTAAAGTTCTGGGGAAATAGCTACTTTCCTTTTTGTTTGTTTGTTTGTTTGTTTTTGCAAAACTCACTTTTTGTGGGACTCACAGAACTTTTGCTTTGTGCTCCCCAGGGCATAGGAGGCACCCAGCAAAGGCTGGTGTTCACCTCGTCAAACTGACATTATGGAATCCTTCCATAAGTTCAAATCATGGCTTTTACCTTAATGCAGACAGGATCATATAAAATATTTGTGTAGCAGCAAAAAAAAAAAAAAGGCAAAGAAAGAAAACAAAAGAAAGAGCTCTGTTTGCCAAGGAGAAGCTAACAAATTTGTGAAGGGGGAAAATTCACTTTCAAGTTTGTGAGTGGGAGTCACAAACAAAAGTGAATCTCTAGAATGGGAAAAAAATGTTGCCTCTTGCATCAAAACATAAAAAAGCAAAAAGACTAACAGCTTGACAGTGTCCTTTTAAGAACAATGGACGATCAAATTAAGGCAGTCGTGCAAACCATGGCACGTAAATGGTTCCTCGTTCTTGATGGCATGCACCACATCTGTTTCCAGGTTAGAAAGTAGGAAAACCCAGGAGAGAGAAAGCAAGGGGCAAACCACTATTTTTTCCATGCAGCTTCTCTTACACATTCACTGCAGTGTGTGGGTTTTCAAAGCTGCACATGTGCCGACGGACACTGTCTGGTGGGCGAGAATTCTGGCTGCCTCTTCCTGAAGATGGAAAAGAAAAAGATACCCAGTGAGTGAGCGGTTATACACGTAACTAGAGATGGCGATCACACCACTTGGGCGGTGCCAGGGCTGGGGTAGGGCCTAGCTTGGCTCCTGAGCCTTTCTCCACATAACCTGCACCTGCACATCCTGGATCTTCCTTGTGTTGCCCAGCTGTTTCTTACTGCCAGGCCCAATTCTGAAAGTCACGTCAGTGGAGTGCATTCTTTCTTTTACCTTGTGGGACCGTCTCTTCCCAAGCGGCAGATGCTTTCTCAGCTGTGTATGTGTCTATCCCAAATTGGCTCTCTTCCCTCCACTCTTGACACTTTCCTTTATTCTTGGAGGCAGCGGACTCCACCTAAATCTTCCCACTCACCATCCCTCTTAAGGGATGCTCCTGGGTTTATGTCTTACACTGTGACTTGTAGTGCTAATTTTACTCTATATTATGTTATCATAAAAGCAGTGCTGTCACTTAGCATAAAGTCACATGTATCTCTTGGCCCTCATAAGACGGAATGTATGTTGTGGTGGAAAGAGGGGAAGTGGCAAGAGATTGGGCAAGCCTCCCACCAGGGGAGAACGTCATCTCATTCCCTGGTTGGATGTCTCCTTGTACAGCACAGAGTGTGTGTGTGGTAAGGGGATAAGAGCCCTGACTTGACATGACCAGGATGATGGGGCGGCCATGTGCAGGTGGCCATGTGCAGGTGGCCTTTCCAGCATCTGTTGGAGTGAGGATACGTGGGTTTCACACAAGTTAAAGACACATGAGTTTCCCACTTTATTAGGTGGTGGGATAAAGTCATCTTAGTGACACTCCACATAAGAGGGCAGCCAATCATAGAAGAGAATTTGAGGAACAAGATGCTAAAGATGAACCGTCAGCAGGTGCTGTGAGTGGTGTGGATAAGGTCACAGTCATGAAGCCCCTATAGGGCTTTCTAGAAACTCACAAATGTTCTGTCAATCATCCGTGGGCCACCTACCCCAAGATCCTGGTGACAATTATCCATTGTTAATCAGAAGAGGACCACAACAGCTCCAGGCAAGTCAAAGACCTTTGTCAACTCTCCTATCTCTTTTTCCCATCAAAGCAAGCAGAAAAAGGGAAATTCAGAAGAGGGAAGAGGCAGAGATATTTCAGGAGCGGACCACGTCCCTTCCTAGTCCAAGTCTTTCAGGTTGAAGCCTAACATTGTTCTGGAAAGGAGAGATGTGAATTTGAGGTTTGAAACAAGAATACAGTGGAATATCTTTTTAATACCTGAAAGCAAGGAATCTAGTATGAATGCAGAAGGTGAGAAAAAAGATTTTTCATAGCACAGTTGAAGGTGAAGGAGAAAAAATAAAATTGATCAATATGTATATTTCCATCAAGTTTGGACCATTCGGTAAACCATTTGAAAGTACATGATCTACCCAGAACAATCTGAAGTCCTCATCCAGAGTTAAGAACTTGAAACACCTTGGTATAATTTTAGTACCACTACAAAAATCAATTTACTTAAGAAAATTAGACAAAGAGATAATGTTTGTTACTGAATGAGGCAAAGTAACATGACATTTAATATGCCCACCTGAAATTACAAAGATCATGAAAACAATGAAAACATTAGTAGTAGATGCCCAGGAATAAAAATATGCTGTTTGAATATATAATGAAGTTACTGGTAGAAAAGGGCATTTCACCTGTAAACTAATGTTAAAGCAACTTCATTTCTCATGAAAGAAGGCAGAAAATACACTCAAAGCACTTGGCTTTGGCTTGCTAAACTGCCTGCATCCCCTTGAATCCTCCAATTAATTCTCCTTTAGATAATGTCTGTATGTGGCCTGGTCCAGTGGTGCTGGGAAGCCAGGACCCTGGCAGGGCTGGCTTCCTGTCCCCATGACCAATACAGACACACGGTGGGTCTCTTATCAGAAGGGCCCTGTATTCAGGGTTTAGTGCTCTGTGGTCATCCTTTTGATACTTGTAATCATTTTATCACTTAATTTGTGTTTTGTAAGTGATGTTCCATGTGGAAACGGAGCATGCACTGGGGGTTTAGAGCCTCACCTCAAGCATGATACTGCCTCGCTGGACAGGTTTTCAGTTTCTTGTTCCTTGCACCCCACCCCCACCCCCCCTTGGGGACCAGAGCCCATCCAGCCTCCCACTGCCCACCCCTGCCTAATGATCACGGTCACCCTCCTCCCCTGCCAGGGGTCTGTGGGAACAGGTGTGGGAAGATCAGATCAGGATCAGGTGCCCATGCCCAATAACATTTCAAGGCAGCTGATGGCCGTGGCCAACTCCTCCTTGAACTGGCAGGTCCACTGTGCATTTGGTGAGGAACACGGCAGGGGTGAGCCTCTCGCTCATCCTCCGTGCATGTACCTTGCCCGTCCCTGTACTGTTGTTGCGATACCCTTGAGGGTTGCCGGTCTACCATGGGCTGGGGCAGGAGGCACCTGGAAAGGGGAGATGCCTGGTTCAGTTTCTCCGTGGCATCTACCCAGTGACTGGCTGGAGGGGAACCTGGCAGCCTGAGCGTGTGTGCGGAGTCACTGAGTGGCTAGCTGCCGCGCCTGGCAGGGTCTGTGCTTGCTCGTCAAGTATCCCCCGCAAGGGAGTACAGCGTTCCGTGGCAAATAAGAAACCAACATGACAGGTCTACAGAGAGACGGTAGAAGAAAGGAAAGGGCTTTATATTTTAGTGCCTTTAACATTTTTCCCTCTATGTTTTCAACCAGGGGCTACGGGTTTTCATTTTGCACTGGGCCGTGCAATTGATACAGCTGGTCCTGTCTGCTGGAATGTACAGATGATGGATGATAAAAACCATGGGGAAACGTCTTGACAGCTCAGAGACTTGTTCTGCTGACATTAGCATAGGTGCACACAGTGTGGCATGAGGGACAGCTCAGCATTTGTGTCTCCTGGGGACTGGGGCAGGAAGCTCTGTGGCCTCTGTAGCTGACTTGGAAATACTCTTGCAGTTATGGACAGTTCTGTGATTGCTTTGGGGGTTTCAACCATATTGACAGCCAAATTTCACATAGTAACTCCAAGCAATCCCAGAGCCATCTTTAACTATTGATTGAAATAGTTGAAAAAAATTACAGCATCTCCTTCATGGTTCCATTTCTTTAGTCTCTGACTTTGTGTTGAAGTGAAATGCAAATGACCTATGCATACAGATCTTACTTTTATGAAAGAAGAGGATTATTAAAGGTTACAGGTCAAGACCCGAAAAATCTGATTCCAGAGTGGCCATTTTATCAACTGCATTAAATCTGAGAGAAGGAGCTGGACTTTGGGGTATTTTTAACAACCATAGAACCATATATTCAACCAACCCCAGAGTCCGCAAGCCAGAGTAAAAGCTTGGAGGGAAAATGCAGCATATGTGGGCTTGTCAAATATAAGTCCCAAATCTGTGCTGAATCTTTTGGCAGAAACTGTGGATTTAATGAAACCCCAGAAGTTTAGTTAGAAAGATTCATCTTCAATTTCTTCTGAAAATGCAAAGCTTTTTTTCTTTCTTTCTTCTCTTTCCCCCTTCCTTCCTTTTTCCTCCCTCCCTCCCTTCTTTCCTCCCTTCCTCCCTCTCTCTCTCTCTCTCTTCCCCTTTCTTTCTTCCTTTCTTCCTCCCTCCCTCCCTCCCTCCCTCCCTTTCTTTCTTTCTTTCAAATCCCTTCTTGGTGTATGCATACCTTCTCCCATCTATTCCCATTGTCCAAATAACCTTTCTTTGTATAAGAGACTATCTGTCTTTGAGTGTACTTGGTGCCATATGACTTTGCTTTTGTGTGTTATTTGCTTTACAGCTAGTCACCCCTACATTGGTTTCTATGCTAAGAATGATTCTTTATGTGAACTTGAGAAGTTGTTACAGACGAGTTTTACTCCTTATAGTGTAGCAATAAGCTCACAGGACAAGGATTCAGGAGACCAGCTAGTCTCCAACTGAGTATTTGCCTCTTTCAGACTCAGTTTTTCACCCATAAAGAAGGATTGATGAAATAGTACATGTAAAAATGCTTCCAAATAGCAAAATGCTATCCCAGCTTAAGACAACTCTATTGGAGGAGCAAAGGCACAGACAAAAGACTGATGTTTTAAATCTCAGTGTGTATTTAGGTTAGACTAATTCATAGTATCTCCAACTTCACTTCATTTTACTTATGGATTTTAACCACTTCCTTATTCAAGAATTTCAATAGCTTCTAGGAGAAAAATATTTTCTACTAGAAACTAAGGAAATAGCTTTCTAAGAAAACTAAGAAATTAGAAAATAGTTTTCTCTCTTGCAATTTTTTTTTGCCAGCAACATTAGAGACATTGAGTGGATATGTCAGGAGCCGGTAAAACTAGGTACAGTCAGGTTAGCTCTCTGTATCTGAAGTTGCATGTCTATGACAGGTCTGGAGGTGAGACTTTTAGCAGAGATAAAATGGTCTATACAATTCCAGATCATCACCATGGAAATAATGTGGCAGCTGTCCAAAGTAATCATAAAGATTGATGGCAACCACTCAAGACCATTTTAGCAGAAATATCTACCTTTCCTGTTGTTATAAATAAATAGGATAATTTGTGCCTCTGATTGCTTTCCAAAGCCAAATGCATTCTTTCTATTATCTGAATTTAAATACTAATTTCTCAACATTCATTCATCAGAGTGGAAAATGGAGCTCTGACTGTATATATAGGCCCGCTGTAAATGGTAATTGTTCCACTCTTCCTTTTAATACATGCACACCTAACATAGTACAGTAAGGCTCTTTATATAAACACAATGCAGTATGAAATATTTCTCTATTTTAAAATCCTTAATTGTAAGGATTTCTAAGTGAGATGCTATAGAGAACAATTTAATAAAATTCAATTCAATTACCATCACAGATTTGTCAAATATTAACATTTTGTCTTATTAAGTTTCCTTTCCTTCAGAAAACATTAGGGATATGTTTGAAGTCCTCTGTATATTATTCTTAATACTAATCCTCTCCTTTTCAAGAGAAAATTTGGTATATATCATCAGTTGGCATATGCTAATACTTTTACATGTATAGTCATATGTGTTAATAAATAATGTGGTAGTGTTTAGCATGTTATTAGATTTCATATCCATAGCATCACACTATATTTCCATTCAGCAATTTGCCCTTTTGCATAGTATTATGTTAATAGATATAGCTCTAGTTCATTCACTTAAACTAAATTGAATAAATACCACACTATCAATAATATAATCAATTCTCCTACTGATGGCCATTTAGGTTGTTTCCTACATACTGCTATTTTAAGCAATACTGCAGTAAACATGCTTGGTTATATCTCTTTGTACACATATGAGAGAGCTTTTCTGTGGGGTGGACCAAGAAGCAGAATTGATGGATTGTGGTGAATGCACATTTGTCTTTCTTATGTATTGCCAAATTGCTCTACAAAATGCTTGCAGAATTTACACTGGTATGTGAGAATTCCTACTATTCTTTCCAATTCAGTTCATTTTTCAGACATCTTTAAAACTATTATGAAAATTATTTTAAATATATAAACATGGAAACAATGCTAAAATGAACCCCCATATCCCTATTACCCAGCTTCAATAATAATCAATATATTTGTGAATCTTATTTCATCTATACCTGCCATTTATTTATTTTAAAACATTATGTCATTCCATCCATAAAGAATTTAGTATATATTTCTACAATATAAGTACACATTTTTATAATAAAAGGAAAAAAATGGTCACACTTAAAATACATTAATAGTGATTCCTTAATACTTGATATTAAATATTTGATATTAAATAGATGATATTTGAATTTCCCTGATTGTCTCATGTATATTTATTTTACTCTTGATTTTCACATCATCCCAATAAGAGCTGCACATTGTATTTTGTTGATGAGTCTTATAAGTCTTTTTTAATCTGTAGATGTTCCCTCCTCCTTTTTGCTTGCTATTTATTTGTTGAAGAAACATGCAGATTATAGATTTTACAGATTGAGTCCTTGTAGTGTCATTTAACATGTTTCTCTGTTCCTTATGTTGCCTATGATTTGATAGTTAGATCTGAAGTCTTGATCAGCTTCATGATTAATTGTATGGGAAGAATAGTTTGTTGGAGGCAGAGTTTTCTTTCTGTTATACCACACAGAGAAGCACATAAATTGTGTTTTCTATTAGTCATATTAAGATTGATCAGTGGGTTTAGATGTTGTCAGCCTGATGTACACATTATAAAACTCCCCATCAATCTTTCATCTAATGGTTTTAGCAGTAATTGATGACATTATATAGATCAATTATTTTATTACAAAACTAATAAATGATGTTATTATCTTTCTATCATCCCTTCTGTATTTGTCGACTAGATTTCTTTTTAAAAGAAGAACTTATTCTTATCAACTATTTAATTCCTCTGAGATAAAGTTCAAACAGAAAACACAAGCCCAATGGATGAGTCTTTTCTTTGTCAATGCTCAGAATGATGATTCAGTTTTCTAACATCTAGCAACAGTGATCAGTGTACCACCTGTGGGACTGTTTCTATTGTCTGTTTCCCTTTTTTTTTGTTGTTGTTGTTATATGTTTCTAACTCTTCCATGCCTAAACACATTTTATATCAGATAAGACATTATAAATATATAAAATAAGATTCTGTAGAGGTTCTAGAGGTTCTAGGTTATCTCTACCAGAGTTACTTTGCCACTTTTTCTGCTAAGTAGAATGGGAAAGATCAACTCAATCCAGTCAGAAACTGAGCTGAGCAAAGTTGTTTTGCAGTTTGTATAGGAGTCAGTCTACTGTAGGGAGAAGGGTATATCGCTTCAAGACTTTTAACAGAGCATCTGGCTGTGCACTAGTACAGCTCACTTGATGGGTCTTTATCTCCTCAGCATTGAGAGACTGTGGGATATTCTGGCTGGCTTTTCGAAGATTTTTAGTTTAGATTTTTGGTCTGCCACCACACACAACTTCAGAATTAGGCACGTGTCTTAACAGGGAACCTGTATCAGGTGTTTGAGAACTTTGAGTCTCCAATCTTGTCAGTGCAGATTCAGGTGATTGCTAAAAGTGTTTTCTAGCCTGTCTCCTCAGCCATTGAAAGGCTCCATGAAAATGGACTCTCCATGTCAGAGGTGTTGGGCTTATCTTTTAACCTTTCTGATCCAGCCAACTGCAAACATCAGCAGATGGGTTTTTTTTTTGTTTTGTTTTTTTTTTTTTGAGGTACGCAGGCCTCTCACTGTTGTGGCCTCTCCCGCTGCGGAGCACAGGCTTCGGACGCGCAGGCTCAGCTGCCATGGCTCACGGGCCTAGCCGCTCCGCGGCATGTGGTATCTTCCCGGACCGGGGCATGAATCCGTGTCCCCTGCATCGGCAGGCGGACTCTCAACCACTGCGCCACCAGGGAAGCCCCTCAGCAGATGTTTTGAGGGAGAAGCTGGACATGTATTGAAGCCTCTCATGCCTTTTATTTTATCACTTCAGCCTCCAGTGACTACAAGATCTCTTCTGTCTTCTCTCCACCCTCCACTGACACTCTGCTTGGGCCAAGTCTGGATACTCGTCCTTTTGCCAGAGCCTGGAGTTGGCAAATGCCTCCAGGGAAAAGCATCTGCAGATCATCTGCTCACTTCTCAGTTCTCCCATTTCTGATATTTTAGTTCTCACTAATCCCTGTCACTTCAGCAGCTCCCTGATGCTGAAAAAAAGATAGCTTTTGTCTTTCATACCTGTTTTCTAAACCTAAATATTCTTATTCTTCACAACATTCTGCACACATTTCCTTCAGGAATTCTAAAATGTTTATCAAGTTCTTGACCACACTGCAATGTACATTATATCTTTGCCTCTCTCCTGTGATCCTTTTCACTTCTTATTATATAAGTTAATTCTTATCTTCAACAGTAGGCAAGCCATAGTTTCTGGAGGGCAGGATCCATGGATGATTTACCATTGCTTGCTAGTTTATCCCCCTTTTACCTACCTCAGTTCTTGGAAATAAAAGGAAACCATGTAATTTCTCATGCAAACTGATTACTTTTAAGAGTGAAGGAAGTGCTCTTAAAAATTATGTCATGACAAAAGCCATAAACTGGGACTTTCCTGGGCATACAACGAGACATGTGGTCATCTATTTACAGTAAATGTTGAACAAGTGACTGAATAAACAAAACAGAATGAAGAAATATTCCTAATATGAAAATAATACAGAAATAGCCCTGAGCTTCTTTATCACTTTGGTAATTGCAGGACTATCAAAAGCACTTATTATTTTTGTTACTAATTCCTAAATTAATTGTCAAAATAAAGTAGTAAAAATAATGTGTATATGTATTTGTGTGTGCAAAAACTAGACTATACATAAATATGTTAATGGTTTTTCTCTGTGTATTGGTAGAATTGTAGATAATTTTTATTAGCTGTTTTGTGTTTTCCTATTTTTTCCAAATTCCCCACAATTAATATTTATCATTTTTTAAAATATGAAAAATAAGCAGTAACTGTTATTACAAAAAGAAATTTATAATATATAATTCAGAGGTAAAATTCCCTCTCCTTTTAGCTTTACCCCAATAAACTAAGGTATTATATGGGAGTTGTGAATATATATTTTTTTTTGCTGAAAAAAAATTAAAGTAAAAATTCTAAATATATATTAAAATATATGAGGAGCTACTAAGGAGAAATATCAAATATAAATTACAGAATTTGGGAAATTATACTAATATTTTATATGTACTGAAGTCTTAATTCAAAATTTTGTAGTAAATTTAGTCTTTATACTGTAAATAAACATTTTACTGTATGTATATTTTCAATGTTCATTCTCACATATAAGCATCTTTATTAATGAGAAAGTAAAAGCTCAAAATTAGAAAAAAAAATACAACTTAAGTTACGTAAAAGGAAAAAAAAATACCCTGTTATGTTTCCAGATAAACTTTAGGTGCCAAACTGCCAAAGTGAGTCTTTTTATTATTTTGCTCTGATTTATCACAGAGGGGGAGAGAAAGAGATTCTGAAAACAACTTGCCAAAAACTAAAGTCTTCACCTCAGGATGTTCTGCAAAAAGATTTAGAGTGGCCGATGAAGCTGAACATTGGGAAGCATTTTTTACTACATCTCCAGCCTGCTGTGGAAATGCCGGGCACCAGTAAACAATATGTATTAAGGATGATTCTGTTTGTATGTATCTTTATCAAATATATTCTATAATGAAATAAAATCTGAAAAGTGGATTCCTTATTGACCTATAATCATGAAAGTATATAAATTAAAATTAAAAAAAAATTATTCCTTTGGTAAGAAGCTTAAAATTCATGATAACAAAAAAGGACTTAGATCACTTGAGAACTTTGTGAGGCTTTTAATATTCTTGGCTAAAGCACTAATATTAGATATATGTTTTCACTAAAATTTATTTTATGCCACCACTTCTGTTTAAGCAGAGGCATTAATATCCCTATGTCACCACCCAGCAAACCTGAAGAGAAACTGATAGGCAATTATCATAGAATTTCTTTCACAGTATTAGAAGTACAGTCACCATAGCCGTAAAAGAAATCTTGGTCGTATCATAACCTATTGAGAAAGAGGAAGGGGAGATAGTAAAACTGGTATAAGAGGACTTCTGTGTCCAGCTAAGATGTAATTCCTTGGGGTAAACCAGCTCTCCCACTGAGAACAACTAGAAAAAAAACAGACAAAATATTTTTAAAAACCATTTAAAGACATTGGGATGCTGTCACGGCAGCCAGAATCCAAGGGACCAATAAGTCAGAAACAAGAGAACTTCAGAGAGGTAAGCAGATAATCTTCAAGCTATTTTTCTCATTGGGACATTTGATGATTCTTGAATACAGAAGAGCAGATTGAGAGTCCAGGCAGAGGGCCTTAAGTAAGAGGTAAAGAAGCAAGAAAAACAAATATTTACAGGGCTACAGACACAAAAATTTGAGTTCAGGTCTTCCGAGGTAGCCAGGACTTGAGGAGCCAAGACCCTGAAGAGAAGGAGGTCAAGAAAAGTGACACCACCACTTGGTGGGTTTCCTTTAGAAATTTTTGCAAACTTTAGGCTGCACAAAGCACAGGATACAAAGCTAAGCAGAAAGCTGCTGAAAATCAGTGCAGTTTTAGGTAGTCTCATAGCAATGAGGAATCAAAATAGGAGTTAAAGATATTTAAAGAATGAAGAAATGAAGTAAACGGTGAGGACTCAGGATCTTAAAATCCCTGATCTCAAGATCATCATCATCAGGAAAATGCAAATTAAAACTATAATTAAGTACTACTACACACCCATTAGAATGGCTATCATGTAAAAGACCATCAACAGAAAATGGATCTCATACATTCTTGGTAGGAGTGTGAAATGACAAAATCACTGTGGAGATCTCTTTGGCAGTTTCTAATAAGTTAAACATACACCTGCCTTATCATCCAGTAATTCCACTGCTAGGCATATACCCACAAGAAATGAAAATTTATGTCCATAAAGATGTACGTGTATGTTGATTGTAGCTTTATTTGTAATACTGAGAGCTGGAAATTGCCCAAATGTCCATCAACGAAATAGATTAAATAAATTTTAGTATATTCATACAAGGTAACACTACTCAGCAATTAAAGAGAATAAACTATTGATACATGCGGGAGCAAGGATGAGTCTCATGCTGTGTGAAAGGATGGCTCATAATGTATATACAGTGAAACTATTTCAAAATGGGGAGATCAGGAGAGCATGTGTAAACAATTTGTTTTAACTCTTCCCAGTGATTAATTCATAGTGGTAGTATTAATTGTTAGACACTTCTATGGCTACTGTGGAATAACATAAACATATACTTATGATATATTCTGATTCTACCATCTGTTTCCTTGGGAACTAGGATTCTTATTATGGCATAAATGTAATATATATGTAGTACATGATAATACATGAGCTGTCCATGAATTTCTGGATCAGAAAAGCTGAGAACAGACATAGTAGGGAGTCTATGGAACACTTATTTTAAGCTACTTCTTAAGACCTACCAACTATACTATTCACTGGTAGAATATGGTAAATAGAACATGAGTATTGTCATCTCCACTGTTAGAGATAAAGCAACTGAAGTCTGTAGAAAGGTAAATGTGAGAAACATAGTGTGATCGTATGGACCACACAGAGTGCACATTCCTAAGGAAGCGTCTTCCCAGGGACCGATGAGGATCTGGTTCTCAGACTTGCAGTCATTCTTCCCATCACTCACCACCCAGGTAAATATCATAGCACAAATTATTTTGTCTGCCCAATAAGGATAATATATCATCCAGGGTGAGACTTATATTAAACAAGCTCATATAGTGAGGTTGTTATATAACAGAATTTCAATTTCATTTGCAGTAGGAAATAAGGTACAGGATTTAGAATACCAAAATGTATATAAATAGGGGAAGCCAATAATTAATAGTTACTTGCTCACCGGGAATCAGAAGAAGGGGTGGAGTGCGGCAAACGTCAATACTTAAACATTCGATAGCATTAAGCCAATATAGCTTACTTCATCCTTTTAGTCTTAGGGATCACCTTGTCATTTGTACCTAAATTTTCAGAGCCCGTGACTCACCATCCCCTTCACTCATCTCAGCATCAGAGAGGTCTATGGCCGTTTCCAATGTTTGTTTGTTTGCTTTTCTCTGCTTTTGTGTCTGATCAGTCTCCCTCTCTTATAAATCAACCACATTTTAGATGTGATGGTCCATTTAATCTGGTAATAGTTCATATGTTATAGGCTTTGGAGCTAAACTACCCTGAGGTGACTGCACACCTCTATTTACTCTGAATTTTGTGAGCAATCTTACTTTTACTTTTCTTTTTACCTTTTAAGCATTTCTTTCTGTTATCTTCTTCCCCAGTTGTCAGAGCCCTAGGTCAGGCCACTCTAATCTCTCACCTGGACCCTGCTACAGCCTCCTCCCAGAGTGCCCCACCTCCCATCTTGCTCTCCTGTGTCCTCCACACTGAGGGTGGAGTATTAGCTCTAAAACACGTTTCTCACTAATCACAGTGCACCCCTGCTTTGTGACTGTGGTGACTTCCATTGTTCAGAGGATGAGATCTACGCTCTTGAGGTCTATAAGGAGGCCCTGTGTGATCTGGTCTTAGCCTGCCCTTCTTGTCTACTTATCACACTTTCCTTTATCCTCACTTCCAGGCATCCTGGAATTGCTTCCTGTCCTTCAGCCATCAGTGGGTTTTTTTGCTCAGAGCCTTTACACTGTGATTGTTTCACTGGTCTACCCCTTTAGCTCCCTTCCTTTCCTAGCTAACCCCTTTTCTCCTTCAGAAGTCAGTCTAAATAATTCTTAGTCCTGGGAACATTTCCAGCCTCCACACACTGGGGCTGGTTAGGTCCTCTTAATAACACTCCTGTAACACCTTGTACTTACCCTTACAAACATTCACTACACTTGTAATTACATGTTCAATGTTTGGTCTCCTGGCTAGAATCCCATTTTCCACAAAGGCAGGGGCTGGATCTGTTTTGTTCACCACTGTATTCCCTGCCCATGTCTCAATGGCCAGCACAAGTAGGTGCTTGAATCGATTAGTCATCAGTGCTTCTCTTCCCACTGTAAAAAGGGGTGCATCAGGCCTTGAGCTCATTCTAACCATCAGAGCAAAAGAGATTTTATACTAGGATCGGCCCTAGAATAACTTTTGATTTTAAACAGTTGGAGCTAAACAAAACCTTACTAAAATTGCTTGCAATTCTATCTCTTACAATAAGACACTGACAGAATCAGTGGCTAAAGTCACAGAGCTGCCTGGTGACGGATCTACAGCCATCCTTCCAATCCCTCACCCCTCCCCTAGCTGCCCCATTATCGTAACTTCTTTTATTCTACTTTGACCATGTAAGTCTTCATTCCTTTTTCTTTGTTAACACTTTTCCTACTCCCCATCCTACATCCACCTAAGCCAAATAACATAAGCAGTGCAAAGTTTAATCATGTGGAAAATGACATTAATTTCCACAGTGTTTGAGAGCATTTACTAGAAACAAGCTAACAGTATATATTTTTATAACTGAAAAATCAGGGAGAGGAAAGTCTTTTCTATCATTACTGATTTCTCCTAAGAAGTTGTTTTTCAGTATCTTTAGCAGCATCACCAGGGACTTTGCCTGATGTCATTAGCAGCAGACTCCTCATTCATCTGGAAGATAATCTGCATAGAGGGTATTGTTAAGTGGCCTTCAGTTACAGATTTCCCTTACCCCTTCGAAATAAAATAAAATTATAGACACATTTTTGGGTTAACTGGATTAAATATTTGCTGATTTTCCTCTTCTATTCTATTGACCAATGTTAACAATAAGTAATATTTTATTGTTGGCCTGTAATTTATGATGTATTTTAATTCATTCAGAAGACAATGTCCTAACAATCCATATTTCTTCAAAAACAAAACACCTTTTTCCCTCCTCTTTGTTCATCTTGAGGCGACTTAGAAGTATTTTACAGCCAGGATTCTCTATAAAGTAGCAAAGACAAGGCTCAGTTTTTAAATGTGTTTGACTCTACACCTCACACCTTCATAACAAACGCCGTGTCAGCGTGATGCATTTTCTCGCCCCTCCATTGGTATATCTGCTGGAGTTTGTAGCAGTCACTCACATTTTGCATAGATAGGTGATCACTTGGCTGGCTGGTTACCACCTGCAGGTTTTGAAGTTTCTTTTCATCAAACTTTCTAAATATAAAATGCTGGTGCTTAGAAGTTACTTATTCAGATGCCAAAGAAGAAAGGATGGGTGATAGTTGGAGATGGAATCACTCTGGTGGAGACACTTGCAGGGCTTCTGCTCACGTCACAGTCATACCCCTTCTCTGCGAACTGCCTCCCTGATCTTACCCATGGAGGGTGGGAGTGATGGGCCCCTGGAAGATAATTTTATACTCTGTGACTTCACATCATCTTTGTCCGTCATCTACTTGACCTGGGATAGACACCTGAGTCAGGCTGAGGTAATCAGTGTCTGTCTGTGTTATGTAGAACCACGTGGGTTGAGGGAATCAAAGCTGTCTCTTTGGTAACTGGACCGATAGCATGTAAACTCAGGAGCACTGTGATGGTTGTCCTTGGACTGACCATGAGGGCCCAAGAAACAGAGAAAGAAGATGTATGAGGAGAAGAAGGAGGTGTGCAGGGAGCCAGGAGATGACGTAGATGCCTGGAACATTTTTCCTCAGAAGCTCGGTCCCCCTTGTGGCCTAGAAACGTTCCAAATCTTGTTACTATATCTGAAATTATTCCTTATATTTTCTCTATTAAATATCCCACCGCCTTTTGCTTAGGCTAGCTTCATCTGGCTTTTATAACTTGCAGCGAAAGAGTTCGAATTAATGAGCCTATAGGCACCATTCTCATTGATATGAAGCTTCCAAATCCACTGGTACTTTCTTCTGTTTCTTCATTGTGCAGGCTGCTAATATTTTTGCTCTTGAACCTGCTTTATGAACGTGTTGCTCACATGGCCTGCTTCCCTTTTGAGTAGGTAGCACTTTACACTGGACTCTAAGGCTAACAGATGGCATGCAAACGATCTCATCTTTCTTTAGCTGTGGCCAAGCATGGACAGGCTGCCAAGTCATGTCAAACAGGGTGTGCTTCTTCTCACACCTCTCACACTGAGTAATGCCAGCGTGCCTGGGCTTTCCGCAGACACACAGCTCCACCATTCTACATAGCGTGGATATCACAAGTTGAGAGTAACGATGCATATACCCAGTTTTTACAACTGTCATTACATGAAGGTGTAATACAGAGTTTTATGCTAGTGTATGAACGTTCACACCTCCTCCCCTATTTTCATAATTTAAATGTCACTAGCTAACAGCTAGTGACATTTTACTATACGCTAGGCACTGCACTTTACTCTATAAATCTTCCCATTTACTTACACAAAGGGAAAATAAATACGCTTAGGCTAGCTTAGGTTGGCTTCTATAACTTCAAGCCAGAGAGTTTTAATTAACGAACGTATAAGCTTTGTTCTTATGGTCTAAGGACATCCACAGTCATGTTTGGTCTGCAGGCCTCCAGTGTCTCCTCTGATAGTTTCTTTCATCTAACAGGTGACTGTTACATACAGTAGGACCAGGATAAAAAGAGTATCTGTTACGTAGGTGGGACCTTGCAAAAATAACAAACCCAGACTCAATAAACTTGTGACTCTAAATCTACCCACCCACCTGAATCACCACATTATACCATTTTCTATCATTTCACTCACTGGATTTTATTGTAATGATGTGTTATACCAATAAACTATGACCTTCTTAAGGGCAGACTCCATGTCTTATTCATTTTATTGAATACATGAATGAATGAATACATTATTGAGGTAACAGACATAAAGGTGATGAAAATTATATTTTAATTAAAGTGATAAAAACAAATGATTTTATCCAGAAAACGATGATTTTAGTCCCATTTCTTCCTCTTATAAAAATGGCCTTGAACTTTCCAAGCCTTAGTTTCTTTATTTACACAATGGTGTTATGTGTACCTACTTTGGGTCATTATGGATATTCACCTGGAATATTTTTGAATTCAGTTCAGAAGCTACACATTATAAATATAGGAGAATAAAACATTAAGTGTGAGAACTTGAATATGTATGTCATGCAAGTTCATTTGAATTTGAAAGAAATATAAAAGGTGGCCTATATTCAAAAGGAATATGTTCTCTTTGAAGCTGTAGCAAAATCTGTGCCCCATGGTCTCAGTGTAGAACTTGAAAACATAAAATATGAGTATTTAAAGTAGCTATCTCTGTGTTATTTGTCGAATGAGTATATTATTCACAGGAGGGAAAAAAACAAGGAAACAATGGTGACTGCAAATCTGCGTCCCCACCCCCCATCCTCATGTCATTCATCTCTCCCTCTGTACTTAAGTCCGTGCCTTCTGAAGGTGGTCTCTCACCACGGCAACTCCTCAACACACAACTTATTTACTTATCTGTTTCCATTCTAAATTATGGCTAATGTGCTTTTAGGTCATCGTGTTACATATTTCAGAGAGTAAAGGCATTTCATCTTGCTTTTTCAGGGGGCATAAGGCTTTACCCCAAACAAAATACCCTCACACTGGCAGCCTCAGGCATTATGACTGGCTGTCAGGAAGAGAGTCAAGGATTTGGATTTCTAGCCCCTTCTAATCACAGCTGAATGAAGGTAACTGTTTCATTCTCAACTGAGTCTGGCTCTGAATACACAACACCCTTCTTCTACAAACAACCTGTACTTAGGAGCTGTGACTCCTCCAACTCCACCCATAATGCCAGGACAGCATACCTTACTTCCCAGCTTTCCCTCATTTGTCCCATTTCAAATCTTACAATCAATGTTTGTAAGCCCAGAGTCTGACAAAATCAGTAGTAAGAGTTGTATTTTAGGATTTTACTTAAAATTCATCTAAGTTTCTAGCTTAATTTTTCCATCTTTTTTTTTTTTTAATGACAAGCAACACACATGTAGTGAAGTGAGAACCAGCATCAACCACAACCAACATATTCTTCAAAATTGGTGCTTCGTTATGACACTTGTCAATCGATGTCCAATGGCTCTACTGCCAGCTCTGGGTCAGACTGCCCAGCATAACCCGTATGATCTCTAGTTCATATTTTCAATTTCTGTTTCTCTGTCAGCTCCTTCCTCAGATACGACAAACAAGCTTAAATTTCTCCTCTATTATACCACTTCTCCCTCTCTCCTTGGCTTCCTTAGATACTGTCTAAACTTCTTAATTCTTTTAATGACAAACTCCTCAACTTACAGCTATAAAAATTCTACTCACATCAAACCACTTAAATGACTCAAGGATAACCATAGAGTCTCCATCCTTGGGGATCCCAAGGATCCCAAGTTCTTTTCTCTTGAAACAGTCTGTTATAGACTGAATGGTTGTGTCCCCTCAAATTCATATGTTGACATCTTAACTCCCCAACGTGATGGTATTAGGAGGTGGGGCCTTTGGGAGGTATTTAGGGTTAGATGAAGTCATGAGAATGGGATCCTCATTATTACTCTTATAAGAAGAGACACCCCACAGCTCACTCTCCCTCCTCTCCCCTTCTCTCTCTCTTTCTGCTCCCACGCTTGTACAGAAAATTGGTTATGTGAGCACACAGCTAGAAGGCAGCTGTCTGCAACCCAATGGGAGAGGTCTTACCAAGACTCAACCATGCTGGCACCCTAATCTTGGACTTCCAGCCTCCAGAACTGTGAGAAGATAAATGTCTGTCTTTTAAGCCCCCAGTCTGTGGGATTTTACTATGGCAACAGAGCTGACTGAATCAGTCTCCTTGGTTTCCTTGATACTGTGATCCCTCTTTCTCCCCTTTTTTATTCTGTGTTGTTTATTGCTTTCAGGTTTTCCTTATTTATCTTATCTCTTAAATGTAAATGTTCCCTAATGTTTTTCCTCCTACTTTCTTCTTTTCTCATGTCTTAATCACTCCTTTGGCCACTGTAAACATTCTGACAATTAAGTCTCAAATCTAGAGCTCTGGCTCACACCTTTCTCTTAAGCTTCTGACTTAATTTTTCAATACTTTATGGATGCCTCTATTTGAATGCCTTTACTGGATTTTCAGTTGATAAGTCTGAAACCCAACTTACCAACATTTCCCCAGTCCTATTCTGACGGGAGAATACAGGAGTATTCCCTATCAGTTTTTATGGTAGTCGTATTTTTCCAGTTACCCAGGCTCAAATCACGAGAGTTGTATTCTATTGTTCATTTCTTTCTTCCCCCAAAATCAATATTCCAGTTCTAATGAATCAAGGTCAGAAAATGTTTTCCTATGCATGCCTGGGATTTGACTTTTATTTCGCTGCTCAGGTTAAAGCCTTTTATTTTCAACCTGTCATTTGGATTTTTATAGCACTTTATTAACTAGTCTTTCTATAGTCAATCTCTTCCCATAAAGCTTACACATGATCATAAAACTTCACAAAAGTCATTAATGCATCTTGAGGTTTATATGAAAAGTATCCAAATTTCTTCTTAGAACATTGATCGTTATCTATAATCTATCCTCTTTCTGCATTTAAAATTTACCCACCACTACACCCCTGCATGTACTTCACCCATAAGAGATTCCACTTTTCAGCCCAAAAGTGCATTAACAATTCTGAATCTTCATTTATGTTATTTTCTACATGTGAAATGGTCTCACCATAGCACAGTTTCTCCTGTTGAAAAACATAAGGTTAAGTTTAAATGCCACTTTTATAATTTTATTAACAAGTCTTTCCCCATCCTTCAACAGATACCACTCCATTTAGATGGACTGAATCTCTTTCTTCCCTGGACACATAAAATGCTATATTGCTCCTCTATTATGGCAGCTAACCCAGTATATTTAGTTCTATTTTTGAGTGTCTCCCTTACTATTTTGCAAGATTGGTGCATTCTGTGACTACCTCTTATATCTTTTTTATCCTAAATATTATCTAGCACCATATCAAGTACGTACATGCTTTTACGAAGCATATGTTACTGTTGAAACAGTCATTGATTAAAGAAGTGAATGAATAAACAGTAGATCCACCATAAATGTTACTCTCAGGTGTGAAATTCTGCGACAAGTAATTCAATAAAATCTTCTGATATTTACTATAAAATCAAGTGAAGAATTACAATAACTTTTAAAGCCTTTTATTGTATGATTAAAGGAAAAATAATTTCAAAATGACAGATTTTCTCATTTACAAGCTAGAAGAATGAATGAATTCTTTGTATGAAAGAGAACATGTTATCTCTATTGGATTGTGATGTCTGTTGGCTCACTGTCATATTTCCTTTCCTAATCAAGGGAGGAAAGACAAATGAAGAGGCTTACCCAGGGCATAAACAAGAGGGCTGTAGGCTTATTTACCTTTTCTGTAGACAAAAAAAAAAAGTTTCTGGCAGATCCAGAGGAAAACGTTCTCAGAGCATCATTTCATTTAGTATTTCACTTAGCTTTTGCCCTCATTAAAAACATATATACAGAAGCAAGAAGACCTACAATCCTGCAGCCTGTGGAACAAAAACCACATTCACAGAAAGATAGACAAGATGAAAAGGCAGAGTGCTATTTACCAAATGAAGAAGATAAAACCCCAGAAAAACAATTAAATGAAGTGGAGATAGACAACCTTCCAGAAAAAGCATTCAGAATAACGCTTTTAACAAAATAATGTATTTAACAAAAATAAATACAAATAAAAATAATTGAAAGCAACAGGGAAAAACAACAAATAACATACAAGGGAACTCCCATAAGGTTAACAGCTGAGTTCTCAGCAGAAACTCTACAAGGCAGATGGGAGTGGCATGATATATTTAAAGTGATGAAAGGGAAGAGCCTACAACTAAGATTACTCTACCTGACAAGGATTTCATTTAGAGTCGATGGAGAAATCAAAAGCTTTACAGACAAACAATGGTATGAGAATTCAGCACCACCAAAGCAACTCTACAACAAATGATAAAGGAACTTCTCTAAGTGGGAAACACAAGAGAAGAAAAGGACCTACAAAAACAAACCCATAACAATTAAGAAAATGTAACAGGAACATAAATATTGATAATTACATTAAACATGAATAGATTAATGCTCTAACCAAAAGACACAGGCTCACTGAATGGATTCAAAAACAAGACCCATATATATGCAGTCTACAAGAGACCCACTTCAGACCTAGGGACACATAGACTGAAAGTGAGGGGATGGAAAAAGATATTCCACGCAAATGGAAATCGAAAGAAAGCTGGAGTAGCAATACTCATATCAGATAAAACAGACTTTAAAATAAAGAATGTTACAAGAGACAAGGAAGGACACTACATAATGATCAAGGGATCAATCCAAGAAGAAGATATAACAATTATAAATATATATGCACTGAACATAGGAGCACCTCAATGCATAAGGCAACTGCTAACAGCTATAAAAGAGGAAATCGACAGTAACATAATAATAGTGGGGGAATTTAACGTGTCACTTACACCAATGGACAGATCATCCAAATAGAAAATTAAGAAGGAAACACAACCTTTAAATGACACAATAGACCAGATAGATTTATAGGACATTCCACCCCAAAACAGCAGATTACACTTTCTTCTCAAGTGCTCATGGAACATTCTCCAGGATAGATCATATCTTGGGTCACAAATCAAGCCTCAGTAAATTTAAGAAAATTGAAATCATATCAAGCATCTTTTCTGACCACAACGTTATGAGATTAGAAATCAATTACAGGGAAATAACGTAAAAAACACAAACACATGGAGGCTAAACAATACGTTACTAAATAACCAAGAGGTCACTGAAGAAATCAAAGAGGAAAACAAAAAATATCTAGAGACAAATGACAACGACAACACGATGATCCAAAACCTATGGGATGCAGCAGAAGCAATTCTAAGTGGGAAGGTTATAGCAATACAGGTCTACCTCAAGAAACAAGAAAAATCTCAAACAACCTACATTACACCTAAAGGAACTAGAGAACGAAGAACAGACGAAACCCAAAGTTAGTAGAAGGAAAGAAATCATAAAGATCAGAGCAGAAATAAATGAAATAGAAACAAAGAAAACAATAGCAAATATCAATAAAACTAAAAGCTGGTTCCTTGAGAAGATAAATACAATTGACAAGCCATTAGCCAGACTCCTCAATAAAAAGAGAGAGAGGACTCAAATCAAAAAATTAGAAATGAAAAAGAAGTTACAACAGACACCACAGAAATAAAAAGCATCCTGAAAGACTATTCCAAGCAACTCTATGCCAATAAAATGGACAACCTGGAAGAAATGGACACATTCTTAGAAAGGTATAACCTTCCAATACTGAACAAGGAAGAAATAGAAAATATGAACACACCAATCACAAGTAAAGAAATTGAAACTATGATTAAAACTCTTCCAACAAAAAAAGTCCAGGACCAGATGGCTTCACAGGTGAATTCTATCAAACATTTAGAGAAGAGCTAACAGCCATCCTTCTCAAACTATTCCAAAAAATTGCAGAGGAAGGAACACTCCCACACTCATTCTATGAGGCCACCATCATCCTGATACCAAAACCAGACAAAGATACTACAAAAAAAGAAAATTATAGACCAATATCACTGATGAATATAGATGCAAAAATCCTCAACAAAATACTAGCAAACAGAATCCAACAACATAGTAAAAGGATCATACACAATGATCAAGTAGGATTTATCCCAGGGATGCAAGGGTTCTTCAATATATGCAAATCAATCAAAGTGACACACCATACTAACAAATTGAAGAATAAAAACCATATGATCTTCTCAATAGATGCAGAAAAAGCTTATGACAAAATTCAACACCAATTTATGATAAAAACTCTCCAGAAAGTGGGCATAGAGGGAACCTACCTCAATATAATAAAGGCCATATATGACAAACCCACAGCAATCATCATTCTCAATGGTGAAAACCTGAAAGCATTTCCTCTAAGATCAGGAACAAGACAAGGATGTCCACTCTCTCCACTATTATTCAACATAGTTTTGGAAGTCCTAGCCACGGCAATCAGAGAAGAAAAGGAAATAAAAATTGGAAAAGAAGAATTAAAACTGTCACTGTTTGCAGATGACATGATACTATACATAGAGAATCCTAAAGATGTCACCAGAAAACTACTAGAGCTAATCAATGTATTTGGTGAAGTTCCAGGATACAAAATTAATGCACAGAAGTCTCTTGCATTCCTATACACTAATGATGAAAAATCTGAAAGAGAAATTAAGGAAACACTCCCATTTACCATTGAAACAAAAAGAATAAAATACCTAGGAATAAACCTACCTAGGGAGACAAAAGACCTGTATGTAGAAAACTATAAGACACTGATGAAAGAAATTAAAGGTGATACCAACAGATGGAGAGATATACCACGTTCTTGGATTGGAAGGATCAATATTGTGAAAATGACCCTACTACCCAAAGCAATTTACAGATTCAATTCAATCCCTATCAAATTATCAAAGGCTTTTGTTACAGAACTAAAACAAAAAATCTTAAAATTTGTATGGAAGCACAAAAGACCCCGAATAGCCAAAGCAGTCTTGAGGGAAGAAAATGGAGCTGGAGGAATCAGACTCCCTTGTCTTCATACTATAATACAAAGCTACAGTAATCAAGACAATATGGTACTGGCACAAAAACAGAAATATAGATCAATGGAACAGTATAGAAAGCCCAGAGATAAACCCACACACCTATGGTCAACTAATATATGACAAAAGAGGCAAGGATCTACAATGGAGAAAAGACAGTCTCTTCAATAAGTGGTTCTGGGAAAACTGGACAGCTACATGTAAAAGAATGAAATAAGAACACTCCCTAACACCATAGCCAAAAATAAACTCAAACTAAATGTAAGACTGGACACTATAAAACTCTTACAGGAAAACAAAGGAAGAACACTCCTTGACATTAATCACAGCAAGATCGTTTTTGACCCACCTCCTAGAGAAATGGAAATAAAAACAAAAATAAACAAATGGGACTTAATGAAACAAAAGCTTTTGCACAGCAAAGGAAACCATAAACAAGACCAAAAGACAACCCTCAGAATGGGAGAAAATATTTGCAAACAAAGCAATTGACAAAGGATTAACCTCTAAAATTTACAAGCAGTTCATGTAGCTCAATATCAAAAAAACAAACAACCGAATCCAAAAATGGGCAGAAGACCTAAATAGACGTTTATCCAAAGAAGATATACAGATTGCCAACAAACACATGAAAGGATGCTCAACATCACTAATCATTAGAGAATTGCAAATCAAAACTACAATGAGGTATCACTTCACACCAGTTAGAATGGCCATCATCAAAAATCTAGAAACAATAAATGCTGGAGAGGATGTGGAGAAAAGGGAACCCTCTTGCCCTGTTCGTGGGAATGTAAATTGATACAGCCACTATGGAGAACAATATGGAGGTTCCTCAAAAACCTAAAAATAGAACTGCCATATGATCCAGCAACCCCACTACTGGGCATATACCATGAGAAAACCTTAATTCAAAAAGAGTCATGTACCACAATGTTCATTGCAGCTCTGTTTACAATAGCCAGGACATGGAAGCAACCTAAATGTCCATCAACAGATGAATGGACAAAGGGGATGTGGCACATATATACAATGGAATATTACTCAGCCATAAAAAGAAACGAAATTGTGTTATTTGTAGTGAGGTGGATAGACCTAGAGTCTGTCATACAGAGTGAAGTAAGTCAGAAACAGAAAAATAAATACCAGCTAACACATATACATGGAATCTAAAAAAAAAGGTTCTGAAGGACCTAGGGGCAGGACAGGAATAAAGATGCAGACATAGAGAATGGACTTGAGGACATGGGGAGGGGGAAGGGTAAGCTGGGATGAAGTGAGAGGGTGGACTTGAGGACATGGGGAGGGGGAAGGGTAAGCTGGGATGAAGTGGGAGGGTGGAACAGACATAAATACACTACCAAATGTAAAACAGATACCTAGTGGGAAGCAGCCGCATAGCACATGGAGATCAGCTTGGTGCTTTGTGACCACCTAGAGGGGTGGGATAGGGAGGGCGGGAGGGAGCCGCAAGAGGGAGGAGATAAGGGGATATATGTATATGTATAGCTGATTCACTTTGATATAAAGCAGAAACGAACACATCACTGTAAAGCAACTATACTCCAATAAAGATGTTAAAAGAAAAAAAAACATATATACAAATGCTTAAGAAACAGGAACATACTCATACACTATTTACTTAGAAACCTATATTTTAAAATTACTTCCTTGCATCAATTTAATGCCTTTTTTTGGTGATCGTTATTGTTTTTAGTTTTGCCTGCAATTATGCACCCAAAAAGTCACAGGCGTGTACTGTCGCATTTCAGCTCCATGCGCCCTCACATTGTTTGGCACTCGAGTTATTTATCAAAAAAATGACTAGAAGTGTTAGCTTGACTTTTAGCCATTGGTATAACGTTTTTTTTTTTAAAAGAAAGTATGTCATTTACATAATGTCTTAAGTTTTTAGTTACATAATGTTAACTCATTTTGCTTTAAAAGTAAGTGATAAGTAACTTGGATCAAAATAACTTGCTTACTTATGAATGTCTATGGATTTCTACGTTTCTTCTACTGCCAAGAAAGAGAAGTTTACCACTATCTTTATATTAATTTAGGTCTGAATAGTTTCCCATGCAAATACATTAACAGCTAAAGATATTAGCAATGTCAAAGGTATTGTAATTTTGTAATTCAGTTGATCTTCCAGGGCAGGATTATGCCTAATAGGATTTCTAACTATAAGTAATTCAAGTAATCCAAATACCCAATTTATTGATTAAAATCCTCCTAAATTATATTTAGAAAATATAAATGCAAGCGCCCAAGCCTTTGGTTGTGTCAGATATCTGGCTGTGAACAAAATAACAAATTGAAGTAAACTTTGCAAAAGCAGACACACAACATCATCCCTCTCCTATATCTCAGAAACAGCCTGGTATGAGAATATAGTTGGACTTGCAACTCCTCAGAATAATATCAAACAGATCAGTTGGAAGCTCTTCATTACAGCATCTGTTCTGTGTTTATAGCTACATATGCAGACTGCCGAACACCCACAGTGCACCATAAGTGTAGGGATTACACATCCAGAATGGTAATAAACTCATTGGGTGATATGTTCCCCAGAGTTTTCAGCCCCTTGTTTCAGTTGGCAAAACTCTGCTGGATTTTTGTTGCTGTAGAAAATATTAGATTTTTTGTGGTTTTTGTAACTTCGGAGACAGGTCAGGAAGTCATAAAACAGCAATAGAAAGGTAAAGACAGAGGCACTGGGATTATTTTTATATTTCAAAAGTACAATCTCATAGAGAGTTACAAGAGAAGCAATGGCAGAGTAAGGGAGAAAAATGAGTAAATAAATGGTTGTTTTCCATAGAACTTTAGCCTCAAATACCCTCTGTGGATCAGCTCAGCTGTATGGTATACACTTTGGAGAAGCTACCAATTGTACAAAGAAAGCTGCATGTTAGAATTACTAATTAGAAGTATTATTCCTTACTGTAATAATCTGATAGTGCTTGAGAAACTACAGCTAATAGTTGAGCAATGCATTAACTGGTGAAAGCAGCGCTTCCTAGACAACCAATCCAGTTTAGACCAAGACGATTTTCCTCTCAATAGCGTGATTCTAAATGAAATTAATTTCTAAATTCATAATAATTAAGGGAATATTCTCAACCTCTAAGGAAAGCAGTTCCAGGTGTGAGAAGGTAGTCAGAATAAACACAGTGCCTGGCTACTATAGACGTGGTAAGCTGACTTCATTTTATCCCAGCAGCCAAGCAATGTGTACTAATGATTAGTCACCTCACTCTTGGACAGGTGCCCATATCTGTCTGTACATAGAATCCCGGAGAGAGCTTTCAAAAACGCATAATCCTGAGTACCAAAAGATATCTTGATCACATAGATTCTCTCTTTCCATTAAATGGTTATAATAACAGCTTTCAGAAATGACTCATGACCAAAAATCATATGAAAGTTTCTGAAGAACCATAATAAAGGCAGTTAGAAAACATGGCTCTGGGTAATGGTGGATGTTGGAATGGAACCCTCATAAAGCCATATGGGAAGTGATAAAGGAAATCTTAAGTCTCTACAAACATTCCAGTTTAAAGAGTGTTTTCTCCCTTCTTTTCATTTTGTTTCCTTTCATTCCTTCCCTCTTAATGGTAATTGTCATGATGCCATTGTACATCTGGACTCTGTGGCTATGGTCTAATTTTTTTCCTCATTTCATGGCACTGTTGTTTTGCTTTCATGCTCACTAGAACTTAGAGGCAGGAATGAAAAATCAGGGCAAAGGGAAAAAAACCGGCTAAGCAACTTTTATAATCAGCATCTCATGAAGAACTTGAAATTGATACTGCAAGAAGTAGGTGTGAATTATTGGCTTCATCCTTAACACTGAAAAAATTTAAGGATGTCTTTATTTGAAATGATAACAAAACTTGATGGACTTCAAAAATATATTTTCCCGTAGACTCCCTCATCTGATCCTTAAGCCAATTATTGATTTTTGTAAAAGATGTGCATGGTGCTGCTTGACCAGTAAAGATAAAAAACTCAGAAGTTTAAGGCATGTAGGTTTTTTGACATATGTGAAAATGAGAAATTTCATGCCAGTTTAGACTTAGGCAAAGAATGGCTAACTAAGTGGAATTTACTTAAGAGTCACACAAATTCACAGTGGCTTGGTGTCCTCACCTACAAAATTGGGGAAAACAACACCCATTCCCCTCCCTTTACCTTGCTGATATGTTCAGGTGCACAGAATAGTTCTAAAACAATGTATATGTTATAATTATTACTATTAAAATTCTTCACTTTCAAAGGGTTGTTTCAAAAAGTGAAATTAATACTGCTAATGGGGAAAATCGTTTAATTTTTGGATAATTCAACTACCACTAGAACTTCAAGCATCCACGTTATTTTAAAAGTTGTAAATGTGACATGAAATCTGTTTTTGTGGGTCTCAGAAAGAGACAACACATGCAAATTTTAGCATGTGCTTCTTTGCAAAATAGAGTCAGGAAAAAGATAGGAATGTGTGTATTACATAAACTACTCAGAAGAATTACCAAAATAGAAATAATCTGGACTTTGATGTTAATGCCAACTCCCAAGTTTGGGGCTCTTCACCTTTATCTGGTTCCTTATTTCATTTGGTACTTTATGGCCAGGAAACCATTCTGGTTATAACCTTGTAGTAGAGATAGGTCAATTCATGTGTAGCATTATGGAAGTTTACAGTACACATTAAAGTTCAATAAATAAGAGGGGCACGGTAAGACAGTTGCTCAAGGGAACTTATTTCAGGACATACTTGGTGCTCAGCTGCACTCAAATTTTGAAATAGTCAAACTTCCCCAGGTGCCTAATTTCCTTCCTCTCCATCCCAGACGAGTAATGGTATGGCTCCAAAGTAATAAAAATAAATCAGAAACTATCTCAACCATGATCTAAACTAGAAATTAGAACTAGAGATTGCATCTCTGACCAGACCCCACAGAAGGAGGACCCACGCAAAAGGAAAACATTAGGGACACAACAGAATCTGCAGATTGCAGGTAAGAATAAATATATGCCCAGCTGGTTGTTGCTTCCCATTCCTTGCTCTTTCAAAGAAATGAAAACAACGAAGACCTTTAGTACTACATTCCTACTGCAACAGGAAAAAATAAAAGATTAAGAAAGGACAGGAAAAACACTAGGGAAATGGAAGAACATGATTTAGTCAAATAGAAGAAAATAGAAGAGAGAGAGAGAGAGAGAGAGAGAGAGAGAGAGAGAGGCGGGAGGCAAACCCAGGTCAGATAACTCACTTGGCATTCCCTGACCCTGGTTTCTTTCTTCGGAAAATGTTGAGGAAAGTGTTGGAGCGGCAGGGCAGCTTGCCATCGCCAACATGCATGCGGACTACATCCGAGGTGGTGAAGGCACTGCGTACGTTCCTCTCGGGCTTGGCAATGATGATGTACATCTTGGGAGTGAACATGCACCCCAGGGCCACCGTTACACTGAGGCTCACTGCAAAGCAGGTAGTAATGATCTTGTAGTTGCTCCCAAAGTAAATGGGCACAAAAGCCAGCCAAATGATGCAGGTGGTGTACATGGTGAAGGCGATATATTTGGCCTCATTGAAGTTGGCGGGCACATTGCGGGTCTTGAAGGCATAGTAGGTACAGCTCATGATGAGGAGTCCATTGTAGCCCAAAGGGGCCACCACACCCAAGTTGCTGGTATTGCAGATAAGGTAGACTTCTTTGATGCTTGGGTAGGACAGAATGGGCATGGGGGGCTCCATGATGATCAGGGTTACCACCAAAGTCAGCTGCACACCAATCAGAATTGAGGCAATGATCACCTGGGCCCAGGCGCTCATAAACCTGGGCTTGCGGGTGCAGATCTTCTTCTTGCTGCCGGCCAGGATGCGTGCAATGCGATTGGTTTTGGTCACTAAAGCAGAGTAGCACATGGCAGAGGAGAGGCCGACCAGGAGGCGCTGGAGGTAGCAGGATGTGGTAGTAGGTTTGGCAATGAGAGTGAAAGGGCACACGTAACCGAGGAAGATTCCAGCTAGGATAATGTAGCAGAGCTCCCGACTGGAGGATTTGACCACTGGTGTATCCCGGTACAGCACGAAGATAAGGGTAACAAACAAGGTAACAAGGATGCCCAGGCAGGAAAAGGCAATGGCTATGATGGATTCTATGTTGCTCCACTCCAGATAGCGGACAGGAATGGGTTCACAGCCTGTGATGAGAAAAATAGTTTTAAAATGAATCTAAGATTTTGCTGATCAATAATAGTGCTTACTAGTTACCAGAGGCATAGCTATATTTGCATCTTCCATGATTTAAGCTATTTTAATTTTTTAAAAAATGCCTCTCTATCACACAAATAGGCACACACCATTGTCTTCTCTGGACGATCATGTTCCCAAACCTAATCTCATCACAAGCCTAATGTGACATACTTAAGCCTATAAATATAGTCTTCGCTTCCAGTGTTATAAATGGATGCTGCTCCGTGGATGGAACTTGGTTCTACACTTTCAGAAAATGAAAGAAAAAGAAGGAAACTAAACTGTGTTTCCATTGAAGGTTAAATGGTCACAGTATAATAGAATAAGTTAGTAAGAAATAAAGTAACAAAATTTTTATTTTTATGCAGCTATTTGACCAGAGGCAAGTCCAGATCATAGACAAGCATTTTCTTTCTTTTCTTTTCTATGCTTTCTTTCGGCCAGCCAGCAAACTTTTTAAACATAAATTTCATTTGAATTCTTTAGAAGAATCTGCATTCTCCTATTTAGCACATATTATATTACTCACTCTAAGTCTCACCTCTTTAGTTATGAATGTGGCATCTGAGGGCCTTTGAGTTATCAACCTCTAATAGACATACTAAAGAAGAATGAAATCTCCCCTCACCCATCTCTTGAAAGGAGAGACAGTGCTGTGTTCCTAAATGCCTGGCTTATTTTTTCCTTCCAGAATAAAGTCTCTTTTGTATTTTACAGAGAGAAAAACATTTGTCAAGTCCTGGCAACAACCCCTTCACAGAATTTTGTGATTGGTCTGGGCCATATTTTCCAAATTGTGAGAATAAAAATATGTATTTCCATAAATTTAGGAAGAGACTCATTGTTCTGTAGCCATGAGAGCGAGGAACCACCAGAACCTGTTTTAAACCTGTTCAGTCATTCAACAAGCTCCCGTCAGCGAACACAGTTTTTGCATGTTAACCAGTCAGTGTCAGCCCTGGCTTCTGATAATCACCCAGCTCGGATCAGACTCACATTTAATATTTGAGTGCAAACCACTCAGAAGCACATGCCTCTGACTGATCATAGTGGCCTCTTTATTTATTTATTTATTTTTTTGCGGTACGCGGGCCTCTCACTGCTGCGGCGCACAGGCTCCGGACGCGCAGGCTCAGTGGCCATGGCTCACGGGCCCAGCCGCTCCGCGGCATGTGGGATCTTCCCAGACCGGGGCATGAACCCGTGTCCCCTGCATCGGCAGGCGGACTCTCAACCACTGCGCCACCAGGGAAGCCCTGGCCTCTCTCTTTTGTGTGTCGGGGGTTTGTCTGTGTCAGAGACTCAGCCTCTTCCTGGAAGAACTTCTGCTTCCAAAAAAAGTCACATTTTAATTCTAAATCTTTCCATTTCCTTGATACAGTTTAGAAAGATGATTAGATAGATACATAGTTTGAATAACAATGACCATTATGGGGAACTTTTGATGTAACACAATCAATAGATTAAAATATTTAAGAACAGCTATAGACCCATTTGGAGATAAAATACTTAAGAGTCAATATTCAGCTCCTTTAATTAATTGGCATACTGAGGCTGCTAAATAAAATTCAAATTCCAATGGAGTCTTTGTCAAGGCCTTTGTAACCTTCTGAAAGCTACCCTCTTTGCATTTCTCTTTTTCTATGCAACCTGGTTTTGTAAATGAGCTATTCTGTCTTTGGAGCTTTTATTAGAAAAGAATACTGCATTTTAAATTTCTAGAACACAAGTCAGATCTATTGAATTTGAATTAAAACCCTGGTCTAGAGCCAAATTGAGAGCTATAATTAATGATTTTCGTAAACTTCAGGGACACAGGCAAAATATTTTCTGCAGAATTCAGGATTTTTATTAGATACTTATTGTACTGCACTACAGATATGTACCAACTAAATCAATTAATTGTTAGCCTCATGTAGGAAAATATTTAAAAAGCAGCACATTACAAAAGGGAAGATTTAAATAAACCAGTGGTGTAACATTTAAAAAATAAAAATAGAAAATGCATTACATAAAGCAATTTCAGATGTTTCTTTTTCAATAAAGATTCAAATTAAGGATGGAAGATAGATTTTAGGAAACCTTCAAACAATTCTGGGGTAGACTCAATAACTGACATAACAAGGACTATAGCCTCTCTACAAACGGGCTCAGACCTGAATTAGGGCCATCAAACAGAAAAAAAAAAATGTTAAAATTTAAAATTACCAAGTTAGAAAATATCTAATATGTGACTAGACATTTCCAGATAGAGTTATATAGTAAATAAACAAGAAGTCAATATAATCATGGATCTTTAGGTAAGACGTCTAAAAGCGCCTCTACTCTCTGTGATTTGGGAACCTATAGATAAGAAAACCTATAGCTATCACAAATAAAAGTGTAATTTAAAGAACCATTACCCCATATTAGTAAAACTCAGGATAACTACCTAAAATCTGTCTAATGACTTAACTCCAGGGGAGACATTGGCATCCAAGAACTCCTTGTCTGTTCTCTGAACTCCCAGGGGAAGCAATATCTCTTCCTTATTGATATAGATGTCTTTATGTCTACTAATCATCTCACTATTAATAGAACATCAAATACCTTGGTTTAATAAAACCACTCAAATAGTGAAAATCTTTGATAATCCTATGCTCCAACATATAACTGGGACTTTGAGACTATTATTATAAGAATACATTATTCTTGGTGACACACACAATTTTAACATACAGGATTTACTGCCAGACAAGATGTGCTATAATTCTTACACCTGATCAAATTATATCTGATTTAGTCATGAAAATACCTATACTATGTATAATTTAAGACATTATCCAAGTAACAGCTTTTGTTTCAGAATTCTTATGGATGAAAGACTCCACCGAAATAGGAAGATGGATTGAAACAGAGCACATAAGTATACAGATTATCATAGATACCTAGATCATCACAAATCTTTCTTTTTTGTATAAATGTGAAAATGCTACACCATGATCTATATGTATTAACAGCATAGCAATGTCAGAAAACCATTGTTCATTGTGGTAGGCATCTTCCAAAATGGTTCCGAATAATCCCCACATCCTGGGATTCATGTCCTTGTATAATACTCTCTCCTTGAGTATGAACTAGGCCTATAACTTGTTTATTTTTTATAGAATATAGGAAAGTTGATGGGATGCCCCTCCTGTGATTGGGTTACATAAGATAATTTCCATCTTAGTAGCAAACTCAGACTCTCTTGCTGGCTCTGATGAAGCAACCTCCTATGCTGCTAAGGTCCACATGGCAAGGGACCGAGAACAGTCCCCATGCAATAACCAGCTAAAAAAATAAAAAGAAAGCTGAAGCCCTCAATTCAACAATCTTTTGAGGATTATATCCTGCCAATAACTAAGTGAGTTTGGAAGTGCACCCTTCCACAATCAAGCCTTCAGACTAGACCCCATCCCTAGCTGACAGTTTGATTTTAGCTTTGTGAAAGATCATGAAGCAGAGAACTCAGCTATACTGTGCGTTACTGACCCACAGAAACTGTGAGATAATAAATGTGTGTCACTGTAAGCTACTAAGTTTGGGGGTAATTTGTTTAGGGGTAATTTGTTACACAGCAATATATAACAAATTTACCCATTAAAAGCAAATTTACCCAACCTCTTAGTTCTATAGCCAATGCTTAGTCTCCTTGCCTAAGGATAATTAATTTCTTGATGTGTTGGTGGTATATAAAATAATTGCTGCCATAAAGGATGAGACCTGCAGGTGAGACCTACTGTGAAAGATAACGGAAATAGTTTAGAGACAATCATGCTAAACAGACTGCTCTAAGAGTCCTTACAGAGTCTCATATAGAACAACAAATAACTTATCAATAATAACAAATCCATGGAGAAGTTCAAGAATTCAATTGTAGGTACACAAACTCTAGCCAGAAAAGAGATTCTTAAAAGAAATACCAGAATGATTGTGTTATAAGATGCATAAGGATAATTCTGGCAAAACCAGATGGCTATCTCGTAGCACCAGGTGAAATATCCAACATACACTAGATAAAATTCTGATGGAAAAAGTGAAAGAACTCATTTCAGTAGAAACAAATTGGCCACAAAATTAAACACTAGTGGGAAAACATTCCCAGGATAGCAGATGTGGCCAGTTCATGCTTCATTTGTAATTAAATTAATCTGGAAAAACTGTAAAGGTCAGGGGCACTGACTGATACAATTGCAAAAGAATCCTTTGAGTAACTTCACATGCATTGCATACAGTTGTCTCCTTCTACGGTTTATAAATATATAATAGCTTAAATAGTGTATTTATCTTCTGGATGGGTGGAAGCATTCTCCTATTGAAAAGCCACAATACTTATAATGGCAAAAATATGATCAGATGTGTAGTCTTAGCAAGCATGTTCCAACGCACCAATCTAGTGATATGGGAACTTTTCATCGGAACATTTATTCATGAATTTAAACTATATAAGGCTGTCTTCATTCCCAAACCTCTGGACAAGTAGAAGGGAACCTTAATACTGCTGAAGGTAACATCCCTTAGTGATTTTAAACTGAGGTTTGCAGAGAGCCTCCAGAAGCTGAAGGCTCATGAAAGTTAACTGTTAACCCAAGAAACTTGAAGCAAGCTGATGACTACCCAGTGGTCTTCTGTGCAAGATTATCTTGAGATTCTTACATATATCATACTCTCCTTTGTATGTTCTTGCTTATTCATACTTTTCTACTTTATTGATAAAAGCTATACAAACCTGAGTTTGTCTTTAATGTACTCTACACTAGTAATAAGGACTTGCCTAAACCTGGGTTTTGTTAGAGACATTCATTACTCTAACTCAGTAATTCAATTATATCAAGCTATTGTTAAGTATGTTATAACAATAAGCTTTGTATATGCAAATATTTCACAAGTTCAAATATTTGAAAGAATTCAGAAGACTCACAGAACATGCTTATGTAATGTTTTCATTTAAAGGCAAAAGGTAAAGTACAGTAAGAGAAAGTTCAGTTTAGCAGCCAGGGATCAAGAGGTATCCAGGTGCAAGCTCTCTAGGACCCTTATTCCTACACATGCACACTTCATCTGTGGATTGAGCTACCAAAATCTGCACAATGAACACTGGTTTTGAGACAGCTCAAGATAGAAGTTCTCAGTGAAGTCTTTTATGACCCTCAAGTCATAGAGCCAAGACAACCTGTCTAATAAAATATGCCAGGGGAAATCCATCAGTAAATGAACTGACTTTGGTTGTCATCAGTGGAGTTTTAAACTTTAAACTGTATATCATAAATCCCAGTGCCCTTAATGTAGCCAGAAACCAAAGACTGATACTCAGCCATCTCAACAGATAATCATAGAGTCTTCCAAGCCTTGTTTTAAATTAAGCCTATCCTATGCAGTGTACTATAGACAAATGAAGAAAAACATCCTTATGATAGAAGTATAAATATTCTTGTGTTGTAACAGTAGCAGTTTGTCAGAACAACACCCCAAAGCAATATACCTATATCACCACTAGGATTACTTTATCTCGTGTGAAGATCCTAGATTATTCTCCCCATGTGGAAACCAAAGTTTTCAAGGCCAATCCAGGACCATCCAAAACAGAATCACCTGGGGATTGGGACTGATCATTTACATTTTGAATGAGCTTCTTAAAAGTTGTTTTTTATTCTTTCCTTTCCTTTCCTTTTATTTTTTAAGACACCCTAAATTTGAGAAGTGCTAGATTTGATATCTTGTGAGAATTAGACAAAATATCCATATTGTTCATATATGTGATGTAATGTACTTATTTGTCCTGTTTTGAGGTTTAAAGAGAAGAGTTGCCCCACCCCAAGTGTGTTTGGGTATTCCAAGACTAGAAGGGATGGCGGTTAAGTTCAACCAGTGGTAAAGAGTGAGTGTCCTGAGCCTACCTGACCCCCAGCACCCAAAAGGAGAAGACTTTAATGGGAGTTGTGCATACTATATCTAAAGCACAGAGAACTTAAGGACCTGGCAGTGTCTATGGTTAGAGTTACCCTACACAATCCAGAACCATTGGACAAGTCTGTTTCCTCCAAGCAGACTACAAACTACTGAGCAAAAAGAGAAATGGTAATAACTCTGATCTGAGGGCAATGGGTTACTCCTAATTTTTGAAACAAACATTGGCTCACTAGTAAGATCCAAAAGCATTGGAGGAGGCTAAAATTTAATATCTGACTTCTTTCCAATTAGGTAAAGACAAATTTAATATGAACCAAGAAATAAAGACAGGCCACAATTATTCTACCTAAAGTGTGTTGGGGCATTTAATAACATTTACAATAGTACTTCATGATTGCATAAGGCTTCATTGAAATGCTTTCTTTAACATTATTACATTAATATAAATTACCTACAAGGTGAAATTATTATTTAATGTTTAATATAAATTACTTACAAGGTGAAATTATTATTTAATGTTTAACTCAATGTCCCTTCCTCTGTGAAGGTTTTTCTCTTCCCAGGGAAAAATGATTGCTTTTTTTCTCTGTAGTTATATGAAATTTTGTACATACTCCTGTTGCAAGGCTTATAATTACCTGTTTACATGTCTGGTTTCATATGAAGCTTCTCTTCCAGGATATAAACCTTGTTTCATTCACCCACATGTCCCAGTTTCTCAAAAAAAAAAAATACCTGGCATGAAGTAGGTGGTAGTGTATAATATAAAAGTGAATAAATGAGTAGATAATATGAGAGGTGGCAGTAACTGTGGGATGGGGAAAAATAGCTAAAAAGTTAATTTCTATAACAGTATTTTCTATTTTTTATTGATGAGATTTAGTGTAGTCTGACTTTCTGAGGAATTATTTTATACTATTTGACTTTTTAAAAGGAGTAAGTAGCATTGGATTACATATGATTGGCCCATAGATTGTTAAACTACTGTCAAGTTGTATATCATGGCAGAAGACAACCCTGTTTATGTATCATAAAAAGTAAAGTGTGAAATTTAAATGCTGAATTAAAATGTGCATATTCCCAAGAAGAAAATATGAAAAATTTATTAAAACAGCTTCAGAAGTCACTTCCTCTAAGAAATAGACAATATTTTTCTTCATAGCCAAAAAATAACATATTCTAATGAAAACAAAAACTCACTAACATGTTTTTATTCATTAATATTAGAGTCTTTGAAGCATATAAGAAAAGTAGCTATCACATAAAATGATTTTAAGCATATTTTAAACAAACTTCACCTTCAGTAAAAAACACTATTTTCCAAAGAGAATGATTTCTCATTTTAACTAAAATTCAGTCAAAAAAATCTACCCATGAAAATAAAATACCTACTTAAAGGCAATGCATATACTCCTCTGAATATTTTTACTGATTTTTTTGTATTCTCTCTCTGTGAGTTTTCTCTTTTCACAACTACTGCTACTATGGCAACAATCAAAAACCCATTGCCATGTACTGCACCCTTGCTCTGAGCCTGACATGGCACCAAGTAAGTGGCAAATTAGATCTCATTTTCCATTCATGTGTAAGACTGGAAGGGATGCAGAAACAGTAGGTGTCATTAAAACTAAGTATAGCTGAATAATATTCCATTGTATATATGTACCACATCTTTATCCATTTCCGTATGCTAACACATATATATGGAATCTAAAAAAAAAACACGGTTATGAAGAACCTAGGGGCAGGACAGGAATAAAGACTCAGACGTAGAGAATGGACTTGAGGACACGGGGAGGGGGAAGGGTAAGCTGGGATGAAGTGAGAGAGTGGCACGGACATACATACACTACCAAATGTAAAATAGCTGGTGAGAAGCAGCTGCATAGCACAGGGAGATCAGCTCAGTGTTTTGTGACCGCCTAGAGGGATGGGATAGGGAGGGTGGGAGGGAGATGCAAGAGGGAGAGGATATGGGGATATATGTATACGTATAGCTGATTCACTTTGTTATATAGCAGCAACAAACACAACAGTGTAAAGCAATTATACTCCAATAAAGACGTTAAAAAAAAAAGTATAAATGAGTACGAGAGATGCATATTCTGAAAGACCTTAAGTATAAGACTTACAACATAATTTGGATACATGATCCGAAAGTAGCCACTTGCCTGTTGTTATCAGATAAAGGCAGTCTGAGCTGTTGCTTTGCTCAACTCATTTGAATGTTAAAGTGATTTTTACACATATGATGGATGATAGTAGATTAAATTCTCTAGAATGATAACTGCATTAAAATTCACCTATTTATAATCAAGGAGGATTTTTAAAATAGTTTACTAAGTCAAAGAGGCTTAATCAATGACGGTGATCATTTGGCAGTGGGCAGACAATATATCCACAGTGGAAGATCTCTAGGGAATAAAACATATGACTTTGAGTTCCATTATTATAACATATTAGAGCTTTAATTTTTTTTTGTATTTTAATGTTTTAAAGTTGGATAGAAGTTCTTTATCATGTATGAGATAAGCCCCCTTTAAAGGGAAGATGAAGCAGTAGGAAAAGTTGGAGGAAGCCCCAAAAGTGTAGACAAGAGGAAAACTCCTGTACCTCAAAGCCAGGACTTCAGACGTTTAAGATTAACCTTAGAAAGGTGATGGTTTTGAGCCTCTTTGAGCCTCTTCCTGGTCAGTTGTGGTCTCAGTCAAATAGCTGAGGGCTGACTCTGAAGTCAAGCCCAGTTCTCAAGCACAATAGTGATCTAAGGGGACGGCTTTCTCAAGATGAAAAGGACTGACAGGAAGCACACACTACAAACGAGGGTAAAGTTGTGAAAAGAGACACAGTACAAGTGGGAAAGGAGGCCTGTGTCCATAATGAGGTTGGAAAAGCTTTTCCAAGTCAGTCCATTGCATGCAACCATGAGATAAATGCATAGTGAAAGGGCATTAGACCCAGGGACAAAAACCCCTAGATTCTAGTGGTGGCTTCTCCTATTGAGGATCTGTATTGATGTAGATGAACTTGGGTGAGTCCCTTCTTCTTTATAATTCTCTCAATAGAACAAATATTTATCAGGCAGCAATTATGTTCAAGGCATCAGGCTATGAGCCAGAGAGTAATGTTTCTCAAGGGATGGAACAGGGACTAAGTGCTTCAGAATCTGCTGGGTCTTGTCTCAGAAATAGTGAATGGGAGTCTCTGTAGATGGGTAATTCCCAGGTAATTTTTAGGCACATTGAAGTTGAAAACCAGTTTTCAGCTAGAGAATAAAGAAACAGGTGAGGCATTGTTTGTACCTTCAAAAATATTCTGATCTAATTTCTTTTCATTTAAAAATGGCCTTTGTACCAGGTGATTTCTAAAAGATTTCTGATACTCAGTCTATTTTCTAACAGGGTTAACATTTTACAAGGTCTCTCACTTACAAAGTATAATTTTAATTATGTGACCTGATTCTACTCAGCCAGCCATTTTTGATGCCCGCTGAATAAGCCACACAATTTCTCAGTTTCGTATTCTTATTTGAGAACAAGTCAAAAAGTAAACAGCAATCATGAATGTTACCCTAATGATTATCAGCAGCACACAGGGAGGCATAGGATCAGCAGTCAATGAACTACGACCTGCTTCTAACTAGTTGCGTGACCTTGGGCACACAAGTACACCTCTCTAGGCCTCAGCTTTGTCGTTCTAAAATGAGGGATTGCATTACTCAGATGACAAGGTCTCCATGAACTCAAAGACAAAGTTTCTATAGCTTTATCACTTTAAAAAATTTTGAAAAGTAACTGTGAAACACCTCTCATTTGTGGACTCATACCAGGGTCTTTGGAAATCAAAACTCATACCTGAACATTGCTCTTGGGAAGCTTATAAACTCATGTAATCCATCCACAGGAGTGCCATTGATTTTATGAGTAAATCATCTCTTGCATTCATTTATTCCTCTCCATTGCTGTAGCAGCTGCCCTAGTTCACACCCTTTGAATTTACTCACTTGGACCAACATAATAGCTTCCTAACTTCTCTCTATTTTTAGTCTAGGCTCATACTCTCCTCCATACTACCTCCAGGGTCATCTTTCTGAGACACAGATATCATGATGTTATTCACCACTTTAAATTCTTCACTGGTTCTCCTGTGCTTAAAGCCAAAATCCAAACATTTATAAAAAGGTCCTACAGAAGCTTCTTACCATTTGCTGCCAGTGTACTCATCCAGTCTCATTTCTGACCACGTATCTACTAGGCCTTGCATTTACCAAACAACCCCATATACTTGTTCCATGGTTTTCTCCAAATGTATTACATGCTTTCATGTTTCCCATGTTCTACCTTCTGTCTGGAATTTCTTTCATCTCCTTATCTGCCTAACAAACTTTACAGTAGTTTATAAATATCTCTATTATAGTAATAACTATTTTATTTTATACTTTTACATGTGTCTTCCCTGATATATTTTAAGTAAATAAAGCTGGGGCTGTGTTTCACTTAATTTTGTACCTTTACGCCCTGCAATAGTGCCTCATATATAGATGTTCAAGAAATATTTGCAAATATAAATTCAGGTGACTAGAAATGTCTTCAGATAAAATTTTTAAAAAGAAAAACAGGAACAACTGGTATACAAGAATAACCTTTGAATACACTTTTATATTTAAATGAACTTTTAATATAGATTACGGAAATCGTGTAAGAGGTTTATGTGTACACTTTGATATGAGCAGTAACAATGTAAGTAAACATTGAAAAAGACATGAGATAATCACTATCATTTTAAACAACAGGCACATTGGAAAGGTCAACAGTCAGGGACAGGGCTTACAAGTGAGGCAGCTCCTACCTGTTAGATCTGCATTGGGCCACCATCCCAAGTCACAAGCTTTGCAGGTGAATTCATCTTGCACATATTCATTCTCTTTGCAGGCAGTGCAAATCCAGCAGCAGCTGACTTCTCCTTTCCGTATGACCTATAACATAGCAATATTTCATATGCCTTACAGATCGCTTCTCCAGAAAGACATTTTTTTTTCAGATGAGGACTTGCTTTCAAACTATGATTGTTTTAGAAAAGTAACTTTTCAAAAAATCGTATATGTCGAGGAACTTTAAATACACGGATTGGGATATACCTTATTGTACCAGAGTTCAGATGTGAATTTCAGTTCATTCCATGTTGGATTTGGAAGCTTTTCAATAATAATTTCTTTTATAAAAGGAATTAAACAGCTGAATCATATCATCATGTATATTAATATGTATTAATAATTCTTAGAAAAGTAAAAACACATTTTTCTTTTTATATTGTTATAAGTTCCTTGATTTGTACTTTCATAATGTCTAATATGCTGTTAATCCCATCCATTAAAAAATTATTTCTAGTAGACTTTGGTTTTCATTATATAAATTCTATTTTACGTTCTTATATTTCCATGTGTCTTCTTGTGATATGCACGTTTTCTTTGAAATCCTTTCATATGTATTTACAGTAGGTATTTTAATTTGACTTCTAATTCCGTCATCAATATACTATCTGGGACTGTTTCTATTGCTTGCTTTTCCTTCAGGTAATGTGTCACATTTTCTCGCTTTGTCACATGTCTAAAATTTTTTAACCAGATGCTGGACATAAGGTGTAGAGTGCTGGATTTTTCTCTTGAAGTAGTATTGGCCTTTGTTCTAGCAGGCAGCTAAGTCACCTGTGGCTCAGGCTTGAGTCTTGTTTTTCATTTTTTAGGGCAAGTCTAGAATAGTCTCTACTCTAGGAATAGTTTAGCCTCATTATAAACTATGACCCTGCTGGGATCTCTACTTAACTCTTTGTGTATTCAGCAAAGCGTCTCCACTAGGGCTTGTAGAAACTGGGACAATTCTTGGCCTTGTGTGACCTCTGGGAATCCAGCTTCCCACTAATTGTTCTTTACCTGGACATTCTGAATTCTACCCTGCTCATACAGATTCAGTCAAACACTCATGAAAACTCATATGCCAACTTCTGGGACCCTTTTTCTGCATAGATCCATCCTCTTCCTTCCTCTGCACTACAAATTCTGGCTGCCTTGGCCTTCTTAAACTCTGATTTCTGTCTTCTTAAATTATCAAGATAGCCAAGCTCTGTTTGTGTTCTTTCTCCCTACACAACAGCTAGGAAATTGCCTCCAGACAGAAAGCCAGAGTGATTTTAGGGTTCACCTTGTTTGTTTCCTTTCAATTCCTTGAATTCAAGGTCATGCACTGTTTTCCAATGTCTGAACATAGTTATTTCTTATATTGTGTCAAGTTTTCTGGTTGTTTACAGCAGAAGACAAAGTCTGTACTCTGTTACTCCCTCATGGCTAGAAACAGAGGTCCCTCCCTAACACATTCGACATAATCAAATGTTCTCATATGTAAAGTCAGAAATTAAACTGTAAATATTGCCATACCTTAAAATCATACAAACTCTATCCTTTGTGAAAATAAAATTATCTTCTTGCAAATCCGGTAGAAATTTATACCACTATTTTAGAATTACGTGAAAAATATCAAATGACATTATATTTTCAGAAACTGTAAAAGGTTTCCTTTTTCTTCTTTTACTTTCAAATAACTTTAGAAAGTAGACTCAGATTAAGTCTTTTTGAAAAATTCACACTTATCCTCAGAATAAGCATGAGAAATCGATATTCCAAATTATAAATTTTTCTAAGTGCCACGAGAAAAATTGAATACATGAGTACTTGCTTTTTACTTTAATGAGTATAAGAAGTACAAAATAGTGTATATCTCTTCAGTCAGCTTTATCTTTTTCCTAACTATAAAATGAATACTATGAATGAGACAATTTCAAAAGATAATAATGCTAAACAATTTATTTATGCAGAATGACCGGTGAAAGGTAGATCCTATGAGTAACTGGCACATGGGAAGTATTTAAGATTAGCCTTTAAATGACTGAATAAATGAATGAATAAGTGATTGGCTTATACCTCTAATAAATAATGAAAAAGGAACTGCTCAAATGGAGTTTTTTTTATTACTTCTTATTCAGCCACCAAATATGTGCACTTTTGCCATACAATGTCTAAAATATGGGATTTGTCTTTTCTATCTCTCAGCCACCCCTCTAGACTCAGAAAGCTGAATTCTGGTCCCTGTCTCCTAGTCACATAACATGCCTCTAATTACTTCTCACTCCAGAGTTACATGCACACAGCTGCCAAGATCATCTTGATGGCCTGTGGGCTCCTCAAGAGAAGGGAATCATGCCATATTTTCATTGTTTTCAGATCATAGTCATCAATAAATGTACCAAGAACACACAGTAGCTGGCCAATGAACGAGTGTTGAGTTGAATCTTTTTTAAAAATGTAATTCGGCCACTCAAGGAATGTCAGTGTCTCCCTTTTCTAATACCTTTGAAATATAAGCTCTTTGGTCAGTGATTCACTTAGTCCCTGGTCCTTGTTTCTGCACCTACGTTTGACTGTTAATAATCTCTTACATAAGTCCGCCAAACAAGGAAGGCAGCCTCTGTGCCATCCCCTGCTTACATCCTCATTAATGTCCACATAATTGTTTGTTTTGGAGAGAGGTTTCAAGTAGGGCAGATACATCATCTAATTTGCTTTCCATCTGACTTGCTTTCTACAAGGATTATTATGGCTGCTGTTTAGAGAATAGATTTTAAGAAGGATAAAAGAGAGAGTGTGTGTGTGTTGCTTAATCCATGGCTTTAACATGCCATAACAATAATAAATAAATAAATATATTTTAATAAAAGAAAGGATATTCCTTTCCATTTAGAATATCATCTTTCCTCCATCAGCCCATCTATGTCACTACTTTCGAGTCCTGACACATGCTCCAGGAAGTATTTCTGGTGCAGTGAGCCCTTTGAAACACTACCTTATTTGGAATTCTCTATAATTAAAATATACTTGGTAGTTTATTACCACAAGTTAGTTAGCTTTTGTCCTCTAGTTGTTTCACATGTATATGGTAGATATGTTTCATTCAGATACTTTTTAAAAATTCTTAAATTATTGTCTCTATGTTTTAATCTCCCCCATATCACAGGTATTGATATTTTAAATTATTTTTACACTAACTGATATTTCTTTTGCATGGAGTATACACTCAATAACTGAATAATGTATTGTCTCATTTTTGTTACCATAAAACACTTTTTATGACAGCTCTGAGTCATGATAAGAGATTTGATATTTCTCTGAAATTGTGCTTGAAAGACCAAGACTTCCCAAGACACAGGGACTGTTTTGATTCCTTTTACATCCTGTGTACATGGTGCTCTGTTTATTGTTAGTAAGACTAGATGACCCGCTGCTTCACACAAGGTTATGATTCAATTCCATATACACTGTAGGAGTCTTAAAGTATTTATGACATAGGAAATCAAGTGTTAACTTTACGACTACGTTTCTGAAGTAACTTGAAATGGATTTTTTAAATTTAGGCTTTGTTTAGAAAAAGGACAAAAGAAAGAAAACAGCATCGAGAGAATATAATGAAGGAAAAGTAATGATAAATCAAAGGAAACAGAGAAATTTGCTTCAGAAGGGAAATGCCTGGAAGACTAAACAGAATAAAGATGGAAGACTAAACAGAATAAAGACACTGGTCCTACCTAATTAGGACTGTAGGAAAATCAGCTGAGGGAGAGAAGGGCTAGTCCTACCCTCCTGTGTCCCCATGGCACCCAGCATGAGAGCTTGGGCAACAATGGACTCTAATTGCTGATACAATTTTTTCCAGCTACACCATGAGTTCCTCAAAGGAAGGGGCCATGTTTAAGTTTCTTTTGCTTTCACAGTGCTAGCATAGTTATTGGTACATATTAATTTTCAATAATTACTCAATAATGTATGTGAAAGAAAAGAGGGAAATAATATGGAATATTACATAAGCAAAAGAAATGAAAATGAAGAATTCAAAGAGAATAAAAAATAGAAGGAAATTGAAGAGAGCCTTGAAAGAATTATAGAAAAAGATCAGTTAGGAAAATCCCTACATAGTAATTATTACAGGGGAAATGTAAAAAAAATCATATAGGAATAGAAAATGATCACAAAAATGGACATACATTGAACGAGACCATGTGCAAGGCCCTCTGTACAGAATTACACTAAACCTCACAAGCACTCCATGGAGTGAAGTTAATTATTTACATTTTGCCGATGAAGAAACAGCTGCAGAGGGGATCAGTAACTTGTGCAACCTCAGGCACAATATCACAGTTATTTTTCAAGAACGAAGCTCTTCCTTGTGCAAAAACAGCTGTCAGAATGATGGCATGTTATGCTGAGAACCAAAATTATATCTCAGAAGTTGGCAGATACATATTTACTTAACCAACATTTATTTAGTGGCCCAGTGTGCCAGACGTGGTGCTATGCATGCGGACAAATAAATGAAAAGACCTGATGATCACTGAGGTTAAGAAGCTCAAAATCTGACGTAATGTAATACGTACACTGCTAGAAGGAGCAATGAAATGCTTATGCAGGGCATATGCATCAATCGTTCATCCATTCATTCATTCACATTATGCATTCACAATCAGTGAATAAAACAGATCATATCCCCATCTTGAGGAGCGCCATCCTAGAAAGGGCTTTGAGAAAACTACAGCAAGAAAGAGGAATAGGGTTCAGGGCAGCGACCAAGGTGAGGCAAGCCTAGTGCCTAGGGACCACACTTAAAGAGGACCTTAAAACCCTCAGCGTTGTGCACATGCCCACCCTGCACTTGCAGGATGTTGATGGGGGGGCCACTTTAGGGTCTGTGCCCTAAGTTCTTCACTTGCCTCATCTCAGTCCCAGTCTTGATAGGGAGGAACGTGGAATTGGGGATTGCAATTTTGCATATGGTGGTCAGGTAAGGCTTCACAAAGATATGCCATTTGAATAAAGACTTGAGAGAGGGAAAGGGAGTAAGTCCTGAATATATCTGGTGGAAGAGAGTTCTAGGCATTGGGATCAGCTAAAGAAAAGACCCAGAAGTAAGAGTCCAATGTGTACTCATGCTATTGCCTTCCTTCTCTACTTTCCTGTATGTGTGTTATACTTCAATAAATATTTACTTAAAACAGAAAATGAGCCCTGCTTTGGCCACTGCCACCTGCAAGACACAACAGCTCTGCTGCGTTCCTTCTCTGCCCGGTGTCATTGTGATTCAGCAGCAGGTCCTATCAGCACCTGTCCCCAGAAGTGGCAGACAAGCTAGATCTGAGGCTAAGGTGATCACCAAAAAGTTCAGTAACCAGGAGACCATCTTAAACACTGGTCAAAGCATGAGAGGTGAAGGTGTAGGTATTACTCAGAGTGGCTGTGAATAAATTAATGATGATTCCATAGAATTTCTCATTATGACAGTGCTTGCAAAGTTTTCTCTCATCCAGACACACTATAATAATTTCATGCTTTCACATACATAATAAAATACAAAAGGAGCCCAGTATTTTGTCTTTAACTTTTTTCAAAATTGTAGCCAGTATGCTTTTAGTAGCTGGGGCAGATCACATCATCATTATGTAATCATAAGCTTCTCAGATAAGGAATTTTGATATTCCTGTGGAACAATTTTTGTTGAGAACCTGCCATCCTGCAGTGGAATTTAGAAAATATTACATAATGAAGGAACTATGTCATTGTTTCACTGGTTGCCAAAATGGTTGCATTCACTATGAACAAGTTCAATGGGTAGTTCGTTTTGATTCACAAAAAGGGGAAGTTGAGGTGAACAGGACAGCTGTGGTTGGTGATGTTACTGCTAACTTTCTTAGCTGGTCTTCTGGCCACGTGAGAATCGCCCTCATTGCTTAGAAGACAAAAGCTGAGGTATGAAGTTTCATGATATCTGCACCTCAGTTCAGATGGTTCAGGGAAAAAATAGTTAACTCAATTCTGAAATATATAGTTTGTAAAAATATGTGTATCTGGGCTTTTCTCCACATATCTAGGGTTGTATTTTACTATATGACAATATGGCATGTGTAATGAAGAGCCATTTATGATATGGTCTCCATAATTCTATCTTGATAGGCCAGGTGAGAAGGGGGAAGTAGTGATTTCTACTTTCCATGCCTAAAGTCCCAGACTCAAACCATCACCTTGGAGTAAAGAATTCCAAAAACGAACTAAACGGAAGAGAAAACTAGAAGAGAAGAGAGGGGAAAAGAAAGAATAGGAGGCGAATGAAAGCAATCCCCATGGACCCTTTCCCTGGGATTCTCTGCCGGTTTCCCCATCTCTGTCAGACTCTCCCGACCACCTTCACTAATATTTATTGCCTGCTTAGTTCTAGATTCTGTTCCCTCAGCAATTTTAAAGTGGATCTCTATTTTTAATTTCGTTGTAAACTATTAAGAAATTCAGCTTTAGCGATTGAAACTTGCATTTGCAGGAAATATGCCAGTTCACATAATGAAAGATGGTTGAACATGTGGCTGTGGGTTAAGAGCTTTGGATTGGCTCCAAGCTCAGCTCGGCATTTCTTAACCACTAGCTGAGAAAGCTTGGGGCAAGTGATTCAAGCCCTCTGGGCCTCTGACTTCTCATCCACAAAACGGGGTGATAATATCTGCTTTAAAAGGGTTGTTTTAAGGAATAATTGAAACGATGTCATCCATTCTTGTACTTGGACGAGAATATGCCTGATCAATGTCAGTTCCCGATCTCTATTGCCTCCCTTCTCCTTTCTTTCACTTTCTCCCCCTTGCCTTCCCACCCCTTCTTACCTCTTTCCTGCCCTCCCCACACCAAGGAAAATAGCAGCAGGCTTGGTGTGGGAGACCAATACTAGTGCCAGGCCCTTGCTGTTTGCTTGCAGATCCATTGTCCATAGTTTACGTGCTGCCCTCAAATTCTTTTTGCCTGACCTGTCTCTTAGGCCCTTGGCCCCTGGTTCTTGAGGGTTCTGGATGCTTCTGCAACTCCTACCTCAGAGCCTACCACTACTGTGTCATCTTCTGGCATCTCCAGGTGACTCTCTCTCCCCCGGACGAGGCACTGGGTTCTAGAACTGCCTCCTTGGCAATTCAGCACAGCAGGAGCCCAGACCAGACTGTGTAAGACCCACAGAGACTTCTCCCCCTGCTGCTTCCAAATTCAAAGAAGGTCCACATAGCAGGACATGGACACTGGCTTCCCCAGCAGCTGCCTAAAGGGGTCAGATGACGTCACTTCCTGTGAGCAAACACTGACCACAGGAAGCAGAAAATAGAATGGCAGGAGTGCATACATTTTTCTCCCTTCCTTGCTCCAACAGACAGTCCGAGCAGCCTGTCCAGAGACCTCCGTGAGGCTGAGCTGTGCTCAGTGAGGCAGCATCCTGCCAGTGACGCTTCACCTTAGTGGTAAAGGTGTTCCGCCATGCTTCTATGCCTCCCTTCCCTTTTCCTCTCACTCTTGCTCCCTGGGACTGTATCTCCCAGTAATGCGTTAGCACTTAAACCTTGCTTAGCTTTCAGGGTTCAAGGTAACCTGAGCTACGTATCTGCGCACTACATTGCTCAGGTCTCTTTCCAGCATCTTCTCCATACAGTTGGCAGAATGGAAGGACCTAATGGGAGACTGAAGAGCCGGAGAGAGGAGAAGCCTCGTATCAAGGTATCCTCCCCTCCCACCTCAGGAGGTGTCTAGGTAGTATCTGTGACCTTCCCTGTGTCCCTCTAGCCCAGAGGTGGGAATGATTCCTACTGTTGCTCATCTCTGAGTTGCCTCATTGCCCCTTTTTACTTTTTTTTTTTGTGGTACGCGGGCCTCTCACTGCTGTGGCCTCTCCCATTGTGGAGCACAGGCTCCGGACGCGCAGGCTCAGAGGCCATGGCTCACGGGCCCAGCTGCTCCGCGGCATGTGGGATCTTCCCGGACCGGGGCACGAACCCGTGTCCCCTGCATCGGCAGGCAGACTCTCAACCACCTGCGCCACCAGGGAAGCCCCCCTTTTACTTTTATAACCAGTTTTTTACCTTAAGTTTCTTCTGTTGAACCACCTGGCATGGGTTCTTTCTTCCTGACTGAAACCTGACTATATAAGACACAACAATAAAAGTTTGATTTTATTTACCACTGTTTGTGGTATGACTGAAATCAATTTCTCCTCCATAAAATATTATATTTATAAGATATTATATTTATATTTCTGAAATCAATAACATAAGAAAACTGGACTTTTAACTACTTCAAAGGAAATTACCATAAGAAAGTTTTATGGGTTATCACAAAGAAGTCAAATGGTTATTTCAACATTTAAGTGGCATTTGATATTTAAAGTGAATAATCCTTTCCTAAAGGTTATGTTTCTCAGTTAATACAAGTGCAAGTCCTACAATCACCTTTAAGTTGCTCCCTCCAGTCTCTGTAGTGGCTACTGAGAGGACCTGGCTCTGCATCCTGAACCTGGTAGATGGCAAATTAACGATGTAAGAATATAAATGCTATTATTTGGTAAATGGGATTTCAGATTTCATTTGTTCCATACCTCCCGTGGTGCTTATGGGAAACGAAACAAACATCCCCCCCTCACCCCCACTCCAGGTGTTATTGAGAACGGGCAAACTTTTATCCTGCAGGGTACACAGTACTATGAAAATTGGACCACCAAGAGATTTGCATTTATAGCAAGTGCTCTGTAATGGCTCAGCAAAGATTTCTGGGATCTCCTTCGATAACACTGCATGGGTGTAATGCAAATGTGATGCCAGAAATACTTCAGTGTCTAGCTTAAAGATGCATGCAGACAGCCTTTCCTCTGAACTTGGGGGTGGGGGGAAAGTCTATCTTCTGGAGTATACAAATGGGACTACACATGGCATGTGAGCTCCCATTCATGGCCTGCCAGCAGTCAGAGTAACAGGAGGGAAGTCTGAAAGGGAGCTAGGGTGCAGAGTATCTTTAGATTGATTTGTTTTCTCTTGCCAGGGTTGTATTTGTTTGTTTGTTTTTCTTATACTCTGAATAACCAAACTGTGTAGTTTCATAAACTTTTTCACAGCAGTTGTCTGCACTAAAGATTCAATGCTGCCACCCATGCTGGGGAGGAGGTCTGAGATGAACATGTGACACCCTTTGGGTCACAGGAGAGCATAAAGCCCAGGGCTTCTGGGCTGTCCCAATCATATGACTTCAGGTCTCCCTGGTTCTCCCTACCATCCAGAGAAGATAACTAACCCAGAATCCACTGGTCTGGCATCCTGTGGTAAGAGTCAAGGAGAAGTTTTAGGCCTCTCAATTTCGGAGGATATATTCCTAATACCACCAGAGAGCCCCATGTGAAAAATTCCATCTGGATAAGAATCAGAAATGGATTCTTGGGGAGAAGCAGCACTGACGTATGGCCCGTACACAATGGTTTGCCTGGAGTCATTCTTACACTACTGAAATGCCTTCTGTATGGTTGGAAACTAATGGTGTCTCTCCAAGCCCCTGATTGCCCCATACTACCCTATCCATGTAAGATTCCTCACCTAAATCTTCCCATGATCCAACCACTCAAGGATTAAACGTGGGCATAGCAGGAGGCCTCCAGCACCCTGTCACAGCACTAAAATGGAGTTCATTCTGATTGGTTGGTTATCATGACAATTATTAAATATTTTTAATATCACATCTGCAGAGAAGGCAGTGACATTTGCAACTAGGGTGAGTTGCCTCAGAAGTTTTTTTCACACTCAAAGTGACGGATTCTACTGAGAGCTTGAGTCCACCCAGACAGCTCTTCTCAGCTGCTAAACGATGTTGCAGGTTCCAGATCTTCCACATCCTTTGATCAGCAGTGATAAAGCTTTTCCAGCTGCTGTACCAGCACTACTAGACTCTTGCCCTAAAGGCCCCTAAGTATACTTCTCAGGGCCTCTCCCTCGCATGGCTGGTTCCACGGCTCCTGCGAATGGCGTAGCAGCGTGGCCACGTGGCGAGAGAGCAGAAGCCTCACACCGTATACATTCCAGCCCCAGCTGTGCCTTGTGACATTTACTTGACGGCTTGTCTGCTCCCAGAGATGAGTCACAGACAATTAGAGATGGGAAAGACCTATTAGGTCATTTAATCCACACTCCTGCCAGTTCACAATCACTCCCCTACGCTCCATTTCCTAGTGCCTCAGCCAGTCTGGTTTCTAAATAGCATGGGATTCAGAGAGTGCTCTTTCCATGTCTTCTTCACCAAGAATTCTCTCTACTCCATTCAGCCAAATGTCCAGTATATGAGGTTTATTTACTCTAGTTTTAAATATACAGTAATATCATGATCACTCACTTGCCCCAACCTGGAAAAAAACAAAACAAAACCAAAAAACTTCTGGGAATAATTAGAAGTGAAGACTCTCTCTTGGCTGGAAAATACCAGTTTCAGGAAAATTCAAAGAACTTGGTAGAGAAAAGAGAAGTGGTAAGCAATGCTTTTGTGTTACCTCATTTTAGCTTCTTTTATTTTAGTTATACATTTATTTGGCATCGTTCAGTTTCTGCTTTCTTTGACAATAGCTAGAACTATGAGTAAGCAGTATCATTGGCTTTGGTTTCCGCGTTTACTTCTGTCTTAATTTTTAATTTGATTATTAATCCCCTTGCTTTCTATATCGTATTTAAGATTGCAGCTCATCATTACGATTCAAATAAAGACTATTCTAAATATCCCAGTGGTTTGCCTATTCCATTGCCCAGTCTTTCTTTGTCTTCCTCATTTTTGCTAAACACAAGGACAGAAAGAGTACGCCTGGTGCACCCTTTCTGGACAGTCTGGTCAAAGAAAAATGTCTGTGTTTTTCTTTGCTTATGCCAGGCAGGAGGTCTCCTCATGGACACTGTCCAAGAATGCATGTGTGGCTGGCTTACCTTAATTTGACCCTTTAAGCAAGGCTCACTGCACACAGACCGTACCATTCCACTCTTGTTCATTTGGATTTTGTAATCATCAATGTTCAACACCCCTTCATGCCAAGTTCCAACATGTACATAGTCATAGCGATTAGCTTCAGTGTACTGCAGATTCATGATATCATACCTACAAAGAAAACAACATGTGTGTCTTGGAGAAGATGGACATGATGTAGAAACCAAAGGAATTTAGTAAATAGGTAATAATAGAGAGAAGAAAGAGAAAAGTTAGAATCATCCCATGTCCTAATGCCAGCTACTGTCAATATTTTAGTTTATTTAGTTATGTATCCTCTGATTTTTCAAAATGTATATTCCATTCTTGTCTCTGTTTGTGTATCATCCATATTCATTAAAGAAGATATTATTCTTGTACTTTTCTCTCTGCTTATTCTCAAAAAAATCTATATGTGCTGAGTCGATCACCATATCCTTCAAATCATTATTCACTAGATTATTCTTTGATCAAGTAACAATTCTTCAGAACACTAATTTTTAGCTTAAGTATTTTTATTCAAAATTCCTTTTTCACATTCAGTTGCCATTTTAATTACACTGGATTAAAAGAGGTGAGTTTTACCAAGTCTGGAACTTATTTTAGGTGCTAATAGAGCACGAAATCTGAGAAATGCACCTTTAATTAGCAAGGATGTTTGGGATTTAACATCTTGAGCATTGACATTTAAACTGGTCTCTTCCTTGATCAGGACAAACATTTCTGAATCCAAGTAATTGGTGTCAGTTATTTCAGTTATTTCAAATGCTGCAATGTTGCACAATGGTTAAATCTACATTTAGAAATCTTCACTGTAGCCAGAGTGTGTTCTGGGGATCAGATACATCATTTCCCAGTGTGGGCAGTGGAGAGCATTTTCCAATTTGGTGGAAAAAACACAGCATTTGACATTAGTATGTATAAGCTGGAATCTCTTTCCTAATGTTTTAATAGTAGATTATACTACCTAGGAATGTCACTAAACTCTGTAAGGCTCACGGGGTTCTTGTGGGAATTTACTAACATAAGGCTGTTCGCAATTGGGAGAAATACATATGTAAGGCAATATCACTATATCATTCATATTAGTAGCACTATTAATGTGCTAAAACACTCTGGCTATTTCCGTACTATAAGAAAATGAGAACATCTTTGTGTTGTCATAGTCATTTCTCTCTTGGTTATTGACAGTTCTCTGGTATTCTTCAATCTTCTTTCCATGTTGCTATTTACTCCAAGGAAATTATAACTCAAGTGGCAGTTGCCCAAAAATGGATGCCTGACTCTCCCTCAGTGGCTCTGCAAAGTGGGGTTCTTTCCTACAGTACCTGTGCATTTTTCACTCTCCTGCACTAGAATATGGGACAATATCTCTTACTCTTTGTGCGTGACCCAAAGAAATAGCTGGCAATTAACTAACACATATTCCTCTTCCTCAGCTCTCTTCCTCCCCTCCCTAATATCCCTACCTAACCCATCTCGGAATTCTTTCCCTCTAAGCCTGATACAGACTCAGAATCCTCCTCAGCCCAGCACTCCAGGAAGCTACTAGCAATCAGCCTTAGCTGGCATCTGAAACCTATTGGCCATATCTGGCCTAGTTCTTTATCTAGACAGCTAATATCTTTTAATAGCTTTGCTGCCTGTTCTTAATGTGCAAACGCATCCTGTCACCCACAGGATGGCTAGTGGCTTCTCCACAATCAGATTCTGGCAATTTCTATAAGTAGCAGCTCCCTAAAGGGAAAGGGGATTCTCGGGGCATAAAGGAAGTCTTTCCCCTACTTTTCCAGGTGAACAAAACTTACGTGGAGTGAGAAGAGAGAACGGTGCAACTGGAGCGCGTTATTCACCTCTCTGCTTTCTGATTTTTGGTTAATAGAGGGGTCTCATTCCTCTGGTTGCTGAGACAAACCAGAATGTTCTCAGAGTAGCTGTCTGAGTGATATCCACGTGGGTATTAACTGTGGGCTGGTGGCTCGCATTCATCTTGCTGATCAAGGACACTAATCTACACCTGCAATATTTTCCCATTGTAAGGTCCTTATGGTTACAGAGCCTGCTGTGTTTGGTATGAGTAATTCCCTTTTTCATTTCCTTTAATCTTTATGTTTTACTCCATATTACATTGTGAAATCTCCTTACATACTTTCAATGCAGGCTTAGGTGTAATGCGAGCTTTAGAATATCTTTTTCCTATAAACCAGTTTCCTAAGACTTTTATTTCAACTTCCTCATTTCAATAGGAGAAATCAGTTCATGCTTAATTAGCATTTAGGAACTGAAAAATTCACAATATTTTGGTATGAAAACATACTTTTGAAAAGTTCCAAAAGCTGGAGAAAAAAAAATGCTTGAAGATACCAAGGGAAAAACACTGACTTAATAAAAAGAGGCCTTCTCCAGTGCTGTGTGTGTTAAGGAACACTGCTCTTTTCTCTTGACCCCAGAGTCCCTTCTAGCACGTTGGTGGTTATTTGGAATATCCTCACGCTGTGAATTACAACTTTACAGCATCCTTTCAATGCATTCAATCTATATTGCATGATGATTAACTAATTACAAGAGGGACCAAAAGCGTGAATGATGGTGTGACAGGAGATAGAAACAGAGGGAAGTGGTTGAAATAGAAATTGAATACAGATGAAGCTGACCAATTTCAAGCCTGTGGAAATGATCCTTGAAAAGGGACCCAGGGGAAAACTCTTGATTTAAATACGTAATTAAAGATGAAGGAGAAACAAGCTAAAATTGTGGGCCTATATTTTGGATAGTTTACAAATAGAGAGAGGAGGAGGAAACTCATGTCTACGCTGTGTGGGAAATGCATCTGGCCCTGTCCTAGGCACATTGTGTATGTTATAGAATCATGAAGGAAGGTTTCCATTCCAAATCCAATCCTTGATAGAACCTGGTTTCCAGTAGAACCCAGGATTACAACCACGGGTTTAAAGGGGGGCGGGGTGGGGGCGGTCAGTGCTCTGAATCACTTTTTCCTCCGGTACCATTTCTTAAGGTGCTCAGCTCCTGGAAGCTTTCCACACGCCCAGGCCCTGCATCATTCCATTCTTCCCACTCTCATTTTCATCTAAAGCTGCTCTCACCTCACTGGCAGCTTGGAAGGAATCTGATAAATTCATCGCTTTAATTGCTGAGTATTACTTATAGCATTTATCCTTCCTGGAGCTGTTGGATTTTGACAGGGAGAATGCACTCAGGCCCCGCAAGGCACTCTCTAAACGTAGAACTTTAAGCTTACATGAAAGGAAGATATATGTGAAGAATTATTTAGGGTCAAATAGTCTCTTACAGCACATTTGAAATGACATTAAGAAGGTTGCCAGCAACTCTGCCTAATTGTAGGATTAGCTAAAAGGCAGCTCGATGCGGCAAAAATATGACAAGTGTCAATTCAGACTGCACGGCCTCTACCTGCACGGCCTCTACCTGCACGGCCTCTGCCAGCACGGCCTCTGCCAGCTACTCTCTGCGTGACTCTAGGCGAGTTTCTTCATTTCTCTGACACTCAGTTTTATCATCTGTAAAAGAAGATGATGATATGCCTATAGCGATGAGGATTAAATGATTTGATGATCTGTTTTATCACCACATATGCTTTTCTAAAATCTCTCACTTTGCAAAATTATGTACTGAAAGATGACAGGGCTTAGGAGGGAAAAAAAAAAAGATTGTGGGCACACTGTGCAGTAGCCAGACTGAGGGCCTTTTTTCTTTCCTGTTGCAGGTTTTAAGTTTTATCCCACTGTTCTGATCATCCCTTGCCTAAGAAAATTCCTATGAAAGAACACAACTACTGTTTATACTGATATCATTCTCTGCATACCAATTACATATGAGCTAACTGGTACTATAAAAGCAAGTGTGGCAGAAGAGACTGTATATAAAATGACTTGGGAAAAATATATATAGTTAGTTAGATTTTATTTTCCTTTGCTTCTTGATTAATTCTTTGGAAGCCATAGAGACTCAATACCAGACAGAAAATTCTTTTCTTTCTTGTTCTAAGAAACATGTTAGCAGGAACATAAGTTAACCTGAAAAAAAGGGATACATATGAAGACTTGGTTCCCGTCATATATTAAGTTCTTTAAGCAGGAATAATATTAAAATATTCCACAACCAGTATAGTATTGGGACTAATCAGTTAGAAGGAGGCTGACCTGCTGTTGGCAGTGCCAGGGAGAATCCTGCTGGTCAGGTGTAATCTCCTTAGTGTCTTGGGCTTGCAGGGAGGTCCCAGGCATTCTAAGGGAAGACCAGGGATGACAGCTGTATGTGTGTGTGGGGAGGTAGAGGGGTGGCACTGGTAGGATGCAGGATTGTGGGTATTTACCAATAAGAAGTTCTTCAATGTTTTATAATGTAATTTCCATCTAACATTAGCCCTTTCTTTCTAGCTATCTCGTTGTATCTATCCTCGTTTGCGTCTATCCTCGTTTGTGTCTATCGTCGTGGCACCCAGAAACCATGGAACCAAAGGGAGCCAGAGTATCCATCTGTCTGGCTCGAAGAGGATCACAGGGTTATTTAGATCCATTATGGAAAAGACTGCTTTACCTTCCAGGAGCATCCCCTTTCTCATCAAACCACACCTCCTCTCCAGACACACCGATGAACGTGGACTTGATGAGGAAGTCCAGGAGTTTGCTGCCATCGATGGGCTTCATGGCATCACAGAGGCCCACATGGCCAGGGCAGAGGGCATGGTGCATGTTCTGTAGCCCATGTGCCATGGCATAGATGGCGTTGATGACAAACCCCATCTTACTGTCCTGGACATAGTTTTCTTCTAAGCTTTCATTGCCTGTAACATAAAAACAGATCACTACCAAGGTTGCAGTAATGAAGTCTAAACCTGCATGTTTAATTCCCAAATGCTTTTCAGGGCTCTCAGAAGAAGGGAAAGCCAAACCTACCTGTTCAAGCTTTGTATTTGTGACTATCTCTGCTGTACTCTATCTGAAAATAGTTCATTCAATTTTATTTTCTGAATTCAATAACAGCTTTATAACATATAAAACAAACGCCACAGAGGTGAAAATAAAGAACTTTCACATACTGCAAGGAAATCCTTAAGGAGCAATGAAAATAGCTCTTATTTTCTCTGGGTTCACAGAGACTTATATTAAAAGTCTCCCTATATCACAGTCCTGGAAAAGCATTTTTTATATCCTTTGTGACAATCCACAATCCATTGTAAATCAATTTGTGCATTATCTAAACCCCAATATTTTCTCTTGATGATTCCACTAATTTTATCATCTCTAGAACCAAAAAAACCTAGAGTAAAAAGAAGAACTAGGTAGTATGAATTTCTTCTTCTATATGGTTGGTGGTACAGAAATATTTGAATAAGATTTGCTAATTATTAGAAACTCAGGTAAAATGTTTCTTGATGGAAGAGTCATACTACACATTTAATCTAAACCTTTAGCTTTATGTGTGAATTTCAGATACTCTGCGATCATTTCCACCTATGTCACAGGTGACAGCCTGAATAGGTCACTGAACCCCAAGGTGTCTGGGCTGGAGAATAACAGAGTATCTTAGGAACTTAGAGAGCTTGAAGTACTTAGAAGAAATGGTAAAGAGTTTTGACTTTGACATTGAGCTTGAGATGAAATAAGACATTTACAAAGAGTTCTATTTAAGGCTAATCTATTTAGGTATAGTTGAAAATGTAAAAAAGGTACATGTGCATCTACTCTAAGAATGAGATACAAAATACCCAGGTCAGGTTGAAGGGGGGACAAATTCCATTTTTTTTTTTTTTTTTTTTGCGGTACGCGGGCCTCTCACTGTTGTGACCTCTCCCATTGCAGAGCAAGGCTCCGCATGTGCAGGCCCAGCGGCCATGGCTCACAGGCCTAGCCGCTCCGCGGCATGTGGGATCTTCCCAGACCGGGGCACGAACCCGTGTCCCCTGCATCGGCAGGCGGACTCTCAACCACTGCGCCACCAGGGAAGCCCGGACAAATTCCATTTTAACTCATCTTCCAGTGTTGCTTAATAAGAACTTGTTAAAAGTGTGATTTGCTAAAGTAATATTTTCCTAATTGAAAGAACACTTCCCAAGACGAAATAGGAGTAAGAGAGGCAGAAGGGGCATTTTAAAATCAAACTGCACAGAATAAGTCTAGAAGTTATGTAAAGCAGAAAGCAAACATCCTCCTTGAAAAAACTGCAAAGTCATTGAAATAAGGTAATTTATGTCTGCCCCCCAGAACCCCTGGGTCTTAAATGTTAGTTTGCTTTCGCTTTTTTTTATATTGGGATATAAAAGAGATAAATTAATGCCATCGGTCTGATAAGTTTTAAATGAGCCTTTAAGTACAGCCCGAAACTCCCAAGTGCTGGAGCTAAATGTTAAAGCTGTTAGAATTAGAGAAATTACCAGGAGTTTAAAGAAGAAAAAAATAGGCAAATTTGGATGGCAAAATAACCTTCAATGCAGCAGTAACTGAAAGGGTTCTAGCAGCTACTTTAAACGGTTCTACTAAAACCAATCTACTTGAAGTGGCAGCTATTAAGTCAACCCTAGGAGCAAACTGTCAAAAAGTGTGCGTTCTTTTCTCTGTTAGGGACAAACCTTATGACCACTGAGTCTGTTGTTTTGTTTTTGTTTTGATAAATGCTACTAAAGATGTATTATATATTTTAAAAATTATTTTGGTGTCCCCAGTACAAATTTCTTAAACTGTCTTGTCTAGTGGATGCCTTATTCATCAGCATTGGGACTGTAACTGGTCTTGGATTTCTTCGAGATCAATGTTTTCCTTTTGATCCTTATTTAGGACTATCAGATAACTTAGTGTCCAAACTGGGTTACTTTTGTGAGTGACGTGAGTAATAATTATTCCAGAAACACCGGTGTAATTAAGGCAAACTGGTCAAATGGTGACGTGTTTCTTGAGCCACGCTGACTTCCAACTGTATCTATTTACTGATGTTATGAGTAAGATATGTGTGTATATATGTATATATATATGAAAAATATATAAAATAACACATGTAAATATATATACATTCATGTATACATATGTATATTTATTGATACATATACACAATAAACAATTAGTGGAATATTCTTCTTAATTTAAATTAATTTTACATTTGTCTTAATGGGAAATATACACATTAATAGTAATACTGGCTACTATTTTTTGTGTTTATTATATACAATACTCAAATAATGACATCATGATAATCCTGCCAAAGGGACATGAATCCCACCGTTTATAAGTGAGGAAAGAGCAATGGTATGAAAATGCCCCCTTGATACTTGTTCTTTCTGTAAGTTGGCAGAAACGTGGCTGTAGATATAGAAGTCTACAGAGGAGACACTTTTCTGGCGACTGAGGACAGGGCATCCTTCTGTGCACCAGTATCATTTTCAAGCTTTTTGAGGTCTTCTCCCTGGGATTGTTCCAAATGTGCACAGCTGTCTCTCTGACTAGAAGTACTAGCACTCAATCTATTAACTGCAAATTAAGACAAAGAAGCTCATCCTGTCAGTATTTATCATACAGAAAACCAGGAGGCTAGGCACATGTTTTCAGGGAATATTTGTAACTCAAACCCTTTTTCAAATAAACACAAACAGCTTGTGTGTTTGTGTAAATCTAAAGTGACACATGCACTTCCCTACCCTGCCAGTCCGCTGGGTCTGCACATGAAGGGGATGCTACTTCCCATGAGTAAGAAGTCTCTCTTCAGCTACTACGCCAGTTCACGATGAACTAGCATTTGGGAAGGTGTGACAGAGTTAGAAAATCACCTGGCCTTTACAGGACCATTTTCTTTGCCATAGCAACAGTGCCAGATGCTGCTGCAAGAAGTTATCATCAAACAAATAGAATATGATACAGGTTTTCCTTCTGCCCAAAGAGCCTATATTTTCATGACCAGCGAATAGAGAATCCAAACTCATATTATTGTCACTTGGTGCGAAGGTGAAAACACTCTGATTCCCTGGGGTTTAGTGCCTTTTTAATAACACTAGTCTCAGAGTTATTAGTAAGAAGGGGATTTTATGATTCATTTTCTGCGGTGCATTAACCATTACAGGCCACTAGGGTATCATTAAACTACTACATTTTCTAATCTACTAAATGGAATCAAATGATTGTAGTTGACTGTGTTTATTTACCTTCAAAATAATACCTGCCTAACTACTTCACAGCAGATTGTGAAAATAGCTACCTTGATTCTAAACAGTAATCTTGTTCTTATTGCAAAACACAAGGGCTATAAGTTGCTGCCTGAGTATGGCAGCACACAGAGCCTCCATGAGGGTAGAAACAGACTGTGTACCTTCTGAAAACAGGAAATCCACGGTGGTGGGGAGAAGGGCTGGCAATTCCATCTGCTGCCATTTACGATGGCTATTCAGCAGAGTGGTACAGCAGAAAGAAAGAGCACGGGACTAGGCACTTAAACACCTGGGACCTAGTGAAATGGAGCAGGACCCTGTGGGGCTCTCCTGGCTAGGAATTCTTTCCATGTCCCCAGTTTCTTGTTTGAAAGAAATAGGCTTCATTCAGCCTCCTTGACCTTCCCTGAGTTCCAAAGTGCAGACTCAAACAGTTGCCTTTCGGGGAAGGGAGGGAATGCAAAAACAAAGGAGGAGCAGTCAAGAAACATTAGTGCGAATAAATAAGATCGTCTGTACCAATTTTTTCAGATTCCACATATATGCGTTAATATACGATATTTGTCTTTCTCTTTCTGACTTACTTCACTCTATTTGACAGTCTCTAGGTCCATCCATGTCTCTACAAAATTTACAAAGCAGAAATACAGACACAGACGTAGAGATCAAACGTATGGATACCAAGGGGCAAGGCGGGGGGCGTGGGATGAATTGGGATATTGGGATTGACATATATACACTATTGATACTATGCATAAAATAGATAACTAATGAGAACCTACTGTATAACACAGGGAACTCTACTCAGTGCTCTGTGGTGACCTAGATGAGAAGGAAATCCATAAAAGAGGGGATATGTGTATACATATAGCTGATTCACTTGCTGTCCAGTATAAACTAACACAATATTGTATACTATACATATATAGTATGTATACTGTATGTATACCATACTCCAATAAAATTTTTTTTTTAATTAAAAAAAAAAAGAAACAATAGTGCAGCCACGGGGCAGGGTCCTGGTTCCTCCTTAAGGGATATACATAACAATATCTTCCAGTTCTTCTGCAGGCAGACCCTCACCCAGGTAGAGGATGATAACTTCAGGCTGAGAACAAGATCCCTGGAACACTGCCCTGTAACCTCACCACCAGCCAATCAGAAGAAAGTCACACACCCTGTAGCCCTCACCCCAAATTTTGCCTATAAAAACTTCTCGCCACCAAACCATTGGGGAGTTCTGGTTTTTCTTGAGCATGAGCCACCTGTTCTCCTTGCTTGGTCCTGCAATAAACCTTTCTCAGCTCCAAACTGACTTTTCAGTTTGTTTGGCCTCACTGTGCATTGGGAACATGAACTTGCAGTCAGTAACACTAGAGGCAGTTCTGCTATAATATATCAACATTACATATCCAACTAGCCATGGAACTTGGACAAGGGTCTAGATCTCCTTGAGTCTCAGTTTCCTAATCTAAAAAATACCACAAGTAGATCAGATTATCTTTCTGAAGATGTCTTTCCCCCTCTAAAGTTCCTATGCTTTGCTTCTCCAATTCCACACTTATTGGTACTTAGCAAAGTCTTTACATATACTATCTTTTTTTAATTCTTACAAAACTGTATGAGTTTTGTTCTATTATCACCATTTTACAAATGAGAAGATTAAAGCACAGATAATTGAAATCACAATTGGGGAGAAATGTTTTCCTTTCCCTTTCCCTTATATTAATGCTTCTTTGTGAAGAAGATTCTTACTTAGTACCATTTCAGGCCTCTTGTCTTACTCAATGGGAAGAGTGGAGTGATTCATCTTTTTGCAGGATTGAGAAAAAGAAACTGGGCATGCTTAGCTCAGCCCCTTTCTCTCTCATCTGGAGGCCTGCACTTGACAATTCTCAAAGGTTCTGGTTGATTCTCCAGCCTTTGGTAAATGTGGGCTGTAGTCGAGAGTTGTGCCAGTAGGCTAGACAGGTTAATCTAGTATTGAAAAGTCTATTGTGGTCACATATCTGATCCATGTCCCTAATCCAGTTTGTTGTGTTTTTTTTTATTGTTGTTGTTTGTTTGTCAGTTAATTTTTTTTTGTTAACTTTTAAAAACTTCTTCACTGAGGTATAACTCACATATGGTGCAGAAATCTTTACTGTACATTATAATATTAATAAATGTTTATTAATTTATTAATAAATTTTACATATGTACATACCCATGTAACTGCTCCCCATATCATGATATATAGCATTTCCAGAGGCTTCCATTTATTTAGAGCTTCCTTAATTTATCCCAGCAATGTTTTGTAATTTTTCAGTATGCACATACTAGGTATTTGATTTTTATGGTACTACTACAATTGGTGTACTTGAAAATTTTTAAAATTATTTGTTGCCAGTATAGAGAAATGCTATTGATATCTGTGTTTCAGCCTCGTATCCTGCAAGCTTTCCAAATTTACTTATTAACTCTAATTTCTTATAAATTCTTTTGAGCTTTCTATGTATGCAATCACATTATTAATAAAACATATCTTACATTTTCTCTCCATCTGTTTCACTACTGGGTCTACTCCTTAGTTGGGTTCAAATTTGGGTTGTGCCACATTGGCTGTGCCACTGAAACCCCTGGGGTTCTGAATTCAAGGTCACACAGCTACCAAGGACAGAGGCAGTGGCCTCCAGAGCTGGACCCGGTCCCTGCCACGTGGCACTATGCATACAACAGCAGCCCTGCCCAACTGCTGGAGCAGTTCTATAACAGACAATGAGACATCAGTTAGGAAAAACAATTAGTTTGATGTTTACTTGTTCTGAATTTTTAGTAATATCGTCCCAGTTTGAATGTCCAAAGTGGAAACACGTAGAAAATAAATTGAAAGAATGTTGAACTCCAATAGAGTACTTTTGTTGATGCCTATTTTTTCTATTTAATCAGTACAACCTTACCGCTATGCATGTAGATCTAGTTATGTTGCCTTTTAAAATCTAGACTCTCAGCATTAAATTCAAAATAAAAAGAAACAAAACAAGCATTCTTTTATCTCATCATAACAAGGAAATGTTTTGGGAAACATTAGTAAACATAACTGTCCCTGGAGAAAACATTCTTCTGGTTTCTTGGCTTTTGTAGCTCTCCACTGCTTCTCTTTAACTGAGAGCATTATATATTCAATACATAATTTGATACAATCTCCATTCAGATTGAAATAGAAAGAACTGTAATTGTTTTATATTGTTAACATATCAAGCAAAGAAAATGAAATTCATGTTACTTTAAATGACCTGAGTATCAGATTAATTGAGAGAAAATTAATCAGGTCTTTTTTAAAATAATGACCTCAAAGGACTAAAGTGCTGGCAGGTTTTCCTGAAGGCCTGGCTATTAAATTTTCCTTATGCTTTTCCAGGAAGAATTTGTGGTAAGATTCACAACAGTCCAGCCTTGTTCATACTCAAGTTTAAAATCTTTGAAGTCTTTTTTTCCTCTGACTCTATACTTTCCTCTTTCCCTAAAAATTTTCTCAGCTCACATCACAGAAAAATATGACCCCTCCATTATTTTCTATTCAGTCTATTAAAATGTGTATTAACTCCTATGTAGGATGGAAAAGAAGAAAGTAAGGATCAATTACTTGAGCGTGTGTTATTGGCTGAATTTCTATTGCTTAAACCCACCTGGTTTTAACACATGTGAACAATACAGACATTTTTCTAAATACATCATCACAATCTATTGTTAAAGAGAGAAATCCCCCAGTTATATGACACACACACAGCCGGCTCCCTGCAAATTGCTGATAATGTATGGTAAGCCTTCAATTCCCTGAAAATACAACTGCATTTTAGCTAATTCATATTTCAAAAAATTATAGTGTTATGTGAAAAACAAATGAGGACAATCCCTGGAGAGTCTAAGTGACGCTGAGGATTAGTCAGTAACATTCAGTTGAACTGTGGGGCTCTTTGTTTCTCTACAGAGAGAAAATAAGGGCAGCTTATCATGTGCCTTTGCCTTTATTGATCTGGCACAAAACAGTGTCATGGAGTTATAAACAACTCCCCACAGGTCTGCAATAAGCATTTGGCAGGTAATCATAGAGAATGAGTATGTTACAGAGAGCTGGCTGCTTTAGCCAATGTGGGAAGTTAGGGTGTTGCTAAAATTCATCAGGAACCAACTCCTGTCTCAACAACCTGCTGGGTCAGAATCCTTGCCAAGCCTATTCATCTTGGTCTCTTCTAAATGCTAAGGAGGCATATCTATGCTCATAGCTCCACTTCTGCTTATTTATGGGTGATAGGAAACATGCTTTCTTTTACAAACGTAAGGTAGTTCCATGATTTAATGCTACTATGGTCCATTTCAAGTTCCCTTTTGTAGTATCTCTAGTTTCATGCTTCAGTGTTTAGATTGAGCTAATAAGTCAGAGTGGACTTTGCAGAAATATAAGAACGATTTGTGAAAAATCTACTTATCTCTGACCTATTAGAGTCTACCAGCATCTTCTGATAACCAATATAGGGTCTTGTTTATTACAAAACAAAACCTTAAAAGTTACATGGTGTTAGTATTGCAAATCCACTTTTATGACTGACTTCTGATTAATACAGTACAGTATTTATAACTTGACAAAATGTACCATTAAAAAAGTCTACTTTGGGATATATTAAGGATATCCTATCCTTCAGCCTTTTTCCTGGAATTCATATGCCAAGTGATAAAATGGAAACTTGGATTAGAAGCTTTCCATGTTCTGCACAGGATTAAATACAGGTTTAAATACAGGCCATAAGGTTTATTACCATGCCCCCATCACCTAAGAATGAGATACACTGTGGATTTTCATGTAAGGTTCATTTCTGCAGGGCACTCTTAGTTGATATTTTACACGGATATTTTATGTACACTTAACAGCTCATGTAGACCAAAACGCTATCTGTCCCAATGTTGGTTGGGATTTCTTGAATGACATATTGGCTTTTATGTGGTGTCTCCCAACAGCATCTCTTGCAAGAATCAAATCTGGAATTCCTAAGAGCCCAACAGGAACTCATGGCTAGTGAGACTTCAATCAATATCTGTCACAGAAATTAAAAGAGTAGCTCCTAAGATTAACGCTGTCAAGCACATACAGGCAAAAAGCTCTGAACAGGGTCTATTGCTAAAACACATACAGGGTTCAGACTTTATGCAAATCTGCTTGGATATGTCAATCACTCTGCTCAGGTTGTGAAGAGCATATTTACAGAAACAAGAATGCCAAAAATAGATTCATTAAGAAGGACTCCCTGAGAGGTCACAGGGCTGATCCAATTCTATTAAAATTATATTCAGGAGTGGAATATAAGCTCTATATTCTAACTGGTAAAGTTGTTTATCATAGGGTATGGGTAAACAATGCTGAAATAGCTCTACACATATACCAAGGTTGAAAAAATAAATGAATAGGGAATTCCCTCATGGTCCAGTGGTTAGGAGTCTGAGCTTCCACTGCTGGGGGCCCACATTTGATCCCTGGTTGCAGAACTAAGATCCCGCAAGCTGAGAGGCCGAAAACACAAAAAGCAAAACAGAAAAAAATGAATAAATGGATGACAGATGATAGAATCCAAGTTTATCACAGTTGGAGTGGGGAAGGTTACTGATAAGCAAAGGGGAAAACCTAGAATAAACCATGTGGTACTGGAATCGAGGTAAAGGCATAAGTTTAAATTTAGCTTAATATATGTACTGATGAATTAATATAGAAATAATCATACATATGTTTATATGAGGATTGGTATATATTTATATACTTCCCAACTCTGCCCACGGAAGCAAAAACACCCCAATCATGATGAGCAGGCCCAGCGCCCAGATCTTGGATTCTAACACCATTCTCTAATAAAGAGGACCAGAATGCCTTTGGAGAAATAACCAGGTGTAGGGCTGGGGCAGGAAGTATACAAGATGAGCCTGAAACATCTTGTGGTGCCAGAATATAAGGAAGTTGCTTAAAAAATAAAACAATAGAGATATGTCAAAAGAACACTAGAATCAAATAAAAGACCTCCCAATGGCCCAAGCTGACACAATTTGAGCAAGAAAATCAATAATATAGTATTGGATTATAAGCCAAACTATAAAATATAAATACTCTTGAGTCCAACTGATATGAATAAAGAATTAAATAAAAACATTAATGGGGAAGAGACAAATCTCCTGTACAGAAGAATTCCAAATAATTTATGTAGCTAATCTGCCCTCAAGAAGGTGGAGCATAATTCCACACCCTTTAAGTGTGGGATGCACTTAGTGATTTGCTTTCAAAGAGTACAGTACAAAAAAAAGAGATAGAAACAGAAACTTAGTAAATGCTTCATTAGCCAGGTGATCAATGTTAACATTATCAATGATAAATTGATAGGGTGTACTCTAGTACATTGTGTTGAGAAAGACACTTCACCTCTGGGGTCTTCCCCCCAAAACTCATAATCTCAGTCTGACTATGAGAAATACGTTTGCCAAACTCAAATTTAGTGACACTCTACAAAATACCTGATCGGTACTCCTAAAAACTGTCAAGGTCATCAAAAACAAGGGAAATTTGAGAATTATCGCAGCTGAGAGGAGCCAAAGAGACATGAAAAATAAATATAACGTGATACCCTGGATGAGATCCTGGAACAGAAAAAGGAAAACTGAGGAAATAAGAAAAAAAATATGGAGTTTAGTTAATAGTAATGCACCTATGTTGGCTCATTAATTGTGGCAAATGTAGCACAGCAATATGAGATGCTAACAACAGGGGAAACTGAGTGCAGGGTATTTGAGAACTCTCTGATATACCTTTGCAACTTTTATTGAAAACTCTTCTAAAATACAAACTTTATTTTTAAAAAATATACAGACATTAGCATCCAACCTGGAGTAGTGTCAGGTAATAAGAGGTAACATGATTGAATGCTTGCTATGTGACAGGAACTTAATCAGGTGCTTTACATATAATACCTATTCACCTCATGATGACTTATCAAATGGGTGATATTACTATGCCCAGCTTACTAATGGAAAATCCAAGAACTTGTCCAAGATCACACAGCTGGACAGTGGTGGTGACTAGCCTGACACCTAGCTGACTCTAGAGCTCTCACTCTTAAGTACTATGTTGCCCTGTCTCTTGCTCAGTTGTAACCCAAGAGCGACATTCCACTCAGCAGGCTCATGGGCAGATTGCATTTGATGCTATATTAATAAATGTTCATGTGTGCAGAATGAAACTTGCCCCTGATTGTAGATTATATATAATCTATAAAGAGAACATCCACACATTTCATCACATGGTGAGGTTGTCATAATTTATTTCACATGGATGATATTGATACAGAGGCAGAATTTTTTTTGCATGAATTTTTTCCTATAGATGCTCCATTCAACACTCCATAGAGAAGGCTAAATCCAACAGATAAAAATCATTTGGGAGGAAACCCATCACTAAGAATCAATATTCTAGATTCTATGACCCTCAGCCACAAGAAATGATTAACTGATTCCCCAGGGTTTTATCTGAGGTTCCAGACTGCTGCAGGGTCAATTCTGGGCATAAATGTAGTCCATGCGTTTAAAAAGTTGAAAGTAAATCTTATTCTAAGGGGAAATACCCACAGAAAATTAACTGAAGAATCTAATTAAACAAGTGGCCCTTGAGGCAGGCATACAGTCTTGGTTGGTAATATCAGTTTGGAAGCCACAACAAAAGAACAGACTTTGAGGACGCTCCAAAGTATCACAAGGAACTGTCTCAAGCAACACCCACGCTCAGTGCCTGTAGTTAACCTAGTCTGCTAACTTAGACTGCTGGGGTCAAGTCTTTGCAAACTGACTTTGTTCAAGCTTATCAAAACACACTCATCAAAAATGCACTTGAGGACTTCCCTGGTGGTGCAGTGGATAAGAATCTGCCTGCCAATGCAGGGGACACAGGTGCGATCCCTGGCCCGGGAAGATCCCACAAGCCCCAGAGCAACTAAGCCCGTGCACCACAACTACTGAGACTGTGCTCTACAGCCCACGAGCCACAACTACTGAGCTTGCATGCCACAACTACTGAAGCCCTCATGTGCCTAGAGCCCACGCTCCACAACAAGAGAAGCCACCACAACAAGAAGCCCGCGCACCACAATGAAGAATAGCCCCTGCTCGCTGCAACTAGAGAAAGCCTGTGCATAGCAATGAAGACCCAACGCAGCCAAAAATAAAAATCAAATTTAAAAAAAAAAGTGCACTTGAGAACATGTGGAATTTAGCATTTCTTAGACAATATTTCTGTTGACTATGCGACTCTTTTAGTGCTTTCCAGGATGCCGGGTGTTATACCCTACTTGGATGATGCTTCAATCATGGGATTCAGTCCTACTGAAATAATTGAACAACATATCAGGATTTTTCCCTGGTGGTTTCAGCTTATTCTTACATGAGGATATGAGACAAACACAGATGGGGTCAAGATGATTCTTCGTCTACACTTGTGTACAAGTGAACACAAGTGCACTTGTTCATTTTTGTACTCAGATTGAACTTTTTCTAGTGTAATAAAGACAGTTAACTTCAATTAGGATGTGGGATTTAGATAAAATAGGTGTGCCTCCCCACCTTTCAATGTATCTACCTGATTCTCAAACACCCATAAAAGAGTAGCCAACTCTAGAAAGAAGGAAGAGTGCAGAGAACTTGGCACCCACTAACCACTAAGGTTCAAAACTCAGAAGAATGGATGGATGGGGTTAGTGACAACCAAGGCTAGATTGAAGGAACGAACAATAGATACCTGTATCTCATCGTAAAGGTAGAAGAAATCTAGGCTGATTTATACCAAAGCCTCTGTTATGTGACGGCAAGTCTGGTTCTGGGTGTAAAATTCAGTGATAGCAGAACTCTTTATTACCATGTTTTTATGCATATGTGTGTGTGTGTGTGTGTGTGTGTGTGTGTGTTTGCACATGCTTTGGATTAAACAGCTGTATGTGTGCATTCAAAGCACGGTACTATTTTAAGGCCTGATATTTTGCAGCATTCTTCAAATGAACTTAACATAGAAAGAGGAAGCTTCCTACTTAACACAGGGCATGCTGAGCTGTCACAGCATTCTGACTGGGCTTAGAGATGTGGCATCGGTACCCCTGCACTGATTTCTTACACAGCTAGGAAGAAAAAGGCGGCAGCAGAGGTGAATTCTACCCTTAACTAGAGATAAGAAGGCCAAAACAGAGATTAGTTTGCTGAGCACTGGAACCAGGGCATGTATATTCACCCTGTAGGCGATCAGAAATATATGGGAAGAGAAAACCAAGGAAGAGATTGATCAGGATGACACTGCCACATTGATCAAATATGACAGCTTCTTTTAGTGATGAGGTCAACAGGAAACCATTAAAAGCATCTTCTCTATGAACACTTGGCATTGACTTTTCAGTCACATCCCTGGAAAGCTCACAGAACTCTAAAGTAAAGGCAGCAATGATTTCTCTGCCTCAACAACTGCTGAATCAGAATCCCAACAACTACTCACATAGACTGGAACAGCATAAAAATTCATTGGTGGATTTTTTCAAGTTACATTGGTCCAGGGGGAAAAGCATTATTTTGTGTACCAAGGGATATTCTTGTTTATTGGTGAGTTTCTATTTGTCTGGCTTCCTGAATGTGAAGGAGATACAAGCTTTAGAAGTCCAGATCATCTTGTGATGCAAAGAGCAAGGATGGCTGAGAGCCATTCTGCTGCAAGAAATCCACCATGAAACATCCCCGATTTCTATTGAAAATTGCAAAACCACCATCATCTTGTCAGAATAGACTCCACCTGCAATGAAATCATACCTTGCTCATTTTCATGCAATAACAAGAGTTAGACAATTGCCATCTACATGATCTCAATTGTTCTCATAGTGAATGACTGACAGCTCAGGAATAGGATCATGATCTAACTGAGGCTTATTTATTATTGATGGAGACTAGGATACATTTAAGAACACTCAAAAGGAAACCTGATATGATGACTACAAGCTATTACTTGAAATTACTGAATACAAACTAATATAAATGAAGTGTCTATTTAACATATTAGTCAAATTAGGAGCTCTTAACCTCTGTAGGAATAAAATAACAAGCTGTGTATAAATGGAACACAAAATGAAGGGGGGAAGTCCAGGCAATTATTTCAGTCTGAAGCAGTAAATGAGAAAGTTCTTCAAATCTCTTAAAAGGTAGAACCAAATTCATGTTCCGTATTTAAGCTTGTGGACCGAGTGCTGTTGCAAGAGAGCTGTTCAAGGCACATACCCATTTGGTTCTCTGATGGGATGAAGAGGAATGAAGATGTCAGTACCTGGAATAATAGGGATTTTTAATAGCTTTTAGAATAAAATTACAACGAGAATGCCAGCTCATTCCTTTAGGTTGTTTAACAGAATAAGAATGTAATACTGCAGTGATTGCATTCTCATTTTGAAAATCGCTCACTCAGCCACTATGGCGCATGTTCCACCTGTCAACCTCTATGTATATATTTTAAAGAGTCAAAATGTGTGGGTCCAACTCCAAGACAGAAATTGAGGAAAGAAGTCAATCACTGTGGAATTATAGGGAAGCTTCATGCAGGAGGTGGACATAAGACTGCTGTTAAATAACGGTAAGACACAGAGTAAAGAAAAGAGAAGGAAGAAGGGGTTTCCTATGTAGCAGAAACATTGATAGGGTGCGGACACTGAGTGTGGATGAGCCAGTAAATATCCACACCTTTATTAACTTAGTTAATAAAGACGACAATAATAACAGCTATTATTCATTGAACTTTAAATAGACAGTAGAGAGTTTTAGACTTGAAGCCATAAGCCAAAGGAAGTTCCTATAATCTTTCAGCATTGAAGGCTCAGGCTTCTTCCTGGTACTATCACTCCTTTTTAGGACTCATCTCCTAGATGGTTGTCCAGACATCAGTGACTATTTTAAACATGCATGAATTCATGAGTTTTACTCTAAGCCATAGACACCCATGAGGTTCGGAGGAAGACAGGCAAACTAAGCAGGCAAAGAAAGCAAAGTTAATGCTTTCCTATTAGTTGGGGCTTGGGCCCCAAATAAAATCCAGAATTTAAACAGGCGGGGACAGGCCACATAGAAGTCTTGTTACTCCTAAGCTTGTCAGATGCAAGTACTTTCAACCCTGCCCCATCTCTTTCATGTCCACTCAACCCCAAACTTTTCTGTTCTCCAAACCTCCAAATTTTGAGCTTGGGTTATATCACCATTGAAAAAATCAACTTATAGCATACCTGACAGAGGTCAGTAAAATGAGGCTGTTACCTTCCATGATAAAAACATACCAGCAATTGGTTAAATAAACTGTCATACATCCAGACAATGGAATATTAGTCCATGCTAAAGAGAGAGAACTATCATGGCATAAAAAGACATGAAGAAAACTTAAATGCACATTATTAAGTAAAGGAAGCCAATCTGAAAAGACCACATACTACATGATTCCAACATGTGACATTCTGGAAAAGGCAAAACTATGGAGACAGTAAAAATATCAGTGGTTGCCATAGTCTGGGGATGGGGGGCGGAGAGATGAATAGGAATAGACAGGTCATTATATATTTGTCCAAGCCCACAGAATGTACACCACCAAGAGTGAGTCCTAATGTAAACTAGGGACTTTGGGTGATTACGATGTGTCATAGGTTCATAAATTATAACAAATTTACTACTCTAGTGAGGGATGTTGATCATGGGGGAGGCCGTGCATGGGGCAGGGAGTATATGGGAAACCTCTGTACCTTCCTCTCAATTTTGCTGTGAACTTAAAACTACTCTAAAAAAATAAAGTGTTTAAAAATATATATACTAGCACTTAACTAATATTTGATCTGTTAAGGGTTAGAAATAAGGGAAGTTTTTACTTTTCTTGTTTGTACACAAATGTTTGTATGATTGCATATCTGATCATTTTCTTGGTATAAATTCTTTGCAGTAAAACTGCTCACTCAAGATGTTTCTTTTGACTCTTGATGCATATTGAAAATTTTTCCAAAAAAAAAATGTACCATTTATTCTATCATCAGCTGCATATTTGAGTGTCCATTTTAACACATCCTGAACAACACTGCCTATTACCATTTTGTAAAATATTTGACAGTTTGATAGATGCAAAATTATTCCTTTTGTTTTCTTTGGTTGCTAAGGGGGAGTAAACCTTTTTAATTATTTTGAGTTGTGTATTCCTAATTCCTCATTATTTTAAGTTTAAATAATGATATGTATTGTAATATTTTCAAGTAGTTATAATTTTTTCACTTTTGTGAATTTTGTTGCAAGTAAGTACAAACTATAAGTCTGATTTACCAAGCACAAGACTGTGCTGTGTCTTTAGAACAAGAATTTCCTGGCAGGAAAGTTGCTAGAAGCAGTGTTTCTGATTTCTGCCATAGCACACAGACACCCCAGAGTGCACAGTTCTATGAAAAGGCCAAGTCATGTGCAGGAAGCAATCTCAGGGTCTAGGAAACTGGCTTAAAGTCTCTGCCCCTCTTTCCACATTTAGCTTAGTTCCTTTGTTTATTTTGTCCTGTGAACATTTTAGCAATATCTCTACCAAGTAATTTGTTAAAACATTCAATTTCATTATCAGTTTGCCATATATTGGAGTGTGTAATAACATCTGATGGCCACTTATAATTTTACAACCTTAGAGGAAATTTAGTAGAAAGAAACAGGCATAGAGAAGTAAAAACATCCCTAGCATCCCTAATATCATATGGATATCTCCAGACAGAACCCGGGAAATGAGAGCCTGGGAGGGGCTGAAACTGGGAAGTGGGCTGCCAGATCCTGCCCGCAGAAAACTAGTCTGGAAGCATAACCCTGTACCCAAGGAGTATTGCCCGGGCTACCAGATTACAAGTCTCTGGAAGGCATCGTTCTCAGAGAACACAATAATAATTGTGCCCCTGGAGTTATGCAATGTGGAATTCCCTCCTAAAACTAGGGACAGAGTCAGACAAATAAGTTTAGCAGGAAAGCGAGAACTCATGTTGGGACTCCGGAAAGAGGAAGCAATGGAAGAGCCGTGCAGATACCTGCAACCTGACGGCGGCGGCCAGAGTCAGCACTCTTTCAATGGGCAGGTTGTAAGGCAGGATTTCTCTGTCTAGGAAAGGGATTATTAAGAACAATTATATAAAGAACTCTGGGACTATAGAATGTACCAGGGAGGGGACTCAGACACAGAAATATATAGAGTTAGGTGTTAGATTGGGTGGTTCAAGGTGGGGAAATGATAAAGCCAGGAGCTCAAGACTAGGAGGAATAAAGGTGATTCTTGTTGATCTGAGGGTTGTAGCAGATACTATTAGCGCTCTGTCCAGATCATCTTTACCAGCCAGAATACACATACCCCAGATGCTGCAGTGGGACGGATAACAACCCATAGCTGCCTTCTGTGAAGAATTGCTCTCAGACAACTTGGAGATTCCTCATCAGGAAGACCACACCTCCCTCCCATCCCGACTCCATATAAGAACTTGGCCAATGACTGACTGACTCTGAAGTTCAAAAAACTGGCCTCCTTGCTAACTCTGTGGTCAATCTGTATTCCAGAGCATCCTTGTGGGCTCAGACTGGATCAGACTCCAGCTGAGACACTGCTAGCCTATTCCCCAGCCCTATCCCGAATCCCTCCCTCTCCTCTTGAGAGCATGCCTCAATATATTATTAGCAAAAGAATCTTTGCCTCTGGCTCTGCTTCTCAGAAACCCAACGAACGTAACAGGACAGATGGCCTGTAATGTACTAGACCAAAGTTAATATGTTCAGGACTCTAAAACTCTTCCTGGCTTTTCTACTCCACATCAGGATTGATTGTGAGGCACTTCTCTCAATTATTATCAGCATTGGATCTTTTTAAGGTATCTGCTAAAATGAAGGTTCCTGGGCTCCATCCTAGATCTATTAAAAAAAGAATCACCATTACTGAGGCCAGAGTGCCCTGGGAGATTCTCATGCACTTTAAAGATTAAGAATGATGTCCTAGGAGTTGGAGTAGGAAGTTACTGATGGAAATCAAGTGGGTAGGCAAATGAAGGGAAGAGGGTCGCAGGAGCTGGGAATAAGGCTGAAACAGAAGCAGAGATTTAATGCATAGCTAATGCAATGTAATGCAAATAAGAGGCATGTTACCAGTGAAAGCAGCTTTCCCAAATAGGGATTCAGAGCTGGAAAATATGTAATAGAGAATTACGTGTCCTTTGTTAGTTGGTGTCACTTCATTGACCCCTACGCCTCCTACTTATAAAGTGGGAATAATGAAGCCTTAACTTCACAACCCATATGCATATTATGGAGATAGACTGAAACAATGTGCTAGGTGCTTTAAATCAGTTGGAAGAAAAGGCATTACATAAATACAAGTTCTAACAAGCATTAACACCTTCTTGGCTGAGTTTCAAAACCACAGCCAAGTTTTAAAGCCTTACAATATTCATGAAGCTGTAATGAAGTTCGAGAGGCTTCAGATTTAATCTGCAAGATGTCAGTCAATGAAAGGGATTTCTTATTCAATTTCTAAATTATTCCTAACTGAAGGCAGATAGCACCTACAAGAATTCTGCAAATGGAGACTTAGATTTGCTTTAAGAGCGAGATTGCATAATAGATAATTTTTCTCATTAAATTTTGGCTGAATTCCAAAGGGAAGATTTTCAAATGAAGAGAAATTCTTTACACAGGAATTTACTCAAGGATGAGGTCTAGTCATATATCACCAGGATCATGGAATGGTCTTGGCCTGAGAGAAAATTAGGTTGTCAAGACAAAGGCCTCAAGCTTATGGTGATTTATTAGTGGACAGAAAGACATCATGGCACACTAATAGCACATGAAGATGCAGATAATGACACATCAGGTGCTTTCCACCCCATATAACCACTCTATTGCAGCACACCTGCTTTCCCTGGGACTTTTCCACACCTGGCCAGACATAAGTTGATGGGAGGGGTATATGAAGAGAGAACAGAAGATTTGCATCTAGTCTTAGCCTGTTCATATTAACCAGTGTGACTGTAAGTCATTAACAAATTTTGGCCTTAGCTTCTCCATATGTTTTCAGGAGGATAATAGGGTCAAATTTGTAGATATTACATGAGAAAATTTACACGGTATTTGTGTTGTGTGGCTATGCACAAAACAGTAAATCTTTCTGGGTCAAGGTTCCTCATCTTGTAAAATAAGAAAGGATGATCTAGGTAAATGCCAACATTTGCAATATGAATTCGAAGTATGTGCAGATCTCCACACTAAAGGTAATCCACTGGCTGACGATGAAGCCACCCAATTACCCATGATTGTCACTGGTATTCTGGGGACTAGTAAGGAAGACTGAAGAGCCTAATTCTTTCTGGTCACTGTTTTTCACTTTCTCATTTCCTAAACCTTACATTGGGGCAAATAATTAGGGTCAGATGTACCTATGTTTCACTTCTCTGCCACTGTTGACTTCCTGGTAGAAGTTCTAATTAGCAGTGAAATGGCTGAAGGACGAGTAAGGCAAAGGAAGGAAGAAGAGAAAATCCGACTGAAAAGCGAGGATTTTATAATAATAATGTGTGATTTGAGATTTTCCCATTGTATTTTTCTAGACTTGAATGAAATAAACATGGGGGGTGGCGGGGCGGAAGAGAAAGAGAGAGAAAGAATATCAGAGTCTCTCCTACCAGCTGAATCCTACCAAATGATGCCAGATGATTCAGCATCTATGCCTGCCCACGTCACCACCAGGAAATGTAATAAAATCTGTATGCAGTTTCTTTCCTGATCATTGTCCTAAAGAACCACAACAGAGATGGAGCAAAAGACTTGTTACTCATGTTAGGAGAGAATCCAGAAAAACAACCAGTAAGCACATATTTGAGGTAAATCAGTGTTGTTCAACTGCCAGCAACTACTCCTCAGAGAGGTTATATTTCCAAGATCATTTAACTAAAATTCTAAAAGTGTCTTTCATGAAGACAGTATGTCCTGAAAATGGATGAGTGATAGCTTTTAATTTCTTGTGGTAGGCAGAAGGGCCCCCTAGAGACGTCCAGATCTCTGGAACCTGTGAGTGTTATGTTACATGGCAAAGGTATTTTGTAATTAAGGTTGAGGGGCTTAAAAATAAGGGGATTATTCTGGACTATCTAGGTAGATCCAATCTAACCCACATGAGCCTTAAAAATAGAGAACTTTGGCTAGTTGGAGTCAGAGAAGTGTGGCAGAAGATGAATTGGAGAGATCTGAAGCGTGAGAGGGATTTGACCGATCCTTGCTGAAGCAGTCATATGGAAAGCAGGAAAAAAGTATGTGGGAAACCTATAAGAACAACTGCTAGCTGACAGGCAGCAAAGATACAAGGACAAGCTGCGAAGGACAGATTTCCGTCAACAAGCTAAATGAGCTTAGGAAGGATTCTTCCCCAGAGTCTTGTGAGACACTCCACACGACTCAGTTGGGCCAGTTATACCAAGACTTGTGACCTACACAACTGTGAGATAATAACTGGATGTTATTTTAAGCTGCTAACTTTGTGATCATTTGTTAAGGCGGCAGTAGAAAACGAACACAACTCTCACTGGCTGATACACCTGGTGTATTAGCCTCCAGCCAACTACAGAAAGTAGGTAATAAGAGACCCCCAAGGAGAAGACAACTAGCTTTTATATTTCATGAAATCTACCACCTCAATAAATACTGTAGTGTTCAAAGAGTACTTCTCTCTGAGTATTTAAGAAATAAAGAAATGCTCGTTTCCCTGAAATGATAACCAGACAGTGGGCTATCTCCATTCTGGTTCTATGATTTTTTCCAACTTCCAAGCTATTGAACAGTCTGAAAGCCCATTTTTCTATCAACCAGCTGATTTTAAGGCGGTCCTTCAAAGACATTTGTCAGCCAGACCATTAATTTTTTACTGTCACTTATAGAAGCTTAAAGTCATCTTCAAAAATAAACATGTATGAGGTTAGAAAGCTTTCTTTCAAAAGAAAATGGAACAAAACTGACATCTATTTGTACACTGCTTATTAAGACTTTATTCTGGAGTTGAAGAAACTAAGGTTGCTCCTGACCCCATAACTAGTAAGCAACATGCTAGAGACAGAAATTCATTTGTCGGTCTCCTAAGCATGGGGTCTTAAAAGGACTTCTCCAGGAAAGAATTAATTATATCTCTTGCTTATGACAGTCTTCTGAATTTATTAACAGGATTTGAAAATATATAGACACACACACACAATAGTGAACTAGACTCTGTTCTTTGGTTTGTACAATACCTTTTCCCATTATTTCCTGTTTATTATCCATTTTTCCCTAGCTAGATAAAGATTAAGTATAAAAACCCAATATCATCTTATTCTACAGAGTTTGATTCTTCCTCTCCTAGTGCCTTCTCTCTGGGCTGGGGCAAACCCTTATGCCCTGGCTGGGGTGGGATATGGTTCTAAGAGGGTTCTAAGTTAGGATGAACACATTCCACGGACAGCTGATGGAACATTCCTGGCAGTTCCCTGAAACCCATTCCTACTGGTGCCTAAATTCTGCCACAGTGGTGCCCTCAGCGGTTCCTCTTCTGAGAGTCCTCCTGAGAGGCGTGGCTGCAGGGCCCTCTGCGCTCTCTCTTCCTGCACGAATCTAAACTTCACAGTTAGCACATTTTTTTATAGCTCGGACTTTCCTGTCCTGTCAGTTTCTAGACCTCATATCAGTTTCCGTATCTCATAATTTGGCACTTCATTATTTCAGCCTATCGTGCTATTATATATGCTTAGGTCATGTTAGTTAATTGAATCATGTGAATATGTCCCATCACCTCAATCAGACTATAAACTTCTGTGAGCGCAGCTATCATTTTACTAACCTTGCGCACCACATAGCATATCATTACACACTCACGCAGCATTTGGGACATAATAGTATAGAATAAACATCCGGTAGATTTACTTATATTTAACTTAGACTTAATCAAATAGTTGATTGATCCTGCCCTTGTTACAGAATATATGTATTATCCCCTTTTTGTTCCTATCTAAACAACAAGGAATTTTAAATAAAGAAGCATTGTAAAATAAAAGTAATTGGTAGAGTGGGGATAATATCAGCGTGACAATGCAGTGTTTAGATGTGGGTAAGAGAAGGAAACAGAGATAAGAAGAAAAACGATTATTTTAATCTAAGATAAAACTGAAAATTTAAATTATACTATTGGATCAACAATATCACTACAACATGTAGGAACTGGTTACACATAAGATAAAGTTTATAATGTAAAAAAGACAAGTGAAATAAATTTGTTATGGTATTGGGAATGTGGAAAAATTTCCCATAGATTTCTGTTGTTATTTTAACATTATTTTCCCAGTAAAAACTTTTTGAAAGTACATGAATCGCAACAGAGGCAGTAAAAATATCAGTTGTTGCCAGTGCCGGGGGCAGGAGGAGGGGGGAGAAGGAGGAATGACACGGAGGAGCACAGTGGGTTTTGAGGGTAATGAAAACGCTCTGAATGGTGCTATGATGGTGGGTATATGTCATTACACATTTGTACAAACCCATATAATGTACAACACCAGGATTGAGCCCTAATGTAAACTATGGGTTTTGGATGACAATAATGTCAGTGTAGTTCATCAGTTGTAACATATGTACCACTCTGATGAGGAATGTTGATAATGGGAAAGGCCGTGCATGTGTGGGGTAGAGAGTATATGGGGAATCTCTGTACTTGCCTCTCAATTTTGCTGTAACCTAAACTTCTCTTTTTTTTTTTTTTTTTCTTTTTCAGTACGCGGGCCTCTCACTGCTGTGGCCTCTCCCGTTGCGGAGCACAGGCTCCAGATGTGCAGGCTCAGTGGCCATGGCTCACGGGCCCAGCTGCTCCGCGGGATATGGGATCTTCCCAGACTGGGGCATGAACCCGTATCCCCTGCATCGGCAGGCGGACTCTCAACCACTGCTCCACCAGGGAAGCCCCTAAACTTCTCTTTAAATAAAGTCCAAATTTTTTAGAAGGTCATAAAAAAAAAATGTACACCGATTCTCTCTGAAAACTTCTCTCTTGAGTTATTTTCCAAGCTAAATAAAATGACTGTGTCTAAAACAACCAACAAAATTACTTTTCACCGGAAAAATGAAGACGAATGCACCATCAGTCTTCATTATTCCTCTCCACCAGCAGTTTTAAAGGGAGACAGAGTGTTCCTCAGGCTACCCAGTCATGACCACACAGCCAACTTTTCTGCCATTCAAGAGACTTCCTGCCATGCACTTTGGTAAACCATGTTTACAGTTTATATAGTTTTGCACTGTTTTTCTTCCCCCTGAAGCTAATAAAAAGCCTGTTTGGCACTAGCATGTTAGGACAGTCAGGAAGAAACCTTAGAAAATTTGAGAAATAATTTGTAGGGAAATCATTTAAAAGTTACATTTAAAATTTTGCAGAGATTCACTTTTGGTGCCTCTTTCTATATCTATGTCTTTGATTATTCCCCCCAAAGCATCCAAACTCTTATTACTGCCTTCATGATGTCCTCTCTTCACAGCACCCTACCTCAGTCAAGAGAAAGGGACATCTGAGAATCTTAACTCCACAAAATGTGGAGCTCTTCCCTCAGACCCCTGTCCTCCTACAGAATATATGTCTTAAGCCCTGTTTGTTGCAATCTGAATATCAAGGAATTTTAAATAAAGCAATGGTCTCTGTAGCAGCATTCAAATTAATTGTGTGTGTATATCCAAGACATCATTGGTCTTATAATAGGTAATAGGAGCTTTAATGCAATAAGAGATTTGCTGGGCCAGGGAATCGCTGAGTGATGTTCAATCTCATCCTTCATCCATTCATTCAGCTCAATGTATTTCACACCCACCTTGTTATTGTGCTTGGTGACGGAGGAGATGCAAAGGTGTATCCTGCATTCACAACCTGGAAGGAAACTATCTATAGTCTAAGAGAGTAGCCTGACAATAGCTACAAGAAATACAGAGATGCCTCAGGGCAAGTTCAAAGGTAACAGATGATAACAGATGGTCCAAGGTGGGGTGAGGTGGGGTCAGAAGTGTGCACACTGAAACCACCGACACGGCATTTACCAACAGATGGACAAGACAGGCTGCCACCAGCCGCTGGCCTCGCCTGAACTACTGAGGATGAAAGACAACTGAGGCCCAAGATAGTATCCTCCTTGGGGTCCTGGGCTCCTTTTTCCTCAGGTAAGGAATCAAATGAAGGTTGGGATAGAATTCCCAACCTCTCAGAAGCAGTAAAAGTTCCCCTGAGCTGAGTATTCTGGAAGCCTGTGAATATACCTGACAACTGGAGAGATGGAACATTCAAGAGAATGGAAAGAAATGTCAGCTAAATTGTATGACAAACATGGAAAGAACACAATGAGCACAACGAGGGCACCTACCAGGCACCGGAGGGGGACCATGGACACCTAAGGGGGTGGGAGGAACCCCCAGTGACCGGGTAGGACGTGGGGCCTGGGGGAGTGAAGGGGGTGGAGAAGTGGAGGTGGGCGGGACTTGTGATCCTGGGGGTGACTGGGAAAGGGGAAGAGATCCCACGCCCGAAGGGGGAAATTGGGGGACAATGGGAGGGGAGAGGATCAAAAGGGAGCATGGCCAGCTTTCCCCTGCCCACTTGGGCCCCCGGGAGAGTGCTGAGATCTCGGGACTGATCCTCTGCCCACCAAGGCCCACTCCAGCCGGTGGATTCTGAGGGAGTGGTGGGGAAGGGGGAGCAAAAGTAAAGGGGTGGCTGGGGGGAGGGGAGGAGTTCCTACACCCAGTGGGACCCACCCATGGTTAGGGGTCCTGGGGGAGACAGGGTGAGGGGGGATGCGGAGGAACGGAAGGGAACATGGCCACTTAGGCACCAGGGAGCCTGTTGGACTCCGGCGCCTAATCCTCTGCCCTTGGAGGCTCCCTCCTGTGGCACAGAGCTCAAGCCCCACCCCTACACCTCCCCCGAGGGCCCTACCTCCAAACTCCAGAGCTCCACACTCCCGAAGGTCCCCATTGGACGTGCTGCCTCTCTGCTTCTAAGAAGGTCCTAAGCAGAGGCCCCACCCCACGCTTGTACATCACATCACCTAGGCCCAGCACCCAAGGCCTTTTCCCGCTGCGTAGGTCCTGAGCCTAGGTCTCACCCCACACTCAAATATCACTGCCACCCCCCCACCCCAGGTCCCGCTCCACCCTAAACCCTGCCCCTGCCTAAACTCAACCTCCCATAGCCAAGGCCTTTTTTTTCTTTTCTTTTTTTTCCTCTTTTAGATTAGAGTTCTGTTTTACCTTGTTGATTTATTAGTGTTGATTCATTTATATTTTTATTTTTTCTAATAAATCTTTTATATTACTAATTTTGTTTTATTCTTTATACTTTGTTATTTTTCTGTTCCTTTTGGCTTGTTCTGTTCCTTTTGGCTTGTTCCCCTTTTTCTTTTTTCTCTATTTTCTGTTGTGGTTTTGTTTTACTTTGTTGCAGTTGTTTCAAATATATTTTAAATTTTCCTAATATATTTTTTATCTTTCTAATTTTATTTTGTTTTTTATTCTTTGTTATTGTACTGCTCCTTTTTTTGTGTGTTTGTTTGGGTTTTTTTTGCCTCACTACGTGGCTTGTGGGATGTTGGTTCCTAGGCCAGATTCAGGCCCGAGCTCCCGTGGTGCGACCTCTGAGTCCAAACTGCTGGACTAACAGAGAATGTCAGACCCCAGGGGATATCAATGAGAGTGAGGCCTCCCAGAGGTTCTCATCTCAGAACCAAGACCCAGCTCTATCCAACTGCCTGCAAACTCCAGTGCTAGACACCTCAGGCCAAACAACCAGTAAGACAGGAATACAGTCCCACCCATCAAAAAAAAAAAAAAAGAAAGAAACAACAAAAAAATATGTTACAGATGAGGAGCAAGGTAAAAACCTACAAAATGAAGACGAAATAGGCAACTACCTGAAAAAGAATTCAGAGTAATGATAGTAAAGATGATCCAAAATCTCGGAAACAGAATGGAGAAAATACAAGAAAAATTAAACAAGGATCTAGAAGAACTAAAGAGCAAACAAACAGTGATGAACAACACAATAACTGAAATTTAAAAATACTCTAGAAGGAATCAATAGCAGAATAACTGAGGCAGAAGAACGGATAAGTGATCTGGAAGATAAAATGGTGGAAATAACTGCTAGGGAGCAGAATAAAGAAAAAAGAATGAAAAGAATTAAGGACAGTTTCAGAGACCTCTGGGACAACATTAAACACACCAACATTTGAATTATAGGGGTCCCAGAAGGAGAAGAGAGAGAGAAAGGACCCAAGAAAATATTTGAAGAAATTATAGTCGAAAACTTCCCTAACATGCGAAAGTTAAGCCCATCAAGCCCAGGAAGTGCAGAGAGTCCCATACAGGATAAACCCAAAGAGAAGCACGCCAAGACACATGTAAATCAAACTATCAAAAATTAAATACAAAGAAGAAATATTAAAAGCAGCAAAGGAAAGCAACAAGTAACATACAAGGGCATCCCCATAAGGTTAACAGTTGATCTTTCAGCAGAAACTCTGCAAGCCAGAAGAGAGCAGCAGGACATGTTTTAAATGATGAAAGGGAAACACCTAAAACCAAGATTATTCTACCCAGCAAGCATCTCATTCAGATTCAATGGAGAAATCAAAAGCTTTACAGACAAGCAAAAGCTAAGAGAATTCAGCACCACCAAACCAGCTCTACAACAAATGCTAAAGGAACTTCTCTAAGCGGGAAACAAAAGAGAAGAAGGAGGCTTCTCTGGTGGCACAGTGGTTGAGAGTCCACCTGCCGATGCAGGGGACATGGGTTCATGCCCAGGTCCGGGAAGATCCCACATGCCATGGAGCGGCCAGGCCCATGAGCCATGGCCACTGAGCCTGCACGTCCGGAGCCTGTGCTCTGCAATGGGAGAGGCCACAACAGTGAGAGGCCCACATACAGCAAAAAAAAAAAAAAAAAAAGAGAGAGAGAAGAAAAAGACCCACAAAAACAAACCCAAATCAATTAAGAAAATGGTGATAGAAACATACATATCAATAATCACCTTGAATGTAACTGGATTAAATCCTCCAACCAAAAGACACAGACTGGCCGAATGGATACAAAAACAACACCCGTATATATACTGTCTACAAGAAACCCAATTCAGACCTAGGGACACATACAGACTGAAAGTGAGGAGATGGAAAAAGATATTCCATGCAAATGGAAATAACACAAAAGCCGGAGTAGCAATTCTCATATCAGATAAAATAGACCTTAAAATAAAGACAGTTACAATAGATAAGGAAGGACACTACATAATGATCAAGGGATCAATCCAAGAAGAAAACATAACAATTATAAATATTTATGCATCCAACATAGGACCACCTCAATACCTAAGGCAAATGCTAACAGCCATAAAAGGAGAAATTGACAGTAACACAAAAATTGTGGGGGACTTTCACACCCCACTCACACCAATAGACACATCATCCAGACAGAAAATAAATAAGGAAAAACAAGCTTTAAATGACACAATAGACCAGATAGACTTAACTGATATTTTTAGGACATTCCACCCAAAAGCAGAAAATACACTTTCTTCTCAAGTGCACACACAGCGTTCTCCAGAATAGATCACATCTTGAGTCACAAATCAAGCCTTGGAAAATTTAAGGAAATTGAAATCGTATCAAGCATCTTTTTTGACCACAAAGCGCTTCTAAATAATGAAGAGATTACTGAAGAAATCAAAGAAGAAATCAAACAATATGTAGAAAAAAATGACAGTGAAAACACGACGATCCAAAACCTATGGGATGCAGCAAAAGCAGTTCTAAGTGGGAAGTTCATAGCAATTCAAGCTCACCTCAAGAAGCGAGAAAAATTTCAAACAAAAAATCTAACCTTATAACTAAAGCAACTAGAAAAAAAGGAACAAAGAAAACCCAAAGTTAGTAGAAGGAAAGAAATCATAAACATCAGAGCAGAAATAAATGAAATAGAAACAAAGAAAACAATAGCAATGATCAATAAAACTAAAAGCTGGTTCTTTGACAAGATAAACAAAATTGATAAACTTTAGCCAGACTCATCAAGAAGAAAAGGGAGAGGACTCAAATCAGTAAAATTAGAGACGAAAAAGGGTAAGTTACAACTGACACCACAGAAGTACAAAAGATCATAAGAGACTACTACAAGCAACTATATGCCAATAAAATGGACCACCTGGAAGAAAGGGACAAATTCTTGGAAAAGTACAAGCTTCCAAGATTGAACCAGGAAGAATTAGAAAATATAAACAGATCAATCGTAGGTAATGAAATTGAAACTGTAAATAAAAATCTTCCAACAAATAAAAGTACAGGACCAGATGGCTTCACAGGCTAATTATATCAAACATTTATAGAACAGTTAATATCTATCCTTCACAAGCTCTTCCAAAAAATTTCAGAGAGAGGAACACCCCCAAACTCGTTCTATGAGGCCACAATCACCTTGAAACCAAAACCAGATAAAGATAACACACAAAAAGAAAATTATAGACCAATATCACTGATGAACATAGATGAAAAACCCTCAACAAAATACTAGCAAACAGAGTCCAGCAGCACATTAAAAGGATCATACACCATGATCTAGTGGGATTTATCCCAGGGATGCAAGGATTATTTGATATATGCAAAACAATCAAGTGATACACCATGTTAACAAATTAAAGAATAAAAACCATACGATCATCTCAATAGATGCAGAAAAAAACTTTTGACAAAATTCAACACCCATTTATGATAAAAACTCTCCAGAAAGTGGGCATAGAGGGAACCTACCTCAACATAAATAAAAGCCATCCAAGACAAACCCACAGCAAACATCACTCTCAATGGTGAAAAACAGAAAGCATTTCCTGTAAGATCACGAAGAAGACAAGGATATGAACTCTCGCCACTATTATTCAACATAGTTTTGGAAGTCCTAGCCAAAACAGAAATCAGAGAAGAAAAAGAAATAAAAGGAATACAAATTGGAAAAGAAGAAGTAAAACTGTCACTGTTTGAAGATGACATGATACTATACATAGAAAATCCTAAAGATGCCACCAGAAAACTACAAAAACTAATCAATGAATGTGGTGAGGTTGCAAGGATACAAAATTAATGCACAGAAATCTCTTGCATTCCTATACACTAACAATGAAATATCAGAAAGAGAAATTAAGGAAAAAATTCCATTTACCATCACAACAAAAAGAATAAAATACCTGGGAATAAACCAACCTAAGGAGGCAAAAGACCTGTGCTCAGAAAATGATAAAACACTGCTGAAGGAAATTAAAGATAACATAAACAGATGGAGAGATATACCATGCTCCTGGAGTCAAAGAATCAATATTGTGAAAATGACTATACTACCCAAAGCAATCTACAGGTTCAATGCAATCCCTATTAAATTACCAACGGCATTTTTCACAGAACTAGGCCAAGAAGTTTTACAGTTTGTATGGAGACACAAAAGACCCTGAATAGCCAAAGCAATCTTAAGAAAGAAAAATGGAGCTGGAGGAATCAGGTTCCCTAACTTCAGACTATACTACAAAGCCACAGTAATCAAGACAGTATAGTACTGGCACAAAAACAGAAATATAGATCAATGGAACAAGATAGAAAGCCCAGAGATAAACCCACGCACATATGGTCACCTTATCTTTGACAAAGGAGGCAAGAATATACAATGGAGAAAAGACAGTCTATTCGATAAGTGGTGCTGGGAAAATGGACAGCTACATGTGAACGAATGAAATTAGAACATACCCTAACACCATACACAAAAATAAACTCAAAATGGATTAAAAACCTAAATGTAAGTCCAGACACTATAAAACTCTTAGAGGGGCTTCCCTGGTGGCGCAGTGGTTGGGAGTCCACCTGCTGATGCAGGGGACACGGGTTCATGCCCCGGTCCAGGAGGATCCCACATGCCATGGAGTTGCTGGGCCCGTGGGCCATGGCGGCTGGGCCTGTGCATCCAGAGCCTGTGCTCTGCAACGGAAGAGGCCGCAGCAGTGAGAGGCCCATGTACAGAAAAAAAAAAAAAAAACTCTTAGAGGAAAACATAGGCAGAACACTCCATGACATAAATCACAGCAAGATCCTTTTTGACCCACCTCCTAGAGTAAGGGAAATAAAAACAAAAATAAACAAATGGGACCTAATGAAACTTAAAAGGTTTTGCACAGCAAAGGAAACCATGAACAAGATGAAAAGACAACCCTCAGAATGGAAGAAAATATTTGCAAATGAAGTAACTGACAAAGGATTAATCTCCAAAATATACAAGCAGCTCATGCACCTCAATATCACAAAAATAAACAACCCAATCCAAAAATGGGCAGAAGACCTAAATAGACATTTCCCCTAAGAAGACATATAGATGGCCAACAAATACATGAAAAGATGCTCAACATCATTAATCATTAGAGAAATGCAAATCAAAACTATAATGAGATATCATCTCACAGCAGTCAGAATGGCCATCATCAAAAAATCTACAAACAATAAATGCTGGAGTGGGTGTGGAGAAAAGGGAACCCTCCTGCACTGTTGGTGGGAATGTAAATACAGCTAGTATGGAGAACAGTATGGAGGTTCCTTAAAAAACTAAAAATAGAAATACCATATGACCCAGTAATCCCACTACTGGGCATGTACCCTGAAAAAAACCATAATTCAAAAGGAGACATGTACCACAATACTCATTGCAGCACTATTTACAATAGCCAGGATGTGGAAGCAACCTAAATGTCCATCAACAGATGAATGGATAAAGAAGATGTGGCACATATATACAATGGAATATTACTCAGCCATAAAAAGGAATGAAATCGAGTTATTTGTAGTGAGGTGGATGGACCTAGAGTCTGTCATACAGAGTGAAGTAAGTCAGAAAGAATAAAACAAATACTGTATGCTAATGCATATGCATGGAATTTAAAAAAGTGGTACTGATGAACCTAGCAGCAGGGCAGGAAGAAAGACGCAGATGCAGAGAACGGACTTGAGGACGTGGGGTTGAAGGGGAAGTTAGGATGGAGTAAAAGAGTATCATTGACATATTTACAATACCAAATGTAGAATGGATGTCTAGTGGGAAGCTGCTGCATAGCACAGTGAGATCAGCTTGGTGCTTTGTGATGACCTAGAGGGATGGGATAGGAAGGGTGGCAGGGAGGCTCAAGAGGGAGAGGATATGGGGATATATGTATAGCTGATTCACTTTGTTGTACAGTAGAAACTAACACAAGACTGTAAAGCTTTTGTACTCCAATAAAGATGTGAAAAAAAAGAAAGAACAGAATGATTTAAAAATTGTGATATATAAGATAGATGTCACATGTCATGTTTAGGTAAGGAAAATGGTTTTAAATGTATTATATTCATGTATATACATAGAGAGTTAATATCATTAAGACAATATTACTATTTAAATATTTGTATAAGAGCATCACATAATTTATTTCACTTAATTTTAATATTTGCACTTTAACATTGGTATATACTTATCATGTTACAGATGAGGCAACTGAGGCCACAAAATATTAAAAAAAATTTTTTCCAAAGCCACCCATATCAAGGAGTAAAGCCAGAAATCAAATAATGATCTAGTAACCCACATCTAGGCTAGAGTAGGTCTTTGTTTGTGTGTGTGTGCGTGTTTGTGTGTGTGTATGTGATATTTTAAAGGAACTTGAGGACAGCAGGTCACACTTTTATTTTAGTTGCAGCAGTGCTTTAATTAGCAATGCTGTCCACAGAGGAATTTTAAACTAGAGAACAATATAAATAATTTCAATTACAGAAAATCCCATCTTGTTTTTGACACATAATAATTGAATAGAGATGGTACTTTCAAACTTCTGGCAACCTTGCACTGTAGACATGATGGGGCCAAAGAAAATATTATTCATTTTTATGAGCAGCTGTCCCTGACCAAGATGAACAAACAGAGTGTGAAGCAGGCAGAAATGAAGCAGGTGGTAATCCCACAATCTGGGGGGTGCCTGTAATACCTGCTTGTCAAATCCAGCCCTCATAGTTCCACCAGCCTCAACAACTCCCTGACCTTTAGTCTTCCTTTGCTAAATGCCCCCACGCAGGGCCTATGTTTAAAGTCCTTCGCTTGTCTTTCATCAAAGAAGAAGCTGGGGAAAGAATGGGGTGAGATGGGGTCAGGAGGGTCCAACCTGAAACCACCAATTTGAAATCTACTGAATTACCTTGTTGTCCCTGGAAGCATTGGGAAAAGCCATATAGGAGCAGCTGTTTAGGGGTAAATGCACGGGAATTCCCTGGCAGTCCAGTAGTTAGGACTCTGCATCCACTGCTTGGGGCCCTGGCTTCAATCCCTGGTTGGGGAACTGAGATTCTGCAAGCAGTGTGGCACAGCCAAAAAAATAAAATAGGGGAAATGCTCAATCCTCCAATGAGCTTGCATAGCTCACTGCATTGACCCCACTGTCTTCCCTCCTCACACTTGAAATGCATGTAGTCATCATGACCTTGGCCTACCTTCAATATGTTATAGGGATTAGCCCTAATAAGCCACTTTTAATTTTCCGTAAAAATGATTGGTCCTAAAGCGGTCTGTTAATCACGGCTCCAGGAGGAAGTTATCTCAGGACCCCCTAGAAGGAAGAGCTTCATTTTTACGAAGGATGATAAGCAACTTGTATATCTGTGTCTTTTGGATACTGTGGTTCAAAGTCAGAGTTGCTGTCCATCTCTAGCCACAGAACGTAATCTCATGACATGTAGTTTGTTTCTAAACACAACTTTGACTTTATCTCATTTTTCCCTGCCCTTATTCTACAAAATTTCTATTTTGTAAAAAGTCATATTGTAACTGTCACAACCAAGATGAGCATAAGGAGATATGACAGCTAAACGTAACGTAATATTCACTGAATGGTACCCTGGAACAGAAAAAAAAAAAAAAGGCATTGGGTAAAAATTAAGAAAGTATGAATAAAAGATGAACTTTAGTTAATAAAATGTGTCAATATTGTTTCATTAATTATAACAAATCTAAGGCACCAATATAGCATGTCAGTAATGGAGGAGCCTGATTGTGAGGTATGTAGAATCTCTGCACTATCCTCACGACTTTTCTGCTAAGTCTAAAACTATTCTACAAAAGTGTTTATTTAAAAAAAGCAAGGCATATATGTCACCTTATACCATAAATATGGTACCTTATACCATACACTTATACCATAGCTAACTTTCTGGAATATTTATTTTCTGCTCATTTCACTAAAAGTCATATTGTTGAAACTTTTGTAGGTTACCTTAAATAATTATTGGAAAAAAGCTAGTTATTAATGCATAAAACACATTCAGACACATATACATAAACTTTCGTTAAATGGTCTAGACTTATGTACAGATTTTCATAATATCTTTAGTTTATATGTGCTGTGCCAAATAACTAGAAGACTTCGGCTTAGTTCCTTCATTACACATCTTGATTCATCTATTATTTATCAAGTTTATTATTTTTTTTGTTATGAGAACTTGTAACACCTATTCTCTTAGCAACTTTCAAATACGCAGTACAGTATTATTAACTACAGTCACCATGCTGTACATTGCATTCACATGACTTATTTTATAAATGGAAGTTTGTATATTTTTTGTTTGTGTTTTCATTATTATTTATTCATATCACCTATTTTTTTTAAACAATGATACCTAGGTATATCCTCAAAAGTACTATTTGACTTTTGTTTGTATTCTTCCTTTTCAATAAACTTAATTCTAATAGGTATATAACCACACCTCTAACTTGATCACATCTCTTTACAGTCTAGGACTTAGGCGCTCATGATTTAATCTTACCTGCAAGCTGAAGAAGTCACTAATGACATATTTTAAAGACTCAAAGGCCAAGACTGATTTCCTTTATTGTGTACAGATTTTAAAATGAGAAAGTACAAGTGTATAACAAGAATTTAAAAAGTAAAAACAATTTTAATTTCAAGAAGGGGCATTCTGATTAAGGACGTCTTGGAAGATAAAAGTTTTAAAAATTATAAAATCTGAGAAAATATTCAGCCTCAGTGATAATAAGAAAGGTAAAAATTAAAATGACACTAATTTTCACATATTATTTTAGGAATTTTAAAAAGTGTAATGCCTAGTAACAGTGTGCCAGGGACTCGGATAATCCTGTGAAGAAGGCTGCAGCTGAGAATTCTCAGCCATTTGCTACATTACAATATCTTCTTACCCTTTGAACGTAGAGACTTGGAAAACTGTCACTTAAGAGAAGATGATGCAGCCAGGCTGAGGCCATTTTATACCTAGGGGTTGATGTAAATAAATTACTATGAGAAGGGGGAAATATAACCCTGAGACATTTAACAACCTTTTTACAATGTCATAAGAATTTGTGCATGCTTGTTATTTTGCAAGAAATAACTGTGTTGCTAAGAGGTAATATTGACCTCTCATGCCCCACATGAGAAAGGAAATCCTATCACTGCCCTTGAATGTCAATCAGCTTAGGTCAAATCTAGGAAGAAAGACCCCTCCGTTAGAGCAGTTTGCCGTGTCTGACTATATAGGAACCCCTTTCTTTTTGTCCTTCCTAAGATGGGAATAAACTCCAATTTCAGAGCCTTTAAACAAAGACGTCACTAGCGGAAACATGAAAACTCTGTACAGTAATACCTAATTATTACTTAACCTTACCTTAATCAGAAAAGAAAGGCATTTTGTTGACACGCCCTTCTGGCTAATGTCTCACTGTTTGGAGTTCTGAATCTTTCATTCACTGTTTTAATAAAAATGACCTACAATTAATTTAGCCCCTAGTAAAGAGGAAGAAAATTTTTCTTCATCTTTGGCAAAAATATATCAAGGCATCTTGACACAGTAATTCTGTCAATTAAAGGTCTGAGTTTAAAATTCCAAAACTTTTAGCCATACATATATTTTAGGCACATAAGATTATGGCTGTAGTGTTAATCTTGGTTTAATAGTTTTATAGATTGTATTATTGCTCACAAATATTAGATGTCTTTCCCTTGGGATGGATTTTTTTTTTTTAACATCTTTATTGGGGTATAATTGCTTTACAATGGTGTGTTAGTTTCTGCTTTATAACACCTTGGGATGGATTATACTTCCTCCCTCTAGTGGTGTTTGGCTGGACCATAGCAGTGGCTTTGATCGATTAAATGTTAGTGAAGTGACATGTACAACTTTTAGCAGAAGCTTTAAATCTAGACCACACTGATCATGCTACAATGATTAATGTTCCAGATAGTAGCTGTTCTATAAGACTGGCTCCCAGAGTGCCAAAGACATGGAGTAGTCTTAACTAACACATAATGAACATGTAGCATGAATGAGAAATAACTATTTCCTGATATAAGACATTAAGTTAAGGGTAATTTGTTATAACAGTATACCCTAACTTATTCTGACCAAAAAGTAAACTGGTACCTAAAATTAGGTGGATGCTACAACAACAAAAACAACAGTGAATCATAAAACATGAAGCTTATAGAAACAGGTAGCAGATGGCAAGGAAACTATGACCAGGATCCAAAGGGACATAAATTCACTATTATACAGTGATATAACATTCAATAACATTGTGACTTGTGATAACTTGGAAGGCAGGTATTTTATCAAATGAGCTTTCATATTTAGGTAAGGAGGTAGGAAAATTAAATTTTCCTACAGAGATGAAAGTAAAATGGATTCTCATTTCCAATTCTTAAAAGATAAAACTGAGAAGGTCTTTATGCTACAAAGGGCAAATGAAAATTCAGCATCATGACAAAGACCAAATCAAAACTCATATTGTTATACTAAAATCTCTTTAGGAATTAATTTGCAGCCATAAATTTTTCAGATGAACAAAATTGCTAAGAGAGAAGAGGCAAAGACTGGTTTTTCATTAGAAGTCGGTTAGGCTCAATGTTTCTAAAATTAAGACTAGAAGGTGAGGATTCTCTAAAAAAGAATTGTAGGCATAGCTACTGGCACATGTTGTGATGGATAACCTAGTTAAAAAGAAAGCTACATTTTTTGAAAGAGTTTTACAAAGAAAAAAAAAGCTACCAGCCTAGACTAAAAGATATTGTGACCACTGGAGACTTAAAATGGTCTTTGTGCCCCAACATTTTAGGGCCAGGAAGCAGACTGAAAAAGTTGCTTGGCCCCCAAAGAAGACAATGCCAAATGCCTCATCAGAAGACACCAAAAAGGATGATTGAAAAGGAGGGACCTTACTGAGACTGGATGCAAAGTCCATGGAGAACACCAGACTTGGAACTTCTCCCAGGGAAAACATCAAGAGCTCACTCAGAGAATGTTTCCCAATGCCAGTAAGGGACACTTGGGCTATCTTCTGAGTGGAATTTTAGAATTTCTGTGGACCAATCACTGCTGTGTATCTCTAAGACTTTGCCTTTTCCAACATGATTATTTTTACAATTCTTTCATTTCTCCCCCATTACGCACTGGGTGCAGAAGGACAGCTAACTTGTCTCTCTCACACATGGGACCATGAAAGAAGAGCCATGTTCGGCCTGTTGTAAAGAATTTTATATGATCCTAAACTTTGAGCCTGATCATTGGATGGGTCACTTGCATTGTCTCTATTGGAGAGTAGATGAACGTATTTTGCAGGAAGAAATTAGATTTATCTAAATAATTTATCTAAATAATTTCAACCAGAAAGACAGAGTATGGTAGATCTATTGTTGTTCACAAAATATCAATATTTGCTGCCTTTTCCAAGGAAAGTATGATACTTCTCCACTCACTGATATCAGATCAGGCTGATGTAACTTTCTTTGGTCAATGAAATATTATTAAAAGTAGTGAATGTCAATTCCAGGTAGAAACTCTAAGAGCCAGCACATGATTTTCCATACCCTCTTTTTCCTCTGTAGTAATGGGCAATGTTCCAGACAGAATCTTCACTGTCAGCTTGGTTTTGCAGTAAAGATAACCTGGAGAAAAGGCACAGAAAACCTGCAGAGGAAATGGGACCTGAGCCAGAACTAAGTCTGTACTTTGAAGGTACTGGCATTTGGGGTCATTAGTTACTGCCCAGTCTATCTAAACTGATTCATATTCCTGTTTCCATATCTCCAAAATGAATAGACCACGGAGGAAATAAAAAGAAGTTACTTTTCTACATTCTACTCCTAGGACTTGACTCAAAAGAAATGAAAGCATATGTCCAAAGACTTGTAGATGGATGTTCATAGCAACTTGATTGGTAATATCAAAAACTATAAACAACTCAATTGCCCAACACCAGGTGAATGAATAAAACAGATTGTGATATATCCATATAGTGGAACACTACTCAGCAATTAAAAGGAATGAACCATTGATACATGCAGTACAATGATGAATCTCAAAATAATTGTGCTGAGTGAAAGAAGGCAGACAAAAAGGAGTTCACAATGTACAATTCCATTAAAGTGCAGAAATTACAAATTAACTCTAGTGACATAAAACCAATAAGTGGTTGCCTGCTGATGGGGGTGGGTATGGGTAGAATATATACAAATATTAAACCATTACCTGCATAGTTGTATACTTGAAACTAACATAATGTTATGTAAATTATAAATAAGTAAGTAAATAAATAAACAAATAGAAATTGATATAAACAGACACTAGTGGCTACCACATTTGACAGTGCAGGTCAAATGTATTAATAAGAAATAGGCAGGATACAAAATTAATATACAGAAATCTGTTGCATTTCTATACACCAACCTCAAAGTATCAGAAAGAGAAATTAAGGAAACAATCCCACTTACCATTGCAGCAAAAAGAATAAAATACCTAGGAATAAATCTACCTAAGGAGGCAAAAGACCTATAGTTGGAAAACTCTAAGACACTGAGGAAAGAAATTGAAGACAACACAAACAGATGGAAAGATATACTGTGTTCTTTAACAATGTTGTCAAAATGGCCATACTACCCAAGGCAATCTACAGATTCAATGCAATTCCTATCAAAATACCAATGGCATTTTTCACAGAACTAGAACAAATAGTTTTTGAATTTGTATGGGAACACAAAAGACCTGGAATAGCTAAAACAATCTCAAGAAAGAAGAACAGAGCTGGAAGAATCATGCTCCTTGACTTCAGACTATACTACAAAGCTACAATAATCAAAAAAGTATGTTATTAGCACAAAAAACAGACCCATTGATCAATGTAATAAGATAGAGAGTCCAGAAATAAACTCACACACTTATGGTCAATTAATCTATGACAAAGGAAGCAAGAATAATATACAAAGAAAAAAAGACAGTCTCTTCAGTAAGTGGTGTTGGGAAAACTGGACAACATACTTGAGTATGTTTCCTAGTGGTAAATTCCATGCAGTGTAAAAGAATGAAATTAGAACACCTTCTAATACCATATACAAAAATAAACTCAAAATGGATTGAAGATCTAAATGTAAGACCAGATACCATAAAACTCCTAAAGGAAAACATAGGCAGACCACTCTTTGACATAAATCGCAGCAATACTTTTTGGATCTGTCTCATAAGCAAAGAAAATAAAAGCAAAAATAAACAAAAAGACCTAATCAAACTTAAAAGTTTTTGCACAACAAAGAAAACCATTGACAAAATGAAAATACAACCTACTGAATGGGATAAAATATTTGCAAATGATATGACCAATAAAGGATTAATACCCAACATACATAAACAGTTCATACAACTCAACATCAAAAAACAAACAACCCAATTAAAAAATGGGCAGAACCGAATAGACGTTTTCCAGAGGAAATGCAGAAGGCCAACAGGCACATGAGAAGATGCTCAGAATAGCTAATCATCAGGGAAATGCAAATCAAAACCACAATAAGATATCACCTCACTCCTGTCAGAATGGTTATCAACAAAAGGAACACAAATAACAAATACTGGTGAGGATATGGAGAAAAGGGAATCCGTGTATACTGGTGGTGGGAATGTAAGTTGGTGTAGTCACTGTGGAAAAGAGTATGGAGGCGCCTCACAAAACTAAGAATAAAACTACCATATGACCCAGCAATTCCACTCCTGTGTATATATTTATAAGAACAAAAACAAAAACACTTATTTGAAAAGACACATGCACCCCAATCTTCATGGCAGCATTATTTACAATTGCCAAGATATGGAAGCAACCTAAGTGTTAATCAGCAGATGAATGTATAAAGAAGCTGTGGTATATCTATATCTATACACACACACACACACACACGCACACACACACACTGTGGAATACTACGAAGCTATAAAAAAGAATGAAATGTTGCCATTTGCAGCAATGTAGATGGACTTGGAGGACATTATGCTAAGTGAAATAAGTCACACAAAGAAAGACAAATACTGTATGATATCACTTATATGTGGAATCTAAAACAACAACAACAACAACTAGTGAGTACAACAAAAAAGAAAGACTCACAGATATAGGGAAGAAAGTAGTAGTTACCAGTGGAGTGGGGGAGGGGCAATGTAGGGGTGGGGAGTGGGAGGTACAAACTATTAGGTGTAAGATAGGCTGAAAGATGTATTGTACAACATGGGAAATATAGTCAATATTTTGTAATAACTGTAAATGGAAAGTAACTTTAAAAATTGTATAAAATTTTTAAGAATTAAATTAAAAAATACAAAGAAAGGAAGTAGGCAGATCCATCAACCAAAATTTAAAACAGAAAAGAAATAGGCAGACCAAGACTATGCTTATAGTACAATATTATTTTCAGGACTTCATCTATGTCTAATGAGATTGGTCTAAGAAATTATGATGTCTAGATGTGAAACAGGTCAGTTTATTTTCATTCTTCCAGCCAAAAGATATAAACACACCTGCTATGGACTGAATGTTTGTGTCTCCTCAAAATTCTTATGTTTAAACCCTGATCTCCAATGTGATGGTATTTGGTGATAGGGATTTGAGGAGATAATTAGGTCTTGAGTATGGAGCCCTCATGATGTGATTAGTGCCCTTGTGAGAAAAGACCTCGCTTCCTCTCTCCATTCTGTGATGAAACCAAGAAAAGGGCCCTCACCAGAACCTGATCATCCTGGCACCCCTTATCTCAGAGTTTCTAGCCTCCAGAACTATGAGAAGTAAATGTTCATTGTTTAAGCCACCAAGTTTAGGGTAACTTGCTGTAACTCAAAAGGACTAGGAACTTCTAAGGCCTTTGAAACTTATTTCCATAAGGCAACTTCTACCAGCACAGTCCAAGAACCTATGACAGTTTTGTTTTAAGGGTGTTTCTTTGGCTCAGCTGTAACTGTGACCCATTAATCAGCACTTTCTGTATGCACAACAGAATTCCTAAGAATAGTTTTACTGCCTTAGATCAGGGGGCTTTGAAATCTTCATTGCAGGATCTATAAAAATGTTTGGCTTTGCTCCATGAGATATAGGGCGCAATATTGTACTATTCTTCTTGCAGCGAGGAAAGACTGAGAACTCTACCAGCGTTGAGTTGAGGAATTATGTTCCTTAGTTTATTTAAACCAACTATTGCTCCATGTGAGGGTCATGGGATATAGGGTTATGGAGACTCATTATCAGTCATCTATTGCCACAATAATGCTGCATAACAAACTACCCCAAGCCTCAGTGGCTTAAAACAACAGCATTTATTTAGTTCATGAATCTGGGGGGGTCAACTGGGGTGTTCAGCTGCTCTGGGCTGCACATGACTCATCTCAGCTGGGCTTGTTTATATGTCAACAGTAAGCTAGAGGACTGGCTGGGAATTGGCTTACTCAGAATGACCACAGTAGAGAAGTTATCTTATTTCTGCTCCATGTTATTTCTCACCTTCTGGAAGGCTAACTCAGGCTTGTACATATAGCTGAGGGAGGACTCCAAGAAAGAGAATGGCAGTATGTCAAGCCTCTTGAGACCTAGACTTGGAACTAATAAGCTGTAAGGTCAATCCAGATTCACGACGTCATGGTTAAAGGCTGAGGATATTCTTCAGGAGTGCATACTGGTATTTGGGCTTATAAAGGCAAAGAGAAGTTATTACCCTGGGACCTAATGGGCTGAAGTAAACTGGAACCTATTTCAGTTCATAGATGATCTTAATCTGGATCAAACTGTAATGGACCAATTTCATACAACCGTACATAATAAGTGAATACAAAACAGAATGTTCATAAAGTTTAAAACCTGATGAGGCAAAAATATTATAAAAAGTAGTACCAATCTAAAAATTGTGAATGGCAGTCTCCAAACTACTGGGGCAATAATACACATGCCCGGAAGGTCTTGAAATTTTGTCCAATCAGACTAGCTGTCATTATCTTACTAGTGCTTATCTATTGGTAAGCATTAGAGATGTCAACAAAATTCTTTCATTAAGTCTTGGATAATAACCAAGTACAAGGATATACTAGCTTTAAAAAGCATTGTGACAATCTGTTCCCCACTGGTACAAAGAATAAGGGGAGAAAGTAAAATTATGGTTGTAAATACACTAGATTATGAAAAAGGCTGGTGAGTATATAATGAACCTGGTATATTCATACAGTTAATATGCTGCCAGCCACAGCAAATCTTAATATTGCCATATTTCAACAAAATGGTAATATTGGTTTTCAAGGAAGCACAAAACGGTCATGTTTGTAGAACAATAATTACATATTTAGTAACCTACAGTGAGGGAACAATCCAAAAATAGTAACAACAAAAATCATGAAAACTCTCTGTACCATATTTAGTGTTGTTTTGTTTTGTTTTCTGTTTATCTTCTAGTCATTTGTGTGTGTGTTCATTTTTTTTAACATCTTTATTGGAGTATAATTGCTTTACAATGGTGTGTTAGTTTCTGCTGTATAACAAAGTGAATCAGTTATACATATACATATATCCCCATATCTCTTCCCTCTTGCATCTCCCCTCCTCCCACCCTCCCTATCCCACCCTCTAGGTGGTCACAAAGCACCGAGCTGATCTCACTGTGCTATGCAGCTGCTTCCCACTAGCAATCTATTTTATGTTTGGTAGTGTATATATGCCCATGCCACTCTCTCACTTCATCCCATGTCCTCAAGTCTATTCTCTATGTCGGTGTTTGTATTCATGTCCTGCCCCTAGGTTCTTCAAACCAATTTTGTTTTGTTTTTTTTTTTTTAAACATCTTTATTGGGGTATAATTGCTTTACAATGGTGTGTTAGTTTCTGCTTTATAACAAAGTGAATCAGCTATACATATACATATGTTCCCATATGTCTTCCCTCTTGCGTCTCCCTCCCTCCCACTCTCCCCATCCCACACTTCCAGGCTGTCACAAAGCACCGAGCTAATATCCCTGTGCCTTGCGGCTGCTTCCCCCCAGCTATCTACCTTACTACGTTTGTTAGTGTGTATATGTCCATGACTCTCTCTCGCCCTGTCAAAACTCACCCTTCCCCCTCCCCATATCCTCAAGTCCGTTCTCCAGTAGGTCTGTGTCTTTATTCCTATCTTACCCCTAGGTTCTTCATGACATTTTTTTCCCTTAAATTCCATATATATGTGTTAGCATACGGTATTTGTCTTTTTCTTTCTGACTTACTTCACTCTGTATGACAGACTCTAGGTCTATCCATCTCATTACAAATAGCTCAATTTCATTTCTTTTTAAGGCTGAGTAATATTCCATTGTGTATATGTGCCACATCTTCTTTATCCATTCATCCGATGATGGGCGCTTAGGTTGTTTCCATGTCCTGGCTATTGTAAATAGAGCTGCAATGAACATTTTGGTACATGACTCTTTTTGAATTTTGGTTTTCTCAGGGTATATGCCCAGTAGTGGGATTGCTGGGTCATATGGTAATTCTATTTGTAGTTTTTTAAGGAACCTCCATACTGTTCTCCACAGTGGCTGAACCAATTCACATTCCCACCAGCAGTGCAAGAGTGTCCCCTTTTCTCCACACCCTCTCCAGCATTTATTGTTTCTAGATTTTTTGATGATGGCCATTCTGACTGGTGTGAGATGATATCTCATTGTAGTTTTGATTTGCATTTCTCTAATGATTAATGATGTTGAGCATTCTTTCATGTGTTTGTTGGCATTCTGTATATCTTCTTTGGAGAAATGTCTGTTTAGGTCTTCTGCCCACTTTTGGATGGGGTTGTTTGTTTTTTTGTTATTGAGCTGCATGAGCTGCTTGTAAATTTTGGAGATTAATCCTTTGTCAGTTGCTTCATTTGCAAATGTTTTCTCCCATTCTGAGGGTTGTCTTTTGGTCTTGATTATGGTTTCCTTTGCTGTGCAAAAGCTTTGAAGTTTCATTAGGTCCCATTTGTTTATTTTTGTTTTTATTTCCATTACTCTAGGAGGTGGGTCAGAAAGGATCTTGCTGTGATTTATGTCATAGAGTGTTCTTCCTATGTTTTCTTCTAAGAGTTTGATAGTTTCTGGCCTTACATTTAGGTCTTTAATCCATTTTGAGCTTATTTTTGTGTATGGTGTTAGGGAGTGATCTAATCTCATACTTTTACATGTACCTGTCCAGTTTTCCCAGCACCATTTATTGAAGAGGCTGTCCTTTCTCCACTGTACATTCCTGCCTCCTTTATCAAAGATAAGGTGTCCATATGTGCGTGGGTTTATCTCTGGGCTTTCTATCCTGTTCCACTGATCTATCTTTCTGTTTTTGTGCCCGTACCATACTGTCTTGATTACTGTTGCTTTGTAATATAGTCTAAAGTCAGGGAGCCTTATTCCTCCAGCTCCTTTTTTCGTTCTCAAGATTGCTTCGGCTATTCGGGGTCTTTTGTGTTTCCATACAAATTGCGAAATTTTTTGTTCTAGTTCTGTGAAAAATGCCAGTGGTAGTTTGATAGGGATTGCATTGAATCTGTAGATTGCTTTGGGTAGTAGAGTCATTTTCACAATGTTGACTCTTCCCATCCAGGAACATGGTATATCTCTCCATCTATTTGTATCATCTTTAATTTCTTTCATCAGTGTCTTATAATTTTCTGCATACAGGTCTTTCGTATCCTTAGGTAGGTTTATTCCTAGATATTTTATTCTTTTTGTTGCAATGGTAAATGGGAGTGTTTTCTTGATTTCACTTTCAGATTTTTCATCATTAGTATATAGGAATGCCAGAGATTTCTGTGCATTAATTTTGTATCCTGCTACTTTACCAAATTCATTGATTAGCTCTAGTAATTTTCTGGTAGCATCTTTAGGATTCTCTATGTATAGTATCATGTCATCTGCAAACAGTGACAGCTTTACTTCTTCTTTTCCGATTTGGATTCCTTTTATTTCCTTTTCTTCTCTGATTGCTGTGGCTAAAACTTCCAAAACTATGTTGAATAAGAGTGGTGAGAGTGGGCAACCTTGTCTTGTTCCTGATCTTAGTGGAAATGCTTTCAGTTTTTCACCATTGAGGATGATGTTTGCTGTGGGCTTGTCATATATGGCTTTTATTATGTTTAGGAAAGTTCCCTCTATGCCTACTTTCTGGAGGGTTTTTATCATAAATGGGTGTTGAATTTTGTCGAAAGCTTTCTCTGCATCTATTGAGATGATCATATGGTTTTTCTCCTTCAATTTGTTAATATGGTTTATCACATTGATAGATTTGCGTATATTGAAGAATCCTTGCATTCCTGGAATAAACCCCACTTGATCATGGTGTATGATCCTTTTAATGTGCTTTTGGATTCTGTTTGCTAGTATTTTGTTGAGGATTTTTGCATCTATGTTCATCAGTGATATTGGCCTGTAGTTTTCTTTCTTTGTAACATCCTTGTCTGGTTTTGGTATCAAGGTGATGGTGGCTTCGTAGAAGGAATTTGGGAGTGTTCCTCCCTCTGCTATATTTTGGAAGAGTTTGAGAAGGATAGGTGTTAGCTCTTCTCTAAACGTTTGATAGAATTCACCTGTGAAGCCATCTGGTCCTGGGCTTTTGTTTGTTGGAAGGTTTTTAATCACAGTTTCAATTTCAGTGCTTGTGATTGGTCTGTTCATATTTTCTATTTCTTCCTGATTCAGTCTTGGCAGGTTGTGCATTTCTAAGAATTTGTCCATTTCTTCCAGATTGTCCATTTTATTGGCATAGAGTTGCTTGTAGTAATCTCTCATGATTTTTTTTATTTCTGCAGTGTCAGTTGTTACTTCTCCTTTTTCATTTCTAATTCTATTGATTTGAGTCTTCTCCCTTTTTTTCTTGATGAGTCTGGCTAGTGGTTTATCTATTTTGTTTATCTTCTCAAAGAACCAGCTTTTAGTTTTATTGATCTTTGCTATTGTTTCCTTCATTTCTTTTTCATTTATTTCTGATCTGATTTTTATGATTTCTTTCCTTCTGCTAGCTTTGGGGTTTTTTTTGTTCTTCTTTCTCTAATTGCTTGAGGTGCAAGGTTAGGTTGTTTATTCGAGATGTTTCCTGCTTCTTAAGGTGGGCTTGTATTGCTATAAACTTCCCCCTTAGAACTGCTTTTGCTGCATCCCATAGGTTTTGGGTCGTTGTGTCTCCATTGTCATTTGTTTCTAGGTATTTTTTTATTTCCTCTTTGATTTCTTCAGTGATCACTTCATTATTAAGTAGTGTATTGTTTAGCCTCCATGTGTTTGTATTTTTTACAGATCTTTTCCTGTAATTGATATCTAGTCTCATGGCGTTGTGGTCGGAAAAGATACTTGATACAATTTCAGTTTTCTTAAATTTACCAAGGCTTGATTTGTGACCCAAGATATGATCTATCCTGGAGAATGTTCCATGAGCACTTGAGAAAAATGTGTATTCTGTTGTTTTTGGATGGAGTGTCCTATAAATATCAATTAAGTCCATCCTGTTTAATGTATCATTTAAAGCTTGTGTTTCCTTATTTATTTTCATTTTGGATGATCTGTCCATGGGTGAAAGTGGGGTGTTAAAAGTCCCCTACTATGAATGTGTTACTGTTGATCTCCCCTTTTATGGTTGTTAGTATTTGCCTTATGTATTGAGGTGCTCCTATGTTGGGTGCATAAATATTTTACAATTGTTATATCTTCTTCTTGATCGATCCCTTGATCATTATGTAGTGTCCTTCTTTGTCCCTTTTAATAGTCCTTATTTAAAGTCTATTTTGTCTGATATGAGAATTGCTACTCCAGCTTTTCTTTTGGTTTCCATTTGCATGAATATCTTTTTCCATCCCCTTACTTTCAGTCTGTATGTGTCTCTAGTTCTGAAGTGGGTCTCTTGTAGACAGCATATATAAGGGTCTTGTTTTTTGTATCCATTCAGCCCAATCTGTGTCTTTTGGTGGAGCATTTAGTCCATTTACATTTAAGGTAATTATCGATATGTATGTTCCTATTTCCATTTTATATATTGTTTTGGGTTCGCTACTATAGGTCATTTCCTTCTCTTGTGTTCGTGTCTAGAGAAGTTCCTTTAGCATTTTGTTGTAAAAGCTGGGGTGGTGGTGCTGAACTCTCTCAGCTTTTGCTTGTCTGTAAAGGTTTTAATTTCTCCATCAAATGTGAATGAGATCCTTGCTGGGTAGAGTAGTCTTGGTTGCAGGCTATTCTCCTTCATCACTTTCAGTATGCCCTGCCACTCCCTTCTGGCTTGTAGGGTTTCTGCTGAGAGATCAGCTGTTAACCTTATGGGGATTCCCTTGTGTGTTATTTGTTGTTTTTCCCTTGCTGCTTTTAATATGCTTTCTTTGTATTTAATTTTTGACAGTTTGATTAATATGTGTCTTGGTGTGTTTCTCCTTGTATTTATCCTGTATGGGACCCTCTGTGCTTCCTGGACTTGATTAACTATTTCCTTTCCCATATTAGGGAAGTTTTCAACTATAATCTCTTCAAATATTTTCTCAGTCCCTTTCTTTCTTTCTTCTTCTTCTGGAACCCCTATAATTCGAATGTTGGTGCGTTTCATGTTGTCCCAGAGGTCTCTGAGACTGTCCTCAGTTCTTTTCATTCTTTTTTCTTTATTCGGCTCTGCAGTAGTTATTTCCACTACTTTATCTTCCAGGTCACTTATCCGTTCTTCTGCCTCAGTTATTCTGCTATTGATCCTATCTAGAGTGATTTCAATTTCATTTATTGCATTGTTCATTGTTGCTTGTTTCATCTTTAGTTCTTGTAGGTCCTTGTTAACTGTTTCTTGCATTTTGTCCATTCTACTTCCAAGATTTCGGATCATCCTTACTATCATTATTCTGAATTCTTTTTCAGGTAGATTGCCTATTTCCTCTTCATTTGTTAGGTCTGGTGGGTTTTTATCTTGCTCCTTCATCTGCTGTGTGTTTTTCTGTCTTCTCATTTTGCTTATCTTACTGTGTTTGGGGTCTCCTTTTTGCAGGCTGCACTTTCGTAGTTCCCGTTGTTTTTGATGTCTGTCTCCAGTGGCTAAGGTTGTTTCAGTGGGTTGTGTAGGCTTCCTGGTGGAGGGGACTAGTGCCTGTGTTGTGCTGGATGAAGCTGGATCTTGTCTCTCTAGTGGGCAGGTTCACGTCTGGTGGTGTGTTTTGGGGTGTCTGTGGCCTTATTATGATTTTAGGCAGCCTCTCTGCTAATGGGTGGGGTTGTGTTCCTGTTTTGCTAGTTGTTTGGCATAGGTTGTCCAGCACTGTGGCTTGCTGGTCGTTGAGTGAAGCTGGGTGCTGGTGTTAAGATGGAGGTCTCTGGGATATTTCCACCGTTTAATATTATGTGGAGCTGGGAGGTCTCTTGTTGACCAGTGTCCTGAAGTTGGCTCTCCTACCTCAGAGGCAGAGCCCTGACTCCTGGCTGGAGCACCAAGAGCCTTTCATCCACACAGCTCAGAATAAAAGGGAGAAAAAGTAGGGAGAATTAGTAGAAGTATGAGTAAAGAAAGAAGGAAAGGAGGAAAGGAAGGAAGGAAGAAAGAAGCAAAGAAGGAAAGAAAGGAGGGAGGGAGGGAGGGAGGGAGGAAGGAAGGAAGGAGGGAAAGAAGGAAAAAGACAGAAAGAAAGATGATACAGTAAAAATAAAATAAAGTATAATATAGTTATTGAATTAAAAATATTTAGAAAAAAAAAAGGGACGGATAGAACCTTAGGACAAATGTTGGAAGCAAAGCTATACAGAGAAAATCTTACACAGAAGCATACACATACACCTTCACAAAAAGAGGTAAAGGGGGAAAAAATCATAAATCCTGCTCCCTGAGACCACCTCCTCAATTTGGGGTGATTCGTTGTCTAAAGGAGGGAAGGAAGGAAGGAAAGAAAGAAAGAACGAAGGTAAAGTATAATAAAGTTATTACAATTAAACTTAATTATTAAGAAAAAGAATTTTTAAAAAAAAGTCATGGACGGATAGAGCCCTAGGACAAATGGTGGAAGCAAGAGTATACAGACAAGATCTCACACAGAAGCATACACGTACACATTCACAAAAAGAGGAAAAGGGAAAAAAATCATAGATCTCGCTCCTAAATTCCACCTCTTCAATTTGGGATCATTCCTTGTCTATTCAGGTATTCCACAGATGCAGGGTATATCAAGTTGATTGTGGAGCTTTAATCCGCTGCTTCTGTGGCTGCTGGGAGAGATTTCCCTTTCTCTTCTTTGTTCTCACAGCTCACAGGAGCTCAGCTTTGGATTTGGCCCTGCCTCTGCGTGTAGGTCGCTGGAGGGCGTCTGTTTTTTTCGCTCAGACAGGACGGGGTTAAAGGAGCCGCTGATTCGGGGCCTCCGGCTCACTCAGGCCAGGGGTTGGGGGATGGGGGAAGGAGGGGCACTGCGTGCGGGGCGGGCCTGCGGCGGCAGAGGCAGCGTGACGTTGCGGCAGAGGCCGGCGTGACGTTGCACCAGCCTGAGGCCCGCCGTGCGTTGTCCCGGGGAAGTTGTCCCTGGATCCCGGGAACCTGGCAGTGGCGGGCTGCACAGGCTCCGCGGAAGAGGGGCGCGGAGAGTGACCTGTGCTCGCACACAGCCCCCCTGGTGGCGGCAGCAGCAGCCCTAGCGTCTCCCGCCCGTCTCTGGGGTCCGCGGTTTCAGCCGCGGCTCGCGCCCGTCTCAGGGGCTCGCGCCCTCAGCCGCGGCTCGCGCCCGTCTCTGGGGTTCGCGCTTTTAGCCGCGGCTCGCGCCCGTCTCTGGAGTTCCTTTAAGCAGCGCTCTTAAACCCCTCTCCTCGCGCACCAGGAAACAAAGAGGGAAGAAAAAGTCTCTTGCCTCTTCGGCCGGTGCAGGCTTTTCCCCGAACTCCCTCCCGGCTAGTCGTGGTGCACTAACCCCTTCAGGCTATGTTCAAGCCGCCAACCCCAGTCCTCTCCCTGAGCTCCGTCCAAAACCAAAACCCGAGCCTCAGCTCGCAGCCCCGCCCGCCCCGGCGGGTGAGCAGACAAGCCTCTCGGGTTGGTGAGTGCTGGTCGGCACCGATCGTCTGTGCAGGAATCTCCCCGCTTTGCCCTCCGCACCCGTCGCTGTGCACTACTCCGCGGTCTCGAAACTCCCCCCTCTGCCTCCTGCAGTCTCCGCCCGCGGAGGGGCTTCCTAGTGTGTGGAAACTTTTCCTCCTTCACAGCTCCCTCCCACTGGTGCAGGTGCCGTCCTTATTCTTTTGTCTCTGTTTTTTTCTTTTGCCCTACCCAGTTACGTGGGGAGTTTCTTGCCTTTTGGGAGGTCTGAGGTCTTCTGCCAGCCTTCAGTAGGAGTTCTGTAGGAGTTGTTCCACGTGTGGATGTATTTCTGGTGTATCCGTGGGGAGGAAGGCGATCTCCGCGTCTTACTCTTCCGCCATCTTAAAGGTCCCCCCCCAATTTTGTTTTTGATTCCATATATATGTGTTAGCATATGGTATTTGCTTTTCTCTTTCTGACTTACTTCACTCTGTATGACAGTCTCTAGGTCCATCCACTCACTACAAATAACTCAATTTCATTTCTTTTTATGGCTGAGTAATATTCCATTGTATATATGTGCCACATCTTCTTTATCCATGCATCTGTTGATGGACACTTAGGTTGCTTCCATGTCCTGGCTATTGTAAATAGAGCTGCAATGAACATTGTGGTACATAACTCTTTTTGAATTATGGTCTTATCAGGGTATATGCCCAGTAGTGGGATTGCTGGGACATATGGCAGTTCTATTTTTAGTTTTTTGAGGAACCATCATACAGTTCTCCATAGTGGCTGTATCAATTTACATTCCAATCAACAGGGCAAGAGAGTTCCCTTTTCTCCATACCCTCTCCAGCATTTATTGTTTGTAGATTTCTGATGATGGCCAGTCTAACCGGTGTGAAGTAACACCTCACTCTAGTATTGATTTGCAATTCTCTAATGATTAGTGATGTTGAGCATCCTTTCATGTGTTTGTTGGCAATCTGTATAATTTCTTTGGAGAAATGTTTATTTAGGTCTTATGCCCAGTTTTGGATTGGGTTGTTTGTTTTTTTGATACTGAGCTGCTTGTAAATTTTGGAGTTTAATTCTTTATCAATTGCTTCATTTGCAAATATTTTCTCCTATTCTGAGGGTTATCTTTTCGTTTTGTTTATGGTTTTTTTGCTGTGCAAAAGCTTTTAAGTTTCATTAGGTCCCATTTGTTTATTTTTATTTCCATTACTCTAGGTGGTGGATCAAAAAAGATCTTGCTCTGATTTATGACAAAGTGTATGTTCTTCCTATATTTTCCTCTAAGAGATCTATAGTGTCCAGTCTTACATTTAGGTCTCTAATCCATTTTGAGTTTACTTTTGGCTATGGTGTTAGGGAGTGTTCTAATTTCATTCTTTTACATGTAGTTCTCCAGTTTTTCCAGCACCACTTATTGAAGAGACTGTATTTTCTCCATTGTATATCCTTGCCTCATTTGTCATAGATTAGTTGACCATAGGTGCATGGGTTTATCTCTGGGCTCTCTAGCCTGTTCCATTGATCTATATTTCTGTTTTTCTGCCAGTAACATATTGTCTTAATTACTGTAGCTTTGTAGTATAGTCTGAAGTCAGGGTGTTTGATTCCTCCAGCTCCATTTTTCTTTCTTAAGATTACTTTGGCTATTCAGGGTCTTTTGTGTTTCCATACAAACTGTAAAATTTCTTGTTCTAGTTCTGTGAAAAATGCCATTGGTAATTTAATAGATTGCTATAGATTGCTTTGGGTTGTAGGGTCATTTTCACAATGTTGATTCTTCCAATCCAAGAACATGGTACATCTCTCCATCTGTTGGTATCATCTTTAATTGCTTTCATCAGTGTCTTATAGTTTTCTGCATAAAGTTCTTTTGTCTCCCTACATAGGTTTATTCCTAGGTATTTTATTCTTTTTGTTTCAATGGCAAATGGGAGTGTTTTCTTAATTTCTCTTTCATATTTTTCATCATTAGTGTATAGGAATGCAAGAGATTTCTGTGCATTAATTTTGTACCCTGCAACTTTACCAAATACATTGATTAGCTCTAGTAGTTTTCTGGTGACATCTTTAGGATTCTCTATGTATAGTATCATGTCATCTGCAAACAGTGACAGTTTTACTTCTTCTTTTCCAATTTTTATTCCTTTTATTTCTTTTTCTTCTCTGTTTGCCATGGCTAGGACTTCCAAAACTATGTTGAATAATAGTGGTGAGAGTGGGCAACCTTGTCTTGTTCCTGATCTTAGAGGAAATGCTTTCAGTTTTTCACCATTGAGAGTGATGTTTGCTCTGGGTTTGTCATATTTGGCCTTTATTATGTTGAGGTAGGTTCCCTCTATCCCCACTTTCTGGAGACTTTTTATCATAAATTGGTGTTGAATTTCGACAAAAGCTTTTTCTGCATCTATTGAGATGATCATATGGTTAGCATCCTTCGATTTGTTAATATGGTGTATCACATAGATTGATCTGCATATATTGAAGAATCCTTGCATCCCTGGGATAAATCCCACTGGATCATGGTGTATGATCCTTTTAATGTGTTTTTTTGTATTCTGTTGGCTAGTATTTTGCTGAGGATTTTTGCATCTATATTCATCAGTGATATTGGCCTGTATTTTTTTTTTTTTGTAGTTCTTTGTCTGGTTTTTGTATCAGGGTGATGGTGGCCTCATAGAATGAGTGTGGGAGTGTTCCTTCCTCTGCAGTTTTTGGAAGAGTTTGAGAAGGATATGTGTTAGGTCTTCTCTAAATGTTTGATAGAATTCACCTGTGAAGCCATCTGGTCCTGGACTTTTTTTGTTGGAAGAGTTTTAATCACAGTTTCAATTTCATTACTTGTGATTGGTCTGTTCATATTTTCTATTTCTTCCTGGTTCAGTCTTGGAAGGTTATACCTTTCTAAGAATTTGTCCATTTCCTCCAAGTTGTCCATTTTATTGGCATAGCATTGACTGTAGTAGTCTCTTAGGATGCTTTGTATTTCTGTGGTGTCTGTTGTTACTTCTCCTTTTTCATTTCTAATTTTATTGATTTGAGTCCTCTCCCTCTTTTTCTTGATGGGTCTGGATAATGGTTTATCAATTTTGTTTATCTTCTCAAAGAACCAGCTTTTAGTTTTATTGATTTTTGCTGTTGTTTTCTTTGTTTCTATTTCATTTATTTCTGCTCTGATCTTTATCATTTCTTTCATTCTGCTAACTTTGGGTTTTGTTTGTTGTTCTTTCTCTAGTTCTCTTAGGTGTAAGGTTAGACTGTTTATTTGAGTTTTTCTTGTTTCTTGAGGTAGGCTTGTATATCTATAAACTTCCCTCTTAAGAACTGCTTTTGCTGCATCCCATAGGTTTTGGATTGCCATGTTTTCATTGTCATTTGTCTCTAGGTATTTTTTGATTTCCTCTTTGTTTTCTTCAGTGATCTCTAGGTTATTTAGTAATGTATAGTTTAGCCTCCATGTGTTTGTGTTTTTTACATTTTTCCCATGTAATTGATTTCTAATCTCATAGAGTTTTGGTCAGAAAAGATGCTTGATATGATTTCAATTTTCTTAAATATACTGAAGCTCGATTTGTGACCCAAGATGTGATCTATCCTGGAGAATGTTCCGTGAGTACTTGAGTAGAAAGTGTAATCTGCTGTTTTTGGATAGAATGTCCTATAAATGTCAATTAAATCTATCCGGTTTATTGTGTCAATTAAAGCTTGTGTTTCCTTATTAATTTTCTTTTTGGATGATATGTCCATTGGTGTAAATGAGGGGCTAAAGTTCCCCACTATTATTGTGTTACTGTCAACTTCCTCTTTCATAGGTGTTAGCAGTTGCCTTATGTATTGAGGTGCTCCTGTCTTGGGTGCATATATCTTTATAATTGTTATATCTTCTTCTTGGATTGATATCTTGATCATTACGTAGTGTCCTTCCTTGTCTCTTGTAACATTCTTTATTTTAAAGCCTATTTTATCTGATATGAGCATTGCTACTCTAGCTTTCTTTTGATTTCCAATTGCATGGAATCTCTTTCCATCCCTTCACTTTCAGTCTGTATGTGTCCCTAGGTCTGACATGGGTCTCTTGTACACAGCAAATATATGGGTCTTGTTTTTGTATCCATTCAGCCAGTCTGTGTCTTTTGGTTGGAGCATTAATCCATTCATGTTTAAGGTAATTATTGATATGTATGTTCCTATTACCATTTTCTTAATTGTTTTGGGTTTGTTTTTGTAGGTCCTTTCCTTCTCTTGTGTTTCCGACTTAGAGAAGTTCTTTTAGCATTTGTTGTAGAGCTGGTTTGGTGGTGCTGAATTCTCTTTTGCCTGTCTGTAAAACATTTGATTTCTCCATCGAATCTGAATGAGCTCCTTGACAGGTAGAGTAATCTTGGTTGTAGGTTCTTCCCTTTCATCACTTTAAATATATCATGCCACTCCCTTGTGGCTTGTAGAGTTTCTGCTGAGAAATAAGCTGTTAACCTTATGGGAGTTCCCTTGTATATTATTTGTTGTTTTTCCCTTGCTGCTTTTAATAATTATTCGTTGTCTTTAATTTTTGCCAATTTGATTACTATGTGTCTCAGTGAGTTTCTCCTTGGGTTTATCCTGTATGGGACTGTCTGCGCTTCCTGGACTTGGGTGGCTATTTCCTTTCCCATGTTAGGGAAGTTTTCGATTATAATCTCTTCCAATATTTTCTCGGGTAATTTCTCTCTCTCTTTTCCTTCTGGGACCCCTGTAATGCGAATGTTTTTTGCGTTTAATTTTGTCCCAGAGGTCTCTTAGGCTGTCTTCATCTCTTTTCATTCTTTTTTCTTTTTTCTGTTCCACAGCAGTTAATTCCACCATTCTGTCTTCCAGGTCACTTATCCATTCCTCTGCCTCAGTTATTCTGCTATTGATTCCTTCTAGTGTATTTTTCATTTCAGTTATTGTATTACTCATCTATGTTTGTTTGTTCTTTAATTCTTCTAGGTATTTGTTAAGCATTTCTTGCATCTTCTCGGTCTTTGCCTCCATTCTTTTTCTGAGGTCCTGGGTTATCCTCACAATTATTATTCTGAATTCTTTTTCTGGAAGTTTGCCTATCTTCACTTCATTTAGTTGTTTTTCTGGGGTTTTATCTTGTTCCTTCATCTGGTACATAGCCCTCTGTCTTTTCATCTTGTCTTTCTGTGCATGTGGTGTTTGTTCCACAGGCTGCAGGACTGTAGTTCTTGCTTCTGCTGTCTGCCCTCTGGTGGATGAGGCAAAGAGGGTTGTGCAAGTTTCCTAATGGGAGGGACTGGTGGTGGGTAGAGCTGGCTGTTGCTCTGGTGGGCAGAGCTCAGTAAAACTTTAATCCGATTGTCTGCTGATGGGTGGGGCTGGGTTCCCTTCTCATTGGTTGTTTCGCCTGAGGCAACCCAACACTGGAGCTTACCTGGGCTCTTTTGTGGGGCTAATGGTGGACTCTGGGAGGGCTCACACCAAGGAGTACTTTCCAGAACTTCTGCTGCCAGTGTTCTTGTCCTCACAGTGAGACACAGCTGCCCCCTGCCTCTGCAGGAGACCCTCCAACACTAGCAGGTAGGTCTGGTTCAGTCTCCTATGGGGTCACTGCTCCTTCCCCTGGGTCCTGATGTGCACACTAATTGGTGTGTGCCCTCCAAGAGTGGAGTCTCAGTTTTCCCCAGTCCTGTCGAAGTCCTGCAATCAAATGCCACTAGGATTCACAGTCTGATTCTCTAGGAATTCCTCCTTCTGTTGCTGGACCCCCACATTGTGAGGCTCAGAACCTTCACTCCAGTTGGTGGACTTCTGTGGTATAAGTGTTCTCCAGTCCATGAGTCACCCACCCAGCAGTTATGGGATTTGATCTCACTGTGATTGCACCCATCCTATCATCTCATTGTGGCTTCTCCTTTGTCTTTGGATGTAGGGTATCTTTTTTGGTTAGTTCCAGTGTCTTCCTGTTGATGACTGCTCAGCAGTTAGTTGTGATTCTGGTGCTCTCACAAGAGGGAGTGAGAGCACGTCCTTCTACTCTGCCATCTTGAATCAATCAATCTCACAATGATTAATTTTTTACAAGTTAGACTTTGATGTTTTAGTTAGTGCTTTTCCAACACATCTCCAGTCCCTTGATATACTCAACTAATTAAGCAGTGATGTAGACTTTGCATGAAGTACTTTTTAATTAGCCACAGTGATTCCAAAATTATTCAGCCTGAGCTCAGGAGCCTTAATATTCAAACTGACAATCCAGAGCATGTAAACTCTTTATTTAAATAGTGACATCTGAAATTAAGCTCAATAAAGGTTTCTATGGAAACTAACGGCAATATCAAAACTTTGCAAAACACCAAAATGACCCAATTAGAAGAGGTAAAAATAAATTTCAGAAAGTGTAGCTATGAATAGTATGGAAAGGTTACTTCTATTTCTTTACATTAATTTTCATAAGTGTATCTGCATATTCATTAGAAGACTACGAAATTCATTTAATATTCAAGAATATCAAGTAGATAAGAATGATACATGAAGTGAAATTTTATGTTGACCTGCAATAAAACTGAAGCCAATTCCCTACACAGATTAAAACTGAAGAGTAAGTTTACATGAATGTATGCACACAGACATAAAATGCTACGATTTTTGCAGCAGAAAAGATGAATAACTTTTATGAATTAGTTCCAAGTACAGAAGTTAAATAAGCCTTCTCTCTTCCTTAGAACTAAGAACAAAGGGAAATATTTGCTGAACTTGACTCCAGAATGAAATGCAAATAAAAACATGTTTATCAAATTTTATAATCAAGTAAGAAGCTCTTAAAAATAGCTTTGAGAGTCAAGCATAATATAAGAACAATTCACAAGTGTGCCAATCTTTTTTCCTGCTATGAATGTTAACCAAGTTTAGATTTTAACCTTGACATTTGCATATAGTGTGACAAATGAAAACCCAAAGTATTATTGTACATGGCTGCAGAATTCTAACTTTTGTTTTGAAAGCTCAGGTCTCAAGATATTTTCCTGGAAATCCTTAAATAAAGACATTAAAATATGTTTAAAAAGTAATATTCTGAACTCTACTAATGAAACACAGTATCAAAGTGACATATACAGTTGTATCATTAACAGGCATCTCAAGCTTAACTCATCTGAAATTTAGCTCTTTCCCTAACCTGCTTTTCCTGGAGTCTTCCTCATCTGAGTCAATGGTGACACCTTCTTTTCAGTTGCTCAGACCAGAGTCATTTTTCACAATTCTATCAGCAAATCCCCTCAGCTCTCATTCAAAATATCCTCAGAATTCAAGCACCTCTCTCCATCTTGCTTGCCAAAACCATGGCCCAATCCACCACACTCTCACCTACATTATTACAGCAACCTCCTAACTGCTCTGCTTCCTTCTTCTGACTTTCCCCCTTTTGTCAAAACTTAAAAACTGCAGCAAGAGTAATTCTGTTCAGAAAAAGTAAGGCTGATCCTGTCTCAACTGTGCTCGAACTTCCCAGTGGCTTTCCATCTCTCTCAGAACAAAGCCAAAGTTTTCACAAGGGACAGTTAAGTCCTGCAGGACCTGTTCCCCTGTGTGCCTCTCTGACTTATCACCTGCTATTCAACGTACTTACTGGCTTCAGTCAGTCTGAGCTCCTTACTGTTCTCCCACTAAGCCGGGCATGCTGGTGCATCTTTTTATTTGCTATTCCTCTGCTTGGAATGCCCTTCCCAGGTGTTTGCATGGCTCACTCTCACATCTTTAATCAAATGTCTCCTTCTCAGTGAGGCTTTCTCTGGTCATTCTCTTTTAACATGCTCTTATGATCACTTAAATGAGAATATATTTTGCTTAATTTATTTTTGTTCTATTTATTTCCCTGCACTGAAATGTAAGGTTATTGAAATAGTTGTTTTGTTTTCTCTTTTGTTTTCTGCTGTATTTCCATCTCCTAGAATAAAGCCTTGCATATACTAGGTGCTCAATAAATTTTGTTGAACGTTGAATCAGTGAAATATATTTCATTTAGAAAAATAATAGTCCTAAGTTTTCCTTAAATAAAGTAAAACTCATTGACAACAACATAAATTAACTGATCAATACATTAGTAAGAAATGACTGAGATTCCAGAGATCAGTGGTGTACAGGTTCTATGAGGGTTACAAGAACTCCCTATCTTCAAAGATCTTACAGTTTAAGAAAACAACATTCATTAGAAAACAATAAAAGACAATCTATTACTAAATTCTAAGTCCAAAGTAGTCAAGCACTGTGGTATTTAGGAGGTGAGTGTTCTAATTCCATTGCTGCCATTAACTAAATGAACCTAAGGAAATGTTGCCCCTTTATCCTCAATGTCTTCATTTTGCAAATAAGGAGAATGCACTAGGTGGCTTATTGGTCCACTAGAATTCTTAACTTCTATTGGTCTATTATTTGAGAGAAGAAAGAAGTCAGTAGAGATATGTGACAGAGGTGGTTAGCTGTTCAGCAACTCTTTTCCTCTTCTCCTAGCTCTTAGCCTCCCAAGAAGCCATAGCAAAGAATTTCTAAAAACCTTGATTGATTGAAAATAGATTCACACCAAGCAGTTTCCCAGTGAATTCTGCTGAATTTTATCAAGTTAGACACAAATCACTGCATTTAAATATTTCGGTATTTTTAAATAATTTTCTAATATCAAAATGTGAATGTTATTAAAAGTAGAAATAGTTTTTGTCATTATTCTTACCCTATCTTATAAAAACTCATTGTCTTTAGTTGTTATTTATCTATATCATGCGTATTATCTGTTTTGATTTGCCCAAAGAGACCACAAGTTTCTCTAGGTCAAGAGTCATGAATTATACACCTTTCTGTCCTTTTTTTTTGGGGGGGGGGCTGCTGTATTCAGTGCTTTGTATGTGCTATGTGAATGAATGGGTTCTAGACATTTCTAAATAAAATCTTCTCAGTCTAGTGATAGGAAATATGTGTCACATCACTGTGCTACAATACAAATTTGGTCATGGATAGAGTCTTTAATGCTCTGGTTGTTCCTGGTGCCAGGGAGAAGGGAGACATCCTGTGGAGTTCATCAAGACCTGAAAGACCTCTAACAATGTGCCACCCTTCTTTGGCATGCCTCTAGTGAGTAGTGCATGGGAAGTATCTGTCCCTTCTTGTCACTTGTGCCCATATACACCCACGTTGGTGGTGTGCCCCTAGGTGACATCTTATCTTCTGCTGACTTTTATATCAAAGCAAGTCCTAAAGAAGAAAAAGGGATCAAACCAGTGCTGCTTACTTATGTCTGCGGTTAGCATCTCCTAAGCATGCCTGCAATACAATCTCTTCCCTCTGGCCTGAATACTAAATACCTGAATTCTCAGTTTCCTTTTCCTTTATTTATCTTTTCTTATAACTTGTCCCACTAGAGACCAAAGCAGTCTCCACGTTTCCAGAATATAGAAACATGAATCCTTGGGACGATACACACTCCCTCCTCATTTTAGCTATTTTATAAATTAAGTTGGCAATTTAGTTCTTGTATCTCCAGCCTTGGCACTTTCTATACTTATTGAACAAACTGGAAGAGATGTCCAAAATCTGAGTTGTGATGTTGTAAACACGAGTTACCTGTGCAGATTCTTTTAAAGTTGGGATTTTCCAGAATGTGTCCTGGTAGGCGGCACTGGAACCGATGTTGCCAGAACTCAGGGAACCAGGGATTCCGTGTATTAGTGTCCAGCCTCAGTTTCAGGAAATAATCATCAAAGGACCTGACTTCTGGAGACTGCAGCTTTATCGTGATTCCCCCGTTGGCTTCCACCTCATAACCTTCAATGACTTCATCTCTGTCTGCCCAGCCATCACTAAAAAATGCAGGGATTGGGGTGGGGAGAGAGAAAGACAAAAGTCTCACAAATAGAGCTATGAGTTTTGCATGAATGAAGCAATTCAGCAAGATTTAAAGTCTATTTTAAGCCAACATTGCTATCCATCAATGACTTTTTAAAATTTTTGTGGAGAATAGAAAATTATAGAATCAAAAGGTCTTGTTTGTTTTTCACAGTAGTGAAAGTGATGATGAAGATGATGACAGTAACAATTACAAGAACTAATGTTTATTGAGCATTTATTTACTAGTCACCAGATTCTGTACTACTCATTTTTACTGAGTCAGATGTTCGGCAAATAGCTGAGTCCTGCTGGATCCTGGATACGGATCCAGGCAGTCTGGCTCCCAAGCCCATTGCTCTTTACAACTAGACCACAAAGCCCATCGGTTGTTCTCCAAACCTGAAGAAAATAAAACCCAGGTACTCAGGACCTTCTCAATAAGAGCTAGGCAAGGTATCAAGGTTGCAGTCAAGACCATTATACGAGCTGCATTATATAGCGTAGAAAATTGATTTAGCTTAGAAACATGACACAGATTTTGTTCCTGGACATTGTTCAAATTTGCATCTCTTAGAAATGACCAGATGCTTTTTTTTTTCCCTAATGTTATTTCAAAATAACAGCATTAAAAGAAAACAATGACTCCCCAAAATAAAAATAATTCTCCTGCTCACTAAATGGCAGTTCACTGACATTTCAGTTGTAGGTTCAAATTTTTTAAGTTTGTTCACTTTCTAGAACATTCACATCTGCCATGAGGGATATATCTCCAGTTTAATTCAAGTGTAGTTATGAGCTAGGCCCAACCTCATGTGAGTGGCTATGATTCTTTCCCAAGAGGGGGTCAAAGAAAAATTGCACCAGACAGTGTTAAAGAGGCAAAGAAGACTTTATTCAAGACTATTTCAATAGGTCAAAGATACTGAACTCAATTCTGCTGAAACAAAAGGTAGAAGTGCTAGGATAAGCTAGTGAGGAAGTGCTGGCTGACACTGAGTGAAGCTTGGTCAATGTGATTAAACCATCTCTGTTTGATAATTGTCATTTATCTAAATTAGGCTCCCACCTTCCCACAGAAACTGGGCGATAGGGGTCTGCTATCACTCTTTTTATGATCATATTTTAAAGGGATGGCTCCCAGGTGCCTGAGAAAAAAGTTTCTCTGTTGTAAAGCTAGCAAGAGGCTGGGAGAAATTTTACATTTCAAAGGGGCAGAGAAAGAATTGACACTGGCATGCCTTTAAAAGTAAAAAGCTGTGACAAAGTGAGAGAATGGCATGGACATATATACACTACCAAATGTAAAACAGATAGCTAGTGGGAAGCAGCCGCATAGCACAGGGAGATCAGCTCTGTGCTTTGTGACCACCTAGAGGGGTCGGATAGGGAAGGTGGGAGGGAGGGAGACGCAAGAGGGAAGAGATATGGGAACATATGTATATATATAACTGATTCACTTTGTTATAAAGCAGAAACTAACACACCATTGTAAAGCAATTATAATCCAATAAAGATGTTAAAAAAAAAAACTAAATACTCTAAGAAAAGGGAATTCTTGGGGCCCAAAGTAAGGAAGAAATTTGCCTAAATTCTAATCAAGCTTTGGAGAACATTAAGAGTGCCTTGGTCAAGGAGTGGATATATTCTTCTACCCAAAGAGTAGGAAGAGGTAGCCCTGCATGTAGCCCTGCAGTTTCTGGAACACAACCATTCAGTCTCTGCCAGAGAAAGTGTTTTATCACTTGCTTCTCACAGAGCAGAGAGCTGGGCCGAACACATATGACAGACCATAGCTCATTCCTCTCTTTGTTACCTGAGACCAATTTAGATAAATGTGTCCTCCACTTAGCTGAGCTAATTGGTATAATTTCGTTCCAGAATCTTCCCAGTGAACCACACAGGAGCTACATTTTCAACAGATCAAATACAGAAGGTAAGCTGACTTAATATGATCCAGAACTAAAGGAATTTTGAGGTAAGTTGTAGTCTAACCAGCCAGACCAGAGAATATCTATATGCTTCTTCTAAATCTGCTAGAATATAAATTTTAATATTTTGTATGGACCTTTCTTTTCTCTTTTTCCTCCTTTCTTCCCTCCCTCCCTCCCTTCTTTCCTTCCTTCTGCATTTACCTAGCACCTACTATGTACCAGATGCTCTGCTATGCTCAGGATTCAGTTCAGAATGAGAAATATTATTCTCTTCCCCCTAGTGTTACAGACTTGTGGGAAAACAGACGTTAAACAAGAATTTCAAACACTGTGGAGGTAAAGAAGGAGAAGTGACCAAAACTATGGGAAGGAGGGGCTTGGGTCTAACTTAGTCTTGTGTGTATGTATGTGAGTGTGGGTGAAGAAAGGTGTGATTAGGAATGGTTTTCCTAAGAAAGTGATGTCTGGGCTGAGAATCAAAGGATGAGTAGGCATTAGTCAGGTCCAGACAGGAGGAGGGATTGGTAAAGAAAATTCCTGATAGATTATCTAACATATAGGAAAGAGCAAGGCTCATTCAAAGAATTTAGAGTGTCTGTTCATGGGAGCACAGAGAGGAGTTAGCAGGAGATGGGGATATGGGCAAAATTCCACCCTGAACTCTTCTGAGGCACATTCACAGCCTCTAGCAGCTTCTGCTGCTACATCTGTCTCCCAATTTTGAGTTCATTTTCTATCTGGGGTCTGGATATGAAACTGCATAATGTGAATAAATGGGGTGAACATTTAACAGGAAGCTACATGTCTTAAGTATTCCTCACAAATATACAAGACTACTTATTTCCTAACCCCCTCAACATTTTTTTTTTTTTTTGCGGTATGTGGGCCTCTCACTGTTGTGGCCTCTCCCATTGCGGAGCACAGGCTCCGGACGCGCAGGCTCAGTGGCCATGGCTCACGGGCCCAGCCGCTCCGCGACATGTGGTATCTTCCCGGACTGGGGCACGAACCCGTGTCCCCTGCATCGGCAGGCGGACTCTCAACCACTGCGCCACCAGGGAAGCCCGCCCTCAACATTTTTATACAACAATTCTTTCTTCACTTCCCACAAAAGCATTGTTCTAGTCCTATGAAATTTCACAATCCAAATTTATAATAATAAGATTTTTTCCACTCAATAAATTCTGATATTAACAACAAGGGAATATTATTTCTAATTCTACCTATTACAACTTGACAGGAGCTTCAGGAGTGTTATTTTGCATTATATCAGTTAAAATAATTTAAAAGCTAATTGATAGTAAAAAAAATAGAAATGCAATAGTATTCATTTTAAAAATTGTACAAAAACATTTTAGAAAATCCTATTTACATTCAGTTAAAATAATTAGTCTAGAGAGTAAAGCAATTTGATTTGTGTAATGAATTCAAGTGATTGTGTATACCTGATAATAAAACTATAATTCTTTAAAAATAATCCAAAGTTTACCATATAACCAGGGACAGAAGAAAAGCATAATAAAAACAATATTTTCAAAAACATATGTAAACAAGCACAACATTACATATATTAAAATGCTAACTGTATTTACAAAGGTTGAAGAAATGTAGGATAATGTAACATAAGTCAAGTGATGCCAATTATGAGAAATATTTTGGAGGTAATGGCAGCTTTTTCAATAATAATTGAGACTAGCTTTATTCATTCAACGCTCATTCACTAAGAGTCTTGTATGAGTTAAGCATTTGCTTACTGCTTTGATACATTGCTCAAAAGTAGAGGCAAGGCCCTTGCCATCAAGGCAATTACAGGGGTGGGATAGTCTGGCCGCTGAATACGCAATAGCCACAGAGCTGCAATCCCTGGGAAGACAGGCTACAGAAGCATAGAGAAGGGGCAAAGAAGTCATGCCAAGGGAGATTTTGCCCAAGGGGAAATAACATCTAGGATGAAACTTAAAGGAGGAGTTGAAGTTGCACAGGTAAAGAGGGAGATGGGATAGAGACCAGCTAAAGAGGGAACAAAGTTCTGGAACAACAGCAAGGCTTTCAGTTTACTTAGAGTGTGCAAGGTAAGGAAAGATAGGACAAGCAGGGGTGAGATCTGGAAGAACCTTAACATCCTTGTTAAGGGTTTTGGATTTCATTTTTATGGTGGTAAGAAACTACTCAGATTTTCAGCAGGAATATGACACAATTAGATTTGTTTTAGAAGGGTTTTTCTAGCAAGTACCTAGAGTGTAAGTACTTGTGAAGATTCTTTGGTTCTAGAATTCTGAGGCAGAAACTGTAGAAACAAACACATAGACATGTGCACACACACATGCACACACACAGGCTAATAACATTGTATTATGAAGGCACAGTGGCAGTGTTGATGAATCAGGAATTGGGGTAGTGGTCACAATTAGTTTATATTTAATTTTAAAATTAGTTACTGCCAATTCACCATGAATGTAGAGCTAACACAAAATGTAGGTCTGTTTATTTAATTATCTAGGATAGGCATTTAGAGGTCACTCAGCCTACTGAAAAACACAAGAGAGGGTTAGGGGATGGAGTCACCTTTTATTGTCCTATACATCTGGAATTATTATAGAATTCAAACAGAAGCCTTACTTCTAAAGCTACTCTGTTTCAGTGGAAAACGGAGGCTGGGGAGAGAATGGGAAGGTATCAAAAGACAAAAGAGGAAGAATGAAGGGAATTAATTCTCAAGGAGCTGAGGCTCCTTGTAAGGATGAAGGTCAGATCAGGTTTCCTTACTTCCCATCTGCTCCTGACCCCTAAACCCTAACCCACCTCTGGCACCCTGAGCCTGGAATCATCTGCCACCCGGAGACTTGTAATTATCCTCCTCTCCTAGCAGAAATGTAGGGCAGCTACTGATAAACATTGCACACAGCCATGCAAATGTGGAGGCCCCTCCTAAACCTTCTACAGACCATTTCTCATGTATCAGTTACAATTTCAAGCCAGTGTGAAAGAAGGGTGGGCCAATGCGGAATTACTTGTGGACAAGTAGGTCTTTTGAATTCCTTCAAATTCTACTGCCAAGGTAGCACCCCATTTTGTCTCTCATTCAATTAACCCGAAGAGACAATATGAAGTAGGAATTGTTTAGTTAAACTTTCTAAGCCTCTGTTTCTCCACCTATAAAATGGGAATGGAAATGGTATCAACTTCTTAAGAGTTGTGTGAGAATTAAACTAGAAAATCCATACAAAACACTTATCACAGTATGTAGGGCATGATGAAGTCTTACTAGACATAACAGTTCTTTACCATCAATCTTCTTATGATCCAACCAATGTACTGAGCTGTATCGACATGTAGGAGAGACTTCTCTACAAAAGTGCTGCCCACAGTGTGGTCCAAAGATGGGTGCCAGTTCATGAACTATTTTTTACCAGTTGATGAGGAGAGACTGAGAGGAGGCATTTAGAAAAACCTACAGCAGTTAGACATTTTTGCAAGATCTAAGAACATGACTGGTGGACTCATGTCTTTGAATAAACAGGGTTTAACCACTTTGTTTTCCAATTCATACAGTGAATTGCCCATGCCTCAAGCCTTTCCACAGTCATATGCAGTAGAACTCAGTTACATTGTGTGACCTTTTACGGTTACTTTGCCAAATATAACCCCAAATTATATAGATATCTGAGAATATATAAGCACTTATTTTTATCAATTTGTTTTTACAATCACATTAAATTTTAATCGACTGTTTTATAATTTATCATATAACATTACTTTCTATAGCAGAGAAATAAAATTTTCATTATTTACTTTAACTCCAATTATATGTGGCCACACAAGCTTCACCAGACTTTTTTTTTTTTTTTTTACAAGAAAAGATACAATTTGCTGAATGTGGCAATAGTATTTGAATGTGGACAGTGGAAATGATTCCATAGAAATAGGGCAAAAAGAGTTCCAATGAAATTTACCTGAAAATATGTTGGTGTATATATTGAATTTATCCCTAATTGATGGTGAAGTGCTGAAACCATAGTGTATCATCTGTGGGGCTGTTTTAGCTAATGAATTTGTGAAATTATCAAAATGTATTAGTCATTTGTAGTAGGCCTGCCACCCTTTTCCACAGTTTTGCTTTCCTCTGTTTCAGTTACCCACAGTCAACCATGGTCTGAAAACACTAAATGAAAAATTCCAGAAATAAACAATTTATAAGTTTTAAATTGCATGCTGTTCTGAGTAGCATGATGAAATCACTTGAAGTCCTGCTCCATCCAGCCCAAGGTGTGAGTCAACCTTTTCCAGGATATCCCACCTGTTAGTCACTTAGTAGCCATATCGTCTCAGTTATCAGATTGACTGTGGAGGTATTAATTGTGTTCAATTATCATTTTACTTATTAATGGCCTCAAAGTGCAAGAGTGATGATGTTGGTAATTGCGATATGTCAAAGAGAAGGAGTAAGATGTTTCCTTTAAGTGAAAAGTTCTCAACTTAATAAGAAAAAAATTGTATGCTGAACTTGCTAAGATCTACAGTAAAAACAAATCTTCTTTCCATGAAATTGTGAAGAAGGAAAAAGAAATTTGTGATAGTTTTGCTATTACACCTCAAACTGCAAAAGTTACAACCACAGTGTATGAAAAGTGCTTAGTTAAGATGAAAAGCAATACATTTGTACAATAAGATATTTTGAAAGAAAGAAAGACAACACATTCACCTAACGTTTATTACAGTATATTGTTAGTTTTTGCTGTTAATCTCTTACTGTGCCTAATTTATAAATTAAACTTTATCATTGATATGTATGTATAGAAAAAAATAGTATATATAGGAGTCAGTATTATTCGCAGTTTCAGGCATCCACTGAGGGTCTTGGAATGTATCCCCCATGGATAAAGAGGGACTACTGTATACACAAAACATAAAGGATTAAAATTTAAAACCAAAAGAATCATTTGAAAGAAAAAGCATTTAATTAAAAGTCGATAAAAGCATATGTTCAATATTCTACATATAAACATTAGTGTTTCATGGGTTTTATATGAAGTGGCATTTGCGATTGCTAAGAATTAAATATATATACAGTTGACAAGACATTAGTGAATGACTACGTTAGAGGTATTTACTTAGAAATGTTCAGTGATTTTGGTAAAACGGTAACTCAAGTACTACTTTCTGATGCCATCATAGCTGGATGATTTCCAAAATTGCCTAATGATATGGAAAACCAACTCACTGAATAAATAAAGCTGGCAAAGCGTTCTTTCACTGTAAGTTGATGAATGTGCAGATATTGCTTTTTGTAGCAGTTCTTTTAGTATATGTGCAGTCTGAAAATGATAAAGATTTGAAGAAAGAAATCTCTGCTCTGATTTAAATTCTCTTTTAGCGGGACTTCCCTGGTGGCACAGTGGTTAAGAATCTGCCTGCCAATGTAGGGGACACAGGTTCCAGCCCTGGTCTGCGAAGATCCCACATGCCGCGGAGCAACTAAGCCCATGCGCCACAACTACTGAGCCCACATGCCACAATTACTAAGCCCGTGCGCCTAGAGCCCATGCTCTGCAACAAGAGAAGACACCGCAATCAGAAGCCCACGCACTGCAACGAAGAGTAGCCCCCGCTCGCCGCAACTAAAGCCCGCACGCAGCAACGAAGACTCAACACAGCCAAAAATAAAATAAATTAATTTAAAAAAATTCTCTTTTAGCTTTATGGCTGAGAAACACAAGTAGCTCTAAATTTTATAAAATTATGAAGAATTATTTTGCCAAGAAATGTGGTTGACAGTTTATGTTTTATATAAAGGAATGTTCTGACGCTGCAACTGCCAGCATCAGGAAAACATTCTGAAGTAGTTACCTAAGTTAAGGAGCTTGTGAGAGAATGTAACTCAATGCAATGCTTCCCTCACTGAGAAAGTCTTGATTAAAAAAAAGTCAGCTGAAGTAAACAACGCTGGTGACACAGCACAAATTCTGAGTTATGTAAGACCCAAAGTTGGCTCATTAGAACTGACTGTTAGCATTTTTTCTGAATGCTGTATTCAGTAAATTCATGTTGGTAGATTGAAATTATCCATGATGGTGATACATACTTCAAGCAAACCAGTAAATGCTACAAATTAGGGATTCTTTTTTCTTGTTTTCTTTTCCCACACAACCAGTTATGATAGTATGGAAACTGACCATAAACAGTATTATGGTATTAAAGAAAGAAGCTGTGTCAAGAGTGTCTGAACTGCAAAATAAACTCTTAAGTGTTTCTTCAGGATAAGAAATAAGGTTGGTTCCAATATTTAAATATATTAATATGAAAGCCTGACTTGCTTTATTGACTGATATCTTGGATATATTTAGTAATCTTCATATTTCTATGAAAAGAAATAATTCGATTATTTTTCCAAAGGGGAGCTAAGATCAAAGAACAAAATTAAAAGTTAGAAATTTTGAAGGACAAGGTTTTTTTGGAGATTACTATATCACAGTTTTAATTTTAAAATAATTGTCAAAAAGTAGGAAATGATATTATCATCTGCAAAGTGTTATCAGCAAACACTATGAATTTGATTGCTTTAGTCTCCTTGGGCTACCTAACAAATACCATAGACTGGTGGCTTAAACAATGGAAATATATTTTCTCACAGTTCTGGAGAATAGAAGTCCAAGATCAAGGTTCCAACTGATTCAGTTTCACTGAGAGCTCTCTTCCCGGCTTGCCAACTATGTCCTAACATGGCCTTTCCTTGGCGCATACAGAGACACAATGAGAGAGAACAAGCCCTCTGGTGTTTATTCTAACAAGTACACTAATCCGATTGGATCAGGGCTCCACCTGTATGACCTTATTTAACCTTAATTAAATCCCTAAAAGTCTCATCTCCAAATTCAGTCACATCAGAGGTTAGGGTTTCAACGGATTAATCTGGGGGCACTCAGTTCATAGCAGATGGAATAACACTAAAGTTATCATTTGCTGAAAAATCCTCATATAAAAAAATTAATGAATCCAGAATTCACATATTTCATCAAAAGATAATTTAAATTGAACTAAAAGGTTATGGAATAAATTATTGGAGCTGGCTACTGTTAAAGGATTGAAGATGACTTTTTAAACTACAGCCTCACTTGCTTTACTTGGTTCAAAAATTTTAAATAAATACCCCAAACTTGCTGAAATTGCTATAAAATCTCTTCTTCCATTTCCATCAGTAAGCTGATGTGAGGCTGGTTATTCTACTAGGAAGTTTATGAAAACAAAATAAAGAAGCAGATTATACATGCATAATCCCATGCAAGTATCTTTGTTTATCCAACCAAGATTATTAGATAATTTAATAAACTCACTTATCATATTAAATTTTTAAAATATTGACATGCCTGGTTTTTGTTCAAAGTGTGTATATAAGTATTTAACATAGGTATCCTCTACTTCACTTACAACATTTTGTTTATTTATAATTATAGAACATCTAAAAGTTATAAGCGTAACAGTAATTTTCTCTACTAATCACATAGGCACACACTTTCAATGAAAAATGGATACATTTTTTGTAACTTTCTTTTCTCCTTTGTTTTGTTTATTTTTATTATATTTACTGAAATGAGATTTTATTCCTGTTAAATCTAATAATACAACTTTGGGCTTGTATTCGCATGTCTTTATGCTATATTTAATTTCTTAGTAATTTACCTTTTTTGTATTTTATCAAAGTACAACTCTGTCCTAGATTGGGACTTAAAAAAAAAAAATAGAAGAAGTTTGAGAGTCACTGTTCTAGACACTCTATCCTTTATGCCTTAGAAATTGTTAAGGTAAAGACTATGCTATTACTACGTTCAAAAAAGGACACTTCAGAAACTCTATCTTAATGTGTGTGGTAAATGAAGTCATGACTACCAGTAGAGACTTTAATTTTGTTGGGAAACATGCAAAATTTTATAGATTGAAACTACCATTCTTCACTCTCTCATTTAAATCCCTGGCAGTTTTATTGCTGCTGAACCTTTATTTTTCAGGTCCCTATGCCATTTGAGTGAAAGGCTGCACTTTCCCAGATAATTGTTAAGAACCAACTGAAGGGAGGCAAGAGACTTATTAGAAAAAGAATGCAATAAGGAGGCAGACGGATTCTCATTAGAGCACAAACTAGATCCTGGCACTCCTGTGCTTAAAACCCACAAGTGCCTTTTCATCTCATCCAAAGTCTTTCAAAGAGTACCTTAAAAAACACCCTGCACACTCTGATCCCCACTACCTCTCTCATCTCTACTATTCTACATTTTGCTCTGGAGATTGCTATATCACAGTTTTAATTTTAAAATAATTGTCAATAAGTAGGAAATGATCTTGATATTATCATCTGCAAAGTGTTATCAGCAAACACTATGAATTTGATTTTTAATCAAATTTTAGTATCCCACACTGGGATACCCTGGCCTTAGGATCTTTGCACTGGCTATTTTCTCTGCCTGGAATCCTGGAATTCTCATCACTTGAATATTTGCATAGCTTTCTCTTTTACTTCCTTCATGTCTGCTCAAATATCACATTCTCATAGAGGTCTTTCCCTCTTTAAAGTTGTATCCTTTCTATTCCTCTTTTCTACTCCCTTTGTCTCCTTAAAATATCACTATCTGACATACCATATAAATATATTTTCTATATCCTTCCAGCAAAATGGAAGCTCCACATAGGAAGAGAGGTTTTTCTCTTTTTTGTTCATTTATATAACCCCAGAGTTTATACCAGTTCTTGACTCATAGTGGGTGCTCATTATATACCTGTGAAATGAATTAATGGATAAAAGACTCTGTGAACTAATTTATATTCAAGAATTCATAGAAAATACTATGATCTGTGGTATGCTAGAGGTGGCTCATACCAACTGGCAAGAACTCATTGTCATCATATTTTCCCAGATCTGCATTAAGTGACTTCATGGCAGTAGGTTGAAACTGGCCATAATGCCAGGTGGCTTAAAACAACAGAAATTTATTCTCTCAAAGTTCTGGAGGCTAGAAGTCTGAAATCATGGTCCCCTGTGGCCATGCTTCCTCTGAGACTCTAGGTAGACTCCTTTCTTGCTTCTTCTGAGTCTCTGGTGGCAGCCCTCAACTCATGGCACTCCTTAGCTTGTAGCTGCAGCACTCCAATCCCTGCCTCTGTTGTCACATGGTGTTCCCCTGTGTGTGTCTGTGCCTCTGTCTCTCTTCTCCACTTACAAGGGCATCAGTCGTATTGGATTAAAGGCTACCCTACTCCAGTATAACTTCATTTTGACTGTACACTTGCAACAACTCTATTTCCAAATTAGGTCACATTCTGAGGTACTGGGGATTCATAGTCAACATATTCAACATATCTTTTTAGAAGACACAATTCAACACATAACAAAGAGCAAACACTACCAATCAAGACTTTATTGGTCTGCTTTGTTTCTTTTTTTTTTTTTTAAGAGAGGCAGCTGTTAAACATCTACCAGCATGCCACTAACTGTAACATGCTGTGACATTTTCTTTGAAATGCAGGGTTAGTTGTGAACTTCTAACCTGTTAGATGAGCTAAAGATTATTTAAATGATTATTGTTTAGTCCTAAAATATCCATAATAGAAATAAAAAGCTATTATTTTTTTTTTTTTTTTTTTTTTTTTTTTTTTTTTTTTTTTTTTTTTTTTTTTTTTTTTTTTGCGGTACGCGGGCCTCTTTTTTTTTTGAGGTACGCGGGCCTCTCACTGCTGTGGCCTCTCCCGTTGCGGAGCACAGGCTCCGGACGCGCAGGCTCAGCGGCCATGGCTCACGGGCCTAGCCGCTTCGCGGCATGTGGGATCTTCCTGGACCGGGGCACGAACCCGCGTCCCCTGCATCGGCAGGCGGACTCTCAACCACTGCGCCACCAGGGAAGCCCTATTATTTTTTGAAATAAACAGCTATTTTTTCTGAAAGATATTGTTACATGGTTTAGGCATTTGGATCACTTTACTTTTTCTTTCTCAAGAATAGATAACTACATTCTAAGAAGGATCAGAAAATATAAAACACCCCCAAAACAGACCAAAATAGTTTTAATAAATACTATTAATTTTAAAAACAGATTTATAGTTTATACATGCAGTTATTTGAATTGGAGAACTATTTTTGCCCATTTTGTGCTACAGACATATGCACTTATGAATGCTTTAGACCTCTCAGCTTTGAGATCTTAATGATAAGTGATGAGTTGAGTTATACCTGGAACTATACCTTAGTAAATCATTCTAATAATACAAGAAAATTAATATAAAGATAGTACATATGTATATGGTACTTTAAATTTTATATTTCATGTAACTCATTTAGAGTATCCATTGAAAAACAAACTTAGATCTTTCAATATTAGCTGATTCAAACCTTTTGCATTCTTTCATTTAATAAATATTTGCTGATATCCTACTTAGTGCCAAGCTCTGTCAGATCCTGAGAACACACTGATTAATAAGACCAGAAATGTCCCTACTCTTAAAATTAAATTTAAATTCATAGGTGGGGCTCCTACTTCCAGCCACAATGGAGTAACAAGTATTAAATTCAGTCTTCCATCTGAAAAAACTAAAACACTGGACAAAATATATAAAACAATGGTTCTCAAAACATTTTACATGGGACAGTGAAGGACAGTGATCTCTGAAAAGTGAGCACCAAATGAGATGAGCCCTACAATTGTTTGATCTTATTGCCTAGAGGTTTCCAAGTCACAACACAGAGGCGAGATGGGGGAGTGAGAAGGAACGGACTCAGCCACAGTCCAGTGGAGTCACTGAGTTAAGTGGACAAGTGGACAGAGCTGGGAGTCAGGGGAAACCAAAGTGGCCAGATTTCACAGGGCTGCAGAGGGGAAAGCTGCTGGGAGAGAACAGTCTGCAGTGCTCCCAAAAGTATTTTGTTGAATATTAGACAGCCCATGCATGTGATGAAATTACCTAAGCCCAAGGAAACAAACAACCAAAAGAATTTGAGGGAATAGTGCCTGGAGGTCACACAGAGTTGGGAATAGTAACTGTTTCAATAGGTAGAATGGAATATATCATGTTTCACAAGGAGGTGGCTAAAGTATTGATACTAAGATCTTGCCTCAGTAGCTGTCGAAAATTTGCCCTAGACGAACGGTTACTCTGGTTTTATCTAACAAAGCTTAGAATCAAGGTGCAAAAAAAAAAAAAAAAACCCAAATTATTTCTAAATGACTTCACCTCCTCCAAGAACTAGCACAAGAATATTTTTAGAAACACAAAATATCAAGTAATCCATAAGGTATAATTTACAATGTCTGGCATTTAATAAACATTATTAGGCACATATATTCATATGTGGAGTGAGGGAGAAAAGAGATATTAAAATGACATATAATAACAAAAAATTTTCACGTGGTGATCCAGTTTAGGTAGACAGTTTTTAAAGAGTCATATGATATGAACAAAGAGCCCACCACTTTACATTGCTGGCCAGAGAAAGCATTGGGTGGCTAGGGAAACGTCTCTGAAGAGACAACCCTCATGCTGAGACCTGAGCTGCATGAAGATCAGAGGGAAGAGGGCTTTAGGTAGCTGGCACAAAGGCCCTGAGGCAGGAGCAAACAGCTATGGCTGAACATTACCCACTTGCCACAGGAACGTAGGCTCAAAATCTTTCCATTTATCAGAACAGAAGACATATGAATAGATACTTTTTTGTTTTCCAGCTGTCTACTATATATTTGCTATTCTCTAAGATATCTTACAATTTTAAGTGTTTTCAGTTTTTTAAAAGTCCTTGTTAGGAAATAAAGCTGATATGAAGGTGGTCTCATTTTGACTACCTAGGCTGACAAGTGACCTCTGAGAGCAAAACTGGAGAAATCAGTGAGGCCATTGCAATTTAGAGCAAGTCACAGCTCTTACTTGCACCTCATCTAGCACACACTATTTTTATGTAATTAGGAGCCTAGAAGTACATCACTGTTCAAACCACAGAGCTATCCCAAGTGCCTTCAGAAGAATCTTAGAATCATGTTCTGAGAAAACTCAATATGGCTCCAAAATCATCTTGTGTTATAGCAAGCTACTGACCATAGAATTCCAGACGACTAAGTCAGAGCAGACCCATTTGGAGCTTAAATTCTGCAAGGTTTGAATGGAATCTGAAGCTTTTGTTTCTTAATTCACTAGAGTTAAAAGTGAGCTTATCCAACAGGTTTTGCTTCCTCACTAAAATTTTCATTACCATTTATTTTTAGTGGCCACTGTTTCTAAAGCAATCCTGGGGTTGAGGGGAAGGGTCTGTTTAAGAACTGTGGACTAAAGCAAGAGCTAGGCACATTTCTGTGGATGAGAGAAAAAAGAAGCATTCCTTGATGGAAGACAGTGGATACTCTAACCGCATTTGATGTAATGTCACATGGGGAAAGGGCACATAAGTATACATGGAGGCAGAGAAGTAGGTATCATGAATAATAATGGCAAAGATTTATAAAGTGGAAGTAGAGAATGAATGAGTTCTGAACATCTTGAGTTATTCTCAGCAATCATTTGTGGATAGGCAGTTTCTTGAGTTGCAGGGCCATTGGACAACTAGAATGGAACTTCCAGATGAGAGGCCTCAGGCAACAAGAATAATTCTTCAGTGCTACAGATAATATAACTTTGTGTCCTCAGTAAATATTTATGGAAGAAAGGAAGGAAGAAAAGAACAGAGGGAGGAAGGGAGAAAGAAGGACTAAGAAATGAGCATATGAAATCCACAGTGTTGGGAAATTTAGCAGTACATATATAGAGGGCTAGTTTTCCAATGCTGCTTTCTTATATTCTGAGCTGACAACCATCCTGTCAGGATCTCTTGCAGTTCTTCTTTTAAACTGATTTATTTTTCTTACTAGAACAAAAGGTCAAAGCACACCAATTTGTGGCTTTTCAAAAACAAGTCCAATGATTTAGTAACTTCACTAACAAATTCTTTTAACAGACTAATGCAAATTATCCTAATCTCTAATTTCTAGAACCTACCATTTGAAGGAAAAAAATGTCCTTACCAAATTTGGATCAATAGCTATATAACTTGTGAATTCACCCTAGTTTTTTCAAACTATGCTGAAGTTTTTTATCATTAAAAGATTTTTTTAATTGCTAAAACTTCTCACAATGTGGTCAACTAAGTTGATATAGATATTCCTCTTACTGCAATTATCTAGAAATACAGAATAAAATACAACCAAAAAGCAAAAACTAATTCTCAGGTGCTAAAAATGGTGAGAGGAACCAAAGCTAAACAATAAGCATGAGGTACTAAGCAGCCCATAAGGATTTGGTCTCTGTAAATGAGGCCCTAGGGAACTGAAAATGGTTTCTAACATCCATTTGGTGATGTGAAAGATTGTTCCATGAACTGTGGTATTCAGGTGTTTGAAGCTGACACCCTAGCATAAAGCTAGGAGCTGAGCTTTGATGGGCTGCAAAATCCTATAGAGGGACTGAAAATTTTGCCCACCAGACTGGGGAGGCTTCAAGTTAGTCCAGGGACTAGGATTGAAAACACACAGGGAAAACGTCACCATACACGTGTGTGATGTTTAAATTTACATAGCCTATATGGTACAAGAGCCATCAGCACAGAAATTAACGTAAAAACTGGCCTAAGATCACTTAAAATCCCTAGAATCTAAGTGGAATGCCATTGGAAGTCAATATTTAAAGAGCCTTTCAAAATCTAGGGAACTCTGAATCCTCAGCCAAAAATAAACCTACTGAGATCAGCTCATAATAACACACACACACACGCACACGCACACGCACACGCGTGCACGCCAAGATTACTAAATTAACATTAAATCCACAAAAGGATTAAACTTTCCTTTTAAAAGACAATTATTCTAAATCTACATTTAAAAACCTAGCTCTATGCTATTAGAATTTCCAAAAACATAGTGTTATAAAATGGTTGAAAGGAAAGGGGTCAAAGATCCTACTCTTAGAAAAATTAGAAACAAAATTGAATACTCTTTAAAAAAAAAATCAACTCCTAAGCAATCCAGCAGAAGGCAGAAAAGTAGGATCAAGGTACAGTACTGGAAAGGTAGGACAAATAGGAAGCACAAAATAAGGTGATGGCAGTAATTCCAAATATATCAGTAGTTATAACTAAGTTCACATCATGGTAATTCTGGCCTCACAGAATGAATTAGGAAGTGTTTCCTCCTCTTCCATTTTCAGAAGAGTTTGAGAAGAATTTGGTGTTAATTCTTTCTTGAAGGACTGGTAGAATTCACAAGTCAAGCTATGCAGTCTTGGACTTATCTTTGTTGGGAAGTTTTGATTATTGATTAAATCTCATTTTACTTATTATAGGTTTGTTCATATTTTATAATTCTTTTTGAATCAATTTTGGTACTTTGTGTGTCTCTCGGATTTTTTTCCATTTTGTCTCCATTACCTAATTTGTTAGAGATGGCTTAATTTTTGAAACTAATCAGTGTAATGCACCATAATAACATATATAAGGAGAAAATTCATATGATTATCAAAATAGATGTAGAAAAATATTACATAAAGCTTAATATCTGTTCAAGATTTAGAACACACACAAAAACAGAAAATAAAATTGAGAAAAATTACTTTAGTTGATAAAAGCTATCAGGAAAATATACGTAAAACCTCATACCTGAATATACGTGTAAACTATCCAAAGAAATTTACTTCTAGTTACACACTCAACTGAAATGTATACATATGCACACCATCAGAAATGAACAGAAATGTTCACAACATCAGTGTTTCTAAGTGCCAAGAACTATAATCAACCTAAATGTTCATCAAAAGTAAAGGAGATAAATGGTGTTATAGTTGTACAAGTGAATACTACAGACCAATGGGAATAAGCAAACTATTCTATGTGCAGTAACACGGATGAATCTCATAAACATAACATTGAACAAAAGAACACAAAAGAGTAACTACTCTATGGTTCAAATTATATATAGTTCCAAACAATCAAAAATTATCTATAGTCTTAAAAGTCAGAATCATAGGTATATATAGAAGCGTGGTAGCAACTGGAAGGGGATATAGGGGGACTTCATAGGTGCTAGGGACATTCAGTTTCCTTAGCTTGGCAATAATTAAATGACTGTTTCCATTTCGTAAAAATTTACTTAGCTGTGCACATGTCATGTGTTCTTTTGTATATATGTCATTCTTGAAGAAATAATATTTAAAAAAATAAAACACAAAATCAACTCCTAGAAAAATAATGAAAACTTTCCTAAATATCAGAAGAACTGCACATGCACACCCACATACACACATCCACACTAAAAAAATCAGAGCAAAGAAAGCACCCAGTGAGAGGCTTTAAAAAGTATAAAATTGACAAAATAATAACATGGCATAAATCGGACTAAATATATTTGTCATTTTAATTAAAGGAATATTGGCTTAATTCACTGATTATAATAAAAATAAAATATTAAATTGGATTCCAAAGAAAGAATGAAAATTATGCTAGATCAGACAGACTCACCTAAAATAAAATTTTTCAGAAAGTTGAAAATAAAAAGATGTGCAAGAGCATATCAGATAAATGTAAACAAGAAATGATGTAACATAATTTTAAAATTAGAGAAGGAGTAATTTAAGACAAAAATCCTGTCTTAAATTCAGCTGATTAGCAACTTTAATTTTATCTGAAACATTAATTACCCTTTGTCATGTAACATAATATATTCACAGGTTTAGGACATTTAGATGTAGACATCTTTAGGGGGCCATTTTCCTGTCTATCACTGTCTGCCCTCCGGTACATAAAAATTCACATCAATCCCACATGTAAAATGCATTCACTTCATTCCAACATCTCCAAAAGTCTCAACCCATTAACAGCATCAACATAAATCCAAAATCTCATCAGCTCAAAATTCCCAAGTCTGGACATTTAAACCATCTAAATCAGGTATGAATAAGATCTGATCTATCCTGGGGCAAAATTCCTCTGCATCTGTGAATCCTTGAATTTAGAAAACAAGTTATCTGCTCCAAAATACAATATTGGGTCAGGCATGGGGTACCAGTCATAAGCATCCCCATTCAAAAGAATGGAAGGAAAGTCAAATTAAAAATGTAGCTGAGTAAACAACATAGGTTTCAAAGCCTGGGAGTAATCCTCTGTGGTCCAAGGTTCTGCCTTTTTGTCTTGAGGCTCTTTGCCCTTAGAGATAGTCTTCCTTTTGTATGAAGTATAACACGTTTGCAGCTGAAAAGTTGATCTTCCTGTTTCCTACCTGTACAATTTTGTGAGTCTGACAGTTTTCTTTCATTTCTTACTCTCTTTGTCCCTTTTAGTCAAAGCTGTCAGTGTTTCCTGTTTGCAGAACATACTCAAAAACCTTGTAGATTTCTTGTGTATGTCAAGGAAATTTGTCCCATTAGACATGAGGCTCTTCCACATATCTCTTCTACATAATTTCATCTCTATATTGCTTCCTTCAGATATGGCTGAGGGGATCCATGAGCAGAATGTCTAATCTCTTCAAAAAGCCCTCAGTATGACTGGATAGTCTGATCGTTTGATCCTTCTAATGCACTAGCGAAAGGTCATCCAGCCACACCCTTGGCTTTCTCTCCCTCAATTTATCTCCCTCCTCCCACATTTTACTATAAGCAGTCAAAAGAGACCAGGATGCACCTTTCACATTTTGCTTGGGGCCTCCTCAGCTAAATATCCAAGTTCATAATTTACAAGTTTTAATTCCATATATCTGCAAGACACAATTCAGCTAAGTTCCCTGCCACTATATGTAAAAAATCCTCTCTTCTCCACTTTTCAAATAACATATTCTTCATTTCCACTTGACCCTTCATCTGCACTGCCTTTCTAATGTTTTTTCTACCAGCTATTCTTGATGGCTTCAGTATTCTCTAAGACAGACAACAGGTGCTTTCTCTACCAGGCTCCCTCACATTCTTCTGAGTCCTCACTAGCAGAATCATTAACACCCATATTTCTACTAAGAGTCTATCTATTCAAGGCAGTCTAGTCTTTTTCTATCATGCTCCTTAAAAATCTTCCAGTCTCTGCCTATTGCCCAATTCTAAGTTCATTCTACATTTTTACATATTTCTAACACATCAGCACCCACTTCCAATTATTAAACTCTATTAGTTTCCAATTGCTGCTGTAAAACATTAACACAAACTTGGTGGCTAAAGACAACACAAATTTATTATTTTACAGCTTTGGATAATTCTAAAGTGGGTCTCACTGGGCTAAAACCAAGATGTCAACAGAGCTGTATTCCTTCTGAAGGCAGTAGGAAAGAATGAATTCCTCTCCTTTTCCTGATTATACAGGCTGGCTGCATTCCTTGGCTTGTAGCACTCTTCCATTTTCAAAGCCAGAAATTACTTCCCGCTGACCTGTCACTGTATCATCAGACCCCCTTCTCTAACTCCCTTGCCTCCTTCTTTCCCTTACAGTGACTCTTAACCCACCCAGATAATCCAGGATAATCTCTCTATCTCAAGATCCTCAATTTAACATCTGCAAAGTTCTTTTTGACATATAAAGTCATATACTCGCAGGTTCCAGGGATAGGACAGGGACATATTTATTTATTTATACTTGTTATTCTGCCTACCACAGAAAGCAAGTGAGAGGAGGTTACTGTCGATGTGGGTCTTGGAACAAGAGTATGAGTCATATAGTTAGACAACTTGTCAGAAGGAGAGGATAGTATAGATAAGTAAGCTATGTAAAGGAAAAACATGTCTGGAGGGTAAGGTCCTAAAAGAGGTTGTAAAACTGAGAGCTCAAAGTTGTATTGTAAACATAGGTTGGGACAACATTATCAAAACGGTAGCACAGCAGGCTAGGAAGCTCACATTTTATGCCAGGTGCAGTGGGAGACTGAGTGTTTTGAAGAACAAGAGCAACATAATAAAATCTGTTTTAGAGATAGTGCACAATAAAATCTCTTTTAGGTAGTAGTACAGAAGATAGACAAAGTCAGAATATAAAAGCCCATACAAATAGCCATAAATAGTTCGATTTATGAGTTGAGCTAATTTAAGTAACATGATTTTGTATGTGTACTCTAAGACCCTCTTAAATGTGGTAAAATAATTTAAGCCAAAATGGTTAAATGAAGTAATAAAAAGTAGAATAAGCCAAGGGGGCTGCACTGGACTGGTTTCATAGAGCCCCCAGCTAAAATTCTGGGAAGAATCTTTAAACCTTTATTATTACAGAAAACACCTCTTTTCATTAAAAAGAAACTCTTTCTTGGCCAACAGCCAGTGACTTCATAGCAAAATTAAAGCAATAATCTAGATTACTTGAGCAAAATTTTTCCTAAAATTTTCTGATGCTGTATTCTTTTTCTTCTGGGTAAAATTATTGGATTGCCTGTCCACATTAATCAAATATAAATAATTTTTCACTTCACCATCTCACTTAACATTAATACAACACAGAAACATTTGATTTTCATTACATTTTCCCCTAGAGGGATAATATGCCTGCCATTTAACATTATTTTCATTTGAGGTTCTTTACTACTTCTCAAAAATCTATACAAGAGGCTGTCAGCTGTTCGAGTTTTTTTTCAGGATCAGCACATTCTGCCAGGACAGTTTATTCATTATGCTTCTTGTAACTAGCAGAGGCCATCAATGTCAGTTGAGTACAGCTTTTAAAATCCAACTTTCAAATCCCTTCTAGCAAAAACTTGTTAACAACTGAGCTTTCCAATCTTTCTGTTCCTTCCTTATATCTAAACATGCAGTCCTTTCAGTCAACACATTGTAAACTTAACTGAAAGCTGACACATTTGCAAAATCTAAGGATTCATTCTTACAGATATTCCAGTGAATCACTTAAGGATTTGAATTTACTGTATTAATAAAACAGGAGTACTTTGATTTAGTTTATAGAGAAAATCCTAAACATTTATCAATGAATTATGTTTCTAAAAAATAAGCAAGTAGAGATGCTATATAGAGGTAACATGCCATTTAAATGTAAATCCCTTTTACAGCAAAGTGTCATTTGGTAAATTTTTAAAAATGCATCTTCATAAGCCCTTTTTCATTTTGTACCTTTTTGTATATTGAGTTTTCTTAGACTAGACAACTTTTGGAAATTTGGATGAAATTTAGATGACAATGATTTTTTTAAATAATTAGAATGTATAGAATTTTTAGCTTATAAAACTATTTAAATTCAATGTTTTTACAAGAGACTTATTGATTAACGCAATGTTGATTTGGTTGTGATAGCAAAGGTAGATTAAGATATATTCAACAATCTATAACTATATGAAGGAATATAACTTAGTTTATATGTCTTAAATTTATAACAGGACCAACGTTTGGATGAGACATAAATTTCAACTCAATAAGTTTGTATAGGCTAGAATTCTCTAAATATAGATTTCAGTCAGCATACATTTAAAATATTAAATACACATATCATATTTTCCAGGTATTATGCTATTGTGCTATGAGCCATTGAATAAAATAGATACAGGCCCTGCTCTTAAATTCTAGCAAGCATTGATAAATAAACAGCATCATATCATGTAATTCTTAACCTAAAGTGGTAATGGGAATAATATATAATGCAATCAAAGAAGGTCATCATAGATAAACACTGTGCAAAGAGATGAGGATAGCAGAGGATGCAGGCCCCAAGTGTATAGTTATTTCTAAATGCAATATGAATCTATTGAAGGGTGAAGGGTTTTACAGAAGAGTGCAAAGGATTTGATTTACATTGAAGGAAAAAGCCACTCTAGCTTGCAGGGATACAGATTAAAAAGCTGTAGGGACAGAACCAGAGAAATTAGTCAGAGGCTACTGAATCAATACGGATGACAGATTATGGTGCCTAGGACTCAGTTTGTGATAGGAAGGCAGATACATAGGGATGTTAAAAAAAAAAAAAGACATCCATGATATATTTGGAAATAGAGTCAGAAATACTGGGTGATGAACTGGATGTGAAGGATGAAGGGGGAGGGGCAAGAATGACTATTTCTGACTTGAGCATCAGGTGGATAGCAGTGATATTTACAGTGATGGGGAAAGTCAAGAAAGGAGAAGTTAAGGGTTTGGTTTACATGTTAAGTTTGAGATAGTGAAGCAAATGCATCAGGTGTGCTGCATTGGTTATTCCCCAGAAATGCAACATTCCTCCATCAGATTAAGTTCAAGAATTGAACAGACATTTGTCTAGATGACATGAAAGTCTCCTCCGTCTTTAAAATGTTATAATTGTATGGAAAGTGGAAAAGAGAGCAATCTGAAGGAAACGTTGTGAATTATTACATTTGTTTTTGTTAGGTGAGGTGCTTGGGACCAGGACTTGTTCATTTTATATCTTATTTGCTCCCATGAACTTATCCTAAGTAAACTTATCACTAAGTAAAAAGTAGATTAGCTGAAGCTAAAATTTCCAGTATCTACGTAACCTAAAATTCACACCAGTTAACTTTCAAATCCTCTCTTTGCATTATTGTTGTAATGAAGTGTGCATTATTATTTTAGCATCTGGGACAAAGAGTACTGAATTATGCACAAGTGCTCTCTTTACTGTATGTGTTTGTAGATAAAAAAAAGTCGTACATATCCACTAAAGAAAATAACATTTTTCTTTCTTTCTAAAAACAACTTTACATATGTCATTGCCATCTCTATTACTAAACAGGTTATTCACATTATTACTATCTTAATTTTATTAATTTTAAACCAACATTTCCTGATCAGCTACAAAGAGGAGGCTAGATATGTGACGATCAGAGCTCTCATAGCATCCTCACCTCACTTTGTGGCCTTGAGACCCCCAACTCCCATCTCCCATGTGCTGACCTTTGATGTTCTGCTGCCTTCACTATTCTCATGGACGGAAGCCCAAGCAGGCAGTTCACGAAGACTCAATGTGAGGGAACCCACTCAGAACACCTGCACTTAGCAAACCTTCAATTACCAAAACTGCATGTATTTAAAATCAATTTTGAGCTATTTGGAATTTTTGAAGGAAACAGTACTGTGAAGCCAGATGTTTCTGTATCATATGTGAGTAATATACGATGTGAGTAATATATGAGTCATAGGCCAGAAATACTCCAAGGCTGCAGTTAAGCATGTAGATCCTGGAACCATGCTGCTTGAGTGGAGTTTCATCTATGCCACTGTCCAGCTTTATAACTTTGGACAAATTATTTAAGGGATTAGAATATTAATGTTCTTATCTGTAAAATAGGATTAATATTTCTATCTTATATCTTTGCAGAGTCTTAAATGAATAATGAGCTTTTTGAACTGCGCTTGTCATTGCTAGAGTTCAATAAATATGCATTATAATAATTTTATCCCAGTCTTTTTCAAAGAGTCATGTACCACAATGTTTACTGCGGCTCTATTTACAATAGCCAGGATGTGGAAGCAACCTAAGTGTCCATCGACAGGTGAATGGATAAAGAAGATGTGGCACATATATACAATGGAATATTACTCAGCCATAAAGAGAAACGAAATTGAGTTATTTGTAGTGAGGTGGAAGGACCTAGAGTCTGTCATACAGAGTGAAGTAAGTCAGAAAGAGAAAAAAAATATCGTATGCTAACACATATATATGGAATCTAAAAAAAAAAAAAGTTCTGAAGAACCTAGGGGCAGGACAGGAATAAAGACGCAGACATAGAGAATGGACTTGAGGACACGGGGAGGGGGAAGGATAAGCTGAGACGAAGTGAGAGAGTGTCATGGACATATATACACTACCAAATGTAAAATAGATAGCTAGTGAGAAGCAGCTGCATAGCACAGAGAGATCAGCTTGGTGCTGTGTGACCACCTAGAGGGGTGGAATAGGGAGGGTGGGAGGGAGATGCAAGAGGGAAGGGATATGGGGATATATGTATACGTATAGCTGATTCACTTTGTTATACAGCAATAACTAACACAAAAATGTAAAGTAATTATACTCCAATAAAGATGTTGAAAAAACAAAAGAAAGAAAATATAGCAGAGAGCAAGGCAGAATAGGTCTCTGCTTATATGGACATAACAGTCAAGGGAGAAATAGACAAGTCAACTAACAGTGAGAAGCATGTTTTTTTAAAACCGTGTGATAAGCATGGTGTGGGAAAATGCAGTGTTAACTGAAATCGGGCACCCATCCTAGATTTGAGTTTTATGAAAATTAACTGTCTAAACTAGTACCTGATGGATGCATCGAGTAGGAGTAAGCAAAGACAATTGATGAGAGGGAAAGAGTTGTATAGAACCATTAACCTTTAACCATGATCCTGTCCAGGTAATGAGATCAGCACAACTCTTCTGGGCAGACAGCTAGTGGGCACTTGAACAGAAACATCTGTATCAGTTCTCAGAGCAAGAAGCTTTCATTATCCTAGATGTCATGGGGAGGGCTTCTTCATGCATTAACATTATTGTTAATTTAATCATTCGGCAACTGTATCTAATATTTCAACGCAGAACAAGATACTGGACTACAATACCAAGCATGGGAGGTATGCTTCCTGCTCTCATGGATTTTACTACTGCTTTGCATGTAGTGAGGTCTACTTGTAGGCTATTTGGTTACACTGACCTCTCTGAAGTCAATTTGGTGGAACATTTTGATGGAATAAACCCACAGATAGGTAAGTTGGAAATAAAATAAAATACATGGAAAGAAAAGAGGGCAGGATATTTTTAAATGACATAAACAAAAAGGAAGAAGGGAACTGAGATAAGGGAAAAAAAGAAAGGGAGAAGGAGAGCAGAAATAACATATGTATGATGAGAAAGACAAAGTGCCATGAAAACTTTTCTCCGATATAATAGGCTGCCTACTTTTGACATTATGGTCTTTCTAAACTAGGGTTTGAACATCTAGTATGCGTAGCTCAGTGCCTTGTCCATATAGGTGCATGAAAAAAATTTCATGGGATGAATTAAAGAAAATAAGCTTTGCAGGGTACTTTTTGAGTGCTTAGAACTCATATTCAACAAAATTTTTGCATGAATCTGACTGCTGCCATGAAAACCACCTATCTTCAAACCAGCATTCCAATGCTCCCTTTTGCCTTTAATTCCATTGTTTCAGGACCCTAAATCAACTTCTTCAGCCTGAAAACTTCAAGATTATTCATGCTACTGTAACCACTGTGCCATTTAAGTTTAAGTTAAGAAATGGTTTATTACTGTGACTAAAAACCACAGTTATCTTCTTGGGGAAAAAAAAATCCATCTTAACAAAACAGCAAATTGATAGAAAGTGTTCCTTGAGTATCTCTTATTATTTATTAATTTAAATTTAAATCACAAAATATGTATTGAGCACTTACTAATTATAGGGTTCCATGCTCAGTAGACACCACAGAGCTTAAAAAGAAGAGGAGGCTGTAGTTCATGCCCTCAAATAGGTTATAATTTTATTATACAAGGGAAAATAAAATAGTCCTATTATAAACTTTAAAGTAAGGAGATATATATTCCATAATAAAATTGAAAAACACATGCAAAAGAAGGAATAAATTATATCAGATTGGGGGATCAAGAAAGTCCTTACTGAAAAGATAACAGTGGAGATGGTCTCAGAATATTACTAGAATTCCAAAAAGTAAAGACAGATAAGAGACTATTCTATTTTTTTTTAAACATCTTTATTGGAGTATAATTGCTTTACATTGTGGTGTTAGTTTCTGCTGTACAACAAAGTATCAGCTATACATACACATATATCCCCATATCTCCTCCCTCTTGTGTTTCCGTCCCACCTTCCCTATCTCACCCCTCTAGGTGGTCCCAGAGCACAGAGCTGATCTCCCTGTGCTAAAAAAAAAAAAAAAAGACTATTCTAGGTGGAAGAAACAGCATAAGCCAAATTACAGAGGTAGAAAACTCATGTGCTCTTCAGGGAAAAATCTAGCTCATCTGGAGCACTAGGTAACACAAAAGCAGCAGTGGGAGAATCAAACCATGAATATCTCAGTGAAATTCACACACAATTCTCTAAATAACAAAGAACAATCGTACTTTTTGTAAAACATATGACATCATAAGAGTTTTTCATTAGGAAGATTATACGCAGCTATGTGTAGGATGGATTACAGCAGGAAAAGACTGGAGTTTAGAACCAAATGTAATAGACAAAAATATAACAATAAGTTCTGAGGTTTGAGGGGGCCCCATGAGTTGCCACCTTCTTTTCTCTGGTCAAATTCTGGATCAACTGAAATTGATAAAGAAGATGGCAGATGAATATAAAAAGTGTTGAAGATCACGGTTTAAGGGTGCAGCAATGAATTTCCTAATATGGATTCCTAGCATTAGATAGACTTTTCTACAAGCAGAATGCTCTACAAAATTTAGGGTATAAAGGAGGAAATCAGAAAGGCAAAAAAAAAAAAAGGAGGGGTTAAACTAAATGCTGGAGCCCTTTCCCAAACACACTAGAGGAGGAGAGAGAGAAAGTCCAGATGGAGGCTTAGAGTAGTATAGTGCTGGAGCTCTCCCTACAGGAAGCTGGCAAAAAAATATCCCTTCATCCCCAACAGAAGGGCTTCTGTTTTCCTGGGAAGAAAGAAAGATAGCTCACATTTACTTCCAACAAAGGACTTCCTAAGTGCTTTACTGTTTCATCTAATATTTTAAAAACCCTAGTACATAGGCACTATTATTTCCATTTTACAGGGTTGAAATGATAAGTAAATTGGTAACATGGCACAACCCACAGTGTCAGATCCTGAATTGAACCCGAGGCTTTGCGGTTCCACGGTCCACGTACCTAACACCTATGGAAAGAGATGGCAGGAGAGGGCTTTGGGAAATGTGTGCTCCTTGGGGTACAGCTTGAGGACAAGGATTCCAGGAAGGAGTCAAGGAACTGGCATAGTGCAACATCAAGGACCTCGAGTAGAACAAAGACACCTCTTAGATCTCCTTGTGAGGACCCAGAGAAGAGTTTTAATAGTCTGGTGGAGGTGAAAGCTTGATTAGAGACACAGGAAAGAATGAATATGAGAAGTAGAAGCAACAAGTATACATTTTCAAGAAAAGTAGCATCTGAAGGAAAGGGGAGTAAAAGTACGATCACTTGTAGGACCAGAAAAAGTGAGCCAAGGTGTTTTAGGTAGTTTGTTAGTTGAGGGGTCCCCAACTCCAGACCGCAGACCAGTCCCAGTCCACAGCCTGTTAGAAACCGGGCCGCACAGCAGGAGGTGAGCGGCAGGCAAGCGAGCCAGCAAAGCTTCATCTGCTGCTCCCCATTTCTCCCCATAGCTCGCATTACAGCCTGAATCATTCCCACTCCTCCGTCAGTGGAAAAATTGTTTTCCACGAAACCAGTCCCTGGTGCCAAAAAGGTTGGGGACCGCTGCTGAGGGTATCTGAGAACATTTATAAAAAGAGAAGAAAGTTCCAGGGGAGAAGGACAATTTGAAGAAGCAAATGAGAGGGGACAAAATTAGTGGACTTGGGTTCCAGAAGAGGGAAGAGGAAATGGGATTGAGAAACAGGAGAACAATATGAGGCTTGAAATCAGAGGCTTCTTCAGGGGGAGAGACACAGAGTTATTTGAAGATAGAAATAGAGGAGTCTCAACTAGGCAGGCCTCAAATACAAGTTAGAGAAATCACTCCAGGGCTTGACAAGGAGAGATTAAGCACCAAAGGCTTGAATACAAGGGGATTGTCACAGTTCTCCTTGGAAATCGGATAGAGGATCAATAAAAAATAAATAAGAGATTGCTGAGAAGTGAAGACCAGAGGAGGCAAGCTAATATAGAGGTAGAGTGGATTCTGTCATTTGGGGAAAGAGGCCCTTCTGAGACGGTTTAAATAATATACAGATACCAAAATTTAATTCATAACATTTTAAACCTATAAATTCTCTAATTGTCTTATATTTGAAGCATATAAACACACACTCAAGTCATTTTGGCAGAATCTCTCATGAGCCTAACGCTTTGGTGATAGTCTCACCACACACACACACACACACACACACACACACAAATGAAGAACTGAACAAATTATTTTACTAATTCTAGCTCCTAAACCCCCAAACCAGTTAACTCAATATTTAGATCAAAATATATTTCTGTCCTGAAAGAAAGCCAAATAGCTCTTTCAATACAGGGAAAATTAAGAAATTAAGAGTGCTTAATCTTCTAAGTCTTATTCCAGAGAGCAGCAACAGATGTTGTGTGTGTGGAACAGAAAATTATTCTATGCTATTTCAAGAAGAGAATCTTAGTTTTCCTGAGACTTAAGTCATACCTTATTCTCTTCATTTTACTGTTTCTTCTTCAATACTGCTTTTATTTATACTCTATGTCTCTTAAAACTCCTGATTTTTTTGTAAACTCCACTGTTTAGGAAAATATGATTAACATTATGTCATTAGGTCAATAAAATGAAAGAGACTTCAGATATCTTGGTCATTCAGCCACTGTGTGCAGTTTTACTTGATGGGAGAGTGGGAGGCAGAATAAAGGGGGAAAGATGGTATGAGAGAACTTGACATTTACAGAGTATCTATGATTTGTTAATATTATATATACTATAAGAAAATGTTTTCAGGCTGTGCATTGTAACACATTCTTAAGTCATGAAATCAACTTAGTGGGCCATGAACTGGCTTTTAAAAAGTAGAAGAGAATAAAGTAATACAAAACAGAGTACAATAAGTTCAGTTTAGAGAACATTTTGTTTTAATTATATATAAATATATATGTACATCTGTGAACCCTAGACCATGATGTAAAATATATTTATTGCTGTGGATTATGGTCAAAACAGATCCAAAGTGATCAATTTAAGGGGTTCCCTTAAAGTCATCCATCTGTTCCACTTTTCCCAGCATCCCAATTTTCCTTTGAGGTCTTATTGGGCTAGAAATTCCTAGATTGGCTTCCTGGTGTAGACGCTGGAAGGGGCCAAATCAACCAACTGAATAGTCTCTCCTGGGACTTAGAGTCTTGAGCAGGTGACACAAGGATGAAAAACATAAATAGCTGGCACATACCCTTTCTAATGGTTGCATACAGACCACTCTGTTTAGGTAATGAGGCCATTTCTATGGTCCCTGCTGCCTTAGTTTCTGTCCATTGTTCCCCATTCTCTAGCTTCATGTCAATATGTTAAGTTCTGACTTCCTTCTGATAAATCCTTTTTTTGCTCATTAGCCAGAGTTCATTTTTGTTATTCTAATTAAAGGATCCTAGACTTATACATATGTGTTGTCTCTTTTAAACTGCAAAACTACTCTGTGATGTAGGTATTATTTTTATTTTACTAGTGGGAAAAATGAGATTCATAGAGATCTGGTAATTTTGCCAAAAGTTATCTTGCAGGTATGGAATTCAGACCAGGTCACAGTGGCTTTTAAAGTTTATGTGCTTTCTATTAAATAATGTACATTGAGCTGGCAATAGCAGACAGTGATATATTTCACATGCAGAATAATTTTACGCAGCGGATTTGTCAGGGAATAGTTCTTATTTTATTTGAGTGAATCAAAATCAATAGCTTTCTATTAAATTCAATGTAAAGTTCAGCAGTATTGAGATTTTACAGAAGGTTTTAAGATTATGCCTTTTGAGAGAAAATACAGCTCTGTATTTTCATGGATTTTAAGGGAAAAAAAGTTATATCATCCTATTAATTGCATCCCCTTAGCAATAACCCAGAGTTCTGGAACTCTCAAGATGTATGAAATGAATGTGAACAGCTCAGGTATTATCCCAAGAAATGCAGCAGTGTCAACAAATGAGAGAGACTGGGTAATTCAGCTGAACTACCACTAAAAAATTAATCACACTCTCCTTTATTATCTCTATTTCTTTCATATACAGTTTGTTGTTCGTCCATTTATACAACATATATTTTACTGAAGCACTGTTCTAGACTCAAGGGATATATTAGTGAAAAATAAAAACAAAGTTATCTACCTTCACAAGACAAAATAATCAATAACAAAAATAAGTAAAATATATCAAATGTAAGACAGATATGACTTCTTAGGGAAAAAAGAAGGAAATATCAGGGGAGGGGGTGATCATTTATGAGGGTGGTCAGGGAAAGCTTCACTGAGATGCATTTGAGGAAGGACATAAAGGAGATGAAGTCGTGAGCCTTGGGAGTGTCTGAGGATGTGTGTGCTTCAGGTAGAGGGAACTATAAATGCAAAGGTGCCCAAGTAGGAATGCACTGGGCAAAATCAAGAAAGAGAGACTAGAATGAGGGTTAAAAGATGCAGTCAGAGGGAAATGGATCATGGAGGATTTTGGCATGACCTTTGAATGAGATGAGAAGCCATTAGAGAGATGCAAGTGGATGAGAGATACGAACTGAGTTGATTTATAAAGATCACTCTGCACAAATTCTGCCCTCATCCATATGCCCAAATCAAATGCTGAGACCAGATTAGACAGACAAGGTGTCTTTACTTTCTTCTGATGCTTATGAACTGTGAAAACAGAGCATCTGCTGCTTTTGGCCTGAGGTAGTCTCCAACTAAGAACTGCCAGATAAATACAGCAAGTCTGTCCCACACTTCTAATATTTGAATTTTAGGTCACGAACAATTCAAAGGAGAATAATGTATGATCTACTTTCTCTAGGGCTGCCCATTTGTGAATGTGACACTCAGATCTGAAAATAAAGTTAATGCAAGGACAAAAATAAAAGGATCTTAGGGTTAGAAAAGCACTATGCAAAGAGGATTGGGAAACTAATTTGGAAGTTATTTTGCTGATGGAGCTTTAGGGATTTAAGTCAATTAAATTTAGAGTGGGAGAAAGAAGGGATAATGCCAAAGACTTGATGTTTAAGATGCCTGAATGCGAGAGGGTTGAAGAAAGAAGTTCTAGAACATATTTATTTTTTTAACATCTTTATTGGAGTATAATTGCTTTACAAAGGTGTGTTAGTTTCTGCTTTATAACAAAGTGAATCAGTTATACATATGTTCCCATATCTCTTCCCTCTTGCGTCTCCCTCCCTCCCATCCTCCCTAACCCACCCTTCTAGGTGGTCATAAAGCACCGAGCTGATCCCCCTGTGCTATGTGACTGCTTCCCACTAGCTATCTATTTTACATTTGGTGGTGTATATATATGTCCATGACACTCTCTCACTTTGTCCCAGCTTACCGTTCCCCCTCCCTGTGTCCTCAAGTCCATTCTCTAGTAGGTCTGCGTCTTTATTCCTGTCCTGCCCTTAGGTTCTTCAGACCTTTTTTTTTTTAGATTCCATATATATATGTTAGCATACGATATTTGTTTTTCTCTTTCTGACTTACTTCACTCTGTATGACAGACTCTAGGTCCAACCACCTCACTACAAGTAACTCAATTTCACTTCTTTTATGGCTGAGTAATATTCCATTCTATATATGTGCCACACCTTCTTTATCCATTCATCTGTCAATGGACACTTAGGTTGCTTCCATGTCCTGGCTATTGTAAATAGAGCAGCAATGAACATTTTGGTACATGACTCTTTTTGAATTCTGGTCTTCTCAGGGTATATACCGAGTAGTGTGCTTGTTGGGTCGTATGGTAGTTCTATTTTTCGTTTTTTAAGGAACCTCCATACTGTTCTCCATAGTGGCTGTATCAATTTACATTCCCACCAACAGTGCAAGAGGGTTCGCTTTTCTCCACACCCACTCCAGCATTTATGGTTTGTAGATTTTGTGATCATGGCCACTCTGACCGGTGTGAGATGATATCTCATTGTAGTTCTGATTTGCATTTCTCCAATGATTAATGATGTTGAGCATTTTTTCATGTGTTTGTTGGCTATATGTATACTTTCTTTGGAGAAATGTCTATTTAGGTCTTCTGCCCATTTTTGGATTGGATTGTTTGGTTTTTGATACTGAGCTGCATAAACTGCTTGCAAATTTTGGAGGTTAATCCTTTGTCCATTGCTTCATTTGAAAATATTTTCTCCCATTCTGAGGGTTGTCTTTTTGTCTTGTTTATGCTTTCCTTTGCTGTGCAAAAGCTTTTAAGTTTCATTAGGTCCCATTCGTTTATTTTTTATTTTTTTCCATTTCTCTAGGAGGTGGGTCAAAACGGATCTTGCTGTGATTTATGTCATAGTGTGATCTGCCTATGTTTTCCTCTAAGAGTTTTATAGTGTCTGGCCTTACATTTAGGTCTTTCATCCATTTGGAGCTTCTATTTGTGTATGGTGTTAGGAAGTGTTCTAATTTCATTCTTTTACATGTAGCTTCCAGTTTTCCCAGCACCACTTATTGAAGAGACTGTCTTATCTCCATTGTATATTCTTGCCTCCATTATCAAAGATAAGGTGACCATATGTGCGTGGGTTTATCTCTGGGCTTTCTATCCTGTTCCATTGATCTATCTTTCTGTTTTTGTGCCAGTACCATACTGTCTTGATTACTGTAGCTTTGCAGTATGGTCCAAAGCCAGGGAGCCTGATTCCCCCAGCTCCATTTTTCTTTCTCAAGATTGCTTTGGCTATTCGGAGTCTTTTGTGTTTCCATACAAATTGTGAAATTTTTTTGTTCTGGTTCTGTGAAAAAGGCCACTGGTAGTTTGATAGGGATTGCACTGAATCTGTAGATTGCTTTGGGTAGTATAGTCATTTTCACAATGTTGATTCTTCCAATCGAAGAACACAGTATATCTCTCCATCTATTTGTATCATCTTTAATTTCTTTCATCAGTGTCTTATAATTTTCTGCATACAGGTCTTTTGTCTCCTTAGGTAGGTTTCTTCCTAGGTATTTTATTCTTTTCATTGCAATGGTATATGGAAGTGTTTTCTTGATTTCACTTTCAGATTTTTCATCACTGGTGTATAGGATTGCAAGAGATTTCTGTGCATTAATTTTGTATCCTGCTACTTTACCAAATTCATTGATTAGCTCTAGTAGTTTTCTGGTAGCATCTTTAGGATTCTTGATGTATAGTGTCATGTCATCTGCAAACAGTGACAGCTTTACTTCTTTGCTGATTTAGATTCCTTTTATTTCTTTTTCTTCCCTGATTGCTGTGGCTAAAACTTCCAAAACTATGTTGAATAATAGTGGTGAGAGTGGGCAACCTTATCTTGTTCCTGATCTTCATGGAAATGGTTTCAGTTTTTCACCATTGAGGATTATGTTGGCTGTGGGTTTGTCATATATGGTCTTTATTATGTTGAGGTAAGTTCCCTCTATGCCTACTTTCTGGAGGGTTTTTTATCATAAATGGGTGTTGAATTTTGTCGAAAGCTTTCTCTGTATCTACTGAAATGATCATATGGTTTTTCTCCTTCAATTTGTTACTATGGTGTATCACATGATTGATTTGCATATATTGAAGAATCCTTGCATTCCTGGGATAAACTCCACTTCATCATGTATGATCCTTTTAATATGCTGTTGGATTCTGTTTGCTAGTATTTTGTTCAGAATTTTTACATCTATGTTAATCAGGGATATTGGCCTGTAGTTTTCTTTCTTTGTGACATCTCTGTCTGGCTTTGGTATCAGTGTGATGGTGGCCTCGTAGAATGAGTTTGGGAGTGTTCCTCCCTCTGCTATATTTTGGAAGAGTTTGAGAAGCGTAGGTGTTAACTCTTCTCTAAATGTTTGATAGAATTTGCCTGTGAAGCCATCTGGTCCTGGGCTTTTGTTTATTGGAAGATTTTTAATCACAGTTTCAATTTCAGTGCTTGTGATTGGCCTGTTCATATTTTCTATTTCTTCCTGGTTCAGTCTCAGAAGATTGTGCATTTCAAAGAATTTGTCCATTTCTTCCAGGTTGTCCATTTTATTGGCATAGAGTTGCTTGTAGTAATCTCTCATGATCCTTTGTATTTCTGCAGTGTCACATGTTACTTCTCCTTTTTCATTTCTAATTCTATTGATTTGAGTCTTCTCCCTTTTTTTCTTGATGAGTCTGGCTAATGGTTTATCAATTTTGTATATCTTCTCAAAGAACCAGCTTTTAGTTTTATTGATCTTTGCTATCATTTCCTTCATTTCTTTTTCATTTATTTCTGATATGAGCTTTATGATTTCTTTCCTTCTTCTAACTTTGGGGTTTTTTGTTCTTTCTCTAATTGTTTTAGGTGTAAGGTTAGGTTGTTTATTTGAGATGTTTCTTGTTTCTTCAAGTAGGATTGTATTGTTATAAATTTCCCTCTTAGAACTGCTCTTGCTGCATCCCATAGGTTTTGGGTCGTTGTGTTTTCATAGTCAGTTGTTTCTAGGTATTTTTCGATTTTCTCTTTGATTTCTTCAGTGATCTCTTCGTTATTAAGTAGTGTATTGTTTAGCCTTTATGTGTTTGTAGTTTTTACATGTTTTTTCCTGTAAGTGATTATCTAGTCTCATAGCATTGTGGTCAGAAAAGATACTTGGTACGATTTCAATTTTCTTAAATTTACCAAGGCTTGATTTGTGACCCAAGATATGATCTATCCTGGAGAATGTTACAAGAACATTTGAGAAGAAAGTGTATTGTGTTGTTTTTGGATGGAATGTCTTATAAATATCAGTTAATTCCATCTTGTTTAATGTTTCATTTAAAGCTTGTGTTTTCTTATTTATTTTCATTTTGAATGATCTGTCCATTGGTGAAAGTGGGGTGTTAATGTTCCCTACTATGATTGTGTTACTGTCGATTTCTCCTTTTATGGCTGTTAGTATTTGCCTTTTGTGTTGAAGTGCTCCTATGTTGGGTGCATAAATATTTACAATTGTTATATCTTTTTCTTGGATTGATCCGTTGATCATTATGTAGTGTCCTTCTTTGTCTCTTGTAGTAGTCTTTGTTTTAAAGTCTATTTTGTCTATGAGAATTGCTACTCCAGGTTTCTTCTTTTTTTTTTTTTTTTTGTGGTATGCAGGCCTCTCACTGTTGTGGTCTCTCCCATTGCAGAGCACAGGCTCTGGACGCGCAGGCTCAGCAGCCATGGCTCACAGGCCTAGCCACTCCGTGGCATGTGGGATCTTCCCGGACCGGAGCACGAACCTGTGTCCCCTGCATCAGCAGGTGGACTCTCAACCACTGCACCACCAGGGATGTCCTCCGGCTTTCTTTTGATTTCCATTTGCAAGGTATATCTTTTTCCATCCCCTCAGTTTCAGTCTGTATGTGTCCCTAGGTCTGAAGTGGGTCTCTTGTAGATAGCATATATATGGGTCCTGTTTTTGTATCCATTCAGCCAGTCTATGTCTTTTGGTTGGAGCATTTAATCCATTTACATTTAAGGTAATTATCAATATGTATGTTCCTATTACCGTTTTCGTAATTGTTTTGGGTTTATTATCGTAGGTCTTTTCCTTCTCTTGTGTTTCCTGCCTAGAGAAGTTCCTTTAGCATTTGTTGTAAAGCTGGTTTGGTGGTGCTGAATTCTCTTAGCTTTTGCTTGTCTGTAAAGGTTTTAATTTCTCCATCAAATCTGAATGAGATCCTTTCTGGGTAATCTTGGTTGTAGTTTCTTCCCTTTCATCACTTTAAATATGTGCTGCCACTCCCTTCTGGCTTGCAGCGTTTCTGCTGAAAAATCAGCTGTTAACCTCATGGAGATTCCCTTGTAGGTTATTTGTTGTTTTTCCCTTGCTGCTTTTAATATTTTTTCTTTGTATTTAAGTTTTGATAGTTTGATTATTTTGTGTCTTGGCATGTTTCTCCTTGGATTTATCCTGTATGGGACTCTCTGTGCTTCCTGGACGTGATTAACTATTTCCTTTCCCATATTAGGGAAGTTTTCAACTATAGTCTCTTCAAATATTTTCTCAGTGCCTTTCTTTTTCTCTTCTTCTTCTGGGACCCCTATAATTAGAATGTTGGTACGTTTAATTTTGTCCCAGAGGTCTCTGAGAGTGTGCTCAATTATTTTCATTCTTTTTTCTTTATTCTGCTCTATGGTAGTTATTTCCACTATTTTATCTTCCAGGTCACTTATCCGTTCTTCTGCCTCAGTTATTCTCCTACTGATCCCTTCTAGAGAACTTTTAATTTCATTTATTGTGTTGTTCATCATTGTTTGTTTGCTCTTTAGTTCTTCTAGGTCCTTGTTAAACGTTTCTTTATTTTCTCCATTCTATTTCCAAGATTTTGTATCATCTTTACTATCATTATTATGAATTCTTTTTCAGGTAGACTTCCTATTTCTTCTTCATTTGTTAGGTCTGGTGAGTTTTTACCTTGCTCCTTCATCTGCTGTGTGTTTCTCTCATTTTGCTAAACTTTGTCTTCTCATTTTGCTTAACTTACTGTGTTTGGGGTCTCCTTTTTGCAGGCTGCAGGTCAGTAGTTCCCATTGTTTTTGGTGTCTGTCCCAAGTGGCTAAGGTTGATTCAGTGGGGTGTGTAGGCTTCCTGGTCGAGGGGACTAATGCCTGTGTTCTGGTGGATGAGGATGGATCTTTTCTTTCTGGTGGGCAGGTCCATGTCTGGTGGTGTGTTTCAGGGTGTCTGTGACCTTTATGATTTTAGGCATCCTCTCTGCTAATGGGTGGTGGTGTGTTCCTGTCTTGCTAGTTGTTCGGCATAGGGTGTCCAGCACTGTAGCTTGCTGGTTGTTGAGCTGGGTCTTGGCGTTGAGCTGGAGATCTCTGGGAGATTTTTGCCATTTGATATTACGTGGGGCTGGGAGGTCTCTGGTGGACCAATATCCTGAAATTGGCTCTCCCACCTCAGAGGCACAGCCCTGATGCCTGCACGGAACACCAAGAGCCTGTTATCCACAGGGAAAAAGAGAAAAAGTGAAGAAAAAATATATATCGTTGCTCCCAGTTTCTACCTCCTCAATTTGAGATGATTCGTTGTCTATTCAGGTATTCCACAGATTCAGGGTGCATCAGGTTGACTGTGGAGATTTAATCCGCTACTCCTGAGGATGCTGGGAGAGATTTCCCTTTCTCTTCTTTGTTCTCACAGCTCCTGGGTTCAGTTTTGGATTTGGCCCTGCCTCTGCATGTAGGTCGCCTGAGGGCATCTGTTCTTCGCTCAGACAGGACGGGGTCAAAGGAGCAGCTGATTTGCGGGCTCTGGCTCACTCATGCCGGGGGGAGGGAGGGGTACGCATGCAGGGCGAGCCTGCGGCTGCAGAGGCCAACGTGACGTTGCACCAGCCTGAGGCGCCGTGTGTTCTCCCGGGGAAGTTGTCCCTGGATCACAGGACCCTGGCAGTGGTGGGCTGCACAGGCTCCCGGAAGGCGAGGTGTGGATCGTGACCTGAGCTTGCACACAGGCTTCTTGGTGGCAGCAGCAGCAGCCTTAGCATCTCATGCCCCTCTCTCGGGTCTGCGCTGATAGCCACGGCTCATGCCCGTCTCTGGAGCTCGTTTAGGCTGTGTTTTGAATCTCCTTTCCTCACGCACCCCAAAACAACAGTCTCTTGCTTTTTCGGCAGCTCCACACTTTTTCCCAGACTCCCTCCCGGCCAGCTGTGATGCACTAGCCCCCTTCAGGCTGTGTTCACGCCACCAGTCCTCTCCCTGGGATCTGACTGAAGCCCGCGCCTCAGCCCCCAGCCCCCGCCCGCCCCGGCGGGTGAGCAGACAAGCCTCTCGGGCTGGTGAGTGCCGGTCGGCACTGATCCTCTGTGCGGGAATCTCTCTGCTTTGGTCTCTGCACCCCTGTTGCTGTGCTCTCCTCCGTGGCTCTGAAGCTCCCCCCTCCACCACCCCTGTCTCCGCCCGCGAAGGGGCTTCCTAGTGTGTGGACACCTTTCCTCCTTCACAGCTCCCTCCTAGTTGTGTAGGTCCCATCCCTATTCTTTTGTCTCTGTTTTTTCTTTTTACTTCTGCCCTACCCAGGTACGTGGGGAGTTTCTTGCCTTTGTGGAGGTCTGAGTTCTTCTGCCAGCCTTCAGTAGGTGTTCTGTAGGAGCTGTTCCACATGTAGGTGTATTTCTGATGTATTTGTGGGGAGGAAGGTGATCTCCACGTCTTACTCTTCTGCCATCTTGAATCCCCTCCTATGTCTATGTCTTTATTGCTACCCTGCCACTAGGTTCATCAGTACCTTTTTTTTTTTTAAAGATTCCATATATATGCATTAGCATGCGGTATTTGTTTTTTTCTTTCTGACTTACTTCACTCTGTATGACACACTCTAGGTCCATCCACCTCACTACAAGGTAGGGTTTTAACATATGCATTTGGAGTGGGGTACCCATTTGGTCCATAACAGAGGTGGTATATGTAAGCGATCTGACAGAGCTCCAGACGCACAGTAGGTACACAATAAATCGTAGTTGATAGAATCACATCTCACCAGGAACTCTTCACCCTGGCAAGACGGTGTTGTCACTGTGCTCCAGAGCACACTGTGCTAATACCTGACCCTGAATATTTGCCTAAGCTGTTCCTGGGAGTGCTATCCCTTTTTACCTCCAGCTCAGATTCAAGCCAACTATAAGGTTCTCATTCTCTGTTAATATTGTTATGAGAGACGTCTTAACTAAGTTGTCCTAAATCTGAGAATTTTTCATAAGCCTAAGGTTTCCCTGGTTCTTGGTCCCAACCTTCTGGTTACTGAATAAGCCAGGCCCTTCAGCATTGGACAAAGAGAAAAGTGCAACAGAACATTTACTGTCTGCAGGTCCTCGAAAGATATTTTATAAAATTACTGATTAAAATGTCTCTCCAGCCAGGTGGTAATGGGGTTGAGGACGCTGGGTAGTGCTATTATAGAGCAATTTAACATAAAAGAATGAAAGACTGAGTTAGGAGAAATTATTCAAAACAAGGGTGCAGGTCAATGGGGAATCAGTTGGTGTTGAAGAAAGAACCAAGGTATGATGTAAGTGGATGGAAAACCCTGGGAATCTAAGAGAAAGCATTGTCAGGTAGGAGAGGAACCAAGAGGGACTCCCGGTCAGGATTCTGATGCATTTGAAGTGGGGAGAGAGTGTATGTAGATCACAGTTTACAAACAAAATTTAGATAGATAGATAGACAGACATAGATATCAATAGATTGACATACATAAGAGCAAATTTTAAAAGGATACTAAAACCTCCATCTAATATTATTCGCTTTTAATAAATGTTTCGTTTCTGATTCCTCCCACAAAATTGCAAACGCCTCAAAGGCAGACAGAGGCTGCCTTATTTTCCTCTCATTCTTCAGGTGATTATCAAGAAAGGTTTTATTAAAAGAAATAAAATGTCAGGTATCTTCTACATGTCCCGTTTATTGATGAAAATAAGTGCTAGTAGAATGGCTCCTGCTTCAACTTTGCATTTACGTAGACAGCATTTTTCTTCTATAAGAATGAGCCTCATTTCCCTCAAAACATCTCAATCTCATAATGAGAAGCAGGTGTTCTTCTCATTTCTTAGATGGATAAATTACAAAACAAAGAGGTGAACAGACGGCTCAGGAAAATCAGGCAGCTGCTGAAGCAGGAGTGGATTTTGGTTATTGTGTGTCCCTGGCTAGCAGGCTTTGCATGCTGATTTCCCTGATCAGTTGACTCTACGAAAGCAGCCATTTGCCAGAGTGGAAGTTGTGCCTCTTCTGTAGTGGATCCACATTCAGTAGTCAAGTTCAGGTCTCATTGCCAAAGGAAAGTTTATTTCAGGGCAAAGTTAACAGGAATATATATGAATTTTGTCAACCAAGGGTCTGCCACAGAGAATGTCATTGATTTGGGGCATTTTACATTCAACTGGATTAGCCCCAAAGCAGCACAGCCTTTAAAGACATCACGCTCATAAAATGCTCAGCCTGGGGTAGAAGCCTAGTAATTGCCTGGGTACCTTCTGATTGCTTTTCCAGAGCTTTCTCCATCCTTCCTTGCCCTGCTCTGGGCCCCAGGAGACTGAGCCTTGTGAACTGCAACTGGGCTTCTTGTCTTCTGGCTTAAGCACTGTGATCACTAGCAGAAAATTAGAGAGTAGGAGGAGAAAGATTCATTTCCAGCTCCCTTCCTGCCAGGCTGCAGTTGAGCCACTAGCTCTGTTCCTCTAATTGGGATGCAGCTTCTACCAGGTGGCCTATTTCTTACACCCTCAGGTAGCACCCCCAACCCCTTAATCTGGCAGGCCCTTCCTTGTTTCATAGTTTCTTGGTGGTTCCCTTAACCTTGCCACATATTTGGAAAAAAGTCTCTTCATTGAATTATCTTCATTTACCCATTTTGATGCCTCATGTGTTTCCTGCAGGGATCTTGACAGATATATTAATGCTTGCTCCATTCCAGTATGAACATCAGAACTAGAGCTCTCCTGTGCTGCTTTCCATGGTACTGAAGATTTCTGGAAGTCAGTGGACCAAGGTTCTATCCACATCATGTTTGCAACTCAGATAAAATTGCTGAGGGAAGAGTCGGTCCTTGTCTGGCTCCCACCAAGCACAGCTCTAGGTGCACTATACATGTCATCCCATTCAACCTCCTTAACGGTACCACAACTAAATATTATTATCTCCACTTTACAGTAAGGAACTGATGGCTAAAATCAGATATTGACAGGTGACTCTAAAGATTGTGCCCTTTCCACCACTGCTCAATTCTCATTCTTCTGGGGCTATTTTCTCCACCATAAAAGAGACTGTTGGACTATATCAGTGGTTCCCAATCCTGGTTCTATAGCTAGAGAACTTTAAAAATACCGCAACTCAAAACTTCACCAATTAAATTTATAAGCTCCTTTTATGATTCAAATGAGAACTACGGTTGAGACCACTGAAATAAACGTCCCATAAAGTTTCTTTTAATTTTAAAATGTTGAATTCCAGTATTTTTTAACTTATTGCTTCAGTTTTGTCTTATCATAATTTAATATTGCTGTATTTTTCAATGTGTTTTTTCTTTCTTCCTTCTATGTTGTAGTAAGAAAATGTTTTTGTAGAAAGAATATAGAACAGACATGTATAAAATTATTTTTGAGGCATCTATCACACACTTATAGAATGCTGGCTATATATAGAACCCTTTCCTGTGTGATGAGTAGAATACAGTCTTTGCCTTCAAGAAACTCATAGTCTAATGGGGATATAGATCCCAACCCAGATACTTATACTGTAATGTGACAAGTGTAGTTAAGTAGTTAAGGAGATATGTACATTGGATATGTCAGTTTCAGAACCTCCAACAGAACAATAATGCCATGACCCACACCCTAATATCTAAATAGAACTATCTCAAAGACTTCATTTTTTTTTTTCAGAGAAGGAGCGGGTCAATTTTATCCACATATGAATATAAACAATTCAGCCCATCTGAGCTGTGAATGCAGGTTGCTTGGCAACAGCTCTTACAGTTGTGTTATTTGCTATGAAATGAGAGGAACTGGTACTTTTCTCTTTAAAACAAAAGAATATTAATAACAGCAATAATAGTGGGTATTTATAAATCTTTTGTGTAAGAACTGCATAATGTTTTAGTTCATGCATGCTTTGGATTCAAAGTTAGGCAGTTTTTAGAAAGGTAAGAAGGTTGAGGGAGAATGTCATAGTCAAACACCATCATTAGGAGAATATACAACAGTCAGCTGATCTGATTTTATGAAACTGATGTGCATTTATTAGCATATTTTTTATCTTTAACCCTCTATATATGAGGTTTTTATGAAAAGTGAAGTGAAGCAGGGATATATGCTAGGGAAGAAGCACAAAATTAGTCAAATGTATATTCCCTGTGACTAAGATATTTTATTAAACTCTTAAATCTTTTCAGTTGATTTCATCTTAAAGAAAAAATACAGAGCATCTCTAAAGTACAGCTGTACCACTATGGAAAAAGTAATGGGAAGTCATAGGGGAAAAAATGTTTCACCTCCTACTAGGAATAATTAAGGATATAAAATTCACACAAACCCAGCTCTAACTTATAGAGAAATTTTCCTACCACAATATTCCAGTAATTATAGTAGAAAAAAATGTCCAGTGAAGAGTGAATATTTTTTCTTCATTAAAAAAATTTTTAGGGCTTCCCTGGCGGCGCAGTGGTTGAGAGTCCGCCTGCCGTTGCAGGGGACGCGGGTTCATGCCCCGGTCCGGGAAGATCCCACATGCCGCGTTTCGGCTGGGCCCGTGCACCATGGCCGCTGAGCCTGCGCGTCCGGAGCCTGTGCTCCGCAGCGGGAGAGGCCACAGCAGTTAGAGGCCCGTGTACCGCAAAAAAAAAAAAAAATTTTTTTAGATCAGGAAACAAAATATCAGTCATACCACATGTCCACATCTTCCTGTAAAAACCCAGCTCCAGAGAGGGAGGCAGCTCCTTTGCTCCCTACTATTATAAAATATGACAGATAATTTATTCCGCAGCATAGGAATCTTTTGGAGAGAGGTAAGTGAATTAAGTATAAAATGTCTAACAAACATGAATGCTAACAAATGTCCATTTAAATATATTGCTGCCATCTTGCATTTCTCATAAAGATCATCTCAATTTCAAGGTCCTATCCATCTTTCATTTATTTGTCAGCTCTAAATGTTAACATAATAGTAAAACCAAATGGTAGAAAACAATTTTGGATATCTAAACAATGTTTCCTGTGTTATGTTTGTCATTTGGCTTGTTACTGAGCAGACAGATGGGATCTAAGTTGTCACAGCAAGCTTCAGCAAAAAGCAACATGATATGCACACAAAATGATGGGCATCAAGGAAGCCACAAGCTCATAGTGTCCATTAGTTAGTAGCTGTGATTTGTAACCTGAGGGCACTTCAGCAATCCATACCTGGATACAAAAGTGCCAGATTAGAAACAATTTATTCCAAATGCTTTTTAGACATATATGTTTAGTGTCCAGCATAGCTGGCTGCATAAGTTTTCAATATATGGTCTGAGTTCATTCCCTTGTAAAACAATGGGATATATCAACACTGGACACCCAATTATGTCACCCTATCAGAAAGCATGGCTTCTCATGCCTGAAAAGATATAGAGATTGCCACTGCTTAGTCTTATTTGCTTGTTCACTATGACACCAATTAACCCCCATTACTCTAGTCACAAAGAAATGTCTGTGTCATTGATAATATGTGCAAGAAGTGGTAAGAGTGGGCAGTCCTCCCTTTTTTCTGAGACACCATCTTCTCTGGAAGGGGCAGTATGATATAAAAGAGGATATTTAGCAAGATACTATAATTTACATTTGGAAAACAAACTAAAATATACTGTTTCTCCATACAAAGTGAAGCATAATAAAAATATGACTTAAAGAGTTCTATAAAAGTGAGACTTTACTCTCTGTATATCAGTGATTTTCAGTGAGGTGCATTAGAGATTGCAAGGGAATTAGAGTTATATTTATGAAAAGTAAGCATCAGGAATTCCAGCTTCTGCTTGGAATGTAGTAAGCTGAAAATAATGTCATTTCCTCCATTACGTCAAAAAAAAAAAAAAAAGCACAAATCTTCAAAATCACCATGTCTTTTGAATCCATTAGATAGCAGAGTCACAGAAAAAGCAAGTAACTTTAAATCTAGGGAAAAACAAACGTTTCCAAGGAGAAACAGTACACTAGCCCTCGATTATCTGAGGCAGATGCTGGATACTCAAAGCCAAACATGAAGGTGAGAGTAATTCTACTAAAATTTACCAGTGTGCTGAAGGTAGAAAGTGAGCTAGTGGGAACCAAAACACCAAAGAACCATATCCACTGTCAGTCTCCTCTCCACAAACCTCACTGGATGTCCTCACAGGACAAGAGTGTTGAGGAAGTGTCAGGAAGGTAGGTAGTGGAACAGCATCCCTGCAGGAAGGACACAGGGCCCTACTTGGATCCTTTTCCCTTATCTTTCTTATGGAACAAACACCTTAAGTCTCTGGGGAAATGGAAAAAACACCATCACACTTAAGGCACAGGGAAAAACCCAATGTAGTTTGGAGAATGGAACAAATAATATTCCCTAACCCTGGGGGAGGAGCAGAAATAGACGCTGGGCCCAGACCATTAGAAAGAGAAGAAGAGTCACTGAGATGGTCCCACCCCTGAGATGCAAGGACAAAGTGCTGCCTACAAAAAGGGCTGAACCAGAGCAACAGAGAATGTCCCCTCAGTGCCTACCACCTGAGTTAAGTAATAGCAGTTACTACTAGGGGAAGGACAAGAGCATAGAGAAAGAACTTCTCTAAGGCACAGTCATTAAGAAACTCTCATGGTGAGGGTGGAAAAGACATTGAGAAAAACTCTGGCTAGAAATTAAACTGAAATCATGAAGTTGAGGATAGATGATAAATATTAACCAAACTAAAACACAAATAGAAAAAGGAATTTTTCTGTGGAAAAATATCAAATGACCTAACATGTTGGTAATTGGAATCCCAAAAGGAGAAGACAAAGAAAACAAAACAAAATAAATTTGAAGACATTATGGCAGAGAATATTCCAAAATTAGTGATAAACACCAAAACACAAATCCAAGAAGCTCAGAAATAGCAACTGGAATAAACACAAAACACACATATGAATCCCAAGACATCTCACATTTAAACTTCTGGAAACCAGTCACAGAGATAGAGACATATTATATGCAAAGGAACGAAGATAAGAATTACAGATTTCTCATCATAAATTATGCAAGCCAGAACATGTAATTTAAAGTGCTGAAAGACAAAAAATATCTATCAACCCATAATTTTATACCCAATGAAAACATCTTTCAAAAATAAAAGAAAACTAAAGACATATCTCTAGAAAAAAAAGTGGAAAATTTATTGCCAGCAGACTTTCACTATGACATTAAAGGAACTTCTTTAGGCACAGGAATATGATGACAGAGAAAAATTTGGATCCATAAAAAGAAATGAAGAGAATTAGTAATGAAGATGAACTTAAGATTAGTTTTTTATCATTTTAATTTATTTAAAAGATAACTGTCTAAAGCAAAAATAATTGCAATGAATTTATAAAATATGTAAAAATAAATTTATGACAAAATGATACAAATATGGGAAGAAAAATTAGGAGTTCACTGTTATGTCTTACACTACATATGAAGTGCTATAAAGTTATTTGAAGGCATATTCTTATTGAATAAGATGAATATTATAAACTTAAGGAAGGGCAACACAAAAAATATTTCAAATAGATATAAAAAGTAAGACAATAGTGGATATAAATGTATCTTTTAAAAACTCAAGAGAAAAAAGAAATAGAAAAAAAGGACAAATGAAACAAATAGAAACCATTTGAGAAGATGACAAATGTTAATATGATCACATTAATTATGACAGTGTTCTAAACAAGCTAAGTAAAAGAAAAGAAAATGCCAGAATGGATGTAAAACCAAGACCCAATTGTATGCTATCTATAAGAAACTTATTTTAAGTATAACAACATAGACATGTTAAAAGTAAAAGAATAAAATGTGGAATCAACCAAAGTGTCAATCAATGGATGAACAAAATGTGGTATACCCATGCATGGACTATTATTCATTCATAAAAAGGAATGATGTAATAATAGAAGCTACAACATGGATGAACCTTGAAAACATTATGCTAAGTGAAAGAAACCAGCCATAATGGGGAGGTGACTTAATGGGTGAGTGGTTTCTTTCTGGCTTATTTCACTTAGTATAATGCCTAGAGTGGTTTCATTTGAGTTGATGAAAAATAATCTGAAACTAAAAGAGTAGAGATAGCTGCACAACTCTGAAAATATCATAAAAACCATTTAACTATACACTTTAAAGAAGTGTACACTTTAAAAAGTAAAATAAAAATATGAAACTATTAAAAATGGAATGATGAATTAACTATATAAATTATCACACAATCAGATAAAGAGCAACATTACATTATGATAAAAGAATTAATCCAAAGAGAAGACATAACAATCCTACATGTGTATGTACCTCCATGTCTCAAAATACATGAAGCCAAAAACTTTTAAAATTGAAAGGACAAATAGACAATTCAGTCTTTTTTTAACATGTCAGCAGCTTAGCAGGAAATAATTTATGCAAACTGCTGCAAACGGTGTCTCAACCACTTTTTTGTCTGTCCAGCACATTCACATTGGATCTGGTAAATGCATCCCATAGAGCTTCACTATGAGCATTGTTAAAATTTCCCAAAGATTCCTGTTCATTCGTTTATTCCTAAGAGCAACTGATATGTTGCCTTGAGCTTCTAATGTCTTATTACTAAGCAGAAAGAATATAGAATAGCAGTTAAGATTATGGACTCTGGAGCAAGTCTGCCTGGGTTGAAATCCTACCTCCTATACTTATATGATCTTAGGTATAGTGCCAAACTTATAAGGTTGTTATGAGTATTAAATGATTTATTCATTTAAAGCCGTTATGACATTGGTCTTTGTATATTGTAAAAACTCAATAAATGATAGTTGTTTTTATTTGAAACATGTGCTTTTATTCTTATAACATTTTGCTTCCTCTCATTATTTTAGGAGAATACTATGCAGAAGAGATTTCTAGGACAAAACATGATTCATAGAATGAGGAAGTTAGAACACATCTTAGATATCTTTTATTACATTTTTTTTAAATATTGAGGGATCCATTATTCAAAACCAATCGTGAACAGAACCTAATGGATAAAAGTGAATATGATTTTGGATACTCTTTGTAAAATGTGGGAGGAAATTAAGTTCCACAGCACTTCCTAATCATGCCCTCTCTCACTCTGCTCTCTTTCTGTAGCCAAGAGAAAGTTCCTATGAATCTCTAGGGCTCCTAGAGGCACAAAAGTCACTGATCTAGCCACATTTTAAATTCTATAGACAAGGCCACTGGTGCCCAGAGAAGTTAACCTGTGCCATACCATTCAGATCATTAGAGGTTCATTTCAGACTAGAATTCCTCTCCAGGAATTTTTTATGCTATCTGGTACCTAAATTTCCTCAACATGCAGCTTTAATATGTCAAAGTTTACAGAGAATCACTAAATGCTGACTCAGAGTTTTTGGTGGCAAGCAACAGGATCTGACCTGCTAATTAAGCAAAAATGTATTTTATTTAGTTTATTGAAAGGCTCACGCATAACAAAAGACTTAAGAAACAGGCTCAGGAATGGGCTGGAGTCAAGAGAGGCCAGACAGCAAATAGTTATTCACCGGAACAGTCCATTTCAGATTCTTTGCCATCACTCTCAGTTATCACTATCCGACCCTCTTCTGTTGGGGGCAGAGAACAGGAATGTCTGGGCCCCTGAGACTCCTGTAATAGAAGGTGGAGCCCTCCCTACCCTCAAGACTCACATGAATGCAAAATGTGTATTATAAATATCTCCTATAAAAGGAGCTACAATAGGTTCAATTATAACTTCAGAAACTTTCAGGGAGGCTAGAAGACTGTCTATCAAAGGTAGGTCTATGTGAATTAGCATAATGATAAATTTTATGAATCTGAAACAATACTCATATCCTTGAAACTGTAACTCCGTCTTTTTTCGTTAGTGTCAGAGAACACAACTTCCCAAAAACTAAAAATAAATGAAATTTTAAAATTGACCTTCATGTGCTATTAAAGTGTACTTCCTCTTTTTAAGGCCTAACATTGATAAGCTTACAATGATAAGATGTCTATGAGCTCTCTACATACTCAGCCCTACACTAAAATTTCTTTTCCCAACTTCTAAATAATGAATAAGTTTTCTAGACTGGCAGGTGGAAATTATAAACACATATATTTACTAAAGTTGTAGAGGAAGGTAAGAAATCATAACAGAGCAAGGACAGGAATGTGGGATTACCACAAAGATAATAAAGTTTATAGATGTGTTTATAGATGGTATAATTGAATAAAAAGATAAGTTGGAGAAGCTACAGGAATCAATAATTCATATGCCTGGTAGACTGTCTGTCAAAGATCAGACATCTCAAGAGAGGCTTTGACAGGGTACAGACTACAGTAAACTTATGATTGATTGAGTTCTTTTATATGCACCTATAATGCAATTTATCTATGTTGTCAGTTGAAGGAGAGTTGTATTCTTCAGAGTTACAACTGTCATTCCGCTGTTCAAGTTTAAGAACCAAACATAGATTCCCGATCAATTATCAATCCACTTCAGCAAAAAGTGTGGGCTAAAAAAGTAATGCAAAAGATCAAATGCAGTTTTGGGTTTTAATCAACAGTTGATAAATGCTTTGCAGATGTATATGAGGCCCTAAAATTTTGTACTACTTACCATGCAAGAGATAAATGTCAGAGAAAACTCACAGGCTAAGTTTTTCAATTCTTGGGTCTCATTTGACAACCATAAGAGAAAAAAATCTCTGTCCAGTTCTCTGTAGTCTGATGGGCACATATGAATGCTCTTTAAAACTAAATGAATTGTTTTGCCAAATAAAATGTCCAGTACCTTCAAAATAAATGGCAATGCACAACTTCCTGGCACAGTGATTTCAGTTTAGATGCAATGAATGTGTGGTGCTTCCTACTGCATAAGATGACATCCCTTCAAAATAAAAGAATTCCTCATCTTTTAAAGGAGGATGCCCATGTTTCTGTTTCCTTTTACATGAAGCCATGGTTGCAATTCACCTAATTGTCATATCTGGTCATTTGATACATGTTATTGCTGAGGCTGGCCCCAAAGAAACATTGGTAAGTTGGTAGCATATAAAGCTTGCATGGATCAGGACATAGTCAGTTGATGTCATCTCTAAGGTTTCAAAATTCTAAGTTTCATTAGTGCTTACTTATTGGATCAAAAGTTAATGATATTATGCATTATAAATATACTTGTGAAACTATTCTATATGATATTATAATGGTGGATCTGTCATTATACGTTTGTCAAAACCCATAGAATATGAAACACTGATGTGCAACCCATAAAATGCACAACACTAATGTAAACTATGGAATGTAAATTAATGTAATGTAAACTATGGTGATAATGATGTCAGTGTAGGTTCATCAATCCTAAAAAACATACCGCTCTAGTGTGGGATGTCAATAATGAGGGAGGTTGTGCTTGAGGGTAAGGGACAGGAGATATATAACTCTGTACTTTCTGCTCAATTTTTCTGTGAAAGTAAAACTGCTCTGAAAAATAAAGTCTAATGAAAAGGGAAAAAATACTGTCCCAAGTGAAACAAAATAAAATGTTAATCAGTACAGACAATTATACCTGAACATTCCTTTGTCTTCATACAAGATATACCCTTGCTAAATCCTACCCCTGCTATTGTTTGAGGAGAAGTATGGCAAATGGATTTAACTAAGTTCCTAATAAGGTAATCAGTTTGTGACTTGAGGATAATAACGTAATGATCCCGGGCTTTGAATTCAGAAAGACTTTATATCATATCTAAGTTCCTTTACTTACTACTTTTGTGACCTTGGACAAATTAATCTGTCTCTCTGGGTTTTCATTTTCTCATCTACAAAAGGAAGCTAATAATATCTGCTCAGAGGATTAGTGGAAGAATTAAGTTAAATAACATATTAAGTCACTTAGTATAGTGCCTGACACATTGCTATTGTTCAATAAATGATAGACAACACTGTTATTGTTACTAGATATGGAGATAAAATACATAAATACGCCTAGTTATAATTCGTGGCTACCTCAATGTTTTTGACAAGGAGAAAATCAAACTCAACAGTCAGGACATTTTAAATATCTGTAAAAACAATGTATATATGAAGGACATCCATTCAACAAGTTTTTGGAACTATATTAACTGTTATTATTTTTGTTGTTGCTATTTGATTTTCTTTAAGGTGTGGCATTATTTAGGTTTTGATAATTTTGCAAGTATTATTATTTTTCCTATAGTATAGATTTATGAACCAAGAACAGAAATGGCCCATTTGTATCGGAAGCATTGAATAATCCCACTGCCAAGGTTTCCTTCTTATCTGTGTGCAAGGAGTCCTACTCAGCCTAAATTGGTGGAATATAATTCTGATCAATGGTAATTATGCCATAAACTATGCAATTTTCCTTCTTATAAAATAAAAGAATCACTTAGGGCCTCTTATTCATGGTACGTAGAAACGCTGTGTTTTTACTTAAAAATATTTTTATTACAAAACAAAACACTTTTATCTGGAAAGTTAAGTTTTCCCTGCTGCATTAGAAAGAGGGTCACTTCTTTTCAAAAAGTCAATGCCTAAAAGCATGTATGTACAGCCAGTCCCAATTGGCTAATGACAAAAAAATTAAAATGGTTGCCTTTGAAAAAAAATTTTTTCTGCATACTTTTCAACAAACCAAAATAGATTCTCAGAACATTTAGTCTTTAAAATTTGATCCATTGGAACTATTTCTTTTTACCTGGAATTTAACCTGATAACCAATTTACTACTCTTGGTGGGGGGAGTCATTTTAATTTTAAACTCAAGGTAAATATGTGCAGATAATTACTTATGTTCAGTATTAATATTGTTATTGGCCTTTATTCCTGTAATGAAGAACTCCAAGTAACTTAACCCATCTCCTAGAGCCCTTTTTGGGATGATGTTCAGTGACTATCTTCTTGGTAGAAAGTCTCCACCAGGTAGAAAAGTTGTAATGGATTTGAATGGTGCAGGAATAGGGATGTGAAACACAGTTTAGGCCATTGTACATGGTTCCTTAGAGAATCCTACTAGTGAGTCCCAATAATCCACAGTATTAGCTAGATCAATATTATACTTTGTATTGACTTTTTCTCCTTCTCTATGTCATTCTCCTTGCTCCTTCACCCCAGCATCTTGAATTATCTCCCATACTAACTACCAACAGCCATACCCTTGTTTTATATTTTGCTTTTAGGGTAATCCACACTATGATACCTTCTTAAAGGGAGGAAAGAGAATTGCCACAGAGCTGTCTAATCTTATGAAATTCCTTGAAATTTTTTTCTGTATATATTTTTTTCTATATATTTATAGAGGAAAAATATTTAAAAGGATCTCATATATAAGATGGAGAGTGCTTTCTCATTTAATATTATATTAACATAGAAATAAAATCAATATAATACTAACATAAACATAAATCTTTTCTCCTTTAAAAGTTTCTGGAGGACTATTTGTATGTAACCTTAGGGTATGGTTCTTTAGATGAACAAGTTTCCTATTTATTCATCTCTTGAAGATACAATCTTGGGGGAAAAGAGCAATTGCCAATAGATTTTGCGTCAGAGCCTGAAGAGCAAGTGAAAAAGAATCAACCAGGACCCATGTCCAGAGACCAATAACAAAGTTAGCATAGAATCACAGGTGACCATATTTGCAAGCCTGTCTATTTGAGTGTTTGTAATCATAACTGTAGAAGAAGAAACAACATGAGCAGTAATTTTTCAAGCCAACCACCTACAGGTCAATTGTAGAACAAATAAAGCATCAGGGCACAAATAGAGTAGCCATGTTAATTAAGAAAGCCCAAATGCCCTTGGTGTTAATAATGAACACCCAATTATACTCCCAATAGCTGGATTGCTAGTGATACTCAGATGGTGTTCTGAACAGGCATTGGATCAGTACAGATGCTTTCATTGCAAGCAACAGAAAATCTGCTAGATCTGTCCTAAAGAACAAAGGGAATTTATTGCTTAGCTAACTGAAGAGTCCAAAGGAAAGGCAGACTTTGGGTTAGTTTTGTTACAGTAACTCAAAGATGACATGAAAATCTTAGTTTCTTTTTATCTCTTTCCCAATATCATTATCACTTTAAGCTAGTCTTTCCTGAGATTCAAAATGCCTACCAATAACTGTTAGGGGTATATTTTTTCTCAGTTCATGTCCATTAGGAAGAAAAATTATCTCTCTGAATTGCTCACTGGAAAGAAAGAGGAAGTGCTTTTCACAGAAGTTACCAACAAACTTTTCATTTGTGCCTCACTGATCCAAACTTTTTTTCATATCCTTATCTCTGAGCAAAACATGAAGCTAAGAGATTATTTAACTGATTAGTTTAAATGAATCAGAATTTGCCCTTGATCCTCAAAATGGAGCATTTCTACCCAATTCACATTCCCCAAAGGATATTCAGAGCATAGTTACCATGAAGACATTTGAAAGCAAACAAAGGTATGTTCCAAGTTATGACTAGATGCAAGACAGATATCTGGCTGAGCCATTCTCGGCAAAAGAAAAGAATTTATCTGGTTGTTCAGATTTGCTACTACTCATTTATACTAATACAATGCATGGTTTAAAAATAATTTTTTATTCATTAGTTTTGGTAAGTACAGTTAACTTTAATTACATATAATTCCAATTTTTTGGTGAACATCTAAATATTATAATAATAGTATCATTTACAAATGGACTGGGTGTTCATATATAAAACTTTTATAGTCACACAGAATTTTATTTCATGTTTTACGATTAAAATTTGGGTGTTAACTTATTATTAGGGTATCATTCATGCTTTATTCAAATAAGGAGACTATTAATGGCCACTATACCAGGATGCTAACATGGGAAGCTATTTTAATTCTTATTGAGGCCCTAAGAAAATAGATGCTAAATACCCCAAGATGCAAAAGTGAGGTAGGTACATGTATGACTTTAAAAAGAGTTGTTTTTTAACTGAAAACCAATTCTGTTACCCTTACCCTTTTCTCATATTATGAGTCTGATATGACCGAAGTTGAATTGGCTGGAGAAAAAAGAACATCAGAAGTAGGACTTCCCTGGAGATAATTATACTGTGAGTACCTCCCCCACCTTCTTGCTCTTTCTACTAAACTAGTAAGAGGACTTCAAGGAAACTACAAGAGAGTTCAATATACAGCCCTGGATCTTGTTAGACACCATGTCTGAGCCATCTAATAGGTAAAAGGCTAGAGCTTCCTGTAAAGGAGCTGAAACAAGAAAGTTGCACCCCCACTGACGAGTCAAAGGCACCACAATCTTTGCAGATGAGATATTGGTCATGCAAAAGAGAAAACAAGGCTGTATTTTTCTTAGGTCTTCCAAGAAGCACTACCTACAGGGCTAAGGGGATCTTAGCAGAGAGAGATTGGAAATATTTCCAGATGCCCAGAGATGATGGAGAAAACAAGCAACCAGCTGGAGACAATGCATCTCCTGTGCTGGGGGGTGGGGGCCAGAGGAGCAGGGTGAAAGTCTCCCTAGAACCTATGAAAGTTCCCCAAGAGTAAATGTCATCTTTGATCCCTGGTAGCTCTCCAGAGGATTGATACTAACTCACCAGTATCAGTCAAATAAGACCTGTTCTCATTCTGTTCTCTTGTCTTTTCTCCTTCCCTTTCTCCCATCCCAAGCAGCAGTTATTGGTTGAGGAGATATTGCTAGCAGAGGAAACAGCTGTCCAATTCCTTCCCCAGTCAGACTTCAAACTCCTGTCTTTATCAGGCTCTCTTTAAGGTAAAGCAGAAGTTTTAAGTGTAATCAAAATTCCAAGTTGTTTATTATTACACTGGATTGGACATATTAATTACTGAACAGAGACTCTTGTGATTAGAAGTGAATGTGGGGCTTTTTATTATCTAAGTTATGAAACATACCCTGTACATCATTTAAGGGCAGAAGACAAATTATCATCCTTTAGTGCAAGATTAAAGGGAGAGTTGTATAAAAAAATGAAGTTGCTTTATGATTGCACCTCGGAGTTTTGCTCTTTGAACATAATGACTACAAGCCCCTTCTGTCATTAGGATGAGAAGCATAGGACTTATTTAGCAAGTTGTACTTACCTCTTTTAAACATCATTAAGATAGTTCTGTCACTAGAATATATTTTCAGAAGTCATTTGCTGCATTGTTTTTAAAAATATAATAAGTTTCACCATTCCAGCAAACGCTCCCCACCCTCACTCTGGTATTTCATTATTGACCAATTATATTTAATGGGTTTTTTAACTCCTTAGAGTAAAGCACTGGAGAAATATTATCTGTAACCAATAATTAGATGATTCAATATTTATTTGTATTAACAGTTTATAATAGAATGGTTTAGCTTTGTTGGGTGATGACATCACATCTAGGCCAATGAGGTTTCTATGGTAACACAGCTGGATTTCTGGCAGGCCCAAACTATTCACAAGTAATGAAGTTATTAAGGTTATTTTTCTCCCTTAAAAATGGATCTTCCATAACATTCAGAATCTATACTATATGCCTGGGCCGTAAGGATACAGCTAAAATGTATCAAAACAGTAAACTATGATCTTAATCATATTTAAAATGTAGAAAACTCACTTTCCTGTGGTTGAACATGGGTTATAATGATTATAGTGTATATAAAAGGGTATTAGAATGTGGTACTCTATACAGAGATTATAAATGTAAGCCTAGAATCACAGTACATTGAATTGTGATTTCTTTTAATGTGGTGTAAAACATGGCAGAAAGAGGGTGATACACTGGTGATGAAGAAGGTGTTCCAAAGACAGTGGGATTGCTTTGTTTTTCCACTACAATAATTTTTTTTGTGCAGGTGTATTTTAGTAATATTGCTGACAAAAATGAAATTTTCCAAGGCTGCTGTATAGATGATTTTTTAAGGTTTCCTTAAATTAAGAAAACAATTTCTTGCAATTGGAAGAAATGAAATTCTTTATCAAAGTCTCAATAATTTTAAGAAAACTGAAATCATACCAAGCGTCTTTTTCAACCACAACACTATGAGACTAGAAGTCAACTGCAAGAAAAAAAAAGTGCAAAAAATGCAAACACATGGAATCTAAACAATATGTCATTGAACAACCAATGTGTCACAAAGAAATCAGGAAATCAAAAAATACCTGGACACAAATGAATTTGGAAACACAATATTCCAAAATCTATGGGACACAGCAGAAGTGGGAACTTCCTAAGAGGGAAGTTTATAGTGATAAAAGCCCATCTCAGGAAATAAGAAAAATATCAAATAAACAATTTAACCTTACACCTAAGAAACTAGAAAAAGAAGAACAAACAAAACCCAAAGTAAGTAGAAGAAAAGGAATAATAAAGATCTGAGTGGAAATAAATGAAACAGAGACTAAAAAAATAGAAAAGATCAATGAAATTAAGAGCAGTTTCTTTGAAAAGATAAACAAAATTTAGCAACCTTCATCAAGAAAAAAAGAGAACGGGCCCAAATAAATAAAATCAGAAATGAAAAAGGAGAAGTTACAACTGACACCACAGAAATACAAAGAATCATAAGAGATTACTATAATTATACACCAATAAAATGGACAACCTAGAAGAAATGCAAAAATTCCTAGAAACATACACTCTATCAATACTGAATCAAGAAAAATTGGAAATATGAACAGACCAATTACCAGTAATGAAATTGAATTATTAATTTTTAAAAACTTCCAACAAACAAAAGTTCAGGACAAGATGGTTTCACAAGTGAATTGTACCAAACATTTAAGAAAGTTAAGTCCTATCATTCTCAAACTATTCCAAAAATTTGGAGAAAGAATTCCAAACTGACTCTAGGAGGCCAGCACCACTCTGATACCCAAACCAGACAAGGATACCACAAAAAAGAAAATTACAGGGCAATATCACTGATGAATATAGAAGCAAAAATCCCTAGCAAAATGTTAGCAAAACAAGTTCAACAATACATTGAAAGGATCGAACACCATGATCAATTGGGATTTATCCCAGGGATGCAAGGATGGTTCTACATCTACAAGCAAATCAATCAATGTGAAATATCACATTAAATAATTGAAGAACAAAAATCATATAATCATCTCAATAGATGCACAAGAAGCTTTTGACAAAATTCAACACCCAGTTATAATAAAAACCCTCAACAAAGTGGATATAGGATCATAATAAAGGCCATATATGACAAACCTACAGCCAATATCATTCTCAAAGTGAAAAGCAAAAAGCATTTCCTCTAAGATCAGGAACAAGACAAGGATGTCCACTTTCACCACATTTATTCAACATAGTATTGAAAGTCCTAGCCACAACAATTACACAAGAAATAAAAAAAGAAACCCAAATTGGAAAGGAAGAAGGAAAAGTGTCCCTGTTTGCAGATCACATGATACTATATGTAGATAATCCTAAAGACACCACCCAAAAGCTATTAGAACTAGCAAATGAATTCAGTAAAGTTACAAGATACAAAATTAATATGCAGAAATCTGTTGTATTTTTATACACTAACAACAAAATCTCAGAAAGAGAAATTAAGAAAGCAATCATTTACAATGCTTCAAAAAAATAAAATATCTAGGATTAAATTTAAACAAAGGGATAAAAGACTTGTACTTAAAAAACTATAATACATTGATGAAAGAAATTGAAGATGACACAAACAAATGGAAAGATATGCCACCCTCATGGATTGGAAGAATTAATGTTGTTAAAATGACCATACTATCCAAGGCAATATACAGGTTCAATGCAATCCCTATCAAAATACCAATGGCATTTTTCACAGAACTAGAACAAATAATTCTAAAATTTGTATGGAAACACAAAAGACTCCAAATAGCTAAATTGTCTTGAGCAAGAAGAACAGAGCTGGAGGAATCATGCTCCCTAATTTCAAACTATACTACAAAACTACAGTAATCAAAACAGTATGATGCTGGCACAGAACAGACACATAGATCAATGGAACAGAAAAGAGAGCCGAGAAATAAACACACATTTATATGGTCAATTACTCTATGACAAAGGAGGCAAGGTTATACTATAGGTAAAAGGCAACATCTTCAATAAATGGTCTTGGAAAAACTGGGCAGCTGCATGCAAAAGAATCAAACTGTACTACTTTCTCACATGATATACAAAAACAAACTCAAACTGGATTAAAGACTTAAATGTAAGACCTAAAACCATAAGAGCCCTACAAGTAAATCTAGGCAGTATGCCCTTTGACGTCAGTCTTAGCAATATCTTTCTAGATAGGTCTCCTCAGACAAACAGAAACAAATGCAAAAATAAATGGATGGGACTATATTAGACTAAAAGCTTTTGAACAGCATAGGAAACTATCAAAAAAACAAAAAAGCAGCCTACTGAATGGGAGAAGATATTTGTAAACAATATATCTGATAAGGGGTTGGCATCCAAAATATACCAAAAACATATAATTCAACATCAAAAAAAAAAAACCAACCAAAACTAACAACTCAATTAAGAAATGGGCAGACGGCCTGAATAGACATTTTTCCAAAGGAGACACACAGATGGCCATCAGATACATGAAAAGATGCTCAGCATCACTAATCATTAAGAAATGCAAATCAAAACTACAATGAGATATCACCTGTCAGAATGGCTATTATCAAAAAGACAACAAATAGCAAGTGTTGGTGAGGATGTAGAGAAAAGGGAACCCAGGTGAACTGTTGGTGGATATGTAAATTGGTAGAGCCACTATGGAAAACAGTATGGAGGTTACTCAAAAAATTAAAAATAGAACTACCATATGATCCAGCAATTCCACGGGGTACTTTTCCAAAGAAAACAAAAATACTAATTCAAAAAGATATGTGCACCCTTAGGATCACTGCAGAATTATTTACAGTAGCCACCATATGGAAGCAACCCAGTGTCCATCAATAAATGAGTGGCTAAAGAATATATATATACATATATATATATATATAATGGAATATTATTCAGCCTTAAAATATAATGAAATCTTGCCATTTTCAACAACATGGATGGACCTAGAGATTATTATGCTAAGTGAAATAAGTCAGAGAAATACAAATACTGTATGCTTTCACTTATATGTGGAATCTAAAAAGCAAAACAAGCAAACATAACAAAACAGAAACAGACTTATAGATACAGAGAACAAACTGGTAGTTGCTAGAGGAAGGAGGGTAGGGAAATAAGTGAAATAGGTGACAGAGATTAAGAGGCACAAACTTAAGCAGTTATGAAAAAGATGAGTCACAGGGGTGTGATGTGCAACAAGGGAGTATGGTCGATAATACTGTAATAACTTTGTATGTGACATATGTTAACTGGACTTATGGTGATCAATTTGTAATGTAGAAAAATATTAAATCCCTATGTCATACACCTGAAATCAATATAATATTGTAAGTCAGTTATACTTTAAAAAAGATAAAAAATTCTATGCTCTTAGCAACTTTCAATATATAATACAATATTGTTAACTATAAAAAATCACAGAATCTGACAGTCTGATAGCACATTAAAATTCAGCAAATGTTGAAAAATTTATTAAAAATAAAATGACTTGGGCTTCCCTGGTGGCGCAGTGGTTGAGAGTCTGCCTGCTGATGCAGGGGACTCGGGTTCATGCCCCGGTCCGGGAAGATCTCACATGCCGCAGAGAGGCTGGGCCTGTGAGCCATGGCCGCTGAGCCTGCGCGTCCGGAGCCTGCTCGTCCGGAGCCTGTGCTCCGCAACAGGAGAGGCCACAACAGTGAGAGGCCCGCATACCGCAAAAAAAATAAAAATAAAAAATAAAATAAAATAAAATGACTTTTAGCATTGAACCTGATATTACACATTCAATTAAATATACATTTCATTTCAAGTGAGGGTATTCAATATCAAATGATAATTTAATGAAGTAACTATCTATGTCTATGTTCCTTTCCATTCCTAATATAAGTATTTGAATTTTAGTTTCTGATCTCAAAATGATATACTTAAATGTATCCAAAAATTTAAATGCAGTATACATTTTACATGGATATATGGAAGACACTTAACAAATATACATATATATTCCCTATATAAATCCTAAGTGGTTCTTTCCTACTTTCTTGAAACCCTCCTTGTTCATAATACTTCACCTACATAATCCTGCATGTGTGTTCAGGTGCATGTGTACACACACACACAAAGCAACAACAATGACAAATTTCATTTGCATGAAAGTATTTATAAACGAAGTAGAATTTACTCAAGTTTTAGCAAGGGAGATGGAGAGGATTTGCAAACTCTTGGTTTTTTCCTTCCCCAAAGTAAACCCCTAACTTGCCATTAATACAAATTCTTTTTCTCTTTAGATCATTATTCACAATTTATTTTTACCAAGAGTTTATAAGAAATATATTTACCCACTATGGATACACATAAAATTGAACACATTACAAAACAATACTTAATCTTTATGATATATATATGTTAATATTTCCTAAAAACAATACTTCATCTTTACTACATGTTATGCAGTGATATTTTCTATTCTTTTCATTTTTTTTTATTATGACTGGTCTCTGTCTATTAATTGAGATTATGGACCTCTAATGAGACGTGACCTGTAGTTTGAAAACTACTGCTCCAGGTTGCCTCACAGACTGACTGCCCTACCTCTTGTTTCATTCATTCTTCATTTTTCAGAGTTGCTCTCTTCTTTGCATGAAACCTGGGAGCAAGTTCTACCTGAGTCTCCAAAGTCTTGCTCCTACCCTCTGGTGTTTTTATCAAAACCTCTTCTCAACAAGGCTCGTCTCTTCCTACAAAGACTTTCTCACACCAGCTGCTACAAAGATAACATATTCTCTTTAGTCTCACACATGTAAAATATTACCATGGGCAGAAACTTTAGTTAATAAAATGCTTTCTACTTAAAAAAATACTTCAAACCCATCCACCCAGATTGTGATTTGAATGCTCTTTCTTAAAGCGGATGTATTTGATCATACCATTTCAAACTCTAAGTGAGAAATGAGTGCAAAGAAAAATCTAAAGCTTTTAAAAATAACCAAGCCTTAAGCAACCAAGGGAATTAGAGAAAAAAGAAGTCACAAAATCTTTTCTAAAACATAATGTAATTTGGCTCTTCGAAGATGGAAAAATCAGACAAACCACGGGTAGGTGTCTCCAAATCATTCCACTAAAGAAATAAGAGAAAGAAATAAGAGAACAGATTTAACTGTGATTAAAGCCATGTTGTTTTCCTTATAATATTATTTCAAGAAAGATATGTTACAAACAAACTATACCTGTGATAGAAAGCATTTTCTCAGTTTCACTTTTGATTAAATATTAAATTTACCTAGTGAGTCTCCAGAAATTGACACACAATGTCTTAACAAAAGGCAAGATATTATATCTGAAAGTATAGATGTATTCAGAGAAGCCAACTCTTTACAGCAGGTATATTCTACCACGTGTTTAATTAAAGCAGGATCTGGACCCTTTCAGGTTCATTCTTCTGATTTATTTATATGTTTTATTCAGTAAGGAATTCATTTATTTATGTCTGTTCTTCTGATCCTAACTGAATTTGTCAGAATCTGGCAAGCACATCACTAATTTATACATCATTTATGATTTCCCAAAGTTTCTTTAGCAAAGTTCAGACTCTATACTCAAGAATCAATGGCAGGGCACGTGCTTCAGAGCATATCTTTATTCCAAATATTTTAAAGTATAAGTTTGCATCTGCAAATGATCTTCTGATTCAAAAATATTTTCACACACACACAAAAAGAATTTTGTGTCTGTATTCAGTACTTCACCACCACAGTAAGAAATGGTTTCATTTTGGCAGGTTAGAGATTGTTATTAAGTGAGCGCCACCCACCCCATGCCCTGTATGAGGACCTCAACAAATTATTAAACTCTCTAAGCCTGGTAATTTTTCTATCTCTAAGATGGAGATAATAATCACAGGGATATTATGATTATATTGCAAAGAAATGAGATATGCATAGCAAAATACTTGACAAAATGTATATGATAAAAGAATTTTGCTTCTATTACAATACAGCTTATCTGCCTTACAAAAACTATTCTTCTCTTTAAGATTCAGCTCGTAAATCACCTTATCTGTGAAGGCTTCATCCTGCAAATATTCCTCTACTCTTGATACCCCCCAAATACATTTTACATGTGCCTATCAGTACTTTTATGTTGTATTGTTTCTATTGGGAATGTATCTATCTCTTCATAGAGACTGTGGAATCCTTACCGGTAGGGACTATATTTTAGTTAATGTCACATTTCTACGCTGTATTACAGGGCTTAGTGTAGAGTAGGTACCTATATTCTTCTCCTATTGAATAAATGAATGAGTCTATTGTTGGCATTATCTGTCTCTTACTCTAATTATTATGATAGCACAATAAATATTAATTATCTTTCATGATAGGTCATGTCATTATATAATTGCTAAATTAATATCTTAAAATATTAGTAATTGGGAGGTCTATTGCACCTGTGCTAATGTTTATGTATCATGATTTTATCAGTAAGAGAAACAATGTGAGCAGTTAAGAAGGATGCCCTAAGTTGTGTTTATGAAACACTGTCAGAATCCTAATATGTTTCTCACGTCTGAAAATTGGATTACCTGAGTCTTACTGGTATCATGACACAAAGGAAATATAGACGTTAACTAATCTTTAAATGGGTAACAACAAATAACTTTTGTGATTCTTCACTTTTATTTGGAAGCATCATTGGGTTAGCTACAACACTGAAAAAAGCCACCATATCATATTAACTCTTAAATCAGGGAACATCCAACTCATTCTGAACTCAAATAATTGTCAAAGAAGAATAAGGCCAATTCATCAAAGTCTTTAAGACAATGATTCTGAACAGACTTCTCCAAAGAAATATTGATTAATGAAGTCAATGTACCAACTGAAAGGACTGAGCTCTGGGTGAAAATATTTGGCAATGAACAAGCCACCATTTAGTCGCCACACTGCAAAGGTTTTCAGCAAGAATCTACAGAATGGTTAACTTATTCTAGAAGGTATTTTGTGTGCCACAATGAATGAGAGATTTTCATTACTTTGCTTTCTCCTCCCTTACTTCTCTGGCCTGTGGTTCATTTATACTCTTTAAATACAAGAACCCATATCACTTGGTAGTTACATGTACTTGTCTTCTCAACTGAATTATAGACTCCCACAAGACTCCCCAGCATTTTTCATTGCTTTGTAATCAGTGCCTAGCACAGTACTTGGCATACAATACTAGCTCCTCAATAAATGATTGTTGGTCAGAATATTTAGATGTTTCTAGCACCAATCCTCCCTAGCTTTATAGTGCTATAGGATCTGGGAAGACACTTTACAAACTAAAACTAAGTGGGCTGCTTGTCTGAGTACCATATTGTTCAGAAAACAGGCAGCCTCCAGCAGGTGCTGCTTAGTTGGGAAAGGTTTCTTAAAAGAATCCAGTGTCAATGGAATGTTCCCAACAATTTGTTGAGTGATAACTTGACTGAAGTGTGTGAGGCAGCTCATGAGAGTACGGTAACTTTGATGTGAATGTTTTACAGCTTAGAGGAACATGTCTCTTCCATGTTAAGTGCTGCACTTTCAAGCCATAGTTTCCATTAGTCCCCATTTCCATTACACTGTTAAACTCTCTAGCCAGCTTTAATAAACTTCTCTAAGGGAGCCAGTCGGCTGAAGAATATCTTTTTTCACTGGAGAACAGGGAATTCTGAACTTTACATCAAGCAGTTGACATGGCAACAGAAGCTTTCACCATTCAAAAGAAAATGACAATAGCAGACCAGGTGATTTTAAGTGGCATTTCTGAGACAGTAATATTTGATACTGTTCTCAAAGTAGCAGCCTACTATGTTTTTCTTCTACTAAATTATCCACTCCAGTTTCATAAAAAACTGGATATGTTTATTAAAAAGTAAATTTAAAAGAAAAAAATTATAATTTTAATGGTGGTAGGTATATTTCTGATTTTCAGTCTCTAGAGCTAGTTATGTTTACCTAAAAAGATAAAACAATTTTAAAGCAGAATGGTATTAGCACATTTTTCATATGAACAAATCTAATACATACTGTGGTCAGATTTACAGAAGAGTATTGGAATAATTGTCCATAATATACAATACCATTAAGACAAGAAGACTTATAGTTTTGTTGTAAATTTTTAAAAATAGAAAATTATTTTAAGAATAATGGTAATAGGGGTTGTTCTGTATTTTATAAAACATCACTCTTTACAGGAAGAACATCTTAGTAAGAACTCAGAGTAAGGGCACAAAAATTAGGATTATTCTACCACATCATTCACATATTTTTGTAGCTATGTGAAAGACAATTTTGCAGGAGGAAGACAGTTATAGATTTGTATAGTAGGAAGTATGATGTAGAAAAAGAATAGAGAAAGGGCGCATAAAATAGCTGAGAAAAAAGAGATGACGGCCAGATAGAAAAGATATAAAAAGAGAAATCCTATCTAGATGGGGAAAAAGTACTTGCTTGATCCTCCTAGGACTAGCTGTCATTAAAGGAGGAGACCAAATTAGAAGACTCTGGGATCTCTTTATATTGTTAAAACTAAATTGAAATTATTAACGATCATGATTTAGGTACATTTATTATGTTGGCCTTCTGGAAAAAAGACAACTAGATAAGGCAGAAACAGTGGTTTGAGTGAACATTACAGAAAAGAATAACAAGTATATAATAACAAACTTCGAGTAGCAGCAGCACAGCAAGACCGTGGAAGGGAAATAAGGTCGTCCTCATAAAATGGGACTGTTTTAGTCCTCAAAATACATTATAAAGTGGACCTCTGGGTTAGCAGAGTCAGAATACCCTGTTGGAGTAAGGCAGACCACAAGGTACCACCATGCTGTGTTCCTAGTCTCAGTTCCTCTGTCTCCTACAAACTCTGTGCTAAAGCTCATCCAGTCCTGTCACTATTTCCCATGAATATCGTGTTCTTTTTTGCCTCTCTCCTGTCTCTTTTCATGCTCTTACCTCAGACAATTCCTTCCTGAATTCCACTTGCTTCTTCCCCTGGTGAAGAGCTAATCATTCTTCAAAAACAATGTCTAATTCCACCCTCTCTGAAGACTTCCACTCTCTATCCAAAAGAAGTAGCTATTCCTTTACTCTCCCATAGCACTTTGGACACAACCCCATTAAACTATTCATACACTGCAGCACAATTTTTTTAAATAAATTTATTTATTTTTATTTATTTATGGCTGCCTTGGGTTTTCATTCTGCATGCGGGCTTTCTCTAGTTGCAGCAAGCAGGGGCTACTCTTCATTGCGGTGCACAGGCTTCTCATTGTGGTGGCTCCTCTTGTTGTGGAGCACGGGCTCTAGGCTCATGGGCTTCAGTAGTTGCAACATGCGGGCTCAGCAGTTGTGGCTCGCAGGCTCTAGAGCGCAGGCTCAGTAGTTGTGGCACACGGGCTTAGTTGCTCCGTGGCATGTGGGATCTTCCTGGACCAGGGCTCGAACCCGTGTCCCCTGCACTGGCAGGCGGATTCTTAACCACTGTGCCACCAGGGAAGCCCCACAATTATTTTTTTACTTATCCTCCACCCCTCTACTTACTGAGAGTTGTCTGAGGACAGTGACTATATCTTTGTCTCTGGGCTCCATACATGATTTTTTTTCTTTTTTGCAGTACCCGGGCCTCTCACTGTTGTGGCCTCTCCCGTTGCGGAGCACAGGCTCCAGACGCGCAGGCTCAGCGGCCATGGCCCACGGGCCCAGCCGCTCCGTGGCATGTGGGATCTTCTCGGACCAGGGCACGAACCCGTGTCCCCTGCATCGGCAGGCGGACTCTCAACCACTGTGCCACCAGGGAAGCCCTCTGATGGTTTTTTGATGTCCCATAGGTGAAGTTCAAAATTCATTAAAATGGCTAGCTAGGGTTTCCAGTATCTAGCTTTTACTTACCTCCCCAGTCTCATCTCTGGACATTTGAAAACTGTCATTTGAGTTCTATTCTTCAGCCTGATAAAACTTCTGTTAGCGTTCATAGCCCACCATGCTCTCTCTCATCTCTTGGCCTTTGTGCATGTGTTCCCACTCTTCTTGCTCTTCAACACTGTCACATGTCCTAAACCAGGCTAATATCTCTTTAGGTATTTGTTCCTCCTGGAGGAGTTTCAAAAACACCCCCCTGGTCTCCCTGCTACATTCTCCCATAGAATCTTACTTCCTTTATCATAGTACCAACGAACTTGAATTGAATATATAAATTCATCTCCATGAGGCTGTTTCCCTCACTTTTGCAGTTTTATACCACAACATCTGGTATCAAGTCTAGGACATGGTAGAAACTCAGTGAATGTTTTCTTATGAGAAAAAAATATAGAAATAATTATCCAATTAGGAATAGGATAATAAGTTAATGAATGAGTATAGGAAGGAACAGATAGTAGTATATATACCCTATAAGGCAGTTATAAATTAAAATTCGTTGCCATAAGGAAGAAATCTCTAAATTAGGGAATGTACACCTAATGAGAATAGTATTTGATCTTTGAAAGGGACTTTGAGGAGCTAGCCTGGGAACTTAACTGCCATGTATTCAACACGATTTTGTGGGGAAAAAATCCTTTACTGAAGCAGCAAATAATTAATTCAATGCAAGAACAGTTTTCTCCATTAGAACTGGAAAAATAATGGGGAAGGAAAAGAAGAAAATAAGCCCATGTTCCCTCCTCTCCAAATCAGAGCTATGCACTGATATTTATAGTCCTGAGGCATTAATAAACAGATTTTATGTAATTCAGAGATTGCGTCCAAGTGAAGAACTCACCCAGGTCATGCATTAATTTATTTATTTGGAACTACACTGCAAAGTAGAAGGTAATGATGAAGCATCTTCAAAACTATGTTTTTAGAAATGCACAGATAAGCTCTTTTTTGTTCAAGCAGTCGATGAATACTAATTCTTCGTTATTTAAATGGATCTGTTGCATTCTGACACATTGTGATAATCTTTCGATGTATCAACTTGGCTAGGCTACAGTCCTCAGTTATTCAATCAAACCCCAATCTAGGTATTGCTATGAACTTATTGGTATGATTAAAGTCTATAATCAGTTGACTTCAAGTAAGGGGATTATCCTAGATAATTAGGTGAGCCTGACGCCATCAGTTTAAAGGTCTTAAAGCAGAGCTGAGGCTTCCCCTACGGAGAAATTTTGCCTGTGGAAAGAATATGTCCAAGAGCTCCAGCCTCTCCTTCCTGATGGCCTTCCATGTTGATTCTGGATTTGCTTAGCCCTTCCCCACAATCACAGAAGGCCAGTTCCTTGCAATGAATCTCTTAACATGTACGTATCCTAATGGTTGGTTTCTCTAGTTGAGCCCTAACATACATGTTGTCCTCTGGCTTACTAGGGAATTTTCTAGGAGCCAGGCTAGTCAGTGGAATGTAAAAATGAAATTGGAAAAAAAGAATTGTATAATTAACATTTAGGAAAAGTTTAAAGATAAACACCATTGTTCATAGCTTACATACTGTTTATTATCTGAGCTATTAGCTCATAGAAAATTAAGTATCGTCATGGATTTTTGGAAGATATAGTTTGAGGTGTCTGATGAAAGTTCGTGGATGCTTTTTAAATAAAATCTTAATGGATTCTGTTCTAGCCACTTGACACACTACTCAGCAATTAAACTGAAGCCTTAAATGGATCTCAATAAAAATGTCTCCTGATAATCAAATTGATTTTATTTGATTAAGTGATATCAGACTTCTCCCATCTAAGAGACCCAAGAAAAATTTCATTTACTAAAAAAATTCTCTTTTATCTTAAAATAAAAATTGTCCATCTGCTATAGCAAGTGGTAATTTTTTTCCCTTGATTTACTTTGTTTTCTTTCTATCATCAGAAAGAGACTGGGTTGTCTCTTCAAGTTTTACTGAAGGCACACAGGTCACCAAATACTAATAGCCAAATGTCAGAACTGTCCACTTCTGCCAAGAGCAGGGATTAAAAACTCTCTGGGCCAAAGACAAATTCAAGTCATTACTTTCCAAGAACTCTAGTGATGCCTGGGCTTTGAAAAGTGCTATAGCAAGTTAAAGCAAATGTTTTTTTTCCTCTATAAAACTCAAATAGAAAGTAACACTGATAGAAGCTGAATGAATCAATAGGGCTGAGAGCAGGGGGAAGATGGATTTGAATACGTTATAATCACTTATATTGAGAAGTTTTTTTCTGAAAGAGTCACAGCAGAAGGGTGGTGTGTAGAATAGGCACTCTATTTTACCCCATATGCTTAACTTGTGAGGTTAAAAAGCTCTTTCCCATTCTTGCTATGAGTCTTCACTCTTCAGCACACACATGCCTGCCTGTGCACCGTGGGAGTCAGAAGCATAGTTCTCAGTGCCATGCAAGCAACCCCTGCATTTGAAGGATTGTTGGATTGCCCTGAAATGGGTCTCTTTTATTTGAGTAGATCTACTCAGAAATAAAGAATTGGTAAGTAAAAAGCCCTTTTTCCACTACTTTCCCTAGTGATGAGGTAGGAGGTGACCTCAGGATGTCTGCTAAAAGGATATTAACTTCCACCACAGTGTCGTGGGCAGGCTCGTGGCTCTGTTCTACTTATGCTCCTCCCTCTTCTACCCACCTAGATTGCCCTTCTCTATCTCTGCCAGCCTATCCATAATTCAGCCACTTCCTAGCATTATAGGAACAAAGAAGAAGCAGCTTTCTGCCAACCCTGGTCTCACCATTGGATCACCTTGTGTTACAACAGTATGGTATGGTAAAAAGAAAACACATAGGCTGTAGAATTATTATTAGTATTATCACCATCATCATCATTATAGTATTATAGTATCTTATAGTGTGTCTGCTTCATGCTGTGTTAAGCACTTATTTATTTTCTAGTTTAATACTATATTAACATTAGAGATTAGGGTTATTATCCTCTTTATTTTGTAGAATGTACAGAACTGTGAGGAAATAGAGTTCAAGAATATAGGTATAGAAGCTGTAAAATTTGGGACAAAATTACAAAGCTTTTGACTTGATTTTTCTCTCTTTTGCTTCTTAAGGTCTTGCTTCTAATTCTAAGCTCCTTCTTTTTGATTTCTCCCCACTTCCCCAAACATTCCAACTCAATATGCTCTCAGTCACTTAAAAATTCTGAACATAGAAAAGCCAAGAGAACCCCTGTGATACTGCAGCCAAAAATGTAATAGTTTATAATTCTACCCTAATCTTTCATCTCAAAATAACAGTACCTTCAGAAAATACAGCATCGTCGTTCTTTGCATATAATCACATTGTGCGAAATAGCAACGTTCTACTCTTCAAGATCCCTTTCTATTTAAAACAGTTTTGTAATATCACTCTATTCCGTAAGCACAACAAGACCCATAAAGTTAAAAGGCTTATTTTCAACATAAGGCTTATTTACCCTCCCTGTACTCCTGCCCCTGTTACCTCCGGACATTCTAAAAAAATGTTTTGAGAGTAAAGTATCTATTACCCATCAGCAACACCAGGTTTCACTGAATCATTGAAGCCAAATTAATAATACCAATTGGATTTATAATGTAAATGAACAGGATCCTAATGAATTGATACTCTCATTTCAATGATAATGCCTCAGACCTTCTTAACATCCTCTTTCCATGAATGAAATACACTCTTGCATCCCAAACCATCATCCTACTTTGTGTAACTTGCCTCCAACCCATTTTCCATGAAACCTTGAAATCCATGTTTTCTCTGAAACCCTTTGTAGTAGAATAAAAGGTATTTCAAATGCCTGGAGCCATCCATGAACAGTCAACCTTTATGTGAGGCTCTATTGCTTCTTTGTTCTATGAAACCACATTAAAGTACAAAGAAGTGAATGAAGTCACAGTGAAAAAAAACTGGCAAATTTTACCAACCTTCACCTACTTAGTCAGAACTGTCCCAGATCTTTAAAGCATTTGGGGCCAAGTTAATTGCACTCTCTAGGACAAATCATCCCAGGTGGATGATTTTCTATTCTTGCCTCTCTGACTCTTAACCTAACATTTGGAGCATTTGTTCAATATTCTAAAAATAAAAATAACTGTTAACTGCAACATGGTCACAGGAAAGAGCATAGGATTTAGATCTAAAGGATTCATATTTGAGCTCTGGCTACTCCAACTTATAGCTTCATACTCTTGGGTAAATGAAGTGATTAGAGTCTCTGTCTTGACTAGAGTATTAATAGTACCTAATTTATAGGGTTTCTGTCAGGATTAATTAATAGTTATAAAACTGTTTAGTAAAATGTAAGAAAAATTTAAAAGTAATATACAATGGGTTATATTAAGATTTTTACCCATTGATGATACTTTCATATCAGTGTACAATCTTTCAAAAATTTATTGTTTTAGTCAAGTTATATTTTTTTAAAATATAGTATATTGCTCATAATTATTGGCAGTTATAAAAATTTAAGAGGGAAAGTGATTTAAACTGAGAGCTGGAGACTATTCAGAATTGCAACACAAAATGAAGGACTATGATTGACAAAATACTAGCAGTAATTTATGTTTTTTGTAGGGAGAAGTCTATGTAAAATGTAATATAATATATATGTATATGTGATGTATATATAATATATACAATAAAAAGATAAAAGTCCTGGGTTTTCCCTGGTGGCACAGTGGTTGAGAGTCCGCCTGCCGGTGCAGGGGAAACGGGTTCATGCCCCGGTCCGGAAGATCCAACATGCCGCGGAGCGGCTGGGTCCATGAGCCATGGCCGCTGAGCGGGGCGCATCCGGAGGCCTGTGCTCCGCAATGGGAGAAGCCGCAACAGTGAGAGGCCCGCGTACCGCAAAAAAAAAAAAAAAAAAAAAAAAAAAAAAAAAAAAAGATAAAAGTCCTATATCTTAACTTCAAAGCGCATAACAACAACAGCAACAAAAATAAAGCCAGTCAAGTCTTTCTCCAACACGAGTAGAGTGAAGAAGAATTGGCAGGGGGCAGAGACAAGGTAAATTTTTATCTAGACACTATTTTTTTTTTAAAAGACATGTTATTGCCAAGGTAAAGCCACATATACCAAAATCTATTTCAGAATTTACCTTTTCAAAAGAAGGGAGAAGACTGGGAATGAGAATGGTTATCCCAGGTTTTTAGATTAACGTATAATGTATTTATAGGAGGAGAAATTTTATGGACATATATATATATACATATATTCAAATATATACAAAAAACTAAATATTAACATATCATTAGACTATGTTCAGTGATGATATGGTATTGCTATTATAATTTCCTTGTAATTTTTTGTATGTTTTAAAGACTATTTTTTAAACCAAACAGACAAAAAATAAAGGAAATAAAGGATGTTAGTCTTTTTAACAACGTTTCTCTATGTGAATTACTAATGTATCTTGTTTATGCATGACTTAAAGTTGTGAAAAGTAAAGAAAGATCATTCCAATAAGTTAACATTTTGTGCTATTTCAATGTATATAACAAATCTTTATTTTCTACACACAAAAATATTATGTACAGTTTTTTAACAGACACTCTTTCTATCTGTTCACTCTAAGTAAAAATTGGAAACGTATTTAAGAATATCACTATAGAAGTGTCATGTTATTAGCTTTCTTGGTTATCAACTAGGATCTTCACGGTGTTTGATGGGAGATTACCTATATAACATGCCTGTAGCTATAAGTCACCATAACCCCACAGGACTTGTGTCTTTCTTTACTCAAACTTCAACCAACTGTAGTTCTGCACAGGTATATCTGAGGACAGTAAATCAAGGTAACCTTTAAGGAAAAAAGTGATATAACAGAGAGATGGCAGGGAGCCTGAGGGCTGTGTATGAAAGAGAGAAAGAAAGGTCATTTGGGACAGCAGAAAGGAGGAAAATCATCAGAAGCTGATTAGAAATAAAAGTTCCTATATATTGAGTATCTACTATTATATGTCAAAGGCTGTGCATTATCTCTGATTTTTGCAAGAAGTTTCAAGACAAATATTATAAAACTCCTTTTCATAGATAGAAATAAACTCAGACAAATAATTTAATATATATAATGTTAAATGAATAAGTTGCCTTAGTCCACAGATACTGTTTGGGCTAGGATTCAAACCCAGGTCTGTTTGACCCCAAATGCCTTTTTTTCTCTCTCACCAAAACAAGTTACCTCTCTATATTTTGAGTTGCCTTTTTATTTTGTATAGATGGGGGTTTGGTGGTGGTTGACGGTATTATGGCCAGGTATACTAGAAATGTCTACATTTTGTACTGCCCATTATTACTTCTCTCTGCAAGGAAGTAAGAAATGAAGTACTACTTAACTAATACTGTGCAAATACTTAAAATAGAGCTCTGGTAAAAGATTATTTGAAGGACCTAACAACTTCCAAGTCTATGTCTAAGGACCAATGGGATGAAGGATATTTCAGGCAGAGAGACAGAGACAGAGAGAGAAGGGGTAGGAGAGATATGAGTGTGTGTATTAAGCAAGCTCCAAGAGGCCCTAAGAGCCAGCCACAAGAAACCAGAAAGAGAATAATAAATAGGCATAGCTTTGTACCTTTTAAGTAATAATAACACTGCCCACCGATAGTGTCAAGATCTTAGGCCTGGAATAGCAACTCCTTCTCCCTTCAGTGGGAGTGTCTATGAAAAAGGTAAGGACTATACGTAGGACTGGCCTGGGAAGAAAGGAATAAAACTACCCTTCCATATTGGTGCACAGTATAGGCTCTATCTTCTCCCATACAGCAGTGATGTTTCCTCCCGCTTCTCTGCCTGTTGCTCCTGACCAAATGATTCTGCCTTTTACTCACCAGCAAAAACAGCTCCCAGGAAAAGGGTCTCAGAGTTATAGCCCTGAGTTTGCTTCCTAGAATAGAAACCACCATGCTGACCATGCCTTATAGACACCCACCCTTTTCTTCTTCTGCTGTGGGAATCAGCATGCTCCTTCCTTTGAGCTCTTTCCATGTGAGCTGAAAAGGTCCCACATCCTATAGAGATTAGGCCAACAGGATTACGCTGCCCACAAAGGGACCTCTGCTCCCACTGCCCTGGGAAAGCACACCCGTGGCTTTGCACGTGCCCACATGTTTTGTGTGGAGTGTGTGGGAGGAGGACCAGGTAAGTGGACAAATACTGATTGGGGAAAGCTGAGGCTGACTCTCAGTTTGTTTACAATTCAAAGATTGTGTAGTGCTCTCATTTTGACTTTAGAAAACCTGTGTGGCTCAGAAAAGGATTCAAAGTAGACAAAGGGCCAGATCTAACTTATAAAGGGAAAAAAAATAAAGAAATTTCATTTCAATGTTCCATTTCTACGTATAGTTATATTGTCTTTCTGCATTTAACTCCTCAGGGAGAAGAATATACTGCATTGTGATGATAACAATTCGGGTTCCAACTTATTTAACTGGAAAATCAAGTTTAAAAAATTTTTCTTTGTAAGAATCGGCCAACCCTCTGCAACTATCACCATGCTATTTCTGCTGCCGTAACCTTTTGAGTCAGCTGTCAGATCAGCTAACCATTAAGAACTTGCTTCTTAGATTTTTACTTACCTGAAATATACATGCTGGGTTAAATAAATCCTCAAAAAGAAATAAAGAAAAAGAAAAGAAAAAGGCAGAACACTGAAGAGTTTCCCATGAAATGAATGTTACTTTTAAAATAAATGTTGTACGCTATGAAAGAATTTAAAACAGTAGCTCAAAAGGAAAAAAGAAGTTAGTTTGTAGGAAAAGGAACCATAGCTCAATGAATTCCTTTGTCATTTTTATTTTGTTTTTCTTTCAGTTCGCGGGCCTCTCACTGTTGTGGCCTCTCCCATCGCGGAGCACATGCTCCGGACGCACAGACTCAGCGGCCATGGCTCACGGGCCCAGCCGCTCCGCGGCACGTGGGATCTTCCCGGACCGGGGCACGAACCCGTGTCCCCTGCATCGGCAGGCAGACTCCCAACCACTGCGCCGCCAGGGAAGCCCTTCCTTTGTCATTTTTATTTATTTTTTAACATCTTTATTGGGGTATAATTCCTTTACAATGGTGTGTTAGTTTCTGCTCTATAACAAAGTGAATCAGTTATACATATACTCCTTTGTCATTTTTAAACAAAATTTCTTATTATAAACATTTAGTACTTTCAAACACACCTTAAATTGAAGCCCAAAGCATCCCAGAGCCACTTTTCACATTACTTTGAACTTCACTAATTAGAAATAATTTAAGTGTTTAAAATAATGGACTCACTAAATATTTTTAAATGCATGTATTTTCACATGTTCATTCATTCATTAATGAAATATTACATAACACCATGTAAAGGGGCCACCTCTGTGTTAGGAGCTAGGATGCGAGAACCCTATACAGAGCCTCTGTCCTCAGAGGATATGAGGATATGTCTTAAGATGTTACATGAACTTCAAGGCAGGCTGTAGTTTGGCTAAAACAGGGCTGCTGCCTTGGACTTTGGCTTTGTTCCCTGTAGCTATTCCAGAACGCTGAACACACATGAAAAAATCTGCTGAATGTCTGTAATGGTGAGCATTCACAAAGCACACATAACTAGGGTTTCTAAATTGCTTTAAAGTCTGATTTTTGTTTTGACCGCTCCACATGGCTTGAAGGATCTCAGTTTCCCGACCAGGGATTGAACCTGGGTCACAGCAGTGAAAGCCCGAAATCTTAACCACTGGACCACCAGGGAATCTCCTGATTTTTTAAATTATTAATAAACAGGGGTTTTTTGGTAACTTTTTGTGTTATTAATTTATTTAGTAAACTCTACTTTTATAAAGAACATTTAAATTAAATCTTAATTGTTTCTGAATTACCACAAAATTAATAAAGTTTATTATAAAGATGAAGTTCTCAACAGGGACACTACATACCCTAATACTATTGGACTCACCTATAAATTTGATGCTCTGGGCTATACTAACCACACCCATCTCATGGGACCCTATGAAGTTACACAGAAATACAAATGGTAGACTATTTGCAAATGATTTTAACTATAGTTACATGAGAGCTTTCCAAATGAGAACATGTATATTAAGAAAATTAAAGGAAAATACATTCAGATAGAGATTTTTCTGGGTTTACATGTACTTCCTGTGCTAACTCTGAAAGCTCAAGAAATTAGGGTAAATTGGTAAAATCTTTCATCAATAAAAACCTCTGTGCTAGAGCACTACTTACTGCCCATTGCCTTATTACAACATTTTAAATGGGAGCAGTATATCTGCATTTTTCTTTCTTCACTCACATCACCAAGTAGTCCAAAAATAAAGGTTTTGTGAAGTTCCTGCCAATGCACCTTATAAATTAACACATGCGTAATGGTAGAGAGAAGACTGTTATCAGTTTGACAGTATCTAGTTATCACTTCTTTGAAAGCTGTAGGTGCATGCAATTAACACTCAATAAGAACATTATATTCAAAAATAACACATAATCTACATGTGTTGAAGACAAGGGAGTTTATTCTGATGAAAAGTTTAGTAAAAATAGTGATTGAAAAAATATATTTCCTTTTGATTTGAAAGATTTTTGCCATACACACACTCAAAAGATAAGGGAATTAACAAAGAGTGACAATTAGTAATTAATACTGCAACATCCAAATTTGGGGAAATTTAGGTGAGAGATAAAGTTCTGCATAATCTTTCCTGTGGAATAACATTAAGAATATAGACTCTAGGGGCTTCCCTGGTGGCGCAGTGGTTGAGAGTCCGCCTGCCGATGCAGGGGACGCGGGTTCATGCCCCGGTCTGGGAAGATCCCACATGCCGCGGAGCGGCTGGGCCTGTGAGCCATGGCCGCTGAGCCTGCGCGTCCGGAGCCTGTGCTCCGCAACGGGAGAGGCCACAGCAGTGAGAGGCCCGCGTACTGCAAAACACACACACACACACACACACACACACACACACACACACACAAAAGAATATAGACTCTAGTTTCAGAGTTTCAAGAAGTCTTAAGAACCTTGTTAAATAAAGGTTAACTAAGACTCTTGTGACACACTGCGCTTCAGACGTATGCTCAGTTGATCTTATCGAGAAGGGAGTTTGGGTGCCATTGAGTCCACTGATTTACAAACTTGACTATAGTAGAAAGAGCTCGCTGTCCACAGGAGAAATGAGTACTCCTCATTCCAGCATAAAGCCATTACTGCAATGCGGCTCTGTAGTTAGGTGCTACATTTCCTACAGTCCTTTGAATCTAGGTGTGCCATTTGACTAAGTTCTGGTCAATGGGATCTAAGAGAAAGGGATGAGCGACATCCTGCATGCACTACTCCATGAACTTTGTCTGTCTGTTAGATGGAAGTATGGGATTCCAATGTCCTGGGAGATAACAGAGCAAGAAGATTAAAGACAAAATTCCCATAGAGAAGAGAGCAGTATAATTACAAGGAAACCCTCATCAAACACTTAACAAGACGAGGAAACAAACTTTTCTGTATTAAACTACTAAAATTCAAGGATTTATTTTTTATAGTAGGTACTGTTACCCTAATTAACAAAATGCTACACAACAGAATCCTTATGGGAGAGCCTATGACTGCATTTGTTTTTAGTTCTCTTTTGAGTTTCATGCTGCCAGCCCGGCATCTATCCATGGTCCTGAGTTTGTAAATCTCATCCCAGAAACAAGAGAAGACATTGGTGTCCACAGGGTAAAGTCACTCGTCCGGAATTGCACAGCTAAACAGTATGAGAGCTAGGAAGATAATTCTGGCCCCCTGAATATTTCAGCCTAAAGGAAAACAAGAGAAGACTGGATGTCATAGTAGGGAACCAGCAAGATGTATATTCTGAAGCCAGCTGAGGTTAATATGATCCATGCTCATTTCATTAATAATCACTAGAAACTCAAAGAGAAAGGACAAATACAGTATGCTAACACATATATATGGAATTTAAGAAAAAAAATGTCATGAAGAACCTAGGAGTAAGACAGGAATAAAGACACAGACCTACTAGAGAATGGACTTGAGGATATGGGGAGGGGGAAGGGTAAGCTGTGACAAAGCAAGAGAGAGGCATGGACATATATACACTGCCAAACGTAAGGTAGATAGCTAGTGGGAAGCAGCCACATAGCACAGGGAGATCAGCTCGGTGCTTGTAACCACCTGGAGGGGGGGATAGGGAGGGTGGGAGGGAGGGAGACGCAAGAGGGAAGATATATGGGAACATATGTATATGTATAACTGATTCACTTTGTTATAAAGCAGAAAACCAACACACCATTGTAAAGATTATACTTCAATAAAGATGTAAAAAAAAGAAAAAAAAGAATGGTAGAATATTTAATTCAATTTAACAAAACTTTCACTGAACTCCTGAATACTGGACCTGTGCTAAGCAGTTTCACTTCTGCTATCTGATGTAATCTTCAAAGAAATCCTGTGAGATAGGTATTATAATAGCTACTTATGCTGATGGGACAACTGAAGCTCAAAAGAAGGAAAGGAACTTGCTCAAGATCCACTGCTAATAAGAGTGAAGGTCTGTCTTGCTTCAAACCCCAAAGATTCCCTACTAATCAGCTACTATCGCATTCATGAGAATACTGGAAAAGTTCTGACTGTATATACATAGTGAACATATATTATAAGGCAAGGCATAGCTACATAATACATTTGGTGTATATGGGGCATGTATGTATAGGTTTGTATATATATTGATCCATGGTACAAAAAAATATGTACTCAGAGTATGCATATTTGTGTGCATGGTCACTGCGGAATGTCCTCTCTGGCTACAAGAGTCCTGCTTATTTGGGTCATCCAGGCACGAGGATCCTTCATCCATGATGGCCTGCTAGGTGCAGTTTAGCATTAGCTTCCACAGGCTCTTTGGTAAAGCTTCAGACACACAAGAATGCCTACAAGTCAGCATTGCCCAGTGGTTGAGAGCACGTACTCTGGAGCCAGACTCTGGGGGTTCGCTTCTGGCACGGCCACTTACTGGTTATATGATCTTGGGAAGTCATGTAACATCCCTAAGCCTCATTTGTACAATGAGGATAATAATAGTTTCCACCTTAAATGTACTGTTACAAGTTAATACTTATAGAAGACTTGAACAGTGCCTGGCACATGATAATTGCTTATATAGAGTTTGTATAAAAATATGAAAAAAATGCAGAGCATTCTGTTGACCAAAAAAAAAAAAAAGCAATGAAAACCAAAGACATTAAAGAAGTGTCACATGCATTTCCTAATGTGATTTATACCAGTAATTCAAATTTTAACACCATATACTCCACAAAACATCTGAAGATATTTTACAAAGAAATCCCATGATCAAATAAGCTTGGAAACACATGACCCTTGGCAGCCATGAAATGCACCACTGATATCTCTTGTTGTAGGGGCAGAGATCCACCACCATGTTTGCACTGAGGTGATGCTTCCCACGAGCTGCTCATGGCCAAGAAATTAGAGCAGCAAAAATACTAACACAACACAATGCCTCTGATTGACAATTTAGACCTGAAACTCTCCATCAGTCTGACAAAATTTTCTTAGAACTTCACTATAATCTGAGACTCTTTCTATTTACTTTCCCTCTCCTTATAGATCAGACTGTCTTGTGGTCTGAAGGCTCTTCCTACCTTCTCCTTCTCCCTCCCCTTTGTCCTTCATGGGCTATAACTCCCTCCCCCAAAAAATCTCCTGAACGTCTATTCTCATCTTGGCATTTACTTCTTAGAGGATATGAGTTACCATACTTGGGAACAGGAGTGGCATGGGAAAAACAGATGGAAAGAAGGAGTTTGGAGACCCAGTCACTCATTGCCCAGCAGAAAAAAGAATGTAGCATACCACCTGCTGTGGGGGCCATGGGGATTTCCTGCCAGAGGTGATGGCCAAATGGCTAAAGACTTTATTAATGGTGACAGGGAGGAATGCTCTCAGTATAGGCATTCAGGCCTTTGAAAGAGAGTATGGGAACAATGTCTAGGACAGAGAATTATTGGGTACTTCTACCTTGGATTGATGCCATGCAGAAGAACAAGGAGAAACTGAATCATAACGAAGTACAAAGGCAAGAGAGCCTTTTTGGTAGCTTGAAAAGAGGCCCTTACATCCTGTATTGGAGGCACACACAAATGAGCAGCAGGCTGAAGACCTAACAGACTTGCAGAGCTCCAGGAATGTTCAATGTTCAGCCAAGGCAAGTCTGTTATATTGAGGTTAAGGCCCAAAATCGGAAAATTTGGGACCCTGAAACATGGATGAAGACATCTGGATGAATGCCTCTGAGGGTGTTTGCTCTTCAGACATCCCAGAATACTCAAAGCTTTTTAAGGTAGCCCATCCTCCACAGAAAGTGCTAGCACTTCTTTCATGCTTAAAAATGCTGTAGAAATTCCAGCATAACTCTGCTGGGGACAGGCTGGGTCTGAAAAGGGAGAAGAAAGATATATATGAAGGAGCTGCAAGAAGTAGCTAGCATACACTGCAAGGAACCAGGGAATTATCCCCAGGGCTGAATTTTGAGGGGGCTTAATAGAGAGGTCATAGTACAAGACTGGATAAACAAGAATTCATTGGCTTGGGGACGTGGAATTTAACACCTTGGCAAGGACACCAGGGGATAGGGAAAATGTGCTTTGGTTTATGGTGGCTCTTAGAAGCCTGAAGAAAGCAATAGTCAATGCTGAGTGAAATGGATATGGGACTGACCTGGCAGATGGTTAGAAGAAGAAATAAAGAGGTTGAGGAAAGTGAGCATTCTGTCATGGATACATTACATGCGTTCAGACAATCCTCCAAAGAATTATGTTCCACAGGAATCCCAGTGGACACACCAATGACTACCAGCAAATGCACCAGTAAGAGGGATACCAGCACCACATAATTGTTCAGTGGTGTATCTCCTCTGCTGACTAGGTCTGACTATAGGAGAGGCAGTCAGAGATGGGTTTGTTAATATCACTGGGGATGGTGGAGCTCTGAATATTAGAGGCCATGGGATGGTGCTTTACCTACAGAAGCCAGGAGGCTAAAATTACTGTAACAACCAAAATGATTGGAGGATCAGTCAAGGGGCTTAGAAGGAGTTGTGGAGATGGTTTTAGAGTATGGCATTTCCAGATAAAACAGACTGGAAGCTAACAAGAATACACTTTAATATCTAGAACCAGCAAAAAAGCAAGAATGGAAGAGAGCAGAAGGCTGAAGGGAATAGTCAGTAAAAAGCCATGATCCCTTGCTCAGTTCACAGACTTCGGCCAACTTTCAGATCTAGAAATTTTGATCGAAGAATTAGCTGGTTCCTTAGAAGTAAGGACCCTGCATTTCTTGATTCTTCCCAAAGGGACCTTTAGCCATATATTCATGTACACTGTACACTGGTGAAAGGGAATAATGATACATTTCAAGGACTATTGGACATAGGTCTGAACTGACATTGATACCAGAAACCCCAAACCATCATTATGGCCTCTCTGTTGGACTGGGGGCTTGTGATGGCCAGGTAATAAATGAAGTCCCAGCTAAGGTCCAGTTTATAGTAGACCCACTAGGTCCAAGGATCCAGGCAATGGTAATTTCCAGTCCTTGAGTGTGTAATTGGAATAGATATACTTGGCAGTTGGAATCACCACCACATTGGTCATTGGTCTTGGGAAAGAATAAGTGGAAACATCTGAAACCACCCCCCCCCAACTTCCAGCCAAAATAGTAAAGAAAATACATATTTTATTCCGGGGGTGGGAGATAATTTGAGGTTATGTCCACTATTAAAGTTCAAAGATTCAAGAGTGGTGACGTTATCATTTCTGTTTAATTCCTGGAGTAGCACTTGCAGGAACCAGATGGATCCTGAAGAGAGATATATACTATTGCAGGTTCATCAAGTAATAGCTTCATCTCCACTGCTATGCTGGGTATGGCATTGCCAGGGCAGATTGGCAAAGTTTAAAAGTAGTATGCTGCCACTGTTTTACCACGTGATCTTTTTATTACAAGTAGAAAAGAGGATCACAAACAGTTTCCATTTGCATGGAATGAACAATATTCATTTACAGTTTTTATGAGGGCTATGTTTATTTCTCCCACCATCTTTTATAATAAAGTCCAAAGAGATCTGGATTGTCTGGACATCCTACAGAACATTGCTTTGATCTCTTATATCAACGACATAATTCTAAGTGTAACAGGATAAGCAAGAAGTAACTAGCATGTTGGATGCCTTAGTAAGATACACTGCTGTGATGATTCAAGGAGTTTCCACTTCAGAAAGTTTTCAGGGATCTAATCCATTTTGGCATCTGCTTTTCTGAGAACTACAACTAAACTAGTATCATATCCCTTCAGAGCTCTACATTGGACTTAGAATTTTAACTACTCTGAGAAGTATATACAGTTTAAAAATACTTATTTAACTCTGTTTGATCCCAAATTTCCAAAATATATTTTACCTCTGAATCTCTTTTCAATCTCTTTACCACTGAATTAGGGTATTCATTGAAATACCTAATGTTCTACTGATGTGAACACTGCTGTGAATTGGTCTTATTTCCCAGTTAGATTCTACCAGTTCCTGCCATTTCCCATCTGTTCTCTTCTCCCAGTTCTATGATCTCCACAAAATATTTCCTGACTAAGCTCTCCCACTGGGAAGTCTTTCTGAATTCTGATGGGAATTTAGTCTACCTAGTTATTTACCATTTTCTATTACTAGACAACTTCTTATGGGTTTAGGTGCAATCTTCCAAACTAGATTGTAATCTTCCAAAGAGTAGAGACTGCTTCCTTTATATTTTTGTGCTTGTTTATCTTTCATAGGATAAAGCACCCAACAGAGAGTTTTGTAGATTCTTAAAAATAGTTTGATGTGACAGATTACAGCACAATAATATTCCTCCTTTCACAGTTATTACATATAAAACTAGGCCAGTGAGTGATTCTCAAATGTTAGTGAGCATCAAATTCACCTGGGGTTTATTAAACTATAAATTGCTGGCCTTACTCTCAGAGTTTCTGATTCAGTTATTCTGAGGGGCTCTGAGAATTGTCATTCTAACAAGTTCCCAAGTAACAATGATGCTGCTGTTACAGGGACCACACTTTGAGAACCACTGAAATAGATATACAAAGACAGTCTTTTGGACTTTGAGAACCACTGAAATAGATATACAAAGACAGTTTTTGGCCATCCTTGCATTAATGACCATGTTTCCTCAAAGAAGCTTTATAATACACAATTTCATTTAAAACTAGAAACACGTGGCTACTCATCATTAAAAATCACATTCCTCATGAAACAGCTCATCTATTTTTCCCATAATCATGCACCAGGAAGAGCCTTGTCCTTTACAATGCCTATGGTAATTATATAACTAATTATGTAACCTGGGATACCTTTGTTAGAGAAATGTTAAAGGGACAAGCATAAACCTAGATGATCCCAGAAACGTCAGGACATGTGGTCCTATTTTTAACTATCTACAGCCCCCTTAACACCTCCTTGGATCTACTCCTTTCATCATCAGTCACCAGCCTTGTTTTTCCATGAACTTTCCTGTCCTAAAAAAAATGAAAAAAGTCTCCAGTCTATCATTTACAGCTGGCCAATTCCCTTTCTATCTGTTTCTTCATATTTATTTTCTCTCTCTTACTTTATCTTACTATGTATCTCCCTTCTTATTGGAACTTTTCAGAGGATAAACAAAGTGATAAAGGACAGAAATCAGATAAGAATCAAATAGCTTTATTGCTTTTAAATTTGGATTAGAGAATTTGGTTTGTACACAAGCAAACACAGGTTTTCCTACTTCCTCTGGAAAGAGTGTCTCCCTACACAGGAGCAAGGCCTGCACCAGTATGCTTACTATAACGAGAAGAAAGGTCTTGGTCTGCAGGAAGTGTGGGTAAAAAAAGAAAGAGCAAAAATAAAGCTCAAGAAGGCATGCTTAGTGATTCTCTCCATCTCACCAATCAAGATAGCCTTTCCTAGAAGGCAGGCATGAGGAGGTGGAGAGATAGTAGCTTCCTCACAATATCTGTGAAGTTCTCATTTTATGCGCCAATCAAAAGTACAGAGAAAGAGTGTGATATAAAACGGTTGCTCTTCCCATTTTTACTCCAACTGTCATTTCAGCTACTACTTACAGTATATTACATTCACATTCAAGTCATTTTTAAAATGTGCATTGTTAACATATACAACAAGTTACTGGGATGGAAGCAGAGGAGGACAGTGATATTTATAGCAATGGTTAACATTTATTGAGCAGCACAATCTTCAGACATTCTTCTGAGAGCTTTGCATATAGTAACTTGTTTAATTCTCACAACAGTGGTATAATAACCTGAGGGACAAAGTGGTAATAATAACCATGCAGCTATTAAGGGGCAGAGCCAAGATTTGAACCAAGACAGCAGGCTTATGTTCTAAACTCACATGCTATATTGGAATATGATGACATGCTTGCCCTCAAACAACTTACAACCTAATAGGACACTTAAGCCAGAAACAGTGACATGTAGGGTAGTACCAACTTAATGCCATGTGAGTTCAATGCAGGACTGGGTGGTTTCTTGAGTGAAAACATTTGGCTTAAGGATCCTTAGATTTTTCTTGAACAGAAACTGTGTCTGCACCTGAGTGCCAAATGGGGACTGAGGGATGGTAGTCAATGTGTTAGGAAGTTCAATAGGGGATTGGTCAGTGGGATAACTGGAAGGTATAATGGTTGTAGTAAAAGAGAGAAGCTCTTATTTTGAAAGACTGAAGGTAGAAAATTCTGAAAGATGCTCCAGTTTCTGGTTGAATTTAGAGATCTGGTCAATGGAGCTGAGAAAGTGAGAGAAATATAAGATTAAAGTGTCAGTTGGATTTTAAATCCAATTGATTTGAAGGCTTAAGATAAAATAAAGAGGAAAATTATAACACAGACTCTGAAGTCCCAAAGAAAGGTAGACATATGCGGTGGAAGCTGGCAAATAATGACAAAGAAAATGTCATTAGTGGGTAACTTAGACATCATAAAAAGAAACAAGTGGTTCAGAAAGAGCATGAAACTAGACAAAGAATATATGACTAGGCAAATGCATAGAAGGAGAAGTCCAAATTGCCAACATCAATATGGAAATATTTGAAGCCATTAATGATGAGAGATATGCAAATTAAAACATTGAGAGAATCACAGAATACTCATTAGAATGACAAAAAAGATCAGAAAAGGAGCTAAATCCAAGTGTAAAAAAATGTTATGAAGAGATTGAACTCCCATATACTGCTGGTGGGAAGGTAAACTGGGTCAGTTACTCAAGAAACCAAATTGACAATATCTTGTGAAAGTTGAGTCTGTAAATGCCCTATGACCCAGTAATCACAGTTCAAGGTATCTTTCTCGAAGAATTACTGTACTTGCACAGGTCCAAAAGGGGACAGGAATGTTCATTATAGCTGTGGCTTAGAAACTACTTAGGTCTCAATCATTAGGAAAATGGAGTTTAAAATGTGGTAGAATGAACAAGTAAAAGGCAACCTAGATACACAACCTAGAATAATTTTTTAAAACATGCCATTGAAAGAAAAAGAAAGAACAGAGACTTACAGCATAACAATTACACTTATTAAAAACCCATGTATGCACAAAACATATACTGAAGGCTTTTGTCTCCACTTCAAAAAAATGGTGCTTGTGAGAGTCATCAATGACCACCAGGTGCCTTGTATACTACCTACACTCTACCACCAGAGTAACCTACTGATAGCCCTAGACACAGGTAATCATTGTCTCCTGTTGAACTTTCTTCACTTGGCTCTAGGACACCGTACTGTCCTGAGTATTTCCCTCTCTCTCACTGGCTGCAGTGTCTTGGTTTCTTTGTTTACTTGCAGTTATTTATTTTCCCAAGTTCTAGATGTCACAGTGCCTCAAGGTTCAGACCTCAGACCTCTTCCCTTCTCCAACTACACTCACACCCTTGGTTATCTCATCCAAACTCATGACTTTAAGTAGCATATATATCTTAATGGCTTCCAAATTTGCATCCCCAGCCCAGAACTTGCCTCTGAATTTAGACTTCTATATGCAACTGCATACCTAACATCTCCATGTCCATAATTATAAGCATCTCAAATTTAACATATCCAGAATAAAACTCCAGCTCTCTGTCCCACACCCCCCCACCCAAAACCTGTCACTCCTATAGACTTCCTCATCTTATAAAATGGCAAATCCACTCTCTCAGTTGCTTGGTACAAAATACTCTTTCATACCTTATATCCAGTTATATTAACAAAACATGTTGCCTCTATTCATGAAATATGTCCATAATCTGGCCACTTTTCACCTCCTCTATTCCTTCCATCCTAAACTGATTCTTCATTATCTCTCCCCTGGATGACTGCAATAGGCTCCTACTTCCATCCGTACCTACCTAGAGTCCATTCTACACACAGCAGCCAGAAGAATCCTTTTAAACTATCAGTCAAATCATATGTATAACTGAAATTTTTCAGAAAAAAATACTTTTAGTACATACAATTCACTATTTTAAAAATTCTATTACATTTTTAATGCAGATCACAACCCATTAAACTGATTTCATGACCCACCAATGGGTCACAATACACATTTTGAAAAGTACTGATTTAGGAAGAGGTAAGAAGAGTGAGAGTTTTAAAACTAGGTAGGTAAGTCAGATGATGAGAATGAAGAGAAAAGGAGAATAAGAAAAACAATTAATTATAATTATTATATTACTGATTTACTTACATATATTAGGTATTTTCTACACATGAGGAACTGTGCTAAATGCTTTAATGCATTTAATCCTAGACACATTGGTATATGAAGAACTGAAGTTTTACCCAAAGTCAAATGACAAAAGTTGCAGAGCCAAAACTCTAACCCAGCTCCGTATGATTTCACTGCCCCTCCTTGGTAACCAGGATAACATATTTCCTCCATGTATGTTCCATTATTATTCTATAAATAGTTTGCATTAATTAAAAAACCCAGATAATAGCCCCATTTTTTCTATTTCAATCTGCTGTCATGTAATTGGTGTGAATAACTTTTGTTTCAAAATATTACTATAAACGTTTGCATTAAAAGGAGTATTTCATAAAATTATTACTCTACAGATTTTCCCTTTTCATAAGGCAAATTTCAGCATTTGGATATTGACTTAGAGAGCAGTAAACCTTGTTTATGCTGGAAGTTAAGCAGTTTTATGTGTGAAGAGGCTAGTAAGTATTCTGGATGGTTAGTTACTTGGTTTCATTTTAGCACAATCAAAAGACTGTGATAGATCAATATGTTTATTCCAATTTTTCCAACTTCTCTTCTGATAAATATTCCTTTTCCAACTTTGTTTGTGTGCTGTGTGTTCTTTTTTAAGCACAGAGAGAAACCATTACATATTCAATACAAAAGTTTGTATTAATTTGTCATGGACCAGAGATTGACCTATAGGAAAAAACAAAAGGTGAGACTGCTTTTAGCTTCAGCATAAGAAAAAGCAAAGAGAAAATGGAGCAAACCAAAGAGGTACAGAGGAGCAAATAAAATATCTGAAAGAGGAGAGAAGTGGGGAAAAGTCAGAGAGGCAATGTTGAACCAAAAGATTAATTAAAGAAACAATAAAAATTAAAAATGGAAAATAAAAAGAGAATTCAATGTTTTCTCCCTGCAACTTAGGTAAAATCATTGACTGTGGCCTCATGTAGAGGAGCCTAAATGGACAGTGATATGATTCTGAAACTGAAAGGCTATTAGAAGCAAATCAAATCACTTTGACTACTTTAGAAAAAGCGATCAGAGAGAAAGACTCTGGCTTAAGTTGGAAATAAAAGCAATAAAAGGACTGACAAGAGAGGAAGGAACCCTTCCAAAGAAAATAACTCTGTAACCACCTCATTCACTTATGGGACAGCCTTCATTGTCTGTGCCAGACACTCTACTAAATGTTTGGAAAACAAATACAGATAAGACCTGGTGCTTGCCCTCAAAGAACTAACAATTCTTTTGGGAGAATCATACTAGTACACAGATCATCACACCACACTGAGGTAAGTGCTAAGACAGAAAAATGCACAAGGTACTATAAAAGGAGACACTAAGGGGATGAGGCCATATGGGTGAGCATCCTAACTCAGACTAAGGAAGAGGCTTGGGAGAGAATGAATCAGTGAAACTTCCTAAAATCTTTGAGTTACTTACACATAGTGGGCATGGAGGCCCTTCAAAACAGCAGGGATAGAGTATGCAAAGACACAGAAGTGGCAGAGAGAGAATTACAGGCGCACAGAGGATAAGGCAGTTGTATGATGGTATTTGGAGAGGTAATTTGGGGTCAGATCACAAGGAGCCATGAATAGGATGCCAAGAAATTTGGACTCCATCCCAAAGACTACAAGCCACCTCAAACACTTAAATCAGAGGAATGGCATGTTTTGATACTGCAATGTGAGGAAGAAGTGGAAATAGAGTCAAGAATGGGGGAGATAAAACTGCAAGGATGAAGTCAAGAAATTTAGTTACGTGTGGTGGCAGTAATCTAAATGAGAAATGATGAAGGGCTGAAGTAAGGTTGGAGCTATGGAGATGGAGATGAAGGGGCAGAGCCAAAAACTATTAAACAGATAAAATAGCAAAACATGGTGACCAAATGTATGTATAGATGTGTGTGTGTGTGTGGTGTGTGGGTGAAAGTTCAGGTGTGTGACATAGTATTGTGGGGTACTTTTCTCTAAGACAGTGAGTTAAGAGGAAGAACCTGTGGGGAGAGATAGAACTTTTCCTCACTGGAAGGTTTTTGATTACTGATTCAATCTCCTGACAAGTATTTAGTCTATTCAGATTTCTATTTCTTCATGATTCAATTTTGAAAGGTTGTATATTTCTAGAAATGTATCCATTTCTTCTATGTTGTCCAATTTACCGATGTATAATTTTTCATAGTAGTCTCTTATGATCCTTTGTATTTCTGTGGTATCACTTGTAATATCTTCTCTTTCATATCTGATTTTATTTACTTTGAACTCTTTTTTTCTTGGTAAGTCTAGCTAACAGTTTCTCTATTTTCTTTATGTTTAAAAGAAGAGTTTACTTTCGTTAATCTTTTCTATTACCTCTTTAGTTTCTATTTTATTTATTTCTGCTCTGATCTTTGTTACATCCTTCCATTTGCTTAACTTTGGGCTTAGTTTATTCTTCTTTTTCTAGCTCCTTGAGGTATAAAGTTAGATTGTTTATTTGAGATCTTCCTTTCTTTTTGATGTATGCATTTATTGCTATAAGCTTCCCTCTTAGAACTGCTTTTGTTGCATCCCATAAGTGTTGGCATGTTGTGTTTACATTTTCATTTGTCTCAAGATTTTGTTTTGTTTTTTTGATTTCCTCTTGGGCCCTTTGGTTGTTCAGGAGTATATTGTTTAATCTCCAAGTATTTGTGAATTTTCTAGTTTTCTTCTTGTAATTGATTTCTATTTTCATACCATTGTGATCAGAAAAGAAGCTTGATATGATTTCAGTACTCTTAAATTTATTAAGACTTGTTTTGCAGGATAACATATGATGTGTCCTGTAGAATGTTCTATGTACACTGGAGAAGAAAAGGTATTCTTCTTCTTGTGGATAGAATGTTCTGTATATGTCTGTTAGGTTCATCTGATCTAATGAGTTAAGTCCAACGTTTCCTTATTGATTTTCTGTCTGGATAATCTCTCCATCATTGAAAGTGATGTATTGAAGTCCCCTGCTATTACTGTATTGATCTGTTAATCTGTTAATAGTTGCTCTATATATTTACATTCTCCATTCTTAGTTAAGGAGAAAAATTCTTCAAAAGCTCATGTCAAGAGGTAGATGATCTTTTTGTTCTACTGTGCCAGCCAGGCATGTCTGACTGGCAGAAAAAGAAGTTTTGATTTCTAGGTACATTAAGCATTAGTTTTCAAACGTCAGATTCCAAATGTAATGACGAGCCAGACAAGTAGTCAGACTTGAGTTACATAGATATACACAGGCAGACACAATCATATATACGTTAGATGAAAGATAAAAATAATGTTAGAGCTATTAAAGTTTAGAGCAATAAAATAAAATAAATGAATTCTGGGATTTCTTAAACCCACACCACCCCCATCCCATTCTCAGAAAGTTGGGTACACTTAAACTCTCATTCCAAATTTCCAGCCATGCCCACAATCCTGCATCAGGTGAAGGTTTCGTCATGATCTTAGAATCTGAGACAGAGGGTTATTCTATGCATTTAAACATTCAGAGTAAATGATAACTTTTACACACTCTCACTCTTAGAGGTGGTTCATATTGATCATCATATTCTCATTCCATTCTACCTCTTTTACCTTCTGTTTCATATTTCCCATCTCTTTATCCTATGTGCTTCACTCTGTGTAGAATTCTCAGATTTATTTCACTGAAAATCTCTTCAGTTGTATAATGTTCTATATAACCACTTCATGAATTTTAGCTTCGGTGACTACTTTCTTCATTAGTAGATGCTTTATTTTGTTCTTTGTCAAATCTGAAAGCTACTTTGTCACTGTCTTCTCTTATTTCTCTATGACTCTAATCCTCCTTTTGCTTCTTAAATCATTTTAATAGTGCAGTGATTATTACATGACCTCTATTCAATTGCTTTAATAGGTCAAGTTCCAAGAGAGCTAGTCCTTAAATATGTGTTGGCTAACTCTCTCAAGGTGTAATATGTCCTTGTGTGCATTCTATTTTTTCTCATGAGCTCATTTTTAGTGGGAATTTTTTTCCTGTACAAGTCTGATACACCCTGGATTGGGTGTTACATAATTGTTTTGTCTTTGCTTCTTCAAACCCTCAGGGTGTTCACTAGTTCAGAATATTTTTTAAATTAATTGTCTGTCTTGAGGAGTCCAGCACAACATTTGCAAAATAACTTCCATGCCCATTTGTGTTTCTGAACTGGGCTTCAATTTCTCAATGGAATATCTTTTTCCTACTGAGGACTATGGTAGAGTCTATTTCTTTGTTACATTCTTGTGCAGGTGAGTAAACTTTTCCTACTTCCTCTTTAACTGCATTCTTTGTAGGGGTGCATCTTTAGCATGGCTGTTAGTTCCCTTTCTTTTACTCAATTTCAAGGTTATATATCTTTTTTTTTTTTTTTTTTTGCAGTACGCAGGCCTCTCACTGTTGTGGCCTCTCCCGTTGCGGAGCACAGGCTCCGGACGCGCAGGCTCAGTGGCCATGGCTCACGGGCTTAGCCGCTCCGTGGCACGTGGGATCTTCCCGGACTGGGGCACGAACCCGCGTCCCCTGCATCGGCAGGCGGACTATCAACCACTGCGCCACCAGGGAAGCCCCAAGGTTATATATCTTATTCCAACAATGATCAGTCAGCTCTATTTATTAGCACCAAGTTCCTATACTCAGACATAAGCTGACATCCTTGTCCTCCAGTCTTAGAGCTGCCAAAGCAAAACAGTCTAACTTACCATTCTGGCTTTAAGCTTCCCTTTGATTCTAGCACCAGCAATTCCCTTCCTTTCTTTAACACTCATAATTTTTATAAAATTTAAATATATCTGTAATTTCTATTTGTTAATAGCAGGAAAATGATTTACGATATCTCAGGTGATAAAGATTGAGAGAAGTTTTTCATAGCAGATATAACCTTAGTGGAAAAGGCCAAAATGTTGCTTCTGCAAAGAATGTAATAGACTCGGGGAGTTTAAAATCAGAATGTTTGAGTTTAAACTCTAATTTCCTACTAACTATAGCACTGCAATCAAATCACATACCAAATCATATACCCTCACTGCACTTTTGCTTTTTATTCATAAAATGTGGAGAGCAGAAATGATTGTGACAATATGTAAAAACCTCTAAAATGTGAAGTATAATGATAATGATATGAAAACATTATTTTACTTGTGAAGCTGAGATCAGGAAGTTAAAGAGCCAATATTTCAAAATGACATGCCAGATACTTATAGAAAGCATACAGATGGAAGAATAGGTCAGAGGCAAGAGAGTCTAACAGGTCAGCTCATGCGTTAAACTCATACTTCAGCAGGAATAGGAATTTATACAGGAATAGGGGACAGATGGGAAAAAAACAGCAGGATGTCATAGTGGTTCAATCTAGAGCTGTGAGTGGCTCAAAGGGCTGGTGGGAATCCTACGAGAAGTTGAAAACAGGCCAGGTCACTGAGGAAAATAGAAAAATAGTCCACTTGCATAGGAACAATATCAAGGGTCTTAAGGTTGAAGAGACATAAGAAAATTAATAGAAAACTTTCTTCAACTAAGTAAAACAGGAAAAACAATAATGGTACAAAAAGCAGGAAAACGGTACTTAGGAAAAAAATATCAAAACTTAAGAAGCAGGGGCTTTGGAATTATCATTCTACTGAACTTCAAATGTTTCCCATTATACCTATTTATATTTTAATGTCAACACTCATAACATTATTGTACATATTGGCTTAGCTTCTGCCTCTGCTACTACCTTATGTACTCTTTAAGGGCAGGAGCAGTTTCTCCAATTCTAGCCCTTGGCGCAGTGGCCTAGTATAGAGTACGTTTTCAACAACTGAATGTTGAATAGACAAATAAGAAAGTTACTATGATAAGAAAGCAAAAAGCCAGGGAAAAGAGGAATGTGCTATGTTAAACAAAATCAGGATTTACACAAATCAACAGAGCATCTATACTACAATCTTCTGGTAACTTGGAATTGGCAGGTGATATTACAGAACAACAAGCTCCACCTTTGAGTGCACAGAGAGAACAGAGGAGGCCTCTGGAAAGTGGAGAAAAGCAGAGGAGTGCCCTTCTTCAAAGAGAGTGGGAGAGGGCAAACTTAGCAACTCACACTAGTCAGCCAGATTACTGAGAAAAGTAAAACAAAAGTATTATGAGGCCTTGAATGAAGACTCATAGAACTAGACTAGCTTTGGAAAGAGAGTAAATCATACCAAATAAAATTATTTTTGCAATGAAATGGCAGGGTGTGTAGATCAAAGAAATAACTAATATAATTTAATTACATATTAGTGAGGCTTTTGATTCAAGGTTATAGTTATCTGTCAGTTGGATAATTTGCTTAATGATGCTCCAAACTACAAGGAGGAAATATAAATTATTTACTTAAATTATTAATATAAAGTAACTAATATAAATAAGTATTAAAGTTGTGATATCGTGATTTATAAGAAATATATTTTGGTCATTCAAATGACAAAATATACTTCTCATATATATTTGGTCTTTGTCTACTGGTTCCAGGCTCATAGTTCCTAAAGTCCTTGCAATTTCGTGTCATAAGAGCCATAAAGGTGCTTATTGTTATGTTAAGGAGGTCACTTTTGTTTTTGGTTTTTTTTTGCGGTACGCGGGCCTCTCACTGTTGTGGCCTCTCCCATTGCGGAGCACAGGCTCCGGACGCGCAGGCTCAGCAGCCATGGCTCACGGGCCCATCCACTCCATGGCATGTGGGATCTTCCCAGACCGGGGCACGAACCTGTGTCCCCTGCATCGGCAGGCGGACTCTCAACCACTGCACCACCAGGGAAGCCCAAGGAGGTGACTTTTGGAAAACCCCTTGGTCACTGAAGGATGGCGGATAGTGGCTGGTTGCTAGGTGAACCAACCTTGTGATTAGAGGGTTGGAACTCTTAGCTTCACCACTTCCCACCTCCAGGGAGGGGAGAGGGGCTGGAGGTTGAATCACTCTCAAATGACCAATGATTTAATCAATCGTGCCTATGTAATAAAGCCTTCAGAAAATCCAAAAGAACAGGGTTCTGAGAGCTTCCAGGGCAGTGAATATGTGGAGATTGGGGGAGGGGCACATGCTCAAAGAAGGCACAGAAGCTCCAAGCCCTAAGCATCTCTTCCATTTGGCTGTTCCTGAGTTATATCCTTTTATAATAAACTGGGGATTTATTAAGTAAAATTTTCCCTGAGTTCTGTCGGCCACTCTAACAAATTAGACAAACCCAAGGAAGGGGTCTTGGAACCTCTGATCTATAGCCAGTTGATCAGAAGCCCAGGTGACAACCTGGACTTGTGACTGGAGCCTGAAATGGAGAGGGGAGCAGTCATGTAGGACTAAGCCCTTAGCCTATGGAATCGGATACTATCTCCAGGTAGATGCTGTCAGTATTGAGTTGAATGGTAGGACACCCAGCTGGTGCCTGAGAATTCCTTATTGGGTGGGAACCCCCCCAGCCCCCCATATCGAAAATTGGCTCTCAGAACACTTTAAAAAACATATTTTTATATATTACATATACTATACAGTATAGTTTTTACATACTTTACTTTTCAGGTATCACATTTTTTCCCCCAAACTCTAGTTTCTCATGAGAAGTTAAGGCAAAGACAAAAACGAATAGAGCTTATCTGGGGCAGAAACCAGTCATGGACCACTAGCATCCATTTCCATCTTCTCTGTTTAACTATCAGGAATGCTGGAGTTGTAGCTTGGCACACGGCTACCTAGTGAGAGGCTACCAGCCTCCCTTACAGCGAGGTGTGAGTAGTGGCTAAGTGCATGCCAATGAATCATGAGCTGAACTAATATACGCCACTTTCATTTTTTTTATAAGAAAAGTCTACTTGCTCTGAGAAATCTTTTTCTCTCTTGCTGACCAAGAAATGGCAACATCTGGGGCAGTCACATGTTCAGGATGACAGAGACAACTCTCTCTTCAGCGTGAGTCTCTGGATGATCTCACGGGTTATATTCACTCTGTCAGCTTTGGACCACTCACATCGGAACTGTTAAGTGAGAATCAAGCTTTTATCTTATTTAAGCCATGGAATATTTTGGTCATCTACTTATGTATTGGTCTAGCTTGCACCTTAAATAATTAAATTAGCAAAGTAAGCAAATGTGCTACAACTATTCATTCTTTCAAGGTTCTCCTATGAAGCTTCATGTCAATCTATGATTTCAGGTTTGTTACCATTGATATACTCAATTACATTATAGAATGGTGAATAACGTTTAGAGTGGTTTTCAAACTTTAGTATACATGAGGATAAGTCTGTTGGGAAGCCCAAGAATTGAGGTATTTACAAAGCCACTTGGATGATTCCGTTTCAAGTGGTCTATAAGAGATGTTTTGAAGAGTTTTGGAACAAGGGGGATGGAAAAGACCGAATTGTGTCTGATGAAAATAAGTCTTAGAGCCACCAATACTTTGCACCTAAAATTAATGTGCTATGAACCACTGCATGAAAGGTAAAGTGAAAAAGAGGAAGATGAAGGTTATAATGAGCATTTTAAGATGATCAAGACTAGATTGGTCTCTTCTTTTAAAAAATATAGGCCGAGAGTTCCAAGCTATTAGAGCAGTGGTTCTGAATAGATAAGCTCCCATTGGGATTCCCTGTGGAATTTTTAAAAGTACAGATGCTTGTCCTCACACTTATTTGCTGACTTAGAGTATTTGGAAGTCAAGTCTAGTTTTTTAAAACATCAAAAGTGATTATAATTCACATTCATGAATAACAAGCAAGGTGTTATCCAGTTAAGAAAAAATTTCTCGAGAATTTTTGAAGTAAGTTCTTTTTAACCTGGAAATGAGACAGAGAGTGAGTGGGAAGAACATTAAAAAGAGTTTCTGGCTTTAGAGAATGAGAAAATAATCTAGTCTAATCTTTTTGCTAATTTATGGATTTGCCAGGAGATGGAGACTAAACCAATGTCTCAAGGTCAATAAACAAGGATTAATTCAGCACTTACTATAAGCTTGGTCTTGTGAGGAATTTAAAAAATATATTCTTTGGCTCATGAAACCATTACATTACTTGATAATTGCACCCCTTTGTACAAACAGCATATGTAAGTTATTGGGGGAGGGAAGAGAATAAAAAACATCTAATATCAATTTTAAGAGTAGGAGAATATGAGGCAGTCTTCATGGAGAAAAATCACTTGGATTTTAAGTCTGAGTACAAATTGCCATGGCAGGGAGAATATTTCAGGTCCACAGAAACGGAGATGTCTGTGGGACCTTGAAGAAATGATAAAGAGAATTTCTATTCTCTTGGAAGAGAAAAGAAATTGTTGTAAACACTGTAAAGGATCTTGAATGCAAGCACAAGAAATCTGGACTTTGTCCTGTAAACAATAGGGAATCAAAGTTGTTTGTGTCTTCAACTGATATGGACAAAGAAGCGTTTCAAGAAAAATCGATTCAACAGTGCGGTGCATCATGGATTTGAAAGAGAAGAGGTCTGAAAGAAAGGAAACGGGAGAAATGTTATCTCAGTGATCTCAGTGGAAGAGTGACCACAGGGGTTTCTGAGATTCCTGTTAATTCTATGACCCATGAGTGCTCTAAGAGAAAACTAATCCCTTTTTGAAACACTTCAAATGGCTGCAATAACTACGTGCAGAGATAAACATAGTGGACTTTAGTTTTACAAAAAAGACATCCTGTGTAAGACCGAAGTCTTGCTATTTAATCAACTGAACATCAGTTTTGAGAATTTTTTTTTTTTTAAGAGTAAACTAAGGACATGAATAACAATAAGAAAACAACTATGCTACTAACCCCCAAAATGATTTTCCTGGTCATCCTTACTAACTATAGAAAATAATTGTCAAAATCTTCTAGGTTTATTTGGCTTTTGTTTTGTTTTATTTTGTTCTTGCTTTTTAAAACAAATAGCTCATCTGAAACACCTTTTGTGCCTAGTTCTTTTGCAGTTATTTTTCTTCTGTTTCTTAGTGAATATAAATCACATTTCAATGAAATTAACCCTGTATTAAAAGGATATCATTTTTTGCTGTTATTGTTGTTCATGAAAGGTCTCTGCCCTTCCATGTACTTAGTGCATTACTGGGTACCATGAATTTTTTAAAAAAGAAGATGGTCTTTTGCCTTGAACAAATTAATAAAATCCTAAGCCCCTTAAATGACATCTTCACAAATGTGCCCCAATGTATACCTCACATACAAGAAAGGGGAGTAAAGGAAAATTAGAAATGAATTCTACTTGATCAAAGACTTCATGGAGTGGCATGAACTATGAATGTCTTCATTTGGAAAATACCATACCTTCTAGATCCCTGTTAGTAAATAAATATTCTTGATGGAGAATCTTGGTTTATTTTTCAATGCCTTTATTTTATTCTTTATCCTGAATGTAGTTGGTATCAATAAAATATTTTATTATGGCTAGTTGATTAATATATTCTAGCTCCACAAATGTTTGAATAATAAAATCATGTTCAGATGTTACATGTGCAAAAGCTAGCACAGTTAGAGCTTCAGACCTTCTAGACTTGAAACAAGCTAATCTTTTATATAAATTAAAAGGAGCAGGATAGTCATTAGTGTTGATGACCAGTATTTCTGGTTCTGCTTCTAGACGTATAGTAATATTGCATTTCTTCCCTCACTTTAAGTTAAATGTGGTCATGTGACTTGTTTTGACCAATAAAATATGAATAAAACCAACATTTGCTTTTCTGGGCAGAAGGCTTTAAAGTTCCCATCTGTCTGTCATGATACTCAGCAACACTCCAAATAGGCTCCCTCACTTATATGCTCAAGTGAGGACAATATAGATTATAACCACTATAGCCCAATGTACATATAGTGACATATAGTGTGAGCAAAAAGTAAGTCCTTGTGGTTATGGACCACCAAAATTTTGTGGGTGTTCTTTACCAGAGCATAATCTAGCACATCTTGATTGGCATAGACATTGAACAAGACGAGAAGACAGCTGTAACAAGAAAAGCTGCGGGCTTCCCTGGTGGTGCAGTGGTTGAGAGTCCGCCTGCCGATGCAGGGGACATGGGTTCATGCCCCGGTCCGGGAAGATTCCACATGCCGTGGAGCGGCTAGGCCCGTGAGCCATGCCACTGAGCCTGTGCGTCCGGAGCCTGTGCTCCGCAACGGGAGAGGCCACAACAGTGAGAGGCCCACGTACCACAAAAAAAAAAAAAAAAGAAAGAAAAGCTGCAAAATGTGGCACTGGTTTAGCAATCAGTAGGCAGTAGGTACAAAAGAAGCTGTTATCGGAAACTATTATCTGTTAAGCAGTGGGGAAACATCTGGTAAAATTGCCACTTGTAATAATTTGGTAGGTAGATCATGTACCCAATGAACTTCAAACTCTTGGAAAAGAAGTTGGAGAAAAAATATTTGGCATATATAGGTAGCTATTAGCTACACTTTGCAAGGCATTATAAGAAAGAGATCTGGTCAGGAAAATATTAACTTTTGGATTAAATATTTGTTTGGAAACAAAAAGGAATGCAAGTTGTCCCCAAATTCAGGAATATAGAGAAAAGAGACAAATGCTTCCCAGCCCAAAATAAAATTTATAGTCTTTGAGCAATATATGCCAAGTAAAACTCAGCCTCACAGGCAAGGATCATGTTAAGGGTACTCGTATAAATTTCTGAATGGATGAATGTGTCTCAGAGTGAGACTGAACTAAAGGTGGATCTCCCAGAAAATGAGCTCAATAGTATTGCTTTCCTCCAAGCCTAACTGGTAGAAAGTATCTGCAATAATTCAAGATTTAGAGATAAGTGAATGAGAGAGTTAAAGAATATAGCTACCCTAAAAAACATGTTTTACAAAGAACTGTGGGAGGGATTGCTAGCACAATGTACTGACTGGAATCAACTAAATTAGATACTCACAATGTTTGCAGAGAATTTTATTGCCATTAAGAATCACCAGTCTGGATTAAAAAAAAAACTGCCACTGACCTATACTCAAGTCAATCCTTGAACTGTCAATCATCTACAGGCAGAAAGTAGGCTTAGGAAGTTACTCAGTTCTGAAAGAGGGCATATACTCCCTCCCAATTTTTCAGATGTGTTCACAAAGAATCACAGAAAGGAAAGAATTCCCAGAGGACCACTGGGCAAGGGGGCTACTCCCAGGTAATGGAACCAGAGCCCTATACAAGGAATTTTTCTATCTCCAAGGTAGGCAGATTTTACAATTTTGACTCTATGGGATAGTAGAATTGTTCTGGACCAGACTAGCATCTGCTGTATGTCTTTCATTATTCCCTTTCCAAACCAGAATGCTTACTGAAGTCATCCTATTTTACTATGACCAGAGTATATTGGGGTGTAAGAGGAAACTAACATATCTTTAATTTATATGTCTCCAGATAAAAGGGAGCCATATTCAGACCTGCTGTACAGCCTACTGCTTATTGTCCAGATGTCCTAGTCTATGAGATTTACGTTATCACTGGATGGGACTTTTGGGTTGTCTCCCTTGGGAAGAGTAAAGTATACTTTGAACATGATAATAAAAATAAATTGACCATTTGTTTATCAAATATTACATGTTTTTCATCAATACTTTATTGGAGAATGAATATTTCTGGCTTGCCTTCTTTCAGACAAGAAGTAGGGTTGTACATGGTAGGGCTGTACTTCTCTTTAATAAGACAGTTTATTCAGTAAAATGTGAGTGGACGCTGTGTGGTCTCTGTAGGGTGAAAGTTTTTAAAGGAAGTATTCTAACACATTCCTACCCTTTTTCCATGTTAACCAGCAGTATTACAGATAATGAAAGCTTCATCAGGCTACACATCCCTGAAGGAAAACAACATGAAGCAGAGGCCCATAAACCTGAGACAATAGGTAATGAGAGCAATAAATAAACCTTTTTTGTTTTAAGCCACTAAGATGTTAGAGTTGTTTGTTACTGCACCATAACATAACCCATTTGACTAGCATAAGACACACTGCTATAGGAAATCAGTGCTTGGCTGACCTCATGCACTCAATAAAGATCTGGTAATGAAACAATTCATGCAGGCATTTTAGTGTTTAGTAACAAAACTCCAAGTCAAGGAGAATGAAATTTTGTGGATTCTTACAGCATTCAACCAGGTCTAATTCAGATAATCCACATATAGGTAATTAGAAAAGAGAAAAGATATATCAGCACAAGACTAGAGGATTTCTCAATATTGTAAACAATAGAACAATAGGCAGTCTCAGGAAGCAGTGAGTTTCCAATCAAACAAAAATAGAATGAACACCTTTGAGAAGATGAAAAGAGAGTTCTGCTTTGGAAGGGAAGTTAAATGAAATGACCTTTACGTTTTATTCTGACTCAAAGATTCTGTAATTGTAATTGTCTCCCCCTCTGTCTCTTTCAAACTGATTTAAAACAAGATAGGTAGAAGCTAAGTACTTAGGCTGAACCCAAGATTTATGATAATGCTATTAAAATTTATCACCTGACAAGTGTTATTATATGTCTGAGGTGACCCATTTTAATCTTGAATTCCTGGCTAAATCCAGCCAGTGTTCCAGGTCCTACATTTTACAATGCTTCAGGGTTCTCAGTAGGGAGGAGAACTATTTAATTGCCCACTCCAACTGTGATTTACAGACTAAATGGCCTGATTATTGCCGTAATTCATGAGGTATATCTTTTTGTTTTCAACTTTGTTCCTAGTTTTATAGAAACCACAAAAAGAACTTATCAAAATGTAAATATTTATGCTGTAAGCAAGAGACAGAAGTGAGGGTAATAATTGGAACAGCCAACATCTGGAGTCAGACTAAGGAGGAAAAAATGAGTAAGGAGAGAAAAGTATCTGAATTAGACAAGATAATGCCAAGCAATCATCCTGGGCACAAAGACCCTAGATAAGGACTAGAGAACTACTTAACAAAAGGCACAAAAACAATTTTAAGATCATAATACAAGGAATAGAAAAGGAACATAAATATCACCTAATTCTTTTTTATAGATAGAAACTAAAATTCAGGGATTAGTTAAAGTCATTTAGCTGTTTTCTCACTCAGGTCCTAGTAGCTGACTTCAAGACCAGTAACTACCATTTTTACTGTTTTATCAGCTAACATTCGTAGCTCCGCTCCATCCATCACTTTACTTGACCCTCTACGCAACTTTAAGATCTGGGAAGTGGAACAGAAAGTGATAGTTGCTGACAAAAATTCATTCTCCCCTTCTTGCATAATAAGAGTTCCTAGTTAGACACATGGCCAACCAAAACTAAGAACAAACTTCTCAGTCTCTCATGGAGCTAACTATGGCCTTGTAACAAAGTTACAATGGGATATGAGGAGGGTAATGGATGTGTAGAACTTCCATGTCTTGTTCTTAAAGGAAGGTCTATGCTTATCTCCTTTCCTCCTTCTGAAACTGGAACATGGATGGCATAGATAGCCCCCTTGAACTCTGAAGATGAGAACATCAGAGGGGATAATCAAACAACAAATTGGAAGGAACCTGAATCTCTAGAAGACTTCATGGAGGAGAGTAGCCCTGCTAACCTTGAACTGCCTACCTCCAGATTGTTAAGTGTTAGTTTCATTTTTATTGTGGTAACCAAACTTGTACTCTAATTAATAAGGCAAAACAGATATTTTTATTACCAATTTTATGAGGAAGTGTTGATATCCATTTTGCTTAGAATAGTTAGTCACTAGTTAGTGCCTCTTTTCAAAGCAAGTGGAGTGGAATAGTTTGTTGATTTAACCCCAGTGTATATGACTTGTTCTGTATTGTCAACTGCCATGTCTCATTGTGGTCCAGAAAAAATAAAACTGATATGCAGATCTGCAGTGCTAGAAATGGGTCCTCCATTTAGCCATCTAGCAAAGCTAAGAAAATTTTTTTCTGAGTGGATCCTACATGGATGAGCTAATCCAAAAGTTTAAAGCATATTTATGTAGAGTGTTGTCAAGTATTTTATTTAAAGAGCAACAAGAAAGGGCAAGTAATTATTGCCTGTTCTTGCATTAGGACATGCAAATGAATGATTTTTTGAAGGATATTTCCAATTCAGATAATGCTGCATGTACAGCTGTAACTGACTTGGGGGGAACTGAGAGATGGAATTAGCTAATTTCTTGTAATCAAGACAAATTCAAAAGAGGAAAAGTTTCATCCACCTGTCATTTAGAAATTCTACTAAAGAGGACTCTAGAACACATATGTTTTCAGAAAGAAACAGTTTGCTAAAAGAAAAAGAAAATCACTCTAGCAATCAATCAAGTTTCTTGTCTTTCCTGCTTATTAATGAAATAAATTTGTTTGTAAGCCCTAGGTCATAAAACTATGATTCACCATAAAATAATTTTTAAAGCATATTCTATGAAAACGAGATGTGGGCAAAAAGGTTAAAGTTCACAGTAACAAAGTAGATCAATAATTTTTCATGCTGTGAACAATCAGTTTCTTTTACTTTCAATGAAATGAGACCTTCTTGGATAAGTTATAGAAATGCTTGATATAACTACACAATTTTTTATGACTAAAATATCTACTCCTTTTCAATCACTTTTCCTTGTTAATGATGTCCCTATGCTTCTTTTATATCCCTATAATTCTACTACTGTGTGTTCTAAGAACTATCTCTTATTTACTCTTATTAACTATATTCTTTCCTTCTGTTTTTATCTAATAAATAACTTCTACTCAAAAATTATTACAAATTTATTATTATTGCCAACCATCCTGACCCATATTTATCCACCTCCTCTTCTTACCTGTTACTAGATTCACACATTCATTTCATAGCGCTTTTGACAAAGGAGGGGCCAGGAGAAAATCTCCTATACTTGCTAGCGGTTTGGGAAAAGGGAGAAATGGACAGCTTGAGCTATAATGACATTTGAGTCAACCTATGAATTTCTAATAGTTTGCTACATTCTGATCTCTACTGATATTTTTTCTTCAGAAGTCAGTCAAAAAAATATATTAAGTGACTGTTATATACTAAGTGCTGTGTATATATACTGGGAATACAACAGTAATCACGGCAGAGTGAAATTGTATTTTATGTACATCCACCTTTTTTTTTTTTTGCGGTACGCGGGCATCTCACTGTTGTGGCCTCTCCCGTTGCGGAGCACAGGCTCCAGACACGCAGGCTCAGAGGCCATGGCTCACAGGCCCAGCCGCTCCGCGGCATGTGGGATATTCCCGGACCGGGGCACGAACCCGTGTCCCCTGTATCGGCAGGCGGACTCTCAACCACTGCGCCACCAGGGAAGCCCCTCACTTGAAAACTGGCAGTTATTGGGTTTGCTTCTTGATCTTGTTTTGGGTTTGCTTCTTGATCTTGAACATGTTCATAACTTAAGGTGATGACATCAGACATATTCTGTTTAGTGTATTGAAGCTATCGTGAAGACGTCATTATTCAGTGCCTCAAACACTTCATTTCTCAACATTGCTCTTTAAAGAGTTTGTGGATTTTTGTTTCGTTGTTTCTTCTTTAAGAGGTGGAAAGTTATGTGTGAACATTTTAAGTTCTCTAGCCTCCTTCTAAGCTAATTTTGTATTCACTGAAATCTCTTGCTGAAATGCATTTGTTATCCATGTGCACTACACATCTATTTGTGTACCTGAGGTGTGTTATTGCAAATGATCCTTGGTTGATGGGCAGTGAAAACAGTGTCATACTGTCATCCTTTTCTTGGCTTAAATGCTCCCTAGCTGATGTTTTAGTATAATTTTACATTTCATAACCCTATGTATTTTATGTGTGTTATCACATTGAGATTATTTCTAGTTAGACCAGGATTATATATCTTCTGCCATTATAACAAGAGCTAATTAGAAAGGTCTACTTTTTAAAACATTTGTTAAAAGTGAATTCTTACTCGAGTCAGTTTTGATTCAGGTTACATATTAAGGTATTAGATCATTTTACAGCTAAAATTCAGTGCATTAAAAAAAGAAAAACAGGCTATGGGCTGGAAAGAATAAACCATAAAAAGCTAGTAAAGATCCTATGAAGAAATTAATTTTAACAAAGTTTAAATTTATGACATTTGGATGTTATATTCTATTTTGATTTTTAAAAGTAAAAATAAAGTTGTAAAACCTATAGGACAAAACCAAAAGAAAACTGTTAGTTTATTTTTTAAGATAGACTAGAAAGGAATTCCATCAAATGATATCACCTCATACAATATGTATTTCATATTTATTCTCACAAGGGCTCTAAGATATAATTTGCTTTGTGTGTAAAGGCAAAAAGATATATATGTTTTTCTGCTTTAAAAGAGATAATTCTCTAAGTATAACCTATGATCTGAGAATCAGTTAAGACTATTTTCTCTCCTGTATAGTCAGTAGAAATAGACTGAAGCTTAGCTTTGCCCTATCATCTCCAATGAAAATAAACTAATATGTAATTCAACAATCTGGTTCTTGATATAAGAAGTAACAAAATCTAGTTTAGTCCTTGTATGATTTGGTACTGTAATATGAAAAAGACCAGAATATCTGGATAAAATAAATAAGACAAAGAAATAACACAAAAATGTAATAAAACATTTTATAGAGATTTATAAAAACTCAAACTATAAAGGAATAAAGAACAGGAAAATTGAGAGTTCTGAGTTCTAATTCTGGGCTTGCTACTGACTCTGTACAATTTGAACAATGGGCACCTTGTCCTTCAATTTTATTTCACGTAAATGAATGATCAGAGTGTTCCATCTACTGACACTATATTAAAACCAGTCCATTCCTTCTCCAAATGCTTTGCTGGGGTCACCAAGGTTATCTCTCTGCAAGCCCAACCAAGCAACTAGTGAAATTCTGACAGTGGGGTCTGAAATCAGTCTTGCTGCCTTAGGTCCAGATTGCAGTACCAGCATTAGTCCTAAGAAAGCACGTGCACACAAGAGTGCTGATTTTATTTTCTTCAGTACACTCTATTCTCCCAATTTTCATAATTGAGATTCTCCAGCGGTTTGTAATCTGGTACTCTATTTCCTATCTGAAAATAAATTACTAAGAGTCCATGTGTCTGGGTTCTGACCACTGTCTATTTCCTATAAGACCCTCTTCCAAGTCATTATATTTAACCCCCACTTTCACTCCTATACCTCCAGCCCAGATTAGAATCCCTCCATGGATGGGTTAATGGATTTGAATTAAAATCAGAAGCCTGCCCCTTACTCAACTTCACCTTAAGCTGATGCACATAATGAAACAGTGGGAAAGTTGGTCTAGAGCAGACATTCCCAAACATGAATACATCAACGCAATGTCTGCATAATATTTGGTATCCAAATGAGAATGGCCTTTAAATGAGCAACTTATTTTTTAAAAAATATAGGTGATCAAAGTTAATATCAAAATACAGATGATCAAAAATATAGATGATCAAAGTTAATATCAACAGTGATGTCATGTTGATAGCATTTATCCTTGATATGATATAATGAGAATAATGGTACTTTACCTCTGTGGTCTTAATTTCAAAAACCTATAACTCCAGTCAAATTATGAGAAGAAAAAATCAGACAAGTCCTAGTTAAAGAACGTTCTACAGCATACAAAGTACTCCTCAAAACTGTCAAGGTCATCATATACTAGGAGAATCTGCGAAACTGTCAAAGCCAAAAGGAGCCTAAGAAGACATGACAGCTAAATGAAATGTGGAATCCTAGAACAGAAAATAGACATTAGGTAAAAACTAAGAAAATCTGAATAAAGTATGGACTTTAGTTAGTAAAAGATATAAATGTAACAAAGTATACTAACATAAGATATTAGTAAAAGAAACTGGGTTTATGGGAATTAACTGTACTATCTCAGCAATTTGTCTGTAAATTTGTTGTAAAAACAGTAAAACTATTCTAAAAAAGTAAAGTTTACCAAAATAATACACAAAAAGGAAGAGTTCTTTTGGCATATTATAAAAATAAATTACCATTTGTAGACTTATAAAGAACAGTACTTATATGACTATGAGAAATTGGTCTTTCACAGTCATTTTTCTTGGCTACATCTCTGTTTTAAAAATATTTTCCAAGGCAAGGACTATAAATGACCAAGCTGAAGTTGCAAAAAACAATTAATGAAAACATCAGTGAAACAAATCCAATGAAGGCAAAGATGCCATGTAAAAATTACTGAGAAACGAATGAAATTAATGATATCAAAATATCACTCATAAGTTATCTAGCTCAGAATAGTTGCAAATATGTTAATATCAGATTTTAATGTGATATAAAAATTCCAAAACAGAAATTTAGGAACATTAAACATGTGAATATATACATGTTTTATAGATTTCTAGAAAATAAAAGAGAACCAGATTTTTAAAATACACATTTAATAGTATTCTAGAAGGAAAAAGATGAAATTTAACTTGTGCAAACTGTTTTCAGAATATATCAAGCAGAAGAGAATGAAGACAATCCAAGATTTTTAAGATTAAAAAATGATTCAGCCTATTCTATCCTATCCTATTCTAGACTGCTGTGAGTTGTCAAAGAAAGTCACAGGGGGAATACATGTCAGTTCTTGTTACTCCACTGGGTTGGGATTAGGAAATCGTAAGTTGGAACAATGGTCCAAGGTCAGACATAGAGGGCTCACTTACTTTGTTGCTTCCTCTCCTGGTGCTGCGTTAGGAAAATAACAACAGATTTGAATCCAAATACTTAACGCTTCAAGAAGAAACGAATGCTCAGACTGTGTCCATTTAGTAATATGACTAAATTTCACAGCTAACATGTACTGGTTTAATAACAATGTAGGGGAATTCTGTTAAGCATTTAAATTCCATTACCTCCATTCAAAGTTGCAATAGCTCTATGTAATGGGTACTAGTATTGGTGCCACTTTGTAGAAAGATTACAAACCTACTCAAGGTCTCTTAGCAGTAAAAATGGGGAAGCTGGGGTTCGAATCCAAGTATTTCAGATCCTTTTATCTAAAATCTATTTTTTAGAGTAATTATTTGATGTAATTTACTGGTTGATTTAGAGAAATAAATTAGTTAAAAGATTTAATTATTGTTTCTAAGAATTTACTGAACCAACTAATTATTTTGATATATATCAGATATAACTTCTCTGTTGCTTAGAAAACATGAAAGAACTGCAATATTTAATTTATCTTGAAGGGAAACTTACATATTTTTTTCCTTTCAAATATTTTTGAGTTGTTGATTCTAGAGGAGATAGATCAAAGTGATCTAAACCAAAATTTTAGTAAGTCACGATCTCTGAGTATTTAGTACTGATTTCCTCATCCTAATTTGACCAGAGAAGCCTATAGGGAGACAGTAAAACTATAACTATGTTCTTTAATGCTCAAAAGGGTGGTAAGTGTATCAATCCATCAATTCTAAAAGAGCAATTACAACATATCATGACATAAAATCATGCAGACCAATAAATCTTTCTAATATAGTCATCTCTTTCATTTCCTGATAGGTGGTTCTACAACTTCTGCTTGGCTATTTTGACTTAAAACATCCTCACTGACTTTAGAAAAATTTATTTTGTTGTTGGATACTCACAGTTGCCAATATTTATTGAATGTTTACTATGTGTTAGGTACTAAACTGGACATATTTGCTTAATACCAAGTATGTAATGAACACCTTCTAAGTTGTAGGCATTGTTATAGGGGTACTAGGGATTCAGCAACGAGTGAAAAAATGACCCTATCCTTAACATGCTTATAGTTTATCATTTAATCAACAAAATAACCTATGAGATAGGTACTATATTTAGTAGCATTATTTGTCTCCCTTCCACAAGTGAAGAAGGAGGGTTAGATGTTTTCCTATAGCCACAATGGTTTTGATATTATAACATATAGGTGTACATAAACCAAGTGTTACAGCATGTTCTTTGAAATACAACAATATATTTTCAAAGCCTAATATAACCCATATCATCTTTAGAAAAGACACTAGGTCTTTCTTATTCCACTAAGAGGATATACCCTTCACATGTTATTTTTCTTATCATAAGAATTGTTCATAAAGACTTGAAAACTCCAGTTTGTGATTTTTTAAAAAAATGTTTTTCCAATGAACCAAAAGAGGATATTTTGGATTTATGAGATGGATTCTACATTTGTATTTATGTGTATTGTGTTGCTTAATTTTTACCATTTTGAAAACAAAAAAGCTACAAAGTCAAACCAAATTCTGTAAAGTAAAATGTTCCTCTTTTTAATATACTGCTTCTCAAGGTCCTATGGATAATACAATAAATCCAGCCAAGAAATATCATCTATATAGGTATATCTAGACAAATGGTGACAGGCCTTCCTAAAGCTTTTCTAAATGATGACACTTAAGAAAAGTAGACGTAGTAATAAGTATCTGATAAAAATCTCAGAAAACACAAGTGATAATGCTAGCAGAGGGTATTTATGTCCTTTAATGTTGCCACTGCAAAAACTTCACTGTGATTCGTGCTTTAACCTTATTAGCATAATGGCTTTAAAAACAAGATCATAAAATGACTAAAGGCCAAATTCTTATCAAAAAAGTGTGAATTACAAATGCAAGTACTGTGGTTCTGTTCATACTGCTGTAGTAGTCTCTAAGATAGTCCTGCATTCTGGATTCATTGTATTTATGCAATCTCCACCCCTTGAGTCACTGGACCTAGTGATATGCTTCTAATAAATAGGATTTGACAAAAGTAATGGGATAGCACTTCCACAATTAGGTTACAAATAGACCTTGACTAGCTCCATCTCTCTCTCTCTCTCTCTCTCTCATTCTCTCCCACTCTCACTCTCACTCTTTCTTTCTCTTTCCCTCTTGCTGGCTTGCTCTAGAGAAGCCAGCTGTCATGTAAGCTGCCCCATGGAGAGGCTCAGGGAGCAAGAAACTGGTTGTCTTCAGCGAAAAGCCAGCAAGAAACTGAGATCTGGAAACAGCAAAGTGAGTGAGTTTGGAAGCAGATTCTCCCCAAGTTGAGCCTTGGGATAACAAGATCTTGGATAGATGAAAACTGTGTGCATTTCACAAGTAGTTCTCTACACAAAGTCGGGCTCAGCAAACATCTTTTCTTCTTCACAGAAAACTCAAGACACAAAGCCTTTGGGACTCAAGTATAAACAGCTCTAATTTCATAACTGGAAATATAGTTAATGAACTCAGGGTATCCTTTTGAACTTTTAAACTTCATTAAGTGATTTTATATCAATCAGTGTAAAATTTTCTAGTATTTTCCAATGGTAGAGACCAAAGCCAATAGATCAATTTACTAATTTTCAATATTCTACTTTGGCAAAACATGCAAGCACGCTGCTCTTCTGTACTTAGTTACTGACACAATTTTTGCAATTCCAGCTCTCTTGAGTTTTTAGCTAAGCTTGTAATCCCCATAGGCATTGACTGGAGTGATTTTAATAAACTATACAATGTGCTACATTTGGAGAGCAAGGAGGGAAAAATATACCTGCCTGTCTCCTCATTAAAGAGGAATGTCAAACTCAAAAGCCTTTCAAGTCAAACTCCCTGGTTATTGTATAGTATTTCCACAAACTACTGAAGCTGCATCTATATTTTGAAAAATTGCCAAGGTAATTTCTAGGGAATATACATGTGCAGGAGGAAGATTACTACTATGAAAAAAAAGTGTAAAAATTACTAAAAGCAATGTTCAAAGCAGGTTTTCTTTCAATTTTCAATATTATCTTAGAAATATGTAGAAGCCATGCTCATTTCTAAGTGATGTCAAATAAAAAGCAAGAAGCCAAATCCTTCCAAATATGTGAACATCCTTGACATTGACTATAATAAGGGCTCTGGGTGAGTACTTCAGGGGGAAAAAAGTGTAAATTTCTTTTGTGTAATTGTCAACCTTTTATAGCTAAATCCCTGGAATAACTGACCAATGAGAAGAAGTTATTTATTTTTAATCTCTGAAATAGTTAAGGCAGTGATTCTTCATTACCTTGCTATCCATAAAAATTCGATTAAAGAAAGATGGGACAAGGTTAGGGTTGCCAAGGGTCAAGGGCTTCCCAGTAGGAAGAATTATCACACTGGAACACCCCTCTTTCCAGCCTGATCACCTCCTGTACTCAGAACAAACCAAAGATTGGCCTCAAAAATTACTCATGCCCAAATTTAATTGAATCAGAATATGGAGAATGTATACCCCCAGGCATTGTTTAAAACAATAGAGCAATAAGTCAGTAATTAACAAAGTCTAACATCTAAGTGTAATAACAAATGTTCACAGCTTAACAGAGAGACCAGGAAAAGAGACCTTCAATAGTGCCTTGATTAAACAACCCCATCATCCCAAAGTGAGTTATGCACTCACTTGAGGCTGCATGTATCCTCTGAGGAACAAAACCAAACACTTCACACTGTGAGGGAAATAGGCTTCACTAAAATAGTCTAGTCAAGACACAAAACAAATAAAAACACAAACAACAAAAACAAGCCCCAGAGAGGGGATAGGGAAATCAGCATCCAGAGTTGCTACAATATATTACCTAAAATGTGTGGTTTTCAACAAAAAATTGTGATATATTCAAAGAAACAGAAAAGTGTGACATACATATTTTTTTAAAAACAGGCAACAAAAACTGCCTGGGAAATGGTCCAGATGTCAGCTATAACAAAGCCTTCAAAGTATCTGTTATAAATATGTTTAAAGAATTAAGGAAACCATGTTTAAAGAAGTAAATGTCTAATCAAAGATCAATAAAGATATAGAAGTTATAGAAAATATTAAAAAGAAATTCTAGAGTTGAAAAGTACAATAAATGAAATGTAGAAGAGCTCAGTGGTAGGTTTGAACTGGCAGAAAAAAGAATAGTTGAACTTGAAGATATATCAATACAGATTATACAGTCCAAAGAGATAAAAAATATCCATTCCTGGGCTTCTCTGGTGGCAAAGTGGTTGAGAGTCCGCCTGCCAATGCAGGGGGTATGGGTTCGTGCCCCGGTCCGGGAAGATCCAACACGCTGCAGAGTGGCTGGGTCCGTGAGCCATGGCCACTGAGCCTGCGCGTCTGGAGGCTGTGCTCCGCAACGGGAGAGGCCACAACAGTGAGAGGCCTGCGTACCACAAAAAAAAAAAAAAAAAAAAATCCATTCCTCCATAGATGGACATTTAGGTTGCTTCCATGTCCTGGATATTGTAAATAGTGCTGCAATGAACATTAGGGTGCATGTATCTTTTTGAATTATGGCTTTCTATGGGTATATGCCCAGGAGTGGAATTGCTGGATCATATGATAGCTCTATTTTTAGTATTTTAAGGAATCTCCCTACTGTTCTCCATAGTGGCTGTACCAATTTACATTCCCACCAACAGTGTAGGAGGGTTTTCTGTTCTCCACGCCCTCTCCAGTGTTTATTGTTTGTAGATTTTTTTGATGACCGTCATTTTGACTGGTGTGAGGTGATACCTCACTGTAGTTTTGATTTGTGTTTCTCTAATAATTAGTGAGATGTTGAGCATCTTTTCATGTGCCTATTGGCCAACTGTATGTCTTCTTTGGAGAAATATACAATGGAAAATTATTCAGCCATAAAAAGAATAAAATAATGCCATTTGCAGCTACATGGATGGATCTAGAGATTGTCATACTGAGTGACGTAAGTCAGACAGAGAAAGACAAATATCATATAATGTCGCTTATATGTGGAATCTAAAAAAATGGTACAAATGAACTTATTTACAAAACAGAAACAGAGTCACAGATGTAGTAAACAAACTTATGGTTACCAAGAAGGAAAGGGGGGAGGGATAAACTGGGAAATTGGGATTGACATATACACAGTACTGTATATAAAATAGACAACTAATAAGAACCCACTGTATAGCACAGGGAACTCTACTCAATACACTGTATTGACCTATATGGGTAAAGAAGCTAAAGAGTTGATATATGTATATGTATAACTGATTTGCTTTGCTGTATAGCAGAAACTAACACAATATTGTAAATCAACTATACTCCAATAAAAATCAATTTAAGAAAACAAAGAGACAGTAAATAGAATTTTTAAAAATGAATAGAGCCTCAGAAAAAATGTGAGACACTTTGAAGAGTGCCAGCATACATACAACAGGAGTACCAGAAGAAGTGGAGAAAGGAAATGGAGCAGAAAAATATTCAAAGAAAAACTGTCTGGAAACTTACCAGATTTACTGAAAAGCTTTTATCTCTACATGCAAGAATGAACTCTAAGTAGGATAAACACAAAAAGATACAGATGCAGGTACAACATAGTAAAAATGGTGAAAGCCAAGAAAAAGAGAAAATCTTGAAAGCAGCAAGAGAAAAACAGCTCATCACATGCAGTTGAATCCCATATAATTAAGAAATGGTCTCTTATGAGAAACATAGGTGGCCAGAAGGCAGGTGAATGACATAGTCAAAGAGCTGAAATAAAAAGCTATCAAACAAAAATCTTATATCCAGCAAAACTATTTCTCAAAAATGAAGGTGAAAAAAAGATATTCCCAGATAAACACTGAGTGAATTCATCCCTATCAAAGCCACGTTACGAAAAAATAAAATAAAATATGAGAGGAAATTCTTCACTCTGAAAGCAAGTTACCCAGATGAAAATTGAAACACACACACACACACACAGCACAGGTAAATGTACTTAGATAATTATAAAAAGAAAAGAGTGTAAATGCATATCTTTTCTTCTTTCTATACTTAAATGATTTTAAAAGCAATTGTATAAAATGATATGCAAATAATTATATTTGGGGACCAATAACATATAGAAATGTAATATATTTGACAACAGCACAAAAATTGTGGGTGGGAACCAAAGAATGTCCATTCTCAGTGTTTCTATTCAATACTGTAATGAATGTTCTGCCAGAGAAATTTCAAAGAAAAGAAAAGAAAGGCATCCAAATCTGAATGGAAGGGGTAAAACTACCTTTATTTGTTGATTGCATGTCCTTGTATATAGAAAATTGTGAGGAATCCACCAAAAACTATAAGAACAAATAAATGAGTTCACCAAGGCTTCAGGATCAAGATCAACATATAAAAATCATTTATATTTCTATACACTAGCAATGAACAATCTAAAATAAAATTAAGAAAACAATTCCATTTACAATAGCATAAAAAGAGTAAAATAATTAAGAATAAATTTAACAAAATAATTGCAATACATGTACCCTGAAAACATCATTGAAAGAAATTAAGAAAGATTTAAATGGATAGGCATCCGATGTTTATGGATTGAAAGATTTCATATTGCTAAAATGGTAATACTCCCCATATTGATCTGGAGATTCAATGTAATGCCTATCAAAATTCCAACGGCCCTTTCTTTTTAGAAATTTACAGGTTGATCTTAAAATTCATATGGAAATGCAAGGGATCTAAAATAATCAAAACAATTTTGGAATATTTGGATGACTCAAACATTTCAATTTCAAAACGTGTTAAAAAGTTACAGCAATTAGGACAAGATGGTACTGGCATAAAGCTAGACATTTAGATCAATGGATTAAAATTGAGAGTCCAGAAATAAACCATTCTGTTCAGTTGATTTCTAACAGAAGTACCAAAAGAGTTCCATGTGGAAAGAATAGCCCTTTCAACATATAATGCTGGAACAATTGGATTTCCACATGCAAAAGAAGGAAATTAGACCCCATACTCACACCATATTAAAAAATTAACTCAAAATGGATCAAAAACCTAAATATAAGAGATAAAACTATAAAAATTTTAGAAAAGAAACAGGTGTAAATGTAAACAACCTTGGATTATGCAATGGTTTCTTAGACATGACACCAAAAGTACAAAAAACAACATTAAAAATAGATAGGGCTTCCATGGTGGTACACTACTTCCCTGGTGGCACACTACTAAATAACCAAGAGATCACTGAAGACATCAAAGAGGAAATCAAAAAAATACCTAGAAAGAAATGACAATGAAAACATGATGATCCAAAACTTATGGGATGCAGCAAAATTTCTAAGAGGGAAATTTATAGCAATACAATCCTACCTCAAGAAACAAGAAACATCTCAAATAAACAACCTTCCCTTAAACCTAAATCAATTAGAAAAAGAAGAACAACAAAACCCAAAGTTAGCAGAAGGAAAGAAATCATAAAGATCAGATCAGAAATAAATGAAAAAGAAAAGAAGGAAACAATAGCAAAGATAAATAACCTAAAAGCTGGTTCTTTGAGAAGATAAACAAAACTGATAAACCATTAGCCAGACTCTTCCTAAAAAAAGGGGAGAAGACTCAAATCAATAGAATTAGTAATGAAAACAGAGAAGTAACAAGTGACACTGCAGAAATACAAAGGATCATGGGGGATTACTACAAGCAACTATATGTCAATAAAATGGACAACCTGGAAGGAACAGACAAATTCTCAGAAAAGCACAACCGTCCAGGACTGAACCAGGAAGAAACAGAAAATATAAACATACCAATCCCAAGCACTGAAATTGACACTATGATTAAAAATCCTCCAACAAACAAACGTCCAGGACCAGATGGCTTCACAGGTGAATTCTATCAAACATTTAGAGAAGAGCTAACACCTGTCCTTCTCAAACTCTTCCAAAATACAGCAGAGGGAGGAACACTCCTAAGCTCACTCTGCGAGGCCACTATCACCCTCAGACCAAAACCAGACAAAGATGTCACAAAAAAAGAAAACTACAGGCCAATATCACTGATGAACACAGATGCAAAAATCCTCAACAAAATACTAGCAAACTGAATCCAACAGCACATTAAAGGGATCATACACCATGATCAGAAATGCAAGGATTCTTAAATATATGCAAATCAAACAATGTGATACACCATATTAACAAACTGAAGGATAAAAACCAGATGATAATCTCAATAGATGCAGAAAAAGCTTTCAACAAAATTCAACACCCATTTATGATAAGGACCCTCCAGAAAGTAGGCATAGAGGGAACTTACCTCAACATAATAAAGCCATATATGACAAACCCACAGCCAGCATCATTCTCAATGGTGAAAAACTGAAACGACTTCCATTAAGATCAGGAACAAGACAAGGTTGCCCACTCTCACCACTACTACTCAACATAGTTTTGGAAGTTTTAGCCACAGCAATCAGAGAAGAAAAAGAAATACAAGGAATGAATTGTATTCCAGAAAAGAAGTAAAACTCTCACTGTTTGCAGGTGACATGACATAATACATAGAGAATCCTAAAGATGCTACCAGAAAACTACTAGAGCTAATCAATGAATTTGGTAAAGTAGCAGGATACAAAATTAATGCAAAGAAATCTCTTGCACTCCTATACACTAATGATGAAAATTCTGAAAGAGAAGTTAAGGAAACACTCCCATTTACCACTGCAACAGAAAGAATAAAATACCTAGCAATAAACCTACTAAGGAGACAAAAGACCTGTATGCAGAAAACTATAATACACTGATGAAAGTAATTAAAGATGATACAAACAGATGGAGAGATATAACATGTTCTTGGATTGGAACAATCAACACTGTGAAAATGACTAAACTACCCAAAGCAATCTACAGATTCAATGCAATCCTTATCAAATGGCCAATGGCATTTTTCACAGAACCAGAACAAAAAATTTCACAATTTCTATGGAAACAAATAAGACTCCGAATAGCCAAAACAATCTTGAGAAAGAAAAACGAAGCTGGAGGAATCAGACTCCCTGACTTCAGACTATACTACAAAACTACAGTAATCAAGACAGTATGGTACTGGCACAAAAATAGAAATATAGATTAATGGAACAGCATAAAAAGCCCAGAGATAAACCCACGTACATATGGTCACCTTATCTTTGATAAAGGAGGCAAGAATATACAATGGATAAAAGACAGCTTTTTCAATAAGTGGTGCTGGGAAAACTGGACTGCTATATGGAAAAGAATGAACTTAGAAAACTCCCTAACACCATAGCCAAAAATAAACTCAAAATGGATGAAAGTCCTAAATGTAAGGCCAGACACTATAAAAACTCTTAGAGGAAAACACAGGCAGAACACTCTATGACATAAATAACAGCAAGATCCATTTTGACCCACGGCCTAGGGAAATGGAAATAAAAACAAAAATAAACAAATGGGACCTAATGAAACTTCAAAACTTTTGCAGAGCAAAGGAAACTATAAACAAGATGAAAAGATAACCCTCAGAATGGGAGAAAATATTTGCAAACGAACCAACTGACAAAGGATTAATCTCCAAAATATACAAGCATCTCATGCACTCAATATTAAAAAAAACAAAACCCAATCCAAAAATGGGCAGAATACCTAAATAGATATTTTTCAAAGAACATATACAGATGGCAAGAAGCACATGAAAAGCTTCTCAACATCACTAATCATTAGAGAAATGTAAATCAAAACTACAATGAGATATCACCTCACACCAGTCAGAATGGCCATCATCAAAATATCTAGAAACAATAGTTGCTGGTGAGTGTGGAGAAAAGGGAACCCTCCTGCACTGTTGGTGGGAATGTAAATTGATACAGCCACCATGTAGAACAGTATGGAGCTTCCTTAAAAAACTAAAAATAGAACTACCATACGACCCAGCAATCCCACTACTGGGCATATACCCTGAGAAAATCATAATTCAAAAAGACACATGCACCCTAATGTTCATTGCAGCACTGTTTACAATAGCCAGGATATGGAAGCAACCTAAGTGTCCATCGACAGATGAATGGATAAAGAAGATGTGGCACATACATACAATGGAATATTATTCAGCCATAAAAAGAAACGAAATTGAGTTATTTGTAGTGAGGTGGATGGACCTAGAGTCTGTTATACAGAGTGAAGTAAGTCAGAAAGAGAAAGACAAATATCATATGCTGACACATATATATGGAATCTAAGGGAAAAACAATATTATGAAGAACCTACGGATAAGACAGGAATAAAGACACAGACCTACTAGAGAATGGACTTGAGGATATGGGGAGGGGGAAGGGTAAGCTGGGAGAAAGTAAGAGAGTGGCATGGACATATATACACTACCAAATGTAAAATAGATAGCTAGTGGGAAGCAGCCGCATAGCACAGGTAGATCAGCTCGGTGGTTTGTGACCAGCTAGAGGGGTGGGATAGGGAGGGTGGGAGGGAGGGAGATGCAAGAGGGAAGAGATATGGGAACATATGTATATGTATAACTGAGTCACTTTGTTATAAAGCAGAAAATAACACACCATTGTAAAGCAATTATACTCCAATAAAGATGTAAAAAAAAAACTATTATTAACATAAGACTGACATTACAGATAGGGCTGAAAACTAGTGTGTTTGTTGAAAGGTTGTCTAATAAGAAGCAAGAACAAACAGTGTGCTGGTACCCAGCTCTCTACTTGCCCCTGTTCACTCCCCCCACCACACACACACAAAGCCCTGTTTACCAATTTTCATGGTGTAAATACTCCCATCATGGGTAATTTCAAGCTACTAATATAATGTTACCAAACTCAGACTTGGGAAGGGATGAGCACACCACCTGCACAGGGTTGATTCATGCTGGCTCCAGCCCACCTCTGGTTAGACCCAATTAAGCAGCAGAGGATATCCTTCTTTTTCTGCAGCTATTCTATGAAAACATTCCAGAGAGACATAGGACTCAGAGATCTGAGGCTTAGTTAAGGAGGAGGCACAGCACTGAAAAGGAGGACTACATGGAAATGTATTTATGGTACAGCCCCTTTTTCCTCTTGGCTGGAGATTGGAGAATCCTTTATGAGCAAACTGAAACGCAAGAAGATCAATAGACAGGGCATTTGGGGAGTTTCTCAATGAAACAGAGCAGCCACATCACACTAAAGTGAAGCCCATAACTGGAATGCTCCACCCTTGCTCCAGAGCTTCCAGTCAGTGTCTCAGTGAATGACTTTTTAAAATGAATGGAAAATCATATTGGTGTTGGTAGTATTAATATTGCTATTATTAATATTATAATGGTAAGTGAAATAAGTCAGACAGAGAAGATAAATGTTGTATGACATTGCTTATACGTGGAATCTAAAATAGAACAAACTAGTAAAATAACAAAAAGGAAACAGACTCACAGATATAAAGAACAAAGTAGTGGTCACCATTAGGGAGAGGGAAGAGGGTAGGGGCGATAGAGGGGTACGGGTGTAAGAAGTAAAATCTATTATGTATAAAATAAGTTACAAAGATATATTGTACAACACAGGGAATATAGCCAAAATTTTGTAATAACTATAAATGGAGTATAACATTTAAAATTTGTGAATCACTATATGGTACACCTGTAACTTATATAATATTGTACATCAACTATACTTCAATAAAAAATACTGCTATTATGAGAGAAACCAAATAATTTAATTCTGACTTTTGATTTTCCAAGAGCTCAGGTGCTAACGAATTAAGTGACTTTGCAGGGCAGTTTTGATTGTGCGTGATTTTCATTTTGCATTGGTTTTTAGATATGCATGACCTCTGCCCCCTTACATGCACACACACCACCCCCTTTTCTATGGTTAGCCTAGTGAGCCCCAGCCAGGTTTCTTTTAAGAGTTGATCGTTGCCCAAGTTCACACAGCTATTGAAACAACAGATCCTGGCCTGGAGCTCGGCTGCTCTTTCCACAGAGCAGTGTGACTTAATTTAAGAAGAACAAGGCCTTTGGCCTTGGATTTGCTGGATTCAGATCTGTAAACCTCTGTGTATCTCAGTTTCCACATTTGTAAAATGAGTATAGTAATGACACCTTCCTTTCAGCTTGTTGGGAGGAGTAATTAAAGTATAAGCATATAATATATTCAGCAGAGTTTCTGCCACATGGTAATCTCTTATTTAACTATATTAAGCATAAAAAAAAAAAAAAAAAAAAAAAATACTGCTATTATGAAAAAAAATACCTAAAAATAGAACTACCATATGACTCAGCAATCCCACTACTGGGCATATACCCTGAGAAAACCATAATTCGAAAAGAATCACGTACCACAATGTTCATTGCAGCACAATAGCCAGAACATGGAAGCAACCTAAGTGTCCATAGACAGATGAATGGATAAAGAAGATGTGGTACATATATACAGTGGAATATTACTCAGCCATAAAAAGAAATGAAGTTGAGTTATTTGCAGTGAGGTGGATGGACTTAGAGACTGTCATACAGAGTGAAGTAAGTCAGAAAGCAAAAAACAAATACCGTATGCTAACACATATATATGGAATCTAAATATATATATATATATATATATATATATATATATATATATATATTTCTGAAGAACCTAGGGGCAGGACAGGAATAAAGACGCAGATGTAGAGAATGGACTTGAGGACACAGGGAGGGGGAAGGGTAATCTGGGATGATGTGAGAAAATGGCATGGACATATATACACTACCAAATGTAAAATAGATAGCTAGTGGGAAGCAGCCACATGGCACAGGGAGATCAGCTCAGTGCTTTGTGTCCACCTAGAGGGGTGGGATAGGGAGGGTGGGAGGGAGACGCAAGAGGAAGGAGAAATAGGGATAAATATATATGTATAGCTGATTCACTTTGTTATAAAGCAGAAACTAACAAACCATTGTTAAGCAATTATACTCCAATAAAGATGTTAAAAAAAAGAAAGAAAGAAAGAAAGAAAAGAATGGCCAGCACAGAATTAATATTTTAGGAAAGAATAGCCAATCATTTTCCAAACTTGATTTTAAAAAAACTACAAACCCACATATCTAAGAAGTTCAATGAACCCCAAGTCAAACAAATATGACAAAAAACACATCAAGGATTATCATACTCAAATTGCTGAAAACTAGTGATAAAGAGACATACTTAAAAGAATAATAGAAATACAGAGTAGAGGAACAAAAGAATTATAGCAGATTTCTCATCAGAGGCTATGTAAGTCAGAAATATATTTGAATAATATTTCTAAAGCATTGGGAGTAAAAACAACTATCAACCTAGATTTCTATACCAGAAAAATTTTTTTTAATTAAGGCAAAATGAAAACATTCACAGACAATAAAAGTGGAGAGAATTTATCTCAGCAGACCAGCTCCTCAAGTAACGTTCAAGGAAATTCTTCAGGCAGAAGGAAAATAATCCATAGAAAATATGGATCTATACAAGGAATGAAGATCACAGACAGTAATTATACTGGTAATATAGAAGATAATATTTCTCACTTTTGATTTCTTGGATAGCTAATTGACCACTCTAGCAAAAGTAATAACAATTTATTTTGAATTTTGGAATAGAATTAGAAGTAAAATATATCATGACAAGAGAACACAGGTCAGGAAGGAGAAATGTATATATATTGCTACAAAGTTCTTATACTATATGTGATGTGGTATAATATTCTTAGAAGGTGGGGACAATAACAACTTTAAAAAGCATAGTGTAAACCCAAGATCAACTATTCATAAAATAACATGATAGCTAGTTAAGTAAAAAAGTAAAGATAAAATGGAATGCTATATATACATATTCAATTAATTTAAAATAGGGCAGAGGGATAGGAAATAAGTAATGTATATGCATAGTCAACTGCTTTCAACTAAATGACAGGTTACTTCAATGGGGAAATTATAATCCTTTCAATACATAGTTCTGGAAAAGCTGGATACTTTTATGTCCAAAAAAAAAGTATTCACTCATCTCACAATATATGGGAAAATTAACTCCAAATATATGATTTAATCATATCTAGCTATAAAAGTAAAAATTATAAAACTTCTATGAAAATGTTTGTAACCTTGGAGTAGATAAAGCTATCTTTGATAGAACACAAAGCATAAACCATAAAAAAAGAAACTGATAACTTTCAAAATTTTAAATGTTCCATTTTTCAAAGATACTATGAACAAAATTAAATTTTCAGATACATACTGAGAAAACATACACTATACATATATATTATAAATGATTTGAGTCCAGAAGTTACACAGAATTTTTATAACTTCATAATAAGGCAAACAAATTGATAAAATGGACATAGATGTGTGCAAGAGATTTTACCAAAAAAAGATATTAAAATGGCAAATAAGTACATAAAAATTTTCAACGTTATTAGTCTTTAGGAAATGCAAATTAAAACAACAAAGACATGCCACTAGACACCCACTAGAAGAGCTGAAAGCCGAAAAGACTGGCTGTACTATTTTGAAGATGTGGAAAAATTAGAACTCTCATACAGTGCTGGTAGAACTGCAAAATTTTACAGCCACTTTGGAAAGTAGTTCTGTAGTTTCTTATAATTTATAAAGTTAAATATACACTTACCATGTGACCCATAATCTCACTCTAGATATTTCCTAAAGAGAATTAAATATATGTGTCCACACAAACACTTACACAAATCATATTCATAGCTGCATTATTCATTATAGTCAAACCTGGAAACAACCCAAATGTCCATCAATAGGAGAATGGATAAGCAAATTGAAGCATATTCATGCCACAGAATACTACAGTTGACCCCTGAACAACGTGGGGTTCAATCCACTTATAGTCGGCACTCCATATCTGCATTTCCTCCCCATCTGCAGATTCAGTCAACCACCGACCACGTACTACTTGTAATATTTACTAATGAAAAATATCCATGTGAAAGTAGACCTGTGCAGTTCAAACTTGCGTTGTTCAAGGATCAATTGTACTCAACAATAGTAGTTCATTGATCAGCCACGGGCAACCCTAGATTTGGAGATGGCAGAGGCTAAATCTGCCACAAGTGTATGTGCTCCTTACTCTGCATTTTGATTAGTCTGAGAATTGGGACACGGCAGTGTTTCAGGGGGCAGTTCAATAGGCCAGTTTGGGCATCAGGAGGAGACAGAAACACAGGAAATAAGCAGAGTTGCAAAGTGTTTATGGCTATTACCATTACTACTGCTACTACTACTACTACTATTATACACTACTTTCAAATGTATCTTTACTTTTAAAAGAAAATTTTAAAAATAAATAAATTTCAAGAAATAATAAAGCAAAATACAATCCATAAAAGAAAACTGGAGCTAAAATGGTGGATTGACAGGCAGTGGAGTTAAACTTTTCACTTCATCTTCCCTTTCAAATATGTCCTGTAAGCAATTCATTCATAGTGAACACCACCTGAGTGCAAAACACTGATGTAGGCATCACAGAGTAGTGGTTCTGAAATTTGACTCATCTTTAGTCCTTTTAAAAAAAGAAGAAGATCCAAATCCCTCACCAAGAAACTCTACTAATGGCCTGGGGTAAGATCCAGGAATCCACATTTTTTTTTTTTTTTTTTTTTTTTTTTTTTTTTTTTTTGCAATACGCAGGCCTCTCACTGTTGTGGCCTCTCCCGTTGTGGAGCACAGGCTCCGGACGCGCAGGCTCAGCGGCCATGGCTCACGGGCCCAGCCGCTCCGCGGCATGTGGGATCCTCCCGGACCGGGTCACGAACCCGTGTCCCCTGCATCGGCAGGCGGACTCTCAACCACAGCGCCACCAGGGAAGCCCAGGAATCCACATTTTTAAGAGCGCCTACTGAGTGTGATGTGCAGCCAGGTTGAGAACTGACTGCCATAGGAACTATGAAAATTCATTAAGATAAATTCCCTGTAGTCTTCAATCAGCCTCAAACACAAACTTGGGTAAATCATAATGACCTCCTTTTTCATTCATTCAAATTTCAGCCAGTGCCTTATAGATACAGAAGGCACCCAAAATCCTTTCCTTCAGTGTTTCTAATACCTCCTAGGCAAGTAGAGACCATGATAGTAGTCTTTTAGTTTTCAGGTGTCCATTTTCTGAAACGTGGAAATAGTTGTTGGTATAAAGGAAGAGTTAATCATTACTAACTTTCATGCAAATCAGCCGCCCCAATTTTGTGGAAATCCTGAGCATTTCTGTGGCTGAGATCTATGCTCAAAATAGCTGTCAATATCCTAAAAATGATGTTGATTCTCCAGAGTACTCTAAACTAAATCCCTTCTCCTTCCTTAGCACACATTTCTCACGGTCTTTTTCTAACAGTGTAATCTTCCACAAAGCTCTCATTAATCTGCCTTTGGAGCAGGAGTGTTTTAAGGAAGCGATAGTCTGTCAGCAGGTTAGTAATCATTTTCCACCCTTGGGAGCCTAGAGAAGGCAAGGTTGTGAATCTATAAGTCGTGACCATTATGCGCCAGAAAATGCTCATCAGCTTTGGCAGCAACTTGATTATAATCCATTTGGGGGATGTCACACTTCACTGGAAGTCCACATTTATTTAAAACACATAACCTTTGCAATTTTGCCTGAAGGCTGCAAACTTTAGATATTTCCCCATTTTTTCCAAAATGGAAAGACGGGATCTAAAACAACTCATTTTTCATTAAAAATGTAACTATGTGGAACATAACACAATGGCATATCATCTTACGTTTCAAGGGTATAGAGGTCACTTTTCTAAATATGTGTTTAGGTTCTGGAAGAAAAAGACAAAATGTACCTTGTAAAAAACAAGAGCTTCCTTTGTTTTAAAATGAAACTATAAGCTTCTTTCCAGATAAAGTAACTGCTTCATTTCAATCAGTTTTCTGAATATGTGCCTAAAGTTGTTCATTGTGCTTTCAACTCATAAATCATGGTGTTAGTATTCATGGATCAGGTTTTAGATGGGGGGTGGGGATTTCTCTGCAGTGACAGATAATGGAAAGTGGGTCTAGTAGGGGAGAAGATTACAGAGTTGGGAGGGAAGACAGGTAAAAGAACACACACCAATAAGAAAGGGATTGAAATGTAAGGACCATATACTTATAAACTGATTGACCAGGATACAGTAGAGAGAGGGGATGAGATGGAAAGTTATTGACCTAATTATCTTTATTGGATGCTTATTTCTTACAGGAGAAATAAGATGTCATAATGCAGTAGAAGGGGCTAGGAAATACATAATTAAATATGGTATACCTAAGTACATCTAAAGCGAGACTCCTAAAAAGGTAGACTGTAAACCTAGTAGAAGGGCTTCCCAAGATGAGGAAGGCAGGGTAAAGGCCCAGGATAATGCCAACACTAGGCATAGGACTAAAGCCAGAAAGCTCTCACTCGCCCTCAGAAAACAGTGTGTCTTTAAGGGACCCAATATTGATGCTTAGCTTTGGTTTAACAGACAAGTAAGCATTTTGTGATTAGACAAAAACAACAACCTGACGGGTAAGCAAATATTAGTCCCAATTTTATAGAAAAATTCTAGAAATAGAGGCTGATTGAAGAACATCAACCCTTACCACACTAGGTAAAACTTACTGATCCTGGAAAATAAAAGGGAACTCAGGTTCACACAATGAAGCTACCTGCTCTCACTATGACACTCCAAGCTTTCTGACATAGTTATTAAATAATTAACACATCAAAACACTTCACTTGGCATGATAAGAAAATAAAAAGTATATAAAACGTGGTTCCTATCATTGAGGAAGTTACAATTCGATATTTACATATCCGCATGATGCTATGGTATAGTAGGAAGTTTGACTCTGTCTTCACCACTGATTAATTTAGGAATTTGGGGTAATTGTTTAACTTCTTTACCTTCCAAATCAACCTTTCAGAGTTGTTGTTAGGACTGGAGATATCATACATTATTAACCTAGTACATACCAAAACTTCAATAAATCGTAGCTATTAGGTGTTTACACATGTAAACCATGCTTATTTTCACTTTCTTCAAATAAAAGAGCAATATAGGAATTAGAACAAATTCATCAGTTAATATTTAGAATTATAATAGTTATTACTGAGGATTTCAGAGAAATATCACCCACTTATTCCAAATTAGCTTTTACATAGGTATAGTTCCATAGATATAGACTGTATGCAAATAGAGAATGATATGTGGAGTCTCGTGTTAAAATAAAAATAATGAGCTTGAAAAGAATGGCCCCTTTACTGAAATACCATATAAAACATTTAATACTAAGAGAGAAATGAAAAGGGTGCATATATGTAGAGAATAATTAGAAATGTAAAATAATTTTCTCATGAACATACCTCAGTTTATTTTTCCAAAGAATGTGGGTCTAAACAATGAAATCTCTAGAAGAGACAGCAAACTGAAAGAAAACTAAGGGTAAAGACAGTATCTCTGAAACAAAACAATCATAGCTTGACACACACAATATAACTTAGTGAATAAGAGCATGAAATCTGAAGTCACATTGCCTTCAAATCCCAACTGTGACACTTTTTGACAAGTTCTTTACATCTCCATACATTAAAACAGAAATAATATTAGCACCTATCTCATCATATTTTTACGACGATTAAATGAGTTTATGTATAAAAAGTGCTTAGAACAGCGCCTGGCGTACATTAAGTCCTAAATAAATGTTATCATCATCATCACCATCATAAGGAAAATATAATTATAGATATGCTGCACCCAATTTTGAGAAGGAACTCGAAAGAGGCAGTTTCATAGAAACAAGAAAGAATGGTTCTTCTGTGTGATGATTAACTTGACTATGGTTAATTAACTTACTTGGTGAGAATATTATTCCAGTTTGTTCAGAGTCAAAGGTTTGATTTTCATGTGGATATGCTGGCTACATTGCATGACCACAGATTAAGACACTAATTCTGAGTAGTTGTATTCAATGAATTCTCCTTGTTTTAACAAGGTGACTCATAAAATGTGTAAATTGATTAATCCAAATTCATGAATAACTTCAGAAAAAATGAATCTATAAATACATTCCTTTGAACATGGTTCAGTCACATGGTCTTAATATATTATAAATTCTAGGACTGGAAAAATATTTAAAGATGATCTGGAGCCAAGTCATTAATTTCTATAGAAAAAAAATAGACGGAGACAAAACATGACTTAAGATCACATGATTACTTTGTGGAAGAGTTGAAGAACTCTTAGCTCATGTTTTGTTTTGTTTTTCCATTACATACATTCATTAAATATAGGATATTTTTAATATCTTGGAGAACTTTCTATTTAAAAATTCTATTTCTGTCATTCTAGTTTATTACTCCATTGTAAAAAACTCAGTCCCAATGACAGAATGTGGGACTTTGAAGGCCATTGCAAGGACTTTGTCATAAGAAAAATGGAAAGCCATTTTCAGGTATTGAGTGTGTAAGGTTAAAAGACATTACCTGACTTAAATTTTTAAAAGATCCATTTTCCTTAAGAATAACTGGCCGGGAAGGGCAAGGCAAGGATCAATTAGGAGGTTATTGCCATAACCCAAGTGAGAGATGATGTTGGCTTGGAGTAGGATGGTAGCGGCAAGAAAGGCATTAAGCTGTCAAAGTCTGTATATGTTTTGATTGTAGCCCCAACAACATTTCCTTCTATGTTGGATGTGAAGTGTAAGAGAAAAGAGGAGTCACAGGAGGCAAAGGAGTACAAACCTCCATTCAGGAATTTCTAATTCTTTTCTTAAGTAAATGTCTCTTGCTGCAATCTAGACCATGATTTACTTATCTTCACCTCTGTGAAAAGAGGTCCATCACCATCTACACAATGCCCTCTTGTGAATCTGGCAGCATCCAGAATCATGCCACATATTCTGAAAGAAACTAAACAATGGCTCCTGACCCCAAAGGATTTTATCATTTGGTAAATTAAACCTCCTTTAAATAGGAAGGAGATATATTTGACAGCATTACAAATGTAGCTAGAAGTTGCAACTTGGTGTTAAACTGGAACCCTTCTGGACACATCTGTTGAAATTAGGGAACCAAGCTCACCAAATGTCCATTGGCATGAGGAACAGAGGAGTGCTTGGGTTAGAATTCATCCCACAGGAAGTAGGAGAATAAAGCATCTGAAGGAAAAGCTGATACTAGGTATGCTGTAGTGTTACTACTTGTCTTTATTGCCAGCTCAGCTCCCTCTGGACTCATATCTCTCCCAGGGAAGGGAGAGAGCTGTGAAAAAAGAATGAAAAAAAAAAGCTGTTTTCCACAAAATCCTCTAAGATATGAGAGTAAAAGCCAATATCACTTTGATAGACCCTCATGGAATATAGCCCAGAAAGTCAGAGAAGCACTGCATGGCATAGCTTTGACATCTCCAGGGCTCCACGCTTTACTGGCAGTGACCATTGGTACAGGAAGCAGCGACCTCAGGAGCACAGGTGTTTGTTGTGATGATAGTATCTCTAGGATACATCAGTAGAACCCAGAAGATATGAGGTAGAGAAAGAGAGGAGTAAAAGAAGTGATATCACCACGAACAACCACATGTGAGACTCAGAAATACCTGGAGGGACTCAGCTGCGTTATTAGCAGGTAAGCAAGAGCCAGAGAGATGACTTTACATTATTATTCTTGACAAGCTTTTAAATAATGATAATAGAATGAGTTCTTTACACTCCAATTACTCACTGCAGTATTTTGTATAAATATATTTCACAATTAGGCAGTCTTTATACCCCAAAGCTCATATATTTGCTACATCTGTTCGAGATTTCCAGAATCTAGGTAGCTAGCCTCTCTTTGGGGATATTAAACAGAAGGAAACCTGCAAAACAGACTTTTCTTCTTTTGAAAATGGTAAACATGAGATTATTTTTTAAAACAAGCACCCTTCATAAAAGCAGTCATTTTTACAAAATCAGTTAAAAGATTGAATATCTATATGCCACCTGTCCTGATGCATATATTAAGAACCTTATTCCATGTAACACTTCAACAATGCTGCTTACAAACTTTTTCACTAATGAAGGAAGTAACATTCCTTCTTTAAATACTCTTTCTTTAGAGATGCTTTCTTAAATGGCCTCACACAACTGCATCCTGTTGAAGAAGCCAAAAAGACATTTTATGGCAGTGTGCCAATTTCACCCAAATTCAATAATTTTCTTAGTCTTGAATTATACTTTGCCCTTGACTTCATACTTCCTCATGCCTAGAGATCATTTCTCTGTTTCTTTATTCATTTAGCTGTATTTCTATCCTACCTTCTACTCAAAAGTTTTTGATAGGTCCTGTACCTCTAGTTCCAGATGAAGGTGAGATTAATTTTATTAGCATTGCAGTCATTATCACAAGTGCAATGCCAGAAAGGAAAGGTCCAGGGAGGATATCCACACCACCACTGCCCAGTTTCCTAGAGAAAAGGGTCACTGGTTAAGGTACTTCAAAAGGTGAGAAAAGATTGTACTCTGGCCAAAAGAGAAGATGGAGAAGAAAAAGAGATCTGGAAGATGAGTGTGACAGAGCCAGAGATCAGTGGAAGCTTTCATTCAAGTAAACTTAGTAGGTTCCTTGGAAAAATTGATCAGTTCCTTTATGTAGTATTAGAAGATGGTAAATCAAACAAGATACCCATTAGGTCAAAAACCCTATGAAAAATACAATAATACTGAAAATCTCCATTCCAGCACAAGTACATATGACTTAGAAAGAACATAGACTTTGGAACCCACCACCTGCAATTCCAGAAATTACATGCTGAAAACATCACTATTAGCCATCCCATAAGTGTAAAATATTATATCATCAAGTACTAGAGTTCAGTGGCATGTCTTCACCTGCACTCAACTAGCCCTTTAAATTTCAGATCTTAATGTGTATTTCCATCTTCACTACTACTTTCCATCCACCAACACCTCATTAAGATATCTATGCTTAGGAATATGAAGAGAAAAGCATTCATGTGGTTTTGGGAGGAGGAGGGGGCAGAAGGGGGGAAGCAAATGAAAAGAATAATTCACCAGGACAAAACATTCTAGCAAAAACTTCCCACCTTTTCTGAAATAGTCTCATCATCTTGTCATCGACTCCTCTGCTCTTGTCTATCATGAAAATAGAAATAGCCCCACTCTCAGTGAAATCCAGAAGGAATGCACATTTCACTCGCTTTGGAATCAGGAAGTCCAGTTTTGTGAGAGCAAGTATATGTGCGCCAAAGTGTGTGTGTGTGTGTGAAAGAGAGGAAGAGAGAGAGAGAAAGAGATTGAGATTTACCTTCCTATGAGGGAGAACTCGCCCACGACTCCCAGGCGCCGCATGGCACTCAGGAGGCCTCTGACGGTCATGCCTTCGCAGAAGCAAACCACCACTCTGGCCTTGGGAAGCCGCTCTCGGAGCTTGCGCAGGAGTCGGTCAAAGCTCTTCTCCCCAGCATTGCTGTAGATTTTGTCTGAATGGGCGATGCAGAGGCCTTCCTGGGCAGCCAGCTCTTTGAAAGCATCCATTCCGCTCTCCCCGTAATTCCCTGTTCAGAAACAATCAGCAGATGTTCAAGACAACCTGGCAGCAGCAGCAGTAACAAGCTAGGAAAAGGACTCATTAGTCACAGGGAATGAAGAGGATAGACTTGCCAAATAATTTGTAAATATAACTGGGACTGCAGGAAGATCTGGATGGACTAAAGAGAATAATCAAACTATCAACTCTGTGAAAATAATGGAAAACTATATAACTAGGGTGTCCACAGTGAAACAGGTTTTGAGAAATGAGGGACGGCTGCCCTATTTTACAACCATGATTACTAGTGGTTGTTCCAGATTTTAGCAACGTGGGAGAAGTCAGAACATTGGGGTAGGAGGTCAGCCAGCACAATGAGACGTGTTCATCCGAGGGCTTGCTTCAGCTGGCTGCCAGGTTAAGAGCAGACACTCATGGTGATAGCAAGTCCTGCAACATCTCCGTGAAGAGTGAGTAAGCAAAGCAAATGGAGCACCTGGCCAGGCCGGAATATGCAAACAAAAACCAGCTATAAATCTCAATTTAAAAGTTTTAAATCTCAATATCTATAAAAGTTTCACGGACTTTTTTATGAAACTTGATAAGATTTTCCTGTATTTTTGAAAAAAAAAAGGAGTTCTCGTTTCCTGTTTCATAAGATTAAATTATCAAATTAATGTTTTTGCCTCTTCAGTTAACCACCTTCAGTGGCTTAACACACTCCAGTGAATGGAAGATTTAACACATGACAAAATCCTCAGCTCTATGGACTGTGGTCACACATCGTGGCTCAGACAAGAGGCATTGACTGATTATAAGGGGAAAGACTGCAGCTGGTAAGTGAATGGCTCATCTGCCTGCAGAAGAGGGCACGAGGAAGGAAATCAGATGTCGCTTACAATAATAAATGCAGGTTCAGGAATCTATAAGGTACAAAGACATCACCAGCCAACTCTTTCAGCAAAAGGCACTGAAAAGGCATTATAAGATGGTGTTACAAGGGGAACAACTTTATTGCTAAGGTGCCGCCTATGGACTACAATCACAGAAAAAGATTTTACTCTTTTATCAAAATACATGCAGACTAAAGGAGCAAAAATATTCTATGCATTTGAATAAGAAAATCCTTGTGTTTTAAATCTAGTAAAGGCCTTAGACATACTCTGTGCAAACCCTTCAGGTTACAGCAAGGAAACTGGGCCAAGTGAAGTGGCTCGCCAATAGGCATGAAGCTTGTTTGTGTTAAAATTGGAACAGTCTACCTGATTCCTAAGTTACTATTTGTTTCTCTTAACAGCAACAAGCAACTAAACACGTATGTTTTCATAATTTTTTTTGAAAATGTCAGCATAGGTCAATTCGTTCTGTGAAATTCTTGTTTCAATTACTTTATTCATATTTTCCTGTTTAGAGCAATTCTTCATCATACAAATTGATTGAGAGATGAGTATGATGTGGTAGACCATGTTTAAACTGCTCATTTCTCTTATGAAGCCTATGAGACTCCAAACTAGCATACATATTTCTACAAAAGTAACTCTAATATAAGAATGACTTGTACTTTTATAAATCTTTATATTTTAAACATTGCATTCATAAATTTTATCTTATTTGTACACATTATGTTGATGATAGTACTACATACAAATACTATACAAAAAAGGAAGAAAATCACCTCTAGGAAGCTTGAAACCATGTTACTTTCATTTAGTAGCAATGACATGACTAACTCAAATGTAAATATCTAATAGAGATGCTATGGGTTAGGAATCAGAAAGAGCTGCCTAAAGAAAGTACCTGTGGTATGGAAGGTGTGGAGAAAAAGGAATCCTTGTATAGTTGGCAGGAATGTAAATTGCTACAGCCATTATGGGAAACGATATGAAGTTCTCCAAAATTTTAAAATGGAACTATCATATGATTCAGTAATCCCTCTACTAGGTGTATATCCAAAGGAAATGTAATCAGTATCTCAAATAGCCAAGATATGGAAATAACTTAAACGTCCATTGATGGGTGAATGGATAAAGAAAATGTAATAAGTGTTATATTCCATATATATATTATATACATATATATAGAATGGAATATTATCCATAAAATATTATCCATAAAATATGGAATATTAGCCATAAAATGGAATATTTGTTGTAAAAATGAAGGTAAGGCCACCATTTGCAATAACATGGGTAAAGCTGGAGGACATTAAGCTAAGTGAAATAAGCCAGACATAGAAAAACAAATACTGTATGATATCTGTTATATCTGAAATCTAAAAAAGTCAAGCTCATAGAGCCAGGGAGTAGAACAGTGGTTACTAGAAGTGGGGGAATGGAGAAACTGGGGAGATGTTGGTCAAAGAATGCAAAATCTCAGTTATAAGATGGGTAAGTTGTGGGGATCTAATGTACAATATGGTAACTATACAGGTAATTATATATATAATATATATATCATATACAATAATCTACAGCTAATAATATATATTGTTTATTTGAAATTTGCTGAGAGTAGATCTTAAATGTTCTCAGAAAAACATATATATAGGTAACTATATGAGTTAATGGATGTATAAATTAACTTGACACTGGTAATCATTTCACAATGTGTATATATATATATCTCAAACTACCACATTGCACACCTTAAACATACACTATTTTGTCTGTCAATTATACCTCAAAAATCTGGGAAAAAAAGAAAGTGCTTTTATTCTGGATCTTAAAATATAAACAGATTTTCCACAGCTAGAAAGAAAACTAGAGGACATGTATTCTTTGCCTGACTCCTTGGTCATGATCAAACGATGCCAGACTTAAAATAAAACACTCAGCATGGAACCTACCCTCTGTCTCCCCTCCCCTTTCCATCTGACCACCCAGACCTCCTCTGCCTTTCCTGGTAGTGAGGAATTTATTTAGATACTTCTCTGTGTAACCCTGGAAGGAGTTTTGAATATATAAAGAACTGACATAATAAAACTCTTAAAAGTACTATGTAAATGTTAACACTCAGGTCTGGTAGCGAGCTGCATGTTTTTATTCAATTATCAAATAGATTATCGAGTTCTCAACTTGGAAAAAATCCCTAGGCTCTGCTCTTTAAAGAATTGCCCAGAATTATCGGGCATTGACTTTGCCTTCAATTTGATGAATATTTGCTATGTCTCTGGCACTGTGCTAAATACCTAGGCACTTCATTTTTTCATTATAACTCCATATAGAAGTTATAACTCTCTGCTGGGGATGTGGAAGCTCTAAGAGGTTATGTAACTTGCCTAAGATCAAACAGTGATGAATATAGGATTCAACATCTAACTCAGAAGTTCCTGTTCATAACCAGCATTTTATACTGCCTCCTACATGGACTTATAATACACCTGTGAAGGCATGACACAAACACACAAAATACAGCAACAATACTAAGCTGTATATGCTATATGGGAAATGAAAAATACCATAATACTAAATTTCAGAATGAGAGAGCAAGGATGATCAGAGAATACCTCTTGGGAAAAGTAGGAATGAAAATGAGTTCTTGAAGAATGTAAGCAAGGGATTGGCTTTCAGGGTAAATGGATGTGAATGAGAATCCACAAAAGGTATTTTTAGAGGCAATGACTAGAGAAGTTCCATTGGAGCAGAAGGTTCACGGTTTGTAGAATGCCACTCTGTATAGCAAATCTCTAGTGAAGTATCTCGCATACCACTATAGGATTGCAACATGGAAATGTGCTATATGTTGCTGTGTTGTAACAGATTTTATAACAGACTTTATCACTGTTATGATGTTGCCTAAAACCTAGAGAGATGTAAGAGTAGCATCTGACAAAGCCCATAAAATATAAAATTGCAATATATTGAAACATATGAGAAAAAGATTTACAGAGAGTAAATCAAGATATTCTATAAAACAAGCTTTTAAACAGAACTTATGGGGAGACTAATGAGAGAAAACATGGGGTTTACAAAGAAATCCCTATAGTTTGAATAATAAAAGTATTTAAACATAATAGAAGTGGACATTGTACAAGGGCAAAGTTAATAAAGGTACTGAAAATAGGAGTAAAAATTAGAACTATCTCAAAAGATAAAAGACAATGGCTAAAACTCAATTTTCTAAGCTACATATGATTTTTTGAAGAAGTTAGATATGATTATTATCAGACCATATTAACAGATATTCATTCATAAAAGATTGGTTTGTAGTGATTTGGTAGGTAAGTTACACTGAGCAAACAAGCTATGAAATAAAATTGTCTTGCGTTTCATAATCACCTGTATGAACTGTCATCATAACAAAAAGAAGGCACTTAAGGCTAGTCCTTATATTGATTGTTTTTTCTTCTACTCTTAAAATGTTGAAGATATATTTAAGAAACAATCTGAACACCATTTGGTGGCTAAAATAACACTTCAGCCATTATGTTGAAAGAAGTCCAAATCCTGTTATTGCATCTTCATGAATTATCTTGGTAAAACAACAGCATTCAACATATCTCATCCCTACGTATGTACACCTCAGTTATATGAGGGGAAACATTTATACACGGAAAATACGTAGATATTTCTTCACTTTTCTTAAAGAAGGAACAGTATTACTTTCAAAGATTCACTAGTCTTATGCTCTAGACTCCCTTAATCTCTGCCTTATTTCATGCTTATATCCCTTTATTGGTATTCTTTGGTAGTCTTAGGCTCCCTGGATGACGATATACCCCTTGCATTATGGGCCAGTCCCTATCCGAGGTCCTGAAAACTGATCATTCTGTCTCCTGGGACATCCTGGACAAATAAGATAATATCCAATTTTTGAAAGAACTATGTTGATAGAAATTGATTTCACAGCACCTTCTGGAAACCTACTGCCAATATTCAACAATCATCACTATCAGGTAATTCTTCTTTTTGATCTAAATCCTATACAACAAAATATAAATTCATATCCCCTTCACTCTCAGTGGAGGCAGGTATCAGTTCCTTTGAATTCTTTCTTTCTTTTTTTAAAAAAGGTCTTTCTGGAAGCCACAGTTCAGCTTTCTCTCCTCCCAGGGAAACAATTCCTATTATTTTAACCTTTCCTGGCAACCTTTTAATTTGTTTGGTTCTCCCACTTAATACGTAGAAAGTGTTATGTTTCCCTGCTTCCATCCACACACCTGCAGTCAGCATTATGGGTCTGGTCAGTCAGAGGTGAATGAGTCATCACCTGCCTTAGAAGCACATAAGGGATTTTATATGCAAGGTCAGTGAAGGAACTGCTTGACACAAGGCAATCAGAGAAAACAGAAGAGAATCCTTTTTATCAGAAATTTCATAACCCCACCTTTAATTACCCCAGTTTGGGCAGATAGAGTTATAGCATCCAAGTGGAAGAAGGAAATTTACCAAAAGGTGACTGTCATCTCTATGCAATAGGACTGATTAATCTTTGTTCTTTTGCCCCATCATGTTTTCAGGTATGCCTTATAGCTGAGTAAATAAGAGGATGAGCCTTGGAGGAAGATCAACCTGGTTTGAATCCTGGATCCTAGATGAGGAGATAGCCTTAAAGTATTTTCTTTAGGTTTTGTGCAAATGGGGGTCATAACATACATCTTAAAGACTTGTCATGGACTTCCCTGGTGGCGCAGTGGTTGAGAGTCCGCCTACAGATGCAGGGGACACGGGTTCGTGCCCCGGTCCGGGAAGATCCCACATGCCGCGGAGCGGCTGGGCCCGTGAGCCATGGCCGCTGAGCCTGCGCATCGGGAGCCTGTGCTCCGCAATGGGAGAGGCCACAGCAGTGAGAGGCCCGCGTATGCAAAAAAAAAAAAAAAAAAGACTTGTCATGATTATTGATGTATATGTGTTAATGAATGTAAAGTTCCTGGAACACAGAAAATTTCAGGGGATGGTGCCTACTTTTATTCTCCATGTTTCTCTAAAGTTGTAGAATCTAAAATTGGACATAAGGCTTTATCATTGACTCAAGAGCTTTAAATTCCTTTATTTCTGTGTTCCTATTTATAAAACCCAAGCTTGTGACTGTTTCTTTAACTGAAGTGTTCAGCTCGCCATTCATGGTCACCTTGTTCCCAAGTTGTTCCTAGATCACTTTTTCTGTCATACTTGCCCAAAGCAATTCCTTCTCCATTTTATTTTTGGACTATTGGTGTTTACACAATGCATTCAAAAGTCTGTGTTTGTCTATATTGAGTCTCTGTCACTGAGTCTTCTTTAAGTTTCAGCCACTGTATCTATTTTAGAGCTTTATGCAATAACCCAGCTTGTTTCTCTAACTCAAGTTCTTTATGATATAGAAAAAGAAGTTAAGAGAAGGCAAAATGTAAGTGGTATAAAAATACAAAAGGACATCATCCTTCTTACAGAAAAGTGGCATTTTCCATTTCAGTTTTCACATGGAGAAAACAGGTTCACAGAAGCAGCCCCTATCATACCTGTCCACCACCCCTGCCTATGTGATACTGAATATACAATCACAACTGGGAAAATTGTATCTAGTAACAAGTTCAGAAAAAGTAACCCCAACAAACACACACAATAGTATCCTTTTTAGATAATACCTAGTGTTGGCAAGAGTTCACGGAAATGAGCACTCGTATACTGCTAATGGTAGTATAAACTGTTCCACCTTTTCAGTGGAAAATTTGTAGTAACAATGTTTTAAATTACATTCATATTTTTAACTCAGAAATTTAGTTTTCAGATAATAATTTCATTGTCCATCAAGTTCCAGTTACAAGGATCTCTATCACAGCACACAATTGGAAAATATAACAGAAACCAAAAAACAAACAAAGAAAAAAAAACTATTTTCTACAATAGGAGATGTTTAAATAATTATTATGTAATGGAATAAAGAATATATGCAACCGTTTTCTAGGGTGATGTAAAGTTGTACTCAATGTAAAAGGAAAGCCATATTGTTAAGTACAAAAAAGTTTAAAATAGTGTGTAAAATATAAAGCCAATTTTTAATATATATGTATACATATAAAGTTTGAAGAATATGCAAGAAAATATTAAGTTTTTTCAGAATAATATATAATTATGTTTTTATATTTTATCTTTGTTTTCTAATTTATCTAAATAATCATGTATTATTTTGTTAATAAAAATCGTTGAAATAAAAATACATAGGGTACAGTTTTTATCTGACTATCATGCCAAGCAAAGCTATTATGGGGTATTCAGGAAACTTGCCACAAGGAAAATGAACCTCTCACAAGAACAATGTAACAATTTTTCTTCCTATAAGAAATAAGAAATACCAATGTTATAGTCACTTAGTGGGGCATGCACGATCTTAGTTTCCTGACCAGGGACTGAACGTGTGACCCCTGCAGTGGAAGCATGGAGTCTTAACCACTGGACCACCAGGGAATTCCCTATAGTTACTGTTCTTAGACAAAGTTGACCATAAACCGTGTGCCATTTCCTGTGATACCTACCTACTTGGATTGAGAGAGTCTGTTTAATATATACAGATTTCTTGTTTGAAATTCCAGAATCTGATATGAGTACCCTTAATTTATTAAAGAAGTAGTCTCCACTTTTTTTTTTTTTTAGGAGTCAGTGAGACTTGAACAGCAATAAGACCAGTATGATATACCAAGGTAATAAATGCTGTTTATTACTTCTTTAAAAAAAAAAAAGTCAATGAGATTTAGTCTGGGAGATGTAAATTTCAATTCTACTGAGTTTCTGCCCTAAGAAAAGATATAAAAGGCTCAGAACACCCTCTCTGATGTAAATTCCCTACAAGGTCTGGGTTGCAGGCCTGGTCATCTCCTCTCCATGATAAGGAAGCACTTCAGGTTGAGGCCAGGATGGTTGGCCCACTGAAGTCCCTCCCTCTGAGTAAAGGGTTAGAAGCAGTGTGAAAGATGTCTAAGTATCATTTGGGCAGTATTTCTAATAGGGAATAAAGGTGAAAAAAATCTGATTAACCAGTTTCCATGTCTTGGTGTCCTGAATATTCTGTCTCATTGAAGGTAAAAGAAATCAAAATATAACTTGGTCAAGGGAGGGTAAGCAACACTAATGTTTCAGATCCTAAAGCAGTGGTATAATGTGAAAATTTATACTGATCTTATTGTTTTACAATTTTCTTTGTTTAACTTCACTACAACCTTGTTGCCTCATTTTCCCATAATTTTCTGCATTTATAAAGAACACTGAGGCCTGAGAAAATAGTAATTTACCCAAAAATTGTCAGAGCCAGAATTTGAACTCAGATGTGTCTGACCCTGAAGCCTATAGCCCTTAATTACTTACCTACAACATCCTTTATGTTTCATACTCTAGCAGTTTTCTATGCATTATCCATTCCCCCATCCTTCCTTAATAAAAAAATACCCATTTTTGTTTAGGGTGACTGTGCATAGTCAAAAGTACCTACTCTCCCAGATTCTCTTGCAGCTAGAGATGCAGAAGTGACCCAATTCCAGACAATGAGATTTAAGCAGAAGTTGCCAGGTGAGGCTTCTGGGAAATTTTTGAAAAGGTCAGATGCTAGGCATGCTTCTTAGGTCTTTTGTCCCTTTACACCAGTATGTGGACCCAGGCCTAGATGTGCAGAAGCCATGTTGTTACAATGAGGGGTCAACTATGAGGATGAAGCCTTCACACGTAAGGCTGGGGGAGCAGAAAACATAACAGCCCAGCTACCCAGTAGCAACACTACACTTCATTCTAGCCCTGCACTGGCCGCTCCTGGATGTCTTCTTGAATGAGAAAGGTGAAACCCCATCTGCAAAGCCACAATTAGAATGGTTTTCTGCTACTTGAAGATGAACACATTCTTGGTCCTCTATATGATATTTCACTATAAGAATTCCAGGATGAGAGCAAAGTCTTGCCTACCTCTAACCAGCTGTGACCTTGAGTTGTTTGTCACTGTCTTCTTTTTCTCATGTTCAAAGTACGGGGTTCATACTAGATCTTTAAGCTTCCTTACAACGTAAGCATTTGGTGATTCTAGAACAATATGAATCAGCACTCTTTCATAATCTAGAGCTTCATGTCAAAACATATTCCATATTCTCAGTACCCCGAGTAAGCACCTGCTTAGCAAAATTGTTTTCAACAGCTTTTTCCTTCCCCAATCTGATTCTTTTACAAGTACATTACTGTAGGGGAGGAGAAAGCATTTGTTGAATAACCATTTAAAATGTATCTTGCCTGTAGGTTCATTTTTTGCCAGTACTCACTTTTAGGTATACAGTCACTAAAAAGCAGGGAACAAGACACAGCCCTGCAGAAACAACCATCATATTAGAAAACAAGGCTGCTTACAGAACAAGCTCATTAGGTGAACCCTAAGTAATAGAGAGACATACTGTCCAGCATCAGTGGACTGACATTCAGCAGGAGCCAGCTGTTCCCTTACCCCTCCATGTAGCTACTTTTAGCCACCTTTTGCTCAGTGGAATTAACCCAGCCCCATTACTAAGCCCTTGGTCTCCTATTTAACCCCACTTTTGTATCTTTATATCATCAGTAAAATTTTCCATTGAACCAAGTCAAAATAGGTTTTACCTTGGGTCAAAAGGAAATTAGACTATGAAGGAAAAATTGTCTTTAATTCAAAGGACATGAGAGCCTCGTGCAGGAAATGTAGTGAATTAAAAGGCCCTTGGATCTGTGCCTATGAAACCTAACCAGTTCTGCCTCGGTCTAACTATGACTATGTGCAAATACCTGGACTACCCTGGGTTCCAGTTTCTTTATCTATAAAGCAAAGGGGTGGCACTGGGTGATCTCTGAGGGCTCTTATTATCAGGCTGTAAGGCTAGCCCCGGTTTTCTGTACCATGGTGGGAAAGGCTCATTCCACACTACTTTGCATTCTAGCGCCTTAGTTTGACCTGTGTTTCACCTGGACTGAGGCTATACAGAGGACTTTTCCAGTGGCTTTGCCAATGCTCTTGAAGTAATATCATTTATTTATAGGAGAGGTAGCATTGCAGAATGGTAAAAAGCAGGTACTCTGGAACAAGAGGGCCCTGGGCTCAAATTCTGACTCCCCAACATATTAAGCCACGGGACTTTTGTTAAGTCAGTTAACCTCACTGTGCTTTGGTTCATCTGTACAATGAAAATAATAATGGAAAGCACCTCTTAGAGTTGTTGTAAGAATTAAATGATTTAATAAATATAAATATTAGCATATGAGAGTTTGTTATTTATTTAGCTAACATTTCTTGAGCTCTGTGTGCTAGGCACCAGAAGAAGCCATTTACAACCATTATATCCTTTTGTCCTCAGAAACCCACAACAGGGCATTTCCACATGATAAAACTGAGGTTTGGAAAGGTTGCTTATGTTTCCTCACACAGTAAATGAGAGAGAAGGAAACTCAGGCCTGGCAATTAGAGTCCAGAGCCCATAGTCCTATTTGACATGCTGTAGAGGCACCAGATGTGTGAATATGAGCCTGTAGGGATGAGTCAGCTGGTCAGGGAGACTTCAAGGAAGGGTGACAGGCTGTGTCTATGTGCGATGGTGAGCAAGGCAGAATCACTGACAGGCCAACTAAGAACATAACCAAGTAAATGTCACTGGGCATTTTATCTGCTCTTCAGGCCGGGATGTTTGGAATAAGGCTTACATACAATGCTATTAAAAGTGTAAGCAAAGCACTTGGGCCGCTCTAGCTCGGGATTCCTCCTACACTGATACCTGAAATTCTACCATTTGTAACACGTGACTTCTCTTTCTCCTAAAAAGAAAAATCCTCCTGGGAAAGATAACCCATTAAAACCCTGACATCCTAATTTGATTTGGTTTAGCAGATCTTTCTGAAAGCAGTGGGCAACTGGACGGCTGAAGACGTCATGGATGTGAGGGGTTGTAAAGCAGAGCAGTGCACAGAGGCAGTGTGTGTCAATTCCACAATACACTAGGTCCTGGGTTCTTTCCCACCGTTATCCTTGGACCATTTACAAACACCCTCTAGTGGTGAATAATTCCTTATGTCTATTTTTAAATATCTTTACAGTACATTTTGAGAAGAGGACCACCAAGAAGGAACTGGATGAACACGGAAGATGGGAACATTTAATGACAAAGTTAGGGTTAAATATTATATATAAATAAAATATAAAGGAAGAGTTCATGAAGAACCTGAGTGGAAATCATCCACTGTAATTTCCCTTCATCTATATGCGGTATACATTTCCTTATCTCTATTCATTAATACAATATATAATTCAATTACTAGTTTAAAAAAATAAGAATGTGCCAAGGTCCCATTTCCCATTTTGGTATTAAATCATCATTTGTTTTCATCCATAAAAACTAAGAAAAGAGACATTATTTCTGAGAAGCCCAATATTTGGAATCAAGCATTTTAGATAACCTTCAGCTATGACATTGCAGTGCAGAGTGAATCCGTTGTAGGATTAGATTTCCTCTGGGCTTTCTTCCAATTCCAAGAGTTTTAAGTTGATGAACCACACAGGTATTGTTGATTTAGCTCTTCCAATGACACTCTGCAAGCTCTATGGCTGCCAAATCACAGCTTTCCAATATCTCTGATTCATTATAGAGACATGGGGGCAGAAATGTAGAAACTCAAATAAGCAGCTCTCTAGTCTCCAGTTTTCTCACCATCACCAGGGGACATAGAAAAACAAGTATTACATCCTGTGAATGAACATGATCACTTTGTTGTTCAATATCTTCCAGCACATATGTGTGTGCCAGGCAAAGCAAGGCCCTCAGGGGCAAACAAATGAATGGAAGACAGTCCATGTGCTAGATAAACCTAGGCTTTTGGAAGAGTTGTACATGCAAAGGGATGATTACAGATGGTGCTGTAGTGCAGGCCAGAGGAGAGAGAGCATCTACAGGATCAGAAAGCAAAGGTATTAAAAGGATATCTTGGGCTTCCCTGGTGGCGCAGTGGTTGAGAGTCCGCCTGCCGATGCAGGGGACACGGGTTCATGCCCCGGTCCGGGAAGATCCCACACGCCGCAGAGCGGCTGGGCCCGTGAGCCATGGCCACTGGGCCTGTGCATCCGGAGCCTGTGCTCCGCAACGGGAGAGGCCACAACAGTCAGAGGCTCGCGTATCACAAAAAAACAAACAAACAAACGATATCTTATTCGTATGTCTGGACCCATTTGAATATAGGAGTAACTAGAGGTCTTTAAAGTTTAAAAAAAAGTAAGAGGAAGAAATAATAAAATGTATGACAATTCCAAATACACACATGTACATACACAGACACACACATGCATATATATATGTGCATGTGTGTGTGTATGATACATTAAAAAGCTGTCATTAATGGAAATTAATTTAGATATATTTCTTGTGTCCATTAAAATGAAACCATTTTATTTCTTTACTCTTGCTCATTAATAATCTATCAGTTCTCTAATGTATGTTGAACTTATCCATTACCATTACTTTAATCCAAGCCTTCACTGTCTCTTTCTCCTTATCACTTTTGTGGTCTCCCTAGGTCCACTTTTATTCCTCTTCAATCTACTCCAAACCTGGAAATCACGGTTATTTTAAATATAATGGGATCAATTTATTTACTGGTTCAGATATCTTTAGTGGTTTCCCCCCAACCCTTAGGATTTAATCCAAAAGTCTTTCACGGCCTGAAAGGTCTCACATGACCCCAAGCTTCCTTGCCAGGCTGGCCTCGCTTTTTGTCACTTTGCCAGTTCACTTTTGCAGCCACAACGGACTCCTTTTCATTTTCAAATGTGTAAAGCTCTTTCCTTGCTCAAAGGCTCCACTCATTTGCTTCCCTCTGCCTTTGCCAGACTTACTTCTATTAATCATTCAGGTTTCAGCCCCTCAGTTCTATCTCTTACTCATAGAGGTTTTCCCCAATCATCCTATAGAAAGTGGCCCTACCTTGGCTCCCTCATCACAATGACAATAAACTCCATTTATTCCCTTTATAGCACTTACGGTGAGATATGGATAAATGTGTAATCATGCAGTTACTAGTGTGGTTATTTGCTTAATGTCTGTATACTCCATTAGTGTGTGTACCTGGTGAAAGTAAGGGCTGTGTCTGTAACACCTTTGTCTAGCACAGTGCCTGTTTCAACTCAGTAACTCTTGCTGGATGACTCATGAGTAATTGTTGACCAATTCAAGCAGTAAATACATGATTAGTCTGCCTGATAAACTCTTTGTCCCACTGGAATGTGATTATGTTGGATTTAAAGTACAAGAGGAATTTGGGAGGCATGTATTACTGCCCCGTTACAGCCTGTGACAGTGTGTACTTAAGTGACAGTGTGTACTTTCTACATTTCATTTAAAAATTACATATATATGTAATTTTAATGAAATAGTTAAATATATAAGTATTATATATTTATTTGTATAATAGTATATATTATGCATAACATTATATTATATAAAATATTGTAATAATTATATTATATAAAACACTATATATATACATATATATATAATATATTAGAACTTAGGGAACATTAGACGTTATCTAGTCTATGACCTTCATTTTACAAGTGAGGTCCAAAGAAGTGAATAAACCTACCCAAAATCACAAAGAAAGTTAGTGGTGATATCTTATCAAAACCCGGGGCTCCTAATTTTGGGGACACCACCCCTTTTACCACCACCCCTTCTACCACATAAAATAGAATTCTAGGTTATTATTGAGAATTATACACACAAAAAAAGAAATATAAGTGAGAGAAAATCAGTCTTGAAATCTACTTTAATACTATCACATTCTGGGACAGTGGAGACAAATTCATTCATGAAATGTGTGCTGTCCTCTCAGTCCCCAAGTCTTAATTGATTAAATAGGCACTTAGAGGAATAGATAGTGTTTAACTTTTTTAACTTCAGAAACATATGTAATGTTCTAGTAGAATCATTATGGAGCTAACTTTCTTCCAGAGAGGAACAACAGGTCTGGGAGAAACAGAGCTAACTAGGCTCTTCCAATTTACTATCATGAAGTTGGATAGAAAAGTGGCAAGAACTTTCATCTGAGGTCATCAGTCATTCTAGGAGTGCTAATTCCACTATAAGAAGAATTATTTAACAAAGAAAGATGAAGATCTATGATGATGATAAATTTCTGTGCATGAAATTTCCCTCTGATAATTAGAATGAATTTTAGAAAGGATCAGCCCAACAAATGCATCACTCTGCACAATATCACAGCCTGAGCTCAGATAAAACCCCTTGCTTCCTAATATTGAAAGTCTCAGAAATTAGTTGCCTCCTTTCTTAGGGTGCTCTTGTTGCAACTAATGATGATTTAATACAGAAACTAAGAATCTTTGGAGTTTTACCTTCTGGAAACACCAAATAAATTTATTATTAATAAAATAGAGTAAAAGATGAGTTCACTAAAGGAGGAAATAGCTCATCACAAAGTTTTCTTTAAATCTTAGCATGGTATTAGGCTTTCTGTACCATGAAACTTTAAAGAATAATATTAAAACTTAAAAAACATAAGGCCAAACTATGTAGTTAACTAATGCTCAACTATTCAACATTTACTTTCCCTTGGATGTCTGACACCCCCCAAGTGTTATTCTTAAGAAATTTTATTATTTACTTTTATTATTATTCATTTACATTTAATACATAAAAGTTATAACTCATTTATAAGGCATTGACTGATACAATGCCTCATAAAACTATTTTATTCCCCCTCAGGAAGGAAGGAAGGAAGGAGGGAAGGAGGAAGGGAGTGGAAGGAAAAACTAAACCCTAGAACCTCAGGAAACAACACTGGGAATAAAATTAAACATTTTTTAACCAATCCTCAAAATCTTGAGCCATAACAGTGCAATTTGAAGCTATATTGTGGTAAAGTTCTCCATGATTTCTAATTACAATAATCATCTTAGCTATATGCTGAAGCAACATCAGGTTTGAGTATTGACAACTGCCATTTCTCTTCCTATAATTACCTTGCTAAACCCAGCATATCTGACCTCTTATAGTCTGACCAATAGAAATGTCTAGCTTGCCAAATGAATGCCTGTGCTCTGAGTGATTTTTTTTGTTCTGAATAGAAACAAAAAAAATAAAACCTCCCGACATCTTTTCCTCTAGCCTTAGGGATCTGGGCTCTGGCCAAATCATGATTTGAGCTGAAAACTCAAATTCCCCAGGAAGTTAGAAAGCCCCACCCACACAGAAATCAAGCTGGGCTCTTTCTGTTGCAGGAGAAGACTCTATGATACTGAGATCCTCATATTGGCCACACAGGACAGTACTGAGCTAGAGTTTGCGACCTTTTACAACATGAAACTGCCATCAAAACTTGACCTTCTTTCTCAAACAGGGATACAGTGGCCTAGCTTAAGTAAGAACCGAGTTTGTGATTCATCTCAAGGTAAACCAGAGGCCACAAATCCTTGCCATCTTCCCAAGTTATTCTGTGTTCAGTGAACTACAGAAATGCCTCCAAGGGAGGTTCTGGCTTTGTCCTACCCATAAGCTATTCTCAGAAGGCTTCATGTAGGACAGATGCAGAGTAGTGTTTCATAGAATAATTGAAATTGATTTCCTGCCACAAACACACTCACACACACACACACACACGGGCATTCTTTGTCTTGTTTAATGAAACAAGTACACTTTAAGAAGAAAGGTATATATCCCTGTTAACTTAATATCTCTGCTAACTTAACTTAAATCTCTGCTAGTTTGAAATAAGTCACTATTTCTGGAGGCTGCTTCCTATGCAACGCAAGCTCTAGGAACATGGGGAGTGTTATATTCTGTTTTCCTTCTTGTACTACCCACATATTGCCATTTTATTAAATATTAATAGATGGCAAAATAATATAATGAAAATATCCAAATATTTAACCTCCAAAATAAAATAAAAAGTCACCCCAAGTCTGTTGTTCTTTAGGATTGTATAAACTGTAAAAAATGTTACATTTTTGAGAATATCAGAGGAAAATATACTCTACATCAGTATTTATTCTCGGAAGTCATTAAGTTTCTAAAGGCCAGAACTAAAGACTTTATGAATACATTAGGGAGTTGGACCATATAATACATAAGACTTCTCATAGTTTTAACATCCTCTGACTCCACAATGAAAATACAGGGCATGACCAAAGATGTTGCATGAGGGAATGAAATGATCAGAGAATATAAAAGAAAAGAAGACTCTCAGAAGCTTTACCTTCTGGAAACATCAAATAACTCCATTATTAATAGTTTTTTTTTTTTTTTTTTGCTGTACGCGGGCCTCTCACTGCTGTGGCCTCTCCCGTCACAGAGCACAGGCCCCGGATGCACAGGCTCAGCAGCCATGGCCCACAGGCCCAGCCGCTCCGCGGCACGCGGGATCCCCCCGGACCGGGGCACAAACCCGCGCCCCCCGCATCGGCAGGCGCACCCCCAACCACTGCGCCACCAGGGAAGTCCTATTAATAGTTTTTATTAAAGTAATTTTGCAGCCTATGCAGATACACATTCACTATACTAAATCTGAAATATTAATATTTCTGAAAATTTCCCAAAGTTTTTCCTCAAAAAGACCTAAATTTGCATAGCAAATTCATAATTCACAAAGCTCTATCATGTATGTGACCTTGTTTGACCCTGAAAACAATTCTGCTCTAAGAACCTGGGTTCCAATCTTGACTCCACTCCTTATCAGCTGAATTCTTGGTGATCTAAGACTCAACTGTGCCTCATTTTCCTCATCTGTAAAATAGAGGCAGTAACATTACCTGCCTAAGAGTGTTATGGTGAGAAATTAAATGGCGTACTATATGTATGTCAATCACTTAGCACTTGGTGCTTATTAAGTGTTCAAAAAACATGTGCTATTATTATCCTTGTGGAAGACTGTATTTTCCAAAGATGGTGACACCAATATAATCCCACCCATGTGCTCTTACAATGTGACATTGTCACTTCTGCATTGAGAAATGGAGTCTGTGTTCCCTCCCCTGAAGTCACCCTGTATGACTTCTGAATCTAAGTCATGTATGTGATAGAGCTTTGCCCAGCCATCTGGGGATACTTGCCCTTGGAAACCAGCTACCACACCATGAGAGAGCCAAGCAGCCACGTGGAGAGGGAGTGTGTTAAGTACTCCAGCCACAGGCCGAGGTCCCAGCACACAGCCAGCATCAACCGACAGACAGGTGAGTGAGTGAGGTTACAGATCATTCCAGCCCCCCAGCCTTTGAGCCACTCCAACTGATGCCAAGTAGAGCAGAGACAAGCTGTCCCCAGTGAGCCCCACCCAATTGCAGATTCATGAACTAAAGTAATTTTGTTATTTTAAGCCACTAAATTTTAGGAAACTGAATTTTGCCTAAGATTACACAGATATTAAGAGGTAGCAAGTGAACTCAGAGGCAGATTTTCCAATTCCAACTCACGCTGTCTTTTCACAATTTCAAATTCAGAAAGTTGTCCTAAGCAAGAACGTCTTGAGTATATGCCTGGCTCATTGTCACATTGTAAGTTGATCTCATCCCATCTCCAATCATTTGAACCCAGGTGGCCTTCCACCCACCACATCTCAGAAGCAAACACCACCATGGGCCATGGCACCTATATCCACCTTGTTCTGCCTTTCCCATTATTTTCTTGGCTCCTGAGTTAGGAATTTCTGTTTCTGCTCTGATCTTCTCCTCATTTGGCTACCAGCTTAGACTGCCTTTCCTGACTTCTGAACCTGGACTAACCATGCAACAATAATATTCCACTCATTAGGATATCACCTGAAGTTTCAGGTACTTACGAGCCCCTCTGTTAGTACTGGCCTGCTGAACCTTTAATATATACCTAAACTCTCCCCACCATCTCTTTCCATGGAATTAAGTAACTATAAATCCACACTTAGTAACATAATGTTGTAAAATGTAACTATGCTTCTCAAGTGAAAACTAATGTTAACTTCTGAGCCAAGGAAATTTTAATAAGAAGCTTTAAGCTTCAGGGCTGCTCACTTACATAAGCTCCTTCCAAGACTCTGGGAGGGGCTGTAACAATGGACTTATGGACTTTTTTCAATTAAATTTGCTAAGTACAATATATTTTCAACAACCTTGAATCTTCCCTTACTCCTGAGAGTGGCTTAGTCAAAATGGAGCACACACCAGAGCTGTTAACTTCTATTTCTATATAGGAGTGGTTTTTGCATTAACTTAAAATCTTAAAACACTTTGAAAACAGCAAAGTTAAAACCGCTTATTCACAGTAAGTTTAGAACTTTCTTCAATAGGAAAGTTTATTGGAGCTTCTCAAATTAAGGAATAAAATAAGGATTTCAGTAACCAAACACACAGGGGAATCTTTCCCTTATCCCCCAATAATTACAAATTTAAGTGATATGCTACAACTAATGATATACTTAGAACATGCCAGTATTTGAAAACGCTTCTGTAATAGATCAGTTTGAGATGAGATCATTGTTTAGTTTCAGAGAATATTTTGATGCTTTGCTTCAGTCATTTTAGAAAATGAGCTTGTCTCCAATTTAAACTGATAAAATTGATAATTTTTAAAGGTTAAACTATATACACAGTATATTTTAAAATATGTGTATATTTGTGTACAAACATCTATATGCCACAAAGATATAGTAAAGCAATATATCAAAAAGTTAACAGTAAATATCTCTTGGTGGTGAGATTATGGTTGATTTTTCTTTCCTTTATTTTAGAAATGTTTTATAGTAACTGTGGACTATGTTTATAATCAGAAATAAAAGATAAAAATTCATTGTTAAGAATCCCTTTTTTATCAAGTGTTGGTCCAAATAAAATCATATTTGCATTTAGTTCAGGCTTCATTAATTCAGTTTGTTCCACAATTTGGATCAACTTTTGGTCCCTCTGTTATAAGGAGCCTTCCTAAGGATCTACAAAAAAATATTAAGTAGAAACTTTTTGAAAGTGAAAATTATTTTTCTCTCACTTATGGCTATAAGTAGAAATGGGTAGGAATATATCACTTCAAAATTTTTTTAAAAAGCAGATTAAAAACAAAAGTGATTATAAAACAATCTGAAGTTTAAGAAGCTAAGACAAATACTCTCATCAGTTGACTTAAATCACAAATTCATTTTCACTTAATGTTTTGACTTCCATTGCATTTAAACATTTTCAAAATATGGTGCTTCCTTCAAGAACTAGGTGATAAAATGAAGGAGTAATTCAACACTAATTAGGAGTCTGAATAAGTGAAATGGAAAAAATCTGGGAACATATGCAAGTATGATAAGCATTCACATAAAGAGCAACTCAGAATAAGAAAAGAGGAAAAAAATAGAAGAGCTTAGTTGCTTAAAGAAGCTATTAAAGGTGATAAAGACAAAATTATTACCTTAGCCTCAGATATACTTAGAATATTGACCTAAACTCCCAATTTATAAATTACACCTTCAGTCTAAGAATAAAGTGATGACAGCTAGAAAGAAAAAAAAATAGTGAGAGGAGAGGAAGAGGAAGGAAGGAGGGGAGGAAGGAAGAAAGGAAGGGGAAGGGAAGGGAAGCGAAGGGAAGGGAAAGGAAGGGAAGGGAGGGAAGGGAAGGGAAGGGATGGGAGGGAAGGGAAGGGAAGGGAAGGGAGAAGAGGGGAAAATTATCCTTATAATCTAAGTATCAGCTATACTACAATGAAGGCTTTGCAAATGGCCAAAAATAGCCAGAACATAGAGAAAATATAGTCTCATATAATAACTGAACTAAGATACAGACAGTATTCTCTGTGCATATTTAATTGCCCCAATTGAAATAATATCAGTTAAAAATAAAGTGAAATTAACTTTTCAGAGATGGGAATGGTAAAGATATATTTTTATCTAATTCTAGACTCTATGAATTTGCAAGTGGCAATTACCAAAGGTAAGTTAGAGAATAAATATAAAAAGTAGTCTGGATCATTCTTAAAGCTCAAAGCTATTTGGAGTGACTGTAAATTACACCAAGTTAAAATATTTTAAAGAATTCCTTTGTCAATTAAATGATGTCATTAGCATTAGATAATTAAAGTAAGTTTACTCACACCATTAATAGATAGTTTTCTCTTTTTGTTTAAATGATGAACTGGAATTTTTTAAATTTCCTTATTTCGAGAATCCTAAGCAATTTTTCTTTCCCCAGAGCTCTGCAGCCATTAATGCAAACTGAAGAATTTATAGTCTCTAAATTCTCTAGATTCTCTAAATTATAAATGACCACAGATGACTAGTTTAAAAGATAAGGTGCTTTTTAAAATTAGGAGGGAACCAAAATGCCCTCAGTTTCATCCCTATTCATGAATATTATCATTGAACAATTGTTGATTTTTTAAAAGAAATATTTAGTATAGTATGACAAATCCTTATGCCACAGAAATAAGTATAGCTGATACTTAGATCATGGAAATAATTGTTGCCAACATATGATATAGAAATAAATGTAGATAAATATATACACATTTACTAATGTATTATAGTAATCACTGTCTCAAAAGGGATACGCAAAATTGTCAATCAAATAATATATCTGGAGAAATTAAATACTTAGTTGATTTAGAGACAATCTCTTCCAAAATCAATACAAACATTTAAGGTCTTCTTTGAAATCTATAATAAGGAAAATATTATGTTTATCAGTAGTCTTGAACCAAATTAAAAGTCATAAAACTTAGTATTTTAAGTTATGCTATGAAGGCTTCAGTGTTCTATATTTAAATCAATTTGTCCTTTTAAAAAAATACGGCTTTGGAAAGCATCATGTTGATTAAAATCACTTACTAGTTCAAATTCCTCAGGTATTTTTTAGTCTGTAAAATAGGAAAATAATATTGAATTTCTATAAGGAAATAGAAAAATGTGTGCAAATCATGTGATATATAGTACCTGGCACTTAATATTTCTGAAACAGTCAAAGCTTTAACTGAAAGAAAAATTATGAGTTTTGTAACATAGACTATGCTGATTCCTCAGAAGAAAATTTTTTGCTAATATTAAAAACTTTTTCTGCTTTATGATGGATATCTGAGCATATGTATTAATCTTTCTTACTTCCCATAATGCCACTGAAATAACAGAAGAGATATAAAAATATGAATCCATGGTAGCACTAGGAACCTGGGAAGGGTGCCAGCAGCAGACCAGAATAGTGGGGAATTTCTAGAAGATATAGGCAGATGGGATCAGATTGATAGTAAAATCTGACAGAGCTGAACCTGTAGCACTGAAAATGCAGAAGAGAACAGTACTAAAGAAGGATGTTCTTTCTTTTCAGAATCCAAGAAGAACACCAAGATCAAAGACAGCAGGGACTGGAAGCACAACTGGGTAGTGCAATGGTGAGCTCTGGTTGGATGGAAAGCTGAACTGCTGATTGTATCATGACCCTCCGACTAAAGCCTCAAGAAAAGCTCTCTAAATAAAATAAAGGATCTGCCATAAGAAACTTCCAGAAGTTATTGGAGAAAAGAAGAGTATCTCAGTGGTACTCCAGGTAACTTCTGGTTCCCTTAATAGATGTATGGCAGCCCATATATCTATTAAGCAAACTTTCTGGGTAATCTAGCAGAAATATCTTTCTGGTCACAACCATGCACCCTCTCTACACAAAACTCCTCCATAAATTCATTCAAAGAAGAAAGCATTCACTAAATTTAAATTCACTCAGGGAAGGAATTATTTTATTCACTTTTGTAGGGGAAACCATCTCTAGCTATCATTACTTACCAACCTCAGCCCTCAATTATAAATACAAATACCACAGAAAAGCCAACAGTGTCAAAACAGGTGTATAACAACCAAGGAACTAATATCTGAGGAAACAAAGCTCATATAAGAAATAACAGATATCTTTAAAATAAATAGAATTCTTAGAGATTTGAAAAGATTTGAAAAACTATATATATATATAGTTTGCTTAAAAAAAGACACCCAAGAGCTTAAATCCTTAATTATTTTTTTGGCTGCGCCACGTGGTTTATGAGATCCTAATTCCCTGACCAGAGATTGAACCCATGCTCCCTGCATTGGAAGTGTGGAGTCTTAACCACTGGACTGCCAGGGAAGTCCCTTAAATTCTTAATTTTTAACAAAATCCTGGAGTGGGGAAAGATAAAGGAAAATGAATGTTCTCAGTCTCTTTGAGGGGAAGGGAAGTGAGATAGGGAGGCTATAGATTTTTTTATTGAAGCATGTTGATTTACAATATTGTGTTAGTTTCAGGTATACAGCAAAGTGATTCAGTTATATATTTTTTTCAACTTATTTTCCATTACAGGTTATTACAAGATATTGAATAGAGTTCCCTGTATCATACAGTAAATCCTTGTTGTTAATCTACTTTATGTATAGTAGTTAGTATCTGTTAATTTCACACTCCTATTTTATCCTTCCCCCTCTTCCTTTCCCCTTTGGTAACCATAAGTTCGTGTTTTAAGTCTGTGAGTCTGTTTCTGTTTTGTATAAAGATTCATTTGTATTATTTTTTAGATTCCACATATAAGTGATATCACATAATATTTGTCTTTCTCTGTCTGACTTACTTCACTTAGTATGATATTCCCTAGTTGCTGCAAATGTTAATGTTTCATTCTTTTTCACGGCTAAGTAATATCCCATTGTGTGTGTGTGTGTGTGTGTGTGTGTGTGTGTGTGTGTGTGTATCATATCTTCTTAAAACAATCAACTGCTGATGGAAAATTGGGTTGTTTCCATGTCTTGGCTATTGTAAATAATGCTGTTATGAACACTGGGGTGCATGTATCTTTTCAAAGTAAAGTTTTCATCTTTTCTGGATATACGCCCAGGAGTGGGATTGCTGGATTATATAGTAGTTCTATCTTTAACTTTTTAAAGGAACCTCCCTACTGTTCTCCATAGTGGCTGCACCAGTTTACATTCCCACCAACAGTGTAGGAGGGTTCCCTTTTCTCCACACCCTCTCCAGCATTTGTTATTTGTAGATTTTTTGATGATAGTCATTCTGACAGGTGTGAGGTGATACCTCATTGCGGTTTTGATTTGCATTTCTCTAATAATTAGCGATATTGAGCATCTTTTCATGTGCCTGTTGGCCATCTGTATGTCTTCTTTGGAGAAATGTCTATTTAGGTCTTCTGCTGATTTTTTTTATTGGGTTGGAGGCTATAGATATTGTTCTGAAATTGACAGGAAAACATAAGATAAATATGTTTATATAAGTATATTCATTAGTGGAACTGAAATAAAAGAATATTAAGACAGTTCTTGACTAGAGAATAAATGCAATGTAATTAATCTGAACAAAAACATTAAAAAAGAAAATAATAAATCATAAAATAATATGGCAGAAGAACTACATAATGTAAAAGTAATCACAATAAAAATATGTAAATTAGATGTTATTAAAACAGAAACTTTCAGATTGGACCAACAAACATCCAACTATATGAAAGATACAAAAATAAATAAATAAAATGTAACAGAAAGGTGAGAAATGAAGAGATAGATGTACCCACAAGACATATATATCAACAACAATAATTTTAAAAGGAATAACAGCAATATATTAATAGCAAAGTAGGTTTATAGTAAAAAGAATTATATGAATATGAAAGAGGATATAAAAAACATAATTTTTATCTAAATCAAATGTCAAAATATTAATAGATAAGCATCCACCTCAAAAGTCTAGGGAAGGGCTTCCCTGGGTGCAGTGGTTGAGAGTCCGCCTGCTGGTGCAGGGGAGACAGGTTTGTGCCCCGGTCCGGGAAGATCCCACATGCCGTGGAGCGGCTGGGCCCGTGAGCCATGGCCGCTGAGCCCGCGCGTCCAGAGCCTGTGCTCTGCAACGGGAGAGGCCACAACAGTGAGAAGCCCGTGTACCGCAAAAAAAAAAAAAAAAAAAAAAAAAGTCTAGGGAAATAGAGCAAAATGAAACCAAGGAAATTTGAAAAAGAACAAAAGAACAGAAAATTAATAAAATAGATGACATACCAAAATAAGCACAACAAAAATAAAACCAATGGCAGACTTTAAAATAAATAGACAAAATGGACCAATCTCTTCCAGATGTGATCAAGGAAAAAAGCAAAGAAAGAAAATAAAAGCACAAGTGAACCACACTGTGTTCATCAAAGTGAGGGGTGAGAGATATAGTGATACATACACCAAATATTTTTTTTAAATAAAATACAATCTTATGACAAAACCTTAAAATCTATATGGAACAGGAAATAAATGAATTTTCACAATGACCTAACAGGAGTTGAAAAATTTTTAATAGGTCAATAACCACAGAAGGAACTGAAAATAAAACTAAAGATTTATCTCCCTGCAAAATATGCTAAGCTCAGGTGCCTTTCCAGGTAAATATTATCAAAGCTACAAGCTTTAAACAATAGTAAGAAATGAAAGTTAGTAAACTTTTTGTTTGATTCTAGAAAAGCATTCAAAGCTGGTCACAAAACTGAAAAAAATGCAACACACGTGTGCATACACACACACAATATACTAGGGATGCTTATCTCTTATGAAAAACAAATGAAAATTCCTAAATATAATATATGAGCAAACGAAATATAGAAGAATACTAAAAGAATATATTATTTAATTACCAACCTGGGTTGATTCTAGAAGTAAAAGAATCATTCAACATTAAAAAATGTATTAATGAGTCGTTGTGTTAACTAATTACATGAACATCCTGACATGAGGAAAAAATCTTTAATAAAATTCAAGACTTATTCTTGAGTTTTAAAAATTAAACTGAGTTAAAGATAGGTGAAATTTTTCTTAAGTTGATGAATGGTACCTATCAAACACAAATTTTAAAATATTAAGACGTAAACACTGGAAAGATTTTAAACAAAACAAAGATACTTTTGTTTCTTTGTAGAAATGTAATTACATATTGTAACTACAGTGTAATTATGTGGCATTGTTTATAGTCAATGCAAAAGACAAGAAAAGAAATTATTCATAGCCAATGCAACAAGACAAAAAAAGAGATGAATCATTAAATATTAGCTGGAAAGCAACAATAGTTATTTTATAGACTATGTGTGCTAGTTAATACCAGAAAAAACCTGCGAAACTAGTTAGAACTAAAACAAAAGCACATAATGTTGACCAGATACAAGATCATTCAACCAAAATCAATAATTTTTCTAATAACCAATTAAGAACTGTTATGAAAAACTCTAATTCACAAGTGATGTAGCAAATCTAAAATTACTAGGAATAAACTGAATAAGAAATGTGCCAAACCTATATAAATGGGAACACAATATTATAAAATTATAGCTTAATTCTCAATGCTTTTTTTTTACTGAAATTTAACAGCTAGTGCTGAAATTAATTTTAAGAATAAGCAGATAATATAATCACAAAATATAAAGAATGAATAATAGGAATATAAAGCTACACCTAGATCAACAGAACTGCACTACTGGCTGCCACATATTGAGAACTCACTATGTGCCAGACACTGCTCTAAATATTACGTACACACACACTCATTTAATCCTCAAAATAGCTGTATGATTATTATCACCTTTTTAAGATGAGGAAATGAACCACAGAAAAGTTAAGTAACCTACCTAAAGTCACACAGATAGCACTTAAAAAATCTATAGGATTGAGGAAAGTTGCTCAGTTTTCCCTCTTAAATAGCAACTGTCTCGGGGGGCTTCCGGGAAGATGGCGGAAGAGTAAGACGTGGAGATCACCTTCCTCCCCACAGATACACCAGAAATACATCTACACGTGGAACAACTCCTACAGAACACCTACTGAATGCCGGCAGAAGACCTCAGACCTCCCAAAAGGCAAAAAACTCCCCGTACCTGGGTAGGGCAAAAGAAAAAAGAATAAACAGAGACAAAAGAATAAGGACGGTACCTGCACCAGTGGGAGGGAGCTGTGAAGGAGGGAAGGTTTCCATACACTAGGAAGCCCCTTCACGGGCAGAGATTGTAGGTGACGAAGGGAGAAAGCTTCAGAGCCGCGGAGGAGAGCACAGCAACAGGGGTTGCGGAGGGCAAAGCAGAGAGATTCCCGCACAGAGGATCAGGGCCGACCGGCACTCACCAGCCCGAGAGGCTTGTCTGCTCCTCCGCCGGGGATGGGCGGGGCTTGGAGTTGAGGCTCCGGCTTCGGTCGAGCGCCGGGAGAGGACTGGGGTTGGCGGCGGAAACACATCCTGCAGGGCGTTAGTGCACTGCGGCTAGTCGGGAGGGAGTGCGGGGAAAAGTCTGGACCTGCCGAAGAGGCAAGAGACTTTTTCTTCCCTCTTTGTTTCCTGGTGCGCGAGGAGAGGGGTTTAAGAGCGCTGCTTAAAGGAGCTCCAGAGACAGGCGCGAGCCGCGGCTAAAAGCGCGGACCCCAGAGACGGGCATGAGACGCTAAGGCTGCTGCTGCCGCCATCAAGAAGCCTGTGTGCGAGCACAGGTTACTATCCACACCCCACCTTCAGCGGAGCCTGTCCAGCCCACCACTGCCAGGGTCCCGTGATCCAGGGACAACCTCCCCAGGAGAACGCACGGCGCGCCTCAGGTTGGTGCAACGTCACGCCGGCCTCTGCCGCCGCAGGCTCGCCCCGCACTCGGTGCTCCTCCCTCCCCCCGGCCTGAGTGAGCCAGAGCCCCCGAATCAACGGCTCCTTTAACCCCATCCTGTCTGAGCGAAGAACAGACTCCCTCCGGCGACGTACACGCAGAGGCAGGGTCAAATCCAAAGCTGAGCCCCTGGGAGCTGTGAGAGCAAAGAAGAGAAAGGGAAATCTCTACCAGCAGCCTTAGAAGCAGCGGATTAAAGCTGCACAATCAACTTGATGTCTGTGGAATATATGAATAGACAAAAAATCATCCCAAATTGAGGAGGTGGACTCTGAGAGCAAGATTTATGCTGTATAGCTTTGCTTCCACCATTTGTCCTAGGGTTCTATCTGTCCGTTTTTTTTTTTTTTTTCTTAATAATTATTTTTTTATTTTAATAACTTTATTATCTTTTCTTACTTTATTTTATTTTACTTTATCTTCTTTCCCTCTTTCTTTTTTTCCTTCCTTCCCGCCTTCCTTCCTTTCTTTCTTTCTTTCTCTTTCTTCTTCTACTAATTCTTTCTTTCTAATTTTTCTCCCTTTTATGCTGAGCCGTGTGGATGAAAGGCTCCTGGTTCTGCAGCCAGGAGTCAGTGCTGTGCCTCTGAGGTGGGAGAGCCAACTTCAGGACACTGGCCCACAAGAGACCTCCCAGCTCCACATAATATCAAACGGCGGAAATCTCCCAGAGATCTCCATCTCAACACCAGCACACAGCTTCACTCAACGACCAGCAAGCTACAGTGCTGGACATCCTATGCCAAACAACTAGCAAGACAGGAACATAACCCCACCCATTAGCAGAGAGGCTGCCTAAAATCATAATAAGTCCACAGACACCCCAAAACACACCACCAGACGTGGACCTGCCCACCAGAAAGACAAGATCCAGCCTCCTCCACCAGAACACAGGCACTAGTCGCTTCCACCAGGGAGCCTACACAACCCACTGAACCAACCTTAGCCACTGGGGACAGACACCAAAAACAATGGGAACTACGAACCTGCATCCTGCAAAAAGGAGACCCCAAACAAAAAAGATAAGCAAAATGAGAAGATAGAAAAACACACAGCAGATGAAGGAGCAAGATAAAAACCCATCAGACCTAACAAACGAAGAGGAAATAGGCAGTCTACTGGAAAAAGAATTCAGAATAATGATAGTAAAGATGATCCAAAATCTTGGAAATAGAATAGAGAAAATGCAAGAAACATTTAACAAGGACCTGGAAGAACTAAAGATGAAACAAACAATGATGAACAACACAATAAATGAAATTAAAAATACTCTAGATGGTATCAATAGGAGAATGACTGAGGCAGAAGAACGGATAAGTGACCTGGAAGATAAACTAGTGGAAATAACTACTGCAGAGCAGAATAAACAAAAAAGAATGAAAAGAACTTAGGACAGTCTCAGAGACCTCTGGGACAACATTAAATGCACCAACATTCGAATTATAGGGGTCCCAGAAGAAGACGAGAAAAGGTAAGGGACTGAGAAGATATTTGAAGAGATTATAGTTGAAAACTTCCCTAATATGGGAAAGGAAATAGTTAATCAAGTCCAGGAAGCACAGGGAGTCCCATACAGGATAAATCCAAGGAGAAATACACCAAGACACATATTAATCAAACTGTCAAAAATTAAATACAAAGAAAACATATTAAAAGCAGCAAGGGAAAAACAACAAATAACACACAAGGGAATCCCCATAAGGTAAACAGCTGATCTTTCAACAGAAACTCTGCAAGCCAGAAGGGACTGGCAGGACATATTTAAAGTGATGAAGGAGAAGAAACTGCAACCAAGATTACTCTACCCAGCAAGGGTCTCATTCAGATTTGATGGAAAAATTAAAACCTTTACACACAAGCAAAAGCTGAGAGAGTTCAGCACCACCAAACCAGCTTTACAACAACTGCTAAAGGAACTTCTCTAGGCAAGAAGCACAAGAGAAGGAAAAGACAATAATGAACCCAAAACAATTAAGAAAATGGGAAGAGGAACATACATATCGATAATTACCTTAAATGTAAATGGACTAAATGCTCCCACCAAAAGACACAGATTGGCTGAATGGATACAAAAACAAGACCCATATATTTGCTGTCTACAAGACACCCACTTCAGACCTAGATACACATACAGACTGAAAGTAAGGGGATGGAAAAAGATATTTCATGAAATGGAAACCAAAAGAAAGCTGGAGTAGCAATTCTCATCTCATACAAAATAGACTTTAAAATAAAGACTATCAGAAGAGACAAAGAAGGACACTACATAATGATCAAGGGATCGATCCAAGAAAAAGATATAACAATTGTAAATATTTATGCACCCAACATAGGAGCACCTCAATACATAAGGCAAATACTAACAGCCATAAAAGGGGAAATCAACAGTAACACATTCATAGTAGGGGACGTTAACACCCCACTTTCACCAATGGACAGATCATCCAAAATGAAAATAAATAAGGAAACACAAGCTTTAAATGATACATTAAACAAGATGGACTTAACTGATATTTATAGGACATTCCATCCAAAAACAACAGAATACACATTTTTCTCAAGTGCTCATGGAACATTCTCCAGGATAGATCATATCTTGAATCACAAATCAAGCCTTGGTAAATTTAAGAAAATTGAAATTGTATCAAGTATCTTTTCCGACTACAATGCTATGAGACTAGATATGAATTACAGGAAAATATCTGTAAAAAATACAAACACATGGAGGCTAAACAATACACTACTTAATAACGAAGTAATCACTGAAGAAATCAAAGAGGAAATCAAAAAATACCTAGAAACAAATAACAATGGAGACACGACGACCCAAAATCTATGGGATGCAGCAAAAGCAGTTCTAAGAGGGAAGTTTACAGCAATACAATCCTACCTTAAGAAACAGGAAACATCTCGAATAAACAACCTAACCTTGCATCTAAAGCAATTAGAGAAAGAAGAACCAAAAAAACCCAAAGTTAGCAGAAGGAAAGAAATCATAAAAATCAGATCAGAAATAAATGAAGAACAAATGAAGGAAATGATAGCAAAGATCAATAAAACTAAAAGTTGGTTCTTTGAGAAGATAAACAAAATTGATAACCATTAACCAGACTCATCAAGAAAAAAAGGGAGAAGACTCAAATCAATAGAATTAGAAATGAAAAAGGAGAAGTAACAACTGACACTGCAGAAATACAAAAGATCATGAGAGATTACTACAAGCACCTCTATGCCAATAAGTGGACAACCTGGAAGAAATGGACAAATTCTTAGAAATGCACAGCCTGCCAAGACTGAATAAGGAAGAAATAGAAAGTATGAACAGACCAATCACAAGCACTGAAATTTAAACTGTGATTAAAAATCTTCCAACAAACAAAAGCCCAGGACCAGATGGCTTCATAGGCGAATTCTTTCAAACATTTAGAGAAGAGCTAACACCTGTCCTTCTCAAACTCTTCCAAAATATAGCAGAGGGAGGAACACTCCCAAACTCATTCTACGAGGCCACCATCACCTTGATACCAAAACCAGACAAGGATGTCACAAAGAAAGAAAACTGCAGATCAATGTCACTGATGAACATAGATGCAAAAATTCTCAACAAAATACTAGCAAACAGGATCCAACAGCACATTAAAAAGATCATACACCATGATGAAGTGGAGTTTATCCCAGGAATGCAAGGATTCTTCAATATACGCAAATCAATCAATGTAATAAACCATATTAACAAATTGAAGGAGAAAAACCATATGATCATCTCAATAGATGCAGAGAAAGATTTCGACAAAATTCAACACCCATTTATGATAAAAACCCTCCAGAAAGTAGGCATAGAGGGAACTTTCCTCAACATAATAAAGGCCATATACGACAAACCCACAGCCAACATCGTCCTCAATGGTGAAAAACTGAAAGCATTTCCACTAAGATCAGGAACCAGACAAGGTTGCCCACTCTCACCACTCTTATTCAACATAGTTTTGGAAGTTTTAGCCACAGCAATCAGAGAAGAAAAAGAATCCAAATCAGAAAGGAAGAAGTAAATATGTCACTGTTTGCAGATGACATGATACTATACATAGAGAATCCTAAAGATGCTATAAGAAAACTACTAGAGCTAATCAATGAATTTGGTAAAGTAGCAGGATACAAAATTAATGCACAGAAATCTCTGGGATTCCTATACACTAATGATAAAAACCTAAAGGGGAAATCAAGAAAACTCTCCCATTTACCATTGCAACAAAAAGAATAAAATATCTAGGAATAAACCTACCTAAGGAGACAAAAGACCTGTATGTAGAAAATTATAAGACACTGATGAAAGAAATTAAAGATGATACAAATAGATGGAGAGATATACCATGTTCTTGGATTGGAAGAATCAACATTGTGAAAATGACTCTACTACCCAAAGCAATCTACAGATTCAATGCAATCCCTATCAAACTACCACTGGCATTTTTCACAGAACTAGAACAAAATATTTCACAATTTGTATGGAAACACAAAAGACCCTGAATAGCCAATGCAATATTGAGAACAAAAAATGGAGCTGGAGGAATCAGGCTCCCTGACTTCAGACTATAATACAAAGCTACAGTAATCAAGACAGTACGGTACTGGCACAAAAACAGAAAGATAGATCAATGGAACAGGATAGAAAGCCCAGAGATAAACTCACACACATATGGTCACCTTATCTTTGATAAAGGAGGCAGGAACGTACAGTGGAGAAAGGACAGCCTCTTCAATAAGTGGTGCTGGGAAAACTGGACAGGTATATGTAAAAGTATGAGATTAGACCACTCCCTAACACCATACACAAAAATAAGCTCAAAATGGATTAAAGACCTAAATGTAAGGCCAGAAACTATCAAACTCTTAGAGGAAAACATAGGCAGAACACTCTATGACATAAATCACGGCAAGATCGTTTTTGACCCACCTCCTACAGAAATGGAAATAAAAACAAAAATAAACAAATGGGACCTAATGAAACTTCAAAGCTTTTGCACAGCAAAGGAAACCATAAACAAGACCAAAAGACAACCCTCAGAATGGGAAAAAATATTTGCAACTGAAGCAACTGACAAAGGATTAATCTCCAAAATTTATAAGCAGCTCATGCAGCTCAATAACAAAAAAACAAACAACCCAATCCAAAAATGGGCAGAAGACCTAAATAGACGTTTCTCCAAAGAAGATATACAGACTGCCAACAAACACATGAAAGAATGCTCAACTTCATTAATCATTAGAGAAATGCAAACCAAAAGTACAATGAAATATCATCTCACACCAGTCAGAATGCCCATCATCAAAAAATCTAGAAACAATAAATGCTGGAGAGTGTGTGGAGAAAAGGCAACCCTCTTGCACTGTTGGTGGGAATGTGAATTGATACAGCCACTATGGAGAACAGTATGGAGGTTCCTTAAAAAACTACAAATAGAACTACCATATGATCCAGCAATCCCACTACTGGGCATATACCCTGAGAAAACCATAATTCAAAAAGAGTCATGTACCAAAATGTTCATTGCAGCTCGGAGATGGAAATAACCTAAGTGTCCATCATCAGATGAATGGATCAGATGAATGGATAAAGAAGATGTGGCACATATATACAATGGAATATTACTCAGCCATAAAAAGAAATTGAGATATTTATAATGAGGTGGATAGACCTAGAGTCTGTCATACAGAGTGAAGTAAGTCAGAAAGAAAGAGACAAATACCATATGCTAACACATATATATGGATTTTAAGGGGAAAAAATGTCATGAAGAACCTAGGGGTAAGACAGGAATAAAGACACAGACCTACTAGAGAATGGACTTGAGGATATGGGGAGGGGGAAGGGTAAGCTGTGTCAAAGCGAGAGAGAGGCATGGACATATATACACTACCAAACGTAAGGTAGATAGCTAGTGGGAAGCAGCTGCATAGCACAGGGCGATCAGCTCGGTGCTTTGTGACCACCTAGTGGGGTGGGATAAGGAGGGTGGGAGTGAGGCAGACACAAGAGGGAAGAGATATGGGAACATATGTATATGTATAACTGATTCACTTTGTTATAAAGCAGAAACTAACACACCATTGTAAAGCAATCATAGTCAAATAAAGATGTAAAAAAATAAATAAATAGCAACTGTCTCAATCAGGAATTTATGAGAACTATAATTACATCTGAAGTACGGATTTTCTGGGTTATTGAAAAAAATCTTCATGTGGTTTAGTCCTTAATCATGTAATTGATAAAATGAGTAAGATTTAAGGAAAAATAAAGATCCTAGCATATCTTCAGGACCCAAAGTACTGGAATAATGACTAAACAACAGACTTAAAGACTAAAATTCTGGTCTAAAGCATATTATTTTTGTATGTGTTTTCCAAATCTTTAAAATAGGAATAGCAATGCATTATTTCAGGGATTACATGAGAATATATGTGATTTACATAGCCTATTTGTTGGGTGAATAAATAAATAATCCTATCATCCAAATACACCTTATACTGTAATTATAATACATTCTTTCTAACCAGTAATACTGTTAACATTAATATAGAATAATTTTAAGAGGCAGCCTACTATCACTTACTACTGTATAATAAACATTTTTTACCATGTTTATGTTGCCATTTAACCATGGGTTTGAAGGCCATATAATGTTCCACTGAGTGGAGCTATCCTAATTTACATAAGCATTCCACAACTATTTTTCCTTTATTTTGAGGTGTGGGGTTATTTTTGCTTTTTGTAATTATGCATAGCACCTCAATGAATTTGTTCACTCATATAATTTTCTCCATATTTCCAATTATTTCTATAGAAAATGGAATTCCTTAGAAAAGATTATAAGTATTTTTATTTTCAATTCACATGCCAGATTGCTTTCCAGTTTGTGGAAGAGCAATCTACCACCAAAGTAGAAGAATACCAGTTTCAAACTCTTTGCAACTTTCAGTATTCATTATTTAATAGACTTTTCCCAATTTAATAGGCTCTAAAATATCATTATTATACTGAAATCTTAAAACAATGACCCTAATAACATAGCTGTTTTTAAGAAATGAGATCTTCCTTTTCAAATTCTTGAGGTAGTAAAATTAAGCAGCAGAGTCCACAGTTCAAAGTGTTAAATAAGCATCCTCTATATCTCTTCTTTCAGTTTCAACATGTTATCAACAAATGCAATAATTATTTGAGGAGTTCAACATACAGATCCAAGAATTGACTAAGAGTAGCTAAGATCTGGGAGGAGTACATAGCTTAATTTTTGAGACTGATGGCAAGAAACCATGTCCAATGCAGAGCATTTCTCAGTCCAGAGAGAGGATTCAGGACTGATGACTCAAAACACCTGCCCCAGACCCACTCTCATATAAAATGGCTACAGGCTAATGGTTTGCAGTCAAATCTTTCACAATATACCTGAGAGAAATGAACCACATATTTTTATTTTCATAAGACTAACAGGGCCTTATCTTGACTAAAAATAGTTTAATTACTGTCACAAGTGGAATACTGTAAGGTTTTAAGCTGCAGGAAGGAGTCATCAAACAATACAAGTCTAATGGCTCCAAATATTCTGTACAATTTACTATATGTGTGTTGAGTGTCTAACGAGATCTTGGCACTATGGAGGAGACAGGACTACATGGCATGAGCTGTGCCTTCAAGGAGTTTCAATTTGGGCTGGGAAACAAATGTTACATCCCACTTAAAACAATTAAAGACTGGATAAATCAAAGGAAGAAAAGTACTTTTGATTTCATGGTTTTCTGGTAGATTTTATCTGATGTTTTTGTCAAAAAGAAATATGTAGATTGAAGACTTAAGGAGATGAAAAGAGAATTTCATCAAATAATGGTTTGCCTTTAAACTATAAAAGTTTTATTCTCTCTATTGATTATTTCTACCGCTACATAGATAGCTAAAAAACCTGTGCATGTCCCTGAGTGAGTGATCTGAATGTGAACATACAAAGGAAAAAAGTAAGAATCTTCCCACTTCTTGAATGCATAGAAACAGTGACAAATGGTTCTTGGGAAGCTGTCCTTCAGAAAGAAACCTTTACCAGGGAAGTCCAGATAGAGGGGTTTCTATCCTGATCTCTCTTCTGTCAGAAAGAAAAAGAATACATGCTCTGAAACACAGAAAATTTCATATGCTTTGGCATTTTCAAAAAGAAATAAATTTTCAAGGTCTAAGTAACAGTATGTATCTCAATAAAGAACTCACTAGTTCTGCTTATCTGAAAAGCAGATGGTGTGGCAAATAAAAAGAAAAAAACTTTTCTGAAGATATTTCTTTTACAAGATGCTAAATGGATTCTTCATCCCTTATATTTGTGTTGTTCTCTCTCTCTCTCCCTTTTTTTTTTTTTTTTTGGATAACCATATAGAAGTCAATATTTTTCCAGAATGGCAATTAAATATAAATTGAGGTGAGACTTATGCATACTTGCATACTCCACTATACACAAGTTGCTATTACAAAACTCATTGGTAACCTCATGTGTATGAGGGAATGTTGCACAGACAGTATCAGGCAGTTTGGTTGAATTACTCAGAACAGTGGAAGTCTCTGCATGGGAGGCTATTGCTGAGAAGCACACTAGGCTGACACTCGTATAAAATGAACTTTATCAGGTTTTCTGTGTCACAGTGTGCCACATTACATAGAGAGTACAGTGGAAAACAGCCCCTGCATTTAAGAAGCTTACAGTGTAGTTTAATAATAAAATATATATATGAAGGTGGAATAAAAATATGTCGAACACCTAACTGTCAAGCATTATGCTAACTGCTTTTCTGTGTCAACCCATTCAGTACCCTCAACTATATGGGGGCTTTGTTGTTCTCTCCATTGACTTCCTATAGCAATTAAAACCCAAACTCCTTACTACCACTAAAGGCCCCACATGATTTGATCCCTCCCCTCCTCAGCAACCTCACCCCTACCAGTATGATCACAGCCCTTGTTCACAGCATCAAGACTTGAACCCAAGTCCAGGTGTTTCAAGCCAATGTTTTCTTCCTTATCTCTAAATATCTAATTTGGCATGGTCAAATAGTGACACAAAGAGCTTATGAGTAAATATAAAGTAAATGGCATAATAACAAGCATTTATAGAAAAATAACTCCAGACTGGCTTGTCAGAGATTGCTTTCAAGAAGGAGTTGGCCTTGAACTGAGCCTTGGAAAATGGGTCATATTGGGATTGGCAGAAAAAAGGAACTGGGTGAACACAGACAGAAGGGACACACATGCCATCTCTGGGATGGTAGGGAGAACATTCTGGTAGAAGATGATTGAAGTACACTGAATTTTGAATTATTGCACCCACATTTCAGTATGAACATTGCCATTTATCAGCTAGGTGGCTTGGCAATCATATAACTTCTTTGATTTTCAATTTTCACATTAGTAAAATTTGCTCTACCCCCCAGTGTTAATATGATTAATGGAAATATATATATATGAATAATATATATTACTAATGTGTAATAATATAATATAATGTAATTTAATACATAATAGGATTATAGCATATATATTCATATATATAAATATATGTGTATAAATGTATATGCGAAAGCACTTGAAAAATGTATAGCTCTCTGAAAGCAAAAGACAACTGTAGCATAAATAGAAGAAAGCAAATTAAATAGCAGAAAACTTAACTAATACCAGTTAATATAAGTAAACAATTACATAAATGAGAAACTTTTATGATTATGACCCAGTAATTAGAAAATCAAGGAGAGACTTACAAGGAGAAAAATGCATCCCCATATATGAGTAAGATAACCATGTCCTGATTTGGAAATTAGGTTCTCAGGTAAGAGAGATAGGAAGCATGCCTCCTGGATTCCACGGATATATTTTAAGTGTCCATTTTCCCAAAACATTCTTGTCAAATGCATAAATAGCTACCATTTTGTGAGATAAATGTAATTGAGAGGTGATTAAAGGAAACAAAATAAACAACCACTTGAAAGGGACTTAGTGAGATTCCCGGAGTGCACAGAATTTCTGGGACAATTTCAATTCCATTTCAGACTTGAAAGGTGAAGGCTCCAGGAAGTCACCTCAGGCCAGTAGGAGAAAAGTCTCCAATTGCTTGCAGGAAGCCTGTAAGGAGTCTCCGCCTAGCCAAGCTCTGGGGCTCTTTTTCAGTGCCTGGAAGCACTGTAGATAAGTACATGAATATTAAAGCCTGAGAAACTGACAATAGCAAAATAACTGCTCAAGCTAGCATACTACTACATTTTGCCTGGATGTTTCTATTTATTTTATATATTGCTCCTTTATTATATTTCTGTATTTTGTCTCTTATAGGAGAATAATACTATTTAAAATAAATATATACAAAAAAATTTCTAAAGCATGCTAAATGCTTTTAATCTTAGAAGAGGGAAAATAAAAGGAGTCAAAGAAGGTCATCCTCCTGGTGACAGGGACAGTACACTGCAGGAAAAGTGTCAAGGGGAACCTTGCAAACTCAACTTACTGGAGTGAAGGCACATTAGAGGGACACTGAGGTCAGGAGAGGAGAAAGCACTTATAATCATGTTTTTATCCTCTGCCCAGAGGTTAAAAAGCAGGTTAGCTACCCTTGGAAGTACTAAATCAATAAAGTAATAAGGCTAGAAAGCATTTATCTTTGCTTAACTAATAATTATTGAGAACTTACTCTGCACATATCACCATTCTAGGTGCATTGTGTGCACAAAATTACCCAGCCTCATAATCTGCCTTTAGGGTACTTACAGTCTAGTAATCAGTTCTGATACATAAGGAGTAATCCCACAAGGCTGTCTAGATTTAAGCTAGCTGAGAGTTACAGATGATGAAAGTGGTTTATTGAGGTGATAAACTAGAAGATTCCGTTAACAGTTACAGAATTGGTCAATGGCTATAAAGATCTACAGTCTGCCTGGAGACAAAGTTCTCCTCAGTTTGGGAGACATAACCTTATGATAGATCAATGGCAGAATAAAATAAAAAAATAAAAATCCTAATGAGAACTAAATTGAAAAAATTTCCCCTGCACCACATGGTGTGTCACAAGGGACACTACTGTTCAAGGAGGGTAATTTTCCTATAAGAAGAATAAGAGCAGACTAAGAATACGCTTGCTGAAGTCCAGGGTTTGTATGTGAATACAGCCCGAGAACCACTGCTTAATCAGCCAGAGATTTCTTTCTCCCTCTACCATGAGAAGAGAAGCACTGGTCATCCGCAAAGATATCTGAGGTTCTGTAATAAGACAACATAACTGTGCTCATATTGCAATGAAAGCTGACAAGGTTATGCAGCTGACCTTCTGTCTCAGACTCTAGGCTTGCATTAGGAGTTGCATTTACAGTGAATGTCCATTAATCAATATATTTTCCAATCACATTCTGCAAAGGAGATGAGTTCTCCCTAAATAAATGATACCATTCCAAGATCACTTAACCATATATTAAACCGTTTAAAACTATAACTTGAAAGAAAACAATTTCCAAATACAGAACATTCTGTTATTGGTGCAGACCAAATTCCATTGTAACAAAACCTCAGAGACTGTTTGGACTCTTTCGTTGCACAAATATTTGATGTATGAGCTATTTCTAAGACTCTCTGGACTAAGAGGCGAGAGATCTGGGCTTTAGCTAAGCTTTCCAAGCACTGTGTGACCTGGGTGCTGACATTCAGTCTCCAAAACTTCCAAGTCCCAGTCTGTCAAATAAGCCAGTTGAATGAGTTATCTTCCACATCCCTTCTTATTCTTAACATTTCTTAACATTTGCAATAATGCAAACTTCAAAATTCTGGTTTTCATGAAGTTAAACATATTGTAATTTGTTGTATAAAAACTATTACAAAATACAAATACTATGCTAAAACTGAAAAATACTAATATACCAAAGATTCCAGTCCCTTAGAGGCAAATTATTAATGACATATGTTTGTGAGTTGCATGTCCTTTTAAATAGTTTATTTGTCTCTTGGGTAGTCCCTTTTATAACTCCTCGTTTCTAAGAATCATTTGCATTAAATAACAGTTATAAACAAGGCTTTCAAATACCTGGTTTGAAAAAGATAAGGTTATTTGCTTGTCACCATGATTTTTCACTACTGATTACAATATTTTCTTCAGTTATTTATAACTCACTCCTGTCTATTTGTTTGTGTTACACATTTTAAGTACAGGACTCTCAACCACTGCGCCACCAGGAAAGCCCCCAGTTGCTTATTTTTTAACCCTACCTATTGTAAAATATAAACTATAACACAGAAATCTCACAAAATATAAATGTGCAGCCCAAAGATTTCTCCCATGGAAAATACCCATAAAAATATCACTCAGATCAAAAAAGAGATCCTAGCAGCTCCCCTCATGCCTACTCCAGGTCCTTATTCTTCTTCTTTCAAATAACCACTATCCTAATTTATTTATTCCTCTAGCTTTTTTTACATTCTTACCAACTAAGCAGGTATTCCTAAGCACTATAGGTTGAATTAAACCTGCCTTCATAATTTATCTGACTTTAATCCCGAACAACACGTTTGCAAGATTTATTGTTTTCTCTTGCATGAATTCTGTTTATAAATATACGTCCATTTGCTTGCCCATTCCGCTGTGGGCTCAGTGGCTTATTTTGAAGTCCTCATCCCAGTGAACAGCTCTGGAACATGTAACAATGTTGACCATTGCCTCTTTGAAATTGTCTTCTCTCCCACCTTTCACAGCAATACTCTCCCAAGTTTCCCTTCTATCACTTTGATGGTTCTTCATTGTTTTTCACTAACAGCTCTTCCTCAGTGCTCCCCATACAAAATATTGGTCTTCTTTAGGTATCTTACTTTATCTCCTCTTTTTACACACTATCACTAGGCAACCACTCCTTCCTTAGCTCTGGACCCCAACTACTCTTCTAGGATGATTTTTCATGACTTCCTGCCTTCCTTCACCTTCATTCCAGCCTGGCCCCTCTTTTCCCCCTAGACATTTTACACAGCTGCTGAAAAAGCTACCCCCTAAACACGTCATTTCCTTCTTGCCTTTATGCCTTTTCATATGCCACTCCTCCATCCAGGAATTCCCTTTCCCCTCTTTATCCTTTAATTTCCAGATCAAACGTTTCCTCCTGTGAAATCTTCAGGAACACTCTAGCAGTTTTAATTGCTCCCTCATCTGTATTCCATGAGCACATAGTGAAGTCCTCTGATATAGCACTTACTATGCTCTATTGTGAACATTTATGTGTCTATCTTCTACACAAGAGGACAAGGAATCCTGTCTTATTCATCTCTATATCCCTGGGAGTGCTCAATGGGTAAATGTTGCCAGAATGAAAGAATCTGTTTATTTGGTAACCTTTATGAATTTCCTATGCTAGGGAAGGCTTACAGCATTCACATTCGTGCTGTGCTTGTCTGCCAAAGATGCATCAAACTTTTATATGGGGAGGGTGTTAAAGATTGGGTTTCCTCAGAAGCAGACTCTGAGATGAAGATTAACATGCAGGATGTTTTGTTACAGAAAACTCTTGGGATCAACACCAGTGGAAGGAAATGAAAAGAAAGAGAAAGAAGCAAGACTGTTCAGAGGAAGATGTCAAGCTATGATGCTGTCGCAGTGGAAGACTTAGCTAACAGTACAGGGAATTCTGAAGCTGGAATGTCCTAGGGTGCGGTAGGAGAGCTGGGCTTCTGTGTTCCCTCATCTGCATCAGAGGTGGGCATGAACTCTTTAGCCTGGCCAATCCTTGGAGGGCTCTGACAGCCAAAAGAGATACTGCCAGCTGGTCCTAGCATCACAGTGTCCATCACAGTATAAAATTCTGCTAAAAAGAATTTCATAAATCAGCCTCCTGAGTTATGTATAATGTCTATTAGGTAGGACTTCCAATGGCTCAAGATGTACTTATATCGTTAAGAAAAAAATGGTAATTGCCAATTTTACCATGCTTGGTATAAAAGTTTCTGTTATGACTTCACTTTCTTTGTTTTCTCTAGGCATTTTTTTTGTTTGTTTTCTCCAGCCTTGTGCCAGCATTCCCAATGGACAATTGCCCCAGAGACACCCCCCCTCCCAGAAGGACATCCTAGAAACTGTATACAGACACCCTTGCAGTAAGAATTTAATGTGACTCCATTTGTGAAGACTAAAGCAACAGAAAACTAGATATTTGGTTTGTCACCAGTTAACTTTAGTGAAGTGCACAGTTTAGTATTCTCAGCCACATTTATGTGAACATTGGAAATGAAAAATTTGAAAATCTTAACTAAGTGCCAAAGCATCTGAATATCCAACTTTCAGCTGAATATTTCAGTTTCTTCCCAAGGTTTTTTCTTCCATTATTTTATATACCTAAAATTTTTTAAAAAGAAAACAATTTAAGGAGTGGATACTTATATGCCTCTGTCTTGGGCAATCTCAAAAAAAAAAAAAGTTGTCAAACTAGAAGGATTCATTTTCTTCACATGGAAAAATAATAACTCTATTTACCCCAGAAAGAGTAAAATCTGTAGTTATTCTATCCCCTCTAGAAGAGTCCATCAAAATCACCAACATATGAAGTATATAAGTGTTCTAAAAAAGGGCACCAGGAGATAGGGTGCTAAAGACCAGAATGCAAGAAATCTACATTGGTAGATTTTGATTGCTGAGTTCTGAGGCTGACATGAGAAAAAAGAGTTCTGTGACTGCCAGGTTTTGTGAATGAGCAAATAGATGAAGAGTGGTGTTTTTAACCAGGAAAGATATATAGGAGGAGGAGCAGGCTGGGGAAGAAAAGATTACAAGCTCAGTTTTTGTAAATATTGAGCTCAGATACCTAGACACCATCCAGTAAAGATACAAGACAGTTTTAGATCTGCTCAGGGCTGAGCTAGGAATATGAATTTGGCAGACATAAGTGTACAGACTCACTACTTATTCATTCATTTATTCACTTATCATTCAATTAGCTATGAGCTAGGTACCAAGCTAGGTCCTAGATATAAAGAAGTTAGTGTGGTTAATGATAGCTAATGCTGTGGGACAGGATGAAATCACGAAGGAGAGATAGGATGAGTGAGAAGAGGACAAATGTCAAAACCATGGGGAGGAGCTCACATTGAAGATATGGGCAGTGGAAGAGAAACATGAGAAAAAGACTAAGAAAAAGAGGCTGGGTGGGTAAAAGGAGAACCAGAGGAGATGAAGAGCTCTGAATTTAAAGGAGAGAGAAGTACTGGACAGAGTTTAGACTATCGCAGTAAGACTGTAGAACTTACTCATCATGACCTTGAACAATGGAATGTGCCATCTAATCTGTGATAATATCTGGTTTTCAAAAATAATAGATATAGAGTCCTGCCATGCAAACACACTCAACAATAAATTTTATCGCGGATATTATTATTTTCACTGTTTTATAATTATTATGACTAACAGTTTTATCATTATCAATAATGTTCTATAATCCAAAAACGTCAACATAAGGACTTTGAAAAAATGGCCCCTGTCTATAATCTTCAGGAGATCCTTGAAGAGAACAGATGCAACGTGCTGGTGGTGGTGGCGGCAGTGAATCAGATCACAGCAGGTTGGAAGGTGACTGCCTGAGAGGGAAGAAAGAAGGCATTCGGATGCAGATTATCATGTCCAAATTGTTGACCATAAAAAGAAGAGAGAGGAGAGTAGATAGGGAGCTTCTAGAAGATTTTTTTTAAATGCATAGAGAGTATGCTCATATAATAAAGGGGCTAGCTCAGTGGAGGAAGAAGTAGTGAGGATACGAGTTAGAAGAAATAACGAGCAAGGTCTTGGAAGATTCAGATGGACTATGGTCAAGAACAAAGGTGGATTTATAACAGTATCAAAAATTACCAAGTGGGCTTCCCTGGTGGCACAGTGGTTGAGAGTCCGCCTGCCGATGCAGGGGACGCGGGTTCGTGCCCCGGTCCTGGAAGATCCCACATGCCACAGAGCGGCTGGGCCCGTGAGCCATGGCGGCTGAGCCTGCATGTCCAGAACCTGTGCTCCTCAAAGGGAGAGGCCACAACAGTGAGAGGCCCATGTACCGCAAAAAAAAAAAAAAAACAAGTGCCTCAGAAAAAGTCTAACAAAAATGTATAGAGTGTCACTGAATTACATTCAAGAAGACCCTAAAAACTGAAATAACCTCATTTCACAGTGTATATGTATATTAAATCATCACTTGTACAACTTTAAAAAATTACATTGTGGAACCTAAACATATACAATTTTTATTTGGCAATCATATATTATAAAACTGGGGAAAAAAGAAAAGAAAAATGTATCTGGAAATGTACATAAACACTTTTTTAAAATACTGAAATATATATCAAATTCACAGATTGGCAAGTTCACTAGTATAAATATTTCTCTGGGGAAATTAATTTATAGATTCATATAATCAGGTTATTCTGTGTGTGTGTGGATACTTAACAAGCAAATTTACTTGTGCATTAAAAAGGCCAAGAATAACCAAGACACACTTGAAGAAGAAACTAAGAAGGACTGCCCAGATATCAACACTTATATAAAGCTAGAGTAATCAAGATGGTGAATTTTTATTGCAAATGTAGACATTTATATTGATGGAATATAACTGAAGTCCAGAAGCAACTCCACACACAAAAGAACACTTGATTTATAACAAGTTAGCATTCCAGAGCAGTGGAGAAAGGACAGACTTTTCAACCAATGTAACTATAATGAAGATTGAGTAACCATATATACCAATCACTAGCAGGTGAATTAAAAATCTAACTGGAAAAGGCAAAATTTTAAACTTTTAGAAGAGAATATACGTGGATATCTTCAAAACCTTGAGATAGGGGTTTTTAATAAACAGAAAAAGCACTACTATAAAGGAAAAATAGATAATTTTGCTACAATAAAATTAAGAACTTCTGCTTATTATAAGACTCCATGAAAAGGTAAGAGATAAACCACAGAGCAGAAGAAGATACTTGCAGACTGATAATAGTAGGACTCAATACACAGTCAACTCAATGAGAAATACAAATAAATGAAAAAGAAACACAAGCAATCCAATAAAAAATAGGCAAAGAATTTGAAAGAGTTGCATAAAATTGAAAATTCAAAATCACCAATAAAATTAATTTTTTTAAAGGTACTCAACGTCACTAGCAATTAGAGTAAGTGAAATAAAACAATGAATTAACACTAAACATCCCTAAGATTGGAAAAGCATAAAAGTCTAATACGAAGCACTGGCCAGGATTTGGAACATTAGGAATTGTCATACACTGCTGTTGGGAATATAAACTCATACACTCTGTTGGGAAACAATGCAGTATTATCTAGTGTAGTTGAAGCACACATACACTTTGACCCAACAATCCCACTGCTACATACACACTTTTAAAAAATGTGTGCACCAAGAGGCATTGTTCATAGCCCAGAACTATGAGAAACTATTGGGAACATCCCAATAGCAGTAGAGTGGATAATAGACTGTTCATTTAATCAGCACTATGAAATATTAAAAAATGAATGGACAAAGTCACAAGCAACAACATGAATGAAACTTTCCAACATAAAGTTAAGCAGAAACAAGGCACAAAAGAATACATATAATATGATTCCATTTATACATGGTTGAAAAACAGAAAAACTAACCTTTTTTATTTAGGGATGCATATATAGTTGGCAAAATCATAAAGATAAGTGAAGAGAGTATTACTATAAAAATCAAGATAGTATAAACACAAGGGAAAGGAATGAGTTTGCAACTGGTATGAGTTTGCTGGCTGGTTTCTGCTCCCTCTGCCTTCAGTAGTTATTCCAAATCTTCTATATAAAATGTTCTATTTCTTAGTCTGGATAGTAGTTAATCAGGTATTTGCTTTATAGTTATTTATAAAACTGTCCATATGGGTTATTTATGTACTTTTCCATGTGCAAGTTATATTTCTCAATGAAAAGGACTTGGGGGAAAAATATAGGTGGTGAGATTAAACTTTAGACAATAGTGGGGAAATATAACATTTACTTAGTAACTTATTGTGAGAATTGAACATAATCCATATAACATGCTTAGCTATACACCTAAGATGAGGCACATGCTCAAGTGTAATAATCATAATATATTAAAATACCTGTAAAGAAGAGCCAATATGAAAAAAAGAAAATGCTGTTAAAAGCTGGATTTTTTTCTTTTCAATTCAGAAATACTGCAAGATATATTTTAATGCTTTAGGACTACTTGTGGTTACCAGTAATCCTAGCCCATTTGTGTAGGATTTCCTTACAGGAGAGCAATAATATTTATTTCCTTTTCAAATAGATAAGCAACTTATCAAGCACTGATTACATGTTATCTATTTGAAATAAGTGGTTTGGAGAGGGCAGACAGCAGAAGCAAGAAGTACTACAATCCTGCAGTCCTGTGTAATGAAAACCACATTCACAGAAAGATAGACAAAATGAAAAGGCAGAGGACTATGTACCAGATGAAGGAATAAGATAAAACCCCCAGGAAAACAACTAAATGAAGTGGACATAGGCAACCTTCTAGAAAAAGAATTCAGGAATAATGATAGTGAAGATGATCCAGGACCTCGTTAAAAGAATGGAGGCAAATTCGAGAAGATGCAAGAAATGTTTAATAAAGACCTAGAAGAATTCAAACAACAAAACAAACAGAGATGAACAATACAATAACTGAAATGAAAAATACACTAGAAGGAATCAATAGCAGAATAACTGAGGCAGAAAAACGGATAAGTGACCTGGAAGACAGAATGCGGAATTCACTGCCAGAGAACAGAATAAAGAAAAAAGAATGAAAAAGAAATGAAGACAGCCTGAGACCTCTGATTACAACATTAAACGCACAAATATTTGCATTGTAGGGGTCCCAGAAGGAAAAGAAAGAGAGAAAGGACCCAAGAAAATATTTGAAGAGATTATAGTTGAAAACTTCCCTAACATTGGGAAAGGAAATAGCCCCCCAAGTCCAGGAAGCACAGAGAGTCCAGGAAGGATAAATCCAAGAGAAATGATCTGAGACACATCAGTAATCAAATTGACAAAATTTAAAGACAAAGAAAAATTATTAAATCAACAAGGGAAAAATGAAAAATAACATACAAGAGAAACTCCCATAAGGTTAACAGCTGATTTCTCAGCAGAATCTCTACAAGCCAGAATGAGAGTGACATGATATATTTAACGTGATGAAAGGAAAGAACCTACAACAAGATTACTCTACCTGGCAAGGTCTCATTCAGATTCAATGGAGAAATCAAAAGCCTTTACAGACAAGCAAAAGCTAAGAGAATCAGCACCACAAAACTAGCTCTACAACAAATGCTAAAGGAACTTCTCTAAGTGGGAAACATCAGGAGAAGAGGACCTACAAATACAAACCCAAAACAATTATAAAATAGTAACAGGAACATACATATTGATAATTACCTTAAATGTGAATGGATTAAATGCTCCAACCAAAGATACAAGCTCGTTGAATGATACAAAAACAACACCCCTATATATGCTGTCTACAGAGACCCACTTCAGACCTAGGGACACATACAGACTGAAAGTGAGGGGATGGAAAAGATATTCCATGCAAATGGAAATCAAAGAAAGCTGGAGTAGCTATACTCATAGCAGATAAAATAGACTTTAAAATAAAGAGCGTACAAAAGACAAGGAAGGGCACTACATAATGATCAAGGGATCAATCCAAGAAGAAGATATAACAATGATAAATATATATTCACCCAACATAGGAGCACCTCAATACATAAGTCAAATGCTAACAGCTATAAAGAGGATATTGATGATAACACAGTAATAGTGGAGGACTTTAATACCTCATTTACACCAAAGGACAGATCATCCAGACAGAAAATTAATAAGGAAATACAAGCTTTAAATGACACAATAGACCAGATAGATTTAATTGATATTTATACGACATTGCATCTGAAAACAGCAGATTACACTTTCTTCTCAAGTGCACATGAACATTCTCCAGAACAGATCACATCTTGGGTCACAAATCAAGCCTTCATAAATTTAAGAAAATTGAAATCATATCAAACATCTTTTCCAACCACAACACTATGAGATTAGAAACCAATTACAGGGGGAAAAATGTAAAAAACACGAACACATGGATGCTAAACAATACATTACTAAACAACCGAGATATCACTGAAGAAATCAAAGAGGAAGTAAAAAAGTACCGAGAGACAAATGACAACAAAAACACAATGATACTATGGGATGCAGCAAAGCAGTTCTAAGAGGGAAGTTTATAGCAATAAAATTCTACCTCAAGAAACAAGAAAAATCTCAAATAAACAATCTAACCTTATACCTAAAGGAACTAGAGAAAGAAGAACAAACAAAGCCCAAAGTTAGTAGAAGGAAAGAAATCATAAAGATCAGGGCAGAAATAAATAAAATAGAAACAAAGAAAACAATAGCAAAGATCAATAAAACTAAAATCTGGTCCTTTGAGAAGATAAACAAAATTGATAAACCTTTAGCCAGACTCATCAAGAAAAAGAGGGAGAGGACTCAAATCAATAAAATTAGAAATGAAAAAGGAGAAGTTACAATGGACCCCACAGAAATACAAAGCATCATAAGAGACTACTACAAGCAACCCTATACCAATAGAATGGACAACCTGAAAGAAAGGGACAAATTCTTAGAAAGGTATAACCTTCCAACTGAACCAGGAAGAAACAGAAAATATGAACAGACCAACCACAAATAATGAAATTGAAACTGTGATTAAAAATCTTCCAACAAACAAAAGTGCAGGATCAGATGGCATCACAGGTGAATTCTATCAAACATTTAGAGAAGAGCTAACACCCATCCTTCTCAAACTCTTCCAAAAGAATGCAGAGGTAAGAACACTCCCAAACTCATTATATGAGGCCACCATCACCCTGATACCAAAACCAGACAAAGATACTACAAAAAAAGAAAATTACAGAGCAATATCACTGATGAATATAGATGTAAAAATCCTCAACAAAATACTAACAAACAGAATTGAACAACACATTAAAAGGATCATACACCATGATGAAGTGGAGTTTATCCCAGGGATGCAAGGATTCTTCAATATATGCAAATAAATCAATGTGATACACCATATTAACAAACTGAAGAATAAAAACCATATGATCATCTCAATAGATGCAGAAAAAGCTTTTGACAAAATTCAACACTCTCCAGTTGTTGTGATAAAAACTCTTCAGAAAGTGGACATAGAGGGAACCTACCTCAACATAATAAAGGCCATATATGACAAACCCAGAGCAAACATCATTCTCAATGGTGAAACATTGAAAGCACTTCCTGTAAGATCAAGAACAAAATAAGGATGTCCACTCTCACCACTATTATCCAACATAGTTTTGGAAATCCTAGCCACGGCAATCAGAGAAGAAAAAGAAATAAAAGGAATACAAATTGGAAAAGAAGAAGTAAAACTGTCACTGTTTCCAGATGACATGATACTATACGTAGAGAATCCTAAAGATGCTACCAGAAAACTACTAGAGCTAATCAGTGAATTTGGTAAAGTCGCAGGATTCAAAATTAATGCACAGAAATCTCTTGCATTCCTACACACTAACAACGAAAGATCAGAAAGAGAAATTAAGGAAACAATCACATTCACCACTGCAACAAAAAGAATAAAATACTTAGGAATAAACCTACCTAAGGAGTTAAAAAACCTGTATTCGGAAAACGATAAGACACTGATGAAAGAAATCAAAGATGACACAAACAGATGGAGAGATATACCATGTTCTTGGATTGGAAGAATCAATACTGTGAAAATGACTATACTACCCAAAGCAATCTACAGATTCAATGCAATCCCTAACAAATTACCAATGGCAGTTTTCACAGAACTAGAACAAAAAAATCTTAAAATTTGTATGGAGACACAAAAGTCCCTGAATAGCCAAAGCGATTTTGAGGGAAAAAAACTGAGCTGGAGGAATCAGACTCCCTGACTTCAGACTATACTACAAAGCTACAATGAGAAAGACAATGTGGTACTGGCACAAACACAGAAATATAGATCAATGGAACAGAATAGAAAGCCCAGAGATAAACCCACACACCTATGGTCAACTAATCTATGACAAAGGAAGCCAGGTTACACAATGGAGAAAAGACAGTCTCTTCAATAAGTGGTGCTGGGAAAACTGGACATTACATGTAACAGAATGAAATTAGAATACTCCCTAACATCAGAGCCAACTATAAACACAAAATGGATTAAGACCTAAATGTAAGACCAGACACTATAAAACTCTTATATGAAAACATAGGAAGAACACTCTTTGACATAAATCACAGCAAGATCTTTTTTGACCCACCTCCTAGAGTAATGGAAATAAAACCAAAAATAAACAAATGGGACCTAATGAAAAAAGTTTTGCACAGCAAAGGAACTATAAACAAGATGAAAAGACAACCCTCAGAATGGCAGAAAATATTTGCAAACGTATCAACGGACAAAGGATTAATCTCCAAAACATATAAACAGCTCATGCAGCTCAATATTAAAAGAAAAAAACAACGCAATCAAAAAATGGGCAGAAGACCTAAATAGACATTTCTCCAAAGAAGACATACAGATGGCCAATAGACATATGAAAAGCTGCTCAACGCCACTAATTATTAGAGAAATACAAATCAAAACTACAATGAGGTATCACCGGTTAGGATGGCTATCATCAAAAAATCTACAAACAATAAATGCTGGAGAGGGTGTGGAGAAAAGGGAACCCTCTTGCCCTGTTGGTCGGAATGTAAATGATACAGCCACTATGGAGAACAGTATGGAGGTTCCTTAAAAACTAAAAATAGAACTACCATACGACCCAGCAATCCCACTACTGGGCATATACCAGAGAAAACCATAATTCAAAAAGAGACACATGCACGCCAATGTTCATTGCAGCACTGCTTACAATAGCCAGGTCATGGAAACAACCTAAATGCCCATTGACAGACGAATGGATAAAGAATATGTCGGTACATATATACAATGGGATATTACTCAGCCATAGAAAGAAATGAAATTGAGTTATTTGTAGTGAGGTGGATGGACCTAGAGTCTGCATACAGAGTGAATTAAGAAAGAGAAAAACAAATACCACACCACTGACACATATATATGGAATCTAAAAAAAAAGGTTTTGAAGAAACCTAGGGGCAGGACCGGAATAAAAATGCACACGTAGAGAATAGACTTGAGGACACGGGGAGGGGGAAGAGTAAGGTGGGATGAAATGAGAGACTGGCATGGACTAACATACACTACCAAACGTAAAATAGATAGCTAGTGGGAAGCAGCTGCATAGCACAGAGAGATCAGCTTGGTGCTTTGTGACCACCTAGAGGGGTGGATAGGGAGGGTGAGAGGGAGACGCAAGAGGGAGTAGATATGGGGATATATGTATATGTCTAGCTGATTCACTTTGTTATAAAGCAGAAACTAACACACCATTGTAAAGCAATTATACTCCAATAAAGATGTTTAAAAAAAAAACTAAACAAAGTACAAAAGTAAATAAATTAATTGAATAAAATGAAGTTGATATAAATGCTTAATGGAGGTGTAAGTAATATGCTCTCGGAATATTCATTCAGGCGGGTAAATCAGGACAGACTGTCATTTGAAGGAGATTGACAGATAATACAGATTTGGCCCTTACCAGTTCATGACTTCAAACAAGTTCCTCAGGCACTCCAAAATGATGGAAACTGCATAAGCAAAAGATAGAAGTCCTAGATATGCTCAAAGGTTTGTAAAAGAGATGGATAAAGGTGGAACATTTGCTTTGTAGAGGGATGTAAAGGAAGAACCTACTGAATAGGCAATGTGAAACCCACGTTTGAGTATACAGATGTGGCTTTAGCTTTTACAAAGTAACTGGGTTAAAGTGACTCTAGCACAAGACAGAAAAAATGTGGTCCATCACACAGCTTTGCAAATACATTCCAGAATTATAAACCTTGATGAATTTTGTTTAACAAATTTTCCTCACCCAGTTCCTTGAGGTACTTCCCATCTTGTACTAGCAAATACCAGTCCTGTATCTTCATATATTTGTTCTATTGCAGAGGATTAAAACTGTTTTCTACTAAAAATTGTGAAATTATCAAAAACAACTAATTCAGTCAGAACATGAATTTAAAATAAAACAACCTTATACGCAGATATAAAGAGTTTTTGTGAAGCAGCATGTCAGAGAGATGAGGAAAAGAGTATAATCAGAATTCACTTTGGAACCTCCCCCCCAACATTAGGCAAAAGTCTCCCTAAAATTTAGCAGATTGTCCCACATATTGTCCATATTTTAGTTCCAGAACACAGTTAAAACATGGACAATATGAACCTTTTTGAGTTGTTCCATATAAACAGAACCACCTTTCCACCCAAACCATTTATTTCCCCAATTTACTATTGTCAGTTACATAATCTAATATAACTGTCATTCCCTGGCATAGTAGAACATAAAATTTTTAAAAAGTAAGCAACAATCTGTGAAAAAAGTAAATTCACAGAGTGTTTTCAGGACCAAATTTCATCTGTTTCCTGTGCTAAATCCAAATGCATTTCAGTGGATAACATTAAATGCTACTTAACATTATAACAAATTATCCCTTTCTGAGAATCAAAACTGTCTCATAGCTAAAAATTATATCATCAAATTTATTACTCAAGCATGTTCCTATGGTGAATTTCTGATTCTCTCTTCTTCATAAGAATTCCACCCACCCAACATCACTCCTCAATCAGTTGTCAGAAGACAGAGTTGTCTGCCTGGTCATGGGCGATATGCCAGCAAGTAAACAAGTAAGGGGTCGAGGAGGGAGAGAGTTTTTTTTTATGTTTGTAACCAAGTTCATGCCATTAATATTGTATTTCAAAAGTGAAAACCGTCTGTTATGGCATATGGTATTACTGCCTATGTGAAATATGTGGGCATAAATAGCTACTGGCTCCTTTAAGCAGGCCAGCTGCTGAGAAGGCACCCACACTCCCTGGGCGGCTGATGACTGCAACTAAGGCCACTGAAGCTGTGTGACCTTCAGCAGGTCCTTCCTCTCGCGAGGTTCAATTTGATCCTCTGAAAATTAAGTAGGGTGAACTACATACTCTCTAGGTCTCTTCCAGCCCTCTGAATCTGTGAAAGAAATAACAATTAAAAGGAAAAAGCTGCAGAAAATTCCAGCAAAGTCAGGTAGAATGTGGACAGCTCTAGGCTTTAGACTGATTAAAACAAGAGAATATTTTTAGCTTAGTTAAGTTAAAGCAGTTTCAGCTGATAATAAATCTAAGGTCTTGAGGTCAGAATACTCTCAGGAAAGAATGGAAGAGAGTCAGCTTGAGGATCTCTGAAATGGAAAGGACTGCCTTAAGAAGAGATGAGTTCACCATCATGGGAGGTGTTCAAGGAGAGGGTGGGAGCTCACTCGGTAGGAATGCTGAGGAGCTTGTAAATCAAGCTCTAAGATCTTCTCCAAACAGAATGCAAAATGTCACTATAAGCTGCTATGCCAGAATCCTGTGTTCTTAGCTCTCATGGGTCCCACACAGTATCTCATTTTTTTTGAGCCCTACCCTGGACCATGCACTGTGCAAGTCTGATAAGGCATGCAATGATGATTCAGAGAATACACTTCTGAGGGATAAGACAGAAATGTGATAGCCACCAGCTAATGATGAGTGCACAGAAGAAGCACAAAAAGCAAGAAAGATCAGAGGTGGGGAGAAATTACTTCGAAGTTTGCAGAGTAAAGATGGAGCACTAATGAAGAGTTTATGGAAGAGATGAAAGTGGAGCAGAGACCTGAAGAAAGGCAAGGGATGCAGAAGGAAAACAAATGACTTCTAAGGTCCTTCCATTCCTGAGATTCCATTGCTTCACAAATAGCTGAGAATGACATGAAAATGAGCATAGATATGCTAGTTCCCCTACCTCAAAGTGCCAAGTCTGCCAACTCCTTTAGCCGTTAGGCTAATCAGGCAAGGGCCAATGGGGTACACCCTGCTATCAGAAGAAGTCAGACCAGGACAGGGGTTCACACTAGATGTAGAATCAGGATCACATTACGGTTATCTTTGGGTGATGCCAGCAAACTGAAGGCATCACATGCAATTTTTATGGTAAGACCAAGTTTTAAAAAGACATTGTAAGATTATATAATACGTTCATTCTATGGACACTGGCTTGAAATTTTTATTCCAATGATAAAGACACATGCAATATAGTGCTGACCTTATGTGCACTTCTATCCCCTTGGTCAGACAGATCATTTAGTTGGACAATGTACTACTATTTTAAACATCAGAATTCATTAGTAGCTTTTAATTTTGATTACCAGTGAAACTTTACCTTTGACTCTCTGGAGGAATTGTCTAATGGCTGCTCATACGAGAGGCCAGCTTTTTTTTTACATAACCACTACCCTGAGCCCCCTTTTTAAATTAGTACATGATCCTTAGAGCATCTTCTCAGATTTGAGAGTTCAGTCATGAGCCTATAGTAGATCCTCAGCTGCAAATCTCAATGAGATGGATTGCTATCCTATTCCAGTGCAAGTAATTATAGTTTCAAATGAGTGTTCAAGTCTTTGCTGTGTTTGAGTACATGCCATTTAGAATAAATTTTTTCCCAAAATTTGACATCATTCCATTAACAATGAAATGATTAATTATGCTTACATGGGGTAACCAAAGGAACTTGTTTGAAATGCAGACCTCTTGGTGTTACCAAACTTATGAAACGATGAATATAGTATAAAAAATATAGTAATATGTGCTGTAGCAGTCACATGAAGATAAGATAATATTGTAATTGATTCCAGGAACTTACAGAATAGAAATGCTAATAATACAAGTATGAAAAAAAGAGATCGAATTGTAAGTTTATTTGAGTGTAGTAACTACCGGAAAAAGTTATGCCCTTGACCAGGACTACTGACTGTTAGTTACCTGGAGGGAGCAGTTTCCTCAGACAAGGAAAATGGATAGTCACCTTAGATCTACTATTCCCAGCACACACACTGCCTGTATATTTTGGGTATCCCTCTCACTTCCTCCTGTTTGTAGAGACCTGGAGTTCATTGTGTTTAACCCTAACTTAACAAGGTTAACTTTTCCACTAGACTTCTTTGTCTCTGGTTGTATCTTTATGTATCCCAGATGTATCTGTATACAAGGAAGGCACATGACCAGTGAATACTGGAAAACGTTGGGGTTTTGTTTTTGGTTTGTTTGTTTATAAGCACTATTAGCAGAGGCAAACATTTAAATTTTGGGTCCCTAAATAAAATTCTGCAAAATTTTGCTTATTCTCAGACTCACATTTATTCTACATTTTAGAAGACCTGATATGAATGCTGAGATTTCTTAATACAGTTTTAATATGCATTTTCTATCATTAAAGTAGGAAAAAATTAACATAGAAATGAAAGAATATTATCCAAAGTCTAACAGAAAAAATAATCTGCTATTTATATCATAAATCACTCCTAAGGGGGTAGACCTTATTATTATATTATATATCATATAACCATCTACTAGTACTGAAGAATTGTAAAATGAAATTATAAAATATCATTTGTGTACCTTATAACATAAAAAATTAATTCAAAATAGATCATAGACTTAATGGATCACAGATGCCTGGCAGTCCTGTATTGAGCACCTTAATGGATTTGTTTATGTGTATTTAGGAAAAGGAGCTGGAGAAGGCTAGATTTTTTTAGTAAAATAGAGACTTGCTTATTTAGAATTTCTAGGGAAATATGGAAAGGAGAACATGGGAAGCAAAAAGAGTAAAAAATGAGGCTCAGAGAAGGATATAAAACATAATGCATGGGCCTGGGACTAAGACAGCAAATCTCCACCTAAAGAGTAAATGCAAAGGATTTTAGAGAACAGGAATGCATAACGTGGATGTTTAGGTTTTGACTGAGTTATTCATCGAGACCCCTCTCCTCGACTATCAGCTCACCAGTCTAACCTAGTAAACCCACAAATGCTTTGAGTGTGTGTAAACCAACAAATATTTTGAGGGCCACTTCTGAATTAATTTCATGCACAACTAAGACAGCACATGTGGAAGCAGAAGACCAGCATTCAGACAAGACCATGAAAATATAAAGCCCTGGAAACTGACAGAAATCTTGCAAAAACATGGAATTATTGAGTTCTAGCCAATCTTACCTAGATCTTGAGTAGCAGTGAGACTTTCCCACATGACATCCTATTTTGCATGTTTCCAACAAAATCTAAATATATCTGTGAGAAGAAACTGAAGCAATATACATGGGCTCTGATCTCAAGAGAGATTCCAAACTAGAAATAAAAGGCACACACCCTAAAACATTAGAAAATAATACATAAGATGAATAATGTAGCGTAACATCCTACTCCTGCTTACCCCTAAATTCATCCCCCAGCTAGAAGTTTAGAAAATTTTATTCCAGTCTCTGGGAAGGGGAAGGTTGGTGTCACTAGAAACATTTCAGACTCTATAAGCTATTCCTCCTCTTGGAAAGAGAAAAATAATCAATTTGGTGAAATCAGTAAGAGCCTAAGTTTCTGCCAGTGGGAGTCATTTGGGCTCAAAAGTTAAAGGAAGGTCTATTCTCTTCCTTTGTTTATCCGAAGGTTCTGTTTCTTCAGATGCATTTGGCATTGGGCTTCCAGTTTCCAGGCAGTAGGCCCCTCAAATGTGTGTCAGAGCATCTCACCTTTGACAAGACGGATAAATTAAATTTGAAAGAGAATCAGAAGGCCTGTATATGTCCTTCATCTATACACACATTGTAATAAAGTCAATACTTCATGCCCCCATATGGCTCTATATGTGTAAACTCTCAACCAGATCCATGCAAGTGAGAAGAGATCACACCATAAATTTAATCCCTAAAGATAATACAGAACCAAAACTCTATGAAGATGTTAAGATCATCAAATGATTAATGCAGGCCAAAATCACCAAGGTATAAAACAATGAGGGTCGGGCTTCCCTGGTGGCGCAGTGGTTGAGAGTCTGCCTGCTGATGCAGGGGGACACGGGTTTGCGGCCCGGTCCGGGAGGATCCCACATGCCGCGGAGCGGCTGGTCCCCTGAGCCACGGCCACTGAGCCTGCGCGTCTGGAGCCTGTGCTCCGCAACGGGAGAGGCCACAGCAGTGACGGGCCCGCGTACTGCAAAAAAAAATAATGAGGGTCTGGAAAAAATGGAGTTGGTTGGGAAATTGAAAAGTGAATCATGGGCTTTGGAATTATTTCAAAGGAAAATTCATAGCCTGGGTGACTGATATAGGGTAAATGGAGGGTGCAGCATGCAATCTCAACAATTCAAAGATGCCACTGTATTTGGATCTCTTCTAGCCTGTCCTTTCTCTGAGTTCACAATGTTCATCCATATGGCACTAATTAAAGTATATTCAACTCTCTAAATTAATCAGGGTGTTTGTTTCTTAATTCTATTAAAATAGCAGACATAGAATTGTTCACAATTCTTAACTACAACCATGTTTATCTGTTGAACTCCATATCTGCATTTCAAAGCTGTTCCTTCACCATTGTAGCTACTGATGGAATTATCCTTCATAAATGTAAACAGCAAAATCATTTTTCTACTTAAAACCTTAAGTGAGTAACTATACAATAAACTCCAAAGTTTTTAGTATGAAAAGAAAGTGCACTTTAAAACCTAGTTTCAGCATGACTTTCCACCCTCATCTCTAGCCACTTTCCCCAGTGCTCTAGATGAACTGGACCCCTCATTGCTCCCTAAACACACCCTTCAATTTTATGGCTCCTCATACATGCTGTTCCTGTCTCTAAAATACTTTTCCAGCTCCAAACATCTAGCACGTTTCTATTCCTCTGACATGGCTCAGCCTCCATGTCACCCTCCTGTTTCTCAACCCAAGTCCTAATGAGAGCTAAGTACTTCATCAGCTATGAAGAGCTTTTATATGAACACTATCATAAAGTTACGTGGGGAGCTTACCTGCCCCCTGACTCCTCCCATTTCCATAGTAGAGAGAGAGCTCTACTTCTTGGGAGGGCTCTCTCTGCTTCTTCACCTATACTTTCACAAGGGAGGAGAGACTTCTCTGATCTTGATAAGGGGAAGAAAGAACTGAGACAAATAGTTCAGCTCCTTTGTCTGATTCAGAATGCAAAATCTTTAGGACACACATTTTTTCTTCTCATCCATTAGTCACTTTACTAGGAAGGTTCTGTCTTTACAAGGCCTGAAGTTATGAGTAGATAAGTTCAATTCACAGGTTGAGGGGACATATGAGCGAGAGCAGAGTACACCTACAGGTCAAGCAACATTCTCTAATTGCCATCAGTATAAAAGCAGATATTCTTCCCAACATCTTTTTGAATTCCTGAATGTACTTTTGGGGTTTTTTCCCCAAACTCAGGAGGAGAATAGGAATGTTACTGACTGGGCTTTTCTAGCCCTAACTTACTGGTTCATGGTCTGGAAACACAGAGTAATAAACCCTTGGACAGAATGTGGGCAGTACATGGAAAGACAGGGATGAAATTGGAAACCTTTGATGCCTTGGGAATTCTAAGCCACCTGGGTTTTTACCTCAGTGGTTTACCATGGCTTTTATTGTAACTATGTGCCTAGACTTTAATTGTTGAGGGAATGTGGGGCTTAGTAATCATGGTCTGTGTGTTTCTTTGTGGCTAAACTTGACCTGACTTATACAGCACAGCTAAGGCTTTAAAAAGACCAATGGAACAGAGATTACATTATGGGTAAAAGAGTCTCTTCTGTTCCAGTAAAGGCTAACTTTAAAGTAAGCAGAGCTTTAGCACACAGGCTCTTTAGGCACTTGTGTGTAAATCACATTTAACTTGTTTTATTGTATTTCTCAGTCAAATACATAGGTTGAGTCTCTAAAGTACAGAAGCAGCTAAGTTACTTCCAGGCCACAGACTTCCTCTAAAGTAGGTCTCAAACCAGGCATAGGTAATATAGTTCTAAATATGCTGCCCCGAATTGCATTTTTGTATGTTTTGAAATACAAGAGTTAAAAACTATGGAGAAACTAACCTATTGGATTCATATAGCTTTTTCACAAGTTTTTGAGAATCATCCTCCAAACTAATGGCCTCAAAGAGGCTATAACTTGCTATTGAAGTGACTAAAACACCAGCTTTGCATTTCAGAGGTTTACTAGGGCCTCACACACAGAAGGGACATGGATGCTACCAGCAAAAACTAAAAAGGAACAAGTGTTTTATGCATGAAGAAAAATAAGCCACAAATGAAATAATCACAAACTCAGAGACTAAGAGGAACTTAAAATGTCCGGGCCTGGAACATATTGTTGTTAAGAATCATGCTTACTGAGGAAGCCAAGGAGGCGCTGCATTGGCTAGTTATACTACAGCCTTAGTGCGAACAGAAGCAATGAGATAGTGAACAAAAATGATGCTGAATAAGCTGGAGGTAAAGAGTTTTCCTAAGATGGAATGTTAAGATCTTAGAGTACAGGCTAGACAGTTGTCAAAGACAAAAAATTAGATCTTGAAGGCCAGGCTAGAAAAATAGCAAGTTAAAAAATGAACCTGGGTCTAACAGCTCATAAAGAGGGTACTTGAAGATGAATAGGTATTTTAGCATTTACTAGAGCAGAGAGCATAAAAACCCAATGAAATCTAATAGAGCAAGAGAAGCAAGATCTCAGAGGGCAATTCAGAAGGCTTCCCTAGAAGGAACTATGATGCAGGATACTACTAAGAAGTACACTCTTAAAGTTGCCTATAGAGAATCTACAGTAAAAGCAGTGGGCAACCACTCTCAAAAATCTGAACAATCTCAGGCTATTATGGGAAATCATATAGATGAGGCTTAAGGAAACACAGCTATTATAATAGGAATGCAGTTATTGTTTATGTCCTGAAGGCACATGACCAAGAAATGTATGAAATTTGGACAATTGACAGTGACCAAGGAAGATGCACCATAGTAAAGGGAAGGTAGGCAGGGCAATAACTTGCATTCAGACATGGTTCTCATGGGAGAACACATCCTGATCTTATGAACAGAAATTCAAGCAAAGGGGCAATGGCAAAATATGTTATAAACAAAAAATATCTGGGCCTGAAAACAAAGAAAGAATAAAGGAAAGAAGATATTCACATCTCAAATATTTTCTATGAATATGAAACAATTCGGAGACTTTGCCAACAAGTGCACCGTCTGAAAAAAAATCTTTTTAATCAAATAACAAACGAAAAAGAGATCTCAGGGTAGAAGATGAAAAAAGAGTAGTAATCAGCAATCTTTGATCTCTTTCTATATTTATAACCAGAGCACTAAATAAGGACTTTTTCTGCACAGATTTGAGACAAAAATAAAATTAAAAAGTAAAGTCACAGAGGAATTGAATAGTCATCAATGTAATAGAAATAGAGAGTATATAATTTTTGTCTGCCCATGCAACATTTATAAAATTCAAATATATAACTGTACACAAATGAAATCTTGAGTTATTTTAAAGAAGACTCAGTCTAATCATAAAACAAGCATGTTACATAAAAAAATTTTATTTAAATAAAAATTAAAAATCATAATTCTAGATTACACTTAGATAAAAGAGGGGAAAAAAAGGGAAATGAAAAAGAAAACTTTGGCCTAAAGAGCAGAGCAAAAGTTATACTCCGAGGAAAGCATAAAAATTATATGCCTTCATTGTGCAAAAAAAAGAAAAGAAAAAAAGAAAGCTACTTAATATTTATTTTGAAATTAGTTAAAAGCTAAACCAAAAGGAACTAGAAGAATTAATTAAGCTAAAAGCTGAAATTAATGAGAGAACACAGTAGCAGAATCAAAAAGACGGTTCTTTCGTGAATGACCAGTAAAATCGATAAATCTATTATAAGCATAATTAAGGGAAAATAATAATAAACCAAAGTAGTCAAAGTGTGGAAGAAGAAAGGAAACGTAGGATGCAAGAGCAATTAAAACCATAAAAAGTGATCACTGCATGGAACTCTATGGCAACTACTTTGAAAACTTAGAGGGAGCTTTCCAAATCTTCTATCACCTACAATGATTTAAATCAGTGCTTCCCAAACACTAATGTATATATGTATCACCTAGGATCTTGTTAAAATGTAGGTTCTGATTCATACGTCAGGGTGGTAGCTGAGATTTTGCATTAATTAGTAATGAACTCCTAGGTGATATTGACATTGCTGGTCCTAGGACCACATTTTGACTAACAAAGGTTTAAATCACATTGGAATTACCTGTTATTTACAGGCAGTTAAAATGCAGCTATAAATCCACTGGGGCTTTTCAAAAGTATATTTTTTAATTTTTTAATGTCTTTTGTTATAATTCATTTATTCAAGTTTTCTAAATTTTCTTGAGTTAATTTGGCAATTTATATTTTGCTAGTACAGCTGGCTACACACCTTGAGGAAAATAAATCTCAATCTTAATTACTCCAGGTACAAAAAGAAATTCTAGATAGAATAAAGTCTTAAAAGCATAAATATCTTTGGGTTGGAGGTGGGGGAAATAAGGGGACAGATCTCCTTAGACAAAATTGGAGACTCAGCAGTTATTAATAAAAGAAAAATATCTGTTTTAGCAAAAATTTTAATTTTTACCATGAAATTCTCTAATAAGCAAAGTCAACAGACAGCAGACTAGGATTAAAAAATATGCAATATATAAGACTAAAGGTTAATATCTATAATACACAAAGACCTATTACAAAATAAAATGGAGACAAAAAAAATACCAAGAGGAGAAAATTGGCAAACATGAAAGAGAAATTCACAGAAGAGCTAACCCTCATGATGAAGAAACATGAAAATATCTTCAAACTCACTGATGGGCAATGAAATATAAATTAAAGTAACAATGAAATATCTCTTTATACTTATCAGATGGGAAAGAATTATAAACTTATTACTAGTAGTAATAACTATTACTAATTAAAGGAAAAGGTATACTCTTACACATTGCTGGTAAAGTGTGAATTGTTAGAACTTTAGAACACAATCTGGCATCATATCTTTTTAATTAAAAAGAATATAAACAGCAATCACACTCCTGAAAAAAATCTATCCTATAAAATAAAAACATCAATATATAAAGATATATAAACAAATATATTTATCGAGGATTATTTCCAGTCAAAAATAAATAAATAAAGTCTAGTGGGGGAAGTTCTATGGTTTTCTATTGCTAGGTAACAAACTGGTACAAATTTAGTGACTCAAAACAGCACACACTTATCATCTTACAGTTTCTGTGGGTCAGAACTCAAGGCACAGCTTCACTGGTTCCTCTGCTTAGGGTTTTATGAAGTTGCAATCAAGGTATCATCCAGGTTGCATTCTCATCTGGTGGTTTGACTGGGGAAGAATTCGTTTTCAGTCTCATTCAGTTTGTTGGCAGAATTAATTTCCCTGTGACTGCAGGGCTGAGGTCTCTGGTTTCTTGCTAGTTCTTGGCTAGACACTGCCCTCATCTCTCAAATGTCGCCTGGTTATCTGTAGGAGCCCTGCAGTTCTTTGCCAGATGGGCTTCTCCAACATGGGCACTTCATCAAGCCAGTAAAGAGAGTCTCCAGAGGGAGTCTGCTAGTGAGATAGTCTTATATAACGTAACAATCACTGGAGTGACATCCATCACCTTTGCCATATTCTGTTGGTTAGATGCAAGCCACAGGTCCTCCACACATTCAAGGGGAGGGGATTATACAAAAGTATGAACACCAAGAATGCCATATGTGCCTCCACAGAAATCAAATTGTAGATTAAGGAAGGTTAGGTAAACTGTCATGTGTTTATACCACTGAATATTATGCAGTCATTGTAAAGAATAAATGTATATCACTTGATTTGACAGATTTCCAAAGGTATCGATGAATGAGAAAAGCAAATGCAACAAAGTTGAATAATATTATGCTAAATTTATAAAACAATAAATCTACTTCCCTCAATGGACTCCTAAAGTCTCAGCTTTTAGAATAAATAACAGCAATTTTTCCTAAGGTGTCAGCTAAGGAAGAAACAGATGTGGGGACAGCGGGAAATTGCTCCTAGGAAGTGGGTTTCATAGGCCTATTTCATAGCCAGAGGCATAGATGGCAGCCACTGTAAAAGTAGATGTGCTCATAGATAAGTGGATTTTTCTCCCCACTTACAGTAAATGCATATTTCCAAACTAACATCTTGATGAATACTTTCCCCCAGTTGAGTTTAAATTTATGTATCATGGTATGTAGACCACTGGCATACACTGATATCCTGGCAAGATTGCCTCTGCCTACCTTTTTCCTCAAACATCATGGAATTTCTGTTGTGATCTTGGGCCACAATAGTAGGAATCTGCATTAGCCTAAACACTGGGTTCTAGAAACATTATTTAGCTTGGGATTACAGTTCTAGTAGCTCAAATTTTTACTTTCATCTCTGTGGGTTTGGTCTTGTAATGTCAAGTGTTTAATTATTTATCGAACTTTAAAAATGAGGCATATGATCACATATCTGACAAAGGACTCAAAACTCAACAGTAAAAAAAAAAATTTGAAAATGGGCAAAAAAACGTGAAGAGACATTATACTAAAGAGGATAGACACGTGAAAAATAAGCACATGAAAAGATGTTCAACATCACTAGCCTTTAGGGAAACACAAGTCAAAAACCCCAAGAGTTATTACTGAACATCTATCAGAACAGTTAAATTTTTTAAAAAATAGTGACAACACCAAATGCTGGTGAAGATGTAGAGAAAATTTAACACTCATACACTTCTGGTGCAAATGGAAAATAGTTCAGCAGTGTTTGGCCAGCAGCCAGTCACCTGACCTTGCTGAGCTTCAGCTGTTCCATCTCTAAGATGTTTACAGGGCATTGTTCAAGAGCAAGGACAGTATTACCCTCCCTATGCGTCCTGAGGCACAATACAAGTACTCAGTAAATAATTGTTGATATCATAAACAAGCAAACAAACAAGTGACTCTGCAGATCACGGATTTGTTGATGTTTGAATTACAATAAGACTATTCATAAAGGTTTTAATAAAGTCATCATATGCATATTCTACGAAAAAAAAATCTAAACAGATACTTACCCTGGGAACCAACAATAGCACTTGTGGGTATTTACCCTAGAAAGAAATTAAGTTTGTCCACACAAAAGCATGCACACAAATGGTCACAGCAACTTTATTTGTAAAGTTCCCAAAACTGAAAACAACTCAAAGATCCTTCAATGGGGATGGTTAAACAAATTGTATAAATCTATGCCATGGAACACCATTCAACAATAAAAAGGAATGAACTCCTGATACACGCAACAACTTAAATGGATCTCAAGAGCATTATGCTGAGTGAAAAACTCCAATATCAAAAGGTCATATTCTGTATGATTCCACGGATACAACATTCTCAAAATGACAAAATCATAGAGATGTAAAACAGACTAGTAGTTGCCAAGGGTTAGAGATGACACAGGTGAAGAGTGTGGGTATGACTATAAAGGGGTAGCATGAGGGATCTTTATGATGATGAAGCAGTCCCATACTTTGATTGTGGTGGTATTACACAAATCTACACATGTGACAAAGTCTCACAGAACTATATACACACACACACACACACACACACACACACACAACTGCACGTAAAACTGATGAAATCTGAGTAATATCTATGGATTGGACAAATATCAGTTTCATGGTTTTGATATGATATTAACTGCCATGTAAGATGTTATCATTGGGGACTAGGTGAAGGATACATAGGAGTTCTCCATAATTACTCCTTACAACTACAAGAAAATCTACAATCATGTCAAATAAAAAGATTAAAATATTGAGGCACAAGGAAGGGTTAAGGTTAAAAGAACCTTATCATTCCAATACTAGACAGCTCAAGCTGCAGTCAATGAAAGGAATCCTATTCTATCTAGACTGTGGAGTAGTTGCCTCTACCTGAGACTGAACATAAACAGAAAGTGGGTGACATGATTTTTGAAAATTAATTCCTTTAGATTTTGGCTTAAAATTTGTGGACCTTAATGTTTCAGACAAAAGCAAGGTGATTTTGATATCTCTTTGGCATGTGAATTTTATAAAGAGGGAAAAATCCACATTTGTAGATACTTGTACATTGCCATTGTAATATTATCAGAGTACCTTTTTGTTGCCATTTGATCTCCCTGAATAACTTTCAGGGAGTTACATTGATCACAAGGCTAGACATAATTTGGGTTTGGGATTAGAATAGGGAATGACTGCTGGGCTTAGATAACATCAAGGTCTTAGAAGTGATTCAACCGATGTGCAGTTCTGGATCCACTGCACATCTACACTGCCCACCAGTGATCTCAGGAAGACAGACTAGGAACGATGGTGGTATTGGGCGTAGGAGTTCCCGAAGGTATGAGTAGGATAAATTTATGATATCCTCACTCTGAGGGAGACAGTCACACCCCTGATGACCACAGGGTTAGGTATTAAACTCAGTGGACTGAGAAAACAAAAAGCTGGGGGAGAGTTAGAGGTAGTGCTTATCTCCTACTTTTTCTCATTTATACAGGAGAGAAAACTTTACTCCTTGGGTAAAAATAGTATTTGACCCCTCTCTCAGGCCTCTCTTCAAGGTAGGATGACTGGATTACCTGCTTAGCGGTTTGGGGAAGACCGAGCATGCGCAGCTCAGCCACTTTCCCTCACAGAATGGTCTGCCTCCGGGACACACTTTTCTGCCACAATGTTGTAAGCTAATTGGGACAAGTTTTGTCTTTTGGGGAGAAAGCTTCAGTTTTAGATTGGATGGATTCAATTCAGTGGGGAGCTGAGGGGAGGAATAGCAAATCAGAATTTGTGTAACTTATTATCGCCATAGGTTGAGCCAAACACTCTAACTTCGCCTTAAAAAAAAGAAAAGTGATACTTTGATTACTATCTCTGATTCCTTCATAATCAGTCCTGAGCTGGAAAGAGAAGACGGGTATTATGCGTTAGCTTCTTTCAAATCTAATATATATCACCTATCATAACAAAGCAAGATACACCATTCACACACTTCAGTACTATTTTGATAGTTGGCACAGTCTTCTGTTTTTGCATCCCCAGCATAAAGTAATAACTTTGTCAATTTTTGCTAAATAAACTCACCAATTCTACGATAATTTTCAGCAGTTACATCAAAGTATCATTCTCAGTTTTAAAAGTATATAACAAGAGGGCTTCCCTGGTGGCGCAGTGGTTGAGAGTCTGCCTGCCGATGCAAGGGACACGGGTTCGTGCCCCGGCCCGGGAAGATCCCACATGCCGTGGAGCAGCTAGGCCCGTGAGCCATGGCCGCTGAGCCTGCGCGTCCGGAGCCTGTGCTCCGCAAACGGGAGAGGCCACAACAGTGAGAGGCCCGCGTACCGCAAAAAAAAAAAAGTATATAACAAGAGAAATTATCCCGGAAAACTCAGGTGCCTGTTCCCCAAAGCCACTAAAAGCATAATGCTTCGCTTAAAGACAATAAAAGAAAATGGTAATAAACACTTAGGGTATTGAAATCAACATACACTGAAAAGAACACTGGTTTATACATGTCTACAGTCGATAAAGTACCAAAGTCTTTCTCCTCTCTCTATGAAATATAGAAAATGCCACTTTCCCCCCTATATATCTAAATAGAAAAGCACTGAGAAGATATTTAAATAAAAGTTTAAAGCTTGTAACCTATATTTAACAAAGGATCTGGTTACTTTAAATACCTGGTAGGTATCATTCAACCAAAGAGTCTTACATGTGATCTAAAAACAGCTGAGGCAAACAGTGACATGTCAGAAATAGAATTGCTTTAAAAGAATAGTCTATGACATTTTAAATTCCTTTTCTGAAAATTGTTCAAGTTCTTTGTTTATTTTTCTTTGAAAAACTAGTGTTTTTCTTATCAATTTGTGTCATTTCTTGGTAAGGATAGAAGCCATTCGGCATCTCTATTGCAATTATTCTCTCAGTTTCTCACTTGTCTTTTAATCTTATTTATAATGTGTTTAAACATATGCTGTTGTTTTCATTATTATGTAGTTATATCAATCCTCCTTTTCCATTGTTAGCTCTTCTATTGCTTTAATGTTTAGAAAATCATTTTCTGTCCAGATATTAAATAAACATGCACTTGTATTTTCTTCCAGGTTTTTTATAGTTACAAAAAAATTGCAAACATTTCTTAGAGACTTGAAGAAACACATGACTAAATGGAGAAGCTTATCATACTTCTGTATGGGAAAAGTATTGCAAAGTACTGATAGTATTGTAAAGGTGTCAGTTCTTTCTAAAATACAGCTTTACATAATCCTAGTCAAAATTCTAAGGATTTGTAGGCTAATCTCGCAAAATAAATAAACAGGAAAGAATAGGTTCGATGAATATTTATTTTTTAAGATGACATCAAAACATATTTAGGGCTTCCCTGGTGGCGCAGTGGTTGAGAGTCCGCCTGACGTTGCAGGGGACACGGGTTCGTGCCCCGGTCCGGGAAGATCCCACATGCCGTGGAGCGGCTGTGCCCGTGAACCATGGCCGCTGAGCCTGCGCGTCCGGAGCCTGTTGCTCCGCAACGGGAGAGGCCACAACAGTGAGAGGCTCGCGTACCGCAAAAAACCAAACAAACAGAAAACATATTTAAAAGTCCTAGCAAAAAAAAAAGTTGTAGCAGCTAAAATAAATGGTAGTAATGTCAGTAAAAGTAGATGAATGATGATAAACAGAAGATAGAGAGCTGATGCGGGGGGGAGAGAGATCAAGATCACTGGAATAGAATAGATGGCTTAGAAACAGACTTTAAAATAAATATGTTAATATATGGCAAAGAATACATCATAAATCAATAGGGGAAGGGATGGATTTGATCAGTCAATAAATATATCTGTATCATCTCCATGTACTAGGAAACATGTGGGGTACTGGGAAGAGAAAACAAGCAAGGTCCTGCCTCGTTGAGTCTATAGTCTAGTGGGGAAGATGGTACTACAAGATAAGTAATTACACACATGGTAAAGGAAGATGTGTGGGGCACGATGGGAGTGTTTTAAAGCATGAACCAACCTATATTTGGGCATCCAAGGAGGCTACCGTGAGAAAGTGGCTTACACGCTGAGGTCTGAAGCAGTAGATAAAGAGTCATCCTGGCATAGAGAAGGGCATGGTGAACAGAAAGAAGTTCCCTGTGATGGGAGCACAGAATAATGAGAATGTGATAAAAAGTGAAACTGCAGAGGTAGGTAGGAGCAAATTATGCAAGACTCTGTGATATATTAGATTTTGAACTTGATATGAGGGCACTGGGAAGCTACTGAAGAATTTTAAGCAGCCAAATGATCAGATTTTCTTTTTTAAAATGGATCAGAGGGGGAACAGGTAGATGCCACGACTAGCTAGAAGGCTATTGGAGAAATTGTTCAAGTAGTTCAGGTAACAGATGATTATGGCTTGAAGTGTTGACAATGACAATAGAGAAAACAGAAATATTTGAGGACTATTTACAGTAGATTTGATAGAACTCAGAGATTTGTTGGATTTGTAAGAGGCTAGAGAAAGGAAGGAAGCAAAGATAATTATTTAATGAATGGTGTTTAGGATAATAGACTGGGGGTGGGGGGGGCAGACGGAGAGTATTACAAAGGATCCTACTTGAAAACAGATATCAAAACAACCTCCAGATGGAAAAAGAAATGAACTGTTTAAAAAGATAAAACCACTGAATTCCTTTAAAGAATCGGAGACCTCCGAAATATGCTCCAATCTGCCTATGTACCTACCTACTCCACCATGCTTGGTTACCAAAGTAGCACTGTGTAGAATACCTATCCACCCAGTACTCAGAACCCTCACCTGTGTCTATACTTTATCTTATATTCATCTTCTCATAAAGGCCACGCTTAACATCCCATCTCTATCCACTAAAATCCTACTGATCTGTCAAAACACAGCTGAAATGCCACCTCTTCCACAAAACCTTTCCTTGCTCTCCAATAAAGATAATTTTTATCTTGCTGCCTTAACATTTTACTTATATGCTTTGTACAGTAATTCTTACATTCTATCGTTCCACAGTTGTGTGTGTGTGTGTGTATCACTCCTAAAGTCTCACAAACACCTTGAAAGCATCATATCTTTATAGCTACAACTCAGCCATATTCATTATAGTCTCCATAACAACTAGAACACAGTGCTTAAGATTATATAAAACTGTACACATTTCATCAATTAATTCAATAATAAATAACGATATTAACTTAATTTTAAATAAGTGCTTCTAGGCAAAATCAGATATTTGACCCTTAACTAACTCACCAAAAGTTCAAGTTTTCTAAACCTTATCTTTCTGTAAGTTATGGGCTGCCTCAGGTCACATTCAGTTCACTTTATATTAACTTCAACTTAAAAGAAGTGTGGGCGGAAGGGATAGTTAGGGAATTGGGACTGACATGTACACACCGCTATATTTAAAATGGATAACCAACAAGGACCTACTGTATAGCACAGGGAACTCTGCTCAATATTATGTAACAACCTAAATGGGAAAAGAATTTGAAAAAGAATAGATACATGTATATGTATTACTGAATCACTTTGCTGTACACCTGAAATTATCACAACATTTTTAATCAACTATACTCCAATATAAAATAAAAAGTTAAAAAAAAAATTAACACTCTTCAACTCTTGCCCCTGTGTGTCCTCAAGCCTCTGTAAGTCTGCTCTTCCTTTTCTCTTCTCAGATGAAAAGAGGTAGGCTCCTGGTTATTACTAATTCAGTACTTCAGGGCTACTATTTTTGAATAAATGTTTTACTGCATACCATTTTTTTAAATTTTAAAATAAATTTTTTTGCTTTTTATTAACATCTTTATTGGAGTATAATTGCTTTACAATGGTGTGTTAGTTTCTGCTTTATAACAAAGTGAATCAGTTATATATATACATATATCCCCATATCTCCTCCCTCTTGCATCTCCCTCCCACCCTCCCTATCCCACCCCTCTAGGTGGTCACAAAGCACCTAGCTGATCTCCCTGTGCTACGCGGCTGCTTCCCACTAGCTATCTATTTTACATTTGGTAGTGTATATATGTCCATGCCACTCTCTCACGTTGTCCCAGCTTACCCTTCCCCCCTCCCCGTATCCTCAAGTCCATTCTCTAATAGGTCTTCATCTTTATTCTCATCTTGCCCCTAGATTCTTCATTACCATTTTTTTTTAGATTACATATATATGTGTTAGTATACCCAGACACTATCAAACTCTTAGAGGAAAACATAGGCAGAACACTCTATGACATAAACCACAGCAAGATCCTTTCTGACCCAGCTCCTAGAGAAATAGAAATAAAAACAAAAATAAACAAATGGGACCTAATGAAACTCAAAAGCTTTTGCACAGCAAAGGAAACCATAAACAAGACCAAAAGACAATCCTCAGAATGGGAAAAATATTTGCAAATGAAGCAACTGACAAAGGATTAACTCCAAAATTTACAAGCAGCTCATGCAGCTCAATATCAAAATAACAAACAACCCAATCCAAAAATGGGCAGAAGACCTAAACAGACATTTCTCCAAAGAAGATATACAGATTGCCAGCAAACACATGAAAGAATGCTCAACATCATTAATCATTAGAGAAATGGAAATCAAAACTACAATGAGATATCATCTCAGAATGGCCATCATCAAAAAATCTAGAAACAATAAATGTTGGAGAGGGTGTAGAGAAAAGGGAACCCTCTTGCACTGTTGGTGGGAATGTAAATTGATACAGCCACTATGGAGAACAGTGTGGAGGTTCCTTAAAAAACTAAAAGTAGAACTACCATACGACCCCACAATCCCACTACTGGGCATATACCCTGAGAAAACCATAATTCAAAAAGAGTCATGTACCACAATGTTCATTGCAGCTCTATTTACAATAGCCAGGACATGGAAGCAACCAAGTGTCCATCAACAGATGAATGGATAAAGAAGATGTGGCACATATATACAATGGAATATTACTCAGCCATAAAAAGAAATGAAATTGAGTTATTTGTAGTGAGGTGGATGGACCTAGAGACTGTCACACAGAGTGAAGTAAGTCAGAAAAAGGAAAACAAATAGCGTATGCTAACACAATTATATGGAACCTGCATATCTTTAATACAATGCAGACCTCTCTGTAAGCTTTCATTTTTATTTCTTGGTTATCATTCTCCCTCTCTCTCCCTCTCCCTCTCTTTCTTTCCCTCTCTCCCTAGTTTTTTATTTTGAAATAATTTCAGATGTATAGAATACAGTAATAATTTCTGCAGATCCCCCCAGATTCCCCAAGTGTTAATATTTCATCACAATTGCTTTACCGTTTTCCCATTCCCACCCCCAACCATTTGTGAGCAAGTTGCAGTCATGTTGCCCCTTTATCTCAAAGAACTTTAGTAACTCGATGTGTTTTAAATGATGCTTTGCCATGATGGACGTTGTTCTGATCGGCCCTTGGTTATCTATTCTCATGGGATGCTACTGCATCACCCTTCACTACCGCCAAGAGCAAGGCTGCTCAGGTGCTGCTCTCCCAGCCATCCCCACGTCCCTCCTGGGCACTTGGAAAACATTTAGCTGCTCCCACTCCACTGAGGATTATGGGAAATTCTGTGGGAATGCGTAAGGTAGTCCAAAGCTACCTACGAGCAGACAGATAGCAGTGGGCTCATCACCCTCACTGAGGTACAGAGAATCATAAAATTGTCTTAGCCCTGTATGCCTGGACACCAACAGCCATTTCTACTCTTTTGCTTCCAAGACACAGTTGGGAACACAAAAAGATAGTCTTGTTGCCTGCATTCCCCCTTCTTCTTTCCGCCCCCTGTGCTCCACCCCATTTTCTCAAACCTAGATCCTCTCTGCTCTGCGATCCCCCAAAACTATCTGAGGGCTGCAGGTTCAGCCCAGGGGAGTACAGTAGGGTAGAGGGTCCTTATTCGGGAACCCACAACATCTAACCCTTTTGTTTACCTTGTAGCTTTCTCCCTTCTTTCATCACATAAGGATGTTTTCTAGTTTCAGGAATGAAGAACTGGCTCTCCTTGCATCATAATTCTATGTTTTGTGTCTCCACCTCAGCACCCCCACCAGGACCTAAGCTTTTGAAACACAAAAGGTAAGATTTAATATCTTTGCTTACGTGTTTTTTATCTTTCCTTCTTTTAAGCAGTGTAGCCAGAGCTTGTATACTCAGAAGAAAGAGAGGAAAGTAATTGGTTAATAGTTCAAAGTATTATCACGCCACCCCTATGATAGTATACATAAAATTTTTATGTTAGCAAAACGCATAAAATAGTGAGTAAACTTATTGTTACATTGACTTCAACATCAGCTTCTTGTACATACTAACAAAGTAAAATCACCATGCCCAGTGGACCTATGACTCTGTCTCTGCAAAATTTCTTGAAGATACTGTAGTTCTTTGAGCCACCAAAATCACACATTTACCAACTTTATTGGTGGCAGTCAGCCACTGTTATGCTCACTTTACATTTATGCATTGTCACTGTGGCAAATCTCTAAAGAAGACTTATGAGAGTCTCTCAAGCCTCATTTTCACTGAAGAGGATGAGAACAAAGTACAAAGTGAAATCCAGTTTTCTGTTTCACCACCCTTAGCCACTTCTTAACCTCTCCAAAGCTTTAAAGAGATTTGATGGATGTGAACCACAGGCAATGAAAATGAAAATTCTAGTTGATAGTCCTCTACAACTCTTGGCTTTAAAAGACAACGTCAGTCTGCTTTTCATTTCTGATGATCCATGAGCTATTAATGTTATATATCCTCACAATTGAGAAGACATAGCTCTTATTGATTGCTTAAAAAGAAAAGACATGTTCAGTGCTTTTTGCACTCAAGAGTCCTTGCTCTGCGTTTCTGGGCACCATATAGAAGGTCAAGAGGGTGTGGGCTTGGACAGACTCCCTACCTGTGCCTTAGTTTTCTCTCATATAGCTAAAAAGAAGTATTATTTTTTGAGTATTGGAACAAGATAAGTTTTAATAATGGGAGTGTTTTTTATAAAGTTTCAACAATTTAGAAACAAATAAACAGGAAAACTGTTATCCAACAACTGCTCCAATAAGGAAGATTAATTTTGAGGCTTTTCTTCAGAGGAGTTTGCCTCCTTTCTTCTTTCTCCCCTTTCTTCTCTCCCATTTTATTCACAGAGGGCCTTCCTATCCCACCCATCACCTCAAAGTTGCACAAATCTCACATCCAAGGCACTGAATGGGATGCTGCTTTTAAACTAAGAATCGCCCCGGAAACTGCATATTATCATCTTGATATCCACCACATGAGCTTTGCAACAAGTGTTTCTATGCAACATCTATTAGAATGGTAACGGTACCATGTTCTTAGAACCATAAGAAAGGCTCTATGAAACAAAACATGAGATTGGGATTATTAAAGTGTTCCAACAACATTCATTTTCTAAGTTCTTGCTCAAATAGTTTTAAATACTATAAATAATAATAAATAAAATAATTTTGCCCCATGCATCATACAAGTGTACTAAATCTAGTGCTAATATAAATCTTTCTTTACCTCTACATCAACAATTAATGCCAGTGGAATGGTGATAAATGCATTCCCTTCATTTTCTTTAATATCTCTGTCCCAGCATTTTAGGACTATCAATGACTCCCAGCAGACATTGGCTGAACCAACACATATCCAAATACCGGTCTTTGCACTGGGGCTGAACAGCCAGTATCTTTCATTTTTTAAAACAATGTATTTCCACAGCTGCTATCTCAAGTGAGTTATTCATCTGGAGGTCTTTCAGACTGCCATCAGAAACAACATAGAGAAGCCATTTCAGACACGGCACAGGAGAAGAATTTAGCAGGAAAAATCCTGTCTTTGATCTTCCATCACACTAGCAGATCTCAACCTGAATAATAATGAAGGTGCTTTATATGTGATGTTACACTAAACACTAGGAAACATTTCCAACCTGTGTAAAATTTTTGTTGACAATGCCTACTCCTTTCACAACAAACAAAACAGAACAAAAAAAAAGGAAATCTTTTTCCTAATAGTGTTCATTTGCGTATATTTTGTTGAATGTGTCAACTAAACTAGCATCTGGGGCTTCCCTGGTGGCGCAGTGGTTGAGAGTCCACCTGCCGATGCAGGGGACACGGGTTCGTGCCCCGGTCCGGGAAGATCCCACATGCCGTGGAGTGGCTGGGCCCGTGAGCCATGGCCGCTGAGCCTGCGAGTCCGGAGCCTGTGCTCCACAATGGGAGAGGCTGCAACAGTGAGAGGCCTGCGTACCGCAAAAAACAACAGCAACAAAAACAAAAAACTAGCATCTGCTTTGTCGAAGGAACTAAAGCAGTGTCTCGTTTTAACATGGAACACCTTTGTCCACTGTCTGCATTTTCTCCCCCACTTGGCTTAGTATCTGTTCTTTTCCGGGCCATCTTCATCAGCTGCCCTTCTGGTTCCTCTAATCAGCACAACAAACACTGAGTCACTCTGCCTTGCATTGGCTTTTAGTCCAAGTCCTTCTGCCTACGTGAAGTAGAGAATTAGCTCTGTGCCCAGACCAGTGCCTGGTATATGAAGGCATTCAGTAAATCTGTGTGGATGTAAAAAATGAGCCAGTTAATTTAGAAATAATTTTTGAAGGTGGGGGAATTTCTTCTGAATTTCCTGGTAAAAATTTAGGTGAAGCTAGATTTTTGCCTCTTCACTATTTAGATATGAAATTTATTGTCTAATTTTTGTAAGCAGAGGATAATTTGCTATCACTTTTATTCCTTCTGAAATTCAACAGATACCTATTGATATCTCTGATGCTCAGTCCAGACAGTGTTTGTTCTGCTGCACCAGTCTGCTCCTCAAAGTTGCCTTTGTGTTGTGGAAGATTTCTGTCTCCTCAGGGCTGAAGTGGAGCAGCAGTGATTGAGGAGATGGAAAAGGGAGGTAAGAAGGACAGTGCAGGAAGAGGAGTGGATAAGTTTAGCCTCTGGAACCAAGCAGCAACGGACTAAAACCCACTTGGGTGGAAGTAAAATATCTTGCTGCCCTCTTCCATCTCCGGTACCCCCATGAGGGGCTACTAGCCAAGTAATATATGAAAGGAATAGATGTACTGTGTGTACCTGTCTGCACATGCCTTAGCAACGATGGTATGGATAATTCATATTTCTATTTAAATCACAATGCTCAGTGTCTTCAAGTCTATTTACTGGAAAATTGGGCGCCACATATTTCTGTTTTAAATATGTATCACTCACTCCATACTGTGGCTTCAATCACAAAAGGCATAATAAATTTAATTGAAAATGAGAAAGGTAAATTAAGGGTCATTTTTAATCACAATGCCAAAAGAATAGCAATTGACAAGCATGACCAACTCAGGACAAGGTTGATAATACATGCATAGCAAAGGTTCCTTTTTGAAATTTGCAGTAAGTCTAATAATTCATGTGAGGGCTTGCACAGAAGAGGCTTCGCAAGCATGCCAAGTGTTGAGCAGCTACCACGCTTCTTAGCAGAATACTGAGTTAGAGTTCTCAAGAAGCCTTGAAATGCCCTTGTTTAAATTTTATCGTCAAAACCTAGTAATCTTAACAGTTTGTAGATAACCAGTAAGTATCTCTCACTCATAAATTTTAAAATGAGGGTATATGTAACTGTGTGTTTCATTGGTAGGTACAAACAAATAAAAATCTGCATGTTCTAACTAGTCCCTGATCCATGGGAAGGTTCCTGGTTTCCCACAAGGAATCTCTCAGCACCAGGCAAGGACCATAAAGAATAGACCCCTGCATCCCTAGAAATAATATCTTAGCATCAGTCACTTTCTTTCCCTACTTTTACACCCCTACTTTCCCCATACCTTGTCCAAGTTCACTCTGTCTTATAGGAATGAAAAATCAGAATCTGACTATACTATGGAAATGGCCTGGTGGACACCATTCTCACAACAGTGTATACATCGTTAACACTGCATGAATCTCCCAGGCAGATGAGAAGGTGGGGGCTAAAATGCCTGGTCTACAGCTTTGTTCTACAGAAGAGGTACCATTTCCTAATTTATACAGATACCATCTGCCAAGAAGCAGTTCATCTGTCAGTCTCTCCCACGAGCTCCAAAATTTTTTACACAGCTAACCACCCAAAATCTCCACTCCAATGTTGAAAGGCATTACATGACCTAAATTGAGCCTCTAATCCTGCCTCCAAACTTCATACTTCCAATTACTCATGCCCAAATACTTGGAATCATCCCTGAGTCTTCTTCCTCACACCCACATCCAAACTATCAGGAAATCCTAGGGCTGTACCTTTCAAACATACCCAGAATCCAGCAACTTTTTGCCACTTCCACTGCTACCACCCTGATCCAAGTCAACATCCTGTTTCACCTGGAATATTGCAATAGGCTTCTAGTCAGATTCCTGGTAACCTCCTTTGCCACCATAATGTATTCTCAATATAGTTGCCATATAGTTACCAGACTTTCTATGAAAATAAAATCCCAGAAGTTCTCAATTTCACCTGCATTAAAAAGTCAAGTCGCACTAATGACTCACAAAGCCTCTCATGGGCTGTTCCCTGGTTCTTCTCTGACCTCACTCCCTTCTACTCTCCCCCTCGCTCACTCACTCTGTACCAGAAAAATGGCCACCTTCCTGTTTCTCAAATACACCAGTCATGTTCCCTCCTCAGGGTCTTTGTACTGAACCCTAAACTCAAAATGCAAATATCTGCATGACTGATTATTTCATTGTTATGGATTGAATTGTGTCCTTCGAAAAGATATGAAGTCCTAATCCCTCCTACCTGTGAATGTGGTCTTATTTGGAAATAAGGTCTTTGCAGATATAATCAAGTTAAAAAAACAGTCATTAAAGTGGGGTATAATCCAACATGACTGGTGTCCTTAACCTGCAGTTTTCAGAGGGAGCATAGCCCTACCAACACCAAGATTTAGAACTTCTAGCCTCCAAAACTGTAAGACAATAAATTTCTGTGGTTTTAAGCCACTATGTGTGCAGTATTTTGTTATAGCAGCCAAAGGACACTAATACACTCATCTCTAATTTTTTGTATGGATATTACCTTCTCAGTGCAACCTATCTTGCCCACTTTATTTAAGACCTAGCCCACTCTGGTTCTCCGCATCATCATAACACTGCCCTATAGTTTCAAAGCACTTAGCTTTATTATATAATTTAGTTATTTATCATTTTTATTGTCTTTTCCCAGTAGGATAGCAGCTCTCTGAGGACCGATTATTTTGTTCATTGATGTATTCCCAGGACCTAGCACAGTGCCTGGCACAGAGAAGGTAATCAATGAATATTTGCTAAATAAATGAGGAGAAATAGTTGTTCTTCCTTCATTTTAGAGTTTGACACTGGGCTTTATCACAATGAAATGTTCTATGGGATTGCTTTGTTAATCAAGGCAACAGTGTATTATTTTTTCTAGAGTGTTTCAAATATCTCCTTGTTATTTGCAAAGGATTAACATCTAATATTTCTTCCATACAGAACACTATCAGGAACCAGTCAAAGCACTGAGATATATGGAATCCAATTTGAGGAAATATCATCATGTAGTTTTATAATATATGAACTCTGGAAAAATAGATCCTTATTTAAATGATAAAATGGAGAATTATGTAGAGGAGACATAGGAATAAAAGCAAATTATAGTTTCTATAAATTAAAATGCTCTTACTTGGCAGCACAACTTTTTTCCCTAAGCTGCCACAGCCTGTGATTATGTATAATTTTGGCAGGTATTTTGGATTTCTCTATTTGTCACAGAACCAAGGTTTAATGTCATTAAACTGTTATGTGAAAGTAAATAGGCATTTTCTGTGGAATATTTGCTAGATTTATTACTCTGAACTATTCAATAAAACATTGTTGCTACTTATAAAAGAGAGGAGCTCAAGTAATCACAGCCAAAAACAAAAGGAGCCAAAGCAAATTAAGAATAGGTCTCATTGGGCAATATTGCTTTGAACCCAACACCTAAAAACAAACAACAATTTACTAATGAAGAAACCTGCCAGGAAATGGCTAACTGTACTCAGGTCAAAGGTGAGCACAGCCATAGGCACAGGAGAAATGGTCACGAAATATCCCACGAATGACTGGTTCATTCATTGAAAGACGTCCAGGTCTCTGGGTGGAGTTTAATCCAGGCAGACTAATGGCCCTGAATTCAAGGGAATCCTGATAACTCTTCACGTTCTCAGGCATGGGAGATGCCTGAGGGCTGAGAGGTAAGTGAGCACAGAAGCCACATACTGGGGGCCCCATTACTCACTTCTTATATTCCACCAAGGATAAATCAGGTAACTAGAAAGGTACCAAACAAAAACTCAGAAATGGGGCACCCCTCGCCTTTAGAAAGTAAAGGTTGCGGGATCTTGTCACTCCCACTACAACCCCACTCTAGAGAAGATAAGAAGGGACACGAGATGATCTGGGCACGACACCTCTCACCCAGCCCATCTTCAGCATATATGTTCTTTCAAGATAATGACCTCCTAGGTAAAGTAGAATTTTCATCTTTTTATCTCAGCACCTCTTTCAAACTTCAAAAGATAGCTGCTCCCCAAATCTAGTATTACTGTAATGATGAAACGTCCATACAATCCTTAATCTTGGTGATTTTTACAGAATTTAATTCATAGATTACATTAGTCATCAACTTTTCAAGACTAAATAACATCAATATTTCTACTCATTCTGTATATATATGTCTCTATATACACCTGATTGTCTGCATGACTGGTTATTTTTGTGATCCACATGTGTTTATTTTTTTCTCAAAACTCAGTGCTAGAATTTTATCTTTCCAGGTGCGTATACACAAGGTTTTGCTCAGTTGTAACTATTTTTCCCAGTGCCCTTCTAGATGATGTTTAATATTCTTATGGCCATTTAAAATTATTATTGATGATACTTGTAAGGCTTTTCAGGTGCTTTTCCCCCCACCATTTCTAGTTTTGTGGACAACAACCTACAATGACTCCTAGATTTCCTTTTTAGCTCACATTTGATAGTTTATAGCCTATAATTTTATAATAATTTATCACATTTTATTATCCTTTATAGTGCATTTATATTGGCTGTGTCCTTTGATTCTGTTATATAAATAAGCCAAGTATTAGCCCCAAATACAAATGAAAAGTAGAGTTTAACAACTTGCCCATCACATAGATAATAAGTGGTGGAGCTTTTGACCCTTATCCTAGTTCCACATTTTACTACAGCACATCGTATTCAAAAGTGCAAGCCTCTCCTTTTAAGAAAGAATACTTTAAAATGTTATCGTCTAAACCTCTATAACATTCTAACCCACACTAAAACTGTTTTGACTTCTTAAGCTTTGGTGCAAGCTACCCACTTCTAGCCACCAAAGTTAACAAACTTAACATAGAGTTTGGCACGTAATCAGTTAATCTTCTCCCTTACAGATCCATCAATTTCTCCCCAGTCCGTCCAATCACAATAATAAATATCCCTAGTCCTAATAAGCACACTTGAGATATGTAAGTATAATTATTGATAACATGTAATTGCATTTACTCGATAGCTATTTTACTAACCTATAATATTAATCTCAATGAGGGACAGAGTATTAGGTGGGAGAGTTAGAGGAGTATTACCTAAGAGAGCAAGCGTTTGGACCTGCATATTCAGGTGGCCACTGAGACACCTTCATTGCACATCTTCATTGTGCACATCTTCATTGTACATCACCACCAGACTGCAAGTTACTTGACAGCAGGTAGCACTCCTTATTCATCTTTGTATGCCAGGCGCCTAGCATATGACCCAGCATATCATAAAAACTGAATGAATGGTCACTGGTGAATATATCAAGTGTGTTCAGAAATTTATAAAGAGTTTTTGCTTCTGTCATCAATTCCTCCTTTGATCCCTTAACATTGCCTTTTGCTTTAGAATTAATTTTCTTTCATCCACAAGATTTTTTCCTTTCTCTATCTGGCACAAATTAGTGACTCCCATATTTCAACACGGATTATGTACAATATGTATCTGATAGCTATATATGCTGTCTGACCTCAGAATTAGTATCAATTCCATTTTTTTTCAGGATCAAAAAAAAATCCAATCTAAGTTCTATTTATTCATTTTCTTTGATTTTGATTTAGACCCTTGCTAAAAATTTTTGAAAGTAAAAACAAATACTGTCCATTGGTTCTGCCTTTTCACATCAATCACTAGATGTTTTATGAGCATTTGGTATGGTCCTGGCACTGTGCAGGATATTATAGAATAATGCACAAGAGGAGAAAGGGATATCACAACATTGCAGTGCAGATTTTATCCTGATATTTTGTAGAAAATGTCAGGATATGTCACTGTTCAGACTCCTGAATAGGGGAGGCTGGGAAGGGAATTTAGGAGAGGAGGAAAGCAAAAGAAAAGAAATATCTCCTAATGAACAGCAGGGCTCAGGATATACTCTTGTCCAGTGGGAATATGCAATGTGTGCAGATAATCAACCAAGAGCCACACTACCCCTCCCTCACAAATATCAGAGTCACATTCTATGTTGAACAAAAGGTAGAATGGTTTTGAAAAGGTTGAGAAAGATTGGTTTAATGTATGTCATCATTTCCTCTTCATTATATACTAGTGTCATGGATGTTGCATTGTACTGCCAAGATCCTTCTTTAGCAATGATGGATTTATTCCTCAGCTACCGAGACAGCTCTCAGCTGTCAACCTTCTTCCAGAATTGCCTCCACGGAAAGATTTCCCTTACCCAAGGTCAATGTCAAGGGCAGCCTGCAACCAATGATAATGCAGAGGTATGAATGCCGCCGAGGCTCTCCGCCTAAGTGAACACACCTCCGATGGGTACAATATTCCACCTGCAGAGCTCCCTGTACTGTGTTGACCAAGGCTTTGATGTTACTGCACCACATCCCTCTACCCAATCCTGCTTCCTTCCTTCACTTTCCCTCATAGATGTGGATCTCTAAAGCATTCCTAATAAGCTTTCCTGTAGGCTAATCTCCGTCTCAAAGTCTGCTTCCTGGGGACCTGACATGAGAGAACAGAAAAAAAAACAGAGCTTAATAATGCTTCATTCCTCTTAAAGAGACCACACTACCTTTTCCAAAAAGTCTTGCTTTTTAAGCCCAAATGATTTTAGAAAAAATATGATTATAGAGCAAAACTCCAGAATGCCTAAGAGAATGAAGATCTGTGGCAGTATTAAGCATGAAGTCATGTGGCATCCATACTTTTGTATGACATGAGATCCATTTCTAGGTAGACTTCTATTTGAAATTTCTTCTTCCATAAAATAAACAGAGTACAAATCCCTTCCTTCTGCCACAGAGTAAAACATGGGGAGAGTGGGTAACAGTCCAGGGCAGTGCTAAAGCACCACAGCGAAGAGAAGAACTAAGATGGAAGTTATCTAACAGAAGTATATTAGAAGTAATTCCCTTTAAAAACAATAGAGAAAGACTCTGTACTTAAAGTGACCTTTGAATAATAATCACATGGACAGAGCCCAAGAATTTCCCATCAATGTTATAATAACCTGGATGCAAAAATCAGACCAGGGTGAGCAAGAACAGCATGAACAAAGAGAATGACTCACAAATTTGGAAGAAAAATCCAGAAACACCAAAAGCAAAGTGATTCCTCCAGCCCCACAAAGCTAAATATTTCAATAGTTCCTTAGTGAATTAAATTAGACACTTATATCAAACCTTTCCTTATAGAACTTTTAATTGCTGCATACAATTACGCTTCGCTTAAGTGTTGATAGTTTTCATTATATGGTGTAAGTTTAGCCATTTTTTTTTTTTTTCATTTTCAACTAATATTTATGTTATAAGGTCTCAGGCTAATATCTTTCCTGATAACCATTTACAGAGGCATTTGAACCAAGTGGATTCGTGGATGACTAATAAGGTCAGGATTCTGCTGCCAAGCATTGACAAATAGGTTTAGCAGCATTTCTTATGGGAGGGATGTCAGAACAAAGTTTAAGTCTGGTTTGGTACCTCTTACTTTTACATCTTAAAAGTATTTTAGGGCTTCCCTGGTGGCACAGTGGTTGAGAGTCCGCCTGCCAATGCAGGGGACACGGGTTTGTGCCCCGGTCTGGGAAGATCCCACATGCCGCGGAGCGGCTGTGTCTGTGAGCCATGGCCGCTGATCCTGCGCGCCTGGAGCCTGTGCTCCGCAACGGGAGAGGCCACAACAGTGAGAGGCCTGAGTACCGAAAAAAAAAAAAAAAAAAAGTATTTTAACATACATTCTAGTAATTTACCTGGTATGATAGCAAAACTTGCTACTGCTTTATAAATCTCATATCCCCTGGGGAACCCTCCTTTTTCTGTAGTTGCCAGACTAGAAATCAGGCACCTAAACCACATGGGAGACAGAGAGGGCATGATTCCAAAGGAAATGCAAAAATGCTTTGGATGCCAGACAAGATTAAAATCTTGGCACTTCTACTTACAAGTTAGGGGCCTTCACCATATCTTTTAACCTCTATAAGTCTCACTTTTTCCCTTAATAAACCTTACATAAAATACATACTACAAGATTGCTATAAGTGTTCATTGAAATCACGTGTATTAAGTGGCTCAAAATGTGCCCATTCTCTCCCTAATGTATTCTCTCACTTATATTTTTATGCTTTAAGCTTTATGAGAGCCTTCTAGGATATTTTAATTGACCTTAAAAATTGGTCCAGGTGACAATTAAGGAATAAACTCGTTAAAGAAAAAAATAACTTTAAGAGCACTGGAGGAAAGATGGAGAAGTGTTTTGAGGGCCTTCTCTGAGATTATAAGCTCCTCAAGGGTAGTGATCAGGTCCTATTTATTTTGGTTTCCCTGAGGCCAAACACAGACAAGGCATCATAGCAAATAAACACTTTTATTAGGTTTGGGGGGTGTTTATTATGACAGAAAAACATAGCAGATAAAGATGAGCTTTGGAGGGCTTCCCTGGTGGCGCAGTGGTTGAGAATCTGCCTGCTAATGCAGGGGACATGGGTTCGAGCCCTGGTCTGGGAGGATCCCACATGCCGCGGAGCAAGTAGGCCCCTGAGCCACAACTACTGAGCCTGCGCGTCTGGAGTCTGTGCTCCGCAGCAAGAGAGGCCACGAAAGTGAGAGGCCCGCACACCACGATGAAGAGTGGCCCCCGCTTGCCACAACTAGAGAAAGCCCTCACACAGAAATGAAGACCCAACACAGCAAAAATAAATATAAATAAATTAATAAACTCCTACCCCCAACATCTTCTTTAAAAAAAAAAAAAAAAAAAAGATGAGCTTTGGAGATTATGTTTCAAATTCCAGCTCCCCTACTTTATAACTGCATGACCTTGGGCAAACTATATAAACTCTCTAGTCCTCAGTTTCTTCCTCCCTAGTAGGGTTGTTATAAAGAGTAAATGAGCTTATATATTTAAAGCACCTTGCATAGCATTCAGCATATAGTAAACAATGGTGGGAGGGGAAGTAATGGTGATGGTGATGATGATACCAATAAAAGCATACTAAACCTCAACGTAGATTGCTTCATTGGCTTCCCAGGAGTTTCCATACTTTCATAAAACAACATTAAAAACCTTTCATCATATGAAAATGTTGAGTCCACATTTTAAATTCAATTTGGAATCATAGTTGCTATTTAAACACAGCTAAGGGTAGAAAGAAATTTATTTAACTCATGGACTTTACCAAGGTAATTCTATAGATTGGACACTGATTACAAGGAAGGCCAGTGGATGAGACTGGAAGCTGGCCCTCAGGGAATCTGAATAATTTTTGTTAAAAGTTATAAAGGGAATAGGAAATATTTTAATATGTTAGAATCTTATCTGTATATTTAAAAAACACTCTCATATTCCTAATAGGAATCTAGAATCACTCAGTAATAAAAATGTTTTTAATGTTTAACATGCAAAAGTTATTTTAGAAGATTTTTTTAAAACCTCAGCATTAATGTAATATAATGTGAGCATTGTTGTTCAGAAGCTTACAATCTGGCAAAGGAAATTTAATTAAATGTCCAAAAATAACCAGTAAGTTAAGATACAAGTTCCCCAAGAGTTGTATAAGATCAAGGGTTCCCAAACATAAACAGTGATAATATTCACCAAGAAAGTTTGAAAAACAATATAATTTGGGACTCTACTTCTGGATATTCTCCTTCAGTAGGTCTATAAAGAAGTGTGATAATCTCTGTGTTTCAGAATTCCACATGTCATTTTGATGTTTGGGACCCCACTGATATAGAAAGAATATGAGTTCAATAGTTCAAAAACTGTTAGGAATTTAGAAGCCTCCTAAGAAACACATAGGTCAAGAAGCAGAGAAATTCCAAACAGCCAACCTGAAACAAAAATTTAATAATAAAATTTTAAAAGAAAGCATAGCCTAGATTTTCAAAATACGTTTTTAAAAAACATAAAATTATCAGCTGATGTTCAAGGATTGCTGGGTTAAATAAGTAACATTTACTTCTTTAATAAGGAGATGCTACTGGGTAAAATCATATTTTGTGCAGGTAAGTAATTATAACCACAAAGTAGAATCTCAAGAATTCAAGCCAATTATTTGCCTTTACTACTTCACAATACTTTCTGATCCATGATACAGATTTTCCTCTTTTGATATACTCTCAACTGGGTAGGCTATACCATGGGTTCACAGCAATTATGTTTTTCAAGACAGATCATTTGCAAGTATCTGATTATCCACTTTTCAGATTAGCTATGGCCTGAATTTTAGCTCCAAATAGACTTTCTTCACAACATGCCACATTGGGTCTTCTCTCCCTACCTTGGAAACAGATTTTAATTTTAACGTCAGGAGGAGGAGGAAAAAAAAAAAAAAACATAGAAAAATTGAATGCACTGACATCATTTATCACATCACGGAGTCTAAAAAGAGTTATTTGGAGATTCAAAGGTATTATGATTTGACCCCTCCTTTTTTGTTTTTGTGAGAAATTTAAAATTAGTGGATCAAGGAAGTCAGACAGGTATTATACAGTAAGAATCAGGAAAAACACGTTTTAGTAAAAAATGATTCAAATGTCATATGTTTGAATATTTTCTGAAAATAGAGAAAGCATGGATAGAACATTGGTACAGAATTGCAGAGTTTAGTGTTAAATCTTATATTGTTTAATCTATTTATTAATTTAAGTATTTTAAATTAGATTGAAGTAGTCTATAAAAACAAACTTAATGAATTTAGATGAAAACCATGTAACAACTCTAATGTTCAATTTGATGCTACAGAAACATATATAGCACAATTAGAATTAATGAAATTATTTCTAATATTAATTACACCTTCAGTACAGAAAAACACATACACAAACACTTATGCACACACGTACATCATTCCAGGAACTCTTACAGATTCCTGGGGAAGACTTGCCAATTCTGAACTATTTGCAGATTATCCATTATGAGAATTATCTGCTTTGAATTTTATATCCTGGGTTGTTTTTTTCTTTCTGGTTATGAACCAGCATGCTAATCTAGGCAATTGGTATGTTCTCAGAGAATCCAAGCTAATTTGCATATAAGTTTAGGTAAAATTGTAATTATGCAAATATGAAACAGGGAAAAGTTGTAATGCATATGAATTCAAAATAATGCATAAATGATTTCTGGATTGCTTTATATTTCTGTTCATTGTACCTCTTAATTGGCACAGATAATAGATTGACTATACTTGAGTATGCGATTTATTTAAATGTCATTTACTCCTATCCTTTTAATACAGGCTTTGCAGTGATTCCAGTGTAGTATGTGTGACTGTCCTTGACCTAAGTATGCAATATAAGAAATACATAAGGGTCCATACTGTTGATACATGGTATGATGTATCATTTAGCCTGCACTAAAATAAAAGTCTAAAACATAGCCCTGAAAAATCATCTGGCTTCATCATGTATGTGGAACTGCATAAGTAAAATATGAGGTAGGAAGCAAAACAAGAAACAATCAATGATTTTTTTTTTTTTCTAAGTAGAAACTGAGTACAGAGGTTACATAGATCTGGAAATAAAAGTAACAGAAAACTCCCTTCCCAAATCCCCATGAAAAGTCCAAGAAAATGTCCGAATTGAAGGAAAAAAATGTTCTCAGTAAGTTTGGAAACCAGTTAACTAGAATCTAGTCAACATTTCTACAAACTCTCAGATTGATAGGACTGAATTAGGAAACAGCATAAGTAGCAATCCAAGCTCTGCTCATACACTTTAAGGAACTTTCCCTTCCATTTGAATTCTGGCCACTCCTTTCATAGCTAGGAGGAGAAACTATCATTTGTTGAATGCCTGCTCTGTTGACACTTTGTAGTAGAAGTACGCCCAGTGCTCTGAAGTCAGCCTGTCCACCAATCCTAGGTCTGCACGTGGAGGTTGCTGGCAGAGGAGCAGACAATGGTGGCTCTAAGGAAAGTCCTGCCTATTGGTTGCCTTGACCTATCAGATCTGGTCAGACTTTGCCTCACTCAACGATGGACAATGGGAAAAATAGGCAGCATGGGTCCATGAAAGAAAATTTGCGGTACAGGAAGAAAAGGAACAATTCTCTAAAGGCATGACAGGGGGTAAGGAGCCTCAAAAATAGTTTTTTGAGTAAATGTAAAGTGGTTTTAGAAAATATCTACTTGATGTTTAAAAATAAGGTTTTTAAAAGGATATCATTCCAATTAAACAAGAATTGACTGAGGTAAGGGAAAAGGATAAGAACAGATTATAGCCAAATAAAACATAGAGTAACAGATGAAAAAAAATCACACTGAAAACAAATATCATATATTAACGCATATATGTGGAATCTACAAAAATGTTACAGGTGAACCTATTTGCAGGGTGGGAATAGAGACGTAGATGTAGAGAACGGACATGTGGACACGGGGGGGTGAAGGGGAGGGTGGGACAAACTGGGAGATTAGGATTGACACATATACACTACCATGCATAAAATAGATAGCAGGAAAATGCTATAAAGCACAGGAAGCTCAGCTCAGTGCTCTGTGATGACCTAGATGGATGGGAAGGGGAGGGTGGGAGGGAGGGCCAAGAGGGAGGGGATATACATATACATATAGCTGATTCACTTCATTGTACAGCAGAGACTAACACAACATTGTAACGCAATTGTACTCCAATAAAAAAAAAAAGAAAGAAAAAGAAAACAATCACATTGGAATAAAATTACCGAAACAAGCATGGTAGAAAACTAAACTGATAATACAGTGAACAAACTTAAATAAAGAACAAAAATAAATTTTGAATGATGAAAAATAAAAGACAAAAGTTAAAAGATATTTGCAAAACAAGACATAGACTAGCAATGCCTGCCAGCAAAGAAGACAATGGGGTAGCAGAAATTATCACAAACAATGAGAGAACAAAAACCAGAACTAGTGGGAGATTTGGAAACTGAGAGGATTTACAAAATGGGATGGGGGAACTTCGACAATCTAGATACATACTGGTAAGTTTTATCATTGCCACAAAGGTCAAAAACACTAGGCTGAAAAAAAAAAAACTCACCTTCAAAAGAAATCAAATTGTGATTTCCATAGATTTTTCTCCTGTAACTGTGTCTACCAAAGGACAATGAGGCAACATTCAAAGGTTTGGGCAACTCTCTGATACGTGACATCTCAGAAACTGTAATACCAAAATAACTTTTTTGCAAAATTCTCTCAATGATGTATACACTATGAGATGAAGTAAGAACCACATCATGAGGAAATGGATGACAGAATATCACTGAGGTAAGCTTTGAAATATTTTAAAGGTATAATAAGTTAAATTAGAAAAAGATTGAGACTGGTGAGTATAAATAATTTTTGTAACTAAAGAAAAATCAAATGAAGTTAATCTTGAAATCTAATAATCTACTTACTTTATTCTTTTTATAAAAATATGGAATTATATAGATATGCACATAATGAATATATTTAGTATTCACTGCATAAAATACTATATAAACATTAAGTATAGTTTATCAATAATAGGAAGTCAATGATAAAATACTACTTAGAGCTTCTTCTTTTCCATGTTTATTAATATGTTCATCATAACACTGTGTAGTTATGGGCTGGAGCTGCTCATACTGGCTCATGGGATCCATTTGGGCATCTCTTCCCAACTCCAAGTTGAGTGACATAAACTCATTAGTTTGACATGAAATATAGTGGGGGAATGTACACTATGGAAATCAGCAAATGCTGCAAATCAGGGCTTTTTGAGGAGTTTTCTAGAGAGCAGCACACTACTGGATGTGTTTGAGGAAAAACAAAAACAAAACAGACCAGAAATATCCTGAATGCTTAAAATTAAGGGAATTTTAGTATCAATCATCCAGTTCTCAAATATCATGGCACCATTTTAAATTTCAGATATTGAGACGAGGTAGAAATTTAGAAAACTGTTTATTATGTAAGATTATGTGAAAAGAAGATAGTAGTGTTTTCTCTGAATAATTGTGTATATGACATTACAATCACCCAAGGTCCTCAATTCTAACACTAATGTAGAAAAACTGAAAGAAGTCCAGAGAGAAGGGAAAAAAGTGGAGATTGGACACAACTCTTTTTAAAGAATAAATCCAATGGAATATTTTTAAAGTCCCTCAAGGAACAGACAAAATCTTTCTTCTCTGAGATTCCAAGTTTGATTCCATATATCCAGTGACAAATTAATTAAACAGTTGAGTTATGAGAGATGGTTTTAAATGGAGGAAAGCAGGAATGATAGGAGAGAATTTGAGGCCAATTCCAAATCCCAAAGAATTACAGCTGCAGCATGCAATATACAAGCTGCTTTATTCAATTCGTACTTCCATTCCTCATGTTGGAATGAGGTAAGTGGTTGATTAGCATGTTATCTCATTGACATACAGCGCTTTATGTTTTGCAAAGCACTTTCACATCTAATTGCTTCCCATGTGATCTTCACAACTCTATGAGATAGAGATTTTTTAAACAGCATTTTTATAGATGAAAAATAGAAATTCAGAAAGGTATGCAACTTTCAAGGTCATGCAGCTAGATATCAGCAAAGACAGAGGTGCTTAAGTGTCGTGCCTAAGTTGTTCCACTACACTGGGGATGGTTCCCAATTTACCACATAAGATGTTGTGTGGATACATTTATTATATAATAGTTAAACCACCTAAAGTTTCACATTCAAAAGTGACTACAAATGCAATGTACTAGTCTTATTTTTGGCCCCAAGGAATTATGTGATAGAATAAAAAAAATTATGTGACAGAAATGAAAAGAGGGGGAAAACTTGTCATTTTATATTATTGTGTATATACCCTTAGGGCTTGGATCTGTGTATTAAAAGATACTGGTTACAGTGATGTTTCGACTGGATTCCTGAGCTATGATCCAGTTATGACAAAAAGGAGAGTATCTCCTAGGGTAGCACAAGCAACTCTTGCCTTACTAAGAGAAACAGACAAGTATATGTGACAAGGACACTGTGTTTTCAAGAAGTGCATCTGTTCGCAGTTCTGGTGAGAACTTATTAGTATGTTTACTACAGCAGGAGATAGCCAAGTTCCGCAACTCTGCTAACAATGTGCTTAGTCTCAGAGAGACAAGTTGACAGTATTTTCTCTGGTCAGTTTCAACAAATGTTCATAAACAACTCTCAGAGAGGCCAACAGAAAGCAGATTTTAAATATTTGGGGAAATCACATAAGTCACAGTGAAAATAAGAATGGTGATGAATGTGAAGATCAGTTCTTGCGCCTTATAAAATCATAGATGTTGTGAAACTTGAAAAGATACTAAATAACACATTGTTTGGCCCAAATTCCATAATTTTAAAAATGAGAGTGACTTGCCCAGGACCCCACATTTAGTTCTTACTTAGAACTAGGAGAATCTAGGCCTAGGGGCGGTGCTGGTCGGACAACAGCTGCTCATCTAAAGCAGTGGCCACAGACAGGCTGCCAGGACATACTTAGGCTTTGCTTGGTCTTCATGATGTTTTAAAAAATTAATTAGCTGCTGAAATTTAAAGACTGAGACACTTCACATAGAAATTCCAATTTATAGCTTTTCTTGAAATAAGAGATCTGGCAACAGCCAGCCCACATTCTCCTTCAGCTGCAGTTGGCTGGAGGTGACGTAACTCCCGCTCTCCTGATCCCTCAGGTTCCCACATACTGAGCCTCACCCTTTATCCCCACCCCCTTGTCCTCTGTAGACATTAGAGTTTGTGGTCGCTGCTGCTATGCAGTTGGTTTTTTTAAAACAGATTTAAAAACTAACTAATTTTATAGAAAGATACAATATTCCAGACAATATTAACTTTTCCATTATGTCACAGAGACAAGAAATAGGATTTCTAATCTGACAGTGGTTACACACACGCAAGCAGGTTTAGGGAGAAAAGGGGAAAAATTATGACAGTACGTTATTTGAAAGCATTCTTTGTATGATATTGAGTGAGACTGAATTTATATACACAGTAGATATGTTAATTACTAATGAATCAGTTGGAAGGTTTTTCTCACTGATTAGTCTCTAACTGCTTCCCTTCAAATTAATTTAGTGATTGACTAAAGTCAATTGTTTTGCCTTTTTATTTAATGAGATTGTATATAAATAAAAATCATTAAAACTCACTAAATAGAGGAAACAGACATTTCTTTTACCACTGGCAATCCTGTTTCCATTTCTCCAAGTTATTTCATACAGTTGTGTTCCCCTTTTTTATTGGCAATCATTTTTATTTCATTTTATTTACAAATGCAAAACAAAAGATTATGCATCTTTACAGCTACCGAGGGAAATCATTTATTGCTCTACATGCTGCCTACATGTGCTCAAAAAATAAGCACACCTACCCATGAACACAAACACACACCACTTCTTCATAGTCATATTAGATTTGTGCTTAGAGTTTCAATCCAAAATTTGGTGTTTACAAAAGAAGAAATAAGCAAGTTAATATGTTAGGAACTGGGAACCGTAATTTTGGAGTAACTTCAGTTTTGAATGGAATGAGTTCTCTTTCTCAGGAAAAATTATTCTAAAAAATGAAAACAGAAACATGCTTTCTGAAAGATTTTAAAAAACGTGTTCTCAGTCCTTTCTAATGTATTTAAAATATTAAAATCTGTAATTCTTATCTCAATGCTAGAGTCTCTTTTTTTTAACACCTTTATTGGAGTATAATTGCTTTACAATGGTGTGTTAGTTTCTGCTTTATAACAAAGTGAATCAGTTATACATATACATATATCCCCATATCTCCTCCCTCTTGTGTCTCCCTCCCTCCCACCCTCCCTGTCCCACCCCTCTAGGTGGTCACAAAGCACCTAGCTGCTCTCCCTGTGCTATGCAGCTGCTTCCCACTAGCTATCTATTTTACATTTGGTAGTGTATATATATCCATATATACATTACCACTCTATCACTTTGTCCCAGCTTACCCTTCGCCCTCCCCGTGTCCTCAAGTTCATTCTCTAGTAGGTCTGTGTCTTTATTCCCATCTTACCCCTAGGTTCTTCATGACCCTTTTTTTTTCTTCTCTTAGATTCCATATATATGTGTTAGCATACGGTATTTGTTTTTCTCTTTCTGACTTGCTTCACTCTGTATGACAGACTCTAGGTCCATCCACCTCACTACAAATATCTCAATTTCATTTCTTTTTATGGCTGAGTAATATTCCATTGTACATATGTGCCACATCTTCTTTACCCATTCATCCGATGATGGACACTTAGGTTGCTTCCATGTCCTGGCTATTGTAAATAGAGCTGCAATGAACATTTTGGTACATGACTCTTTTTGAATTATGGTTTTCTCAGGGTATATGCCCAGTAGTGGGATTGCTGGGTCGTATGGTAGTTCTGTTTGTAGTTTTTTAAGGAACCTCCATACTGTTCTCCATAGTGGCTGTATCAATTTACATTCCTGCCAACAGTGCAAGAGGGTTCCCTTTTCTCCACATCCTCTCCAGCCTTTATTGTTTGTAGATTTTTTGATGATGGCCATTCTGAACAGTGTGAGATGATATCTCATTGTAGTTTTGACTTGTATTTCTCTAACGATTAATGATGTTGAGCATAGACAATGCTAGAGTCTTGACACAAACTTCCTTATGTGCCAACTACATGCAAGGTATTACGCTAGAACCAAGAAATTAATCTGAACATCACTAATCCTATCTATTAAATCTCAATTTCTTCAAAATAGTTGGCATAATTGTGCAAACAGTTATTCATATAAACATTCATTTACTGCATTGTGGTTTTTTTTAAGTTTTTTCTTTTTCTTCTTTTTTTTGGCCACACCGCGTGTCATGTGGGATCTTAGTTCCCTGACCAGGGTTTGAACCCGAGCCCCCTGCATTGGGAGCATGGAGTCTTAACCATTGGACCGCCAGGGAAGTCCCTTAACATGTTTTTAATTATAGTTGATGTGTGCCAGGCACTGTACTGGTCTTCAGAAATACACCATAATCAAGACAGGTAGGTCCCTGATTGTATTGGAAGCTTAGCCCAGACCCAAGACAAGTCTGTTCCTCCTCATTCCTATCTCTTCATTTAGCCAGGGCTCAGTTCTCCCCATTCACCCACACAGCACAATCACCCCTGCCTGTCACTTGCCTTCCACACCTACACATACATCTTCCCTGCCACAGAAGATAATGGAGAGGAATGTTGGTGACACTCATAGTGGCCCAGACATCCCTCTCCTACAACTGCCAAGTCCCAGTAAGCCTCTAGGGGAAAAAAAAAATATATATATATCCACTGTTCTGGAAGTTGAATCCTTGTCCTGCTCTTGCTATGAAACATTTCTGGTAGACCACTAAAAAGCAAATATAAAAACATATATTGCACCCCAGTGTACATTGAATTTCCCAATGCCTCTTTAAGTCTAATGACTATCTCTACAGTCTTTCTCTTCTGTTCTTCTTTTCCATAAATGTGAGAAATGAATTTTTATGTCTCCTGAAATAAAACATGTCAGGCCCAACCTTCTGTGGAGATCATATAGGGAACTGCTATGGATAGGATATTTTAAAATATAAGGCATAGAAAGTGAAAACTGGTTAGGAAAAAGCAACGTGTGCTATGAAGGTTTTACCTCCATAGAAAAATTACTTCTGTTATGTAATTGTTATATCAATAATATAATTAAATCTATGACATTACTGTTCAATCTGAAAATATGGGAGGAACAAAATATGGTGTTTCTTTCCCATTCCTCCTCCAATCAACCATACGATATAAATAATAAAAGAATACTTCGAGTACTTATAAACTGGTGGATAATTCCACAATAGTTTGAGTAAGTAAAAAGCTGATACTTTCATCTAACAGTATATCAGAACAAATTAAGCACCCCTGTATACCTTACAAGGTACAAGACATGTTGCTAGAAGCCAGACAAATCATGATTATCTAAAATTCAGAGAATACAAGGAATCTTTGACTTCTTTCTCTCTATTTAAGCAGGATTTAAAGACTCTATTAAGAGGCATGTTTTACTCATTTTTCTATCCCTCACACTCAATAACTGTCGAATTTAATTAAATGTCAGAAGCAAGTCTTGAGTTTATTGAGATTTAGCTCAAAGACTGATACGGTGCAGCTAAGCAGAACTTAGATTTTTTTTTTAAGTTCTGTAAATATTCTATAAAAGCTCTCCATATATTAAGTGTAACCTCTTCATCTCTGCAGGTATAGGTGAGGCAAATTCATGTATTAATAGTATGGTTTATACAGTAGTCCCCAAATCTGACTGTACAACAGAATTACATGGGGTAGAAGGATGGTAAAAATTCAAGTCCCAGGACACTATCCCCAGCAAGTTTAGAACCTCAGATGGTTCTAAGAACTCATATTTGGGGTTCACTGGTGGAGAGAAAGATCCCTGGACTGACAAGGGAGTTCTGATACCTGCTGCACCACAAAGGAATCACTTGACCTTGAGCAGGACTCAGTCTGCTAGTCCTTTATTCATCCTGCAAGCACTCATGGAAAATAAACTATTATCCTCTCTGAGTTTCAACTTCCTCATCTGCAAAATTAGGCCATTGGAATGGATGATCTGAAAACTCTTCAGCCCCTAATTCCACCCTATAATCTACACTGTAATCTTTCTACTTGCATTCGTCATATGGAGCCTTATAGAAAGTAATTGTGCATCTTTTCAAGGTCCCTGTTGAATTAAATTCAGCAAACATATATTGAAAAACATATTATAACCAAGCATAGCACAAGATCCAAGCACTGGAAATATGTTGGGAAAAACCTGAATCTTGCTTCTTGTATTCTAAATTCTCAATAAATATTTTTGAGGGAATGAACGAAAGAATGAACAGACAAGTAGACATTGCTTCCAAGTTGAGTCTCAATTTCCTCAACTAAAAAAAAAATCTGTGTACAAAAATTACCTTTTAAACTAGCGATATAAAAAAGGGTTTTATATTGAAGCTAACTGTGGATGATTGAGAACTGTGTTGGAAGAACTATGCTACTGAACCCAGGAGAAAAGATACTACAATTAGCAATGTCTAGACATATTTGTCAATCCTGTTGTAAACATAAATCCTTCAACATTTAAAAATATATATTGCAAGACTTTTGGCTGCCAGGCACTGCTCTAGACTCTGGAAATACAATAGTGTCCTGTTAGTAGGTGAGACTAAGAATAAATCTGTAAACAATTGCATAAATGAGATAATTTCTGATAGTCGTTAAGTGGCATAAAGTAAATAAAACGAAGCAATAGGATAGAAAGTGAGAGGAGAAGGGTGATACGCTGGCTAGAGAAGGCCTTCCTGAGGAAATGTCACTTGAACTAAGGCCTAAATGAAAAGAAGCAGCCAGTCACTAAAAGATCTGAGGTGGATACCAGCCAGAGGAAACAACTAACACCAAGGCCTCTGTGAGGAGGCACCCTTTATGTGCTCAGAGATGGCAAGAAGGCCCATGCCTAGAGTGTGAGGAAGAATGGGACAGGTGATACTAGATGATACCAGGACAGGTTCACCCTTTGCATTTGCAGGGCCAGACCCACTCTTCCCCGTTTTGCTTTCTACCTCCAGACCCTCATCCCATGGAAAGCCTTGCACACATGTGTGTGTACACCTCTACTTGCTTTCCAGGCTCCATCAGAACTTCTGCTGGTGAAGTCAGGCATCTATAGGTTTTAAGGCTCCCCAGAAGATTCTAATGTACAGCCCTAAGCAAAAAAGTGAAGATTTAATATAAAAACAGAAGAGGGGCTGAGTCTATGGCCCAGAAAATAGTAAGGAAAGGGAATGTAATAAAGTCAATATAATGTTTGGGAACATCTGGGCACAGAATACAATCCCAAATCGCTAACCTCTTTCCTAGGATAAATAAAGAATATCTCTTCCTCACAGTCTCACAACTCTGAGAAACAAGTCCTACCTTTCAAAGATCAATTTATTTCAACTAACATTTGCAACCTATGTGCAAGGAGTCTTAATAGGTGCTATAAGAATCACAAAAACAATAAAATGGATCCTACCCTCAAGAAAGTTACAACCAGGACAAATATCTACTTTCAGCCTCATGATCTTATTGACATAACTTGAACCTCACCACTTCCTTCCTAGTGTCATCCATTGCAGATTTCAACCTTGCAGAGAATAGAAGCCTTTACTTTCTATAAACCAAGATTATATAAGTGTGCTTAGGAAACGTTAGTGATGATGATTAAAGATGATCATCAAGGACCTTCAGGAAACACATGTTACACATGTGTTCATAGCTAGGAGTAAATACAATTTTTAAAATAGAAATAACCTTTGATGTCCTACAACTGGCCCATGTAGGACTGGCTCTCCCCTCTTGGCCCCTCTGCCCACCTTAAATGCTTATCTGATAACCCTGAGGTAATAAGTGAAAATAGGTTTTAGTGCTACACTTTCCAAAGATACTACCTTTTACCAGGAGCTTATTAAACACTCAAAATGCCCCAGATGAAAAGTAGTTAAGGGAGGGGAATTATATGGCACCTCCTTTTTTCCCTCTACCAAATTATTCTATGCTAGCTCTGAAACGTATTATATTTACAGAGAGGAAAGGTCATTACCAAGAGAAGCTAACCAAAGTAGAGTATGCCATATCACACAATCACCTTATTAGCCTATATGTACATACATATGTATTTCACTGAATTCTTACTATTGCCAGTCATTACCTTGTTTAATCCCATGAGAAATAAATATAATTATAATCTCCAGTTTACAGACTGAAGGAGTGAGATTTAGAGTAGTTAAGTGACTTGCCTCAAGTCACAAAGCTCAAATATGACAGAGATGGGAAAAGAAGCCAGGTCTGTCTAACTCCAGAGGCTTCCCTCCTAACCACGAATCTCCCTCCTTATACACACACTTCGTGTTTTGCCTCTACTTGAACACTAACTACAAATAGAGGATTCAAAATTTAAAAGGCTGATAGTCACATCGGTAAGCCAAAGTAAGAGTACACTTCTCCCAGGAAGGGATGGTCATACTAGTCTATTACAAGGCCGTAGATTCCATGAACCCCTCTTCATAGAATCCTAGCTTCTCAGGTCTTTGGGCTCATTCAGTCCAACTCCACCTAAAACCAGAATTCTTCCTACAACAATCCAAGAATCTCACAAACGTGTGCCCATAATCACACTAGAGACCCAACAAGAGAAGATAGATTCCAAATGAACTAACACTCTACTGGAAAATCAATTGGCAGTATGTGCTTTCTCTGCTTTTGAGAATGAGTCAGTTCAGAGCATTTGTTACATTTAAAAATGTAGTAAACTCCCCAGGACTAAAGCCCTAGAAATTTCCAGAGAAAATAAAAACTTCCTTCCCCTTTGCCCACTGAAAAATATCCCTTGTTTTTAGAAATATAGGTATGTTTTTTTTTTTAATTGCAGGATTTTTCTGGACACACACAAAAAGAAGACATGTCTTTTTATCATCATTTCCAAGAGTTACAAATTTGAAGGTTTTTCAAGAAGTATCAGGTTATGCTATAAAATAAATCAATATGTAGCCACCTTCACGCTCTGGTAATGTCTCCCTCTGCCTGTCCTACAGCCAAACAGGGGCAAGCTTTAGTGTGGAATAACACTCATTTCAGAACATGAAAAGGACTAAAAAGGAAGCACTGGTGTGCATTTATTTTATCCTTTTGTGAAGTAATGGGCTGGGATATGTGGTCTTCCTGGTTGAGTAGGACAGGTATATTGCATACAACATGACTGGAGGACCTGATTTTTCTAAAGATATCATCTGACTCATACTAATACAGTCTAGGCCCTGGTTGTTTACATTTTCCCTACTCATTTAAGTAGGAATTCAAATGCTGGCAATATCTAGTCCCAAAGTCATAAGCCTGTTAAGTAGCATAGCGCCTTATCATACAGATTATATAGTGGTCAGACACTTGGAATGAGACTCAGTCACTCATTCTGACCCTGTGTCTGTCATTTTTCACCTGTGTGACTCAAAAAACATTTAAAATTTTTCCTGAATAATAACAGTACCTAACTTATAGGATTATTAGGAGGATCAAATGAAGTAATATACCTAAAGTCACAGCACAGTCCTTGGCACACAATAAATGCTCGATCAATGGTACAGGCATTGTTATTATTTTTCAATAATAACAGACATCTAAGTCATATCACTATTTATGAGTAGAAGGTGGTGGGTCAGACGGTGGGAGAAAGTTAAAGGTTAAACAACTAACAGTCTATAAACCAGATGAGCATCAGTTGTACCATAAAGACTAACTTTTCTCAGCTCATTGAGGAAGTACCTAAACCTAAACCAAGTTTATGATAATCTGAGGAGAACCGTATTAGTTTCTTTGGGCTGCTGTAACAAAGTATGAACTAAGTGGCTTAAATAACAAAAATCTATTATTCTAAGTCCAGTATTAAAATGTCAACAAGCTTGGTTCCTTCTGAGGGGCATGGGGGAGAATTTGTTCCTTGCCTCTCTCCTAGCTGGCACTCTTTGACATTTCTCAACTTGTAAATGTATCATCTGAACTCTCCCTTCAATCTTTATGCGGGCCTCTCACTGTTGTGGCCTCTCCCGTTGCGGAGCACGGGCTCTGGACGCGCAGGCTCAGCGGCCATGGCTCACGGGCCCAGCCGCTCCGCAGCATGTGGGATCTTCCCGGACCGGGGCACGAACCCGTGTCCCCTGCATCGGCAGGCGGACTCTCAACCACTGCGCCACCAGGGAAGCCCTAAACTTCCTCTTTTTATAAGGACATCTATCATATCAGATTAGGGCTCACCCTAATGATTTCATTTTAACTTGATTATCTCTGCAAAGACCTGATCTCCAATTAAGGTCACATTCTGAGGTACTGGGTATTAAGATTCAAGACTTTTGAGGGGGATACAATTCAACCCAGGAAAAAAAAAGAGATGCCCCAAAATAGGAGTTATATTTGAAAATTTTTTGGAAGATATGCATTTTAATATAGATTTTTCTTGAACCACTCAAAAATGCAAGAGAAAACATGTTGTAAACTATTAAGTATGACACTTGTGTCAAGGTGGCACTATTATGGCAGAAGGAACCTGTATCTCTTCATAAAAGTAAGGCATTGTTGGTTTTTCAATATATCCTTCTTAGAGAAATAGGAAGCCAAAGGTTTCCAATATCATGGCCAGCCCAAATGCCAATTAGATTACCTTGTAACAGACCACCATTTGGTTTTTCATTCAACATGTATTAATCAAGTACTTACTTGGTGCTTGACACCCTGTAAGACCTTACAGAGAGGTATGGAGGAAATCTAAAATAAGGTAAATGCTGTAAAAAGTGTTTTACCTGCTTGTGAAGATATGAATTATGTTTCTTGCTTTGTTTGCCTTAAGAATTATGGGACAATATCTCTAGTGGATCCAGAATGTGTGTTCTCTAAGGCCAATTTCTGGGAATCCTTGAATTATTAAGGAGTGACATAAGGTATGATCTTGTCATGTCAACAAGGGTGGCTTCAGGCCTAGGTGTCATATGGAAATATGCCTGGCATATGCCATCTTTCACATGTAAGACAATTCACATTTTTCATCAAGTGCTATTCCCAAAGGTTACAACTATTCTTCTAGATTAAGATTTGGCCCCTATATGGACAGGCAATAATCCTCAATCCAATGAGTTACAGAGTGAATTCTACCTTAGATAAATACCACGGAGAAATATGCTGCAAAAGGCAGAGAACACAACCTCCCCATATGCTGAAGTGAATCAAAGTTATCCGTGCATGATGCCAGAGGGGACGGCAGCTTTGGGTGACAGGTGGCACGCCTCTCCGCCAAGAAGAAGGCATTACTCCTGGCAGTTTTTTTAACTGAGGCATATGACCTAAGTAGTGGCATTTCACAGCTGAGAAACCAGCTTGTAATATGCCTTTTGGTTCACTGAGAGGCAGCCCACACGTCCACATCTCTAGTTGCAAAACACTGCAATGCATTCTTCTTACAATCAAATATTTATATTGCTAAGAAAATGTAAATGGACTGTATGATTAATGACACATTGCCAGACAAACAAAGAAGGTGGCTTCCCTGCAAAGGTATCACTTTCTAGCACAAACGCCTAAAGGAGGGGAAAAGGACCAGAAAAATGAGTGGGCAGGAAAAGTTCAAAATAAGCTCCTATTCATCATTCTTCGGTACAAATTTGCAAAAGAGGGTCCACTCTATTTTGACTAAATTAACAGGTGGAAGACAAATTCAAACTCTGACGGTCTCAGCACTCTGACACCTGGGTCTAATTTTCAAATCAACTCTTCCACAACTCCACACCCTCTCCTCATCCCCTTCTCATCCATACCCCATTGATGTGGCAATAATTATTTCTCTATCTCTCCTTCTGGACCATAAGCAATGGCAGGAGCTACAGAATATCCATAAAGTTTGGACACATAGACAATATTATTTTACTGTATAACAATATGAACATATATTCATATATATCTTTTTTTACTATAAATAAAATAGCTGATAATTTATTATGGATGTTTCCCTACGTTACCAAACTTAACATCTGCAATCTGGATTCATTTTTGATACCTGATGCCTAGCACACTGACGGATGGTTAGTAGGATCTTTATTTGTTGAATAAGTGAATTAACTGGTTGGCTTATTGATATAAAGCTGACACTTGCCCTTCAAGGCAAAAGAGAAAGATTAAGGATGGAAGAAAATTAGAGAGTAGGCAGAATATATGAAGGTAAATGGTTTGGAGATGCTTCAGGGCTTAGAGCAAAAGCTGGGCTGCAGTGAAAGTCTTCTCTGTATGCAACCTCAGGTAAGTCATCTAATTTTTCTCTTCATATCAGGGACTTAGATAAATGTTTCCTTCAATGAAAACTCTATCATTCTAAATAAATGCTAAATAGAAGTGATTGCTTGTAACTTTGGGGGAAAAGCAGAAGCCAGGAGGCAGTTATTAATAATTAAAGGGAGAAAATAATAATATAAGCTATGGTATAATATAACGCAACTGGCTATATTTATATGAAACTTTAGTTTCAAAAGCACTTCCACAACAGTTCCTATGAACCTCATAGGAGGCCTAGAAAAAAGGCATGCCTGACCTTTTACAGATGAGAATGCAGAATTAAAGTGGTTTGTTGACTTGTCCAAATTCATACGGGTAGCCGATGGAGGAAGTGAGACCAAACCCTGTTCCTCTCACTCAGTACGCTTCCTACTGCATGTGGGTGCTACAGGGAATATTAGTACTGGACACCAGTATTCATAAAAAGGAAGAAAATGAGAAAAATATAACAACTTGAGAGTTTTAATTGACAGTAAATGTAGTGATCTTCCTTAATAATTAGAAAGGTGAAAGGCAAAGAGGGATATTAATGAAGAAGAGTTTACCCAAGAAACATGCAATTAATTGGTTATGTTCTTTGCTTTATTCCACTGTTATAAGAAAGAAGCGAACAAAAAGAAAAATTATTTATGACAAATTTAGTAACAACCAAACACTTTCAAGGTTGTTGGTCCTTGGAAACTGAAAAATTAGTCTACTATCTTGTTTCATTTACACTGATAGGGCTAGGCAATGAGAACTGATGTGAAGCCCTACAAGCTATTAAATCATCAAACCTCTTATTAAGGCAGAAAAAGGGACTGAAACAACCCTCCTCACTTAATTCAATTAAACAAATATTTATTGAGTGTCGGCTATGTGCAAGGCACTGTTCTAATTGCTGGAGATAGATCAGTGAACTCGACAAAACAAAGAACCCACACTCCAAAAATTTACCTTCCATCAGGGGATATATTCTATTGGGGCAGAATATTCTAGTAAGAGAAGGGATACATGTAACCAGAAATTTGATTAACTACAATGCTACATTCAGCAGTTATTCAGGCTAGTTAATGCATAGTTTTAAAAATCACTGAATGTAAGAAATGAATAGATAAATATCTTTAGTATCATTTTCTAAATATGTACATTTTAAAAGCCATTTTTTGCCTATTTCAGGAGCATAGAGTATTGCCTTGAGACATGTATAAATGACTCTGAAGGAAGTAATTCATAAACCATCACAGTGCACTATCATAAAATGTATATATTATCAGAAGGGGCTTTCAGAGGTTCTACCCAAATTGTGGTACATAGACCAGCAGTATCAATGCCACCTGAGAGCCTAGTAGAAATGCAGACTCTCAGGTCCATCCCAGGACTACTGAATCAGAGTCTGCAATTTATCGAGTTTCCAGGTGATCTGTATGCACACTAACGTTTGAGAAGCACTGCTCTAGTGCATTCCTCTGCACCTAGGAGAGCCTAAAGATAATCTTCTGAAAAGGAGAATATAAGCACTTCAAAAAGTAATCATTCACTCAATATTGTTTTTTATTTTTAAGAAGTCACTTCAAGTAAAACTTTACTTTCAAAATGACAGATCAAGGATATTACATACTAAGCTTTCCTTTGGCACGTACCAACACAGAAGAAAAAATGAAATTTGCCTTTTCACGGTTTCAAATCTACCATAGCTAACCAAAAACAAAGGGTAGTTCATACCTCACATATACTAATGTGTAGGGCCTCCCTCTACACTGTGATTAAATGACCATCTTCCCTAACAGGTGTAAGAGACATAGGGTCTTTTGGATGGCTCATCCTACATCGAGCTTAGTTTCCCAAGGAATTATGGTCTGGCAGGCACATGATGAGAACACCAGAAAAAGTTAGGAAGTGGTAGAAAGCAGGCTGCCTATCCATTTGTCACCGAACAGTCACTTTATAAACAGATTTATCTTTTCCTAAGAATGAGAAGAGGGGAGAACAGGAAAGGAGGCTGTTGAAAATTCACAGAGGCACAGCAGCCCTACTCAGCGCTGACCTCGGAAAAGAGAGAGCATGTTTCACCCACAGTACACACCCTGCCAAATTGGGGCAACATACCCCAGCACAGCCACCGAGCAGACCCAGAATGCACCGAAGAAAGGAAAAGACAGCAGTGAGCAGAGAATCCGTGAGCCAGAGGAAGGCCTTTTTCACTAAGTTGAAGGAGTATGATTCTCCTCTGGTCCATGATCAACGCTCAGAGACTCTTCCGTCACACTAAACATGCAAGAAATTTTTCTTCCATCTTTCACATATTCAACTATGAGTGTAACAAAACCTCCCAACCTTCTACATTTAAGAAAACCTCTCAGCCTCTATTACTGTCTGTTTCATAACATACAGAAACTTCAGTAGGGATCTGTATCTACATTAGAGTCACTTTCACTTATACATGTGTGTATTAATATCCTCATTCCTCTTAAAATGGAGTTGAGGGGTTCTGCAATTATAGAAAGTAAAAAATAATGCTGTTGAGGTAAGGTGGAAGACGCTAATATGCACACATATAAACTAAACATTTTCTGTGCTTGAGCATCAAATTTAGGTTTGAGCTTCCTGGTAGGCAAAGAGAGAAAGGGAAAAGGCAATACTCTCATTACCATTTAAGATGAAACATGTCAGTTCTTCAAAAGAGAAATGATTTCATCATATTTAAAGTCTAAAAAGAATTGTTAACAACGGACTTTATACAAGGGGCATTGAACAACATAATAATCAATATCTTCAACAACAAAAACTGTGAAAATTATAAAGCATTATTTACATTTCCAATCCTTCTTCTGACCTTTAAGAAATGAAAAGGGACAGTATTAAAATGCAATTTAGAAAATGCAATTCTTTAGGAAGAGTAAATAGAGTTAGGTATTTGGTATTCTGGAAACCTAATTTATGCAAAGTGGTTGATAGTGATCTCTTAGACAATATTTTTAAGTTACAATTCCCTCATCTGGCCTTGTGACAGGAGCTGGATAAAGGATAATTCGAGGCTATGATCTCTGGTGATCACCTGGTATCCTACATAATTAACTAGAGAAATATTCTGGTGTTTTGGACATTGGGCTAGCAGGTGGCCAAGTTAATGAACTGCTATGAAAGCTGAGACTCCTCCCTTGTATCTGGGGCCTATACACTACTGGAAAGAATATCAAAACAGTATAAAACTGACACTACTAGAAGTTCATAGTTTCCAGTAACAATTAGGTCCTCTAAAAATTTGCTCTACATGTGTTTGACCTACTCTCTATCCCTTTCCATCTGCCTCATTGAATAATTGAGAAAACAAAGGTTGCCCCTTCTTTTCTCTCCTTCCCCAAACTTAACAGTACCATCACCCAGGGGAAGGACTTCTCCCATTTGTGTGGCCCAGCCATGATTTCTTCTTGCCTCCTCTGCAACTTTGCTTCATCAATTATCTTCAAACTTTCCTTTTCTACCATTCTTTTCCATCATCCTTTAAAACTGCTTAAGTCTTTTGCATCCCAGAGAATGTTTTCATTTGGAAGTGCATTTCTGTCTAGGTACCATCCTATCTCTCAATTTCCCTTCTCAGTCTCTGGGAACAATGCTGTATACCTGCAGCCTCCACTTCCTCCTGGCCTCTGCCCTTCCAATGGGTTTAGAAATTAAAGGATTCTTGAAGGGCAGAAGCTAAGAGGAAGTAGAGGCTACTGGTATGGAGCACTGTTTCAGTAACCCTCCCTTCCCTGTCAGCTCAGTGATATTTGTCACCGTTTTCTTCTTGAAACTTTCTCCTCCCTTGGCTTTAGTGATGTCTGGTTCTCTCCTGGTTCTTCCTCTTTCTCCTTCTAGTTTTCTAACTGTTACTTCTCCATCCCTTTTCTGGATGCTCTTCCTCATTTTTTTTTTTTTTTTTTTTTTTTTATGAGGTACATGGGCCTCTCACTGTTGTGGCCTCTCCCGTTGCGGAGCACAGGCTCCAGACGCGCAGGCTCAGCGGCCATGGCTCACGGGCCCAGCCGCTCCGCGGCATGTGGGATCTTCCCGGACCGGGGCACGAACCCGTGTCCCCTGCATCGGCAGGTGGACTCTCAACCACTGCGCCACCAGGGAAGCCCTCTTCCTCATTTTAACCTTCCTCAAAGTTCTGCCCTTAGCTCTCTTCTCTTCACTCTATATTCTCTCCCTTGGCAGTTTCATCTACTCCTGTGGTATTAGCCACAGCCATTTGCTGACAAATCTCAAATCTACCTCCCTTTTCAGATATTTGGCCTATGAGATGACTCAACTTCATTGTCCCATAGATACCTCATACTGAACCAGTCTCAAACTCATGTTTTCCCAATCTGTGCTTCCTCTTTTTATTCCCTATTTAGTTGTATAAAATGGAAACATGGGAGTCATTCTAGACATTCTCCTTGATCCTCAGAGCCAATCAGTCACTAAATCCTAATTTCCCTACTAAATGGCTGTCAAATCCATTCTTTCCCGTCCATTCCCTTTGACACTTCCTTTAGTAAAGCTCTTATCATATCTTGAATAAGTTGATTAAACTGCTTTTTCTCCATCACTCCCCCAACTACCAATGGCCTGTCAACTTGTGTGCTAACTTCTAAACTGACACCTTTTCTTAATCTGTCCTCACCAAAGTTTTCAGGATGTCCTTTCCAATATATAAATCTGATCATGTTTCCTCCCTGTTTAAAATCCTTCACTGGCTAACCAAACTTACAAAACTGAATCTAAATTCCTTGGCTTGTCAAGTCTGTCCATTCATGACCTCAGTCTTTCCTGCATTTTCAGTTTGATCCTTCCCCACTCCTTTCCCTGAACATATATTCCAGAATTAGTGATATATTTAGAGTTTCCTGAACATACTTAGTTTTATACATCAATATTTTTACACTTCTCTGTGTCCTCCTCTGATTCCTCTAATGAAGTGAACTTCAAATGTCACCTCCTTTGGAAGCTTCTATGTGGTTTTCCTCACTTCTTTCCCTGGCCCAGAGAAAGCTGGTCACACCTCTGTCTGTCACCTCTCTAATCCATACCTACTCCTATGGTTGTACTTATCAAACTGAATGGTAATCACCATATGGTGAACTTCCTGATAGAGGGATTATCTATAGTTCATCTATCTCTGGTCATCAATGACATAGCAGAGGGCCTGGCCCAGAGAATATGCTCACTAACATTTACTTAATTAAAAGAGAAATTTGAAATGGTCTTTTTTCCCAACAGTGTAATACCTGTTGACCAAAAAGTGAAAATATACATTGTATATTTATTTATCCAGGAAAAGGTGATATTATTTGTTTACTGTAATTTGTTTCTACTGTTTCAATATCCTCGACTCACCTGTTAAATTCTACTGTAAACAGTTTCTCCTCTTGAACATACTGTCCACAATTTGTCTATTGATATTTTTTGTTCTACCCTTTATAATGTACAGATTATATCATGTGTTAGAGTACCAAAAAGAACAGAGGAAACTGCCTCAGTGTATCCAGCAATAATTGCAGAATAAGCGATACAACCAAAGAGCTTTCACTTAGAGCCACCTGCTATGGATGCAATTGTTATGAAGGAAGAGGAAAAGAAGCCGAATGTGCTGCTCAGAGTTAGCAAATTAGCAAGATATACCCCTTCTCTCTTTATTTGCACACTCTCACCCCAAGACATTCCTGTATTTACTTCATACACGCTCTCCTGCACTAAGGACATCTTCTTATTTAAGGTTACAGTGGCCTGGTAAGCAAAATGAGATCTGACACTTATTGAGCTCTATACACAGAACTGTCTCATTTCATGTGCACAATGACCGTAAGGGACTGTTCTTGGACATTTTTACCTTGATGGCTCTCTAAACATGGCTGATTCCATGAAACTTTGGGTCAGTCCTATCCCTGACCCCTGGAATCCACCCCTGCCCATCCTTTTTTAATTTTCGCATCCTTATTCACTATTCAGCACCCCTGGTTACTTGTTATAGAGATGGTACCGCAGAGCTGTCTGAGTGAATGTGATCTCTCACTCTTGACCACAGACCTCACAGGGACAGAATGGTTCCTTCTTTCTTTTCTTTAAAAAAAAAAAAAAATGACCTCCTCTGTGGTCTTTATTTTTCTGCACTGAAGGAGCTGGGGGGGAAATGACATATTTATAATCTCCTCAACTACAGTTTCACGTGGAGTAGACACTTTAAGCTGGAAATTCATTTTCTCTGAGAAAGGACCTTTATTTCAAGTTGGTAACAAGCACAAATATAGAGGTAGAGTTGCTCAGATCCAGGGAAGAATCAGATCAAATGAGAAAATGCTTGACACAGACTTTCCAGGGGAATGTGGAGAGCAGGTGAGTTGGAAGCAAGAGAAGTTAAATAGGCTTGTATTATTCAAGGGCTTTTTGGTGTTTAAGAGATTTGAGCTATGAGTTCTTGGTGAGTTCAAGGTGCCAGACTCTGGACAGAGTGCATGGGCTGCTGAAGTGAAGGTGAAGGACACAGAGTTGAGATCAACGACCTATGAGGGTAGGTATCAATGGGTCACACACATGAATGCTGGAATCACACAAGAGTACTGAAAGGAAGACTCTCAGCAGTGAGAATGAGTTTTCAGTGACAGAAGAGTCTCCTGCAAGCTGCTAAATGACTGCAGCAATGTTGGGAAGAACATAGCTGGGCCAGATGATATAAACCTACCTCACAGGAGAGAGGAATGCATGTGGGTGGCCCATGTGATTTAAAAATAAACAATCAAACTCTTAGAGGAAAACATAGGCAGAACACTCTATGACATAAATCACAGCAAGATCCTTTTTGACCCACCTCCTAGAGAAATGGAAATAAAAACAAAAATAAACAAATGGGACCTAATGAAACTTAAAAGCTTTTGCACAGCAAAGGAAACCATAAACAAGACCAAAAGACAACCCTCAGAATCGGAAAAAATATTTGCAACTGAAGCAACTGACAAAGGATTAATCTCCAAAATTTATAAGCAGCTCATGCAGCTCAATAATGAAGAAACAAACAACTCAATCCAGAAATGGGCAGAAGACCTAAATAGACATTTCTCCAAAGAAGATATACAGAATGCCAACAAACACATGAAAGAATGCTCAACATCATTAATCATTAGAGAAATGCAAATCAAAACTACAATGAGATATCATCTCACACCAGTCAGAATGGCCATCATCAAAAAATCTAGGAACAATAAATGCTGGAGAGGGTGTGGAGAAAAGGGAACACTCTTGCACTGCTGGTGGGAATGTGAATTGGTACAGCCACTATGGAGAACAGTATGGAGATGCCTTAAAAAACTAAAAATAGAACTACCATATGACCCAGCAATCCTACTACTGGGCGTATACCCTGAGAAAACCATAATTCAAAAAGAGTCATGTACCACAATATTCATTGCAGCTCTATTTACAATAGCCCAGAGATGGAAACAACCTAAGTGCCCATCATTGGATGAATGGATAAAGAAGATGTGGCACATATATACAATGGAATATTACTCAGCCATAAAAAGAAACAAAATTGAGCTATTTGTAATGAGGTGGATAGACCTAGAGTCTGTCATACAGAGTGAAGTAAGTCAGAAAGAGAAAAACAAATACCGTATGCTAACACATATATATGGAATTTAAGGGGAAAAAATGTCATGAAGAACCTAGGGGTAAGACAGGAATAAAGACACAGACCTACTAGAGAATAGACTTGAGGATATGGGGAGGGGGAAGGGTAAGCTGTGACAAAGCGAGAGAGTGGCATGGACATATATACACTACGAAACGTAAAACAAATAGCTAGTGGGAAGCAGCCGCATAGCACAGGGAGATCAGCTTGGTGCTTTGTGACCACCTAGAGGGGTGGGATAGGGAGGGTAGGAGGGAGGGAGACGCAAGAGGGAAGAGATATGGGAGCATATGTATAACTGATTCACTTTGTTATAAAGCAGAACTAACACACCATTGTAAAGCAATTATACTCCAATAAAGATGTAAAAAAACTAAAATTAAATAAAAATAAACAATCAATAGATCCTTGGGTTAGGAAAGTATCTAACGCAAATTTGAATAAGTCCTGGCTTTGTTACTAATGAATGTTATGGTCTTAGGTAGGTCATTTTATTTCCCCAGGCCTTTGTTTTCTCATTTGCAACATGAAACCTATAGCACAAGCTGAACTTTTATCTTAACCATGAATTGCATTTTTATTTTATGTTACTAAGTTTTAGATTCAGAAGTCTTCACCTTATTAACTGATTTCATGCACGTGTTCAACTTTCATCAGCTAAGAAGGGCTAACTGATGGCAGTTTAACAAAAGCAAATGAAAGCTAGTTATACATACTGTTTCCTTGTTCTCTGAAACACTGCTGTGAGTAAATAACATGGTAGTGATTATCATTCCCATTTTATAAATAAAACTGAGATGAATGTATATTATTTCCCATAGTCTTTTATGCATTTATTCTTTCAAGTGATTAAATGTACTTTCTGTAACCCATAAGCCTTTAACTACCTATATATTTCTACGTCTCTTCCAACAGACTATAGGACCCTTGAGGACAATAATAATAACAGTAATGAAATAATAATAACTATTAATATTATTTTAATTTATGTGTTCCTAGTGCCAAGACCAATGTCTGATACATAGCAGATGCATGAATTTATCAATGAATAAATGGTCATGTCTTCATTAGAAAGCAAAATAAGTTACTTGGCAAAAAAAGAAATGCTCCCCAAAATCTCCTTGTTCTTCAATTGCCAATTAAGGCTTTTATCTGAATCATTTAGATATTGCCTTGAATCTTCAATTTGTTGGCCATGAAGTAACTAAAATAGACGATCATAAAATTGATAAATGATCATTTCTGATCACCAAGTTTCTGCTTGAGCCAATACTCTTCATAAAAACATTAATGCTGGTATTTGGTACCACAATGCCTTAAGTTTAAGAAAGCAAAACTTCCCATGAGACTGAAGAAAATTTAAATTATAATTTTTCATGAAAATTAAAAATGTAGACATTTATAGAAGACAATTAAGCATGAAAATTAGTAGAACTTGCACACATAAAGTACATAAATATTTCTACATAAGTTTAAAATCTAATGATAGCTCTTTGATGGCTAAGACAGCTACATCATTTTGACAAGACTTTATGTCTCAGCCTGACTCCGATTTTCAACTACAGCTTCTCTGAAAACTGACAACCTCTCCTACTGAGATGTTGTTTCCAAAATAATGTCAGAACAGCATGCACTATGAGCTGATTTTTTCAGTGATTGCAGGTGCTTACTAAACTAGTGTGTCCTCAGCCACGGTTTCCCAGCCCTCTGTGGTCTTTGCTGAAAATATGGCTTCTGACAAACTTCTTTATGATGACACCACTCCAGCCACCTCCCAGAAAGTTATTAAAAATCCATAAAGCCATCATTATATATTAGCTCCATAGACCACCAGGAGAAAAAATTGTAGTGTTTAAAGAGGAATGGCAACTGCAAAGCCACATGATAGAAACACAGAATAGAAGTTGCCATCACCATCTACCCTATGCAGACTAGCTGCTTGTAAACTTTGTTCCAAAGCAAATGAAGTCACAGGGTGATTGATGGTATGGCAGAAGAATCAAGAAGAGTTCAAGATTTCTCAAAATAATAAAGGTGTCTCGTTTTTTCATCTTTGTATTTCACGTTAATCCTTTGTACATAGAACCTGTTAACTAAATACTGATTAACTAACTTAGAAAATGGCTTAATAAGTCTAGTCAATATAGAAAAAAATAACAAAGACAGAAACTCAAAAGTATGACAATCTGGGCCATTTTTGATAAGAGTGAGTGGCTTTATGTTTTTCAACAGGCTTCAAGATTACCACTGTATCCCAGCATAAGTAACAGTTGACATTCACAACGATTACTTCGTATATTCAAGAAAAGTTCCTATTAAATTCAGCACTCTCTTTAAAAAATGCCAGGGAACTATATAATATAATTTGCAAAGACTACCTTGTAACATGTTTAAAGTGTAAAAGGTTGGAGTTTAAAGAAGTCAACTATCAAGTACCCAGGTTAGTCAGTCAAGAGAATCAAGGTTCTTGGTAAACAAGGTAGGATGCGAACACTGTTTTTAAATCACAAATAGGGTAACTTATGACTGTGCCTGGATTTATTCTGTCCAGACACCCACTCTTGCTAGTAATGTATGTGCTCTTGGCCAAAGTTCACAGCAAGTTGAACATATTAAATCTAAGTCCATGTTGTTTAAACATAAAGAATTGTGATTTTAAAACCTACTTATTGCAGGCCTGTTAATTACACCAAAATTCTCCTGGTCCTTCAGGATTGCAAAACTGAATATATCTTTGACTCTTTGTCTCTAACTCTTTGGCACATCGAATTCTCCTATAAAGTATTCCTTTGAAGTACTTTTATTCTTCCTAATTATTTTAACAGCCTAGTACCTAGAATTCTACAAACATAAACTTTCATGGCTAGTTTTCTCCCTCCCCATCCAATGCAGCTTCCCTACACATTTCAGTAAGAATTCACTTTCTGTTAATTATCTTTGAATCATATCAAACTCTGCTTTGACATTTCTTTCTTGAAATCAAAACTCTTTGGCTCATGCTTCAAGATTCTCCATTATTTGTCCTTCATATAGATAAACAGTCATGGAATCACAGAATATAAGAACCCACATTTGAGTTCCTATCTTTATTATTAGTTCCCGGCCCACACTCTCCACTCCAGCCAAGAAGACCTGCTTATTTTATTCCCCATGGGGACATTCTTACTACTGCTTTTATCTTTGACAAATGCCATATTAAAAAACTAATCAAAATTCCCTTTTCTCCAGCTTTTTTCTGGCTAATTACACTCACCAATATTTTCTTTCAGTGTTCCCTAAACACATATAAACTCATGTTTCTAAATGTCTATACTGTAATAATTTGTTTTTACTCATTTTACATGTGCTCAAACTATAATCCCTTTAGAGTGTAAAGAACTTAGTAACTGAGACCAAGTCTTCAAATTTCTTCTAAACAGTTTTTGGGATAGTAAATTTTTTATTAGAATTGTAAATGTGCTGTGATGATTTTTTCTACTTTTATGCTACTTATTTATTTATCTATAAAGTGGTATAGTATGTAATGAAAAAACTTACTGTCAAGGAAATTCATAACAGGCTGAGTGACCGCCCAGATTAGTAGTTTGCTGGTAATGGGCTATGGGAATTTACACTTGACTCTCTCTTACTCAGTTTTATCATATATAGTCAAATCTTGAGGACACAAAGCTGGGATGCTAAGATGAATTAAATAATCAAAGTCCCATAACTTATAGATAAGGCAGATTTAAGCTAAATAGTCTACATTTAAAAGTAAACAAAAAACAAAGTCTTACTCTTAGAATAATAATAACAATATTAAAAATTACCAAGTATAAAAGAAAGGAGATGTAGCCTAGTATCAGCTCATATTTTTAAAAAGACTTTTGGATAATAACTTATGTAAGATCTAAGATCTACTTGAGTTATCTGTGACTATAAGGGAACTAAAAATTAGAATATATGGGTGAAGGAACTGGTGAGGTATAGCATAAAAGAGAGAGAGTTCATTGATAATAAATATCACATGGAAGAGAAATTTGAATTGCTTGGATGATCCCCAGTAGTCGATAGAAACTTCAGGGAGTCAGGTCGTTAAATAGAAAAATTGACTAATAGGTGAAATTCTGCCTCTGAATTTAAGTTGTATATTCTCTAACTCTCATTAGAAATCCTAATCACAATTAGGAGACTTAGAGCATATGGGAACGACTTCTGGGCAAAGATGTAATAATGGTGTTTTAAGCATCTTTAACTGGTTGGCCTAAATAACCTTTCAAGACATTCTACTCCTTATATTGTGATAAAACAGAACATTTATTAAGGTGACTTACTGTGAAAATAGTTTGGAATCGAGATAAGAAAGGTATAAAGAAAGTTGCTGGTGCATATATAGAAAAATATGATATTTAGTAGAAATAAAATTCTTATATGTAATTGCATTAGCTATAGTAATAGTTAAGTGATGTTCTTATGATTTAGGAGGATTTTCCTCTGATGCCTTTAGACTTTTAGAGTGTTTTATATCAAATAGAGCAAAGCTTCTAAAAAGAAAAAGAGAAGCCAAAGAAGGCCAATCTCATGTAAAGTGTAAGCAAATGTCCAAAAAAAAGGTGCACCACAATGAAAACATAACTGTAAACAAAAGCGTACAGCAGCATCACTAAATCCCTTATCACATACTCCTCTGACACTATGAGACAAAATATTAAGAGAGAAAGGTTTAAAACAAATGAAAATGTATTCAACCCCAAAACTTAACTTTTTGAAGCTACAAACTCAAAGAATATTCTTTTTGGACTCATCCAAAGCTTTGATTTAATCAACTAGAATTATTTTTTAAGTATTGTTTTCTACAATTTTTTGAAATGATAAATTTGTTTTTTTGACGGAGAATCTACATTTTACCAGAAGGATGGAATACAATGTCCTTGGCCGAGATATTCTTCACAGAAGTAGGCTATTTTTGTATTCTATGATTAGCATATTTAAAGACACATGCCAGGTGAGCAGCTTGCTCCAAAGTGCACTCAATTTTTCTTTGTGGACAAGGCTCTGTTGCTTCAGTACCCTCCCTTTGACAGATCCTAATTCAATATTCCTCTCAGGAAATAATCCTGAAAAATCTTCTGGAGAGCCTGTTGCTGGTAACTTCATGTGAACTGATCCTCTTTTTATGTCAGGTAAACTGACAGTTATGACAAGAGGACAAGTGTGGCACAAATGACGTGGTAGAAGATTGAAAAGTATGTAAAAGAATATAACAACTGAATTCTAACTGATTAAAACAAAACCAGAAAACACCTCCAAGCTTAACTTCAATATAAAGTAAAATAATAAAGGGATATAAAACTTTAGAAAGAATAGGATGCTCCATCTATGGCTTTAAAGTCAAGCAATATTAACCATAGAAATGAAGGTATGCTAATCTAGTCACCTATTACTTTTAATGTTAACTATACTAGGCTAACTTCTAATAAAAGAAATTGTGATGATAAACTGACTAGAGAATGGCTAATTTGGAAAGGAGAGGTGAAGGTCACTGGAGGTCCTGAATTTAGAAATTTAGAAGAATTTCTAAACTCCAAATTGCTAATATCCAGACAATCTAGCTTCCTTCCTGAATAGTGCCCAGATGGCAGAGACAACACTGATATGTGGTCTTAGCTGCTTTTTGACAGGGAACTGTCACCAGTAGGTGACCCCATCAGTCTGAAGACAGGAAAATTACTAGATGATGCAAGAAAGTGCCTGCAGGCCAGTACACTATGGGTCCCTGAGAAGCAGGAGGGCAGAACCTCAGAAAAAATAAATTTTCAGTTGGAGCTTATACAAAGGACACTGTTATATTTCTTTGCAGATAGAAGAAAATAAAAGCAATTTAGCTTCCACAGAATTATATCTAATAAGAGAGGAAAGAAATTCTCTTTGAGAAGAAATAAGATATATATAAAAGGCAAGGTGAATGGCATCATTTCTTGGTAATAAAATAGACACCAAAGTTAGCTCTAATGCTGTTCGATGAACACAATCTAGTCTGTAATCAACTATTATAATGCTATCAGACATTATCCTTGCCTTACAACCCAAGTCAGAAGGCAGAAAGGGAACAAAGTAATCCAAACTAACACAAGGGTGGAATTTTAATATCAGCCCTTCCTCAACATAATTTGTAAACACAAGTCCAATTAATTTTCCAAAAAGACAACTCTAGTTGTCAGAAAGCGCTATTAGCAATTATTTTTAGCAAAAGGATGCAACTGGAAAACATATTGAAGGGGGGAGGGGGAATCTTTTCTCCACTCCTCTCCACCCCCAAAATAAAATGACATAATAAAATACAGAAAATAAAACTACCTTGTAAAAATGATGTATTACTTCTTCTTGGAGGAGGTATTTACACTTCTAATATCTATAATCAATTACCTAGCTCATTTGGGGGAGAACTATTAAATAATTAAATAAATCACATTCAATCTACTTTTTGCCATTCCCTTTTAGAGAGATCGCTCTAATGCTGATAATTAACACATTTTTAACTTGGGCTTTCAAGATGGTCCATCTAAGCACTGAAGGAATCTATACTAAACAAAAAAATGTAGGAAATTAACATTAACCATAAAAATGTAAGGAGTTAAAATCTGAACTTAAATCTGTGTCTTAAAAGAGTAATATGTGATTTTGTTGAAAAAGAGGCAGGCAGTTCACTATGAAAAATCAAGATTCAGAAATAGGATTCAGTTTTTAGAACTCACAACACTGCAACAGGAAGGTGTTTTTTTTTTTCCTCCAAAATCAAAGTCTGAAATTTCTACACAATTTTTGTTTGTCCTAAAAACTCTGCTCCCTTTAAAGTTAAAGCATCAGTTTTCATTAACATAACCATATCACCATTTCAGTAAGAATGCTTCTTAATTTCTGTATCAGACTTCACATCAGTAACTGAATACTGTGTAACTGTTAAAATAACATGAAGTCATACCTATGGCCTTTCTGTTAATAATTTGATATTAAGAAATATAAATGCAGCAATACCTTCAAGATTCTCTTCCATATGCCAGCATATACACGTGAACTGTCCTGGACATTAATTCGTAACCTGGGTCTCAATTTCTCTATAAACCTGAGGGAGTTAAAAGTAGATGACTCAAAAGTTTCATTTTATCCAACAATCAGTATAGGATAAGATGAGAAGAGTAAAGAAAATCTATATATAATAAATTATTTGAGAATGCATGTCTGTAAGACTGTATAAATCAAAGTTTTTAACCTCAGGTATAATCTATTTCACTTTTAAAAGTTATTTTAAACATGATATCTACTATCATTTTATTAGTAATTTATAATTTGTCTAACTTTAAATTCTAATAAGCAAAGTCATTGTGTTAGAAAGCAAACAAACTAGAAACCAAAATTCAAATCCAAGAGGTCATCAGTGCTAGTGCTCATAAGACAAGATAATTCTTCGGGAGAGTGAGGGCATATGGACAATTTTAACTTATTAAGTAGGAAAAAATAATAAACTATTTAAATTATTTACTTTTCCTTTGTATCTAAGGTACCCCAGAATTTAAAACATAAGTTTCTGATATATTGAGGGAGATGACTGCATTAATCCAATATTTACAGGTAAGTTATAAATGTGTAAGGAGGGGGCACACCAGAACAAAGAAGCACCTTCAGCTGTTCATGACAAGATAAAGCTTTCAAGTCCACTTTTGGGGGACAGCAGTTTGCTTTTTGGTTTTTGTTTTTTGTTTTTCTAAGTGCTCACATTGGATTAGTCTATTAAGCTTGGAAAATCATAGCCAGTCACTTAAGGGTAGTATAACATCTTGGGCAAATAAACACAAACTCAGAATATGAGGACAAACAAATATGTAAGTCCAAAAACTACAACTGGGCACTGTTCATGGAGAGTTTGGTGCCTTTTTGGTTCCTGCTACCCCCAGAAACACCATGGGACAGTTTTCCTACACTATAATTATAGGAGGATGAGGATGCAAGGCAATGCCTGGATGGGCATGTACGGAGAAGGGTAAAGGCTCTTCCCACGGTGCTAGAAATAAACAGGAAACAACACTGTGATCCCAAGCGCACATCAAGCAATGCCCTGGCTTTCTGTGCACTTTTCTTCCCCAAATGCAATGCCTACCTTCCGTGTGGACCGCGGAGACATAGGTCCAATTGTAACGCTTGACTATGTCAAGCATCGCCCTTGCCTGCAAAGTGTCAGAAGGGACAACCCTCAGGAAGTATTTGTACAAAGTTTTGTCACTCAGGTCGATGCTTGTAGCGGAATATGCGATCTGGGGGATGTTGAAGAGCTGGAGCAGGTTCTGCACTTGAATGGCTACGGAGCTGGAGCCCGGGCCGATCACGCCGGCAATGGGCTTCTTAGTCCTGCCTGGGGGGAGGGTCTGGCTGTCAGGCAGGCACCGGTTGAGCCCGTCCTTCTCGTCTCGAATGGAAATCAGAGAGTCCCTGATGAACTCAATGCTCTGCTCCAGAGCCACAGAGGAGTGCCAGCAGGAATCTCGGATCTCACTGCCCAGGGTGATGTTGGGCAGAAGGACCGGGTCCGCGTTGATCTTATCCAACGTGTGGAACATGGCCTCCACCCTCTGGATGCCATACTGCTCCCTGATCTCCCCACACTTCCTCTCTGGGACCTTCTCGGCCGGAGGCTGGTGGTGGACTGAAAAGAGGGCTCCAATGATGACATCTCCGTCCATTCTGGCCACTGAGCGCTGAGACGAGGCTCCTGCCAGCAACAGTTTCCTGCCAGGGCCTCTGGGGAGAAGGGACATCTCCAAAAAGATAGCTGGGAAGAAAACCAAGAGGAGCCGGACCATTATGCTGAGGACGCCGTCCACAGCCGGCCAGCCGCGTTCCCACGCTGGTCCAGCCAGCAGGCTCTGCGCGCTCACAGTGCGGACCCAACGCCTGACGCCTGCTTCTCCCCTGTCGCCAACGCCGCTTGTCCGACGACTTCAGCTTCTGCACCCCCGCCTCCTTCCCCTCCTCCTCCTCCTCCTGGTCCTCCACGACCACCTTTACGCCCTGGTGGCGTCTTTAGGGGTATTCGAGTCCCCCTTCTTCACTGATGCATCCAGGTAAACTGACCAATGGTACCATGGGAGTCGTGGTGTCTCGGGTGAGCTGGACGCTGCCGGCAAAACAGGAAGGAATTCAAAGCTCCGTTATTACAGGACCTGTGTCAAAACTCTGGGGTCAGTGCTGGTTAAGAGTTGACCGGTGCATTTCATGATATGGGCTGGAAGGACATCATGATAGCGGCTGGAGGGACAGCTTGGGCGGCAGCTCTGGTCAAGGCGGAAGGTGGCGCGTTTGGCCCCCAGTACCCTCCTCTGTCCCGGGAGGCGCAGAGCCTCGCCGACCCGTCCCCTCCTGCAGCTCCAAGTCTCTTCCAGGTCCCCAAATACCCTCACGATTACTGATTGGAGGGGGAGGAGGGAAGAGGGAGAAAAAGGAGCTGCGTCTTTCGACCTTAGAGAACTTTCCGGATTTGAAAAGATCAACTTTTTTCCCCAGAAGAAATTTGGAAACTCTTTCATTATGAAGGCAGAAGCGCTACTTCAAAATAAGCTCGAACCAGGGGTGCACATTTTACTTTAACTTTGAGGGGTTGAAGAGACCCTAACGTACTACCCAAGTAGTAAATATAAATTTGCCAGCTTGAGGAAATCCATATTAGTTACTAAGGCAACGCCTGGAAAAGTCTCCGCATGTCGGATTTTGGTACATTCCCCCTCCCTCCCCCCCCCAAGAAGTCAGCTTATTGTAGACGTTTAGGGGGAAAGGGTACAGATGAGGTAACTTGTTTCCCGCGACCCAGGATGGAGGGAGGGGATGGAGGGAGGGGATGGAGGGACCCCTGCACTTCCCTAAATCCAGACCTTTGGCTTTGCATAGTTGCTAGAAAGGGAACAGAGGGGAGCTTCCTGGTTGCTCTGGCGGCGGCAGCTCAGTCCTGCCGCCTTCAGAACCCTGGACAGTGCTTGGTCAAGCGGCTGAGGCATTCCTCCGCAGGGCCATTTGCAGACGCTTTGACCAGCGAGTTGCAATTCTTTAACCTCCAGCCCCCAAGCCCGCCAACCCCCGACTTCACCAACCCCCCTCCCTGCGTTCTACACACACACACACACACACACACACACACACACACACACACACACACACACCTCCTCGTTTCCCCAGTACCCCTCCATCCTCATTCTCTTCTCCTTGCAGCTACTGCTCCTCCAGGTATATTCAAACCCTACCACTTCGGGGGCAGAGGCGCCAAATCTCAGCCGCCTGCGGGGCTGAAGTTGGCTCTTTCTCTCGTCCCTCTCCGGCTCCCGTTTTCAAGGTGAGGGTCAGACAAGAAAGGAGCAAAGGGAGCGGGCGAGGAGCAAGAGCACAGGAGGTGAGGCAGGCAAAAGAAGAAAGGCAACCCAGGCACCCATGCGTCCCGACGCTTCCCAGGGAAGCCGGACTAACAGAAAGAAATAATCGAGGATGCCTCTGGGACAAGGAGAAAAAATCCCATAGATTGGGATCTTGTGTCTGTCACTGTGGGTGGGTTCCCCCGCCGGGAGGTGTCTGCTCACCTGGGTCTGCTTGGAGAATTTGGACTTGAGACGGACCTGAGTCCGGGTAGGCAGCGCTGTGGTCCCCGGGCCAGAGTACCGTGGCCAAGCTCGGTTCGCAGACGCCTCAGCTCTAATCCAGACGGTGCAGGGATGCGATCTAGGCTGTACACTAGTGCCCTCTTTCTTCAGCACTATTTTACCGCGAGGAAAAAAGAGGGAGGAGGGAGGGAAAGAAACAAACAAACAAAAAAACAGGTCATCCAAGGCTTGTCTATTATCTCACACATAAAAATCAGTCATTTAATAGAGGGGGGAGCAGATAAAATCTAGGGATAAGTGGAGAATACTAATTCTTTTACTACTAGAGGGTTCTTAAAGAAGCTGCCAGCTATATGAATAGACAGATCTGGAGAAAGGAGTGGGGAATGGCTTAGGCTGCTTTACAGCGGATATTCCTTGTATTCCTTTACAGGGACTCAAACGCATTTTATCTCCCTGGAAGTAAAACCCCTACTGAGGGAAATAGAATAAATGCATTTGAAGACATCTATACAGGCTCTACTGGTAGGTTGCGAGGGAAAGGGGGAAGAGGCTGCATGGGGTGGGAGGAGTGGAAGGAGAGGTAGGCACAACATGAATCATGGGAAGCCAAATGAAGAGAGGCAAACCTTGGCTACATTTTCCAGGTCAAGATGTAACTAAATTGAGAATGAGAGTCAGGTCACATGAAAACACTGGAGTGAAAAACACTTATACAAATTCCTCTCAGGCTGCCATCACCCTCCCGGACAGGTCTACAGTGTTGCTTCTTACAGTGTGAAAAGTGGAAGTTAAATCACATTCCTCTGGGAACATGTTGGCTGAGCAGAATGTGTCCCAGCTTCTTCAGAGGAGAAAGACAAGTGACAGTGTGCCTTTCCACTCCTGCTCAAAGCTTTCTATTTGTGCCATGTGCAGAGAACAGAGATCAGCATATTTGGGTCCCTTTATAATCACCTTGGAGGGGACAAACCGCATGAGGCAGTTTTAAAAACTTTTTAGCATGTTCCATGAAACAGGACAGGAAATGCCTCCAGTCAGGAACAGAAGCTCTTTCTTGTTCTGACTCTGGCCTTTTTTCCGAGTGTCAGATTTTTCTGGATTTTTCTTAAGTAATCTAAAGAGTATAGGAATTTTTTTTCTTTTTCAGCAAATAATGCATGGAACCAGGTACATATCCTTTAGGCCTAAAAGATCTCAGTTTTGGAAGTAACTATATGTTTACTCAAGGAAAATAAGAGGTAAGTTTCTGTCTCACACATAGGGTAAAACAGTTCTCTGCTTGTACCCTTAGGAAGATGTCAACTTTAAGAGCAAGCCACAGGTGTTCACGGTGTCCCACAGTATCTCACTTCGTCTGTTAGCCATTTAAACTCCATTTTAGATAACTCTATTCTAGTAAGTTAAGCCCTAACCATGATTTTCCTGGAATATTTCATAGATACAATGAATGTACAAAGATTTCAGTGCATATATAAACCATCAAATATGATTTGCAGGATTAGAGAAAGCAATGTCTCTGAAGTTCACATTTAGCTCTAATATATGCTTCTCAAAGAAATATTTTTAATATACCACATTGACATAGGTTAGAAAAGATTCTGCTACTGAAGGAATGATTAAATATTCAGACTTATTTGTTCTCAATACAGTCCAAGTAAAACCTACACATTCAGGTTGGCTGAAACAAAACATTTTAAGTAGAACAACTTGTGGTCATAACATAGAGTATTTATGCATATACATGAACTATATATGATAGATGTTAAGGAAATGTTTAACTTCAACTGTGTCAATTTGAAATTATCATTTAAATGTATTGATAATTGTTTAAGACCAAACTTTAGAAGGCACAAAGACAAAAATCAGTCAAGAAGAAGGCACAAGAAAGTAAAAGACAAGATGATCCAAATATGCTTCATATCCAAATATGCTTAATTTCTGGAAATTAAGACTTTACCAAGGAAAACATGATGTAACACATGTGGAGACATGTTAGAGAAGGTTCTATTAGTAGAGCTGAAGAGAATGACTAAAAGAATAAATTACATACAAATTAACAAATACAGGTCAATAGCTACTCTATTACAGAATGTTAAAGTGTATGAATCCAGAAGTACTATCAGTATGAATATTTATTCAGTGCTGGTAGGGTATTATCTTACATTCAGTATGTGATCTGCAGCAGGGCAAAAAGTGTTAGGAGTAATTTGGTTTGGGAAATCTGTTTAATAAAAAAATATACTGGAGATCGAGCAGAAGACTATCAAACATACTATCTCAAGACAATGATTTAAATGCATTGCTATAACAAGGACAACAAAATGCTCATTAGCCTTATATGGTAATAAAACATATATTGCCCATAAACAAAACTGTGATCACTTTCTTTAGGAATGTGTGCACAAATCTCATTGCTCTCCATCATAAAGAACATCACAGAGAGCTTCCCTGGTGGCGTAGTGGTTGAGAGTCCGCCTGCCGATGCAGGGGACACGGGTTCATGCTCCGGTCGGGGAAGATCCCACACGCCGCGGAGCAGCTGGGCCCGTGAGCCATGGCCACTGAGCCTGCGCATCCGGAGCCTGTGCTCCGCAACGGGAGAGGCCACAACAGTGAGAGGCCCTTGTACCACAAAAAAAAAAAAAAAAAAAGAACATCCCAGTGTCTAAAACAATACAGACATCTGGTTCATGATAGGTGCTAAAATATTTGTTGAATAAATAAATGGATACATTGTCCCTGTATGCTAAAAATATTACCTCATTTTAATGACTTTCTTTAAGAAGACCAAAGCCAGGCAGTTTACTGATATTTCTAATTTATTCTTCATATAATGTAGAGAGAGTAATTATTTTGCAACTGTTTCTCAAATGCAAGTAACCAGCCTAGTTAGTATTAAATCATTTAGAAACATATTTATACTACAAACATTTTTACACGTGAAGTATTAAAATTTGTTCCCAGCGTGAAGAAACCATTCTCATTCCTGTACTGCATAAGTTAACCAATATCAAATAAAACTTAGAAATTTTATAAAGGTAAAAAGAAGAGAATACATATATGGAAACTAAACCTTATCTAATGTTGCAGCTATATGATTTGAGAATAACCATTTGAAAAGATTTTCAGAACCATCACATGAGATGCATAAAATAGGCATATTACCCCAGTCCTACAAATGGAAAAATTGAGGCACCAAGAATCTGATCCTTGCCTGAGCTTAGTGAACAAATTAGGAGCACTGTCTCATGATACTACCTTTATTCCAAATTCATAAGTTTATAGAAACTGACTACATTAACTGAGCTAAATGTTACTTATCTTCATTTTTCCTTAAGCTTTGAACTGAGGCTCTCTTCTCAGAAAATGCTTAAGTAATAAAGAAAATAAATTTGAATTCCTTTCCTTTGGGCCTTTCATCTGTTGAGGGCATAAGCATTACAGGTGATTGTTCTATTTGCTTAAAATAGCCATCTTTTATAACAGTTCTAATAATGGCAGTAACCTACTTGCACAGTCTCACAGTCAACTTTGAACAATTAAGCAAAAAAAGTATCTAAATTTTCAGATCCGGTAAAAACCTTCATTAGAAAAGGCTTTATCTTACTACAGTTTCACCAACACAACAAATTAAATTATTTTCCTGTTTTAACAACAATATGTTGTACTCCCATCTCACTGTAACAAAAAGCTACATGGTTGCTATCCATCAAGCAAACCACCAAAATATTGACCTACCTAAAACATAGCGTTTATCCTATCAGTCGCATGGTTCAAAACTTATAATATGTCCCAGTTGTCAACAGACTGATATCTAAATTCCTTAACCTGGTACTCAAAGTCCATTGACTGGGGAAAAGGTTCACAGAAGCAAAATATGGTAACTATTCATAACCAACCCTTCCCTTCTCTCCTTCTCTAAGTCCTAAGAGAAAGAGACTCTGGCTCAGATATGCCCAAGGGGTTATCAGAATAATGAAGACATATTTAAAGACACATTTTAAAGTTTCCTAGCTAATTGTGATTTGACCCTTAGTTGAAAGCCACTGTTAAAACTTCATCCCATTCTCCTACACACACTTTTTCTAACCAAATAAGCCTTACATTTTCCCATGCCTCAGCTCATGCTTCTTATGCCACAAAAAAAAATTCACCCACCTTTCATTTCTTTTATATGTATTCGTCCTTCTTCAAAATTTATGTCAAATTCAACTTATCCATGAAAGCTTCCAGTTCTAAAGGAAATCATGAAAAAAGTGCTTATGTGGCACTTTTATATAATACTGTGAAATAATATTACTGATTTTTTTAAAATTTGTGCTTCATCTGGTCTCATTCACAATTGCTGTGATCACTTTCAAAATAGTGACTTAATCCAACTATAATGCAGTTAATAAAAATATTTTGGAATAGTTATGAAAGTCCTTAATAAATAGCAATGTATTGCTTTTGAAATCATTAAGCATAGCAAATAATCATCTTTGCATGCAGATTTAATTTTCTGGGAGAGGAAAATTGTCATGAAAATTCTTAAATAATAAAAAGTCATCAAGATCCTTGAAGGAAGAGAACTGTGTCATGCTTACAGTTGAATCTCCAGAACTTAAAAAATGTGTCTATAACTCATTAAGTATTTGTTCAATAAATTGATAAGTTTTGAATAAAAAAATCAGGTGTGATTCTGAAGAAATTATATTTCTTTGGTTCTAAAGGCATTTCTGAAGAGTGGCTCCAAAAATGTTTGAACAACTGCAAAATCATTGGCTTTTGGAAGGAAACAACAATCTCTTGAATATAAAAATATGAGTCTATCTTTTTAAATCATCATTATTTTAATCACATCTGTGTATGCACTCATTTCAGTGGCTATTTAAGAAAGTTATTAAAATTTAAAACTGCATATACTATTTGTTTTACTTTTAAACAGCATGCAAAGCACATACACAACTAAAAAAGACTGCAAGGAAATTACATCAAAATATTAAGTTATTAGCTGTAGAATGTAGCATAATAAATAATTTCATTTTTCTGTATTCTTTCTTAAAGTTTCTGTAATGAATATGTGTTGATGTATTAAAATATTACACTAAGATGGAAAACAAATCAAATGGTTATCAAATATCTACTATAAATAATGATGGATTCAAGGAATCAAAGTTTACTGGGTCACATTTGCTATCTTCACCTGCTCTATCCACCATCTAAGATATTCTGTTACTCCTTTTATGTGATAAGAATTCTGTTGAGTACCGCAGGTACCATAGTGAACAAGACACAGCTCTGGATTTCCAGGAACTTGGGATTTAGTGACAACCAGTACAGAATAGTGTGAAAACCACTATAAGAGTAGAAACCCCAATGTACTCTGGGACCATGTGGGAGGGGCACCAGTGTTCAAAGATCAGGGAAGTCTGCTTAGGGAAAGTGACACTGGATGGGAGGGAAATCCAAAAGGGAGGGGATATGTGTATACATATGGCTGGTTCACTTTGCTGTGCAGCAGGAGCTAGTACAACATTGTAAAGCAACTATACCCCAACAAAATAATAAATATTAAAAAAAAAAAAGAAAGAAACCGAGTGAGGGACAAATAGGAGTTACCTAGGTGGAGAGGGGAGTGAGTAGAGAAAAAGACAGTCTAGGCAGGGAAAGTGCAATAGCCCAGAAGAAAAAGAGCGTGTAGTGCTTTGAGGGAAGTATAAATCGTTTGGCAAAACTAATGCAAAGAATAGTCGAGGGTGGGGATAGGGGAAGGCAGGTCTTTTAAAAAAGAAAGACGTGATGAAGGACTTTATAAACCATGTTAAGGAGTTTGGAGAGATGGCATCAAATAACGCTCAGGAAGTTGAAATTGGTGGGTGAAGGATAAGTAACATCATTATATTTAAGATTTGGAAAAGTGACTCTGACTAAACTGGAGAGAAATTATGGGCCTGAACAATATGAGAAACAAAGAATGGTTTAAAAGCTGCTGGACTATAAAGAAGTTTTTAAGGAAAAAACAGAGAAAAGTATCTTTGTAACTTTGAGATATGAAAAGAAATCTTAGGACACAAAATGTACCAACCATAAAATTAAAAATTGATAAATTGGAGTTCATCAAAATTAAAAATTTCTCTTCCTCAAATACATCACTAGAAAATGAAAATGCAAGTTACAGGTGGGAAATATGTGACAGATATATAGAGAGAGATGTATATGGCAAAGGTCATATCTAGACTATTGCAGAACTGCCACAAATCTATAATAAAATGACAAATAACCCAATTTTTTTAATAAGAAAAAGGCTTGAATGCCACTTCAAACACAAGAAAAGATATACAAGTGGTCAGTAGGTACCTGAAAAAGTGCTCAACATGACTAATGAGTCATCAGAGAAATACAAATTTTAACCTCATAAGTACCACCTCACACACATGAAACAGTAAAAATTATAAAGATTATGAAAACTGAAACCACCAAATGGCAATAAGAATATGACTCAAACAGAAATTCATAAAATACTGAAGGAGTTGTTAAATGATACAGAAAATTTGGGGAAATGTTTGATAATTTCTAGTAAATTTAAGCATACACATGTCCTGTGATCAAACAATTTCACTTCTAGCTATTTATCCAAAAGAAATAAAAACATATGTTTGAAAAAGACTTTTATAGGAATGCTCATAGTAGCTTTATTCATAGTAGACAACAACTGGATTCAAATATCAACAAGAGAATGAATTTAAGAATTGTAATATCTTCATACAATAGAACAGTACTCCATAATAAAAAAAAAAAACCTCATTACAGATACATGAAGCAACATGAATGAATCTCAAAAACATTATTTTAGGTAAAAGACAACAGAGTACATACTGCTTGATTCCATTTATATAAAGTTCAAGTATAGTCACACTTATCTGCACAAACAGAAATCAAAAGAGTAATTACCTTTGGATGCCGGGGGGGGGGGGGTGAATTAACCGGAAAGGAGAAAAGAAGAATTTTCTGGAGCGATAGAAATGTTCCATATTTTGATGAAAATGTTACTTACACAGTATATACGTTTGTCAAAAATCTGATAATTGTACAATTGAGATCTGTGTATTTTACTGTATGTAAATTATATCTGAATAAAATTAGTTGATTTAAAAAGAAATTATTACAAGTAATCAAGTGAGAGATGATGATGAACCAAACTAACGCATTGGCAGTGAGGATGGATAAAAGGACAAAAATTAGAGGGAGAGCTGGGTAGAGGATGCTGTGAAGATTGAGCAAGGAAGTCAAAATAGTTCCCTACTTTGGACTTCAGTGGAGTTTAGCAGATAGTGGTGTCATTTATTTAAAAAGAAAACAGGACAAAGAATTTTGGAGAAGGGGGAGATAATGAGAGTCATTTGAGACCCATTAAAGTATCTTTGAGACATTCCAAAGGAAATGCCCCCATAAGAAACTATGTGTACACATATAGGGGTAAAAATGATATATGTATAAAAGAAATATCTGCGGGGACACTTGGCATAAGTTAAAATAACAGAACTTAATAAAATGACCCACAGAATACCCAGAGTAAGAAAAAAATACTAGTTATGGTGAAAGTAGAGAAACTGGAGCCCACAAAGTTGATGAAGAAGGAACAGCAGAAACAGATGAACTATAAGAAATGTAAGGTCAAAGAACCAGTGAGAAGGAGTCCTTCAAGAAGAGAGCAAACAAGAGTACTAAGAACTGAAGAAAGCAAAGGACCAAAAATAGCTCACTGGATTTATCAAAAAGTAGCTTAGTGGTGATATTTCCAAAGCAGTTTTACAAGAAGGAATGACATCAGATTGTGGAAAATGGGAGTGAGGAAACAGAAAATGAGTCTTATAACTGTTTTCAAGTGTCTGAATGCCTTTACATTTATTTACCAATAACTGTGGTATAACAAAAATAACTGCATACACACACACAGAATTCTGCACACAAATGATAAATACTGTTTGAGATTTAGAATTATATTATAGAATGTATTCTAAACACAAAATTAAGGTCAAATTACACATATAAATTCAGAAGGAAAAAAAAACAAGCAAATGGTCCCCTAATAAAAGAAGATAAAAGATTACCTGGAGGAAATTTTATATATATATAATATATATAATTTTACATATATATCCTACTGCTACACGTAAAAGGAAGGAAAGCAGCACAGCTGACAAATTGGAAGGGTTTGCAGTCAGATCAGACCTATATTTGAAGCCCAGCTCCATACCTTATTAATTGTAGGACCATGAGAAAGTGGCAGCATCTTCAAATTTCAGTTTCCTCTTCAAGAAAATGGGATAATCATAGATACACTGGTAGAGTTGTCTTGAAAATTACATGAAAATGCTCAGTAGCCTGACTCATAATTTTCAATATAAAACATTTTCAATACCATTATAATTATTGTTATAATATAAGGTGCTAGAGAAGATAAGATCTGGTTCAAAAGGGTCTATTCTTTGGGTATAGGTAATTCACTAAAGTTCAAGATTTTCATGGAAAGAATTATTTTGTAGGCTTAATAATAAAGCTATTTTCCATACTTAAATAAGATTCTTTAAGCCTTTCGGATATACTGGATCTATACCAATATATAAATCCTTTGTATGGCCAAACCAGTCAATCCAGTTCACCACAGAAGTACTTAACAGTCAGTATACTATGCTGTATAAATAATATAGTTGGAAACAATTCTATTGATTCTAGTACCTGACCCCAGCAAACCAGAATGTCTAGTTTGGGTGGCCATCTATCAGGCCAGATTGAAACTCTGCAGTAAGCTTATTATTGCCAAGTTCTTAAAGACTGAAATATAAGAATTTCTTAGACGCTTTCTGCATGTGTTGCAATTAATTTTTCCTACTTAAACTTCATTTTTCCTACCATACAAGAAATTATATGTCAGTAGATTTGTCGATTCCTTCAACAGTTAGGAAATTTATAGTCTTGATTTTTCAAGCTCTATGGCATAGAAACATGGTGTTCTAAAACAGTTGTGATAGCTGCAAAACTAATTTTATGGTAGTAATAATGATAATGACAGTTGTTAGTGGTGACGATGATAACAATAGTAGCAGAAAAAAGCCCAGGTACAAGTTCTAAGAAACTCCAAATGGGCTGAAGGAGGAGAGCCTATCTAAGGGTAAGAGCATCCAGAAAAGTATAAGGAAACCTGGAAGGATGACATGTTGAAGAAGCTAAGAAAAAAGAGTACCTCAAAAAGGAGGAATGGATAAATTCTGTGGAATATTACTGAAACACATAAATTAAGATTAGACAGAAAAGTGTCCTTTGTGTTTAGCAATATGGAGGAAATGGGTGGTCCTAGCAAGAGCAATTTTGGTCAAGTGTTGGGAGCAGAGGACAGACTGAAGTGGTTTGAATAGTTAATTAGATATAGTATAGCCAAATTATTTTTTATTTTTATAAATTTATTTATTTATTTATTTTTGATTGCATTGGGTCTTCGTTGCTGCATGTGGGTTTTCTCTAGTTGCGGAGAGCAGGGGCTACTCTTCGTTGTGGTGCGTGGGTTTCTCACTGTGGTAGCTTCTCTTTGTTGTGGAGCACAGGCAGGCTCTAGGCACACGGGCTTTAGTAATTGTGGCACACAGGCTCAGTTGTTGTGGCTCACGGGCTCCAGACCGCAGGCTCAGTAGTTGTGGTGCACGGGCTTAGTTGCTCCGCGGAATGTGGGATCTTCCCTGACCAGGGCTCGAACCCATGTCCCCTGCATTGGCAGGCGGATTCTTAACCACTGTGCCACCAGGGAAGTCCCAAATTAATTTTTAGAATTAATAAGAGAGTTTTGCACAGGTATGAAATATAAAACAAATATACCAAAACCAACTTCCTTCCCAGATACTAACAGGTTACAGATAAAATATCTAATTAAAAATGCTATTTAGTTCTGGATAAAAAAGACAAACTGAACACATTAGTTTACTTTTGTTCCCTCAATAAACCTCATTAAAATGACAATAAAGAAAAGTTTAAGGCATAAATCTGTAAGGCAATGAGAACAGGAAATTAGAAAAAAAGTAATCTAAAAAAATGTGTATAGAAGAAAGGCAACTGATTGAGAAGATTCAAGCAAATTTAATCATAGGTTGGCAGTGAGAAAATCCATAAACAATTTTCAGTTACACCACAAAACCCACATTCAGAAATTGGAGGCATCATCTACCTCCAAGAGTAGAGATGAGGGTGAGGCTAAAAATAAGAGAATTGGTTGAAAGTTTAAGAAGCAGCTAGATCCTAAGATCCCCTTACTCACTCCACATAGCCAAGTGACTGCCCCTCCTCCCTCACGTCGCAGGGGATGGGCAGGGGAATAGAGATATGATGATGATAAGACCCACTCCCCTCCTCTCTTCTCCTACTCCACTCTGAAAATTGGCATCTGGGTTTATACTTTCTGTGCAGGAAATTGAAAGATGTTTCTTTGGGTAATCTGATGGGTGACAGATCCAAAAATAATGCTTATATTGAGGGTCCCCAAGAAAGAAGCCAAGCCCAAGTACCCTGCAATACACAGATGAGTATCAAATGATCGTCAAAGCTTCTGATCAGCTTTTTACCAGAAGACAGCACTAATTAGCAGTAGGCCTACTAGGCCACTTACCTATTAGTTGAGTACCACTCTGACTGGTTGAGTACTTTTCACCAATGATGCCCAACTATGAGAAGCAAACATACAGAAAGTGGTTGCACGGGTTTAACCAGGCTTGAGATTTGGCCGAGTGGGTAAGAGAATGCTGGCACTATTCTAAGAATTCTAAGTATTTTATATGCATTAACCCATTTACTCCTTCACTCTTTTCACCCACCCTCAACCCTCTTCTCTGGTAACCACTAATCTGTTCTCTGTGTTATGAGGTTTTTTTGTCTTGCTTTGGTTGTTCATTTAATTTTTGCATTTTTTTAATAGTCCACATATGACTGAGGTCATATGGTTTTTGTCTTTCACATTCTGAGCTTTTTCATTTAACATAATACTCTCATGATCTATCCATGTTATCTCAAATGGCAAGATTTCATTCTTTTTATGGCTGAGTAGTATTCCATTGAGTATATATATCCACATCTTTATCTATTCATCCATCTATGGACACTTAGGTTGTTTCCATATCTTGGTTATTATAAATAATGCTGCTATGAACATCAGGGTGCACATTTCTTTTCAAATTCATGTTGGTTTTGTATGCTTCAGATAAATACACAGAAATGGAAGAGCTAGATTGTATGATAGTTCTATTCTTAACTTTTTGAGCAATCTCCATACTGTTTTCCATAGTGGATGCACAGATTTTCTTTAAAAAAAATCGGTAACAGTTGCACCTCATTCTTCTCTGACAATTACTGTGAATAACATTAACTCTTCTCATGTTCCTAAAGCAATTCAAACTTTAGATGAAAATTGCTCTCTTACAGCAGGAAACAATAAAAGCAAATGCAACAGGGACATTAATGGGGATATGGAAATTTGGTAGGCCATGATTCCCAATCCAGGTCCCGCAACATCCAAGAAGATCTTCAATTATCTTTTGAAGATTGTAGTCAGTCAGTGTACAGGAAATTAAATTATTAATTAATCAATAGATTAATCCATCAATTGATCTTTCTACAAAGAAATAAGAAAATACCAATGCCAGTACAGTTATATGTAACTGTAAATACTAAGATTGATTAAGTAAATAAGTAATTTACACATTGTAGGAGTGAGATTAAATGAACTGAAGTACATTGCAACTTCAAAAATGAAGTTACTGGTTTCAATTCAATATGAGATATCTTAGTACCTGTGTAGGGAGATTCATGATGTACGTATCACACTTGCAAATCTTATTTAAGCCTAATAATTTGTTCCCATCATTTTATAAAGCTGGGGGTTGGACTTCATAAAGGTATTTTCTACTTCAAAGAACCATAAGGCTCTTTCAATTAGTAGAGTTCAACCTTGCATGAGATTTTAAAGGACACAACACTATATTTCTAAGATGACTTAAATGCAGCTATCTCCAGCCTGACTCACATCCCACAGTTAATATCCATTTACCAATGCATTCTCCACTGTCCTTACGAATGGTACTCTTACTACTATCTCTTTACCTCAAGCTTATCTTCCCCCTGCCATGCCAATCTCATCTATCCTGGAAGGCCCAACTCTGGTCTCATCTCCTGTTTGGAGGCCTTCAGAAAACACTGACCTGTATTAATTGCTGCCTTTTCTGATCTCTTATGAACTGTGTCACATATACTTACAGCAAGAAAATATCTTTACTGTACATCTCTTACATGATCAAGAGGAAAGACTACATGATTCTTGAGTTTAAGAATCAGATCAAATTGTATTCATGTAACCTATGGTACAGTTCCACATGCACGTAATAGATTCTCAATAAAAATGTGTTGCATTGAAAAATAGTGAAAGAGATAATTCTTTTTTTATTTTTATTTTACTTTCATTTTTATTTTAATTTTTTTTATTTTTGGCCACACGATATGCAGCTTATGGGATCTTAGCTCCCCAACCAGGGATTGAACCTGTGCCTTCGTCAGTGAAAGCACGGAGTCCTAACCACTGGACCACCAGGGAATTCCCAAGAGATAATTCTGAGAACAACACGGGAGGTAAAAACCTAAATATGGGGCTTCCCTGGTGGCGCAGTGGTTGAGAGTCCACCTGCCGATGCAGGGGACACGGGTTCATGCCCCGGTCCGGGAAGATCCCACATGCCTTGGAGCGGCTGGGCCCGTGAGCCATGGCCGCTGAGCCTGCGCGTCCAGAGCCTGTGCTCCGCAATGGGCGAGGCCACAACAGTGAGAGGCCCGCATACCGCAAAAGCCCCCCAAAAACCTAAATATGGAATGCAAGGGATTTCTAGGTTTCCTTCCAGCTTAAGCAGGTAAAGTGCTTTTAAGTGTTTCCCAAATTAAGGAGCTTTTATAGGGATTCCTAATTCTTTTTCAAAACAACACTTGGCTTCACTGTGAAGTTGGGTTCTCAACTTCTGACTCCAATTCAGCTTCACTTTTAGCCTTGATTCCGTAACTATACTGACAATTCCATTTTCTATCTCTCCATGGGGATAATTTCCTTGTAGTTGATTTGATGAGTTAAAGTTTTAATAGCACTTTGAAGAAGAGCTTATATATATTTGCATCTTCATTGATGCAAATAATGTACAAATAACATGTTTTGTTGACTTCTAAGTGGATTTCCTATCATGTGGATACAAAGTGCATATATCATCGACTGATATATTAGCATTTTACCACAACAGAAATACTGAAAACAGACAATGTGGGGGGAAAATACATAATTTGAGCTATATATAAAAAGAACACTAATTTTAGAGCTGATTACAAACAATAAATTCGTCATGCATATTAGAGTTGTTTGTCTTTTATATAATAAATCTGATGTATTTTATATGCATCTATTTTTTAATGCCTACATGTACACCTTGAATGATAAATAACTACTATTGTAAAATATTTTCTGTAAAAAATTTAGTTCCTAGTTTATATTCATTATTAAAACATAAAAATTTCACCTCTTAAAGCTAAAAATTTGCAAATCATGCAAGTATCAACAGAAATTCTTTCAAATACCCCTACCAAATTATTTCCAGTTTTGCTCCACAAATAAAAGGAGGTAAATCTTTAAAGCCCTTTTAAAGTGTTAGTAGCGTAGCAATTTTTTAAAAGAATCTAGAAGATATTATTCTCCATATTTAATCGCAAAAACAGAATGACATGAAAGAAATCACCCAAAAGAAACAATACATCTTAAAATTTTAGAGCTGGGAAAAGCCTTAGTCCTACTCTCATAGTACATCAATGAGCAAGCTAAGGACCAAAGTGGCATCTGACTGAGCCTTTAAGTGGCAGAACCAAACATAGAATATTAACAACCTCACTCCAAGCAATGCTTGATATGTCACTTGATATTCTACTATGATTCACTCATTCAACATTGAGTACTACTGTATGCCACATAACATGCTAAGTGTGAAGGACAAAAGTAAAAGTTCTTAAACTGGACAAGGTCACAGCTGTTAGACGAGATAAATATTTAAACATATAAATTGAAGTATAATGTGGCAAATGCCAAAATACAAAAGAAGAATGAACAAATAATTTTGTCTAGGTCTAGGGGAATCAGGTAAGCCTTCATAAAGTAACATTTGATCTGGGTCTTTAGAAGGTGAGGGCTGGCTACCATAACAGATTACCTCAAATTTGGTGGCTGAAAACAACAGAATTCTATTTTCTCAAAGTTCGGGATTTCACAAGTGAGAAAAGTTTGAAAGGGCATTCTAAGAAATAATGGCATATGCCAATGCACAGACATTATGAAAAAGCATGCCATTTAAGGGGAAGAAATAAGAAGTGTAAAATAATTAGGATGAACCTGGAGAAGGGATGGTAGCTAAGGCTTAAGCAGCAAGTTAAGGTCAGATTGAGAAGCACCATATAAGCGAAAGTAAGATTTCAAACAAGTAAAAACAATTTTGGATGAGATTTTTATAACAACAATTTGGAGGCTGGAAGAGAGAAAGAGAAGACTAGAAGCTGAGAGATTTTAAAACAAGGGTTGGAAAACAAGCTTTTCCTGTAAAGGACCAGATTACAAATATTTTAGGCTGAATAACACACTATCTCTGACACAACTATTCAACTGTGTCATTGTTGTGTGAAAGGAGACACAGACGATAGGTAAAAGAATGAGTGTGGAGGTATTCTAGTAAATATTTGTGCACACTGAGATTTAATTTCATATAAATATCACAAACAATGAAATAGTATTCTTTTGGTTTTTAAAAACATTTCAAATATAAAATCATTTGTAGAGGCAATGTCAGCAAAAATGGAACAGTTAACTCCAAGGGCCCATTCCTCCACAGAAACACCAAAAAGTAATGCAAAAGCTGTCAATTTTGTCAGAACTCTGAAAAAGAATCAAAGATTTACGGCAATCAAGTGAATACTACATCAAGCGGGGGGAAGGCAACTTTAAAATGGTAGGAAACCTTCATGGCATTTATACTTGCTCTTGCCCCATCCCCCTCCCCAGCTTGGAGTGATATTGAAGATAGCAGCCTACATTCCCACTGTGGGACACTGGCCCCTGGTTTGTGAAAGAGCAAAGAGGACCTTGTTTTCAAAGAATTCTGTTTGTCCATTGTGACCTATCTGAGGGCTACCTGAAGCAGTGATTCAGGATACTTGCTTTTGTTTCACCTAACTCAGAACTCTCCAGTAGAAAAGTTGCTATGCAGAGAGAATTCCTTGAAAACTTTGTAAGGCAAATAAACAACCCACTGTCATCTAAAGCCAGAGATTACAATTGAGGGGAACAATGGACCTGTGGAAAGCCTGGGAAGAAAAGCAGCGGAGTTTCTTTGGAAAATTAGAACATTGAAAAGTATCACATAAACAGGGGAATATAAAAAGCCACATGCATGAACAGGGAAGGATGCATGCTCAGAAAAAAACCTGAGAAGACTGTATACTTTCACCTCTGGGTGATCTCTAAGCTTAGCACAAGGAGGAAGTGAAGGCTAAGGTAGAGGTGTAAACAGCCCGGCTGAGTGGAAGTAGTGCCACCAACACACACAGAGCAAATCTGCAAAAACTAGGAGACCCTCTTTTCTTTCCTTTCCTTTCCTTTTTCTTTTTCTTTCCTCTTGGCCCCAGGCATTCAAGGAAAACTCTATCAAAACATGACCTGAATGCAAACTAAACATTTCAGAGACCACAAAAAACAGAGTACAGAAGTTACAAAAATAGTTTAGAAAAGTAATTAAACAAACAACTACAATCCACAACAAACTACAAAAGCAAGTCCTGAGGAGGGGAAGAATCTAAGTTCCAGAGGTACCACATTATAATATTTAAAATGTCCATTTTGCAAGAAAAATTACAAAGTATTCAAAAAAAAGGCAGTATGGTTTTTGTTTTGTTTTGTTATAAATTTATTTATTTATTTGGGGCTGTGTTGGGTCTGTTGCTGCATGCGGGCTTCCTCTAGTTGCAGCGAGTGGGGGCCACTCTTCGTTGTGGTGTGCGGGCTTCTCACTGTGGTGGCTTCTCTTGTTGCAGAGCACAGGCTCTAGGGGAACGGGATTCAGTAGTTGTGGCACACAGGCTTAGCTGCTCCGCGGCATGTGGGATCTTCCCAGACCAAGGCTCGAACCTGTGTCCCCTGCATTCACAGGCAGATTCTTAACCACTGCACCACCAGGGAAGTCTGGCAGTACGGTTTAATCACAGGAAGAATTAACCAAACTATCCCTGAGAAGCACAGACACTGAAATTACTAGACAAAAACTTTAAATCAACTGTCTTAAATGTGTTTAAAGAACAAAAGGAAACAACTGAAAGGAGCTAAAGAAACTGTAATAACAATGTCTCAACAAAGAGAGAATACTAATGGAGATAAAAGTTATGAAAATGAGTCAAAAAAATTCTGGAGCTAAAAAGTACAATTAACAAAAATTCACAAGAGGGTTTCCATAGTAGATTTGAGCAAGCAGAAGGAAAAAAAATCAGCAAACTTGAAGTTAGCTCAATTGAACTGATTTAGTCTGAGAAGCACAAAGAAAAAAGAATAAAGAAAAATTAACAGAGACTCAGAGATCTGTGGGACACCATCAAGTGTAAAAGCCTGTGAAATAATGGGAGTCCCAGAAGGAGAGAAGAAAGAGAAAGGGCCAGCAAGAATATTGGAAGAAATAATGGTCAAAAAATTCCCAAAGTTGATAAAAGACAATAATCTACATATCCAAGAAGATGAACAAACTCTAAGAAAGATAAGCACAAACAGATCCACAGCAAGACATGAGGAATATGAGATGCTATTCTGAAATGAAGGATGGCAAATATAAGGTGCTATTGCCAAATCTGGTCAATATCCAGCACTGGTCTAAAAATTCTGTGAGGTCAATGACTGTCTGATCAGGTCCTTAGTTCCTACTAAATGCCAGGGAGTTGGTAAAGTAGAGCATAACTAAAGTTGAAATACCACTTAGATCAACAGAAAGAGAACTGAATATGGAAACTTAAAGACAAAAGGTGGATTCAGTTCAGGGTGGAATTTATGAATTTTGGGCACCAATCTATTTGTTTTTCTCTATAATTGGCCAACAACTCAAGCTAAGGTGATGAAAAGGAAAACAGTGGGAGAGGCAGATGGAGCAAAATGAGTAATAAAATAGGTGCAGGGATAGGTTTAGCTGTGTATCTAAGCCACCCAGGATGATTAGACCTGATATAAAGATAAGAGACTAGAATTTAGTTTTAAATCCTTGATAAGAATGAAAAGATTAAACACATAAACATGATTATTTATATATTTTAAAGCTTGAAACAGGGGGAAGGACCTTGTCAAGGAATCAACTCTTTCAAAAGCACATCATATGTGGAAAAATCCCCACTCCTAAAGCTTAGGAACATAGGACTTGACTAATATTGAGGCTGATCCAGGAGAAATGGAAAAAAAAGAAAAAAACAGTTACTCCGTGAGCCTTGCATCAAGGCATAAGAAACAGCAGTCTACTGCTGAGGAAGGAAGCATGTAGAGAGACTTCCTCAGAGACACAATTGTTCAAGGCCTGTTGAAAGCTGAGGGTACAGCAGGAGTATAGAGAAAAACGCCCCCTTACTCCAGGCCTCATGATATTCACAAGAAAATAGCAGTCCCTAGTGATTAGTATGAAGACTGCGGTGCACTAAAGGTAACTAGGGCAATAGCAAAACCTAAATCTGGTTCAACTCCTGACTATATTAACTCAGTCTTCTGCTGACAGAAAAATAAGTATGCCTACTCTGAGTAAAAATATTATTTACCTATATCTCAACTGTTCTTTTACATATAATGTCAGATATTTAATTAAAAATTACTAGACATAAAAAGGCAAGAAAAAATTACTCAATGTCTAGAGATAAACTGTAAGCAGAAACAGATACAGAGATGTCTCATATGTTGGAACTGGAATTATTATGGAAATAATTTAATATAACTATGGCTGATAGATTAAAGGATCTAGTCAAAATGGTGTATGATATGCATGGAAAGGTGGGAAATTTCAGCAGAGATTTAGGAAATATAAAATCAAATGGAAAATCCAGAAAAAAAATCAGAGATGAAGAATTTCTTCAAGGTGCTTATCAACTGACCAGACAAAACAAAGCTTAAAAAAAAAAAATTAGTGAACTTGAAGACAGGGCAATTGAAAGTAGCCAGAGAACAAACTGAAACACAAAGAGGAAAAAAAAAAGTGGAGAAAAAACAACATAGAATCCAACAGCTCTGAAACAATATCAAAAGATCCTATATATATGAACTAAATAAGAAGAGAGAAAATGGCACAGAGATGAGTTTGAAGAGACACTGACCAAGAACCAAAAATTAATGAAAATCAACAAATAGCAGTTCCAAAAAACTCAGGGAATCCAAAGAAAGATAAACACAAAGAAAAGCACATCTAAGCACACTGAAACCAAAAGTAAAGAGAATATCTTGAAGTCAGCTAGAGAAAAATGCAACATAACATAGAGAGGAATGAATAAAAGAATGACAGCAGACTTATCACAAAGTATGTAAGCCCAAACTCAATGAAGCAATGCCTTTGAAGCCCAAAACCAAACAATAAAAGATTGCCAACTTAATTCTACATCTAGGGAAAATATCTTTCAAAATGAAGGCAAAATAAAGACTTTTTCACACGAACAGAAGCTGAGGGAATTTATTTCAGCCAACCTGGCCTACAAGCAATATTTAAGGAAACTCTTCAGGCAAAAGAAATGATACCAGACAGAAATTTGGGTATACACAAAGGAATAAAGTATTCCAGATACAGGGGGTAGGGGGTGGGGGGAATATATGTACAATTATAAAAGCAGTTTTACCCTTATTTTAATCTACTTAAAAGATAATTGTGGGGGCTTCCCTGGTGGCGCAGTGGTTGAGAGTCCGCCTGCCGATGCAGGGGACGCGGGTTCGTGCCCCGGTCTGGGAGGATCCCACATGCCGCGGAGCGGCTGGGCCCGTGAGCCATGGCCGCTGGGCCTGCGCGTCCGGAGCCTGTCCTCCGCAACGGGAGAGGCCGCAACAGTGAGAGGCCCGCGTAACGCATAAAAAAAAAAAAAAAAAGATAATTGTGTAATGATGTATTATGCGGTTTAAAATAAATGCAGAAGCAAAATGTATGAGAACAGTACAAAGGATGGGAGGAAGAAAATGGAAATACACGGTTGCATATTCTTGAACGTTTCTTACATTCTATTGTGAAGTGCTACAACATTTTTGTAGGTAGATTGTGATAAGGTAAAGATGCATATTATAAACCTTAGGGCAGCTAATTAAAAATTTTTAAAGTGGAGTAACTATCATGCCACAGTAAAATGGAATCATAAAAAAATCTAAAAAATGTTATTAAAAAGAAGGGAGAAGAAAGGAGACTGTGAAACACTAAGAACAGCTGAACTCAAAATGGGCTGAATTTTTTAATTTTTAAAATAAAGCATCATATCTTACAAATATTGACTTGGGGAGAGAAAAAGAAGCAATGTTAGTATAATAAGATTGTCATAGTTTTTGGTAGTAAACATTCTGCCATGAGTAACTGTAACTTACCGGAGGACATAATTACAGGGACAAAAGCTTGCTCTAATAGGAAGATCAGATATACTTTTTTTTCATTTTATTCTTTCAGCTTTCACTTGGAAAAGAGTGAAACAGTTCATAAACAGCACTGGGACCCAGGCTGTCATATATAGGGCCTAGGTATAATGAATCACTAATTAGAAAACAGTATGAGGCTAAAATAATCTCTCATAAACTAAAGAACTCTAAATGCAGGAAAAGGCAGAGATAAGGGAATGCTTTTAAAAGACAGAAAGGACAGAAACAGAATTTAAATCAAGCTCCTTGACAGAAAAGAGATACTTAACTAGACATGAGAAAACCACAGAATTTAAAGCTAACAGGGGATTACACTCTTGCCTGCATGTTATATTTCTTCTAAATCCTATAATAGTTGTATCTCCATTCATTTTTCATCGAAAGGCAACGTAGAATAGATGTATGAGTATGCATTCTGGATTCAGGCAGATCTGTTTTTGAATCCTAGATTTTCTGCCTACTTACTAGGTGACATTTAGCAACTTACTTGTGCCTTATCAGTCTCCATTTCTTTAATATTAAAATACAAATAATAACAGCATGGAATCATTTTAAAGACCAAGATTATGAATGAACAGTGACTAAAACTGCCTCTCACAAAGAAGACACTCAATATGTGATTGCTGTTATTAGAGAAAACAGTTTAAAATTATATTGTTATTCCTATGGTTACATTTATAGAAAGCAATAATTGGGGTGATCTATGCTTTTTAATATAAATGATCATATATGGAATATCTAAAGTGTAGAATATACGCTACCTTTAATAAAGACCTGAAGAGGGTCTATCCAAATGGTAACCAATCCTTCTATATTCCCATCATGGATACAAAGAATTAAAAGGCTTTATTTACAACAATGCAAAATTATGCTGTTGAATTGATATAATCTAGGCAAAACCAAGAAAATCTTATGGTTTATTTAGCCTAAGGGGTCTTACTTCAGATAAACAAAACTTCCATTAGACTTTTTAAAAAATATTAAATTTTCTGCAAATCAAAACTGCAATGAGATATCACCTCACACCAGTCAGAATGGCCATCATTAAAAAGTCTACAAATAATAAATGCTGGAGAGGGTGTGGAGAAAAGGGAACCTGCCTACACTGTTGGTGGGAATGTAAACTGGTGCAGCCATTATGGAGAACAGTATGGAGGTTCCTTAAAAAACTAAAACGAGAGTTGTCATATGATCCAGCAATCCCACTCTTGGGCATATATCTACAGGAAACTCTAATTTGAAAAGATACATGTACCCCAATGTTCATAGCAGCAATATTTACAATAGCCACGACATGGAAGCAACCTAAATGTCCATTGACAGATGAATGGATAAAGAAGATGTGGTGTATATATATATATATATATATACACACCACATCTCTTTCTATATATATATATATATATATATATATATATATATATACCACATCTATCTATCTATCTATATATATATATATATACCACATCTATATATATATATATATGTGTGTGTGTGTGTGTGTGTGTGTGTGTGGTATATATATATATATATATAACGGAATACTACTCAGCCATAAAAAAGAATGAAAAATGCCATTTGCAACAAATATGGATGGAACTAGAGATTATCATACTAAGTGAAGTCAGACAGAGAAAGACAAATATCATATGATATCACTTATATGTGGAATCTAAAATGTGATACAAATGAACTCATTTACAAAACAGAAACAGACTCACAGACATAGAAAAAAAACTTATGGTTACCAAAAGGGAAGGGGTTGGGGAGGGATAAATTAGGAGTTTGGGATTAGCAGACACAAACTACTGTATAAAAAATAGATAAACAACAAGGTCCTGCTGTACAGCATAGGGAACTACATTCAATATCCTATAATAGCCCATAATGGAAAAGATTATGAAAAATTATATATATAAAAACACTTTGCTGTACAGCAGAAACTAACACTGTAAATCAACAATACTTCAATAAAAAAAGAAAAAAAAATTATATTTTCCAGCTGCCCACAAAGTGATCTTTGAGGAACCTCTAGTGCTCCCAGTATCCCTGGTTAGGATCTACTGTTCTAATAAAGCCTAAGGAGCATATTTTGCAAAATCAAATCATTTTAGTGTTAACCAATTGACAAAATAATCCTAGAAATCCAAATCACCTAAGTGATATGTCACTTTTTTATTACTTTGGGGGTTTTCTATTCAAAAGTAGGTAAAGATTCCAAATTTTAAAATGCAAGAAAGGTATAAGAACAATGTGATGTAACATCACCATGAATGACAAATAATGTTTCATTAAACCCCTAAGAGCTGAAATGACACCCAATAGTGGATCATGGTCAAAGAGTCAGAGACTACTAGACAGAGGCAGCAAATTTTGAGCTTCGTTTTAAAGGAGAAAAGGAACATGACTTAGTAAAAAGAGATAAGGTAAAAGGCATAAGATATAAGTAAAAAGATACAAGACCTGTTCTTGTTTATTTGTTTATTGTTTTTAAGGATTTCCAAATCAGAAATTTTATCAAGTCCTGGTATCCTGCTCCAGGGTATGTAACAAAAAGGGAGTGAAAGTCTCTAACATACAAAGGAGTTTCAGTTGGCTTACTATTTTCCCTTGTGCCTGTAATTTTGTTCGGCTTTGTTTTTGCCAATTATAGATTTCAACACAGAAACAGCCGGCTAAAGAAAATAGCTTCTAGATATATGTTGTTCTTAATGACTGGTTACTAAGTATTTTCAGACCTTAATTTTGGGTCAGGTCCTTATTGTAATTATTGATTTCACTTTGAAGCTTAAAAGTAAAAGAGTTACTGTGCACTCACATATCTATCCTGTATTCAAGTTATTAAAAATTGTGTCATTTTATAAGCCATGTTATAAAGCATTCTAGTAATATTGATCAGTGTCTCTATTTTAATAGGAAGTGCTCAAATTTTGTCTCAGACATAAGGCATAATACCAGAAAGTTCATGAGTCAGTCCATTGAATGACCAAAAGCAATATACTCATCCATCCTTTCATTTACTCAACAAATATTTATTAAAGGTCAAAGCACGCACACACACACACTCCAAACTCTTTTGCAGTGATCAATGATTATCAAACCACATGTTTTCAGTTCTAATATGTTGAGCTTTTTTTTATCTCATACTGATTTTTATTTTTTCTAGTTTTTTTTTTAATTAATTAATTTATTTTTGGCTGTGTTGGGTCTTTGTTGCTGCGCGCGGGCTTTCTCTAGTTGCAGAGAGCAGGGGCTACTCTTCGTTGTGGTGCACAGGCTTCTCATTGCGGTGGCTTCTCTTGTTGCAGAGCATGGGCTCAAGGAGCGCAGGCTTCAGTAGTTGTGGCTCGTGGGCTCAGTAGTTGTGGCTCGTGAGCTCTAGAGCACAGACTCAGTAGTAGTGGCACATGGGCTTAGTTGCTCCGTGGCATGTGGGATCTCCCCAGACCAGGGCACAAACCTGTGTCCCCTGCATTGGCAGGTGGATTCTTAACCACTGCACCACCACGGGAGTCCCTATCTTGAGCTTTAAGAACTAGAAATAACAAACAAGTGAGTATTTAACTCTGAATAAAAGCCAGTGAGCTTCGTTTCTTCCCAAATTAGATTATACATTATGTTAACAACACACATCGCTCCCCTTCAGGAGAGGAAACTACAATGGCAATGCCAAATTTACTTGTGATCTCCTCAATCTCAGAAATCCCTGGCATTCAAACATAAAATTAGGAGCCACGAGAAAAATCCTAATAGTTCGCCCTGAAAAATAGTATAATGTTTGTCTTACGTGGTACACTTATTTTTGTAATCAAAATGGCTATTGCTACGCTATTTCATCTACATTTTCATTTTTTATAGCACCTTAGGAAACTCATCAATGGCTCTTCAGTAAGGATGATAATGAGGATATTGTTTCTGTAGTACAAGTGTTCTTTTGAGACACTCAGGTGACATCTCTTTCTGGTCTTAGTGTTAAGTGATGACCATATTTTAAGCAAGTAACTAATTCCTACATTATATTGCCTTGAATCACATATTAAAATATGCTTCTGCTTTGCACTGACTTCTGGAAAACTCAAAGTAAAATCTGTGATTGATTCACAGCAAGTAAATAAGGAGAATATATGCTCCATAAGAATAATGCTTACTCCATGAGTAAAGTTCCTGGACTGCAGGAGTAAGTAAAGTTCCTATTAACTGCATCAATTTTCCACACAGTTATATTTCTTGATGCCTGGCTTTTAGTATTGACCTTTACTTGTTTCAAATATTTGCTGTCCTTTAATAAAAGTTTTCTATTTTCTGCTTTGAGTTCATAACTACTAAGTAATTTGTACATACCTCTATACTTATATAAACAGACACACACTACAGCACAGATATGACCATAACCGTGTACTTGACATACAAACCCAAGGATGATGGCCAGCCCCAATTGCTTATAGGTATAGATTGCAATAGGTGTAATACTTTTTGTTTTTATTGCCAGTTTTGGGTGTTAGCCATAATTGCAGAACATCAGGAAAAATCTTATTCCATATCTTGTCAAGTCTTCCCTAACAGAATCTTAGTTGTATTCAGGTAGCCGGCTAAGATTCCTTCATCTCAGGGAAGGTAAGTCTTTTGTTAGCCCTAGAAAATGGCCCATGATTAATAAAAACTAGTTACAGAAATCCTATTATACCACGTTCCTTCATTAAATATTTTTTCACAAATTTCTTGGAGACGGAGGTGGTCATATCACAATAGTTATGCTCAACAAGACATAAGAGAAAGTCTGCTAGGAGACTTTGGGGAAAAATTTTGTCCCCCTATAAAAAGATAGACTTTACAAGAAGAAACTTTTTTGTCCCTGGCCCTTTCTACTCCGGATACTGGTTGTGTGGTTTCGGTGCCTGCAGCTGCTGCAGCCGTCTTGAGACTATGTCTGGAAGGCCACTGAGAGAGAGCGTGGAGATGCTAACAAAGTGAAATGCTATCCCTGAGCTGCTATACGCAACCTGTCATCACCTTCGTTCAGATTTCTTGCCTTTCATATATAAGCCACAATCCATCAGGAATTCTAATTGCATATAAATTCCTTCCCAACTGATAAAATTAATGCTTTAAAAATGTATGGTTAAATTATTAACGGCCATGCATTTTTCATTAAAAAGTTATATTTACCTCCAGATAATTTCCTCCCAGATATCAGGACATGTAAACACACTCTACCTTGATGACAGTCTCTCTACCAGTATGACAGGTTAAATATTGCTTTCTGGAATAATTACTCACTGGTCTCATTATCTTCAATGGCTGTGATTTCAAGGGATTGGAAATAAAAAATAATTTTTCTTTAAAAATAACTAAATAGTTCCTATCAAGCATCTAGTTCCTGTAGCTGGAGCTAGAGAGTCAGTAAAAAATGAAATAAAGTTATAAAGAGTGTCACAAATGGAAAAATCAGAGTTAGACTAACTTTTAAAGTAAATATATGACATAAAAAGAATGCCCATAATTTGAACATCTGTCTTGGCAGAGATATAGATGGTTAAACTTGGAAGAAACTGCTTTGTGACATTAATTTCTACTATTATTTGCTGAACAGGTAATTTCAATAGAGTCTTTTAGAAGAGCTTACAAGAACAGCTTTACATCATGCATATTTTAGCAAGGAAAAGCTTTTTAAAAATTAAATTTAGCCCATGATGCATGTAACAAGAACAATAGAGTTGGTAATTCATTATATTAATGATATATTTTCAACTTGTATTATTTTCCATATTCTAACTATTTAAATACATAATTAATATATTTCTAGACAACTATACAACTTTTAATTCCAGATTTACTTTAGAAACAGAGTTGCATATTCCTACCTGAAATCTAATTCTTTTATATTTAATCTTCCTATCACAATATATGTTCCAGTTACAAAATCGTGTTTATTTAATTTTACTTAACTAATTAAATGAGATAGATAACCACAAGTAGAATTTACAAATACAGCCTCTTTCTCTTTCTCCCCAGGGGAGCTATACCGGTCCTTTAGTTGCTTTATAGTCTAGTTACTGCAGCTAAAAGTAAATGGTTATTTTCTAGTTGGAGATTTGATTTTTCAGGGAGAAACAAAATACTTGTTTGCTTATGCAGGTTCAAGCAGCTTTGTTTCCCACAAGTTATGTAAGACAGATATTTTTGATGCTACTATTCTCAGGCCAAATTTGTTAATATTTCAAAAACAAAATTCATTTGGGATTTTCTTCTGTTACCACTAAGGAATCATTAAGCTGTGCATCACAGACTAAATGTGCACATTTCAAAAGAAAGGCCCTAGTCTTCCAGTATATCTATTCTTATTGCTTGCATGGTATTTTTCCCCATTGTATCCACAATGTATAAACCACATATACACAAATCTGGGAATAACTTGAAAAGTAAACAAATTTTTGTTTCTTAACTGTTGTCTTAGCCAACCAAACACAATATTCTCTGATTATAATGCTCTAAAAGAGACAGATATAGATGAAATTGTGACTTAGGCAATGCTCATTTTTTAATGGCTTCTTTACCTCACCTCTGGAACAATGCTTTCTATTTTCTATAGCCCCAACCAACAAACCATTAATTCAACTGGCCACTCTCACAAAAGCAGCTGAGCATAATGGACTTTGCAGGGTCGCTGCTTATCATATGTGTTGTATATACCTTCCTTCCCAGTTCCTTAAGGCTCTGCTTTCCCTGGTTAATCTCACACTAATCTAGCTGACAAGGTTTCATTAGGAGGAGCCCCATGCCATTGCCATATTTATTACAGCCTCCGAAAAATAAATATATTTTTAAAACTCTAAGCTGCTATGTAAATATAGGTGGCCATTGTCTTAGTCTGTTCAGGCTGCTATAACAAAATACAAAAGACTGGGTAGTTTATAAACAATAGAAATTTATTTCTCAACGTTCTGGAATCTGGAAGTCTGAAAGCAGGGAACCAGCACAGCCAGGTGAGGGCCCTTTCCTAGGTTACAAACTTTGTTTGTATCCTCATGTGGCAGGAGCAGCGAGAGATCTAAGCGGAGCCTCTTTCATAACGGCAATAATTCCATTCATGAGACCCCTACACTTATGACCTAATCATGTCCCAAAGGCCCCATCTCCTAATACCATTACCTAGGGGGTTACATTTCAAAATATGGATTTGTGGGGGGCACATAAACATTCAGACCATAATAGTCACTGTTGATGTTACTGTTGTCAATTCAACAACAATTGATATTTATTGAGTGCCTACCACATGCCAGGCACTTTTCTAAGTGATTTGGGATAGATCAGTGAACTACACAAAAAAATCTCTGATTTCCTTCTATCAAGAAGAAACAAAATAGGGCTTCCCTGGTGGCGCAGTGGTTGAGAGTCTGCCTGTCTATGCAGGGGACACGGGTTGGAGCCCTGGTCTGGGAGGATCCCGCATGCCGTGGAGCAGCTGGGCCCGTGGGCCACAGCTGCTGAGCCTGCGCGTCTGGAGCCTGTGCTCCACGGTGGGAGAGGCCGCGATGGTGAGAGGTCTGCGTACCGCGATGAAGAGTGGCCCCCGCTTGCCACAGCTGGAGAGGGCCCTCACACAGAGACTGAGACCCAACACAGCAAAAATAAATTAATTAATTAATAAACTCCTACCCCCAACATCTTAAAAAAAAAAGAAACAAAATAAATATTAAACATAATGAACTAGTAAATTATATATGTCACAAGTACCCTAGTGAAAATAGAACTGCAGATTAGGGTACAGAAGTGTAAACTGGAGACCAGAAAGTAAGATTTAATTTTAAATGGGATAGTCAGGCCTATTGAGAAGGTGACAATTGAACAAATATTTGAAGGAGGTAAGGGAGTGAGCCTTGAAGATATATATGAGTGTTTCAAGCAGAGGAAGCATCCAGTGAAATGCCCTGAGGTTTGAGGGCTCTTGGTGTGACTGAAGACACATAAGGATGTCTTTCTGGATGGAACAAAGTGAATGAGTGAGAAAACAGTAGGGGATGAGGTCAGAAAACAAATGGGGAACAGTTTATACAGAGCCTTACAAGACATTGTAAGGAATCTCGTTTCTATTCTGCATGAAATAGGGGAGCCATTGAACAGTTTTGAGCAGAGAAGTGACATGATCTGACTTATGATTTAATAAGATTACTCTGACTACTTTGAGAAGAATATTCTGTAGAGAGGCAAGTGTGGAAGTACTGAGACCAGTTAGGAGACTAGTGCAATAATACAGATAAAAGATAACAGTGGCTGAATTAGACCAGGCCAGTAGCCATAGTGATAGTGAGAAATGGTCAGCCTCTGGATAGAGTCAATAGGATTATTAAGTAGAGCCAGTAGGATTTTCTGAAGGAATGAATGTGGAGTCGAATTTTTTAAAAATGAATCACGGATGACTAAGGTTTTGGGCTTGTCAAGGAATTTCTGAAAGGATGGAGTTGTAATCAACTGTTACTACCAGCAGGGTTTAAAAGCTGCCTCATTACCATGGCCTGGAACAAATTTTGGTTATTGTTTCTTAGCTAGCTTCTCATCTTAATATAATCAGTAAGGGTGAGTTCTATACATGGAAAAGGTGTCTATGTGGTATGATTTCCAAGTACCAGGGAAGTACAGTGCCCTCCAAAGTCTCCCACTTCTTGTTTGTATCTTGAATTTAAATTGTTTGAACTTTTCTTAAAGGTTTTAAATACTACTACAATACAAATGATCCTAAAAACAGATGCTATTTAAGTTGTTATCAATTAACAAGTATGTTTACACCTTTTATGCAAGAGTGGTCAAAGACATATAGAAAGATGGAGATGGAAAGGGTCTTTTCAGCTGTTATGATTTAAAAATAAGTAACCTGAAAGTCGTAGAAATTAAGTGACTTGTCCAGGATCATAAAACTCATTGGGGGGCTTCCCTGGTGGCGCAGTGGTTAAGAATCGGCCTGCCAATGCAGGGGACATGGGTTCGTGCCCCGATCCGGGAAGATCCCACGTGCTGCGGAGCGGCTGGGCCCGTGAGCCATGGCCGCTGAGCCTGCACGTCCGGAGCCTGTGCTCCGCAATGGGAGAGGCCACAACAGTGAGAGGCCCGTGTACCACAAAAAAAAAAAAACAAAAAAAACAAACTCACCGGGGCAAGACGAGACCAGAATCCAGGTCTCCTGGTTCCTAATTCAGTGTTTGTTTTGGGTAGGTTTGCTGGAGGAACAGAATGAGTAATGCAGAATGGATCCTGTTTGGGAAGACAGCAGTGCTAAAGGTGGGAATGGACATCAAACAGAAGGCAAGAATTATTATAAGGTGTACACCTTGAACATATACAATGTTTATATGTCAGTTATGCCTCAGGAAAGCTGTTAAAAATAAGTAAGATAAACAATTAAAAAGTAAATAAAAATTTGACCCTAGATCCTTCTTCACCTCCTGCTACATCTCTCTCCACTCACAATCGCCTCCTAGAAAGAAAATCTACACTAGATGACCACTTCTCTTCACTTCTCATTCACTCTTCACCCTACTGCAAGCAAGTCCCCCCTCATCACTACTTAAACTCCTCAAGCAAAAGTCACTAATGACCTCCTGAGAGACCCATAGAATCTTTTTCATTTTCTGAGACTTGATTTCTCTCCAGCATTTGTTCCCCCCAATATTAAAACTCTCTCTTCACTCTGTTTCTATGACATTTATGCTTTCTGGGTGTTCCATCTTACAACTCAGCCCACGCGTTCTAAGTCTCCTTTTCAGCTCTTTCTCTTATACTTGCTCTTTAAATGGTGGTGTTCCCCAGGGCTCTATTCTTGGCCTTCATCTCTTCCTGCTTTACAAGCGGTCTCTGAGTGATTTTATCCTTTCCCTTGACTTCATCTACCACCTGTGTGCTCATCTCCATCTCCAGGCCAGACTTTTTCTCTAGTCCTACTCTCATGTGGTCATTCATTTAATTATTCAACTTGTCCAAATCAAGTGCCCCTTTTGTGCATTCTATCCACAGGCATCTGAAACTCAGCAAGACCCGAACTGAAAGCATCTTTTTCTCCAAACTCTATCTACCTGCTGATGTACTCCTTATCTACCTGCTGATGTACTCCTTATCTCTATAAAAGGCACTACCTGACTCACAGATTGCTCCCCTCCTCTCCATTCCTCCTGATACTGCCTTAGTCCAATTCCTTACCATATTTGGCTCACTAGCTGCAATGATGTTCTAATAAACTGTCTCCAGAGTCTTCCCATCTGTTCTGTCCCCCACAGCATAGCTAGAATTATCTATTACACAAATCTGACCATATAATTTCCCTGATTAAAATCATTCTATGCCCCCCATATTGATAATGGAATAAATTCCAAGGGCCTTATCATGGTATAAAATGTTCCCATAATCAAACCCTTGGCTACTCCCCCATTTTAATTCACTTCTTGCTCTTCCCTTACCATGTATTCACTTTCACCCTTCATTCCACCTATGTGCAACAGCCTACAATTTCTTCAAAAAATCTACCTCCAGGCCTTCATACTCAAGAGGCTCATTTTACTGAGGATACCTTATCTCCTTGTCTACCTGGAACATACCTATTAATCCTTCAACACTCAATTACCCAACACTCGATTATCCTCAGCAGTTTCTAACCATCCCAATAGTTTGTCATTCGCTCATTTATGCCCTCACAGTAATCAGCACTCTATCATAGCGCATACAAAAGTTCACTACACTCATCTTAACACAGCTTTCTTTTCTTACTAGACAGTGAGAGAAATTGACGAGGATTCTATCTCATTCAACTTTATATTCCCACAATTTGTAAAGAATTTGACATACAATTATGTAAAATAGTTGCTGAATAGAATGTATCATAAGTAAAAAAATTCCTGCATATGTAATATCTTTATCCAAAGAAATAAATATCTAATAATATACTTTCAAGTACCAAAGCAACTGTGAATGGGTATTTTAGATATGGAGGAATGGGGAGTTGGTTTCTACATCCTTTAAGTTATTCTCATATTGTTAGTGCTTCTACTATGTCTGCCTAGGGTACCCCTGCCTCACAGACTTCATAAATTTTCCTTTGCATTATATAGCAATAAGGTAGCCGAGAAGTCAACTCTGTATAGAATTTGGTCTGTATTTTTACCTTTTCTGTGCACTATTTAAAACCTCATTCAAACTAGCAAAGCTTACTATAATTTTCAGGCAGTGTCTCTACAAGCCACAGCATTTTCCTTCAAAATGTGGGTGATGATCATTTTCCTATGAGACTTATTGTACAGTAGAAAAGCACTCATGCTTCTCCAAGAAATGGAAGGATATTAAATTATAAAGAGAAGTTCAGACTAAGTTAGGAAATCTGTCTAAGCCAATATTTTGATACTTGCCACAAAAGATTTTAACATACCAGGTTTTCAAAAAACAATCTAAAATAGCAAAGAGACCCTTATGACATAATAGCAATGAAACATTTTTTGTAGCTTCCACAGTTATATATTTGTCTCTAATTAGAAAATAAAGCATATGGTACAGAGAAACTAAAAGCAAGATTTATTTACATCTACAAACATATTTTTTCCATCATTCATTTCAGTATTTTGAATTTTCTAATGACTATATAGCCAGCAGTCACTATAGAAATATTACATCTCTTTAAGCTTGCACTGTAAAAGAGATGAGGATGATAAAAAAAACTTAACTAAAACTGGCTATTTAGGGCAGAGGAACTTCAATAAATCTGAAGAATTTTCCAAATACATATCTGTATTCAAAATGACTGAAAACACACATTCATAAATATTCTATTTTGCATAAGAAGATGACTCTTTTGTAATCAGGGTAATACTTACTGATGATTTGGATTTATTGTCAATGTTTAATTAAATATTTCATTTCTGCCAGTATATCCATTATGAATTACCCTCCTTAATGATACACATTTATGCTTTTCAAGTTGATTTTCATATATTAAATTTAACTGGAAATAATTGAACAAATATTCTGCACAGGAGAAATAGGCATTAAAGCAACAGGACTCCTTTATTGGTTTCTGGTAGAACAGGTGAAATTCCTCCCACTCCTTGTCAAACAAAATCTAGAAAACCCACATTTGTTAAAAATATTTGGGACACACAAAGCTTCTAGCTATTGTAATATTGTTTGGCTAAGAATTTCTTCTACATGGATAATTGCCTTTCAAAGGATCAAAATAATACAATGAGATATATAATACCTATTGATTACAAATGAATCATTTTTTGATGAGGGTAATTCAAACTGTTGAAGTTTCTCAATTACCACCTTTTTCAGCTTCATTGAGGTATTGACAAATATAACTTGTATATATTTAAGGCATCCAACTTTATGATTTAATATACATGTACATTGTAACATGATTACTACAATCAAGTTAATTAAGATATCCATAACCTCACATGGTTATTATAGTTTTTGTAGTGAGAACACTTAGGATCAACTCTTCTAGTAAACTGCAGGTATACAATACAATACTATTATTATGGTCACATGCTGTACATTAGATCTCCAGAACCTATTCATCCTGCATAACTGAACATGTGTACCATTTGAACATCTCCCCATTTCTCCCATCCCCCAGCCCCTGGCAAATACCTTTCTACTTTTCTGCTTTTATGAGTTCAAATGTTTTAGATTCCACAGATAAATGACATCATGTAGTAGTTTGTCTGTCTGTGTCTGGCTTATTTCACTTAGCACAACGTTCTCCAGGTTTGTCCATGTTGCAAATGGCAGGATTTTCTTTTCTTTTAAGGCTGAACTATATATATATTCACATTTTCTTTATCCACTCATCCATTGATGAACACTTTAGGTTGTTTCTATGTAATGAATATTGTGCATAATGCTGCAATGAACCCCATAGAAGTGCAGATATCTCTTCAAGATACTTGTTTCATTTCCTTTGGTTATATACCCAGATATGAGATTGCTAGATCATATGGTAGCTCTATTTTTAACTTTCTGAGGAATTTACAAGCTGTTTTCCATGATGGCTGTACTAATTTACATTCCCACCAACAGTGTACCAGGGTTCCTTTTTCTCTATATCCTTGCCAACCGCTCTTTTGTCTTTTTTTTTTTTTTTTTTTTTTGTGGTACGCGGGCCTCTCACCGCTGTGGCCTCTCCGGCTGCGGAGCACAGGCTCCGGATGCGCAGGCTCAGAGGCCATGGCTCACGGGCGCAGCCGCTCCGCGGCATGTGGGATCCTCCCGGACCGGGGCACGAACCCGCGTCCCCTGCATCGGCAGGCGGACTCTCAACCACTGCGCCACCAGGGAAGCCCTTGTCTTTTTGATAATAGCCATTCTAACAAGTTTGAGGTAATATCTCATTGTAGGTTTGATTTCGACTTCTCTGATGATTAGTGATGTTGAGCATCCCTTCATCCGTATACCTGTTGGCCATTTGTATGTGCTCTTTTGATAAGTATCTATTCAGGTCCTTAGCCCATTTTTTTTTAAACATCTTTATTAGAGTATAATTGCTTTACAATGGTGTGTCAGTTTCTGCTTTATAACAAAGTGAATCAGTTATACATATTACATATGTTCCCTTATCTCTTCCCTCTTGCGTCTCCCTCCCTCCCACCCTCCCTATCCCAGCCCTATAGGTGGTCACAAAGCACGACCTGATCTCCCTGTGCTATGCGCTTAGCCCATTTTTTCATCGGGTTTATTTTTGGGTTTTATTGTTTGCTTGTTTTTGCTGTTTAACTGATTGAGTTATTTATATATTTCAGGTATTAACCCCTTACCAGTTATATTGTTTGCAAATATTTTCTCCCATTCTGTAGGCTGCTTTTCCACTCTGTTGATTGGTTCCTTTGTTGTGCAGAAACATTTTAGTTTGATGCAATCTCATAGAAAAATAGACAAATCTCATTGCCTGTTTTTGCTTTTGTTCCTGGGCTTTTCGTGTCATATCCAAAAAAATCACTGCCCAGACTAATGTGAAGAAGCTTTTTCCCTATGTTTTAATCTGGTAGTTTTGCAGTTTCAAGAATTATGTTTATTCCTTTAATCTGCTTTGAATTGGTTTTTGTAGATGGTGTGAGAGAAGGGTCCAGTTCTCCCAAAATTTATTGAAGAGACTATCCTTTCCTCATTATGGGTAATTAGCATCCTTGCCAAAGATCGGCTGACTGTAAATGTGTGGATTTATTTCTGGGCTCTCTATTCTGTTACACTGATCTATATGTCTTTATTATGCCAGTACCATACTGTTTTGATATAGCTTTGTAATAAAGTTTGAAACCAGGAAGTATGATACCTTCAGCTTTGTTTTTCCTTCTCAAGATTCTTTTAGGGTTCCATATGAATTTTGGGATTGTTTTTACTACTTCTGTAATGAATGTCATTGGGGTTTTGATAGGGGTTGCATTGAATCTACAGATGGCTTTGGGTAGTATGGACATTTTATGAATTCTTGCAATTCATGAACATAAGATGTCTTTCCATTTATCTGTGTCTTCTTTAATTTCCATCATCAATGTTTTATAATTTTCAGTGTATAAGTCTATGTCTTTTGTTAAGTTTATTCCTAAGTATTTTATTATTTTGTTGCTATTGTGAATAGAATTGTTTCCTTAATTTCCCTTTCAGATAGTTTATTGTTTGTGTATAGAAACATGAATGATTTTTGTATTTATGCTGATTTTGTATCCTTCAACTTTATCGAATTCATTTATTAGCTCTAACAGGTTTTGTTGGTTGAGTCTTTAGGGTTTTCTACATATATAATTATGTCATCTGCAAATAGGGATAATTGTACTTCTTTTCCAATTTGGATGCCTTTTATTTCTCTTTTCTTATCTCACTGCTCTGGCTAGGACTTCCAGTACTATGTTGAATAGAAGTGGTGAGAGTGGGCATTATTGCCTTGTACCAGATATTCAAGAGAAAGTTTTCATTTTTTCCTCACTGAATATGATATTAGCTGTGGGCTTTTCACATATGGCCTATGGCCTATTTTGTGTTATGGTAAATTCCTTCTATACATATTTTCTTGAGAGCTTTAATCATGAATGGATGTTGAGCTTTTTCTGCATCTATTGAAATTATTATACAATTATATTAAATACTTATTATACCTTGATATAATTAGTATATATTATTACTAGGTTGTTTGAGATTTTTCTTGTTTCTTGATGTAGGCATTTATCTCTATGAACTTCCCTCTAAGAACTGCTTTTGCTGTATCCCATATATTTTGGTATGTTGTATTTCCATTTTCACTTGTCTCAAGGTATTTTTTTAAATTTATCTTTCCATTTCTTCTTTAACTCATTGGTTGTTCAGCAGCATGTTGTTTAATCTTCACTTATTTGTAAATTTTCCACTTTTCTTCTTGTAATTGATTTCCCACCTCTGTGGTGGGAAAATATGCCTGATATGATTTCAATCTTCTTAAGTTTATTAAGAATTGTTTTGTGGCCTAAGATAGGATCACTTATGGATAATATTTCATATGCACTTTAGAAGAATGTGTATTCTGTTGCTTTTGGATGGAATGTTCTGTATATTTCTGTTAAGTTCATCTGAACTAATGTGTCATTTAAGGCTGATGTTTCCTTAATGATATTCTGTCTAGATGATTTATCCATTGATATAAATTATTGTATTGCTATTTCTCCCTTTAGTCTGTTAATATATGCTTTATATATTTAGGTGCTCCTATGTTGGGTGTATAAATATTTACAAATGTTAAATCTGCTTGTTGGATTGATCCCTTTATCTTTACGTAATGCCCTTCTTTGTCTCTTATTATAGTCTTTGTTTTAAAGTCTATTTTGTCTGATATAAGTATAGCTACCCCAGCTTTCTTTTAGTTTCCATTTGCATAGAATAGCTTTTTCCATCCTTTCATTTTCAGTCTGTGTGTTTCCTTATATCTGAAGTGAGTCTCTAGTAGGCAGCATACAGACGGATCTTGCTTTTTATCCATTAAGCCACTCTATGTCTTTTGACATAGTATAGTATGTCAAAGTATATTTATATGTAAAGCAGTTACTGATAGGTATTTACTTATTGTCATTTTGTTAATTGTTTTCTGGTTGTTTTATAGTTCCTCTCTATTCCTTTCTTCTCTTGCTCTCTTCCTTCATAATTTGCTAACTTTGTTTAGTGGTATGTTTAAAATCCTTTCTCTTTAAGTTTTGTGTATCTACTACAGGTTTTTGCTTTGTGGTTACCATGAGGCTTACATATAACAACTTACATCTGTAACAGTCTACGTTAAGTTGGTAAGAACTTAAGGCTGATAACATTCTAAAGCTTGACATTTTTTGCTCTCCCCCACCCAACACTTTTTTTATGTTTTAGAAGTTACATCTTTTATCTTGTGTATCCCTTAACTAATGACTGTAGTTACAGTCCTTTATCAGATGAGTCTTTTGCAAATATTTTCTCCCAGTATGTGTCTTGTCTTCTAATTCTCTTGATATTGTCTTTTGCAGAGCAGATTATTTTAATTTTAATGAAGTTTAGCTCATCAATTTTTTTGTCATGGATCATGCCTTTGGTATATTATCTAAAAGTACCATCATCACCATACCCAAGGCCATCTAGGTTTTCTTCTGTGTTATCTTCTAGTAATTTTATAGTTTTGTATTTTATATTTAGATCTGTGACCTATTTTGAGTTAATTTTTGTGAAGGTAATTTTGGTATTTTTAAGGTATGAGATGGTGTCCAGGATTGGTGCCCCAGTTTATAACATTATGCATATGGGAAATAAGGATTTGATTTACATAAACTTGTTTTTTAAGCATCCAGGAATCAATTAGTTCATAAGCTGGAGGTCATTTGCTCAAGTGGTTTCCAAATATCTGTCTTTAAATTGGTTTCACTAGAGTTACCTGAGATGGTTGGATGGATTTGGTTTGTTTTTTAAAAATTAACTCTCAGGAGCTAATAGTCAAGAGGGGAATTTATGGAACATGGACATAATTGATCATTAGATACTACTATCATGCAGTATGTAAAGTATTTAAGTTTAAGAGCCCAAAAAGGAATTCAGCAAATTTACAGGATTTAAAGGAAGTGAAACTCATACCTAATTTTGCCATTGTCTCCAAAATTGACCTAAAACATACACCAGTGCTGATGTCTGAGCATGGTGTTAGCCTTCCAGTGGATGGAAGCTTCAGAAAGGTTCTTTATCCTCTGGCAAGCATCATTTTATGCTAACACTACTATGATTAACCTTCCTTGAGATTTTAGATTCATTCTGAAAGTGCTACATCACATTTGTACTTTAAAATGACACATGATAGAAACCTTTTAAATATTCAAAAAGTATTTCTGGGGCTTCCCTGGTGGTGCAGTGGTTGAGAGTCCGCCTGGTGATGCAGGAGACGCGGGTTCGTGCCCCGGTCCGGGAAGATCCCACGTGCCGCAGAGCAGCTAGGCCCATGAGCCATGGCCACTGAGCCTGCGTGTCTGGAACCTGTGCTCCGCTACGGGAGAGGCCACAACAGTGAGAGGCCCGCGTACCGCAAAAAAAAAAAAAAAAAAAAAAAAAAAGTATTTCATTTCTATTTTTGTCAGAATTGCATAATAAATATTACTTAAGTCATAAGCATCGAAAGACTTATCTACAATATTACTATTCCTTAATGCTCAGAGGCCATATTGACAAAATCACCTGGAAAAAAAATGCAATTAGGAAAAGTAACAATTGGGAATGGAGGTGGGGAGGGACTCAGAAGGGTACCAAGGATACAGATTATATTATCTTCATTAATAAACACTGAATATAATCTCATATCTTTCCTTACCCAACAGACCCAACTTCAACTTTTTCCTTGTGCTTACCTAACTTACAAGCATTGCTTTATTAACACCCAAAACAAGTACTTACAAAGAAATGGTGAATTCCCGTTTCCTTATGTCCTAAGTTCATGTCCAATGCAGCATTTTATGTACAGATTCCAAACTTTGCTTTACAAATTAGGAGAGGCAGAGTTTTCAGTTTGCAGGTTGAGCTTGCAGCAGGGGAGACAGAACAAACTTTGGACTTTGAAATAAATTTGACCTGCAAATCACCAAGGAAAAATTAAATTGAAAGTTAACAGTTAAACCTATCCATGACTAGCCTGAGCAAAAACTGTGAAGTTCTAAACATTGTGTTCAAGTCACTCACCTCCTGCCCCGCAATGTGGTCAAGCTACAGCAAAGCATGCCCAGGCCCTATGATACCAGTTCTTGTTTGTTTGACCTGGCACTCATTCACTTCAACACAGCTGATCACCTCTACTAGCACCAATTTTCCAAGACAATGTTTCTTCCTCTCACTGTTAGTACTACACACACTTTACCAATGGCTTTGGACATTGTGATTCATTCTGAAATAGTGACTTTGACCTTAATATTTTCATTTTGTCAGGAGGAGGAAAAGCAATCCTAAGACAGATTGGTAGTAAGAAAAATGGAAACAAAAAGTCACTTTTTGCAAAAAGTCATCTTTGGCAAGCCTCAATCACACTGAGTAGCCATCAACTTCACTTCCACAGAGCAGGCAAATATAAGTAGAATATGGAATAAACTTCTCAAGCAATTTTATTAATGATCTTTCTATTAAGGAGTGCTGGGTCTGAATGATCCTTGTTGTTGATATACTCTGCCTTGTGTCATCAAGTAATTACACACCTCTTGCCTTCATTTTTCCCATGGCAACCTAGAAAGTTTGGTGAAAATTTGTTCATTTTTATTTGATAGACAACATGACTTAGTAATAAGAGGAAATAGCCTAGACAGAGAATCCAGAGGAATTCTAGATTCTCTTGTTCTCTGAGAGCCAAACTGTGGCAAATCACCAAATTTCTGAGACACAGATTCCTCTTCAAATGAAAAATTTAAATATCTCATATTATCATTTTAGGACCAAATGGAAAAACAAACATGAAAGGGCTTTGCAAAACAAAGTTCTACTCCTAAATCATCAGTCATGCTTTTCTGCCTCCAAAGGGAGTTAAATTTACATTTACTCATTTACTACTTCTCAACCATTCCTCCCCCTTGAGAACAACTTAAAACATTCTTTTCTAAAATTGATGACCTGAGTTAGGGGCAAGGTTAGAATAAAGCTACTATCCCCAAAAGGAACTGGATCTATAGCTTTGGCCTAGTGGACCACACAAGGAAGCAAGCGGTCTGACTTCAGCTACATTTACAGTTTCAAGAAGAAGCAGTTGAACTCTATGTACACTGAGTGGTTCCCTGATTGGTTGATGTCTGATCAACTGATTCCCACTTGAGGAATGCTATTACATCTTTAGCATCTAATGGGTGGATGAACTGAGTGTTGTCAGGGGTGAACAGCTATTTCACAGCTGGGAGCTTCCAGAATGCAAAGGTGCAAAACTGAGCATTAGCTCTGGTGATTCTAATATGAAAAAACATTACTTCATAGAGAACTTTTCAAAGATTACACAGGGCACTTTGCAAATACAGAATTGAACATACCATTGGAAAATTCAAGAGGAAGAATTTTCTTTAATTGTAAGAACAGGATACTGTACAGAATTCCATCTCTGTAGGTGAAATTACATCTCCAGACACACAACTGGATCTATACTTTAATATTTTGTACAGGATAACAATAATGTCTATAGAGATTAATTACCCTGATCAAGCTGAACAAAGATGAAATGATGCTGTGCTTATTTTTAAATATTTCTGCCTGGTACCAGCTGAACTCAGTCAAATTATGAGCTTAATTTTCTGCTCCAATGGTGAAATGTGACATAAAACTATAATGTGACATAAAACTATCAAAGATAACCTTTTACAGCACAATAAACGTTTAAATATGGAGTTTCAACTTACACTTCCAAAAGAAAGGCTCCATTATGTCTTGTATCAATACTTAGTAAAAGGATCAGTTCTCCAATGAAGAGGGACTCTGCTTGCCTACTGCTCCAGCACTAGCACTTCTTTTTCAACTTGCCTTATGAAGACTTGGATAAGGTCACTGATTTCCACTGAATTCTACGTGGTTTCATTTATGCAAATGGCTTCTCTTAGGCTATTTTAGAGGTCTAAAGAATATGGGCCACTCTGGACTCTCTCCGCAGCTAACGGATGCTCCCACAGGCAAGAACTTACTTTTGTCCTTCTGTGATCACACAGGCCAAGACACCACTCCATAGTATAATGCTGAGCCCTTATTAGGTACTCAATCACTGAGTGCCCCATGTTCCTGAGGGTTATTTTTCAGGCTCTTGCCCTGAAGCCTCTCAGTTATGCCAGTTATCTAGGCATAAGCCTACGTCCAAGAAAAGCGGCTACCGCTCAGTGAAGAGAAGGAACAGGACTAAGATACTGGAAGGCCAGCTTCAGCACAATACGTGTAGTTTTTTCCTCATCTTAAAATATTTACTCACATCTCCCTGGAAAGTCTTTTAAAATCACTTTTCTGAGGGAGATAAGCTTCATCCGTAACTAATTAGTGGCTGCTTTCTGGAAACAATTTAAAAGGTGCATTTGCAGAATTCTCTTCTTTTTATTACAGCCACAACTCTTACATCTAGCACTCTCTTCAAACTGGTCTCACTCCCTTCCACTGGGAGCCTCGCCCCTTCAGCCGGGAGCCCCGCTCACTTCTAAATCCGCTTAGAGCCCCGCCTCCTCCTTAGAGGTTCCAGCCAATCCTGTATTCTCCAAGGTCTCGGTGTCGAGATATCGCGAGACTTCGACCGTGTCTTTCGAGAGTCTCTAACCATGTGGACTTGCGCAGAAGACACTCATGAAGCCACTGCCGGACAAAGGGGGCGGGGCGCTCCTACGTGCGCGTTCACCTTGACCCCTCGCTCCAGCGCGCGCCCGGCACCTAGGAGCTGTGGTTTCTGGGCCCCCCAAGGAACCGCAACACACGCCAGCCTAAATCGCGCGTGCCTACCTCAAGTGGATGTTCGCTGGGTGGCGAATGCGTGCCCGGGACCTGCGGGGGCATTAGAGGGCCCTGAGCCTTGGTGCAGAGAGGCTCTAGGGGCTTGGAGAACGAGTCTAGGTAGGCGCTTGGGTGATGGAGGGTCAGGGGTCAGAGGTCGGGGACGGAAGGCGTCTCTGCACAGAGACGGAGGTCCCAGGGAGGGAGGACTCTGTTGTTCTGGAGTCCGGGAAACTAAAAGGCTAAGAGGGAGACGCAGCGCGAGTCCCCCCGACCCTTCCCCATGCCAGACGTGTGGGCCCGTGCACCGCCGCGGCTCCCCCGGGACGAGGTGGGGTCATGGGAAAGGAGGGTGTGCTTCTCCCCGGGGGCTGGGGCCTGGGGCCTGGGGCCTGCAGTGTCTTGTTCGAGCGCCCCGAGGGCTGTGATCGCGCTCCTCCGCCTCGCGGCAGCTTGTTTGCCCGGCCTGCTGGGAGCGGTCGGCGCTGACAGCCCTCCTCAGACTCCTCAAACCGCTTTTGAGTGTTTTGGAAGAAAACTGAGTTGGGTATCACTGTTCGCCGCAGATATGCCCCTGGAGACCTGGAACTGGGCAGCTGCCTAGCTTCTTGGTGGGCGGGGTTGTAATGTAGTACAGGGGAGGCCGAGGCCAAGTTAGTCTGAAAGTTCTCAGTTGCCTCTGGAGTCATATTAATTACGTTCGCATTCTAAACCACCAGTGCACAGTGTACACTTTGACTCCTTGGTAGTTGCTAGTTTCCAGAACCAAGATGTGTTTTCTGATGATTGACGGTCACTGTCAGATAAACAGTATTATTAAATAATGACCATTAAGCTTGTGTCTTTTTTCTAAGTGACTTGACATTAGCCATGAGGTAAAAATCCTAGATGTTTGGTGTTTTCCTACTTGTGTTTAAATTAACTTGTGGCTTTAACGGAACAAAAAAATAATAATTTTAAAGTCATTAAAGCCATTTTTTTACTATTCGGTTGGGTGATAGCAAGAATGATGAAACTCCCGTGAACTGAAATAATCCATAATATCTGTACTGTCACCGAAAAGACTAGTTGACTTATGATCAGTAATCATGCTGGAAGCAGTGTGGTAGTGAACAGCTGTGGGATAAGTGTATCTGTACTGCTAAAGCTGGCACTTCCTGGAGTTTACAAGGTCCACTTGGCCAATAAGCTGGCAGTTGAGAATAAAATAGTTTAGTTTTGAAGGATGCTATATATATGTATATATATACTCTCCTTGTCCAGCCTGAAGAACTGTACTTACAGGATTATTAAAACAAATCTTTTATTAAGAGTTCAGGCTAGAAAGATTTGGGGGAAACAATCTGCTGGTGAAAAGTCTTAGGAGGGCATTTTCTAAGTATCTGTGACTAACCTATGTTCTAGAGTTCAGTAGATGAAAATACTCTCAGCCTACTGGGATTATCACTACAGAAGAAGATTGTGGTAATGCTAGGTCACTGAGAACTTTTCAGTTATCAGTAGTGATTGGGCTTCACTTGCATAAGGCTTACCTTGGACAGCAATATCTCAAATGTATATACTCTTTGTTCCCCTAATAGCCTAAACCCAGGCCTACCATGGATTCATGGTAATTCAGGATTGGTATGTGTCTTTTAATGAAGAGCTAATAATTTGGAGAGGAAAGAACCAGAATAAGTTTAATTGATATCCATTTGTTGTATTGTCTTAGTAACTTAACATTTTATGTTTACTCTTCTAGCAATCTGTCTTTGTTTTCTGTTAAAGATACAGGTCAGTCAGTTTTCTCTGTCTCATTCTGGGCCAGAAGTAGTAAGGAGTAGTTTCACACTACCTATAGTCTTTTAGAATATGGTTAAGAGAGATTTTTCCAGAAAGAAATATGAGTAAAGTACTGTACTAGGTCCTTAAAAAGAGAGAGGATATTGAGAAAATTAGAGATCTTTGGTTCACGCTACTTTGTATGTCATTTCCATCCTGACACTGACCTGGCATTGGGAGTACAATGCTGAATAGGATACTGTTCCTGCCCAGCTTTCAAGTAGTTCAAAGTCAAACAGTTAAGAGCACTGTAGCAGTTGGGATCAAGGAGGAGAGGCCCTTAACTCAGCATACCTGGTCATGGAAGGTTTTGTGGGGAGATTAGGACAGTGATAGGCAGAAAAGCATCAAAGGGCATTTCAAGCAAAAGGCTTTTTACATCTAAGTGAGGGACAATAAAAATGTGGTCCATATAGAAAACTGCATATAATCATGTTATACCCAAACACTGATATTTAAGGGGGAGGAAGAGGAAGCGGAATCATCAAAGATGAGATTCATCTGGTATGAGGAAAACAAGGAGAAGGATTTAGAATTGGAATATGATTAGAGTTACATGGAATTTTACCAGTACTTGACTTATTAGCTACCAGCTAACATTATGGTTATAAGTAGCTTTGATCAAACATTATCTTCTTTGGTTAAAGAGTTATCCCTAGATAGAGATCTGCTAGAAAAAGAGTCAACCAAAACAGGATGGTGGGGTGGAGGGAAGGCAGATCATGAATGTTTGCTCAGTAGAGAACTGAACAAAACGAGAGCCTTGCTAGAAATCCTGGTCTTTATTTTTCTTCAACTTATCATTGTAATTGACAAATGCTTCTGTAATATTAGAAGACTCAGATTGGAAGCAAACATCTGAAAGAATGTGCAGATTATAGTGGTATATATCACTTAAAAGATACTGGATGAGCCTAACCAGAGAAAAGAACAGAGAGATGAAGGAATGTGTTCTGATTCAATAATATCTCTATTACAAGACTGTTGTAAGAGAAAGGGCACATATTAACCTCTCTTCGCAATTGATTGGCTCAAAATGGTCATGGATTACTAGAGATGCAGCACCAGTTGTTTAGACATTTCCCATCTATACTATACTTTGGAAAGAAAAGTGGATTTTAGTAGGCAGCTGGCTAACAATAACGAGGTTTCTCAAACTTGGCTGCGTGCTGGAATCACCTAGGGAGCCTAAAAAATAATGGAGGTAGTGCATGGGCCCTGCCCCAGAGATTATAATTTAATTGGCTGGTGTAGTACCAGGCGTCAGGATTTTTAAAATTTCCTCCAGGTGATTCTAATGTAAGTCAAATTTGAAACACACTGATCTATAGTCTCCCATCCTGCCACTTTAAAGTTTGGTTATTGTAAAATTATAGTGTTCTCGGGGTGATGATAATAGCAACTACCACTTACTGAATATGTGCTAAATTTCTGTTGCTGTGCTCTTGTACATACCCAAAGAGGCTAGATAATTTGTATGTGCCAAGGCTAGAATTAGAATCTATTGAAAGGACTTCAAAGCCTACATTCTCTCCTATAAACCAGATTGCTTTGCAGATGTGAGACACTTTAGCCAGTTGCTTTGGGGGCTTTTAGAGTTAATGATTCCATAATTACCCTGTTACTAATATTACTGTGATTGGTGTGATAGGTTGTGTAACTGGCCCAGTTCCCTCCCCATCCCCTAACTCATATCCACGCTCTTTGCCATGAGCGGTTCCACCCATAAAGAAGTGTAATATATCTCCCCACCTCTTGACTTTGAGTCCATCCATGTGACTTGCTTTGGCCCATGGAACCTTAGTGGTTTTACCCTGACCAAATGCAGGAAAATACCTGTTTGGTTGGATTTGTACTCTTACACCTCAGTCACTGCCATAAGAACATTCCTGAGGTTTTTTTCTGGTCCCAGGAGAAGGATGAGGACTACGTTAAGCAGAGCCAAGCTGCTTCTCCTGAAACCTAGCCCAGATCAGCCAACCCTCAGCTAACCTACAGATCTGTGAGAATAAATGATTGCTGTCTCAAGGCAGAGCTTTGGGTGATGCGTTATACAGCATATTTATGACAGTAGCTAACTGATAAACTGGTGTAGCCTAAGTTCAGCAGAGTGACCCAATTCCAGTATTCCAACCTGGGCTCTGAGGAGAACTGGACACAGATAAGCACTTAGGTTATTAAGGGCTTCCTGTATTATTCTGACCTCTTATCCAAGATAGTAGAGGCGATAAGATGCTTGAAGAGTAGTTAACTATAGTCAGAGATAGATCACCACCTGCATATTCATAAGCCAAGCACTGGTTGAGGGAGTGGAATTCTCATGATTGACTTAGACCAGCAATGTTTGATAGACATTTTGCAATTATGAGAGTGTTCTATATATTTATACTGTCCAGTACAGTAGCCACTAGTCACATATGGCTTTTGAGCTCTTGAAGTGTGGTTAGTGAGAATGAAGAGCTGAGTTCAAATCTTTTTTTAATTTAAATAGCCACAGGAAGCTAGTGGCATCCTTATTGGACTGCACAAACAACTTCCTTGAGACTACGGAGGAAACCACTCTTCTTTTAAGTCACAAGGCCAGTGTGTTCCTAAGTAAGAGAAAGGTTCTGTCAACAAGGAAATGAGGTAGATCTTAGGTAGATAAGTAATATTATATGTTTCTTTTATGGTTATTGTTCTATTCAGATCTTCTATTTATTGGACCAGTTTTATTCATTACATTTTGTTAGTAAATTACACATTTTATCTAGATTGTTCAAGTTTATTAGAATAAAGCTATGCTTAATATTCTCTTACAGTTTTTAAATCACTTCTGCACCTTTTTATCTTTGCTTTTTAAATTAGTTTTTTTTTAATTTATTTATTTATTTTTGGCTACGTCAGGTCTTCCTTGCAGCGTGTGGGCTTTCTCTAGTTGCGGCGAGCGGGGCCTACTCTTCATTGCGGTGCGCGGGCTTCTCATTACGGTGGCTACTCTTGCTGCGGAGCACGGGCTCTAGGCGCGCGAGCTCTAAGCGCGTAGTAGAGCCACAACTTCAGTAGTTGTGGCTCGCGGGCTCTAGAGTGCAGGCTCAGTAGTTGTGGCTCACGGGCTTAGTTGCTCTGAGGCATGTGGGATCTTCCCCGGCCAGGAATCGAACTCATGTCCCCTGCATTGGCAGGCAGATTCTAAACCACTGCACCCCCAGGGAAGTCCTGCTTTTTAAATTAGTTTTATTAAGGTAAATTACATGCAATAAAATTCAACAATTTTACATGTACAATTTGATGAATTTTGACAAATGTATACCATCATGTGATCACCAATAGAACATTTCTGTTACCCCAAAGGTTTCCCTTCTGCTTCTTTGCTGCCAGTCACCTCTTACCACTTCCTGGCCCCTGATAACCACTAATCTGCTTTCTATCACTAGATTTTTACTTTTTCTAGAATTTCATATAAATGGAATCATACACTATGTAGTCTTTCACTTCTGGCTTCCTTCACTTAGTATAATGTGTTAAAAATTCATCCATGTTGTTATATGTATCAGTAGTTTATCATGAGTAAGTATTGCATTTGTTTATCCATTCATCAGGTGATGGACATTTGGGTTGTTTCCAGTTGTAGGCTTTTATTAATAAAACTGCTATTAACAAATTCAAGTTTAAGTCTTTTATGATTCTGTGTTTTTATTTCTCTTAGGTAAACGCCTATGAGTGGGATTAATAGGCTGTGTAGAAAATATATATTCAGTTTTGTAAGAAATTGACAGACTTTTCCTGTTGGAATGCTGGAGAGTTCAGTTCTAGTTCTTCTACATCCTCAGTCTTTTAAATTTTAATCATTCTACTGGATATGTAGTTTCTCATTGTGGTTTATGGGTTGAATTTGAAATGCCTTAATAACTGATGATGGTGAAGATATTTTCATGTGCTTACAGTATTTGCAATGTATAGATCCTCTTTGGTGAAACGACTGTTCAAAATTTATGTCCATTTTTTAATAAGGTTGTTTTTCTTACTATTGATTTGCAAGTTGTTTATATATTCCACATAGAAATCTTTCATCACGTATTTGTTTTACTAATATTGTTTCCCATCCGCAGCTTTCCCTGTCATTTTCATAACAATATCTTTTGAAGAGCCAAAGTATTTAATTTCATTAAAGCCTAATTTATCATTTTCTTATAGTCTCTGCATCTTGTGTCCTATTTAAATTTTTTTTTTTTTTTTGGCCTAATCCACTGTCACTTAGATTTTCTCTTCAGTTTTCTTCCGGAAGCCTTACAGTTTTAGCTTTTATATATCAGTTTATGATCCATTTCAAGTTAGTTTTTATGTGTGTGGGGAGGTAAAAATCGAGGTTCTTTTTTTTTTGCATAGAGATATCTATTAAAAGGGATATTCTTTCCCCATTAATTGCCTTTGAATTTCTTTCAAAAATCAATTGACCATGCTATCTGGGTCTATTACAGGACACTTTATTTTGTTCCATTGGTCTATATGTCTATCTTTATAGATAGTCTATTACCACACTGTTTTGATTACTGTCAGTGTAAGTCCTGGAGTCATTGTTAAATCTTTAAACTTTACTCTTCTTTTTCAAAATTATTTTGACTCTTCTAGTTCTTGGGAATCAGCTTGTCAGTTTCTAAAAAAAAAAAAAAAAAAAAAAGGCCTGTTGGGATTTCGAATGGGATTACTTTGACTCTGTAGATCAATATTGAGGAATTGACATTTTGGCATCTTGAGTCTTTCAGTCCATAAACATAGTACATAGTATATATATATATCTATGATTATACTACTAGGCTATTTCTCTCTTTTTATGTAGACTTGACAATTTTCAGAATGAAAAATTCTTAAAGTTATCTTTTAAAGAACTGTAAAAACAAGAGAAAAGACATATTTATGCACATATTTTTCATTCACAATGCTTTTTATCCCATTGTGTAGGTCCAAATTTCCATCTAATATCATTTTCCTTTGTGAGGACTTCCTTTTTTTTTTTTTTTTTTGTGAGGACTTCCTTTAACATTTCTTGTAAATGTGGGTCTGCAAGTGAATTCTCTTGGCTTTTGTCATTTTTTTCACCTTTATTTCTTTAAAGATACAGTCAGCCCTCCATGTCTGCAGATTCTGCATCCACAGGTTTAGCCAACTGCGGATCGAAAATATCCAGTAATATAATTTGCTTTCCTAAAATTGCCAGTCAGTTTTTTTAATAGCCACCTTTTTGTGTTATGACTTCCTGATTCTGTTTCATGAAAACAATATGTTATCTCCCTGAGGATATAAGATTTGACTGTTTTATAAAGTTCTTATTCAGATTGCTCCATCTGTTTGGGTGAAAGTTTCTTTGTTCATTTATACTCCTGTTGGAGATCCCTTTATGTTTGTTGATTGTGAACTCATCTTTGAGGTTCAGATTCCTTGCTTTACCTTTCATTGTCTCTGCTTGTACAGTTTGCTTAAGGGGAGGCTCAGAAGCAGATGTAAGACTTGTTTTCTGTTGTATTCAGTGAGGATGGGAGATTGGTGAGACCTCCATATAGGCAGAGTCCATTGTCATCTGCCTTTTTTTCTTTAGTCAGTGGCAAAGGACATCTTTCCAGTTTAGGCACCGCTCTCACCAGAAAATAGATACCCCCATCACAGCTACCTTGGCTTTGGGAGAAATAGGGCAGGTAAGGGCCTGTGGGTTTCCACTTTATTGTTCCACTATTATCTGTGCTGTAGCCCTGGACTCACTTTGGGTTCCACTACCAGGTCCCCCACCACTGAGCATGGCAGCCCGCTTGATGATGCTCCCATATTTTGTGCTAATACATTCACGCTGTCACTCAGCTTTCCAGTCTGATTCCCTCTGTATCATTCTTTAGGAATACCTCAAAGTTTCTGGTCAGCTGAGATTTCCCCTTGTTTTATATTACCTTAAACAGGGCTAGATTTGGAGCAGAGTAATTAAGGATGGCGAGTTAGTGGAGGTAGAGGGATGTAGACTGCTCTGTGTGCTCAGTTTGTCGTCAAGAAACCAAAACACAGCTTATCGTCTGTATTGAATTAAAGACCATGGTTTGATGTATACTTCTTTTATATCCTCTCCTCAAATACAGCACGGTGTTGAATACTTACTGGGGACTCGGCAAATACCTGACTGGATTTTATTTAAAAATGGAATTACTGAGAATATTTCTCTTTTTTTGTTTTTCTATATATGTTATATATATATTTTTAACATCTTTGTTGGAGTATAATTGCTTTACAATCGTGTGTTAGTTTATGCTTTATAACAAAGTGAATCGGCTGTACATATACACATATCCCCATATGTCCTCCCTCTTGCATCTCCCTCCCTCCCATCCTCCCTATCCCACCCCTCTAGGTGGTCACAAAGCACTGAGCTAATCTCCCTGTGCTATGCGGCTGCTTCCCACTAGCTATCTGTTTTACATTTGGTAGTGTATATGTGTCCATGAAACTCTCACTTCTTCCCAGCTTATCCTTCCCCCTCCCCGTTTCCTCAAGTTCATTCTCTACGTCTGCGTCTTTATTCCTGTCCTGCACCTAGGTTCTTCAGAACCATTTTTTTTTTTTATTCCATATATATGTGTTAGCATACAGTATTTGTTTTTCTCTTTCTGACTTAACTTCACTCTGTATGACAGACTCTAGGTCCATCCACCTCACTACAAATAACTCAGTTTCTTTTTATGGCTGAGTAATATTCCATTGTGTATATGTGCCACATCTTCTTCATCCATGCATCTGTTGATGGACACTTAGATTGCTTCCATGTCCTGGCTATTGTAAATAGAACTGCAGTGAACATTGTGGTACATGACTCTTTTTGAATTATGGTTTGCTCAGGGTATATGCCCAGTAGTGGGATTGCTAGGTTGTATGGTACTTCTATTTTTAGTTTTTTAAGGAACCTCCATACTGTTCTCCATAGTGGCTGTATCAATTTACATTCCCACTAACAGTGCAAGAGGGTTCCCTTTTCTGAGAATATTTCTTAAACTGCACTTGAAGACAAATTTTGTTTATACATCCTTTTTCTTTTTTTTCCCCCAGCTACATGGTTGGAATAAATTGGAATAGGCACCAACCATCATTATGACTTTGTGATTTAACTTCTCTGATTTGTTTTATGCTGTGTATAGGAATTGGCTATTATTTTGGGAAACGTAGTTTCGGGCCTACCTTATATAGGCTGCTTTTAGCCCAGTTTCCTCTTTTGAGTTGACAAAGCTTTCTTTTCTTTTTTTCCCTATATTTAAAAATTTTCTTCTATTATTGTCTCTGCCTTATTTCCCCTGTTTGCCATCACCACCTTATTTCTTGCCCAGATATCCTTCTTATTCTTTTTATATGCTGATTCACAAAAAGAAATACATTTCTATGTTTTCATCTTCCTCTTTTGAAAAAGAAGATATATTTTTAGGGATTTTTAAGTTATGTAAGAGTCAAGTGAAGTTTTGTTAACTCTTTGGGATTATAAAACAAAATTGAAATTCTGTGGTGATGATATGAATCTAAATGTTACTAAAAGTTTTCAAATAAGCATTTCCAGGATATCTGAGAGATTTACCTTACTATCATGCTGCTCATTAAATGTATTTTTAGAATTTATTTTAGTTTAAACAACAAATAATCTATATTAAATTTATCTGTAAAAGACCAATAAGACCATTAGAATTTATATGATACATGAGATTATAGTCAGTGTGTTCCAAAGCTGTATTTGACTTATTAAAAAAATTATCCATTAGTTTGTGTGTCTCTGAAGATTTCATGTTATGTGTGGGATTATTTTTCTCTGCTGAATTTCTCATCTGGGAGTATTTTAATACTAAAATCCTCTCTTGGAATGCCTACTGTTACGTTTGTCTTCTAGACTTCATATTTACCAAGATAACTTGAAAATGAGCAGCCGACGGAAACGTGCTCCTCCAGTGAGGGTAGATGAGGAAAAGCAACAGCAGCTTCGTTGGAATATGCATGAGGACAGAAGGAATGAACCTCTCACCTCAACTGATGACGAGCAGTCCTGCCCAGGTTTGGACTCCTCTTCTGCTCACTGCATCATCCTAGATGATAGTCTAAAGGAAGAAGTGGCTCACAAAGATAAGAAGAGGTGTTCAGAAGTGGTGAGCGTCTCAAAATCAGTTGAAGAAGAGACTGGTGGCATTTTTTCCCCTTTGTCTCTAAAGCTGAATATTGTGATTTCTCCCTGTCACTTTGATAATTCTTGGAAAGCATTTCTAGGGGAATTAACTCTTCAGCTTCTTCCTGAACAGAGTTTAATTGAAAATTTTTCTGAAAGGAGTTTTACACTGACGAGTTCAGAGTCGAGCTGTCAGTTTGTGCTCTATGTTCATTCAGAATGCGAAGATATAGAGAAAAAAGAAAGAGGACTCAACGAGCCAATCAGTATTTGTGACAAAGGTATTCAAGTGGAATCATCCTTTAGTGGTGAAATGTTAGAAGATTTGGGGTGGCTGCAAAAGAAGAAAAGAATAAAACTTTACCAAAAACCAGAAGGAAATCACATTATCAAGGTATGCAATTTCTGTAGTGTCTTTTAAGGTTCTTCTGCATCAGACAGCCCATTTTGAAATTAACTTAGAAGGAAGGTCTGGAAAGCCAGCAATAAGCCTCTCATTATTAAGTGTCAGAGTACATTTTATTTGGGACATTCAATAACTATAAAAAATGTATATTATAGCTAATCATTTTCAGGCTGTTCTTTTTTCAGGATCTTCCTGATTCGCCCTTTCCAGTTCTACTCTCAGTGACTTGTTTTGGTCCTCATTATCTCTTTCTCTTCCTGTAGCAATCCTTTAATTACTGCCTTTTCAACTCCTTCATTACCTTTGTCTCTGGGCTGGTATGCTATGGATGCAAATGGAATTCTAGTCTATTTACTGCCTCTAGAATTAATGATAATCTGGCATATAAGTCTCTCCTTTGATAGGCCTTTGTCTCCTTCTCCAGCCTCAACTCTTAATCACTCTGCTTTTTAGTTTGTCCCAGAAAGTGCAAATTAATTTGTTTCCTGCAGATACCCTGCTGCCTTTTTGCATCTCTGCTTTTGCTCTCACACTTCCCTCTGCCTGGGTTGTGCCTTCCTCATCCCTCCAAACTCCTGGTCATCGCTTAATGTTCAGCTCAGAGTTTACTTCACCTAAGGAGATGCTTTCTTAAACTCCATGGATGGTGTTACATGCTCTTCCCCCATAATATCTAACACATATGCTCATTTTTGCCTTGGTCACTTGTAGTATACTTACATTTTATATCTTTCCCCCTCACTAGACTATGAAGTTTTTTATCTTCACAGCCCAGTAAAATACCATGTACTAAACAGATTTTCAGTAAGTGAGTGAATAAATTTACCATTCATTTCAGGCTCTGCTATTCACTAGCCAAGTAACTTTTTGTGAATCATTTAAAGGCCCTAATTTCAGCTTCTTTTTGTACGAAATGTAAATAGTACTCATTCTTTTTACCTCATACAGTTGTGTTGAGAATCAGGTGAGGTAATGTAAGTAAATGTACTTTGTCAACTATGAAGCAGGTTTATATGCCTTCATGCTAGAACTTGAAAAGAAATTCTAAAATGTTAAATTCACCTCTGTTCAGTTGAAAGCTGTGTTATACATTTCTCACATTAAAAATCAATTATATTGATAGCCCCATTTATAGTTTCAGAATTGACAGAAGGAAAGGAGAAAATTTAGAAGCATTGGATTGTAATTAATTCTTCCCTGAACAGTCTAACTGTACAACCAAGCATTCCCTCTCTTTGCTGTTAGTGAGTGCCAAAAATTGTGGCTCAGGGATAACAAGTATGTAAGAATTCATGGATTGTATGCCTGTGTTCTGTCTACTTCTCCCACCCACACACCAAATCTTGATCTGTTCTGTCTTCCCTAATCCCAATTTTTATAAACTTTTAAACACTTATTGCTGCTATAGCAAGCCATCTCTAGGTACAAAGCAGAATATAAGTAGTGAAAAATAATCTTTGCCACTTATTCCTGTATAATGCTGGTTGATTCTTGTTCTTCAGTGAAAAACTATGAGAATCTCAGTGATTAGGGAATCAAGCTCAGGATAATACAGGAAAATGAAGGAAACTATTTATTGATTATCTACCATTAGGAAGTTTTAAAATTGTACTAAGTGGGCTATCTCATATAGGTTTCTCTCTATTGGGGTCAGAATAAATCAATTATTTTGTTTGTTTATTTAGCTCTTAAATATCAATGCCAGTATTAAAATTCAAGTATTTTGACTACAAAACTTCATACTACATTGTTTCACTAGACTCAAGCTACATAACCTTAATCAAGGTCTGTTTTCCTATACATTTTAGTGTTTGATATAGTAATAGGGATTCCCAAACCTAACCGTGCTTAAGAATCCTGTCGGGCTTCCCTGGTGGCGCAGTGGTTGGGAGTCCGCCTGCCGATGCAGGGGACACGGGTTCGTGCCCCGGTCTGGGAAGATCCCACATGCCGCGGAGCGGCTGGGCCCGTGAGCCATGGCCGCTGAGCCTGCGCGTCCGGAGCCTGTCCTCCGCAACGGGAGAGGCCACAACAGTGAGAGGCCCGCGTAACGCATAAAAAAAAAAAAAAAAAAAAAAAAAAAAAAAAAAAAAGAATCCTGTCATGTGCATCAGAATCTTCTGGGGGAATCTGCATTTTTAACCAGCTTCATTGATATTCTGATGATCATCCAGTTGGGAAATCATTGACTTGGTTGGTAGAATTGGTGTTCTCATCACAGTCTCCCAGGTTCAGTTTCAGTTAAGGAAATATTTTTTTTCTAGCTACTTAAATGGTGCATCACACATGCTAGGTACTGCATTTGTAGAATGAATTTGTTATTGAAAGTGAAAACATCTAAGGGAGATTTGGTAGTTATATATTTAGTGCTTGTGGGGTAAATACTGTGAATACCTTTAAAAATGATGATGTTAAAAAATGTTTTTCTTATAGCCTCAAAAATGGTATAGTACAATCAAAACTATTTTTATGTTGATTAATTCTATGTAGGTTGGAATTTATCTTTTGGAAGGTGGCCTAGCAAAACTAGATTTTCTGAGTGATGCAAACTCAAGAATGAAAAAGTTCAATCAACTCATGAAGAGAGTGATGGAAAAGTTATACAATTTTATTATTCCAGGTAATATTTAAAGTAAACTTTAAAATTGCTACTACTGAAGAGCTGTGGGTTTTCCCCCAAATCCTATACATAACAGCCAGAAAAACAGCTACTAAAACCATAGTAAAAATTAAACCTTCATAAAATTGCTATATGACAAAATTATACTTATCCAAAATACCCCTACTTCTATAATTTTTGTCTTTATTTGCTTAATAATGTGCTTAGCTTGTAGTAGTTACTCAAGAAATGTTTACGGAGTCAATAGGCAGAATTTAAAGGGCTCTGAGCTGATTGGAATTTTTGCATTATTCCTGTGCTTTTTTATTTTGTCATGGCCAGAGATTCTTGGCTGGCCTTTATTCCACCTCTCCTTTGCAGTCTGACAAATAATCTCAAGAGCCTGCTTCCCATAAAGACCAGTTAACTTTGCTACTGTTTCTTGGCAAGACGTTGTATCCTTGGTCAGGACTGCAGTTTCAGAGTTGTCTGCCATTGGTTCCCAAGGGAGAGTGTGGATGGCTTGATGCAGCCCATCAACACTACTGGAAAAACGGCTCAAATTCTCCAAGTCCTGCTCATGGTGGGTCAGCCTTATTTCAGGTGCAAATTATAGAACATTTTTATACTGGAATATTTGGGAAATCCGTTTCTGAGCTTGGTTATTGAATTGTTTCTGCAGTACATTCTTTGCAGAGCTTCATGATAGCTAATAATAGTAAATCATTTTGCATGTTAAAGACTTAAAAGGAGGAAAATCACTGGTTTTAAAATTGGAAGGAATGCTTTTAAGTACACCTAGAATTTTTAAAGTTATAAGAATTCCATTATTCTGCCTTTTAAAAATAATAAAATTTGAACTTTTCAAAGGAAAACTTCAAATTTAGTTACTGATACTAGAGTATACACCTATACTAACAGTCTGAAATAACCAAGCATATAACTACACATTAATTGTAAACTTTTGAAAATCTTAATATGACATAATTTTTATTGAAAATAGTAAATTATGTATTTTATGGTACAGTTTTTATTTTAGGGCATATGAGGCCTGTTCTATAAATGTGTTTAGGCCTATTTGAAACCTTTCAGTAATAAATCATTAGCTTTAGTTAATGGGGTTTGTAAATTTGTTCAAGAGTCTGAATTTTTTTTTTCATGTTGTAGGCATGAATCTTCTTCCACAGGGCAATTGTGCCCAACAAATGAGTCTGAAATTCTTACGAATTTGTGTTGATGGCTTAAGCCCTTAATCTCCTGATTGACTGCTGGTGCTGCTACCAAATACCTATCCTTTTTAGCATAAGAAATAGAATGGGAATCCTTGTCTTATTAGACATAGAAAAATTGCGTATGGATTTTTTTTATGTTAAGATGTAAAAGTGAAATAAATTATCCTTTTACAAACTGCAAAAGATATTCACATTCAGTTCCTCAGATGTTTATCAAACATCTACAACGCACAAGGCACGTGCTAGCTGCTCTAAGGAGCTATAAAAACAAAAGACAGGGCTTCCCTGGTGGCGCAGTGGTTGGGAGTCCGCCTGCCGATGCAGAGGATGCGGGTTCGTGCCCCGGTCCAGGAGGATCCCACATGCCACGGAGCAGCTGGGCCCGTGAGCCATGGCCACTGAGCCTGCGCGTCCAGAGCCTGTGCATCCGGAGCCTGTGCTCCGCAACGGGAGAAGCCACAACAGTGAGAGGCCCACGTACCGCAAAATAAAAAAAATAAAATAAAATAAAATAAAATAAAATAAAAAAGAAAAAGACAGCCTTTGCTCTCAAAGAGCATTACAGTTCAGTGGGGAAGGGATGAATACACACAAATGATTGTATTACCAGACAGATTGCAATATATTACTATATCCAAAGTATAAGAATATTGCATGAACACAGAGGAGAATATTAATTCTGACCAGGGAAAACAAAAGAAAATGTCATGAAAAAAGTATCAGTTGAATTTTCTTGAAGGATGGATGGGTAAATTTTTGATCAGTCAAAAAACATACTAAGAAAGGCCCCAGAAGTGGAAGAACGCATGGTATGTTCTTGAAATAAGAATTGCTTATAGTTATAAATGTGGATGGGATTGTTTTGAGTACATTTGTTCTTGGATATACAGATGTGTTGGAAGAGGATGAGGAAGATTCAGAGAGTGAGCCAGAGGGACAGGACATTGATGAACTCTATCACTTTGTGAAGAAAACACATCAAAAAGAAACTCCATGCATCCAAGTGGATGTCCAGCATCCTGCACTGACTCCTGTGTTGAGACCATACCAAAGAGACGCTGTAAATTGGATGCTACAACAAGAGCATTTCAAAAGCACCCCTGCTAGTGGCAAGTATAAGATGCTTAAGGAAAGGCAAATTGATCAGAGGGATTATATGAGAGAGAGGGTAGGGGGAAATCGATCAGTAAACAAATCATATTGAAAACATAGGATAGAATGGGTGCTACTATGAACAAAATTATTTTCTAAGAAATCCTTCAAAACTGAAATCTAGAGAAATTCATATATGAGTTCCCTCATCCATAAAAGTTCAAACTGATTTTTCCAGCCAAAGAAAAGGCTGCCTTGATTGGAATTTTTAAAAACCAAGAAATTTTTTACATGCCTTTCCAACTAAGAATTGCTTTTGTAACCTGATCAGTTGGAATTTTCCTAATATATGTAAAAGGCTTTACAATTTAATCATGAATGTTAGGGACAGAAAGCAAATTTACAAAAGTGGGAGACAATGTGTGACTAACCTAATTTTCCTAGGTTTGCATTTATTTTCTTTACTCCACAAAATAAATAATAAAATGAAACACCATCTAATAAGTGTTTTCAAAAAAGTAGTAGATTTATGGGAGTCATTTGTGCCACTTCTTTATCATTGTCTTTAAAGGCATGGGCACAAGATGAGATTTTTACATGACTCTAGGAAGTAAAGTGTTAACTGTTTCTCACTCTTCCTGTATAGATTTATTTTAATCAGTGATGAATAGCTCTTATTTCTCCCACTTTTTTATCCAACAAACTTTATTTTTTTAACTTTTTATTTTGGAAATATCAGTTCATAGCCAATATTATTTCTTCTTCCTCCTCCTCCCCCAATATTTTGAATTATTTTGAAATAATAATCCCACATATTGTATCATTTCTTCTGTTAATATTTCGGTTTATTTCATTAAAAGATAAAGGATCTTTTAAACAGATATAAATATATGTATAATGCATTTTAAAACCCAATAATTCCTTAATATCACCAAATCTCTCTCCCTTCCTTCCCTCCCTTCTCTCTATTTCTCCTTCTTATAGTTTGTTCAAATCTGAAACCAAATAACATCCATATATTGGAATTAGTTGCTGTCTCTTAAGTTTCTTTTAGTCCATAGGTTCTATCTCCTCTCTCTTGTATTTTTTTCGTATATTTGTTTAAGGAATGGTTAGCTCTGTAGAGTTTACCACAGACTGGATTATTTTTTCTCCAAAATGAAATAATTTTTTTCAACTAAGGAATTTGATTAAGGTGTAACTTACATGCAGTAAAATGCACAGACCTTAAGGGCACAGTTTGATAAGTTTTGATGAATCTATGCATCTGTGAAACCAGCAATTCAGTTAAGGCATAGAACCACACTTTTTCAAATGTAGCCACTGGCCACACATGCCTCTTGAGACTTGAAATGTGGTTGTCCAAATTATGTGCAATAGGTTTAAAATATATACTAGATTTCAAATAGTACCAAAAAAAGAATGTGAAATATCTCACTACTAATTTTTATATTGATTGCATATTGAAATGATAATATTTTGATTATATTGGGCTAAATGAAAACAACTATTAAAATTAATTTTACCTGTTTCTTTTAATATTTCTATCATACAGGGCTGACAAAGTATTTCCATCACCCCAGCAAGTTCTATAATTGCCCAGTCAGTTCTCCTACTTCAACCCCTTCGGGAGGCAACCACTATCACCGTAAATTAGTTTTGCCTGCTTTTTTTGGTTTTGTTTTTGTTTTTTTGTTTTTTTGTGTTTTGCGGTACGCGGGCCTCTCACTGTTGTGGCCTCTCCTGTTGTGGAGCGACAGGCTCCGGACGCGCAGGCTCAACGGCCATGGCTCACGGGCGCAGCCGCTCCACAGCATGTGGGATCTTCCCGTACCGGGGCACGAACCCGTGTCCCCTGCATCGGCAGGCGGACTCTCAACCACTGCGCCACCAGGGAAGCCCAGTTTTGCCTGTTTTTGAAACAAACGGAATGATAAAATGTGTATACTCGGGTGGAAGGAGTTGGCCTCTTTCAACATAATGTTTTTGAGGTTCATCCGTGCTGCATGTGTCAGTGATTCATTGTTTTTTGTCCACAGGCTGGATTTTGTTGATTAAATCCCATGTGTCATTTAGTAGTTTTTCTGTTCCCTTGGTTCCCGTAAATTAAAGCTTTTTATCTTTTAATTTTTTTCATTTTATAAAACCTATGTGTCTGTATTCCTACTTCATCTATTAATCCCTAAAGAAAGTAACAAAAAGTGACTTACCATTTCACTGGTGAGTGGAGCCATACTTCCTACTTAGCAGTTGGTTTGAACAACTTAAAATATTAAGGGAAGGGTTAGTGGACGATTCTGGCTGAAATAAACTCAGTACTTCAGTGTTATAGTTTTAGATATTATTTCCTCAGTTAAGCCTTTCCTCCGACTCAGACCCATATAAAAGGTTAGGTCTGATTTACGTTAATGTATTAGTCCAGTATCGTATATCTGTTGAGTTATTTAAAGACATCAGGTAACTTCTTGAAGGATTTATAAAAGATAAGCTATTTTCCTTTATTGGGTAAGACTTGGTTATGTGTATTAGTTTTCTTTTCCTGTTAATCCTCTATAATTTGCTATACTTTTTCTGTCTTATCACTTGTTTATATGGAACATATTGGTGCCCAAAGCAAAGAAAGCTAAAGAATAATACCTGAAGAAAAGAATGAGAGGAGTCCTAGCCTTTTTCCCATGTGTATGTGCCTTTCCAGGGTGTCCTGACTGTTAACTTACTTTTATTTTAATGTGATTATCTGGCAGAAAGGAAAACAAACAAACTTGTTCTTATGATTATATTTTTCTTTAGAAAATGCCCTGCACTTCCTATGGCGAGAAATTGTTACATCTGAGGGTTTGAAACTCTACTACAATCCATATACAGGCTGGTAAGGCAAAACGATAGTAAAAATAAATATTACAAAAACCTGTATGAGATTGGTAGCGTAAGTCTTCAGCCTCAGCAGTACCTCAAGAAGGAATACTAAGTCCAGGTCTCATTAGACATTTTTATAGATAGACATAGAATTAATAGCACTTGTAATTTTTCAGTAGATAAATGCAGTATAATAGACTTAAGATGCATAGTTATTGATATTTAAAGAGATTATAATTTTAGGTAAAAATGTCATCTTATTATGGGCCAGTTCATTAAATTTGTTAATTTCTATTACAAAAGAGTTTTAGGAATCATTAAATATGACTAGTGAATCAGTAGTTACTGCCATTCTTAATTTTTTATTCACAGATTCATAAAGGTCACAGAAAGAAGGCAGACATGCTTCCTTTTATTTATAGAAGAGAAAAATGATGACAGTACCAATTCTGTTTCTGCAGACTTTAGTTGTCAGCTCAGGCAGTTTTTTGATCACAGTTCTTATATTCATGATCTAGGGATTATAATTGTTGCAACCTAAAATATAATTTTTAAAAGCTTAGCCTTCTATGCATTTCTCCCAGTTCTCTTTAGGAACAGTGTAATTTTTATTTGCATTCCTATGATGTGTTTTTCTTGTCTTTTCCTTAGCATCATCCGTGAGTACCCAAATGCTGGGCCACAGTTGCTTGGTGGAATCTTAGCAGATGAGATGGGTCTGGGAAAGACAGTAGAGGTTTTGGCTCTGATTCTGACACATACTCGACAAGATGTCAAACAAGATGCTCTCACTCTTCCTGAGGTAGTAGGAGTACTATAGGGCTTGGGGAAGCAGGGACATATGTTCTCCAAAAGCATCATATATCGAACATTTGCTTGGCACTTAAGTCAACACTTTCAGTTTACTCTGCAATTAATGATTTATATTAGTTGTTAGTTAACTTCAAGTAGGCACAGAAAATGGGATGTTTGTGACCTGGAGGGGTTTTTTTAAAGTGATATTGACCAACTAGGAAGGCGACATGCTGTCACTTACCAAGCTTCCTTCTAGCTGGCAGAGAAATTCCTTTAGGAAAGTTTTATTACTTCCTCAAATGTTTTGTCACTACTTCACGTCTCCGTGTTACTGCTAAATATTTTTGAGAGCTATTTTTCAAAAACTGCAAATCTCAGGTATGTAAATCTTAGAGTCAAATATCAATAATTAGAACTTTGTTACAGGATAAACAGCTTAGCAATTAGATTGCTAGATGAAACAAACTCTGAGTCTTTATTCCAAAATACAATTGTGTTTAAAAATGCAAATTTTAGAGTTTATAAGAAAAAGAAAAAAACTTCAGTGAGGCAAATATAGCTCACAGTTCATATTTTCCAATAATGGAATCTGAAATCAGCCCATTTAATCCTGCCGAAATGAGGCCACTAGTTAAAGGCATAACTGTAATTACCTGTAGGGCCCACCATGCTCACAACCTTAGTGGTTATGTGATCTTTTAATAGTGTAAAGTTTGCAAAATTAGCCTTTCAGATTTGAGTAAGGGTTAGAGTAGGGAATGTCTATTTCCTTTGTAGAAAATGAGTTGGAGTATTCAGTTTTAACTATCGGTAACTTCCTTTGGATATTTTCTGTTCATTAGCTGTGTTAATTTTAAGTTATTTTGAGTATTATTACAAATTCAGTGGGTTATTACTATTTTAAACAAGGCTTGAAAAGTTAATTTCAGAAGTTTCACACTTAAAATTTAGGTAATTTAAGATAACATGTACAATTTAAAAAAGTGATGGCTAGCTGTAAACTCTGAAATAAAAAATAAGGTTTATATGTGTGCATAACATATTTAGCCCTTTCTTTCATAATTTATTATAACTCTTTTGCATCTCCTTAATAGAAGGAGGGTTTGTCTTATTAAGCAACTCAGAATACTGAAAGCAAAACACTGTGTGACTATTTAATGTTGTTTATATCAGGGAGAAGTGGTGAATTATTTCATTCCATCACATAATTCTGGAGGAAATGTAAAAAACACAGAAACCCAGAATATGGAATTTGAACCAAAAGAAAAAGTTCAGTGCCCCCGTAAGTATGAAATCTCTTAAAGGTAACACATTTTTACAGTGATCTTTGTTCTGGTTCTTATTATATAGAGATATCTTGTAATTGTTATGAATAATTGTTTCTACAGTTATTTATACTTTGCATAAAAGTTTAATTACAAGGCATATTATCTTAACAAAAATAAACATTTATTCTTTGGTTTGACTTGGTCCAGACAGTTTTTTGCTTAATTTGTAACATTTAAATTTCTTTAGCTTACAGTTTAAATCAGGCTTTGATAAAGAGTAGCTACTTCAAATTCTGCTAGCAAATGAATGTTTCCCTTGCTAATGGTAGCATTTATGTAAATAACTGTGAGAAGTTTTTTTTTAATATGTAGTTTTAAATGATAGTTGATTTGTAAGATTAGCAAATTAATGTAATTCTTCCTTAAATTATTCCATTACAGTAATTTATTTCTTAATTATTCAGATAAATTTTTATTACATATTCTTCAAAATGATGATGTACAGACAACATATCTTTAATAAATCTTTGGTTTATTTTCTTCTTAACTTGGTCCTCGGTACACATTAAGATTAACTGAGTTTTCTTTTCATTTTAATTGTTTTGACTGAGTTAGCATATCCTTTTGCATTTAGCTACACGTGTGATGATCCTGACAGCTGTTAAAGAAATGAATGGAAAAAAAGGAGTTTCCATTCTTTCCATCTACAAGTATGTCAGTTCTATATATAGATATGATGTTCAACGGAACAGGAGTCTTCTGAAAAGGATGCTGAAATGTTTAATTTTTGAAGGTCTTGTGAAACAGATCAAAGGCCATGGTTTTTCTGGTACTTTTACACTGGGAAAGAATTACAAGGAAGAGGATATACATGATAAAACAAAAAAGCAGGTAACAGAGCATTTATTGAGTAGCTTTATGTGATGCTTTACAGAATAAGTTGACAGACCCCACCTGTCTGAAGCTCTTACAATCTGATGATAAAAAAACAAACATTAGGAAAAACGCTTACGGCTGAGGCATATGTTTTCTACTTCCTGAATATAAGTTCCATCAGAGTAGCAACTTTATTTTGGTCACCATTAAGCCTGGAGAAGAGTGTGTGACATATGTCAGGTACTCAATAAATATTTATTGAGTGAATTATAAAATTAGTTTGTTAAGCATATTATAATTTAAGATAACTTTTCTTACCCTCATGTTGTCAGCAGTTTAAAAAGCATGTTCCATACTTTATAAAAATATTGATACCTTATATTTGCATAGCTCTTTATATACAATGAATCTTTTATATAAGTTTTTATTTTTCCCATGTCATCACCTTATAAAATGTTTATATTTTTTTTATAAAACTGCTGCTTTGTGGCCAATAAGTTCAGTTTGCTTTTAAGAAAATAGTTACAAATTGGCAAACATAAATCAAGAAAAGACTAATGACAACAATTTAGAATGTAGAGTTACCAGCTTAGCTACTGTGAAAGAAATGGCAGACCAAAAAGTTCATTTCCTAAAGCAGGGAGTCTCCACCAGTTTCTCCCCAGCTAGGTTAGAAGACTGCAATGAACTTCTGTGCTTTTAATAGTCCTTCTGCTACCCAAAAAAGAAAATCTCCTTCAGTTAATGCCAGTCATTCCATGTTAATGTCATTCATTCCTCTGTTCAACCTTGACTGTGACATCACTTCTAGGAAGCTATTGCTGGCACCTACCTCTCCATCGCAGCCCCTCTGGGTTATATAACCCTCTTATGCATTCCTATGGCGTCATTTTATTTTTTACTGTTCTGTCTTTTCCAACAGACCCCTTTGAGACCAGGAGCTAAATATTCCTCATATATATATCCCCAGCATCTAACATGATGCCTGGCACAGAATTGGCATTCAATAAATAATTGCAGGAGGGTACACAGTTAGAAAGGAGAAAGAAAGAAGGAACTTATTTGCTAATTGCAGTAACTAGTAGATTAATTTTCACTTTGTTTAAATGCTGTATTTTAATACTTGGTATTTTTATAATTGCCCTAGTTTGTATATTTATATATTATAAACTACCAGTCTTTTATTGATTTAGGCAGATTGTAAATTATAAGAAGTTGATGCCAAAATTAGTAGCTCCCTTTATCTTTCTAACTTTTGTTCACTCCAAATCTTAATGATACAGCAGTAGAGCTTTCTTTTGCTTTTGGAGGGGAAATCAGGGAGGGGAGTTCTTAGAGCAACTTGAAAGCCACTGATCAAGAGTGATTCTCCTCAGGGAAGGGGTAACAAAGACTGGCTACTAGATTTTTATGTGAAGCACATGAAGTTGGGTATTTAATTTCAGATATGTGACTCTGTTGAAATAAATTAAATATATGATATTTTTCATAGGTTGTGGGGAGTCCAAGGAAAATTCAGAAAGAATCCAGAAAACCAGGGAGCAAGGACACAGATTCCGAATACTTGCCATCAAACACCTCTGATGATGATGATGATCCTTACTATTATTATTATAAGGCCAGGAGAAATCGTAGTAAATTGAGGAAAAAGCCTGTTGTTCCATCCACAAAAAAGGAAAAAAGTCAGCTTAACATCAATCTCAACTCACAGGATCACTGTCCAGCTACCGGTGACTCTGCAGTTACTGATGTTACCACATCTGAAAGTACATGTGTCTTTGAAGTCAAGCAAAAACATGCAGCAAAGGACCAAGCTGAATCTCTAAATCCTGTTGGTCATGACATGCCACATTCTAATATCATGGGTCCCTATAATTCCTCCGATTATCACTTTGAGTGCATATGTGGTGAAGTTGACCAGGTAGACCGTAAGCCTCGTGTTCAGTGCCTGAAATGCCACTTGTGGCAGCATGCAAAATGTGTGAATTATGAAGAGAAGAATCTGAAGGTTAAACCTTTCTACTGCCCCCACTGCCTTGTTGCGATGGAGCCAGTATCAACAAGAGCAACACTGATCATCTCCCCTAGTTCCATCTGTCATCAGTGGGTGGATGAAATCAATAGACATGTGAGGTCATCATCTCTTCGGGTCTTGGTAAGGTAGTTTGGACTCTTTAAAGGGAGTAAATTTTCACTCCATGAATTTTTTTTTTTTTTTTTTGAGGTATGCGGGCCTCTCACTGTTGTGGCCTCTCCCATTGTGGAGCACAGGCTCCGGACGCACAGGCCCAGTGACCATGACTCACGGGCCCAGCCGCTCCGCGGCATGTGGGATCCTCCTGGACCGGGGCACAAACCCGTGTCTCCTGCATCGGCAGGCAGACTCTCAACCGCTGCGCCACCAGGGAAGCCCCATGATAATTTTTATAATCTTTGTCACTTTGTTTTTTATCCCCAAAATTAACTTAATGAGATAATAATAATATTAAATCAGAACTTGAAGAGGAAATTGAGAATAAGAGATAGAGAAAATTGAGAATAAGAAATAGAACTGTAGACTGTTTATTCTTTTCTGACATCAGAAGTTAAAGCACTTTGGATGGAAAGATGAAAGCTTTTGAAAAAAATCTTGATCGTATAAATGAAAAAGTCTTTGTATAAGCGTTTATACTCTGAGAGAAATGCAGTTCAAAGGCAGCATTGTGTAATAGTATGAACTTGTATGATGTTTCAACTTTTAGCTCCAGAATCTTCCTCTGAAGCCTCAGTTACCCCATCTGTAAAATAAGGATTTATTCATTCAACAGATATTTATTGAGTACCTATTATGTGCCAGGAATTGTGCTAAATTCTGAAAGTAGTACCCCCTCACAGACTTTTTGTGAAGATTAAATGATTTGATAAAGTGCTGGCACATAGTAAGTGGTCATTTAATGTTGTTGTTCACTACTGTTAGTTTTCTTTACTCTCTTTGTTCTTCTTTCCACACAAATGTTATGTATGTTTTCTGGATTTCAGCCACTATGATAGGCATGGAGAGTACAGTAATATGTAAAACACCATCTTTGCCATTGAGGAGCTCTGTTCTGTAGGGTAGGCAAACCTTGGTTTGAATCTTGACTCTACCAGTTTGGAGCAAGTCACTACATGTTTCTTATGTGTGGGATAGAAATAATAACAACTAACAGGATTGTTGTTGAAAGTAGGAGATAAAACTTTGCATGGTGTCTGAAATATAAAAGGCATTCAGTAAATAATAGCTCTTATTGTTCTACTTTTTCACACCATTGTGCTTTTGTACAAGCTATTCCGTCTACCCACCTACCTGTAAGTCCTTTTCCCTTTTTCTCCACCTGTGAGGACTCCTCAGTGTACTTCAAGATCTACCGCAAATTTGAATTTATCTCTGAATTTACCTTCTTAGCCATAGAATTGGTCTTTCCACTGTGAGCCTTCACATTTACTGTTCCATTCACATTACTTATGTTATTAGTCTTACACACTAAAATGCATCTTTCTCTAGACAGGTATAGGATGTATCTTATAGCATGTTTGGTTCTAAACAAATAGAAAGGGCTCAGTAAGTGTATAAATAAATGACTGTTTCAGTATCTTTGATGTGCCTTTCTGCAATAACTATGTCTATGCTGATTATTTCCTAGGTATATCAAGGAGTGAAGAAAGATGGTTTTTTACAGCCTCATTTTTTGGCAGAACAGGATATAGTCATCATTACTTATGATGTCCTTCGTTCAGAACTAAACTATGTAGATATCCCACACAGCAATAGTGAGGATGGGCGTCGCTTAAGGAACCAGAAGCGCTATATGGCCATTCCGAGCCCCCTTGTAGCTGTGGAGTGGTGGAGGATTTGCCTTGATGAAGCTCAGATGGTTGAATGTCCTACTGTAAAAGTGAGAATTTCTTCAGAACCTTCTGAGGGCTGGGGAAGAGAAAAGGGAAAGGGATTGGAGGAAACTGTTCATAGAAAATTTAATAGTTTAAGTATAGTTAACCCACAGCATTGACATTGGCCGAAAGTTTGCCTTTAAACACTCAACATTTGCTTTTCTCTGTGTATGAACTATATAATCCTTAGGAATTATTTTGGTAATCTGTGAATCATTGCTCTAAATGCAATGCACATGTATATTTGAATAAGATGGCAGTTTTTGTGTGATGCAGATCAAAGTATTTAGGGACTTTTATAAGCATTTCCGCTATGTGGAAGGCTCATCATATAGCCTCTGATAACTTTGGCAGTTTTTTGATCAGAGAGACCAAATGGTAATAGAAAAATACTACTTTAGAGGACAGAATTTTTATTCAGACTTTGTTGTATGTCTTTATTCTGTCTTCTTTGGCCAGTCTATAACCTGAATTGAATTTATAAATCATGTCTATTAGCATGGTGGTTCACATCTGGAGAATGGGGTGGTCTGGGGAATGTATCAGTCATTCAGCGGGTATTTTCATTCTACACATACTTGAACTACCTTTCCTCTTTGGAAGGACACATGACAGCCTCCTGCTAAGGAGAACCACTGTACTAGAAGATAGCCCGTTGAATATGACATTCAATATTGAGTGTGATAAGTGTTCAATAAGAGCAGATGCATCTGACCTGAAACATAGCTTGTCATGGGCTATTTTCATAAGTAAACATATTCCTGACTTTTGAGTTTTTCCTGTGTCTTTTTTCTTTTCTTTTTTATTTCATATTTCTCTCCCATCAGGCTGCAGAAATGGCTCAGCGCTTAAGTGGGATTAACCGCTGGTGCATCAGTGGCACTCCAGTACAGAGAGGATTGGAGGGTAATGTATGGTTTTCTCACATATTGCATATATTTGAAAAGCTTAATTTTTTTGAACAAGAAGTATTTTATGTTTAACTTTTGCTGAAATCCTTACTTAAGTGATTATATATGTATTTATATTTGACTCCTAATAGTTTCAAACACTTAACCTTTTTAAATGGAATCAAGTGATATTTGTTTGCATATATGAGGATAGATATATGATGAGTAGTCCCATTGTCCTAATTTGAGCAGTTACTGTGCGTCCTTGAACAGTGTAGACATAGGTCTGAATTGAACTCAAAGTTCCAAATGGTGAGTAGAAAACAGGAAGAACCTGACAAGAAAGAAAGAGGGAAAGAGCCAGAGAGAGAGGAAAAAGGAATTAATTTCACTTGGCCGTGTCTATAAAAATAAGGACCTCCTGCTCACACAATATAACTCATGCTTCTACATTAATCTTATTCATATAACTTATTTTTTCCATGGAACATAGACTGCATTTTTAAAACTTTTGTTCAAGTTGCAAATATTTAAAACTAAAGGTTTAAGTAAATGTTGTTTTACATAATAAATTTCCTGAAAAGCTGTCATTAAAATGCAGTTAATTATAAAATATAAATATTCTTGGAGTCCTGTGGCAAATATTCATCCTCAAAATTTATCATTCTGAAAATTCAAATTTTCATATACTGTTTGTTTCTAGCAGAATAACATCATTCTGCTAAAATAAAAATATCAACATCCATCCATTACAATGACATGAAAAACAATTTTTTTTGATGATTATTCTTAGGGGAAAAAAGTTTTTTAGGAAGATTTTAGGTATATATTTAAATACCTGTGTAATTTTAGTAAGTTACATTGCAAAACATTGTAAGCATTCTATATTTATAGAATAATATCAGTCTAATTAAAAGTCTAATTAGTTTAGTGGTCTGCTGTTACATTGGAAACTGCCCAATTATGATATTTAGGTGTTTATAAGATATCATTCAGCTCAAAAGTTAGCTGAGAAGGTATAGAAAAAAGAAAATGACTATCAAAGTTACTTTTTTCTAATTTTAATATTGAAAAGTATGAGCAATAATTCCTCAGTTCCCTGGGTAGTTAGTTTATTTTGGTTGAATAAGATGTTGGCAGGTGTTTTGAGCACTTGTCACCATTCAACAAATTTTTTATTAATTTTTTTAACACCTTTATTGAGGTATAAATGACATATAATGAAACTGTAAATATTTAAAATGTAAAATTTATAAATTTTTGACATATGTATTTACCTGTGAGTTTATTTCCGCAGTCAACATGATCACCCCCAAAAGTTTTCTCATGCCCAAGTTACCTTAAAAAATAGCCTTTCCCAAATTTCTAGAAATTTAGTTTATCTTTCATCTTTGCTTCCATGATTCGCTGATATCTTTAACACTATGACTCTTGTAATACATCTGTTCTTTTTGTAGTTGTTGCAGTGGGAATGTTAGCCTGACGTGACTTACTATGTTGTATTTGGAAGTAGAAGTCTCATTTGTTTTCTTTTTGTGTTAGACCAGGGTTTCTTCACCTTAGCCCCATTGACATTTAGGGACGGATAGTTCATTTTGTGGGGGAGCTGTTCTGGGCATTTTGGATATTGAGCTTTTACCCTCTAGATGCTGGCAGCATTCTTGCAATTGTGACACCCACAAATGTCTCCAGACACGGCCAAATGTCTCCAGTGGGCAAAATTGCACCCCTCCACCTCCACCTCAGTTGAGATCCACTATGCTAGACTGATAGAGATAAATCAGATTTGATGATTTATTAATTAACAACGTTCGTTTTTGCACCATGGTAAAGTCAAAATACTGTAAGTCGAACCATCGTAAGTTGGGCACCGTCTGTATTCTCAATGTGCTTTTTTTCTTTCTTTTCAGATCTTTTTGGGTTAGTGGTCTTTCTTGGTATTGAACCTTACTGTGTCAAACACTGGTGGGTTCGACTTCTCTATCGTCCTTACTGCAAGAAGAATCCTCAGCTCCTCTACAGCTTTATTGCCAAGATACTGTGGAGGTCTGCAAAGAAAGATGTGATTGACCAAGTCAGTAGGATAAGTTTTTATTGATTAAGGGTATTAGGGGAAAAAAAAAGAAGAAAAGCAGAATTTTGGTAGAAAGTTAAATTTCCAGGTGAAATCTTTTTTCTGCTCTGTATAGATCCAGATACCCCCTCAGACAGAAGAAATCCACTGGCTCCACTTTTCTCCAGTGGAAAGACATTTCTATCACCGTCAACATGAAGTGTGCTGCCAGGATGCAGTAGTAAAACTCAGGAAGATTTCTGACTGGGCTTTGAAGCTCAGCAGCCTGGACAGAAGGACTGTCACCTCCATCCTATATCCATTGCTGAGGCTCAGGCAGGCCTGCTGCCACCCACAGGCTGTTCGTGGGGAGTTCTTGCCACTCCAGAAAAGGTTTTATTACCAATTTTCTTATAGTCCAATTGATAATACAGTAGTAATAGACAATATTTAAGCAATTAGCTTCCTAGCCCACAGTTTCGTTCAGGGTATTATAACTGAGTTGTCAGCTATTTTTAGCAGTGTGGTGATTTTTCTTTGATATGGAACCCCCTTTGTGAAAGAGACTCACATCAAAATTATTTTCATGGTTTTGAACATTTCTTTAAAATTAGAACTGTTGTAGGATTTTGTTGTTTTTTGTGGGGGGGTTGTTTTCTGCTGCACCCCAGATATGAAAGGCTTTTGTTCTTTTTGCATTATATTTTTTGGTTCCCACATCGGGGAATTAGATGAATTAGATTACCATTAAATATTTTCTTTATCGTCGTGTTAGCTATATTCTTTGATTATTCCTTTCTAATACATTAAGGTTATTTATGCCCACAATACTCTATTGTCCCAGAAACTTTTTTGTTCATCAGACTGTGACTTAAGAACTGGCCTTTTTTTTAGCACTTGATATTAAAAAGATACCCTTTCAGGTGCTGTAAGAAACATAAAGAGGAATTTGACTTTTGTCCTTGCCTTTAAGCAGTTTATGGACAAATAAAGGAGCTGACAAAGATTATAGATCTCTATTACGTAAGGCAAACATGATGTATTTCACAAGAGGTATATATGAATTGCTGTGGACAATTAGAGTATGACAGTAATTTCTATATAAAGTAGTTAATGTTAGACAGCCTTCTGGTGGAAATGGCATTTGAGCTGATCCTTGGAGAATATTCATTTTCTTTACAGATTAAAAAAAGTCAGGCTCTTAGAGGTTAATTAAGTTTAGTGCTAGGATACGGATTCAGTGTTACATTCTCACACCCATACTGTTCCAAGTATATCGTGTACTTTGTACTTTAGGAAGATTTTCCTAGTTCTGGTCTTCATTGACTGAAATGAGAGAAAGTTAAAGAATGATGGGATCAGAAGAATGCTTGCTGGAATAGTAAGAGGTGATCAAGCTAAAAATGATAATGGTGAAAATGGGGGTAAACAGAAAGATACTGAAGATCACAAAGACTCTGTAAGAGTCTGGTGCTGTTGACCTTATGTAATATAATACTCTAACTTAGGATTCTTTCTAGTCCTGAACAATCTGCCTTTTCTTTTAGCACCATGACAATGGAGGAACTGCTGACATCTCTGCAAAAGAAATGTGGAACTGAATGTGAAGAAGCACATCGGCAGCTAGTTTGTGCCCTCAATGGCTTAGCAGGCATCCACATCATTAAAGGTAGAAGGTGATTGCTTTGTTATCTCTGGTTCTTCTAAACACTTAATGAGGAAGATTAGTTATAGTAGAAATCAAAGTTTCCCAAGAAAGACACTTTCATACGGTACTATTCGGAATTTAAATAGGTTCAGCTTAATGAAGAGCAGTTACACAGAACACTTCAAAAAGCTTCAAAGTTTACATATGCTTTCACCAAACATTTCCACTTTTAGAAGATTTTTTTAGGGAAATTATAATGTGAACAAAGATTTGGCAATAAATTATGGATTTTAGTCTATAGTAGTGAACAACTGAAACAACCAAAATGCCTAGAAATAGAAGAATGGTTAAAATTTGACACATTCAAGTGAATATTAATTTACAAAGTAATACTGTTTATAGATTCATTCTCCCAACAAATATTAGAATGTCTGCTGTGTGCTGGGTATGATCTAGGTACTAAAAATAATACAGTAAAATAAAGTAGTCTCTGATCTTGTGGGCCTTAAATTCTTAATAGAGGAAGACAAACAGTTAATCAGATTGAATAGGAAAAAAATAAAATTATCTTTATTTGCTGCAATGTGATTGTCTATGTAGGAAAACTACTAGAGCAAATAAATGAGTTTCGCAAGGTTGCATAAGACAAGATGAATATATAAAAATGTATTATATTCCTATATACTGGGAATGAACAATAAGAAATTATAACAATGCCATTCATAGTAGTATCAAAAAAATATGAAATACTTTGACATCAAGTTGGAAAAAATATGTACAGGACCCATACAAAAATCACAGAAACATTGAAAAGTACAAATATTGCTGACAGAAATTAAAGAATACCTAGTTATACCGTGTTCATGGGTCAGAAGATTTAATATTATTAAGATGCTGATTCATCTCAAATTGATATAGAGTCAATGCAATCAAAACTTTCCCAAACAAAAATTTTAGCAGGCTGTTTATGGAAGTTGACAAGCTGATTCTAAAATTCACCTAGAGGGCTTCCCTGGTGGCGCAGTGGTTGGGAGTCTGCCTGCCGATGCAGGGGACACGGGTTCGTGCCCCGGTCCGGGAAGAGGCACAACAGTGAGAGGCCCGCGTACCACAAAAAATAAAATAAAATAAAATAAAATTCACCTAGAATAGTCAAAACAGGTTTGGAAATGAACAAAATAGTTGGAAGATTTACCTGAATCAACACTTATTTTAAAGCTATAATAATCAAGACGGTATAATACTGGCATAAAGATAGGCAAGTAGACCAATGGAACAAAGTAGAGTCCAGAACTAGTCCCACTTATTTATGATCAGTTGATTTTTCAACAAAGATGCAAAGGCATTTCAGTGGAGAAAGGTTAGTGTCTTCAGTAAATGGTACTGGAACAATTAGTTATCCATATTCAAAAAGTTCAATTTGGGCTTCCCCGGTGGCGCAGTGGTTGAGAGTCCGCCTGCCGATGCAGGGGACACGGGTTCATGCCCCAGTCCGGGAAGATCCCACATGCCGCGGAGCGGCTGGGCCCGTGAGCCATGGCCGCTGAGCCTGCACGTCTGGAGCCTGTGCCCCGCAACGGGAGAGGACGCAACAGTGAGAGGCCCGCGTACTGCCAAAAAAAAAAAAAAAAATTCTAAAATGGAGTAATATGTTACTTGCAGATGATCACAATAATAAATTTCAGATTTCCCATCTTAATTCTAAAACTGCATTCCTCATTTTATTTTATGTTGTTATGACTCAGAAGCTTAAGACAGTAAATGAATTTCTTCACTTGGCCTTTTTTCTAGTCTCCTTGTCAGATTTGTTGTCTCTTTTTCCCTGTGGTAAAGTTATACATAATATGGGAATTGGGGGAAAAGGTTATTCATCTGATCATTTCCAAACACTGTAACACTCCAGCAGGATCAGCATGTAGTTGGCTCCTATGTGGCAAAATACCGTGCTATGGTGTAACAGGAGGTGCATCACTGCTCTTTTCAGATAGTTTCCACTGTATTCCCTCCCACTGTATTTATTTATCTATGGATGGAAACTATTGCTAATTGTTAAGAGAAATTCCTATTAGAAAGTCCATTAATAAATGGTATGTCTATTCTTCATTTAATTGTAATTATGAACTTAATTGTGGAGGTTTAACTACTTTTAGTTTCCATGGTTTAACTCATAGTAGTATGTTAAACAATACACATTTTTTAAAGTAACATTACATATTTAACTTACATAATTTAAACTATTCTAATATTAGAGATCAGATAGTAAAGATCTGACTTCTAAAAGAAATCTAAACTTAATATCAAACTCTAAAGGGATTTGTTTATATTGTATGCAAACATATATATATGATATACAATGTATATTCTATGTTCCTCACTGATTATGGTATTAAAAACATGGTATTATTTCAATTTTATACAATGTATACATGAAATATACACACACAAACACACACACACACACACATATATATGGTATAGAAGTGTTTTAGGTTCAGTTTTCTGAGAAAGAAAACCTTTTTCCTGATCATCACATACATTTTTCATTTCTACAGGTGTTTTTTTGGAGAAAATTAGTTTGGCAGTATAGAACCAGTACAATTTGTTTACCTGGAAATGTTAGTGCCATCAAGTGGCAAAGAACCGGTATTTCCATATTTGGCTTAAACTTGTATAGCTTATTGAATATGCATATTTTTATGTCTTCCCCAGAAAACGTCCTTTTTTTTTTTACTAAGCATTAAAAAAAACATTATAATGACTAGTTCAGTTTCAACTGTTTTTATTATAGTCTAGTCATTGTACCTTCTTTATTTTTTTTTATTTATTTTTTTTTTAAATGTGATGGAACTGAACATTTCTTTTTTATTTTTTAATTTATTTTTATATTTTGGCTGTGTTGGGTCTTCGTTTCTGTGCAAGGGCTTTGTTGCGGCGAGTGGGGGCCACTCTTCATCGCGGTGCACGGGCCTCTCACTGTTGCGGCCTCTCTTGTTGTGGAGCGCAGGCTCCAGACGCGCAGGCTCAGTAGTTGTGGCTTACGGGCCCAGTTGCTCCGCAGCATGTGGGATCTTCCCAGACCAGGGCTCGAACCCGTGTCCCCTGCATTGGCAAGCGGATTCTCAACCACTGCGCCACCAGGGAAGCCCTGTACCTTCTTTAAAAGGTATAATAATTATGAGGGGAAAATCGTTAAATGATTGTTCTCTATAAATGATAGTATAAATATTAATAGAATCCATGTGTCTTTTGAAAAGCTTTAGAAAAATCTTCAAAACTAAGGAGAGTTCATTGTGTGAAGATAATTATGTTACTCCTACATTGTAATGCAATTTTATTATTGCAAAAATAATCTCCTTTATTAAAGTGAATAGAAATTGGATGACTGTAAAGTACTGTGAAAACGTGTGCTTTAGAAAGCTTTATATTAGATAACTGGTAGAATTAGATATAAAGCAGTGGTACAAAAGCAAGTGTTTTGCACAACAGTATGAACGAATGTACTTAATGCTACTGAACTGCACTCTTCTAAAAATGGTTGAAATTGTAAGTTTTATTTTATGTATATTTTACCACAATAAAATTTACATATATAAAATCAACTTTAACAAAGAGACAGAGAGAACCAACAACAAAATTTACGAAGGTGTATATATGGAAAACTCATTATGGCCATGAACAAATTTATAAAGGTATATATATGAAAAACTCATTATGGCCATGAACTAAGTTCTAAATCCATGATATTAATGAAACTAGTTTAAAGTTAAAAAAATTTAAAATGCAAGTGTATGTGATGATCAGGAAAAAGCCTTTTTTCCTCAGCAAACTAAAACCAGAACATCTCTTTACCTTTTTTTCCCCTTGTATTCCATGATTTTGCCACTGTTAGATTTTTATTTTAATTGTATGTATCAATTAACAATTTTGAGTTTTTCCCCAGGCAGCAAATAACATAGGTTCCATTACTCAAAGCCATTAAAAATGTTTCATCTCTTCTTCAGTGAAGTCTCATCAAACTTTTTCTGAAAGAACCAGGTAATAAATATTTTAGGTTTTGTGAACCGTAAGATCTGTGGCAACTATTCAGCCCTGCTATTGTAATGCAAAAGTAGCCACAGACAGTACATAAATAAGTCAGCATCGCTGACTTCCAATAAAACTTTATTCATGGACCCTGAAATTTAATATCATGTAATTTTCACATGTCACAAGTTATTATTATTATTTTAATTTTTTCAGCTATTAAAAATGTAAAAGAAAATTCTTAGCTTGTAGACCCTACAAAAATGCAGTCAGATAAGACCCATGGGCCGTAGTTTGCCAACCTGTGCTTTGATACTTTTTAAATTACTTTATTTGAATAAGGTGCTAATTATGTATAATAAAAAACAGCATAAATCTCAGACTAATAGTGATAGAAATAGAAAGAATTCCTAAGCTTTTGAAATGTAGTTATTGACTGTAAATCATTCTGGCCAAATACCAATAAGAACAATTCCTATCAAGAAGAGTGCATTATTTTTCTGAGAATTATGTGTAGGTTGGCCATAGTATTTTGAATATTTGTCTATAAATACATGTAAGTACCCCAAATTTGTCCTTAATTTCAAACATTCTAATGACTACTGATTGGTAGTCAGTAACTTTAACAAGAAGAAAACCGTTTGTTTAAATTAAAAGTTAATTCAGAGTTTGTTTTTCAGTATAATTTTAAAACATTGTGTTTGATTGGTGTTCTAGTCTGTGAAATTAACCAACAACAACAACAAAAAAGGTGCTGTTACCAGTTTTTTTTTTACTGGGGCAATCATATTAATACCACGTTAAATTCCTTTTCTTAAAAAATAAATTAGTGAATTGTAATCATCGCTATATTTTCACAGTAGGTGTTTTTAGATTATAGATAACTAGATGACATTGGGAACTAAATACATGATTTTCTTATGCTTTAAATATATTTTGATTATTCAGGTGAGTATGCCTTGGCAGCAGAACTGTACAGAGAAGTGCTGCGTTCATCTGAGGAACACAAGGGAAGGCTCAAAACTGATTCACTGCAAGTAAGTAAAAAGTTTCAAAATATTTGTTTTTTATAAAATAATTTTTCTGAATATTTAAGAGGACAAAGAGTAACAAATGGACTAAGTCATAATCACTGGGGATGAAGCTTGGAAATCATGTTCTTTTAATAAGCACCCAAGGTGATTTGTATATACACGAAAGTTTTAGAGTCACTATTCTGTCTGCTCAGGTCAGTATTGGCCACAAGGCTGACTAGATAAGCCTAAGCTACATTAGAAAAGCAGCTCAAAATATTTGTATTTCAAAGAATGGGGTCAGTTTTATCACTTCACATATTAACATCAACATATTTATTCACATAGTATTCACCAAAAAGAAAAGAAATTGAGTTAAACTCAAAAATGAAACTAAGTGATAATAAAAACTATTCAGTGATCTTCTAATTTAATTTTTGGAGGTCTTTTAAGGAGACTTGGATATTTGAATTATAACACTTACTTAAGTGTGAAATATCTTCCTCTTTCTGGTTCAGTCCAGTGGATCATATAGACACGACTCTCTAGCTAAATGGTAAATAAGGATACTTTTTTGAATCTTGGTAAGTTTAGGCTTGAGTCCCAGGTGAGGCTTCTTTTTTACCATTCAGAATCTAAACCTTGGGACCTACATGTTCACCTGTGCCTGAGCAGGTATTAGGAGGAGTGTATGGGGGGAGAGGGAAGAAGAGAGAAAATTAAATACCAGTCTCCTTATATTATGCATGGGTAAGGATTACAGAAGGTCATGGACCTTTTAGCAAATGTATTTACCACATGCGAGAAGGAGGAAGTACAAAGATATCGTGCTCCTGAATAAAGGAAACAAAAGTAGGACAGGTAGGTCCAGTATGCCTGAGTTCAAGAGTGAAGAGTAAGCTGTCAGTCAGCCTGGTTCTTGCTTTTGAGTCACAGTAACCCCAGCTGCTGATAAAACATGGTCCACCAAATGTCTTGCTCTATCAAGTCAGATTAGCCACCCTGCTCTGTTGGGCATGTGTAAGGCATGTGTAAGGGAATGGAGAGAGACAAGTATTCCTCCCATTTCAGTCCACCACGTTGTGCAGAAAGCAGCAGAAGTCCTCTTCCACAAGTGCACACAGAGCAGTGGAGCCGAGTTTCTACCATTTTTTCTTTCATGGTATTTATACTTTTGTTTTTGCTATTAAATCTGATAGTGTTGGGCTTCCCTGGTGGCGCAGTGGTTGAGAGTCTGCCTGCCGATGCAGAGGACACGGGTTCGTGCCCCGGTCCGGGAGGATCCCACATGCCGCGGAGTGGCTGGCCCATGAGCGGAGCGGCTGGGTCCATGAGCCATAGCCGCTGAGCCTGCATGTCCGGAGGCTGTGCTCCGCAACGGGAGAGGCCACAACAGAGAGAGCCCTGCGTACCGCAAAAAAAAAAAAAAAAAAAAGAAATCTGATAGTGTTACTGATTATGTTATCTATGAAAGCATGATGAAAAGACCTAAGACATTTGAGGTAGCTCTTCAAAGATTAACTCTACAAAGATCTGTACCACGGCCAGAGTAAACCCTTATAGTCTGAAATCACTGACACCAAATCAGACCTTACCAGAAAGACTCCTTTCCCATCATCCTTTAGCCTTTAGTTGTCTTCTCAAATAGAGACTCAAATTAGATAGAAACTACATTCACTTTATTTTTTCTCATAGCCCTTTACTCCAGAGGGAGCGTCAAACCAGTCGCAGACTCAATACCACAGTGAGATGCGTGGCTTATATTTAATACAGAGATTTAAGATGGAGTTTTCTCCTTTATTCTACACCATCTTCACCTCTAGCTCCTCCGCTTTTCAGCCCTTAAGTTCAACAGATCCAGGTCACAGCCCTGTTTTCTAATATATTTCATTATCTTTGTTTATATCATAATATAATTGCTAGGCTCATCCACACTTATTTCCCAGGAGAAGAGGAATCTAGTCTGTGCAGTCAACTTTTCTACTTTACTGGACTTACTTGGCATACTCATATTTCCCCATATAGACAAGTGCATGTATAAGAGAAGAAATATACCTATATTACATACTCTGTTAAATACATACACATGTTTCATGAAACTGTATCTTTTTAATTAGAAATTTATGTCATTATGAGTTAAGATAATTACTATAAAACTGACTCAGAGAAAGTTGGTATTCAAATTGTTTTAAAGGAAAAGAATTCGGTGATTAAATCTTAAATGTGGTGTTAGTGTTCTGTATGCCTTAATAATAGTAGGTTCTCCCCTTAGAGTTCACTGCATTGGCTGTCATAATTGTTGCCTTTTCTGTGTTTTACAGAGACTTCATGCTACCCATAACTTGATGGAATTGTTGATAGCCAAGCACCCAGGGATACCTCCTACCCTGAGAGATGGCAGACTTGAGGAAGAGGTAATTATTATTTTTTCATTCTGTCTATAAAAGAATTTTTTTTCAGACTTCATGCTCCATCTAATTGATATTTCTTAAAATAGTTTCAAGAGTCAGTTAAGTATTTCAGTTAAATGGACAAAAGTGAAGAATTTTCCTTTTTCCTAATGGTAACTTATAAGAATAAAATTTTTCAGTACTTCTGTTACTTTCAAATAACATGATCCTACTTGTCTTGAAAAGTTGAAAGAGGAACAATTTTTAAATCCTTTTTGTATTAGTCTTTTATGGTTTCTATAACAAAATGCCACAGACTGGCTTAAACAACAGGAATTTTATTTCTCACACTCATGAACTGGAAGAATTAATATTGTTAAAATGTCCACGCTACCCAAAACAATATACAGGTTCAATGTAATCCCTATTAAAATTCCAATGGTATTTTTCACAGAAATAGAATAAACAATCCAAAGATTTGTATGGAACTAGAAAACATCCCAAATAGCCAAAGCAATCTTAAGATTAAGAACAAAACTGCAGGCATTATGCACCCTGATTTGAAACTATATTGTAAAGCTATAGTAATTAAAACAGTATGGTGTTGACATAAAAGCATACACATAGATCAATGGGACAGAATAGAGAGAGCCCGGAAATAAAGCCACCCATATATGGTCAGTTAATTTACAAAAAAGGAACCAAGATTAGACAATGGGGAAAGGACAGTCTCTCTTGTTTTAATTGAAGTATAGTTGATTTATTATATTAGTTTCAGGTATACAGCATAGTGATTCAGTATTTTTGTAGGTTATACTCCATTATAAGTTATTATAAGATAATAGATATAATTCCCACTGCTATACAATATATCCTTGCTGCTTATCTATTTTATACATAGTAGTTTGTATCTTTTAATTCCATACCCTTAATTTGTCCCTCCCCACTTCCCTTTCCCCTTTGGTAACAACTATTTTGTTTTCTACATCTGTGAGTCTGTTTCTGTTTTACACATACATTTATTTGTTTTATTTTTTAGATTCCATATATAAGTGATATGATATTTGTCTTTCTCTTTCTGACCCGTTCACTAAGCATAATATTCTGGGTCCATCCATGTTGCTGCAAATGGCAGAATTTCATTTTTTGCTTATGGCTGAATAATATTCCATTGTAAATATATACAACTTCTTTATCCATTCATCTGTTGATGGGCACTTGGGTTGTTTCCATGTCTTGGCTATTGTAAATAGTGCTGCTATGAACATTGGGGTTCATGTATCTTTTTGAACTAGTGTTTTCATTTTTTTTCCAGCTATATACCCAGGACTGGAATTGCTGGGTCATATGGTAGTTTATATTTAGTTTTTTGAGGAACCTTCATACTGTTTTCCTTAGTAGCTGCACCAATTTACATTCCCAACAACAGTATGCAGGGGTTCCCTTTTCTCCACATTATCCCCAACACTTGTTATTTGTAAACTTTTTGATGATAGCCATTCTGACATGTGTGAGGTAATACCTCATTATTGTTATGATTTGCATTTCTCAAATAATTAGCAGTGTTGAACATCTTTTTATGTGCCTTTTCATAGCCATCTCTATGTCTTCTTTGGGAAAATGTCTTTTCAGGTATTCTGCCCATTTTTTGATTGGGTTGTTTTTTTGATATTTAGTTGTATGTGCTATTTATATATTTTAGATACTAACCCCTTATCAGGGATTTAGATATTAACCCCTTATTAGGTGATAGAAAATAGGCAGAGAGGGACTTCCCTGGTGGTCCAGTGGGTAAGACTCCACACTCCCAATGCAGGGGGCCCAGGTTCAATCCCTGGTCAGGAAACTAGATCCCGCATGAATGCTGCAACTAAGAAGTCCGCATGCCACAACTAAGAAGTCTGCATGCTGCAACTAAGAAGCCCGCATGCCGCAACTAAGACTAAAAAGGCCACATACCACAACTAAAGATCCCACATGCTGCAGTGAAGATCCCGTATGCTGCAGTGAAGGTCCTGCATGCTGCAGCTAAGACCCAGCACAGTCGAAATAAATAAATACATTTTTAAAAAAGAAAAAATAAATAGGCAGAGGATCTGAATAGACATTTTTCCAAAGAAGACATACAGATAGCCAACAGGCACATGAAAAAATGCTCAACATCATTAATCATTAGGGAAACGCAAATCAAAACCACAATGAGATATCACTTCATACCTGTTAGAGTGGCTATTATCAAAAAGACAAGATATAAAAGATGTTGGTGAGGATGAGAGAAAAGGGAACCCTTGTGCACTGTTGATGGGAATATAAATTGCTGCAGCCACTATGGAAAATAGTATGGAGGTTCCTCAAAAATTTAAAAATAGGACTATAATATGACCCAGCAATTCCACTACTGGGTATTTATCTGAAGACAACAAACAAAAAAAAAAACTAACTTGAAAAGATATATGCACCCTTATGTTCATTGAAGCATTATTTACAATAGCCAATATATGAAAACAACCTAAGTGTCCATTGATAAAGAAGATGTTGTATACATATATGATGGAATATTGTTTAGCCATAAAAAGGAATGAAATATTGCCATTTGCGACAACATGGATGTACCTTGAGGGTATTATATGCTAAGCAAAATAAGTCAGACAAAGACAAATACTGTATGATTTCTCTTATATGAGGAATCCCAAAAAAAAGAAAAAAAGAAAAAAAACATGCTCATAGATACAGAGAACAGACTGGTGGTTGAAAGAGGTAGGGCTTGGGTGTGGGAGAAATGGGTAACCTACTGGGTTTTTTAATTTAAATAAATTGAATAAAATTTATTTTAATTTAAAAAAAATGTATTTCTCACAGTTCTGGAGGCTGGCAGTCTAAGATCAAGGTGTCAGCAGTGTTGGTTTCTCCTGAGGACTCTCTCCTTGGCTTGTAGATGGCTGCCTTCTCACTGTGTCCTCATGTGGCCTTTTCTCTATGTACTTGCATCCCTGGTGTGTCTCTCTTTCCTTTTAAGGACACCAGTCATATAGGATTAGGGTTCCACCCTTATCTCATTTATCTACATTTACTCATTTAATTACTTTCTTAAAGGCCGTATCTCCAAATATAGTCACGTTGGGGGTTAGGACTTCATCATAGATTTTGAGAAACACAATTCAGTCCTAAAACCCAAAGTATTATTTCTAAACTGAAGTAATTCCAAGAAATGATAATAAATGAATCAGACAAGAAATTCTAAAATGTATTCTTGTTTTGCCTTATAGTTTGAAATACTACTGTTCTTTCCCCTCCCATTTTTTAAAATTAAAAAATTAGAAACTTGGGGAGCAAATCCTTGGAATTTCTTAAATTATGTGACTGACAGGTAAATGTAAGTCAAGGTGGCTTACAGGTAAAATCTCTTCAATATACATCTTATGAATTTCTAGCATGGCTTTTTTTTTTTTTTTTTTTTTGTGGTACGTGGGCCTCTCCCTGTTGTGGCGTCTCCCGTTGCGGAGCACAGGCTCCGGACGCGCAGGCTCAGCAGCCATAGCTCACGGGCCCAGCCGCTCCACAGCATGAGGGATCTTCCCGGACCGGGGCACGAATCCGTGTCCCCTGCATTGGCAGGCAGACTCTCAACCACCGCGCCACCAGGGAAGCCCTCTAGCGTGGCTTTTATGTTCTCTACAGTATACTTGTAGAGTTTAATGCTTAAGTTGAGTTAAATAGATTAAATAAATAAAGTACACTGTTCTGGAAACATCATACTAAATTATTTTCTTGACCTGAAATGAAAGTTTATACTTGTTTCCTGTTTCAACACAGGCCAAACAGCTGCGAGAGCATTATATGAGCAAGTGTAATACAGAGGTTGCTGAAGCACAACAAGCTTTGCTGCCAGTGCAGCAGACCGTACGTGACCTCCAGAGAAAGGTATGGCCACCAATGTGACTTTCCTTATGTTTTTCTCCACATAACATTTTGGTTTTTGTTCTGCTCTGGGGAGAAACTTGAACTTTCTTATTCATCTTGGAATTTTTAGCACCTAGTACAGTACCTGAGCCACAATAAAAACTTATTTGCTGTTAGCAGTGTTTATTGATTGGATGAACAGACACATAGATAAATCACCTATTTTGAGGTTATTCTCTTTCATTTCTTTTAAGGTATAATGGGGTTTCCTCTTACCTTCGGTATATAACAAGTTGTCTTTTGAAGAAAATGAAGACTTCCATAACCTTCTTTTGATCTTAGATGTGCATGTTTCCAAAACCTTTTCTTTTAAGATGTTAGAATATGAGAACCATAAGTATTTTCCTTATGAAATATGTGCCATTTGTTATTTCTAAAATTCCTCTTTCATGAAATCAGTAGCAAAGTTTAAGGAGAAGGCTACACAAAATACTTTTACTTTTTGATTTTAACCAGTTACTCCACATTTTATTCTTCCTAATTCATTAATTATTTAGTATTCAAGCATATAATTTTATTAGTTATCAAAGATTATTCATTGAGTAGAATCTAGTTCAGTTAGTTGAGGATAAGCATTATGACTTTATTATGCTGAGAAAGAAATCTGTTACCTTTTCAGATATATAGAGTGAATACTGAATTTTTATTTTGTTTTAGGTATTTTCTTTTAGCACAGCTTTGTTATAAATATATGTAAATAAATTCTCACTCTTTCAGAGTAATCATGGAATAGGTGTTCTATTTACTTATATATGCAGAAGTTGTACTTATTCGTTGTATATACAACATGTATACTTCTCTCCCCATTACTGTGATTCCCTTGAGAGTTGCATTTATTGCTCCCTTTTAATTTTTCACAGAACTCTTTCCAGAGATAGAAATGTTGTGAGTACTAAAAAGACATTAATTGATCAGCTGTTGTCTTGTTTACAGATTTATTCTAATTCTCCTTGGTGGCTGAATGTGATACACAGAGCAATGGAATTTGGTATTGAAGAGGAACTTGTTCAAAGAGTGCGAAATGAAATAACCAGCAACTACAAGCAACAAACTGGCAAGCTTTCTATGTCAGAGAAGTAAGAAAATAGCACAAAACAGAATAGTTATATGAGTAGTCACCCCAAATGTTGGTATCATTTGGTATTAAGAGTTACAATTAAAAGATCATTTGGTATTAAGAGTTACAATTAAAAGTCATAACATATTGTGGTTATGAACATCTACATTTTACCTATTGTGGCATATATTTCAGACCAAAATATGAGGTATGCTCCGTATATTAGTCATTTGTAACTGTTCTCTTTTCAGTGCTTTTTTTTTCTATTTTTTAATCTGCTTAAAGTATTTTCTTTGTATCTTTGTTGGACAAAGTTGCTTAAAGCCAGCTCTTTAAGCAAAGTTTTGAAACAGACTTTGTTTAGGAGAATTTTTCCCTTGGGGTAAGGCATTCATATTTCCCTATGTCATTTATTCCCTAAGGGCTAAGCTTATAGTGCCACAGTGGCCCAGGTTTTATACTGTAGAGTCTGCTTTGTCTTCCCCATCTTTCTTCTCAGCAACAATCACCATTCTTCAAGATAGATAAGTTGGGTTATTCCTCTTGAAGTAAGAATGGTGAATAATTCTTCCCAGAGAACAAATATACCCTATCAAAAGTACCTTCAGTGGTTTAACGCAAAGGAACGTCTGTCTAATGTGGGGAATTTAGGTGTTGTGGCAGAACTGTTGATTCTCGGGAGGGGGACAGAGAGGAGGATCTTTATGGCTTCTCAGATCATATCTCAGTATAATGTCAGCCCTGGGATTAAAGTTGGTTTTCAGTGAAAAATTCAGTATAAGAATATCTTTGACAAGTTTTAAAGTGTTTTCATTTGCTCTTCTAAAAACTTTTTCAGGTGTCTGCTAACACCCTAGAAAATATGCTACATTTTCTATGTGTCATTATTAACTTGGATGTACCTTAATGTAATCATCTTTTTCACCATTGAGAACATGATAAGCTTCTCATTTCTGAAGTATATGCAGTATATTATGCTTTTGAGTGCACTCCCTTTTTCCATGTTAAGCCCAAGAATCACTGTTCCAGGATAAGTTGTCATTTATGTCATGAATTCATCTTATCCAGTTTTAAAGCTATGTCCTAATAATGTGTTCTGCCAGCATTGTGGCATCAGCTGATAAAGGAAAATATTTTTAAATATCTTGAACTTGTTTTTCTTAAATCACACAAAAACTCCTTTTTTTTTTTTCTTAGAAACTACTTTCAAAAGTTGTAAATCCTCATGTTAGAATATATCCCCTATTAAATGTTTTGAGGTCCCAGGTCTGTAAAAGGACCAACAGGAAACATAAAATGTATAATTCATTACACAAACATGCTTTTAAAAAACATTAGACATAAATAGAAAGTAAGAAAACACATTTTTAAAGTTAATTTTTTTTATATTACATGTATTCAGAGATCATCTTAACACTGCTGCTGTGTTTTTTAATGAGATATATCTCAGACACCAAACTACTTATGTTTGCTTGTTAATGATTCTTGGGGAACACTATGTAGCTTGGTGATTAAGAGCGCAAGTAGGTTCTCAAGACAGACTGCCTGTGTTCATACCTCAGTGCCACCACTTGTCAGCTCTTTGAACTTGGGAAAGTTGTATAAGCTCTCTCTGCCTTAGTTTCTTCATCTATAAAACCACACAGCATTGTAGTGAGGATTAGTAAATTAATATTTGTAAAGTGCTTACTTAAAATAGTACCTACCATTATGGTGTCTAAGAGTTACCTTCTATTACTATGTTTTCTTCTCTTTCATTTAAAGGACCTGCAAGAGAGAACATGGCAAAGACATGTTAAATGCTGATCTGTGATATTTTTCAGCCCTTACTCACATGCTCAGACCTGAGTTAGTGGAGAGAACTTTTCCAAAGCCACTTCTTCCCATTGGTTCAATGTTAATTTTCGAAGAGCAGTTTAAATTTGTAATAAATTACAAATAAAAAACTGTGTTTTCTTTTTGTGAATAGTATTGATACCTAACCTAATTTTAAGTATCTCTAAGTAAATTTTTTTAGAAATTACTGAGCAGCTATTCTATGCCTATTATATATGTTTTTGAAAAAGGGGTATAATCTAATTCTTACCTTCTTAAAGTTAGCTTAATGAGAAGACAAGAATCGTAAATAATTTGAGAAATGTGAGTATGTATAAAAACTAAACAAAGTACGAAAATGAATAATGTTGTTAATAAACTCCATGAACAGAAAGAAACATAGATTAGTGTTGTGAAATATTGGGAAAGCCTTTTAGGAAGGAAAGTGGGCTCTTTTGAACAATTTGGAGAGAATGGCATATGGCATTTTAGGAAGAAGGATATACTCTTAACTTAAAAAGCAAACAAGTCTTGTTTATATTTTTTGTTTTTTAATTTCTTATTATTCTAGGCTTTCGTTTTCCTTTCAAAAACCCATACACACACATCCATACATTTTTTTTCTTGACCCATTTCATTTATAGTTTATCAGAATGGTTAAGAGCATTGTGTTTGGGTTTAACTCCTAGCCCGTGGCTGCCACATAATAACTTTGTATCTTTACTTAAATTACTTTAATTCATTAATCTTCATCTATTACATGTGCACAGTTGGGTATCTATTGAGGTTATACAGGAAAACTGCTTGGCAAAGTGCCTGGCATTTAGTACATGCTTCATAAAAATATATGTGTATATGTATAAGTTCCTTGTAATATAATTCTTGGCTACTTTTCTCCTTTCTTCTCAGCTTTCTGTCTCTACTTTTCATCCTACAAGTCACCTCTATGTAGAGCACGGGTGTCAGGAGAACACCTGTAGTCAATCAGTATTACAAAGAAAGACTGTGGCAATCCTGATCTTTCAAAGACATCAGACACAGGGACATAGATTTTACATATTGTTTTTCAGATTTTACATATTGTTTTTCGTTTCTGAGGGCAGGCACTATAAGATGTTTTTGTTATCATTTGTAGTAGACAACCCAATGTTATTATTCTTTGTTTACTAGTAGATACCAATTGAATACACTCCTGTAAACTCATTCAGGTGAGACTAGGTAAAATGTTGCAGTTTCTTTAACACTTTGCCAACCACTTCTTGAATTTTTAGGAAATTGACCTACTGTTCTTTTCTTTGCTGTGTGTGTGGTGCTGGTGATGGGAATCAGGTTCCATGACTGCAGAGGTCTTCAGTTCTTACTTACAACACATATGGAAGAGCTAAGTAAGTTCCAGAAGCAAGTAAGAGACGCTGTAAAAAATCTGGAGGGACCTCCATCTCGTCATGTTATTGAGTCTGCAACAATCTGCCACCTCCGGCCAACCAGGCTTCCTCTCAATTGGTAGGTAATAGGAGAAATCATCCAACGAATGGCATCGTTCCACTGAGCTAGATTTCTCCTGAGAGAAGAAACACTGGCTCACATAATAAAACATTTTTCATTTGAATTCAGACAGAAGTAGAGATGTATTATTAATCGAACTTTAAAAAAAAACCTCTCTAGGAACACATACCTGAGGACCACGTATTTTTTTTTCTAAAATGGCATATTTGTTGTAAAGAAAATGTGAAGTATAAAATACTAAGCCTCTTTTAGAAATTACCTGATTGCAGTTATGTTTGTGAATATTTCTCTGATAATTTCTTCTTTTCCAGCTGTGTCTTTTGTAAGGCTGATGAATTGTTCACAGAGTATGAATCGAAGTTATTTTCTCACACGTAAGTTCTCTGATTGATTATTTCCCATCAGGAAAATGAAACATTTTACAAGACTTGGTATTTTAATTTATACAACTACATTTTCCTCACAATAACATTTCTTATATTTTTTTCTCTTATCCAGTCAGTTTACTAAACTTTAGCATTTGCCCATTTAACATGCTCAGTTTCACCTGTGCTGACGTTTACCCCCAAATGCTCCTGTCGTGTGGTAATATGTGCTTAAGGGACAGTTTATGGGAGTACACAGACTGTGCAGTCCAACAGATATGACCTCAGATCCCTGCTCACTACTATGCACAAATTACTTCTCTAAGCCTCAGGATCCTCATTTGTGAAATGAAGATAATAACACCTCACTGAGTTTTTTTTATGTATATTAAATAAGAAAAGGTATATAATTACTTAGCATAGTGGGGTTTTTCAGGGGTTTTTTTGTTTTTTTAATTAACATCTTTATTGGAGTATAATTGCTTTACAATGTTGTGTTAGTTTCTGCTGTATAACAAACTGAATCAGCTATATGTATACATATATCCCCATATTTCCTCCCTCTTGTGTATCCCTCCCACCCTCCCTATCCCAACCCACTAGGTGGTCACAAAGCACCAAGCTGATCTCCCTGTGCTATGCAGCTGCTTCCCACTAGCTATCTGTTGTACATTTGGTAGTGTATATATCTCCATGCCACTCTCTCACTTCATACCAGCTTACCGTTCCCCCGCCCGATCTCCTCAAGTCCATTCTCTACATCTGCGTCTTTATTCCTGTCCTGTCCCTAGGTTCTTCAGAACCTTTTTTTTTTTTTTTAGATTCCATAAATATGTGTTAGCATACAGTATTTATTTTTCTCTTTCTGACTTACTTCACTCTGTATAACAGACTCTAGGTCCATCCACCTCACTACAAATAACTCAATTTCACTTCTTTTATGGCTAATATTCCATTGTATACATGTGCCACATCTTCTTTATCCATTCATCTGTCGATGGACACTTAGTTTGCTTCCATGTCCTGGCTCTTTTAAATAAAGCTGCAGTGAACATTGTGGTACTTGACTCTTTTTGAATTATGGTTTTCTCAGGGTATATGCCCAGTAGTGGGAATGCTGGGCCTTATGTTAGTTCTATTTTTAGTTTTTTAAGGAACCTCCATACTGTTCTCCGTAGTGGCTGTATCAATTTACATTCCCACCAACAGTGCAAGAGGGTTCCCTTTTCTCCACATCCTCTCCAGCATTTATTGTTTGTAGATTTTTTGATGATGGCCATGCTGACTGGTGTGAGGTGATACCTCATTGTAGTTTTGATTTGCATTTCTCTAATGATTAGTGATGTTGAGTATCCTTTCATGTGTTTGCTGGCAATCTGTATATGTTCTTTGGAGAAATGTCTATTTAGGTCTTCTGCCCATTTTTGGATTGGGTTCATTGTTTTTTCATATTGAGCTGCATGAGCTGCTTGTAAATTTTGTAGATTAATCCTTTGTCAGTTGCTTCATTTACAAATATTTTCTCCCATTCTGAGGGTTGTCTTTTCATCTTGTTTATGGTTTCCTTTGCTGTGCAAAAGCTTTTAAATAGGTGCCATTTGTTTATTTTTGTTTTTTCCATTTCTCTAAGAGGTGGGTCAAAAAGGATCTTGCTGTGATTTATGTCATAGAGTGTTGTGCCTATGTTTTCCTCTAAGAGTTTTATAGTGTCTGGCCTTACATTCAGTTCTTTAATCCATTTTGAGTTTATTTTTGTGTATGGTGTTAGGGAGTGTTCTAATTTCATTTTACATGTAGCTGTCCAGTTTTCCCAACACCACTTATTGAAGAGGCTGTCTTTTCTCCATTGTATATCCTTGCCCCCTTTATCAAAAATAAGGTAACCATATGTGCATGGGTTTATCTCTGGGCTTTCTATCATTTTCCATTGATCTATATTTCTTTTTCTGTGCCAGTACCATACTGTCTTGATTACTGCAGCTTTGTAGTATAGTCTAAAGTCAGGGAGCCTGATTCCTCCAACTCTGTTTTTCTTTCTCAAGATTGCTTTGGCCTTTTGGGGTCTTTTCTGTTTCCATACAAATTTGTGAAATTTTTTGTTCTAGTTCTCTGAAAAATGCCAGTGGTAGTTTGATAGGGATTGCATTGAATCTGTAGATTGCTTTGCGTAGTAGAGTCATTTTCACAATGTTGATTCTTCCCATCCAAGAACATGGTATATCTCTCCATCTATTTGTATCATCTATAATTTCTTTCAGCAGTGTCCTGTAGTTTTCTGCATACAGGTCTTTTGTCTCCTAAGGTAGGTTTATGCCTAGGTATTTTATCCTTTTTGTTGCAATGGTAAATGGGAGTGTTTCCTTAATTTCTCTTTCAGATTTTTCATCATTAGTGTATAGGAATGCAAGAGGTTTCTGTGCATTAATTTTGTACCCTGTTACTTTACCAAATTCATTTATTAGCTCTAGTAGTTCTCTGGTAGCATCTTTAGGATTATCTATGTATAATATCATGTCATCTGCAAACAGTGACAGCTTTACTTCTTCTTTTCCAATTTAGATTCCTTTTATTTCTTTTTCTTCTCTGATTGCTGTGGCTAAAACTTCCAAAACAATGTTGAATAATAGTGGTGAGAGTGGGCACCTTGTCTTGTTCCTGATCTTAGTGGAAATAGTTTCAGTTTTTCACCATTGAGCACGATGTTTGCTGTGGGTTTGTCATATATGGCCTTTATTATGTTGAGGTAAGTTCCCTCTCTGCCTGCTTTCTGGAGGGTTTTTATCGTAAATGTTCATTGCATTTTGTCAAAAGCTTTTTCTGCATCTATTGAGATCATCATATGGTTTTTTTTCTTCAGTTTGTTAATATGGTGTATCACATTGATTCATTTGCATATATTGAAGAATCCTTGCATTCCTGGGATAAACCCCACTTGATCATGGTGTATGATCCTTTTAATGTGCTATTGGATTCTGTTTGTTAGTATTTGATTGAGAATTTTTGCATCAATGTTCATCAGTGATATTGGCCCGTAGTTTTCTTTCCTTGTGACATCTCTGTCTGGTTTTGGTATCAGGGTGATGGTGGCCTCGTAGAATGAGTTTGGGAGTGTTCCTCCCTCTGCTATATTTTGGAAGACTCAAGAAGGATAGGTGGTAGCTCCTCTCTAGATGTTTGATAGAATTCGCCTGTGAAGCCATCTGGTCCTGGGCTTTTGTTTGTTGGAAGGTTTTTAATCACAGTTTCAATTTCAGTGCTTGTGATTGGTCTGTTTATGTTTTCTAATTCTTCCTGGTTCAGTCTCGGAAGGTTGTGCTTTTCTAAGAATTCGCCCATTTCTTCCAGGTTGTCCATTTTATTGGCATATAGTTGCTTGTAGTAATCTCTCATGATCCTTTGTATTTCTGCAGTGTCAGTTATTACTTCTCCTTTTTCATTTCTAATTCTATTGATTTGAGTCTTCTCCCTTTTTTTCTTGATGAGTCTGGCTAAAGGTTTATCAATTTTGTATATCTTCTCAAAGAACCAGCTTTTCGTTTTATTGATCTTTGCTATTGTTTCCTTCATTTCTTTTCCATTTATTTCTTATCTGATCTTTATGATTTCTTTCCTTCTACTAACTTTGGGGTTTTTTTGTTCTTTCTCTAATTGCTATAGGTGTACGGTTAGGTTATTTATTTGAGATGTTTCTTGTTTCTTGAGGTAGGATTGTATCGCTCTAAGCTTGCCTCTAGGAACTACTTTTGCTGCATCCCATAGGTTTTGGGTCATCGTGTTTTTATTGTCATTTCTTTCTAGGTATTTTTTTATTTTCTCTTTGATTTCTTCAGTGATCTCTTGCTTATTTAGTAGTGTATTGTTTAGCCTCCACGTGTTTTTTTTTTTACAGATTTTGTCTTCTAATTGATATCTAGCCTCATAGAGTTGTGGTTGGAAAAGATACTTGATACGATTTTAGTTTTCTTAAGTTTACCAAGGCTTGATTTGTGACCCAAGATATGGTCTATCCTGGAGAATGTTCCATGAGCACTTGAGAAGACAGTGTATTCTGTTGTTTTGGATGGAATGTCCTGTAAATATCAATTAAGTCCATCTTGTTTAATGCATCATTTAAAGTTTGTGTTTCCTTATTTATTTTCATTTTGGATGATCTGTCCATTGGTGAAAGTGGGATATTAAAGTCTCCTACTATGATTATGTTACTGTCAACTTCCCCTTTTATGGCTGTTAGCGTTTACCTTATATATTGAGGTGCTCCTATGTTGGGTGCATAAACATTTACAATTGTTATATCTTCCTCTTGGATTGATCTCTTGATCTTTATGTAGTGTCCTTCTTTGTCTCTTGTAATAGTCTTTATTTTTAAGTCTGTTTTATCTGCTATGAGAATTGCTGCTCCAGCTTTCTTTTGATTTCCAATTGCATGGAATATCTTTTTCCATCGCCTCACTTTCAGTCTGTATGTGTCCCTAGGTCTGAAGCGGCTTTCTAGTAGACAGCATATATACGGGTCTTGTTTTTATATCCATTCAGCCAGTCTGTGTCTTTTGATTGGAGCATTTAATCCATTTACATTTAAGGTAGTTATTGATATGTATGTTCCTATTATCATTTTCTTAATAGTTTTGGGTTTATTATTGTAGGTCTTTTTCTTGTCTCATGTTTCCTGACTAGAGAAGTTCATTTAGCATTTCTTGTAAAACTAGTTTGGTGATGCTGAATTCTCTTAGCTTTTGCTTGTCTGTAAAGGTTTTAATTTCTCTGTCGAATCTGAATGAGGTCCTTTCTGGGTAGAGTAATCTTGGTTGTAGGTTTTTTCCTTTCATCACTTTAAATATGTCCTGCCACTCCCTTCTCTCTTACAGAATTTCTGCTGAAAGATCAGCTTTTAACTTTATGGGGATTCCCTTGTATGTTATTTGTTGTTTTTCCCTTGCTGCTTTTAATATTTTTTTTTGTTGTTTTAATTTTTGATAGTTTGATTACTATGTGTCTTGACGTGTTTCTCCTTGGATTTATCCTGTATGGGACTCTCTACGCTTCCTGGACTTGATTATTTCCTTTCCCATATTAGGGAAGTTTTCAACTATAATCTCTTCAGATATTTTCTCAGTCCCTTTCTTTTCTCTTCTTCTTCTGGGACCCATATTATTCGAATGTTGGTGCATTTAATGTTGTCCCAGAGGTCTCTAAGACTGTCCTCAATTTTTTTCATTCTTTTTCCTTTATTCTGCTGTGCGGTAGTTATTTCCACTATTTTATCTTCCAGGTCACTTATCCGTTCTTCTACCTCCGTTATTCTGCTATTGATTCCTTCTAGAGAATCTTTAATTTCATTTATTGTGTTGTTCATCATTGTTTGCTCTTTAGTTCTTTTAGGTCCTTGTTAAACGTTTCTTGTATTTTCTCATTCTATTTCCAAGATTTTGGATCATCTTTATTATCATTACTCTGAATTCTTTTTCAGGTAGCCTGCCTATTTCCTCTTCATTTATTTGGTCTGGTGCATTTTTACCTTGCTCCTTCATCTTCTGTGTGTTTCTCTCTCTTCTCATTTTGCTTCACTTACTGTGTTTGTGGTCTCCTTTTTGCAGGCCGCAGGTTTGTCATTCCTGTTGTTTTTGGTGTCTGCCCCCAGTGGCTAAGGTTGATTCAGTGGGTTGTGTAGGCTACCTGGTGGAGGGGACTAGTGCCTGTGTTCTGGTGGATGAGGATCTTCTCTTTCTGGTGGCCAGGACCACGTCCGGTGATGTGTTTCAGGGTGTCTGTGGACTTATTATGATTTTAGGCAGCCTCTCTGCTAATGGGTGGGGTTGTGTTCCTGTCTTGCTAGTTGTTTGGCCTGGGGTGTCCAGCAGTGTAGCTTGCTGGTCGTTGAGTGGAGCTGGGTCTTAGCGTTGAAATGGAGATCTCTGGGAGTGCTTTCGCCATTTGATATTACGTGGAGCTGTGAAGTTTCTGGTGGGCCAATGTCCTGAATTCGGCTCTCCCACCTCACAGGCACAGGCCTGACACCCGGCCGGAGCACAAAGACCCTGTTAGCCACACGGCTAAGAAGGAAAGGGAGAAAAAAAGAAAGAAAGAAATAAAGGAAGGGAGAGATGGAGGGAGGTAGGACGGAAGGAAGGAGGAAGAAAGAAAGAAAGAAAAAGATAAAATAAAATTTTAAAGTTATTACAATAAAAAAATTTTTAATTATTAAAAATAAAAAAAATTTTAAAGTCATAAAAAAAAGGAGAAAGAAAGAAAGAAGAGAGCAACCAAACCAAAAACCAAGTCCACTAATTATAACAAGCACTAAAAACTATACTAAGGACAGACAGGACCCTAGGACAAATGATAAAAGCAAAGCTCTACAGACAGAATCACACAAAGAAGCATACGCATACACACTCACAAAAAGAGAAAAAGCAAAAATATATATATATATCTGTATTTTTAAAAAAAAGGAAAAGAGCAACCAAATCAATAAATAAATCTACCAATGTTAATAAACTCTAAGTACTAAACTCAGATAAACAAAACCAGAAACAAATTAGATACAGAAAGCAAACCCCAAGTCTACAGTTGCTCCCAAAGTCCACCACCTCTATTTTGGGATGATTCGCTGTCTATTCAGGTATTCCACAGATGCAGGGTACATCAAGTTGATTGTGGAGATTTAATCCGCTGCTCCTGAGGCTGCTGGGAGAGATTTCCCTTTCTCTTCTTTGTTCTCACAGCTCCTGGGGTTCAGCTCTGGATTTGGCCCTGCCTCTGCGTGTAGGTTGCCGGAGGGTGTCTGTTCTTCGCTCAGACAGGGTGGGGTTAAAGGAGCAGCTGATTCGGGGGCTCTGGCTCACTCCGGCCGGGGAGAGGGAGGGGTACGGATGTGGGGCAAGCCTGCGCTGGCAGAGGCCAGCGTGATGTTGCAACAGCCTGAGGTGCGCCATGTTTTCTCCTGGTGTAGTTGTCCCTGGATCATGGGACTGTGGCAATGGCAGGCTGCACAGGGTCCCGGGAGGGGAGGTGTGGAGAGTGACCTGTGCTTGCACACAGGCTTCTTGGTGGCTGCAGCAGCAGCCTTAGCATCTCATGCCCGTCTCTGGTGTCCGCGCCATAGCCGTGGCTCGCGCCCGTTTCTGGAGCTCGTTTAGGCAGTGCTCTGAATCCTCTCTCCTCACGCACCCTGGAACAACGGTCTCTTGCCTCTTAGGCAGGTCCAGACTTTTTCCCGGACTCCCTCCCAGCTAGCTGTGGCACACTAGCCCCCTTCACGCTGTGTTCACGCCGCCAACCCCAGTCCTCTCCCTGCGCTCCGGCCGAAGTCCATGCCTCAGCTCCCAGCCCCACCCACCCCGGTGGGTTAGCAGACAAGCCTCTCGGGCTGGTGAGTGCTGGTCGGCACCGATCCTCTGTGCGGGAATCTCTCTGCTTTACCCTCTGCACCCCTGTTGCTGCGCTGTCCTCCGTGGCTCCACAGCTCCCCCCCACCCCGCCACCCCTCCGCCTCTGCCGGTGAAGGCACTTCCTAGTGTGTGGAAACTTTTCCTCCTTCACAGCTCCCTCCCAGCGGTGCAGGTCCTGTCCCTATTCTTTTGTCTTTTTTCCTTCGCCCTACCCAGGTACGTGGGAAGTTTCTTGACTTTTGGGCAGTCTGAGGTCTTCTGCCAGCGTTCAGTAGGTGTTCTGTAGGAGTTGTTCCACATGTAGGTGTATTTCTGATGTATTTGTGGGGAGGAGGGTGATCTCCACGTCTTACTTCTTCGCCATCTTGAAGGTCTCTTCTCTAGCATAGTGTTTGATACATGGTAACGTTCTATAAAAATGTTAGCTCTTTTTAGTAATACACTTTCTCCAACACAGATTTGAAGTCTTCATCCTTGTGTTAGGGATTAAGCTGCTTAGTGAGTACATTTAGTAAAATTATTCCTATTTTACAAACATGGAAATTGAGAAGAGAGTAAGTCTGATTGTACTTTTAGGTCATCTTGTGGTTTTTCTGTTTTATTTTTGCATGGTTGATAGTGGTGGTAATTTGTGTTTTGTATTATTTTAATTCTCAGAGCAAGATTTTAGCCTGGAATTTATAGCCATTTTTTATTAGGCCAGTTTGCTCTCAAGAAGGCACTTGTCAAATGTATGATACCTCAAGCATTTTCAGAGTTGGTATGGCTTTTCCAAAAACTTGCAAGCATGATCTTGTAGACATGACATTGAAAGATGTTGATGAAATTTTTGTTTTTGACCTTGCTTTCCTATTAGCTCTGGCAATATCATTTTTATAGTACTTGTTACCCACTGACAGTAATTACTGTGGTTTTGTTCTCAAATGTCTTCAGAGTCAAAGGCCAGACTGCAATATTTGAGGAGATGATAGAAGATGAAGAAGGACTGGTGGATGATCGAATACCTACCACCAACCGGGGTCTGTGGGCAATAAGTGAGACAGAGCGATCCATGAAAGCTCTGCTATCGTTTGCAAAATCACATCGATTTGATGTTGAATTCATTGATGAGGGAAGTACTTCAATGGATCTCTTTGAAGCTTGGAAGAAAGAATATAAGGTAACAGTAATTTTTTTTTTTTTTTAAACATCTTTATTGGGGTATAATTGCTTTACAATGGTGTGTTAGTTTCTGCTTTACAACAAAGTGAATCAGCTATACATATACATATGTTCCCATATGTCTTCCCTCTTGCGTCTCCCTCCCTCCCACTCTCCCCATCCCACCCTTCCAGGCTATCACAAAGCACCGAGCTAATATCCCTGTGCCTTGCGGCTGCTTCCCCCCAGCTATCTACCTTACTACGTTTGTTAGTGTGTATATGTCCATGACTCTCTCTCGCCCTGTCAAAACTCACCCTTCCCCCTCCCATATCCTTAAGTCCGTTCTCCAGTAGGTCTGCGTCTTTATTCCTATCTTACCCCTAGGTTCTTCATGACATTTTTTTCCCTTAAATTCCATATATATGTGTTAGCATACGGTATTTGTCTTTTTCTTTCTGACTTACTTCACTCTGTATGACAGACTCTAGGTCTATCCATCTCATTACAAATAGCTCAATTTCATTTCTTTTTAAGGCTGAGTAATATTCCATTGTGTATATGTGCCACATCTTCTTTATCCATTCATCCGATGATGGGCGCTTAGGTTGTTTCCATGTCCTGGCTATTGTAAATAGAGCTGCAATGAACATTTTGGTACATGACTCTTTTTGAATTTTGGTTTTCTCAGGGCATATGCCAAGTAGTGGGATTGCTGGGTCATATGGTAATTCTATTTGTAGTTTTTTAAGGAACCTCCGTACTGTTCTCCACAGTGGCTGAACCAATTCACATTCCCACCAGCAGTGCAAGAGTGTCCCCTTTTCTCCACACCCTCTCCAGCATTTATTGTTTCTAGATTTTTTGATGATGGCCATTCTGACTGGTGTGAGATGATGTCTCATTGTAGTTTTGATTTGCATTTCTCTAATGATTAATGATGTTGAGCATTCTTTCATGTGTTTGTTGGCATTCTGTATATCTTCTTTGGAGAAATGTCTATTTAGGTCTTCTGCCCATTTTTGGATGGGGTTGTTTGTTTTTTTGTTATTGAGCTGCATGAGCTGCTTGTAAATTTTGGAGATTAATCCTTTGTCAGTTGCTTCATTTGCAAATGTTTTCTCCCATTCTGAGGGTTGTCTTTTGGTCTTGGTTATGGTTTCCTTTGCTGTGCAAAAGCTTTGAAGTTTCATTAGGTCCCATTTGTTTATTTTTGTTTTTATTTCCATTACTCTAGGAGGTGGGTCAGAAAGGATCTTGCTGTGATTTATGTCATAGAGTGTTCTTCCTATGTTTTCTTCTAAGAGTTTGATAGTTTCTGGCCTTACATTTAGGTCTTTAATCCATTTTGAGCTTATTTTTGTGTATGGTGTTAGGGAGTGATCTAATCTCATACTTTTACATGTACCTGTCCAGTTTTCCCAGCACCATTTATTGAAGAGGCTGTCCTTTCTCCACTGTACATTCCTGCCTCCTTTATCAAAGATAAGGTGTCCATATGTGCGTGGGTTTATCTCTGGGCTTTCTATCCTGTTCCACTGATCTATCTTTCTGTTTTTGTGCCAGGGGTAACAGTAATTTAAAACTTCCTTCCCATATTAAGAATTCTCCTCCTTGGGCTTCCCTGGTGGCAGAGTGGTTGAGAGTACGCCTGCCGATGCAGGGTACACGAGATCGTGCCCCGGTCCGGGAAGATCCCATGTGCCATGGAGCGGCTGGGCCAGTGAGCCATGGCCACTGAGCCTGCGCGTCTGGAGCCTGTTCTCCACACGGTAGAGGCCACAACATTGAGAGGCCCGCGTACCAAAAAAATAAATTAAAGAACTCCCCTCCTTTACATTAATTTTAGTTGCTACTTTCCTTTTTCTCTCTTCAGCTTTTAAAAATCTGCTTTAGAGAATTGAGGTGTCATAATTTATCTTTCCCTAAAACGTAATGATTGTAATGATGAATAATAAATATAATAATACTGAACAAATGAGAAGTTTCTGTTTATTAAATTACTAAAAATCATTACTAAAATGAAATTTATATGAAACCTTTTGTTTTTCCTTGAAAGTGTGTTATTCTAGTCTTAGCTTGGTCTTACACTGCTGTTCTCTGAAATCAGAGTGTGGCTTTGTTTCCGTTTTTGTTTTTTTCTTTTGCTCTGTGAATAACAACCAAACATCAACAACGTTAAAGATTGGAGAACATAGTAAACATTTCTCAACATACAAGACTAGAAACCATTGCAATTAATAACGCACAAAGGGACTCTTCATATTTATACTTTAATAATTTCATCATATTATAACTCTATGTTTGAGATTCCAGAATTCATTAATTTTGAATTATTCTTTATATGTGGATTTTTTTTTTTTTTTTTTTTTGCGGTACGTGGGCCTCACTGCTGTGGCCTCTCCGGTTGCGGAGCACAGGCTCCGGACACGCAGGCTCAGCGGCCATGGCTCACGGGCCCAGCCACCCCGCGGCTTGTGGGATCTTCCCGGACCGGGGCACGAACCCGTGTCCCCTGCATCGGCAGGCGGACTCTCAACCACTGCGCCACCAGGGAAGCCCTATATGTGGATTTTTTTAATCCCTTGTCCTACTTTGCAAGTGAGATGGGTGAGGAAATAAAAGAAGTGGGTTTTTTATTTATAATGTTATATTCCATTTGATATCTTTTATTTTTTTAATCTAAAGTTTTGACTTCTAAAGCAGGATAAAAATTTCTCTCAAGAAAGAGAAGCTGTGCTGTCTATAATATCAATTCATACATTTGATAGACTGAAGAATTATACTTCTATAGCATCAAAATCATTGGTTCATAATAGTTTTTTTCTTTTCACATTACTATTCTAAAAGCAAAAGCCCATTAACACAGTTAATTACAGCGAGTCATGGAAGCAACAGTACTATATACAGTGTTCATTTGCCCCTGCGTTCCTCCTTTGAGCTCAGTTTAGCCACATGGTCTGGGTCAGAGGAGTGCTTATCATGCAGTTCACCCAGATCTTTGTTCATTTGTTCTCCATAACATTGCAGACTAAACCCTTTAACAACAGTGTAAATGAATGAGCTCCTGCTACGCACATCAATCAGGATCTAACTCAAAGCATAATGTTAATTAGTGAAGAAAGCAGATCAAAAAGTTTTATACTGATTGATAGCATTTTTATAAATTTCAGAAACATATAAAACCGGATTATTAAGGATGTATGGATTAGTATAACTCCAGCAAAAAGTACAGAATAGTAAGTCCAATTCAGAATAGTGGTTACCCCATTGTTGGGGGTTGAAGGAAGAATGTGTGAGGCAAGAGAGTGATGCAGTTGAGAAGGAACACAGGCTTCCTAAGGAACTGGCATTATTCTCTTTCCTAATTCGGATGATGTGGACTCAGTTGTATACTTTAGTATTCTCGTTATCATATATACATATTATTTTGAGAATGTGAAATATATTATAATAAAAAGTATTTCTTTAAAAAATAAAGCAGAGATTCCACCAGTCTAGTATTGATCTGTAAAGATCTTTGGTCCTACCAAGAAATCTCGGGGTATGCTGTTCCTGAGATTTTGAAGAGGCAATACACTATAGTGTCCTGTGGAGATTATTCAGACCCACTTCCTCATCCTAAAAATGGCCCAAGAATTGCTTGTACCTTAGACCCGTAATGAAAACACTGTGTATGATTTAAGACCTCACTGAAGACTCTTGACCAAGGGACATCTTGATGGTTTTAACCAGTTTTAATTATGTGCTTTACCACTGTCTGTCTTTTCTGTTCCTTCAGTTGCTTCATGAATATTGGATGGCTCTGAGGAATCGTGTGTCTGCTGTTGATGAGCTTGCAATGGCTACAGAACGACTAAGAGTACGTGATCCTAGGGAGCCAAAGCCCAGTCCACCAGTTCCTCATATCATTGAACCACATGAGGTAATTTGCAAATGAATCACAGAAAAGAACACAGAAAATAGATGTCACAAAAATCCAAGATCCATAGAAGGGATAGAGTCAGGGCAGTGATGTCTTCAATAAGTAAGTGTTTCATATCTGCTCTTCGTTTGAGCCATATGAAGTTGTTTGTTTTTGTAGTAGGTCAGAGATGAGCAATTTCATGTCTAATACATGCTTAGCATTCACTGTTTGGGTGCATTTGCACGTTTGTTTGTTTCTCTCCATGTTGCATATTCATCTATTCTTGAGCACCTTTTGCGTGCCAAAACCTAAAGATATTCTTGGTCAGTTTTTAGACGTATGTCCTATTACTTCAGCTTTTTCAGAACTAAAACAATCTTCCATAAGAACAACCAAGAACTGATTTTGCACTATTTTCCTTTGCTAACGATGAACAGATATTGACAACTTATCGTCTGTTAAATTCCTCTTTGTATCTCAGAATTAAAAAAATAACTCCACCAACCTTTTTTCTTCATATTAAAAATATTATTTTCTTTAGAATTTGTTTTTATTCCTTTAATCTTTTAAATCTTTAAGACTGTAACTTAGAAAAATTTAGAAATATTCATTATATACTATTTCACTTCATTTTTAAAATAGAATTCTCAATAAGTTTTAAGTGAAAACAAATTCCTCTTTTTTTTTTTCTGTTACCATATTCTACTGGCGGGGGGCGGGGGACACAGAAAGGAGGAGCAGAGAGATTCTTCCCTGGATTTCTTAAAGTCACTTCATTTGTATGGCCAAAGTAGCATACCATTTTATTTTTCTTTATCCCATAAATGTTTTACTGAAAAATCATACACAAATAGCCTTTGGTTGATTTTTAACCTACTTCAGGTGTATAGGGAAGCTTTTTATTTAAAAGAATTCTGCCTTGAATTTTGTCTTCTATACAGTAAAATATATATATTTTTTGAAATATGTTAATATTATCTAGTATCTCTTTTGCAAATTTGAGTTTTCACATGTAAATATGTTTTCATAAAATAGGACACTTTTTAAGAAAGAATTAAAATAGAAGAATTGTGCATGTTTAATATAATGTTACCATCTTAGAATAAAAAAGTTGTTTTGTTTTGTTTTTAGGTGGAACAAAATCGTATAAAACTACTAAATGATAAAGCTGTTGCTACATCACAGCTTCAGAAAAAACTTGGGCAGCTTCTTTACCTAACTAACTTGGAGAAGGTATTGTTTTTAAAAGATGCTACTTTTTCCCATACTGTATTATCAATAAACCACTTTATTGACTCCTTTCATTTAATCTGTTAGTCCCCTAATTAATGGTATAGGTGTTTTTTTAATCATTCTTTTATTTGTTTGTGTTAGTTATGTGAGTCAGAACACTAGCTATGTCTGCAATAGCTACACAGATCACAAAAGAAGATGATATCTATAGAAAATATGTTATACAGATAATGTAAAGGGTATGCAGTATATAGTATAGCACAATGTAAACAGACTGTAGTTGGAAGCCTTGAGTAGTGAAAGTATTACAACATACCACTCAGCAAAGATCCAATAACATGCAATAGCATGCATCCAATAACACATATACAGATTTTTTAAATTTGTTTTTTGAAACTGTGTAGTGTGTTTGGAAAGCTGCTAAATAAGAGGACGTGGTAACGAATTATTTAATGTAATTCTCAACATATTTTCGTAGTAGTAAGCAAAGTACTGTATTAGACATTGATGAATATAATTCCATTTTCTGGCAAGAATAAATGGGAGTGGCAGAGTAACTTATCAGAACAACATATAATAGTAGATTTTTGGATAGGGCAAATGAAGGAAAGCAGTAGACTACAATTGGTCCTGAAAACTAGTACGAAATACATTTAAGTGAATCATTAAATCTCAGCAATGACAAAATGAAAAAGTTGGACGTTCTTTATAGGTAAAATAGCATAGTAGTTAAGAAGGTAGACTTTTGGACCTAGATGGTGCAAATTTGAATCATGATGCCACTATTTTCTAGATATAGGACTTTATTCAAGTTATTTACTTCTCTTTGTCCAATCTGTAAAATGAAAAAAGTAACACTATCTTGTAGGGCTCTCTTGAGGATCAAATGAATTAATATATGTAAGTGCTAAAGTGTTTACTGGTTTATTAAGCACTTTCTAGGTATTCACTATTAATATTATTATATTATTACTATTATTATAATGATGACTACTATTTTGGCAGGGGAAAAAAGAGAAGAACTTTAAGTCAATCTCTCAAAATGCTAGCTATAGAAAAATAACATTCGGAAAAAAATTCTTGATATTTCTGGACATGAGTTTTTAAAATACAAGATTTCTGTACTTTAAATGTGAGAGTCAAAATTAAGAGATAGTTGATGATTCTTTTAATTATGGAACATAAGTTGATCTCCTCTGTATGTTGAATTATTTTTTAAAAAATTAAAATTCCAGGGCTTCCCTGGTGGCGCAGTGGTTGGGAGTCCGCCTGCCGATGCAGGGGACACGGGTTTGTGCCCCGGTCTGGGAGGATCCCACATGCCGCGGAGCGGCTGGGCCCGTGAGCCACGGCTGCTGAGCCTGTGCTCCACAACGGGAGAGGCCGCAACAGTGAGAGGCCCACGTACCACAAAAAAAAAAAAAAAAAAAAAAAAATTAAAATTCCAAGGATATAATCTATGTAGGAAAACCCATTTGGCAAAAAATATAAGAAAATAATATTTACTCTATAAATGAAGGAAAATAAGCAATCTGCAAACTACTAAGCATAGGACAAATCCAGCCCATCACCTGTTTTTGTAACTAAAGTTTTATTGGAATACAGCTATACTCATTCGTTAAGTATTGTCTACAGCTGCTTTTGTGCTATAATAGCGGAGTTGAGGAGTTGCAGTAGAGATCGTATGGCCCACAAAGCCTAAAATATTTACAATCATGCCCTTTATGGAAAACATGCTAATTCTTACATTAAGTAAATTAGAAAACAAGAGGTATTGTAAATTCTGGTAGATTGTTTACAAAATGCTATAGTAATACCTTCTCTTGCGTGCTTGCTCTTGGTTAATGCCTTCCTACACTGACTCTAGGCTTAGGCAGATGACTTGTTTTTGGCCTTGTGTCACAGAGATTTGAAAAGTCCACGCACTTTGGAATTCTCCCAATTGTGTCATGTTTTGGAACTCTGAGACTATGTGAAGAAGCCCAGGTTACCTTTCTTGAGGAGCAAAAACCTCAGCTTAGCCCTCTCCTCAGACCAGCTAGCCTACCAACTGCTAGATATGAATGTGGGCCGTCCTGGACCATCCAGCCCAAGCCAAATCAGTGCATCCCAAAGTAACCCAGGTGACCTGTAGCATCAGGAGAAATTCATGTTTTTTTAGCCACTAAGGTTTTAGGTGGTTTGCTATGTTACCTGAAACAAATCAATAATTAACAGAGGAAAAGAATAATTCAGTCCAACTTTTTTTAAATGCTGCGTACTTACATTGTAGTTAATGGAATTGTTTTAACCATTAGAACTTCTGAATCCATGCACAATTTAGCTTTTTTTTTCTGCTTATAAGAGTCAAAGGATAATCAAGAACAATTTAGTAGTCTATGAGTCTAATTTACTTTCCTTTGTTTTCCTCAGTTTTAAAACCTGTTCATTTGATGACTTTTTTGGAAATCTTTCCGTTTTTAAAGAGACTTTGAAAAGCTATTATACTTCAACATAATTTCCAGGCATAATTAGGTCTCAAATCAGTAACATTTCTGGTTTCTAATTATTTGCTTTGCCTTGGTGAGATTAGAAAAAGGATACGGAGAAGAAATCAGTATTAATAAGGGTTATGTGAATAAATGCTGCCTCTTCCCAATGTCTTTGATCCCATGCCAAGTGGACATGCAGAATATTCTATTTCTTTATTAAAAAAATATATCTAGGGGCTTCCCTGGTGGCGCAGTGGTTGAGAGTCCGCCTGCCGATGCAGGGGACACAGGTTCATGCCCCGGTCCGGGAAGATCCCACATGCCGCAGAGCGGCTAGGCCCATGAGCCATGGCCCCTGAGCCTGTGCGTCCGGAGCCTGTGCTCCACAACGGGAGAGGCCACAACAGTGAGAGGCCCGTGTACCGAAAAAAAAAAAAAAATATATATCTAACATGAAAGTAAAATTTGAGAATTTAGGTAAATTATATCATATTTTGCTTTTTATTTTGCCTTCTATCATAATCACAAATACAGTAATATAACTTTAACAAACTTAAAAATTGAGTCCATTTTTTTCTTCACACCTTAAATAAATGTTATTTGTAAATCCCAGGAATGATAGTATTAATATATGAATTATTAGGTCATCTCAATTATTAGATTATTTTAATTGCCAACATTTACTTTTATAAATGAGTTGTAAAACATGTAACAGCTTTTAAAATATAACTAATATATGTTTTAATTCTTTTTTGGATAGTCTCAGGACAAAACATCAGGAGGTATTAATCCAGAACCTTGTCCAATCTGTGCTCGGCAACTGGGAAAACAGGTGAAATTATAATAAATATTACGTACATTTGTAAAATACTTTACAGTCTTCAAAGGCTTTTACATACAACTCGCCCCACCCTCAAACTTTGCATGCAAGGCAAATAGTACCTCTGTCTGAAAGGTAGGGCCAAAGGTTAACTGACAGGCTTAGTGCCAAATATGTTTGAGCAATGTTTTCCCTTAAGTGATAGGTGAAAACATATTTCTAGAATAGCCCCATCTTTTTCATTAAAGGTGAATAATTTTAAGTATTATTTCCAGTCACTTGAGTCTGTCAGTTTACCGTGGTTATTTGGTACTTGTACAGAAATATAATACGGCATACACAGATTTACTTAAGTTATGACAAAGGTATAGTAATGTAGTTCTTAATTAACATTATTACTGTCTAATAGTACCAGGATTTAAAGGCAAATAACAGCAGTCCTGAGGGAATTCATATGTGATTTTTAGAAGACTATTATATCAATTAAGTATATTTCTTTGTGAATATTAGTATACAAAGGTCTATAAACTTAATGGAACTGTATTAGTTTTCCTCAAAGAGATTCTTATTTTTACTTTATGAAATGTGATTTATGATACTGTAAGTTCCTACTTTGTATGATAAATAAATGTATGTAATATCGGTATATTCACTGCTTTTCAAATTTTGAAAGAAAAGTCTATTACTATTAAATGAGTAAAAGTGTCCTTGGCACTTTTTTCTATGGAGCTGAGAGTAGAAGCCTAAATATATGAGTTCCATATTCTGACCAGCAATAATCAGAAAGAACATACCTTTTAGTTTCCACGATTCATAGAGAAGATAAGATTTTAAAGGATATTTTATTGATAAAAAATCTTAAAAGGACAGATTGGTAGTGGAGGAGAAGAATAGTAATTACAGATACTGGCAATTTCTGTTAAAAATCAGTGATAAAAACATTTTGATAAAAATTACTATAAAAATGGAAAGGATCATGGTGTAAGTAGTTTCTTCTTTGCTTTTAGTTTCGATGAGATTCACGCAACTAGATTGTCTCAGAAATTTTATTATCTTTAACATTTCCATCTCATTTTCTATATAATAAATGCTTTAACATGTGAAAATGTAAATCTGCTTATTACTAAGTTGTGTAGAATATACTGAATATGACATTATGTCCAAATTAATGTTGTAGTCAGTCTATTCTGTGAGAGTGCTAAAGAGTAATTTGCATTTTTCCTAAATGCTGAAATGAGAACACGAGCATCTTACAAAATAATGATGACTGACTATTATCCTCCTATTAGGGTGAACAGAACTAAAGACTATGAAAGCTTAGTCTAGTTGGACTAAAAAATAGTTAGTTTAAAAGTATAACTTAGTTTTTATGACTTAAAGGATATTTATATTATGAAATAGGAAATGAAATTATGACTCTCTTCTCCTTTTAATATGTTTATAGATTGGAAGGCATCTTTGATAGCATCTCACTGAGGCATATTCTATGTGTTTTCTTTTTTAGTGGGCAGTACTGACCTGTGGGCACTGTTTCTGTAATGAATGCATTTCAATTATTATCGAACAGTACAGCGTGGGGTCTCACAGGAGCTCCATTAAGTGTGCCATCTGCCGCCAGACCACATCTCATAAAGAAATCTCGTATGTCTTCACCTCAGAGAAAGCCAGCCAGGAAGACGATATCCCTGTGAAGGTAAAGTCAGTTAAGAACGTGTAGACGCATAGTCAGAGCAAGATAATAGGAATCAGTATCTGGCCGTGAGAGCATCAAAATCAGAACAAGCCTGGCCCAGTGACTATGGAGCAACCACTGTTGTCTGTCTGTAGATACACTGCCTGAAATCCTCAGCTTTACCATCTACTTGTTCCTCGTGGGAGGAACACAAGAAAGCTTTTTCAGACATAGTTAGTTAGTAATAGTTATGCCCATCGTGGCAAAAAAAGTAACATCTTAGAATTCCAGTCCCTTACTATTTTTGCAGTGTTTCTGTCCATTACAAATTGATAGAGCTCTGGTTAAATTCAAGGTTTCTTTTTCTTCATTCTTCCATTCAGCCCCGGGTATCAGGAAAAAAAGATGTGCCCCACCAAATTGAAGGATAAAATAAATTGATTATTGAAGTTAGTGAAGACTGTCACAAGGAGGAGGTAGTGCACTTTTAGACGGCGTGGGTTGGTATTTCAGAGTATAGCCAAAGCTTCCCTTTGTTTTCCTAATTTTTTTCCCATGCTTCCTTCAGAACTTTAAGAAATAAGACTATAATTTAAAATCCAAATAGGATCTGTAACTGGACTTTCTGCCTAAGGGGTATTTATTTAATGAGAAGCCTTTACTAGACTTTTTTGTTCTTTGTTTTACTTAAGCATGCTTTTTTTTTTCTCTAACCAAACTTAGACCATGGACAACTCAATGTATGAGTATAGTAGGGAATATAGGCCAGAAGGAGTGGTTGGGAGAATGGGGCAGCTGGCTCATAAGCAAGAGGTAGTAGAATATTTTTCATTCATTTCTTCTCCTTCTGGGTCCCTGATGCTCTCCGCTCACTTATTTTTCAGGGTTGTATTTTGTGAGTAGAATTAACCACAAGTTGAAGCTGCCAGGAGTTAGGCAGTTGTTAGGATGCCCTCTCCCGAGAACACTGCAGTTCCATTAAGGAATATCTAATTGCTATTTATTCCCACTGTCATTTGAGTAAAACCTGAAAATATCAGTCACAGTGCTCTCAAGTGTGTTGAGGTAAACAGAATCCCAAAGTTGGGATGAACTTTCATTCATTCATTCTTCCCGTACATGTTTACTGGACACATACTGTATGCCAGGCAGTGTGCTGGGCTTCACAGATGCAACACACACTCATGAATAAAACAGGTATGATTGCTGCCCTCATGGATTTTACATTTTGGCAGTCGGGGGAAGGAGTTTGACTTGAGGCAGAAAGCACAGACGTTAAGCAAATAATTGATGTGATAAGCACTACAAAAGAAAATCAAACCTGGCTTCTCCGAGGGAATGGCAGTTAAGTAGATGTCTAAAGGATGAATGGATCAGCCAGCCTGAGAGAGGGTAAAAGTGATCTTGTTGGGAGGAGGCTGCAAGACAGAAAAAACAAACAACCAAAAATCCCAGTATGTGAATAGGTCTGAGACAAGAAGAAACTCAAATGGAACTGAGTAGCTGCGGTGTAGAAAACACAAAGGAGAATGGAATGAAATGAGTCGAATCCAAAGAGGGGCCAGATACTGAAGAGCCATCTGAGCATCTTCTTTTCATGTAAAGAAAGCTATTAACATGTTATATGTTATAAGCAGAGAAGTATCATGATCAGACTTGGATTTTTAAAAGATTCCTCTTGCTACAGTATGGAAATTAGATTAGCAGGAATAGAAAAGACTAGAGTAGAAAAAAATTTGGAGAGACCAATTTAGGAGGCTACAACAGTAGTGATGGTGGCTTTGATTAGGTTGGTGGCAGTGGAGATGCAAAGAAGTACATATATTCAGGAGATGTTTGGAATAGAGTTGATGAATGAGATACAGTATCGGAGGGGTTGATGATGAAGAGGGAGATTTCGTAGGTGACCCCTGGTTTCTGATGTGAAAAATCAAGTGACTGAAAGTACAGTTAACTATATAAGGTACTTGGAAGAAGGGTACATTTAGATATACTATATTTGAAGTGCCGAAGACATCCACATAGAACTTTCCAGCAAAGTGTTAATATATGGAGCTGGAGAGAGAAAATTCAGAGACATTGGCATAAGTGATCTTGGAAGCCATGAAAGTGTATGAGCTGGCCTAAGGAAAGAAACATAAAATTTAGCTTCAGATCAGGTCCTGCAGCACTCCATAGCTTTTTTTAAAAATGGAGTAAAGGGAGAGGAGCTGAAAAAGGAGACCAAGAAAGAGCAACTAGAGGCATAGGCAGTCCTGGAGAACATGCTGCCAACAGAGGCAATGGAAACTCGGCTTCAAGGAGGAGGCGGTTATCAGCTGTTTCCCTTGATGCTGAAGGTGGCTCAGCTACAAGATGGACTAATTTGGCTACTGAAGGTCATTGGAAAGGAGCCCTTTCAGTGGAAATGTATTAGCAAAAAGCAGATCGGGAGGGAATGAGAAGTGAACAGGAAATGAATAGGTCAAAAGAGAAAAATGCCCAACTACTTCATAAATTTAGCTGTGAAGTAGAAAAGTGAGTGTTGTAACCAGAAGGGGATATGAAGTGCAGGAAGGCTTTGTGTTTTTTTGTTTTATTCTGTTTAATATAAAAGATTCTTGAGCATGTTTAATCTTCAATAAAGAAGAGTAGATTGAAGATATAGGAGAGAAAAGGGATAATGCGTAATACAAGATTCTTGAAAAGACAGGGAGAGTGTTGATATGTAGAGAGAAAGCAGAGATCTCATTGAAATCGAATAACTAACAAGTGTAGGTTGGGCTGTTGCACAACCAAGCTATAAGGGTCCTTATCAGAGAATAGGAGATCTTTAATTATTATTATTATTGAAATATAGTTGATTTACGATGTTTTGTTGGTTTCAGGAGTACAGCACAGTTAATCAGTTATACATATATCCACTTTTTTTTTTTTTTAGATTCTTTTCCCATATAGGTCATTACAGAGAATTGAGTAGAGTTCCCTGTGCTATAGATTAGGTCCTTATTAGTTATCTATTTTATATATAGTAGTGTGTATATGTCAGTCCCAATCTCCCAGTTTATCCCTCCCCTCCCTTCCCACCCCCGGTAACCATAAGTTTGTTTGCTACATTCGTGATTCTGTTTCTGTTTTGTAAGTAAGTTCATTTGTACCATTTTTTAGATTCCACATATAAGCGATATCATATGATATTTGTATTAGTTCTTTCCAGAGGGACAGGTTTTCGGTACTCCAGATGTGACTGTAGAAGTGGGTGACTCAAGTGAGGTGGAGGAGTAAAGGTGGTAGAAGCTGAACCAATGAGATCTGAATGTTGAATATGTGGTCCACGTGGACGGTATATAATGTCCAGAGTTAGTATACTTTAACCTATTCACCACACAAAGAACTGCTTTCCTTTTCAGTCCCCCCTCCCCTTTTCCTCCTACTCTAATAGTTTATTTCTCCTTTTCCTTCCCATAAAAAGTCTTTTTTTAGCCTTTTCTTCTTCCCTTTTATCTTTTCATCTGGCCTCAAGCATCCCAAGGGCCACAGATAGCATTCACGGCCTAAGCAGGGCTGCTGACCCTTAGGTGAAGGCTTTCATCACAGTATGGGGAACGAGCATAAGAAAGAACTGGTGTGTCAGGCTTCATGCAGTAAGGTTTAGGAAGTGATTGCTCTGGCTACCAGTAAACAGCACAGCCTCTGTGAAACTGAGTCGTTGAGCCCATCAAACCCAAACACCTGTTCATTTTATGGCAGCTTTCCTAGACATCCAGGAGAGAGATCAGGACAGTTACATTTGCTGTCCTGTTGGAACAGGGATATCTGTACAAATACTGTTTATTATGTTCTGACTTCTTCCTGTCTTTCATGGGTATTGATAAACACATGAATTAATTGAAGGATCTTGTAAAAAAATTAAAAGAATACAGAATTCACTAAAGTTAATTTCTCTTTTTGATGCATAAATATTTACATTTCCTTTTCATTAAATACATGACTGAATATTGTACTTACTATGCAAGCAAGTTTTATCACTTTTCCACATTCTCACATTGCTTCTTGCTACATTAACTTTTGTTTTCTGTCACCATTTCTGTCTGCTACTTCTGCCTTCTGCTGCCTGTCACATTTCTGCCACCTTCTCCTTAATGCATGTGCTTATCGTTTTCTCAGACTCTCACTGTACTCTGACCATCTGAAACGACCCCACTAAATGGTCACATCATCTGTCCTGGAGTTGAGGGATATAAAGATGACTCTATATGAATAATGAAGGCATTATTTTGAACTTTTATAAATATTAGTTCATACTATTCCTAAACTTAGGGGTTCTTTTTTATTGTTGGTTATCCAATCCCTGATTTTTATTAAACACTCCTGAGAATTAATTTTTCATTTCATTAAAGTTTTTATCTGAAATGTTTATTTTACTCTAAGCATTCATGTCAAGGCTCTCGGACATAGCAAACAGTGTAATATCATACATGGTGCTTAATCATATAGCTGATCTCTGACAAAAGATATTTGGAGAACATAAAAATAGAATGAAATAATATAAGACATTTTTTTCTACTGGTATTTCACAATGTAAGGAATCCTATTGACTGACCATATAAATAAAATGAGTAAAATGTTCATTAGTGAATTAGTGGATGCATTTAAGTTAAAGACTCTATCTACCCTAACAGCAGTGTGACAGTATTCCTGAATGACCCTTGGAACCTACTGGGCATTTCACAAAGTAAACAAAATTCCCCCTGCAAGTTCTGACAGCTGCCAGGCATTTTAGAGGGTGAAGTAGGCCTCCTGGCAGAACATATGCCCCACGTGGCCTGTTCCCCGTGTCCTCAGTTTGGCTAGGTTTCATAAAAGCATTTTTGTCAGTGGAAACTGTGACCCCATAATGGACACGACTCTTATGTCATAAGTTTCTATCCAGGAGAAAATACATGGATATAGCCATAGCAAAGCCTTCCCACCTGTCCCACACACACTACAGTGCTTCATCTTCTCACACTTTTGAGTGTCTAATAATCAAGTGGTCTGCTTTTTAAAATAAAGAATTTTTTCAGGCTCCATTCCCATAAATTTTAACTTGTTAGATCTCGGATCTGGTCCAGGAAACTACATTTTTAACAAGCAAATCTATTGATAGTAGAGATGTTTTATACAGCCTTTTTGTAGAGGAAAAAAATACTGTATTTCTACATTAAAACTCTCAGAGAAACCTAGTAATACCATGGGTCATATTCTACTATGTGTAGAATCCTCTTGTTTCCTTTCTGTTTTTCTCTTTTCTTTTTCTTTTTTTTTTTTTTCTTTTTGACTTTTTGTTCAGTTGATTCAAAGGTGACTTGTGAAGTCTGTCTTGTACTTTCTAAATACAAATAAAATATCTGGGTGGAATAAAACTATAAAATTATGACTGAGTTTAAAATTGACATAAAGTAATTTGGTAAATATGCTTATCTAAATATTTTCATATGAGATATGTGATATGATAATACTAACTGGTAAATTAATATTATGTATAATATATTAATGTATAGTGTAATATTAATACATGAATATTAACTGGTAAATTTATAACACAGTTAAGTGTTTTTGTTAGAAAATGTCATGAATAAATATAATTTATTATATTATAAATGGTTGGATGGATGGATGGATGGACAAGTAAACCACTGATTAGCATTTACATATAATATCCCCAAAAACCTTTGGCTCCAAGTAAAATTTTTAACTTTTCTGCAGTTGCTAACTTTATCTCTTTGAAATAATCATTCCAAGTATTTTAAACAACAGGATGATATTTTTGTGGCTAAGTGCACTTGTAAAATTTCCCACATAGGCTGCTTGGATGGAGTTTCCATTGAACTTTATTCAAGTAACATGTGAAGAACCCAACCCAGGCATATGCTTGAAAAGTATTCCTACTTTGTGAGATCAATCATACAAGCTGTGTAACTGCACTAAATTGTATCTGTCACTATCAACATGGATTTTTAGCATGGTGAACAGGTGCAGACAGAAACAAAACAATGCTAACTGATCTTACTCAGCAGGAACTACTATGGACAGCACAGGCAAACTGAAAGAGTTAGCTCTGCTTCAAAAGGAAAAGTCCAGAATAAAAGTAATGAAAGTCAGAAAGTACTAAGACAGGAAATGACTTCTTCTATACTAAACAATAGGAAACAGATCAAGTTACATATCAGCAAGGAAACCTAAAGAAAAATCTATGATCATACAACTGATTAGAGATCATAGTTCTTTTGCGGCGGGTGGGGGGAAGCGGAGCTAAATTGTGTAAATTTGTCTTTTTTAAAGTGATGTTCTACAGTTAAATGAATCTTCAAAAAAATCTCTAATCTCAGGATCTTTGATTCTTGTAGTAGGTTTAAAAGATTGCAAAAAACCAGTACAAGTAATAACTGGAAGATTTAAATGTTATCCCTGCTCTGTTTCAGATGTGATTGTCCCATTTCTGACAAGGCTGAAACTTCTTATCCAGGGCAGCTAGCACAGGTTAGGCATCCATTTGACCCTAGAGCAGTGAGAGGTACTGCAGGTACAATAGCATGCAGCACTAGGGTAATGGCATAATTCAGAACACCAGTTCACTTGTGATAAACACAGTCCCAATTGTATCACTAATGTAGTAAGCTTAAAAGGTCCCAGAATTACAAGCCTCCCACCCATTCCCCTAAAACCTTTATTCATCTGTAAGAAATCAGGGTAAACAAAAAGTGTAATATTATTTTTTAGTAGAAGTAATTTGCACAAAAGCATCAACATAAATTCAGAATAAAACAAACGGCATACAGTGAAAAGTAATGTTCTCCATTCTTCCTTCTTTGCCTATTTCTATTGCCAGTTTCTATTTTTAGTTACGACTTTCAGTAATATACATAAATTTTGTTTCTTGAAGTACTAGCTGTAGACAGTATCTGCTAATAGTCCTCACGTCAAAATAGGAGGAAATTCGTGCATCTCTTCTTCCTTCATTCTTTCTTTTCCCTTCCACATTCTAATTTTTGTTATAGTATCATTTTTATATTATAATGTTTATACTGTCATGTTTTGTTATCTAATTGTAGATGTGACTTCCATATCTAAAAAAAAATCAGTAAATGGTGTGTACAATATTATAATATAAATACTTTTCATTAGAGAACCAAGCAGAGTGATTGAAGTCGTGCAGAAAGGAATGTAATCCTAATCCTCTCATTTAAACTTCGCTTTTCAAGGAAGAATCTTCTGAGTACCCCAGTGTAGCAGAAGTTCTCATTTTTTTAGCTAGCTTCCTTCATTTCTGTGTCAGCCTTATCTGGCACCATTATTCATGTAATCCTCATTCTACAGTTCTTTTTTTGCTGTGATCTACTGCATCAAGAAATTTTAACATGATAAGCGTGTGAACGGAAAATCAGAGTTTTTACACTTCTGAAAATGACTTCATTCTGCCTTCACTTTAGAGTCATAAGTGACTGGCAACCCCCATACTGTAAGACATTATTTGACATGTTTTATATTAGTGTGTATGTATGGAATATGTATGGAATATATATAATATATAAACATATGTACTAATATATCATATTAATATATTATAAAGATACATTAAAGATAATATATAAATATATAGTATCTATAAAATCCCTAAAGATTTAGTCTGCCTGTTGACATAAAGTAACCTATAAACATGAATATTCTCTCTGATGTTTGATGAAAAATAAGCCTCAGTACATTCATCGTCTCCATTGTGTTGACTTTTTTTCTGATGTTCTTCAGAACACAGTGGCCACTTTAGCCCTTAATTCTGCCATTGGAGCTGAGCATGACCATGAGAATCCATATATATTACAAAGAAAAAGGAATGGGAGAGCAATGTGGACAGATTAGACAAACAGAAAATAAAAGGGGCCAAAGGAAGAAGGACTAGACTGGTGAAGAAGCGATATAATGGGTAACAAACCGTTGGTTCAGAGTCATGGATTGCCAAGCCCTGCTTCAGAGTTCCCAGTTTTCAACAATAACTTTCCAGTCATAGAGAGCACTATTTTTCTTTTATTTATATACATCAAGTAGAAGTAGTGCTTTGCTGCTACAGTTGGGAGGTGTCATAACTGTTCTCCTTCCTTTCCTTCCTTCCCTAAATAAGGAGTCTCAACAGATAGAAAATAGATGTGAAGGGAATAGGGTAAAGCCAGCTACAGTATGTCTTCTATGCTATACTCATGGATTTTTCCTATTGTTCCCTCCTCTTTCCCCAATAACAAGACTTCAGAGAAAAAAGCAGTACCTCACTCTAAGATGCATTGGTAAAATATTTAGACCTATTTTGGAGGAGAGGGGTTGATCAAAGTCTAAATCAAATACTACTTGATTGCTTCATTGGAATTCTTCATCTCCTGAGTAGAAATAGAAACAAAATAGAAATAGAAATAGAAAATAGAAATAGAAACAAAACTGAATTTTCCATCCTTTTAACACATTTAACAGCTTTTAACTCAAAGTTTAGGTTCTCAGATTTTAACAAGAGCCTGGAAATGTGTAGCTGCTTATTCCAATCAAGTTTAACTCTATGATAAAAATAAGTTAGTTGTACCTACTTAGCGCAGATAAGAGGCTACGAGACATTTCTGATTTCTAGTTATGCTATTAGACAACCTCTAGGCCAGATTTCATGAGAAATTCTTTGTTGGCCTTTATTGCTAATGGATCTCTACTGATTTTTCATTGCCTTGACAGCCTGAATGGTCTGGAGCTTTTAACTTTGTACTTAATTTTCCAGAAAGGGAAAGACCTATATGTGTAGCTTTGAGATCTAGTTTGGTTTTGTTCATTAAATTACAAGCAAGGGAGCAAAGGTCTTCATAAAGAACACTTTGTAAGATTCTTTTGTTGTAAAGAAGGAAAATTCCATCCTTTTCCTTCAGTGTTAAGTGTTATAATGCTCTTGGCTACTTACCTCATGAGAGGAAGACCAGGAGAGGCACTAACTTGATATGAGTGGTAGCACATTATATGTCTCCTTTCATAGTTCCCTAGTTGGCCTTAGAGAGAGCTAGTGCCTCAGAGAGAACAGCCACAAAGATACAGTCAGGGGCGGGCAGAGGACAGATGATGGGTCTTCATTCCAAAGCTGGGCCTTGGTCTTTGATGTTTCAGAAACATGAAGAAAAACCAAGCATTAATCATAGAGTAGGGTTGGTAGATATACATGTGGAAAAACTGAAGAGACTACCAAGAAAGGATAGAAATGAGGAAAGGGACAGGAACTTCAGAAGAGGGCAGAGCTGCTTATAATTAAATCCAACTCTGTCAGCCTAATATATTATGAAATGATCTAGCAGTTTTGGGGGATTTCTCTTCCATGCACCCCCCCTCCCTAATTCCAGCCTAACTTTGCATCTATGTGTTTGCTGATAGAGCTAAAACATAAACTGGGTTGGATTAAGGCTCCCAGTGTACCTGTCTTGAGAATATTCGTACTCTGTTAACACCTTGCACAGGGATGGATTGATATCTCTGTTTTCCTCATCCATATCTCTTTTGCTTTTTCTGTGATCCTCTCCTATATAGATATAACCCATCTCCTTCCTGTTTTAATCTTTTTAACAAAGTGAATATTTCTTTACTGTAGCAGTGACCACATTGAGTAGTCGTCTCAGAAACTGACAGATCTGAGCCAAATTTCATTTATGTATTTGAGATAGAAAGAAACATTAAAAGGAACAGTAGAATGTGCATAATGCTTATTAAGATGGTATAATAAAGCATTCACTTAAGTCGCTTCCAGGCCAGCCCAGCAGTATAAAACTATCCTCTGCTTTTCTCCATATTCTGTAACATGCATTAGACTATGTGTATTTGAGAATAAGGGAGTATCTTTTCATCATTGTATATTCAGTGCCTAGTATAGTTCTTGTCATTTATGTGCACAGAAAGTTTTTGTTGAATGATTTGAATAATCCAGCATGAACTCACCTGAAATGCTAGAGGGTTTGATCCCTTTGATCCCTTTTATTACTCTGCTCTTAGACCAACCATGGTCTTTTCAGTATTATTTGGGGACTTTTGCTTTTCACTTGGAAGTGTAAAAACACAAGCAGAAGAGAGAAAAAAGTTAAGAATAGAGGCCTAATGTGGTAGGTATCTCTGATTCTAAAGATTGGAAATAAAAGTCCACAGGGTTTGCTGACTTTATTAACCTCTCCTATCACTGCTGGTAGGTAGGGGAAAAAATGAGTGTTGATAGACCAGAATGAGATGGCACCACCCTCCAACTGGTACCTTCTTTTTAGACCAGTTCCAGTGATTTCATTACACAGTATTAATCCAAAAACCACCTCAGGTCTGCTTTGTGTTAGATTAAATCTGCTCGTCTTTCAAGACTGCTCTTGTGTGAGTCTCTCTAGCTTTTATAATTTTATAATCTCAATTATAAAAGAGATTAATTGCAAGATTTGATTTGCCTGTTGTTAATCATTCTAAATGACCAAAAAAATATGTTGAGTATTTAATTGTATTCTAACCCGCTTTTATTTTTATTTTGTTTATTCATTGTTTTCCTCAGGTGTGTTTGGGATTGAGAAGCCTAAACATAGATATTAAAATTTTTTACATTAAGTAAACTGGTTGAGTGTATACTATTTACAAAGGACCATGCTAGGCTCTAGGTGATATAAAAGTAAATGCCATTTGGTCCTTGTTTTCAAACAAATATCAACTGATAAATGACAGGAATATACTGTACTCTGAGATATGATATAATATCATATGAAATCATACTAGATAGAATCATGGCAGGGCAATTAATTGAGGAAAAAGCTATTCTCTAAATAAAATCTCTCATCTTTCCCTTATGAAAGACAAATTTAAATGTCAAACAAACATAGAAAAGTCTAATAAAGTAGTAAAGTCAAAGAATACTTAGTTTTGGGCTTTCCTGGTGGCGCAGTGGTTGAGAACCTGCCTGCCAATGCAGGGGACACGGGTTCGAGCCCTGGTCCGGGAAGATCCCACATGCTGCAGAGCAGCAAAGAGTAGCCCCCCACTCGCTGCAACTATAGAAAGCCAGGGCGCAGCAATGAAGACCCAAAGCAGCCAAAAATAAATGAATAAATTAATTAATTAATTAAAAAAAGAATACTTAGTTTTTAAATCCACATATCATTCATCAAGCATTTGTGAGTTACTAAAGCTAATATAATATAGCACTTTTGCTTACATTACTGCATTTTATACAATTAAATGTGAACTGCATATAGAAAGTTAGAAAAATATTTACAACATAAATTTAACATGTACAGTATATGAGAGGTCCTACAAACCAGTTTTTCTTTAACTTTTGACCAACAGTTCCACATTATATGCCTTTCCAACAAAAATATGTGCACAGGTACCCAAAGGTATAAGTATAAGCATAGTCACTGAAGTATTGTTTGTAAGAACAAAAAAGAATGAAATCAACCTAAATATATATTAATAAACAAATATTTAATAAATTGTTGTATCCTAAATATTGTGCAGCCATTGAGGTGAGGTATATGTAAAGGTCCTACGTGGTTAAGATTGCCAAGATACAATGTTAAATATAAAGGCCATGTTATAAAACACATTTAAAAATATTTGTGGGTGTGTGTGCATTTTTATAGAGGCTTCTAAAATGCACAAGAAGGTCTAACAGAATAAATGCCAAATTCTTAGTGGTGTTTAGAGAGAGTAAGGCATAAAAATAATAGACTTAAATTTTTTAATCCTAAACTTCTATTAACTTAGTTGTCCAATGAACATACATTGCTTTTTTGTAATTTTTAATAAGTTATCCAAGGACTTTCCTGGCAGTCCAGTGGTTAAGACTCTGTGCTTCCACTGCAGGGGGCACGGGTTGGATGGGTTGGATCCCTGGTCAGGGAACTAAGATCCCACATGCCGTGTGGGCGGCCAAAAAAGAATTTATCCAAAAAGTGTTTGTGCTGTATGTAGCAAATAGGACAGAAACCAGATCCTTATTTAACTTCTATTCAGTTTTTCTCCTACATTGTACTGCCTTTCTTTTTAGAAAGATCAGTAATGCTTTTTAGATTGGTAATCCTTCACTGTCTAGGGCATTAACTTTTCATTTAGCAACATATTATGAATTTTTATTAAAATAGACTCACAAAGGCAGTGTATTTTCAACACAGCATCTTGTAACTTGAAGCAACATTTGTAATGATAATTTATGATAATTTAAATGTCTTCAAGTAGTCTAAAATGTGAAATCTTTGGGAGAAACTGCTTTAACACATTGGTCTAACATAAGGATTATGCATTTTGGCTTTGTTTTCAAAAATTGTGTAAGGCATGCTTGCTCAAACCAAGGAACACAGATATATATGAGCTACCCTCTTCTTTCTTCAGTTTTCTCATTCTCAATAGCCACTTTCTGTCCATCTGGAAGAAAAGGGTATTAAGGCCATCTCACTCCCCATGTAGCTTTCTGCCAAGCAGAGCTTTGGATTTCCAGACTTCCGTATTGTTCTTCTTTCATAGTAGGAAGTAACTGGACCGGGACCAAATGGCTCAGAATTGTAGCATTTGGAAGGGATCACTGAGAGCTACCACTGAATTGGCCAAATTTTGATAAAAGAGAATATTCTAGTCTTTTCCTTCATAGAGTTAGCACTCCGGTTTGGAATGTTGCTTATAAAAGACTATTCTGTTTTCTTTTGAAATTTTTGTAAGAAGCAGCTTAATTGATAGAAGCATTCATAGTTATCCTGGTATTTCACTTGAAGATATCTTTGAAAATGAGACCTTGCAAGGAACATGGAAGTTTCTGTCTAAACGACTAAATGATCACATTATGCTAATTTCCTGTTTTCTCTTATTTGAAATAATTTTGCTCTTATTTAAGATAAGTTTTAGATTGAAGTAGGTCCCTTATACTTTTTAACCTTGCAAGTATAATTGAAAGTCTGCATATCCAGAGAAATAAATGTAGATCCAGGATTTTAATACGAGAATTTTTTAATTTCTCCCATAATTCTTTGTTGGTAACTTTAAAATTAGTAAAGCCTTCTTCCTTGTTTTGTTTATATTTCTACCTTTGAGTGTCTCTTTGTGTAAAAGTAGTAAGGGTGTGTGATTTGAGGAGAAGAGTAGTATGGGAATATTTTTACTTCTTTTTGGTTAGACCTGCCCCCCCTTGTAGGATAATCTCTGTCATTGTTGTGCTCATATTTAATGTCTCTGAAAGATAGTAAGTTATTGGGTATCTACTGTTTGCCAACTATTGGGCCAAACGCTTTGTATTCGTTTTCTCATTTAACCATCGCAGCAACCTTTGGAAATAGATGTAATTATCATCCCTGCTTGACAGATAAGAAAACTAAGGCTTAGAAAGTTGGAATCTATAGAACTAAAGGAGTTGCAGCACTGGCAGATGAATTTCGATTTATCTCACTCAAAATCTCATGCCCCTGATCTCCCTGTCGTACCATCTCCCAGAGCATTCCAGGAGGAAGACTTTCTCAATGAAGGCTACAAAAGCACTTGCCTTATTTCTTCATTTTCTTATTTCTTCACTTTTTCTCATTTTCATACTCTTATCCTGGAAATGGTCATGGAAAAGTACAAAAAGCACTCTTTCAGTGTTTATCTAGCTTTGTATAAATCTGCTTCCGTCCAAGTGGACGTCATTTGTACCTCTGTCATTGTAGTGCCCTTGTAAGAAAGGGTTCTTTGTGGGTTAGATTCTTTACTATTTGCTTACTTTGGAGTTTTGATTCATTATATTCTGAACATTTTCAATGCCATAATATCTGAAATGAAGAGTGTTTTTAATATAAATTCTGCTTATCTAAAGTAACAAAATTTTGTAACTAAAAACCCAGCCACTTAACTAAAAGCTCTTATCTTAGGGTCATATCACTGTATGACTTTCTGGTGTGCGTTTTTATATTTGATCCTCTCAGGGTGTAAGTCCGTATCTTGTACAGTTTGAGGCTAAAGAAAATTTCCAGCAGATACAAAATGAAAAAGGATGAACACATACGTTCCTATCATATAGTTTTGATAATAAGTGTTTTATGTTAGTTTTCCATTCCACTGTTTACTGGATTTTATTTGGTAATAACATGTTTTCTTCTTTGTGTTCAAAGGGCAGCCATTCTACAAAAGTGGAAGCTGTGGTCAGAACTCTGATGAGAATCCAGCTGAGAGATCCAGGGGCTAAAGCACTTGTTTTCTCAACGGTACAATCAACATTTTCATCCTCATTGTTAACTCGGAGTGGCTTTCTGTTTCAAATCAGTTTTTATCTGAGAAATAATTGTTAATGTTTGCCAAAATATAATTGAGATTTAGAATTACTGATAGATTTCTCCATGTTAGATTTTTTTTCTGTGTCCATTGGATAGAATTATTTTTAGAAATTTGATGATCCTTCACAAGGCAATTCCTATAGCTACATTTCATGTTTTTATATTAATCTTACTAGAGATTTTCTTATATTAATATTTTTAAATTGGAATCTCTAACCTTGAAAGTCATTTCATGGATGAACTTGGTTAAGGCAAAGAAAATTAAAATAAACTATTGAATAAAAGGTATTGAGTAAAGCTTCTAGTTTTCATTTTTGGAAGATAACTAACCACATCCATTAAGCACTCTGTAATTTGTTTTCTGTTGTTTATGTTTATCATAATTCATTTACTGAAGACGCTCATTTTTTTTACCCTATCTTTAACCAGCATTTGATACAAAAAAATCTTTCAGTATAGAACAAAATATATTAATGGTATTATACTTGAAGATTTTGTTTTTGTTTACTTAATTCTGAGGTATAAAGGATATTTTGGTTTAGTCACTTTTCAAATTTTTGTTATATGAAAGCTGTTTGTAAATACTTATTTTCCTATTATTTTATGTGTTCTTAGTGGCAAGATGTATTAGACATTATTTCAAAAGCTCTCACTGATAACAACATGGAATTTGCACAGATCAGTCGTGTTAAGACATTTCAGGTATGTCAAAAGACTTTACTTATGTTTTTTTGGAGTGGATTCAGTTGCAAATTGAAACTGCTCATAACTAGCTTACTTGCATTTATTGTCTTGTGTCGTATAAACCACAAAACATGGTTTGAGTTCTTGATTAACTATAAAATTAACATTTAAAGGCAAAGTAAAGAAATTGCATTTATTTTCCATCTATTCAGTTATACCCATAGCAAACCATATTTAAAGATCTTCTGATTTGAGGTCTGTTTCTTTAATATAGGAAGAGATGGCCTATGACGCACCTTTTGAATGGACAGAGGCCTCATTGCCCCTGGGATTAAGCTCTAAAGTCACTGCATTAGGCAAACTGCGTGTGGTTAAACTATGCTTACATCACACTCAGCACAATGACAGGTGCACACCTAAGTGACAAACAACAAAAAAAACACCAAGAGTAAATTTAGTAGATTCATGTCTCTTACCTCACACTCAGTCTTGCATTCTTTCTCTCACTTTTTTTCCTCTAAGCTCATATAGTTTAATTTGCATACATCACATACATGTATCTTGTGATTCCATTATATATCATAAAGAACTAGAGAGGTTATGTGACACTTTTTTTCATAAAGTCAAGCAATAAGTTTATGTTTTCTAAAATTGGTAATTTTACATTTAATTTTCTTAGTCACTACATTTCACAATGACCTGGGTACCATTAGGCATTTTAACATGAGCTACCTATAATATACTGCTCTTAATTTTAACTATCCAGCTAAAATTTAAACGTACCTTTCTTTTTTAGGAGAACCTTTCAGCATTTAAACATGATCCCCAAATCAATATTTTGCTGCTGCCCCTGCACACAGGTTCTAATGGATTAACTATCATCGAAGCAACTCATGTTCTCTTGGTGGAGCCCATATTGAACCCTGCCCATGAGCTTCAGGCCATAGGAAGGGTGCACCGGATTGGACAAACAAAGTAAGGGCTAAAGTTAACATCAGTAATATTTGCTCCAGTTTCTAAGATACAGATCAGCATTTAAACTCTTCATTTATGTTCATCATAACCTATTCATTTTTAGTTACTTCTTTATGTATTAAATTTTCAAGTGTTATTAGATGACCAGAAGACATTTTGAGATTTGCAATCCTCCCTTGTCCAAGCAGCAAACCCCCAAATTCTCCTAGATTTTTGTCTCCTCCTTTAGAAACTACCCTGATCATTTCATCAAAACAGCTTCTTAAAATACTTAAGACAACTACTAAGTTGAAGGCATCTATCATAACTATGAGAAGAATTGACTTTTGATTGGCTAAAGTAGCCTGTATTTAAAAGAAGGTATATTTTGTACACGACTGAAAACAAATAGCTCTTTTATAAATTCTTCCCCTTAGGAAATACAGCCTTCCAGGTCCACTCTAAGAGATAATTCGTTTAGTTAAAGGCGCAAAGTAATCCTAATAGTAGATATTATGTAGTATGTACTACTTTTATTCAAATGTCAGAATGGACAATTATCCTTTATAAGGTCTCTCAGATGTATTACCTCCTGGATGTTAGATGCTTTGAATTTTTTTTTTAAATGCATCCATACTAAGCACTCATGGAATCAATATTGATCGAATACTTACCATATGTCAGGTGTTATGCTAGATCCTGAAGATGCAGATTGCATAAGACATCATTGGTTTCCCCAAGGAGATCACTATGTGGTACAGGAAGCATGATTTAACATATTATAGTAGAGTGTGCGAAAATGTAATAGAAGTACTGTGGTAACAAAAGAAGGGAGTGATCTCTTGTGCCCTAGAGAGTCAGGAAAGGCTTCATTAGATTGACTCTTAAAGGAATAATTATTCCAAAGTTGGGCTAGAAAAGGGTGCTCACACAGCCAGAGTTGCCTGTGCAGAAACGCAGAGGAAATAAATAACATGATATTTCTAGGGACCCTAAGAAGTGAAATTGCTGGAGTATAAAGTATGTGGAGAGGAGTGGCAGGAGACGAGGTCTTGTATGCCGTCCTCAGAAACGTGGCCTGCTTTGTAAGCAGTGGCTGGGAGAGCAAATGATGACTTTTAACCTCAAGCAAGAAAGAGACATGTTCATCAGGCAAAATATGGCAAAGTAATATAATTGTAATAAATGCAAGCTTGTTCTAAAGTACTACCAAGTAGCATTTGAAACGTACTTATGTCTTATTGGGTTATTGCTTTTTGTTTGGTTTGGGTTTTTGGCGGTGGGGTCGGGGGAGCAGGGCGTTGGTTTTTTTGCTTTTTGGTTTTGTGTTATATCTTTAAACATTGAGTTCTTATCATTATCTTCTAAAGCATACAGTGGACTCATCCCAGATGTAAGGCCACAAGTCTAAAAAGGCCTCTCAACACTGTTTTACAATCCTACTATGCTTCCCTAGTAAATAGATTTTTCTACTTTCTGAGGAGACTCTCTTAAGTCTCCTGTATCTTCCTCCTCCCCTTTGAGGATGATCTTGCCTCATTCAGAGAAAACAGATGCAGTCAGATTAGAAGTACCTCATCTTTCCATCACCAGCTTGAACAGTCTAGCTGCATCAATACCCACTTAGTTCATTCAGTAAGTTTTTATTGAGCTCCTCCTGTGTGCCAAGCACTGTTCTAAGTACTTGAGATGCCCTCACAGGGCTTAAACTCTAGTTGTAGGGGGTTGGTAGAGAGGCAAATGGTAAACAATAAGCATGATAAGTGAAATATATACTATGCTAGGAGCAAGGAAAAGAGGATTAAGAGTGCAGGCGGCTGGGCAGGAAGGCATGGAGGTTCTTATGAAGAAGGTGACAGCCGAACAAAGAAATGTGAAATGAGATAAAAAAGAAAGTCATGCAGATACCTGCCATCTCTGCCTCCACTTTCTGCCTAAAAGTCCGTCCTCCACACAGCAGCCAAAAGGACTTCTAAAGTATAACCAAGAATAATTCAAGTCATGCATTAAACCCACTGATGGCAAGAATCCAAATTTTTGCCATGTCCTACGAGACCCTTTGTGATTTGACCTCCCTGCCCTTGGTTTACAATATGCTTTGGCCATGCTAGCCTTCTTTCTGCCCCTCAGACATTTTAAGCTTGTGCCAAGCACATTCTCTTCCCAGGACTTTGCATTTATTTGCTGCTGCTTCTACCTGGAAGCCCCTTCCACTCCTCCTTTGCCTACTAGCTGTCTCATCCCCATCAGTCATGCTTCAAGTCAAGTGTCACCCTCCTCATGTCATTGTCTGCACCTGAAAATATCTTATTTTGTGTGTCTCCCCTCAATAGATACTTGTTCACTCAGATTAAATCATTTGTTGTATTCACTGTTGACCATTGCCCCTGCCAGCACCTGGATTAGTCCCTGCCATGGTAGATACCAACTGACTGAGGAATATAGCATATAATATATGAAGTTTGTTTGTTCTAATTTGTTTTAAGGTATTTTTAAACTTATAATTGTTATGTACCTTCTAGACCCACTATTGTACACAGATTCTTAATTAAAGCAACAATAGAAGAAAGAATGCAAGCAATGCTGAAAACCGCCGAGAGGAGGTACGTAACAGTTTGCTTCAAGTGGACAGGAGAAGTTTTCCTGTTCATAAAAGGTTGTATAGGTGTGTAGAACTTCTTCACCTAGATGACCACTTAGTCAACCGAAAGATATAAGTACAAATACTTTTTAAAAGCACGGTATGGGGCTTCCCTGGTGGTGTAGTGGTTGAAAATCTGCCTGCCAATGTAGGGGACACGGGTTTGAGCCCTGGTCTGGGAAGATCCCACATGCCGCGGAGCAACTAGGCCCGTGAGCCACAACTACTGAGCCTGTGCATCTGGAGCCTGTGCTCCGCAACAAGAGAGGCCACGACAGTGAGAGGCCCGCGCACCGTGATGAAGAGTGGCCCCCGCTCGCCACAACTAGAGAAAGCCCACGCACAAAAATGAAGACCCAACACAGCCAAAAATAAATAAATAAAATTTAAAAAAATAAATAAATAAATAAATAAAAGCACGGTATGGCATTTTACCTCTCCAAAATTTCCCAGTTAGTACTTTGGGCATTCTATATTTGACTTAGTTTATTAATAAGGATTGTAATATATAAAAATATTTAAACTGTCCTACTGTTAAAGACACTTCAGTTCAGAGCTAGTATACTTTAAATCACCCATGTGTATTGGGGCGGGGGGTGGAGGGAGGAGCTATCGTACATTTCTTTGCCACTGGATTACTTTTAAATGAAATCTATCTTTATGTCCAACCTAAAAGCTTTAGTCTGATAGCTATAACATGAAATTTAGAGTGCTGCTTGATACATCACGCAGGTAGAAAGGTCTGGGCTTAAAACTAGGCTGGTAATTGTGGCATTAATTTCAAAGGCAGAACAGAAGCAGAGAGACCAGAACCGCCTTAATTTTGAAAACTTAAGTTTGGAATCATAAAACTTCCTAACATTTATTTCCTAATTAATTTTCTTTAAAGTCATTTTGAAACATAAACTAATACCTAACTGAATCCTTGTGAGATAGGTATGATTGGAAGATACACTCAGAAGAGATGATTGCCTTAGAAGGGATTGTTTCCACAGAGGTACTTTGCATAGCAAAGAAGCCATTGGAAACCAGAAATTCTCTTTCATTGGTGGTCTGGGAAAGAGAGGCTACCACCAGAGCTTTTTGCCTCAAGCACGAAGGCTTTTTGTTAGTGGTGTTTCCATATGTCACAGAATTCAGTGCTTATATATAAGCTGCCTCAATAAAACAGCAATTAAAAGAGCTGTTGGATTTTTCTTGAAACAAATTAACTTCGGATACTAAGAAGGTAAGTTGTAAGGTGAGAGCTTTAGTACCAGCTGGCAGGGGTTTTGTTTCTTTGTTTTATTAATTGTGCAGAGAAAGACATTTTATGACCAAGTTTGAAAATGGTATATAGAAATCTTCACGAATTTTAACAAGTTGTAATAATGATCCCATTGCCTACTTTCTTCCAGGAGTTTCCTATAACTCAATTACAAAAACTTAGAACAAATATGTTCTTATATAAGAATATAATATTATGTGCTATTATGTCTTATATTATTATTATAAAGACAAAGATAATAATTTATTCCTTGGGGTTTCTTTCTGATTCTGCTCACTTGCAAAATCCTGCAGTCACACAAGCCCATCAGCGAAACATTCCGAGGCCTCTGTCTTGACCGTGGCTGATCTGGCAGACCTATTTACCAAAGAAACTGAAGACCTTGAATGAAGTACACTTGATTCAGTCCACAGACTTTAATGTGTTTTAAATTTTTCATAGTTTAAAGAATAAAGTTATAAGTTAAACAGTCCAATAGATGTCAGTAAACAGTGTTCTTAGTTGAATGAATTTATCTCTTTTTCAGTTGTACAGTGTCCCAGTAGTTATTGAGTCCTTTCCAGTATGCTGTTTCCACGATAGCTATAAAGATTTTTAATTTTACACTCCCAATAAAATATTTGTTTTTGTTCCAAAGAGTACCTCTATCTGAGGGAATTAAGAGAGGTAATGTGTACTTTTCTTTTGGTAAGATCAGTCTTAAAAAGAGTTAGAATAACAGAGTAAGTCAACTAGTCTCGTTGTACATGACCTGGTATACTCTACCAACTAGATCTCATCTTTGAAAGAGCCTTCAGTATCTTTAGCACATGATTCACCAATATCTTATTAGTGATATTTTTAAAAGATGGTGAATTATGTTAGCTCCTAATTCTTTGAGTAGATGTAGACTGTAACTCCATAAATAGTAACTTTAGAGTAATGCAACTCCTAACAATAAGTTAATATTAGGCAATTATTTCTTTTCTCTGTATCTTGCCACTAAAAATCAAAACACAGCACACTTTAAGTATTTCTATTCCATGTTAAGTATTATCAGTGTAATTAGTTAACTTTAGCCTTTCTAAGTGTATTAATGTTTACTTTCCTTAAAATTATCAAAACTGCTTTCTCTACTTTTAATTTGTCTTATTGAGTTTTTACATGTTTTAAGATTGATGTATCTGTAAATATTGCAATGTTTATCATTTCAATTCTTATCGTTATAACATGGCAATATGGCAGGGTTTTTTTTAATCGTTATTATACTAATGTCCTGGGTTCTTTTTCTTTCCCATGTTCTCGTGTAACTAGACTTTTAATCATTAATATCTAAATTTATGATAGGGTTTGTTATTTCATTCCACTAGTACTTTCCTCAAGGACTAGTATTTGATCTTTGGAGCAAGAGAATGTCATATTCACATAAGCAAATAATTGCAAGTGATAATAACCTAGTGTTTCTTCTTCTGTGAAGAATTAATGGACTTTGAAATTGCTAAATAAGGAGTAGCTTGTTGTATCCTAGCCGTTTGATGTAATACAGATGTTCTTGATTTGTTTTCTTTGAGCCTTCAGAGTTTTAAATGACCCTCAGGACTCATTAGCTCCTACTTAGTTGCCCAGAAAACTGTAATAGAAATATACCCTGGATCACATTTGTCCGAGAGGCTTTGGTGCTTAGTTAAGGTGCATTTTCTTATTCTGGTTTATAGGGTGACATAATTCAACTGAAGAAAACACACACACACTTTTGGTGCTTATTTTCTTCAGTTGAAGGAAGATATGCATTGATTCTTTTATATGAAATATTAAACAGAACTATTATTTTTGTAGCTCTTTACATGTTATAAAGAGCTTTCCTATACATTCACGTGCTTAATTTGCCCAACAGTCCTGTGAAGTTGATATAATTAATATCATTCCTGTTTGAAAGGTAGAGAACTGAGATTCAGAAATATTGAGAAATGTGCCTATGACACACAGCAAGTAAACAATGGAGCCAAGATCCCCTGACTGCAAATCTCATGTTCTTTCTCTAAATCATATACCTTGTTGAGATTCAGAAGGCCCATGGTTATAATTTAATGATGAACATATTTCAGTATTTCTTTTTGTTTCCTAGTATTCCTTTCTGCGCTGCAGTTTTAGGGAAAACAATTTGATATGCTTTAATTTTGTAAAAAAAAAAAGAAATATAAATATATAAATACACCTATCTGTATTAGAGAAAACCTGCTCTTATTTATTTCTGTAAAATATTATCAATTAAATAAATATTTTAGTGTAAATTGAAATTTGGGGATTTATTTAATTTCTGATCCATAGAATATACTGCGTGGTTTGGGGGGTTTTCTTTTGTTTTTTTGTTTTGTTTTTGGTTTTTTTGGGGGCGGTTGTTTTTTGTTTGTTTTGGTCTCTCAACAAAAGGTGTCAAAATTGTTTATACCACAGAATCCTATATTTTATAGACATTTATTATTTCTTCAAAACTGTTGTGACACTTCTCCCAAATGATTGTTCAGAACAAATTCAGATCTCGTCCCCACATCTTGGCTGCAAGCAAAGGACTTCTTTGTTTCCTCCTTCCATCATTTTATATTCTCTGAAATATCTCTGTACTTATAAATAGTTGTTCTTAAATGGGTGCTTTATTAATGGACCAGTGAGAAAAAAAAAATGAGGTAGTTCGAGTCCTTAGCTGAAATGCATTTGGATCTGGGGCCACATCTCTGTTTAAAGAATCGAAGTGAGCTTACTAGGACTGAAAAGACTTATTTATATACAATGTGAAATACATATACCTAATTCCTTATTCTTTTGCTTCAAACCCAGGTAGCTTTACTATGTCTATTGCAGCTCCAACTTTTCTCTCTGTATGTGATCTCAGTAGAATGGCCCATGTTTTAGGGATACAGTATTAGGAATTGGTCCCTTTCATATCATATTAATAACAACAAACTGAAAACTCTCTACATTGATAATTCAACATATAACCACAAATTCTTTATAAACAATTATCAAACTTAAAAATACTTGTCAAAATATTTAGGATTTGAATTTAATAATGCAAGGTTAATCATCAACTCAAGTTACCTTGTTAAGTAGACAAAGGAAGAAATGATGTCTTTTAAATCTTCTACTCTCGTTTACTAGTCCTCCCAAGATTTAGTGTGCTTGAGTTCTTTATGTTTATTAAACTACAGGATAATCTTCAAGAAATGCAAAAATCACCTGTGCTGGAAGACCTCAGCCTTAGTTAAGCTGAATAAAAAGTATCTTTCAGTTTTTCTAGAATTTAAACGAAATCCCACAATTATATGCCATTTCTTAATTTCTAACTGACATATCAATATAAAAATGAAATGTTATTAAAATGGTACAGTACAAGCAATGTGTTTTAAACCTGTCTACTCTGATAAAGGAAATCTAATCCTCAATGATGCGTCTTCAAAGTGGGATCAATCAACTCTATATTTTATATAATTTACAAGAATTTCCATGTACTTCTGTTACATTGTGAATGTGATATAAACACTATCACACATAAGGCTTGAATATGAACCACTTGCAAGCCTTCCTTTAGAGGAAGGCTGTGTGAGTAATTGATAACCCCAAAGGGAATTCAGTTCTCACGGTGGGTATATGGTGTTGCCTCTGAGTTGAATAACAGACAGTATCACGTACAGAAAATAACAGGAGAACTTGGCTGGGACCAAAGTTGGCATCTCCAGCTTTCCCATGCCTTCAGTAAGCCTTTCAGAGACCTGCATACCTTGTCTTTGAAGTTCCCGTACCATCCCTTAACTCTATTCCGTTATTTAATATCAGTGACTCTCAAGACTGATTTTGTCCATTAAAACTGACTTTGTTATATTGAAACCAAATCGTTTGTACTACAGCATATGCTTTTTACTTGCAAAATAGAAATAAAATTTAACCTCCATTATCTGTGTAATGATTCTTTGTATGGGTGACTATTATTATTATTAAATTATTAGGTAACTTTTGCTTTCTGCCTTTCAGATATTCCATACCTTCAGCCTTTACTTAAAGAACTCCCTTTTCAAACCCCTTTGGTATCTTTGTCTCCTAATAAACCTGCTCTTATGTTCCACATCCTTGATAGAGCCTATTCAAGGAGCAATTTTGAGCAAGGACCTATTTTCAACACATGGGATCTTTTCAGATCCGTGATTTGTATGTCTCACAGTTCTGATCCCTGAACTCTCCGTGTCTTACAGAGCAAACATCTGTGCCCAGATTTCCTTAGAAACTACTTCCTCCTCACTTTATTAATAATTTATTTGGGGTATATCTACTGAGATGACCTGCGCTTATTTTCTTTCAAGACCATTTCATGTATATTTGCCACATCCCTAATTCTGAGCTCAGAATTATAAAGGCACCTTACGCCCCTTTGTTTCCCTGCTTCCCAATGAGTGCTACACCCCGTTTTTTTTTTTTTCCAGACTGTTTGTAAAAATGTCCATCAACTAAAATGAAAACACTACTGTTTGTTGACCATACTGAGTATATTTTCCTTTGGCTGTCACAGAATATTGTCTTCTTTGCTCAGTGCAAACCTGTGTTTTAAAAGGGAATGTATTTTAGTCCCTGATCTCACTCTATTGTATTAGAATGTTTATAAATGATTAGCTAGCTATAAAACTGTTAAAAGCATCATTGTGGAATATTGCTTAATTAAAACTTCCTCGGTGCTTTTCACTTTTTAATTGATAATCAGATTACTGCTTATATGCTGCAGGTGACCGCTTCTACCCTGAACTCATTCAGCTTCCCAGAGAATTGTCTACCAGCATGATACAGTACAAGTAAAGATGTTACATAGCACTTCACCTTCCTATCAAGTTGTTGACGATGACTCAATTAAGTAGACATCCAAATTATGCAGTGAGTTGTTTTTAAGGGAGGATTACTTTTACTCATGATCTTTCCATATACATACAGCAAAAGATTAGCACGTTTCCTACTTAAATGGCTTTGGTCTTTCAAGCATCACCATAAAGATCTTTACTGAGGGCTTCCCTGGTGGCACAGTGGTTAGTCCGCCTGCCGATGCAGGGGACGCGGGTTCGTGCCCCGGTCCGGGAAGGTCCCACATGCCGCGGAGCGGCTGGGCCCGTGAGCCATGGCCGCTGAGCCTGCGCGTCCGGAGCCTGTGCTCCGCAATGGGAGAGGCCACAACAGTGAGAGGCCCGCGTACCAAAAAAAAAAAAAGATCTTTACTGAGTAAACCACTTTTTAATTCTCTCTCCCTTTCTTCCTCTTTGTTCTTTTCCTCCTTGGTTTTAAAACTGTATGTCTAGGTACTGGAAGAGCAGTTTATTCACCATCACGTAAAAGGGTACTTATCAGACCCCCACCCAAGTGTCCTAACCTGGAGTCAGTGGGCCCTTGGGAGGAAGAGGTTTCCCAGATGAGCTTCAGAGGATAAGCCCCCCCAAATTGTATACAGTCTGCAGCTCCCTGGAGAGGGTTCTGTAGCAGCCCAAACTGACAAAGACATAACCCCTATAAACAAAAGGTCTTTAGAGTCCTCAATAATTTTGATGCACATAAAGGTCCTGAGACCAAAAATTTTGCGAACAACTACAATAGACCATTTTTAAATTATCTTCATTGTCTCCTCATCAAGAACAAGGCAGGGAATGGGCTAAATTTTTCTAGCCAAGTTTGTGGTAAGTTGCTATATACACAATTTTATTGATCATAGGCAAAGGCCTACTGTAGAAAGAAGTCTACCCACACAGCGACAGCAAGTCTGGTGGACTGTAGAACAAGGAGTTCCATTTAATTTTGCATCTTACACTTTGTTTTAAAAAAAGTTAAATGGTTGAGGTTGCTTATAACAACTGACTTTAAACCAAAAGCCATCTCCGTATGAATACAAAGTAAACTGATATTCTGTGACTGCTCTATGACCACAGAGATACTTGTCACCTGTGATGCTCAGTTTTATGAGGCATTTTGTCTAGGCTGTAATCCCAGTTATCCAATCAAACACTGTGTGTTGCTGTGACAGTGTTTTACAGATATGATTAAAGTCCATAATCAGCTGACTTTAAGGGAGATTATTCTGGATGACCTGGGCAGGCTTGGTTTAATCAGTTGAATGGCCTTCGAAGCAGAAGTGAAACTTCCCAGAAGAAGAAATTCCATCTGTGAGCAGCAGTTTCAGCTCATGCCTGAGAGTTCCAGCCTGCCCTTCCCGATAGCCTACCCTATGGACTTGACTTGCCTAACTGGCCTCCACGGTCACATAAGCCAATACCTTGCCATAAGTCCTGGTTTTGTTTCTCTGGTTGAACTCCGACTCATACACTACTCTTGGGGAAACAAATGGGTGATAGGGTTTATGCTACCACTTTTAAATAGCATCGTAATGTTTCTAAGAAAACATACCCCAAAGTGTTTAGCCATGACTTAAACATCAAAGAATAAAGATTGCACCCAAAAAAAGACAGTTTGTGAGTATCATTGGCTCATTAGTGGCCTCTGGTGTGGCATGTACACATTCTAGGGATAGGCAAGGATATCCATTAAGATGTGGAAAGAAGATATTGAAACTTACACAGAGTGGAGGGTTATTTATAAAGGAGAAATTAAGCTTCCCCTTATTTAATATCAGATCAACACCAACACCTTTATTCCCATCCATTTATTTGGCAATCACATGTCATCTGTGTAAGTGAATATGGGAGCTACTATACTATCAGGCAAAGAAAGTGTGAAGAATTTCATCCTTATAAGATGTCAGCAGGGAGGAGCTAGTCTACTGAATGCAGAGGAGGATAGGCCTGAAGCATCCAGCATGATTTTGATTATCCATGAGAAAGGAAATTTTAAACACAAAATGAGTTCTCAAAGGAGATAGTGAAATCGTTTCTGAAAGATTTTAAGTACAAGTGAACTTTAAGGCTCTTTTAAATCTTGTAGATGAAGCACTGTGGTATTTTCCATTTTAGATTTTTCTTTCTCCCAGAATACGTGGTGTTAAGTTCCAGAATCTCTTTAGCCAAGTGAACAATAAATAACAAAAAAGGGAGGCTGCTATTTCCTTTTCTAAAAAGTTAGTAAACGTACAACTATTTCTTTTTAAAAATTTATCAAAGAATTCAGTGAATTCGGTAGAACAGGCATTGCCTCTCTTTGGGTGTGCAGTAAATAGCTGCTGAATTTAATTGGTTGAAATAACTGGTAAACACGGTCCACACCAGAGCAGAGTTGTGTGGGTTACTAAAACATCTGCAAACGTCCTGTCCGTTAAAGAGCACTAGCTAATAAACACTGAGAAATAAGTTAACACTTCTATAACTGCACTATTCCTGTGTGTTTCATATTTAATTGTAAGAAGTGCTGTTTGAATCTGTTCTTTGTGATATCAGGAACGAATTGTTACACTATTATCTAAGATTGATTGAAAATTGCCTAAAGCTATTTGTTTCTTTTGGACTCCTATGAATCCAGCTGCCAAGAAAAGTGGTGCCTCTGCCCTGAAATCACAAGGCAAGAGCGGATCCCAGATATAAAGAAAGAGTGAAACCTGCTGAGGAGACTACCATTCAGGATAAGACACTATAGTGTGTCTCTTAGACACACTAAGACACTATAGTGTGTCTAGACAAAATTGTGGGTCGTTTTCCTTTTCAGTTGGAGGCAAACTGGACCTTAAAAAGTACTGATATCCAACAATAAAAAGACAAATAATCCAATTTTTAAATGGGCGAAGGATTTTTTTAATAGAAATATTTTTATTTCAAAACAGAAACATCAAAATCTTAAGAAGTCTAAGAGTTCTATAAAATTACTTCAAAAAACAACATGTATATTTTGTATTGCTACAATATAATATCACTAAACATGGTTGCCCTCAAATACGATTATCGGGTGGTCAGTACAAACAGTAGCCATTTTAACCTTAAGGGTTTTTTTTTCCAGCTTTAATGAGGAATAATTGACAAATATAATTGTATATATTTAAGGTATACAATGTGATGATTTGATATACATATACATTGTGAAATGATTACCAAAATAAGACAATTAACACATCTATCACCGCACATAATTAACTCTGTGTGTATGTGTGGTAAGAAGACTTAAGATATATTCTCAGCAAGTTTCAGTATACAATATTATTAACTATGGTCATCATACTGTACATACTCATAACTGAAAGTCTGTAAACTTTGACATATATCTCCCCTCTGAGGAAGATGAGTGACCAATAAGCACATGAAAAGATGATCAACAGCATTAGTCACTCGGGAAATGTAAATCAAAACCATCAAAACCCTAATGAAGAGGTTGGTGGAGGGGGAGAGAGGAATGAATAAGCAGAGCCCAGAGGATTTTTAGGGCAGTGAAACAATTCTGTATGATGGCTACAATGGTGGATACATGCTACTATATATTGTCAAAACCTGTATAGAGTCTACACCACCAAGAGTGAACCCTAATGTAAACTATGGACCTTGAGTGATAACGATGTGACAAAATAGGTTCATCAGTTGTAACAAGTTACAAACTTACCACTTTGATGTGTGATATTGATAGTGGGAGACTTGGGGGTAGGTGGAGATGGGTGGGAGGTTTCTGAGAACACTGTACGTGCTGCTCAATTTTTCTGTGAACCTAAAATGGCTAAAAAAAATGAACTCTTAAAAAAAAAGACACAATGAAATATCATTTCACACCCACTAGGATGACTATAATCAAAACAATGACAAGTTTGGGCAAGGAAATGGAAAGTTGGAGCCCTCATATAGTGCTGCTGGGAACGTAAAATGGTATAGCCACCTTGGAAAACAGTTTGTCCATTTCTTAAAAAGTTAAACGTACACTTACCAGCTATGCCACTCCTAAGTGTTTACTGAAAAGAAAACATATATCCATACAATGACTTGAATGTGAATAATTTGGCAGTTCTGCAAATTGTTAAACATAGAGTTACCATATGACCCAGCAATTCCATTCCCAGGAATATTAGTCATCTAGGGCTGCCATAACAAAATACCACAGTCTGGGTGGCTTAAACTACAGGAATTTTATCCTCACAGTTCTGGAGGCTAGAGGTTGAAGATCAAGGTGTCCTCACATGGTCTCTCCTCCGTGTGCATCCACCCCTAGTGTCTCTCTTCTTATAAGGACACAAGTCATATTGAATTAGGGCCCCCACCCTAAAACTTGTTCTTATCAGCATTATTTACAATATACAAAAGTGGAAACAACACAAATGTCGGTCAGATGATACATGGATAAACAAAATGTATATATTTACAATGGAATATTATTTGGACACAGTAAAGAAAAAATGTACTGAGACATGCTACAAAAGGATGGATCTTGAAAACATGCTAAGTGAAAGAAACCAGTAGTAAAAATACTATATGCTCCTATTTATATGAAATGTCTAGAATAGTCAAGTCTGTAGAATCAAAAAAGTACATTAGTGGTTGCCTAGGTCTGGGGGTGCTGGCGTATGTGGAGTGCCTGCTAAGGGGCATGAGGTTTCTTTATGGCATGATGAAAATATTTTAAACTTAGATTGTAGTGATAGTTACACAATTCTGTGAGTATACTTAAAAAATTGAATCGTACACTTCGGATGGCTGGGTTTTATGGTATATGAATTATATCTCAATAAAAACATTTTAAAACATTTTTTAACACAGCACAAGGGTTTTTTGGTTTTTTAAAAGTCATTTGGCATGCAAAAGCTTTAGAAGAGCCTATTCTAGATTAAAATGAGACAGATGGTCTTCAAAATATCAGGCATATTTTGTGGAGAATATTGTACTGGGGGCCTGTGAATCTCATTGATATCTGGCAGCCACAGTTAAAATGTGTGTGTGTGGAGCATCTCGAATAGCTAGCTGTAACTGACACTCAACTGAATAGATAGCCATGGGATTGGAATGAATGAAGAATGCATAGATAGGGCTTCCCTGGTGGCGCAGTGGTTGAGAGTCCGCCTGCCGATGCAGGGGACACGGGTTCGTGCCCCGTTCCGGGAAGATCCCACATGCCGCGGAGCGGCTGGGCCCGTTGAGCCATGGCCGCTGAACCTGCGAGCCTGTTGCTCCGCAACAGGAGAGGCCACAACAGTGAGAGGCCCGCATACCACAAAAAAAAAAAAGAATGCATAGATAAAGTTCTTAGACACAAAGGTGACTATTATCTTTCAAAGACTCGTTAACCCTCGCGATATTCTTAGTAAAGCCTTAATTTGGCACACTTGCCAGTTTCCAATAAAGAATCATATGGTCTTCCAACTCAGCTAATGACTGTAAATCTTATAACTTCAACCTAGTGGGTTCTTCCCATCCTAGAGACGCAATATAGTGCCAATCTTCCTTTGACACTCAAATATTGAGTTGAACGATTGAACTGTAAGGCTCAGCTAAAGGAATGCACTTGTGATGTGAGCTGTGGAATGAGCTATGAGCAATGGCATGAGTCAGGGATTCTCAACCTTAGCATTACTGACTGACATTTTGGGCTAGATAACTCTTGTGGGGAATGTCCTGTGCTCCATCAGATGTTTAGCTGTATCTCTGGCCTCTACTCATGAGATGCTATTAGCATACCCCACCCCCAAAATTATGACAACCAAAAATGCTCCCAGGCATAAGCAAATATCTCTGGGGGGTACAAAATTGAGAACAGTAAGTCAAGAAATACTTAACCATTTTCCATGGTAATAACACAGACCATGTATCAAAAGGAAAATTCCATATATTTGACTTTTACTTCATTAGTATAAGCTCTGTTGGTTTGTAATATTAAGAATATTGTGTAATAAGTGGTGTCACTGATATTACAAATTTAGGTGACCATATTATTTGCCAAGGATATTTGGAAGATTGTCATATTTTGCTCTTAAATTTGAATCTGATGTTGAACTGCCAGCGCGGAGCCACAGAAAGAATTATATTTGTATTGTAGTAAAAGACTGCCCTTGGACACATAAATGGAAACATTTGAAAGCAATTGAAATGTAATTGTATAATTAACTTTGCCATGTAGCAAAAGATTTGCTATTCACTGACAGAGAATTTGCAAATACACTCGATGTCTTTATCATTATGGACACCAGCTCATCATGGCAGAACTCACCTTCATTGTCCTTCAAGCCTATCAATTAAATCATCTAAGAAAAAAGGATGTAATCTTGTAAGTTTTGATACATCGTACTTCAAGGGTTTTAAATGTGAATTTACTGCATTCTGAACCTGTGGTCTGGACAGCGTCTGTCCACACATTTGAATATGTCATAACATTAATATAATATCACTCTGTGACATTAGTTTTCCCACTGAAAAGTCTTCACCTGCCTCAAGAGGACCATAAGTAGACCTGATGCCTCTGCCTTTAAGAAGCTGGGGTTAAATGGTCCCTAACTTTCTTCCATCCTCCCTCCCTTCTTCCTTACCTCCTTCCTTCCTTCTGCCTTCCTTCCTTTCTTCCTCCCTCCCTCCCTCCCTCCTTCCCTCCCTCCTTTAATAAGCACCACTGAGACACTAAAGCTAACATCCCCACCCACCCTTTGCAATTATTCTACAGGGAACCATGGACAAGCTATCCTCTCCTATGTGCAGAATGGGAGGCTTTACCAAGAACCGGCCCCAGAGTTCAAGTCCATGGTATTGGCTACAGATATTCACTAAAGGAATATAAGCTTATAGAAGGAAAGTCTTCTCCCAAAACTTTCAAAAAATGCAATGAATTTGTTAATTGGAATTTTTGTTAACTAATGGTATAAGAATAAAGCTACTGGTTGGTTTTATCTCATTAAATGAGATTTGTTGGTTTGTAATCTCAGTATTACAGTATCTCATTAAATGGCATTCCATCTTTCCCTTACTCAAGACAAAGATCTTTTTCTTCTCTCATCCTTCACATCTAATCCATCAGTCCACCTTCAAAGTACATCTGGACTCCAACTACTTTTCATCACCTCCACAGCTGCCACCTAGCCCCTGCCATACTCACTCTTACCTGGATTATTTAACAGCTTCCTAGAGCATTTTCCCAACACAGCCACCAATGTGATCGTTTTAAGATATATGACAGATAATGTCCTAGCTCTGTGCAAAATTCTCTCATGGTTATTCAACTCACTCAGAGAGAAACCTAATCCTCATGAAGGCTAGAAGGCCCTGGCCGATCTGAGCCCCTGCCACCTCTCTGTCCTCAACTCCCACACTGCCCCTCTATACTTCTGTTCCATCCTCAGGGTGCTTCTTGTACCTGGAGCATTCTCAAGCATGCTTTCTCAGGGCCTTTGAAATGACTGTTCCCTCTGTCTGCAATGCTTTTCCCCCAGGTACTCGCATGGCCCACTGTCTCACTTCCTTTGAGCCTCTGCTCCAATGTCAGCTTATCAGTGAGGCTGACTTGAGAATTCTACACAAAATTGCACCTTCCCTTCTACCACGTCATTCTATCCCCCTATTGCTTTATTTTCTCTAAGGTCTTATCACCATCTGACATATATTCATTTTATACATTTTCTCCATCTTCCTCAATAGAAAAGAAAATCAACTCCATAAGAGCTGAAATTTTATTTCGTTTACCTCTATAGCCCATTACCTGGTAAAAAGATCAACAGATACTTGTTGAAAGCTTGAATGAATAAAAATATTCTTACCCCCAAGATCAAGTGGGATTCATCCAAGGTTTACAAGGCTGGTTCTACACTCAAAAATCAATTAATGTAGTCCAACACATCAACAGGCTAAAGAAAAATCACATGATTGTATCGAGATGCTTAAAAAGCATTTGACAAATTCTAACACGCATTTATGATAAAAACTCTCAACAAACTAGGAATTGAAGGGAGTTTCCTCAACTTGATAAAGAATATCTACAAACATCATACTTAATGGTGAGAAACTCAAAGTTTTCCTACTAAAATCTGGAACAAGTCAAGGATATGCTGTCTCACCACAGCTTATCAACATCATACTGGAAGTTCTAGCTAATGAAATAAGGCAAGAAACGGAAATAAAATATATACAGATTTAGGTATAAATCTAACAAAATATATACAAAATCCATATGAAGAAAATGACAAAACTCTGATGAATGAAATCAAAGAGCTACTAAATAAAGAGATAGTCCATGTTCATGGATAAGAAGGCACAATATTGTCAAGTTGTCCATTCTTTCCAACCAGATCTATAGATTCAATGCAATCCTAATCAAACTTCCAGAAAGCCATTTTATGGATATTGACAAACTGATTCACTTAACTGGCATTTCCTCTGAAAGGCAGATATGATGGTGTCCTTCAGTCTCTCCCAGTGGTAAAACTTAGAAATGTCATGAGGACTTTCTGTAGCATGTCATTCCCAGATTCCTGTTAAGGAATTTTGTCTGAAGATACAACCCCTACCAGAAAATTTCCTCATTTCAAGTCCTGTATTTAAATTTGCTTCACCTATGAAGCAACTTAATTTTATCATCCGTAGATTTCTGACTTTAAATAGAAATCAAGTTAACCAAGAAGAAAGTACAAATGCCAGTCATGTCTTATTTTTTAATCCACATTTGCATCAGGCCTAACAGGGGTTCAGTATCCTGATCTGTCTTATTCTTTGGCTAGGAATGTCCTATATCATTGGTTCTCAGACTATAACACTATAGCCTGCATCAAAATCCCCTGGAGGGCTTGTTAAAACACAGAATGCTGGGCCCTGACCCTAAAGTTTCTGCTGCAGTAGGTTTGGGTGGGACCCAGTAACTTCTAATAAGTTCCCAAATGATGCTGGTCCTACTGGTACAGGGACCACACTTTGAGTACTGCTGCTCAGTGTGTGCAGTACCTGCAGTATCTCTCCAATGGTGTGCCTCCTTTTTAATTATGAAGACCTTAGGTTGGTCAGAAATATGATGTCAATGTTCCAGCGCTCTATGATGTTATATGATATTGAAATAGAAAGACAAGCTGCATTTGTCTGCCATCCACTTAAAAGGATCAATGCATTGATCTTTCATTGCCACCAAATGAAGTACCACTTCAAAGTGTCTGAAGAATCAACTATAAATAGGATGTGAGAAGTAGAGTAAGACAATTGTCATATGCCTCGGGGCAAATACATTTGCCATTTAAGTGCAGGCTTCCCTGGAGAAACACTGAGTGAATGTTAGCGTACTTATGTCAGAAACCTATAATATGAATTCCTTCACAGCGCAGTAAGAAGAATCTTTAAGCATGGCTGCAAATTAGCTATGCTGTAATAATTTTGTATAAAGATTTCTCTTAAGATTAGCAGCTAAATAACACATGCTACCAGTAGATTGTGTTTTGACCTGCAACATTGTCTTACGCAGAAATCAATGAAATCATCATCTGTTCCAAAGATTTGATTCAGGTGGAAACTCCAAGAGGTTTTTGTTGTTGTTAATGTTGCCGTTGTTTTTACAAAGAATTCCCAGCCTTATATATAATAGGTTTATTTGAAATATATAAATGTGGGGATTTTCCTCCTTGTATAGATATTCTGGGCTGAAAGGGCAATATGCTCCATTCTCTCCTCAGCTGGTGGAGGCTACCACTTTAACAGGGGGAACCACGGCAATCTGTAAAAGTCCAATCCTGTATGGTCAACCAAGAATACATACTATGCATTTTTAAATTGCCTTCAAGTCAGTTAATGGCTTGGAAAACAGGCAACAGATACTTTTATTGTCTAGATATAAATCTATTAAACTCAACGTTAGTTTTATTTGTTGGAAGTTAGAATTAACCTATGAAAAATAAAGAAAGTGAGGGGAAGAGATTTATCCTCTTTTTGAATATCTATTGTGACAAGCACCGTTCAGGTATTGTAATTATTACCTAGAAGCATTCTTTCTAGGTAAAGAATGTTAAGGAGTAATTGAGGCTATGCAGCACAGAAAATTAGGTTCTCTGGATAGGAATTCACATTCCTTTGAAAGAGCCTGATCATTTAGTGATACCTGTAGCTCCTCAGAAATAACAGGCTCTTCTAAGAATGATACTATATATTAACAACTGCTTTCTGTAAGGTCGAATCTTAAACGGCACTTAAACAGAGGAAAGCTTCAAGTGAGCTTTATTAGGGAACGCTCCCGGGCGAGGTTCACGGGTCCGAGAGAAAGGGGCCAGAGAAGTCGCACCCGGGCGAGGGTTGGGCAAGATTTTATAGGGGAAGAAGGGAAAGGGTGTGGTGAATCCGGGAGTGCGCAGGGTATTCCTTATTTGGTGGTCTTTTCGGGTATCCTGGGGACCGTTGGTCCCGCCCCTCGAAAGGCGGGAAGGCTGGGCTGGGTTCAAAGTCCCCAGGTCAGTTCCTGGAACTGGGTGGTCCGGAATGTCTCCAGGGCAGTTTCTGGACCTGGGTGGTCCGGAGAATTTCGTTCTGATGCAACCTGTGAATCTGATTGTGTTCCCCTGCCTCGGGCCAGTTGGCCTTACACTTTCCAAGCACTGCCTGGAGAAAAATGCATATTTTCTAGTGACATCATGACATTTACCATAAAATAATCATGCAACCAATTGAAAACACAAAGCTATTACAAAGTAGGTACTAAGAAGATACTTGAATTATTGTTACAAACAACTTATTATTTGTCTAATGGTGAATAACAAATCACTTCAAGATTTAATGACTTTAGGGGCTTCCCTGGTGGCGCAGCGGTTGGGAGTCCGCCTGCCGATGCAGAGGACAGGGGTTCCTGCCCCGGTCCGGAAAGATCCCACATGCCGCGGAGCGGCTGGGCCCGTGAGCCATGGCCGCTGGGCCTGTGCGTCCGGAGCCTGTGCTCCACGACGGGAGAGGCCACAACAGTGAGGGGCCCGCGTACCGCAAAAAAAAAAAAAAAATTTAATGACTTTAAAAAATGATAATAATTTATTTAATCTCTCATGATTTCTGTGGGTCAGGAGTCTGGTAACCACTCTCATGAGGCTGTGTTCTGTGAACTGCGGGTACAGTCACTTTAAGGCGTGACTGGTATGTACTGTGTACTTAATTTTTGACATGTAATTGTTTGCTATCTGCTTTATCCCACTAAAATGTAGGCTTCATTCAGGATTTTTCTGTGAGGTGTTTTTTGTACTTTATTCCCAATATTTAGAACAATATTTGGCAGATCATCTTCAATAAATATTTGTTCAACAAATGATGTTGTGTTTGGAAATTCTTCCCCATTAACAAACAACATTTTAGAACTTGATCAAATTTTTTGTTAAGAAAAAGGATGATGTCTCATGAAATAGGAGAGGCATTATTATTGAAGAAGAATAAAAACAAACTATTATGATGCAAGATTTCTAACTTTCTCCTAAAAATAACTCTGATAATTCATTGTAGATGTTTTTGTTTCCAAAATGATATTTCAAGAAATCAGCTGTAAGGGTGATTATTTTATAGCAGACTTTATATATATATGGTAATGATCCTGACTGCCTAGGCTGTACGTCCTTCTTCACCTTTAGATTGAATTTACCAGACAAGAAACTAGAGCGGTGAGGTGTAAAAAAACAACTCTTCTAAGACATCCACATTATCTCTCTTTGAGTCTTTACTTTTTGTTGTTGTTGTTTTTTTTAAGAACTCAGTAATGAAATCAGAGCAACTTGATTTCAAATCCATGCTCCTGGATTTTTCAGCTGTGTGATATTAAACAAAGTTTTGGACTTCACTCTTTCCTCATGGGTAGAAATAAGAATAACGATGTTACTTGATTTTATGGACAGAATTGCATCCCCCTCAAAATTCATATGTTAAAGTCCTAACCCCCAGTACCTCAGAATGTAACTGTATTTGGAGATAGGGTCCTTAGAGAGGTAATTAAGGTATAATGAGGTCATATGTGTTGGTCGTAATTCAATATGCCCGACGTCCTTAAAAGAAAAGGAGATTGAGACACAGACACAACCATGTACAGAAGGAAGACCAGGTGAAGACACAGGGGGCGATGCATCTGTAAGCTAAGGAGAGAGGCCTCAGAAGAAGTCAACCCTGCTGACACCTTTATCTTGAAACTCTAGTCTCCAAAACAGTGAGAAAATAAAATTGTGTTGTTTAAGTTACCCAGTCTGACCACAAACGCGGTGGCTTAAAACAATAGAAATGGATTCTTTCCAGGTCTGGAAGCCAGAAGTTTAAAATCAACTTCACTGGCGTGGAGTCAAGATGTTGGCAGGGCTGTACTCTCCCGGGAAGCTCTGGGGGAAAATCCCTTCCTTGTCTCTTCCAGCTTCTGGGGCTTCCGGCATTCCTTGGCTTATGGCAACATCACTCCAAGGTGTGCCTTTGTGATCATGCGCCTTTACCTCTTCTGTCTGTGTCTTCCCTTTGCCTCTCTTTTATACTGATACTTGTAATTGCATTCAGGGCCCACCAGGTTAATCCAGATAATCTCCCCTTGTCATAACCCTTCACTTAGTCACTTTTATAAAGACCCTTTCCCCATATAAGGTACAAGTTACAGGTTCCAGGGGTTAGGACCAGCATCGTTGGGTGCCATTATTCAGCCTAATGGGGGGGATGCATTCAGATACTCACTGAGCGAACACAAGTTGCCTTCTTGTTACCCTTGCATTGGTAATGCTTAATGAACAAGATGTTTAGTGTACCTGCTCATGTTGAGATCAGGGAGAGATGAAGAGTGGAAAAGAGAACACTGAGACTTAAAAACCGTTGCAGAATATTTCTATAGTGACTTCAGCTTTAAGATTTAGCCTCCTATTTTAAAGTGTTAAAGTTTATATTTTGGAATGGAAATAAGTAATTTGAATGTAAAAGTAGGATACAGATCCAGCCAGTAAGTGTCGGCAGTCTTTTACTGTTGTACCCAGTCTTGCTATTCAGTATAGGACTTTGCAGACCAGAAATCGTGCTCTTTCCCCTCTGCCTATCCTCCCACCTCAGAGGCACAGAATGACAGGTTACTGTGTGTTAGAGCAGCTCACGTTTGTGTGGGAACAGCACTTTTGACCTCTGAATCTCTGGTGGCAAAGGGCCCAGAAAGGAAGAGGCAACTCTGAGACTCCTTTAACCCTTTTCTGTCACCTGTGGCCTCTTCCCGGGAATCAGAAACCACCAGGTGTGTCTGTGTCCTCATTTGCCCAGCACGTGAGCTTTGCTCCTTTGACTCCTCGAATGCTACCTAAGGTGAACCCTCTACCACTTTCAAGAGGAGGTCAGTGGTTGCTGGCTCTTGGGCTGCCAACAACATCTGATGATAATAATAATGCCTCCTATTTAGTTTAGTATTTTATACCAAAGGGCACTTTGGGGCAGGTTCTGCCTTCCAGATACTGGAAATACAAAAGCAGAGAAGACACATTTTCAGCCCTTAGGCTTCATTTCAACCCAGTTAATTATAACTCATTCAAGCCCAAAAACTCGGGGAGGAGGGTGAGAGAGGTATTACTATGCTCATTCTCCAAATGAGGGAGCTTAGGGTTAAAACCTTATTTAAAAAAAAAAAAAAAAAGTAAAATTGTGACTTTTATACAGACATAAGAATGAACGTGCATTAAAGATTTTGTTTAAATCATTCAGTGTGGGAACCAGGCAGATGTTATAGCTGGTTCAGAAAAGAAGTCAAGGGAATCCCCTGGTGGTCCAGTGGTTAAGACTCTGTGCTCTCACTGCCCAAGGGCCCGGGTTCAATCTCTAGCTGGGGAACTAAAATCCTGCAAGCTGCATGGCCCAAAAAAAACGTCTAGAAGCACATATTTGTGTGGAACAAAGGAAGGAAGGTTGAAGTGAACTGTAGATGGAAGCACAACTGTTCCCACCTCACCCCCCTTCACCCCCCTACGTTGGTGGCAGAGGGGGACTGAAGGAAGTCGATAGAACTCATACCAGACAGGACAGAATTTGTATGCCTGCTACTTACAGCATACAGAGTTGTAAAATTGCTCCCATGGAATCAAAATCAAATAACTCAAGGATATATAGACATACACAGGGTTTCCCAAATAGGGCCTGCATGTGAATCTTAGACTCCCTGGCACCAAGTTAGAGACCTCCTGTTCTACACAACCAGGCCTGCTTTGTCTCGAAATGCTCATGGAAGCAGCCAATGTAGCAAGATGCAGCCGAACCCAACTCTTGGAGAGACTGCCCAGACTCTCCTCATACCAGGACACAACTCCCCGGAGGGAAGCCAGCTTTGGAATTTGCTCAGACATCCACTGCTTCTCACTGCGGTTGGAATGACAGCTTGAATTAGATTGAAAAGTAACCATTTGTTTCCTTCCAAATTCAGATGGGAAGAGCATAAGAGGGGTCAAAGGTACCAAAATGTGAACTCAGAAAGGGGCTTAAGTCAGGGACGTGAGATGATCATAGCTGTGGGGAAGAAAGTAGTCAGTCCACAATAATAAAACTATAGCAGTTTACAAAAAATGTGGCAGTTTATGGTTCTGAACATTCCATACTAGAAATAAATAGAAAAGCATTAAAGTCTCAGATTATCTTTGTGTTTTAAATTTTATTTATTTGATATACTGGGCTGAAGAAAAGGACATTAACAAAAAAAAAAAGATAGTGCCATTAACAACTTTGCCTACCACTAAAGACCTAAAAATGTGGCAACTCAAAAAGAAACAAATAATCATTTCAGTGTAAACTGTCTCAGAAATCTAGGTCATCATCAGACTTTGGTCTCTTTGGGCTTTTCACTTGGAAAGAATGCTGTGCCTTTTTTTTTTTTTTTTTTGCGGTACGCGGGCCTCTCACTGCTGTGGCCTCTCCCGCTGTGGAGCACAGGCTCCGGACACGCAGGCTCAGCGGCCATGGCTCACGGGCCCAGCCGCTCTGCGGCATGTGGGATCTTCCCGGACCGGGGCAGGAACCCGTGTCCCCTGCATCGGCAGGTGGGCTCTCAATCACTGCGCCACCAGGGAAGCCCTGCTGTGCCTTTTTTAGAAAAGTTGTCTTTATGCTCCAAGCCTTTTAAAAACTTATTCATAAGCTAAATGACTTTAACTCTGCACCAGGTGGCAAAGTGCTGCCTTATTGCAAGAGACTTTATTGTTTGTTCTGGGTTTTGTTTTGTTTTGTTGTAATTGTTGTTATTTTTACTTTAAAAAAATTCTTCCATTTCTTTTTCAAGGATCTTTTTCAGCTTAAAAATGTTTGGCATAAGTAAAAATAGTGAGGGTTATTCAGTAATAAATGTCCTTATGGAATAAATGTGAAGACCCTCAAATTAAGGTCCAAAGCAAGGAAAGGTAAAAAATGAAGAGTAATGAAACAAGAAGATAGGGTTTCAGGCGACAGCCCTGAGGGATTTGTCTTAAATTATAGTCACGTAACAGCAAGAGAAGAAAAGGTAAATTAATCTGTCAACAAGATGTAAGAATCAACCACTCATACAAAGAAGTGCTTTGTAGCTTCGTGGAACCATTGCCAGACACTCTTATGATTCAAATTACTCACAAGGATAAATAATAAGTAAAAAAGATTATCACGCAAGATTTTAACACAATCTGTTTAGCAACAATACCCCAATAATACACCATGAGTAATTCCTCAATACCCTGTATCCTACTGACTGTAGGCCCTGCTTCCTGACAACTAGTCACTTAACGAGTCACTAAAAGCAGCAGGAAGCAGCAGCCAGAAGATGCTGCTTGTCAAAGTTACCTTTCTAAAAATACTTTGATTACGTCATCTCCCTACTTAAAAAACCTTTGCTAGCTCCTTGTTGACAGTGGAAATGTCCCAAACTCCTGAACAGGGTCCAACTGTCCTTTATTAGCTGACCCAGCTCTACATATCCGGTCCCATCTCAGCCACTGTTATGACCCGTATTGTGCTCTCCCCCCAGATTTGTATGTTAAAGCCCTAATGAAGCCCTCATTGTGATGGTATTTGGAGATGGGGCCTTTGGGAGGTAATTACGGTTAGATGAGGTCATGATGTTGGGGCCCTCATGATGGGATAAGTGTCCTTATAGAAGAGGCACCCAGAGAGCTTGGCCCCCACCCTTCCTCTGCCAAAGCATGCACCAAGGAAAGCCCACGTGAGGACATAGTGAGAAGGCTGCCGTCTGCAAATCAGGAAGAGAGCCCTTACCAGAAACTGAATCAGCTGGCTCCTTGATCTTGGACTTCCCAGCTTCCAGAACTGTGAGAAATAAATTTCTGCTGTTTAAGCCACCAGTCTGTGGTATTTTGCCATCGCAGCCCATGCAGACTAAGACAGCCACTTTCTCTTAACAAAACTCCAGTTACACTAAACTTGTTATCCCTTTAACACCTGCGTGCCTTGTCAATATGCTGCTCTCTTTACCTAGAATGCTCTCCTAACCCTTCTCTGTCTTTTTAATAACAGGGGCTATTGCAAACCAACCACTCACCACTGTCATTTTCATCCAGATGGCTTATAATATTTGTTGCTTATTGAAGGGGCGATACCACTTAAGCTCAGGGAATATATTACAATATATTAGCATCTATCCATGCATTTCTTTGGAAACCTGGTCTTATATATCTACCTTTTTATGGCTGGTCTTGGTGAACTTACTTTAAACGTGTTATTCTGAAGATTTCTTCTTTGGTTAACCTTTAATCAAAACTTCTGCATTCATTTTTATTATTTTCAAGCCCCAACAGAAGTTGTTCTTCATCTAAAAAACCTTCACTCCTGGGCTTCCCTGGTGGCACAGTGGTTGAGAGTCCACCTGTCGATACAGGGGACCCGGGTTCGTGCCCCGGTCCGGGAAGATCCCACATGCTGCAGAGCGGCTGGGCCCCTGAGCCGTGGCCGCTGAGCCTGCGCGTCCGGAGCCTGTGCTCCGCAACGGGAGAGGCCACAGCAGTGAGAGGCCCACGTACCGCAAAAAAACACACACAAAAAACAAAAAACCAAAAACTTATATTCCATAAACTGACTTTCCAACCCTTTGCGAATACTGCTAATTGCCTCTGGTAATACAGCCATTTGAAAGATAACAACGACAGTAATAAATGGGTATTGAGTGCTTATTGTGTATTAGGACATGTTCACACATATAAAACCAGCTCTGTCTAGGCTCTCCTTCCAAAGCCAGTGCTGTGTAGTGCCAATTTGACAAGAAGATGAGCTGGTTAATAATATTAATGAACACTAAAAGCTTGCATTATCCACAAGGTACTATTGTAATTCTTTACATATATTTACTTATGTCACCTTTATAACAGCCCTGTGGGAAGGTACAGTTGCCCTATTGGCAAAGAGTCTCTCCTTGACCGAACTTTAGTCAGGCTCCTCTAAATCCTCTTCCCAACTAGATCTCAAATTTTGAACTTCTGTATCCTTCTTTGCATGGCCCAGTTTTAGCAAGAACCCTGCTATGTTGGTTTACCTAGAATCCCCTACCTTCCATACCTGATTGCCTTTGATATCTAATTGGGTTCCTCATCTTCCACTATCCCCCAGATGATGCCTGGTCATCCCAGCCTGCCTTTAGCAAGAACCCTGTTAGGTTGGTTTAGCCAGCATCTCCCCTTACACCTGGTGTTTCCACTTAGTAATTTTTCATCTACCCACGCCCGCACCCTGTTCCTTGGCTATAAATCCTCACATTCCCTAGCTGTGTTCAGAGTTGAGCCCAGTCTCTCCCCTACAGCAAAGCCCCATCTCAACAGTCCCTAGACCTATCACTATAATCCTTAATAAAGTCTGCCTTACTGCTTTAACAAGTGTCATGAAAATCTTTTCTTTAACAAAATTTATTTCACAGATGAAGTTAACAAAGGCTTCGGGGGGTTGAGTATTTTTTCAAGGGATCCCACCTAGTAGGAAGCAAGGCCAGATTTGAGCCCAGCAGTCTGACTCTGGAGTCTTCCTCTTATAATACTTTCTCCCAATTAGCCTTTACATTTGTTTTCAAACTGAAAGCCAGGGATTATCATAGCTCTCTGCATGGCAAGAGTCTGATATTTTTCAGAAGATGAGAAGCAAATCTCTCACTCCTTTCAGCAGTGCTCATGTCCAGTTATTGGGCATAGCCCATTATTTCCTCATTAAGTTTCTTTGCCAAGGTTCTTTGTCTTCTTCAGGGCAGAAATGATACTGCAGAAAGCTGAGTTGTGAGTTGTCCATTCAGTGCTGCCCAACAGAATGTTCTGTGATGATCTAAATGTTTTACATCTGCACCATCCAATATAGTAGCCACCAGCCACATGTGGCTATTGAGTGCTTGAAATGTAGCTAACATGACTTGGGGACAACATTTTAAATTTATTTTAGTTTTGGTTAATTTACATTTAAAATAAACAGCCACAAGTGGCTAGAGGCTGCTGCATTGGGCAGTGCAGATCTATCATGGAGAAGTTTCTACTTGTCATCCACAGGGTAGCATAAAAAAGCTTTTTTAAGATATTAATTCAAATCTATGAGAACCAAATAAAGTCTTCCAGCCACTCTCTATGATTTCATTCCAGCCATTCTTCCTTTTCCCCCTTCCCCTCCAGACAATACATACACACACACACTCTCTCTCTCTCTCTCTCTCTCTCTCCTCTCTCTCTCTCTCTCACTCGCTATCACACTAGATGAATAGCTATTTCCTGAGTATATCTTGGACTTCCCTGTGGCCCAGACCTTACTGCTGTTGTTTTACCTGTTTGACATGCCCTTCCCCCCTTGCCTTGCAAATGTCTCCTTCCTTCTCAAAATGTCATCTTCTCTTTCTTGCTCCCCTGGTTTCCCTGGACAGAACCGATTGTTCCATGTTCCTAGGTAGAGATGATATAAAATGAGTATCTATCTATCAAGTCGTGCGCAGAGAATGGATGGATAGGGAAGCAGGGAAAGAGGAAGCAAGAATATCAGAGTCCAAACCGATGTCACAGAACTGCAGAGGGGCATGAAATGTCCCTGGTACTACATCAAACGTCTTTTTGTAATAACCTCAGCTTTGCCACAGTTATCCGTGAGATGGTTTAGTACATATTACCATTTTGAACAGTGTTGCTTTATTTCCTCCAGTTGAGAAATACGAGTTTGTGTCATAAATGTACATCATCATCTCATGCAAAGCTTTCCAGTAGAAAACTATGGCCCCCAGGACACTCAGATATGACTCTCAAGTGGGTTGAGTTCAGGAGCCCAACAGCCTTTACTCTTTTACTATTCAATACGTTCACAGTGTCCCTATAGTTGGTAAGGATAGTGCAGACTACAAAAGAAATCTTTAAAGGCATTTTTGAAGGAGTTAAACATAAAATTTAAGATATATCTCATTACTAATAGGACAGCCGAGATGTGCCACACAGATACAAAGAACCTGCCCTTCAGATGGAGACGTGCAGTGAGCTGACATCCTCCAGCTCTGGTACCTTCAGGAGCCTGGACAGCTCTCAGGCACTGCTTGGGCATGGCAATTGCCATCTCTCTCCAACGTGGAGCTCCTCTTCAGCCAATCTTTCCACCAGAGCTCCCTTCTGGGATGGCCCAAAACAAAATGAAAATAGACTCATAGATGAGAAAAAACAGGTGATTGCCAGAGGGGAGGGGAGGGCTGGGGAGGGCAAAATAAATGAAAGGGATTAAGAGGCACAAATCTTCAGTTAGAAAATAAATAAGCCACCAGGATGTAATATATAGCATAAGGAATATGATCAATAATATTCGAATAACTTTGTATGAGGATAGAGGGTTACTAGATTTACTGTGGTGATTATTTCATAACAGATGCAAATTTCAAATCACTATGTAGTATACCTAAAAAACAAACCTAATAAGTTTTTTCCATATTCACACAGAAGGTTGATTTAGAGAAAATTAACAGTCAAGTTGCAACCAGAAAGGCATAAGACCTGAGAAGGTGGTTAACTGTTGGAGCCCCTGAAAGCAAAAAATATAGGATTCTTTGGGCTATTTTCAATTTTTGATCTGTTCTTTAATATGCCAGGTGCATGGCCTCACCCAAAGGGGTCATTAAAGACCGTATGGATTACAGAAGAAATCTTCTTGGTTTCCCCCCTACCCCAGCACACTTTTATGCACATACTGATCAAATAAGTTTAGCCCACTTGACTAGACACAGCTGTTATCTTCTGAAACATTGTTTCAAATAGATAAGGTGGAAATATTTCAGTTTTAAAGACCATATACAATAGTGTCCCTTTCTAACCAGGAAGAAACGTTACTAATATGGTAGATATTACTAAGTTATGTTCCTTATTTTCAAGTTCAATTCTTCATCTGGGTTCAGATCATCATACAAGAAAAAATTGAGAATATGGAATATTATTTATGAAGAATTCAACATTAAACTTTTCATGTCATATTCATTTACTTCTTTTAGTCAGATTTTAGGTCTATAATTATCCAATTTGAAAACTGCCGAGGTATCCTTCACATAATGCCAGGTTTGATATGCAAAACCCTGCTAGTGAAGAGAACAAATAAAAAAACAGACAAGTACCACACCATATATGAAGTTCTGTAATAGAAGAAATACCCAAATCTAGTCTGGGGAGAGTAAAAAAGTAAGATAAGAAGTGGAACCTGAACAGTGAGGGGGGATTAGCCAGATTTCAGCAGGGTTTGGGGAAAGGGGAAAATGCTGGGTCAGAGTGAACAGCATTTGCAAAGCTTCCTGAAGCAACAGATACCGGATAGCGTTTAGGGTTAAGTATAGAGTTTGGAGGGATGAGGACAGGTGATGGTGAAAGGTAAGATTGGAGAGGCAAATGGGACCAGATCCCAAAGGAAGGACTCATTTGTCAAGCCTTAATTTCTAAACTAAATTTCCTCATGTATACTGACTCTTCATTGATTCTCCACGACAAACATGCTTAGAAAGTGTATTGTCATTTTTATAAAAGAGAAATTAAGGCTCAGAGTAAAGTGATTTGCTAGCATTTATTTCATAAAGGTGCTCTATATTCTGTGCATGAGACTGTCCTTTTGATGAGGTGGAATCTGCTCCTGGTGAAGATGCTGGGAAGATTGTCGAAATGACAACAAAGGCTTTAAAATATTACATAAAATGAGTTGATAAAGGAGCGTGGAGTTGGAGAGGATTGACTCCAATTTTGAAAGAAGCCCAACTGTGGGAAAAATGATATCAAAGAGCATTGCATGCTACCGAGAAATTGTCCCTGAAAGGAAGAGTCAATCGATGCAGCAAACTTCAATTTTTGTTTTCAAGAAGTTGCTGCAGTCATCCCAGGCTTCCGCAGCCACCAGTCACCCTGATCAGTCAGCAGCCGTCCACATGGAGGCAAGACCCTCCACCAGCACAAAGATTATTACTCTCTGAAGGCACAGACGATGGCTAGAATTTTTAAGCAATAAAGTATTTTTAAGTTAAGGTATGTATATTGTATTTTTAGACATAATGCTGTTGCACACTTAACAGGCTACAGTCTAGTGTAAACATCACGATTATGTGCCCTGGGAAACCAGAACAGTCTTGTGACTCGTTTTATTGCAATACTTGTTTTATTGATGGTCTGGAACCCAACCTGCAATATCTCTGATGTGTGCCTGTAATTAATCAGTTATCTATCAGTTTGTCCACATTTTCCACTTAACCTGCCTGCCCATCCCCCTGGGCCCTGGACAAGAGACACTGTGCACACAGGTGCTCAGGGAATACAGGGCTGTTTGGGAACCAGGGGAAAGTCTTGCACCAACCAGAGGAACTGGGAGAATATCAGCTCTGGGAAGAAACTCACATGTTTTTGAACCCAGAGGTCATCACAAAGTGATGAGTGCAGAGGGGAGGGAAGAGGTAATAGGAAATCACAAGTTGCCTTTGCCTGGTTCTGCTCCTGCCTGTTTTGTCACAGCCTGTGGCAAGGGGTGGGGAATTTAAAAGCACTTGTATTGCCTCGGTCAAGCTTAGAATATACTCCGCCCAACATCCCACCAACTGTCCAGGACAAACTCTTCCTCGTGTCCCCACTCCTGCTCCCTCCATTTGTTTACTTCCAAGAGTAGAAAGGAAGCTGCAGTGCAAGCATAAAGGTGAGCATCACCTGGGAAACAAGTTCCTGATAGAATGATGGCATCGTCAGTGGGTCTGTTCTGTTGTCTAAACTACAATTGGGACACTCATAGTCGCAACTGAAACCATCAGAATGTTTAAAACCATAATCATCACTTGAATTGCTGGGAGGAAAGAAAAGCATGCAATTAAAAAACACTTGTTAACCCAAAGAAAAGAACATTGGTCAGTATTTATGCAATTACTTGCTCCATAGCAGAAATGTCTAATTTTTAAAATAAAATTTATTTCTGGCTTTAAACAACCTATTTCCTGTGGTGTTTAATACATAATAACACGTTATGAAAGCAGATCAAGAACAATGAAGGCTACTTGGCATTACTTCTTGAGGCTATTCAGATTACACTGATCAAATAGGATAAAAAGTCAGTTGTACTAGTCAGGATTCTCCAGAGAGACAAAACCAACAGGAGACATATGTATATTAAAAAAATGTTTTTAATAAAAATATATTAAATTTTTATCTAATATATAACATTGTACATATATAATTTACCATATAAATTGTATCCATATGAAATACAGATAAGAAATTATATATATAATCTCTTCTGATATATATAACAGAGAGAGATTTATTTTAAGGAATTGTCTCATGCAATTTTGGAGGTTGGCAAGGCCAAAATCTGCAAAGTAGACCAGCAAGATGGAGACCCAGGGAGAAGTTGCAGTTCAAGACCAAAGGCTATCTGCTCACTGAATTCCCTTTGTCCCTAAGAGGTCAGTCTTTTTCTGTTATGACCTTCAACTGATTGGATGCAGCCCACCCACATTAAAGAGAGTAATCTGCTTTACCCAGAGTCTACTGATTTAAATGTTAATGCTCCATCTCTAAGCTAGTTCTACTTTGATCTTAACTTATGAAGTCCTGAGCTTCTGAGCCATTATTATCACAGATTTACCTCATACTCTTACATTAACCTAAAATATTTAAGGTGTTCCGTACAAACCATAGACCTCTGTAAATTTCTGTCATTGTTGCTGTCTGTTCTTAGAAATGTTCTTTGCCTTCTGGTTTTAGAGCTCTTTCTCTTCTATTTAGAATGACTATACCTATTGCACAAATTTTATTTCATGTAATCTTGCCTCAAACTCTTGAAAATGCAAATGTATTCATAGGGGAAGATAGTAGACACATATATAGGATCTTATTACAGAGTACTTGATAGTTTTATGCTACATAGTCCTCTTATAATGGAGTCACTTTTATTTAAAAAAATCCTCCCAGTGTATATAGTCTTCGGGTTTTTAGTACGCCTCCGTTCTTCATTCATAAGGAAGTCAGGGAGGACAAGGGTCTGGGCAAGAGGGTCAGAGCCACAGGCAGGGGATCACCACCAAACCAGTGGACCAGGGCCAGCCTGGCTCGAGCCAGAGCAGGAGGCAGCAAGCAACAGCCAGGCCAGAAAGAGCTGGCGCGGGAGCCAGGTCATGCAGCCAGAGGCAAACAGGCTGGGGGAGGTTAGAGCAGAGCAGGGCCTCTCAGGGCTCACGGGACAGAAGCTTGGCCCTGGCCCTGCCTTCTCCTGTGAGCGGGCATCTGTAAAGCGGTTGTACTCCAGGCACTGCCTCTAATTGCCTTGCTTTTCTCTCCTTGCCTCCAACACTTCTGAATGACAGTAAATTCCTGGATTTTCGCACCTTCAGCAGCACATTCTGAGTCTAAAGTTGCTGTTAATATTAATCAAATATTTAACTAATATTAATCAGGGCAAATTGCAGAAACTATCAGTAAGCAATTTGGACTGACTGACTTCTGCGAGAGATGTGGGATTTTTTTTTTTAAGCTTAAATGCTTCATTTCCAAACATGATCTTTTTCCTGTATTAAAACATAGTAAGTAGTTTCTTTCCTGTGTGGTTTATCGTAGAAGCCTTTTATGAAATGCTTTATTATTTAAATGAATTTATGAATGAAACGGGACACTTAAAGCCTTTGTTCTCTAAATCACAAATACAGTAAAGCATTATTATAATCTGATGCCTTTTTGAGGTGTCTTTCAATCTAAAATTAGAAACCAAACTACCTTTCTAATTGATTTAATCTAGGCACCACTTTAAAAAATATGAAGTGGTTGGTTTGTTTCCCCTTCCAGGATCTACTTATCCTCACAATCACCATAGGTATCTTTCTCGTTCCACTGAACCCCCTTGTCCTTAACCCATAAATCCTTGATGCCTATAGAATGGATTTAGGACCTAGTTCTTTTTTGTTGTTGTTGTTGTTTATAATTTGCTATTTTTCCATTCTGCTTTTTTTTAATTTAATTAATTTATTTTTTTATTTTTGGCTGTGTTGGGCTTTCTCTAGTTGCGGTGAGCGGGAGCTACTCTTCGTTGCGGTGCGCAGGCTTCTCATTGCGGTGGCTTCTCTTGTTGCGGAGCATGGGCTCTAGAGTGCAGGCTCTGTGGCGCACGGGCTTAGTTGCTCCACGACATGTGGGATCTTCCCGGCCCAGGGCTCAAACCCGTGTCCCCTGCATTGGCAGGTGGATTTTGTTTTTTGGTTTTTTTTTTGCGGTACGCGGGCCTCTCACTGTTGTGGCCTCTCCCGTTGCAGAGCACAGGCTCCGGACGCGCAGGCTCAGTGGCCATGGCTCACAGGCCCAGCTGCTCCACGGCATGTGGGATCTTCCCAGACCGGGGCACGAACCCGTGTCCCCTGCATCGGCAGGCGGACTCTCAACCACTGCACCACCAGGGAAGCCCGGCAGGTGGATTCTTAACCACTGTGCCACCAGGGAAGCCCTAGGACCTAGTTCTTACTGTGCCACCAGGGAAGCCCTAGGACCTAGTTCTTAATCTTCTCATCACCAAAATCTCCCAAGTAGGTAATTCCTTTGCCTCTTCTCTCCATGTGCAAAGTTTGAAGCGCTGATTTCATTGGCACGCTGAGAAGATATAATATCACTTATCAGTAAAGAAGCTCGATCTTTCATTAGCCTGTATAGTATATAATGTGTAGCGGCTATCCTGAGGTAGGGCATACTGGCCACCTCATTCGGAATTGCTGGTTGTGAGCTACACAACTCCATAAAAAAACCTTCTAAACGCTGAGAAAAGAGGCATCAGTTCCACACAGTATGTTGCTCTTTTTCACGTGAAGTGCTGCCTCAAAATGGTACGGGTGTCAGACAGTTGGTTTGCTGAGTTCCAGCTGTTCTGATTCTGCACTGATTAACACCATGACCATGGACAAGAATTCAGTGTCTGCATTTAGTGTCTTCATTTATAAAATGATGGGTTAATTATCTCTAACTTATTTGTTTGTCTTGTTCCTGGAAGAGGGCCAATACAGAATCAGCAGACCCCAGCTCTACTTTCTGTTCTGTGGTTCTGTGCTGTGAGACCTGGAGATCGAGCTCGATTGAATGCTGTTTGTCCCTATTTCCCCAAATGCTAAGTAGGGACAACTTGAGTTACTCATGAGATTGATAGTGAAGTTACAATAATTGGTCATAAAAACAGTTTGAAATAATTTTAAATGAATTATACAAAAGTAAGGGGCTCTTCACTTAAAATTAGCTTAGTTTAGGGCTTCCCTGGTGGCTCAGTGGTTGAGAGTCCGCCTGCCGATGCAGGGGACACGGGTTCATGCTCCGGTCCGGGAAGATCCCACATGCCGCGGAGCGGCTGGGCCCGTGAGCCATGGCCGCTGAGCCTGCGCATCCGGAGCCTGTGCTTCGCAACGGGAGAGGCCACAACAGTGAGAGGCCCGTGTACCGCAAAAAAAAAAAAAAAAAAAAAAAAAAAATTAGCTTAGTTTAATTGTACTTATCAAGGTGGATTCACCTGACTTTTTTGGGGGGAAAGACTTGTCTCTGCTGGTGAAAAAAGCAGAGCAAAACAATGGTGTCTAAGTCAGGACTTCAAGGGAGGAAGCAAGAGCAGAGGGTGAAGGTAAGGATATATCTCCTGACCCAGTGTGTGGACCAGTCCCATCCCTTCTGGCTCAGGGCACCTGCTCTGAATGAACCAAAGTCTGGCTGAGGCTGGAAGTTACTGTGGATATTTCCAGGTTTGCATGTGCCTCAGAGGCCCGTAGGGAATGAAGAAGACTTTCTTGACCAGTTCCCTCTTCAGCCAATTCTTTTACCATCCGGCCCCTCCCATCCCTGATCCTGAGGTCCATATCTTCTCAGACATCTAGGACAAACTCAAGGATGCATTAATGTTGCTGTTTATATTATGCCAAGCCAGGGCTCTCTTAACTATAAGCTTGTACAACAATTAGATCAGGTGCATTTACTGTGATGCACTTTGCATTATGGGCAACCCTGTAAAGTATTACAGTTGTCCCTTGGTATCCATGCAGTTATGCTTCTAGGACCCTCTGTGAATACCAAAATGTGAGGATGCTCAAATCGCAGAGTCGGCCTGCTGCATCCACGGTTTCACATCTGCGTTGGATTAAACAAACCCCAGATCCTGTAGTACTGTATTTATTGAAAGAAATCTGTGTACAAGTGGAGCCACGCAATTCAAACCCATGTTGTTCCATGGTTACCTGTATTTTCCTTCTGTCTCTTTCTAAAGCCTGCTTTCCTCTATTTCATGTTTATGTTCTTTAACAAACATTGAAAGCATTTAATCAAGTGTGGGAAGCAACTGAAATTTATTCTAGTGCTGAGGCATCAGTAAGTTCTGTTTCTCCAAGGAACATTATTGTGTGACCTCAACAGGAAGGGGAGAGATAGACGCGTACACTGTTTGTCATGTTTCTCTGCATAAGATATGCGGAGCAGCAGGCAAGCAGAATCGGGGCGTGGCTGGTTTAACTCTGGACACAGATTAGGCACCTGAAAAAGATGATGAGGCATCTGAGTTGTGGTGATATAGGCTTTAATGAATGACCTATGTGGGCTTGCGCTAGATCTTTCCATTTCAGGTTGGAAATGAAATTAAGCTTCTGATAAGTGAACTGCAAGTCAATTTAGGGTTAATTTAATTTTCTATGTGTGTTTGTTTTCAACATCTTGTTAATTAAATCACAGTGTGTGGTAGTCAGGTCCTAGACTCAGGTCCTGGCTCACAAATTGATTTTACCGTCCTTTCTACTTACAAAATATGGGTGATATGAAAATCCATAATGCCTTGAGGAACATAAAATGCCAGTGAAGCTAGTTCCAGGACTTCCATGAGAAGGATATCAAGGGTAATTCACTTGAGTTCTTCCTCTGTGTCCAGAAAGTCAATAAAACTTCTATACGGAACAAGACTTGCCCAGCAACGTCAAGGAAAATTTAGGAGGAGGTTGTCAGAATTGTACCCTATGCGGTTCTGATTATACCATACCTTAATGGGCAATTCATAGAAAAAAAGAAACAGATGCAGACCTAGGCTTGGGATTGGGGTGAGAGTCCACAGGTGAAACAAATAGGATATAGATATAAACTTTCAGAGCTAAATTTGGAGGCTTCCACCTCTCTTTTTAATCCTTTCACCATCCTGAGACCCTGAGGCTTTCCTAGTTCCATGTTTCAGACCTTCAACTGTCAATAATCCTTCTAAATAAAGTACTGCCTAGTCCAGGGTTATTTATCTTTTAATAGGTGATTCTAGAAGACCTCATAGTCAAGAAAGAAACACATTGATAATCTGGTGTCCCACCCAGAGGACTTGTCTTTCACACAGCTGTGTAGACCTCAGACTTCCCAACCTTGAAGAAGACAAGAAGACACATTCTCTGTTAGAATCTTGTTTTCTTCAAAGGAGAGTCAGTCCAGAGAGGAATCAGGAGGCCATCTGCCAGACACTAGCTTCAGCTTTGTAAGCTGATAGGAATGGAGAAGACTCTTACCCTTTAATCCTTTGAGTTCTGGAAGAAAGAATTAGAAAGGCCCACTCTTGCTTTCTAGGTCTTACTGTTCTCTCATCTACACTCTGAAAGACATCTAACTCTTCTTTTACTGGGAAAACTCCCCTAAGTCTGCATTTTATCTATCAATCCTTACGTGATAGAACTTTTCCTATTGCAAATCTTTCCTACTTTCCTGCTGACCTACTTGAGTGATCACTAGTATCAACTCACACTTATTGATTTGCTTACACACATCTTCCCTCCAGCCTCATCTTCTATATTCTGAACACATTCTGAATTGTTTGTCTACCTAAAGAGAAATGGAAGTAATCCTGGTTAATTTATTTATTCAGGAAATGTTCTGTCTTAGCAAGATAGATTAACTGGTGTGGTCATTTCAGATATTTCACTGGAGTGGAAGATAATCCATTGACCCTGAGGACCAGCTTGCCTCTGCTCCCAGAAATATGCCAAGGTAGCTGTGGGCAGATGAGGGTCTAGCCTAATGTCATTATGCATCCTCTTTCCTTTATTGTCAGTGTTTAAGGTCAGGCTGTGAAAATTGTTCTGCCATCTAAAAGTACCGAATAATAACAATTTACTACTATTGGGGTAACATAAATGTCATTTAGCGCACATTTATTTAACATCATCTGTATCATAATCCCCTAGGTTCTGGGGGAATAAGCAATACAGACAACATACCGTGCCTCTAGACCATTTGGATTGGTACTCCAAGGCTTACTAGAAGGATTTAGCTATAAATCTTGATGGTAGGACTCACCACCCTTCACAGGCTTACCTCACAGGCTGGCTCAGTTGCTTCTGGGTTTTCCCAGGGAGTTTGTCACATGTGCTCAAGAATAAATCCACTGACGATCTTCTGCACTGGTTCTTCTTCAATGCCCAGTGCCCTCCATGAGGACATGGCCCCCCTGCCCCCCGGTTTCCATAGGTAGCCCTGTCACTCTTAGGTAGTTTCCCCATGGTTGTACACAGGTGGGAATGAATTTTCCTCTGCCCAACATGAGGTCACAATTTGTCATTTGGGCTTGAAGCAGTACAGAAACAGCTCTTTCTGCTTCTGCTGCTATACCTTCCTGGCTAAGATGCCTGAGTTCACCTCTAGAATCTGCCTAAGGAAAAGATGCCTGCCATTATAGAGTGCTCATATGTGCCAGGTATTGTTCCAAGCACTTTACATGGTGAACTCATTTAAGCCTCACAATAGACTATGCTGGGGGTAGGGCTGGGCAGTACTATTATCTTTCCCATCTTAAAGATGGGAAAAGTAAGGTGTAGTATATTAGTCATCTACTGCTACACAACAATTGACCGCAAACTTAGTGGCTTAAAACAATAAATACTATGTCACGTTTCCTATGGGTCAGTGCATGGCTTAGTGGTGCCTCTGCTTCAAGGTCTCTCATACGGCTGCAATCAAGGTGTTGGCTAAGGCTTAGGTCTCATCTGAAGGCCTGACTGGGAAAGGATCTGCTTCTGATCTCCGGTACATAGTCATCGGTAAGATTCAGTTCCTTTGGGACATTGAATTGAGGGCCTCAGTTCCTAGCTGGCTGTTGTCCAGTAGATATCCTCAATTCTATGCCACATGAGCCTCCCTAACAGGATGAATTGTTTCATCAAAGCCAGCAAGGGAGACAGTCTGCCAACAAGACAAAAGTCACAATCTTTTGTAACCTAATTGTGGATGCGATAGCCCAACCCCTTTGATATATTCCATTGGTTAGAAGTGTCCATACTAGGAGACATGAGTCATTGGGGGTCATCTTAGAGTCTGTATGCCACATACAGAGAGGTTAAGTAACTTACTCTCTTAGCCCTTTGGGGCTGCTATAACAAAATACCACAGACTAAGTGAGACGTTTATTTCTCACAATTCTGGAGGCTGGGAAGTGGCAAAATCATGGCACCGGCAGATTCAGTGTCTGGTGAGAGCCCACTTCACTGCACCCTCACTTGGTGGAAGGGGCGAGGAGACGGCTGTAGAGATTCTTTTAGAAGAACAGTAACTTCATTTATGAGAGTTCTGCCTTCATGACTTAATCACACCTTAAAGGCCCTAACACCTAATACCATCACCTTGGGGATTAGGTTTCAATATGTGAATTTGGGTGGGGGACATAAACATTCAATCTATAGCACTTACCCAAGAATGAACAACTAAGAGACAATTGAGTCAAGCTTTTGAGTACAGGAAACCTAGAGCCAAAGGGAAGTGAGACTCAAATGGTTTGGAAATTACGCTACACATAGAAATAAGTATGTAGTTCTTTCATCATCTTTTGGATGAGTCACTAAAATAAGAGTTGCTGAAGATGGAGGCTTTTTTTGTGGTTGTTGATTTTTTTTTTTCCCATACAAGTTTTCAAAAAACATGAAAACACTATGTGACTTGAAAACACTATGTGACTTTAACCCAATTATCTAGATTTCCAGGAGCTTTAAAAAAATAATCAGAAGATGTGGTAACCCTATTTCCTTCATTTTCAGGTTGCAGCAACTATTGACTAGAGCTAATTAACAGCTTAGTAACAGTGTGCTTGTCTGATTCCAACAACTCCCTTTGAGCCCACTTCCTGTTTCTAGCATGCCATTTGGCTGTAGGCATTTGACTTTATTACCATTGCAATTGAATAGAGAGCACAGTAGGCCTGAGCACTGAATAGCTAGCCCATTTATGGGATAAATTAAAACTGGTTTCTCCCATATATCTAATCTATATCAAATTTCTTTGAATAATGTGAGATTTATACATAGAAATTAAATGTCACCCCCAAGATGCGTTGTCAGCTTAACAAAGTTACATATATATTTGTAGACAATTGATATGACAACATCATCTGAGAGAGGGCTACCTGCTTATCTGCTCGTGCACAAACTAGTTCCACCTGAAATATAAATGCAACACCTTAGAGGTACTCAACAGCCTTTTGGGAAATAGAATTGTTCATTTGTTCCTTTATTTGGTCAGTGGACATATAATCTGTATGCTAGGAGCTATATTAATATGTCAGTTATAATAGCTCAAATTGCAAAACATTGAAATTTACATGATTGCTAATATCAACAATGTTCCATAGCAAGTCTCTGGTGTACAGGAACAATACCTGGGTCTTCTACTTGTTCCAAAATTCCAAGCTGCCCTGGTTCAAATTCCCTTGATTATTTATATAAAACTGCAAGGTTGATTTGGGGTTATGAATATTATCCCTGGCAAGCTGTTTCTAAGTTACCATATAATTGTATGTTATTTGTCATATTCTCCATACTCCAAATAAACTATATAGGAAGTATAATTATAGCTATTAGATTCTAAATTCTGGCAATTAGGTGATTCAAACTGGCTCCTTCTCTTTTATAATTCCTTAGGAGCATGTCATAAAAAAGGACTGGTATTCCCCACCGCAGTCCCAGCTGGTAACTCCAATTGTCCCATGATTTCACAGCCATAAATCAGGCTCCATCCTCACACGTGTCTCAGGCCAAGGATGCTTTCTTTAAGTAGCACATGACAAACTTTAGTCCTAACTTGTCTGTTGCTTTGGTCCCTGGGTTACCTGAGTGCAGGCCGGTCTAATTGGGAAAGAAAACCTACTTTAACGGTGGTGCTATTTGCCTGACATTGAAAAAAGGGAAGAGCAATTTGTCTGCTTGTTGAATTTGCTTTATCAACTGAATTTGCATTCTCTGACAACTTCTCTCTCTTACAATCTAGTCTGGTGTCTAGGCTTTGTTTCTCTTGTTATTTTTATCCTTATGGTTTTTACACCTTCTCCAACTTGAAAATAGCCTCTAAAAAAAGCCAGTAGGAGCTAAACCTGTGAGAGATGGTCTGCAGAGTATGATTTGAGGAGATGCAAGGCCCTCCTTTTTTAGGGCAGTTGGTAGGTCAAACCTAATACTGCTCTTTCTTCTTTTTTTACTTTAAATTGCCAGGTTTGCTGTCACTTCTCTCCATGGTTAAGCCACACAGATGATAGCTTTGTTCTAGAAGTCCATGTCAAATACATGCATAGTAGAGAAAAGAGCATATTTGAGGAAATTTGTGATTGCTGCCATTCTTTCTGCTTGTCACTAAACTTTAAGATACATTTTCTTAAAAGTTACCAAGAGAAGATTCTCTGAGGAGTTAGAACATAGGACAGAAAGTGAAAATGGGGATAGGATGAAATGAGAGAAGCATACATTTTATTTGTCTTGGAAGTGACAAATAATCATTAAGCATCTACATTATACAGGAGGTATGCCAGATACTGAGGGGAGATACAAAAATAATGCAAAACATGCTTCCGTGGGTCTGGAGATAACTGTAAGCTGACATACATTTGTGAAGCAGGTAACAGTGGCGTGAAGCACAGGTCAAAGTGCTGAAAATAGGTAGTATGTGCTACAGAAGTCCCTCACAGAAGACATGGGGTTAGAGCTGCACAGTTAACAGGGAGGAAGTTCAGGCATTATTATTACACGAGCACAAATGACCTGGAATCGGATGGTGTATAGTGTTTGATGGAGAAAACATGGAAACTAATCAAGCTAGAATGAGAGATTTACTTCGAGCAGTTGAAGACAGGAGTTGAGAATTTACCCCATGAGCATTAGATAGCCATCATAGATATCTGAATAGAGAAGTGACAAGATGAAATGGATGTCTTAGGAAGAATGTCTTAGGAAGATGTTGGTGGTGGGTTTGAAGTGGGAAGCTCTGGAGGAGGAAAGACTGGTTCGGCAACAGCAGAGGTCCAAATTTGCCTAGGATGGTAACAGGAATAAATGGACAGGACAGGAAGAAAGATTTTTTTTTTAATTGCCTGGACACAAGAAATTATTGAGCTGGAGGGGGCAAAGAAGACTGTGAAGTTTACAGCCTAAATGACTCAGCTTGAGGGAGTGAGAGGGTGATCCCGTGTCAGCTAGGCGACTTAGTAAAGGGGAAAGCCCCAGATTTCAATAAGTATAAACATGGAATCAAGAGATTTTAAAGCTGGAAAGGGCTTCAGAGGTCATCTATGCTAGCCCCTTCATTTGATAGGAGGATGGCTAAGGCACAGGGCAGACGTGTGATTCAATCTAGGACGGTGAACAAAGGAGGACAAGTGTAGCAGCTGGAACCCACGTCTTCTCCTGCAGGGTCATCTGCCTGCTTCACTATCTGTTCTGTCTAGTTCTCTGGACAGTGGCTCTCAAACTCGGGACTAAGGACCAGGGCACATCTGCAGCCAAATTAGGCAAAATAAGAAAAAGAGACTGAATTTTTCAAAAAACTAAAATTATTCTTTTAAAGAACTAACCTTTACTGGGTGATTATGTCCTTGCTTAACAATTGGTGTTACAATCTCCTTTCATTCAGGAAATGAAGCACTAATACGAATGGTACAATCTTTACTGTCTTTTTTAGCACAATTAAAAACTAGTAATTTAAGTTCTTCTTCCAGTTCAAAAAAAAAAAAGTTCTTTAAAATCTAAATGTCTGAGAGCCATTTCTCAGCATGACGAATCATGTGTGATCTCTTTTCCAAGACACACCAGTTGTGGGTAAAAACCTAGTCACACAAAGAATTACGGAACAGTGTTTTCCTGTCTCTGCCCCCGTCGGCAAGGGCAGGACTACAGCCGTCTTCTCTTTATCCTTTTCTTGCCTTAGAACTGGGCAGGAGTCCAGGGATGGACACTGGGGTAGAGGTGAGGGGATGAGGGACACCTACTCCCAGCATTTGGAATCACTGTCCCTTCTGTCCCTTGGCCTTGGACCAAGGCATGGTAGTAGTAGCGGGGAAGTGGACCCCAATTCTTTGATATGGCCCTGTGACATTTCTTCAATCCTTTTGTAAAATATCCTGCAAAATCAGCTTCAAGCCACCTTTCCACTAGATCGCGTTGTCTTTCCCACGTAGACAACCTCCCTGCTGTGGTCTGTGTGGAGGATTACAGTCCCTCAGAGAAGCAGACCTTGGTGGGCTGCCCTGCCAGGGCTCCAGAAAAGATTGGCGACGCCTGAATCCTGTTGGTCTGAGCTCGGTCCCAGGGCAGGTAGAACCTACAAGAATCCGGGCACTGAGTCACGGGACTGGAGCACTTTCGGTAAGCCGGCAGGAAGGCCTGATCATCAAAGATTCAAGGACAGCTGCCCCGTTTTTTCCTAAATGTGACCTAATGAGAAGACCGATGCTCCCAGAGTTAAGGGACTTGGGCTGCTTCTCCTACCATTTAGGGAGTTAAACAAGTCACTCTTCTTGGGCCTGTTCTCCTCATTTCCAAAACTACGTGTCTAGGATTCCTTTCAGGAATACAGCATCCTAAAATCGAACAGGATTTGGTAGACCTGCTGGGCAGGAGCCACGTGGGGTCCGGTGGGAACCCCCTAGGGGGAGGCGCTGAGACCACACTCCTCTGGACCTGACTCTCGGTCACTTCCCTTCCGGGGAGGCGGGGGAGTGTCGGTGGGCGGCGTGCGCGTCCCCGCTGAGCTCGGCGTGAGCGTCTCCTTCGGGCTCGGCGTGCGCGTCTCCGCCCGGCTTGCCACGGGCCCCGGGCCCCGGCCGGGTGGGCGGGGCAGAGCTGGGCGGGGTGGGGAGGACCCACACCGGGCGAGCAGGCCGAGGAGCTGTAGGAGGAGGAGGAGGAGGAAGACAGGGGAGGGAAAAGGCGGCGGCCCGGCTGGGCAGAGAGGCGAGGAGGCGGCGGGTTGCACGGGGGTGTGGGGCGCGGAGCGGCGCCGGGACAGCGGGGAGCAGCCGGGCACGGCGGCCACGGCAGCCAGGGTCTGGGCCGCGGTTCGGCAGGGCCGGCCGGTGAGTGTCGGGGAGGCCCGCCCGGGAGGCCGGCGCCGTCCGGGCTGCGCCGGGGCCAGAGGCGGTGGCCGGGCAGTGCGAGGCCCGCGGCCGGGGCGCAGGCGGCCGTGGGGCCGGCGGGCCGGGCCTGGGGCGGAGCAAACGCGGCCCCGTCCGGGCGCCGAGAGGAAGTCGGCGGTGTGGGCGTCCGCGCCCAGCCCGCTGCCCGGCCCGCCGTGGAGGCCTCCAGCAAATGGCGACCCAGGCCCCGAGGGCCGACCCCAGGGGCACCCGGGCTCGCGTGTCTGTGTGTTGGGGAGGGGTGACGCCGGAGTTAAACTTAGGGAGCCCCAGGAACCTCGAAAACCTGGCTTCTCTTTCCTTTTGCTCTTTAGAAACTTGCTTTGTTTGGGGACAGACGGGTTAAAGTAAGCCTGGGAGGCATCATCAACTGTCTCCACGGGATGAGTGAAGTTGGTAACTTTTCCATTCATGGAAGTGAGAGGATCTTAGTCTTAGCCTCAGTCCCTATTAAAGAGAAACATCCTGATTTTATAGATCGGAGGCGTGTGACCATTTACAAGTTATTTGTGTCCTGTCTCGTGGAAGTGCACTGCTTGGAAGGGGGCCATAGAGTGCACGTTGAATTTAATCTCCTTTGACTATGTTTTTTACACGTGTATTTAGAGAATAGAGACAGAACAGCGTGTTGTTTACCATGGTTCTGGTACTCCATTCCCCTCTCCCTGTGTCTTGTTTTTCTTTCTGAGCCATGTCGTAAGTCTCGGATAAAAGATGCTTGGGAAGGAATTGACCTTTTATTCCAAAATTACTTTGTTGACTGGGATCCAAGATGAAGTTATTTATGGGCATGCTGGTATCAGTGTAGATTAACTTAAAACTGTAGATACAAAACCCCAAGCTTTCTTAGCTTTTCATTTCTATTTGCTACATTTCAATACAGTTTTGTGTCGTTTAGAGACCTAGTAAATTATATTAACAGAATTTTGTATTTGCTCATATTTATTAAGCTTTTCCAAAGTTGTTGACGGGCAGAAGGGAAAAGAGTAGCATAAAATGTAAGATGAGGGTTTTTCTAAGGGTTCAGTTTTTCAGTATGCAGTTTTTGCTGAATCACTGTTCTTTATGCTTAGTCACTGTTTCTTACTACAGAAGTTTAATTGGGGATAATATGGTGTTTTGCTAACTTTTTAAATTGTCAATTTGTTTTTATCTGGTAGTGTAATGCGGTGACATAGCTTTTTTGGGTGTGTGATTCTGGAAATGTTAGTGGGTGGAGTTTTGTGAGTGTTACCAGAGAACCGAAGTTTCCGATATAGGCAAACTTTTATGCATTCCAAGTGTACTGGATATTTAATTTCAATCCAGTATTTCTCTATGGTTAGCATTGGAGACTTTTAAAAAAGTATACAAAGTGTCCTAATAAAATACGCTGTTGAAGAAAAATAATACGTATTTTGAGATAATGTATATAGTTAGAGAGGTGCTTTAAGGTCACCAAAGTAGACCTTTTTAATGTATTTACTGTTTGATATATTACTGAAATGTGAATTTTAATGGCATCAGCCTTATGCTGTTCTGTATGGTTTTTGATAAATCTTTTAACTAAGTTATCATGACTACCATGCTGTGGAATGACATTGTATTTGTAGAATTCATCAATATTAAAGTCATCAGTCAAAAGGCTGTATAAAATATTATTTAATTTCAAATTTATTTTGATGAAATAGGTGGGATTGACCTTGGACTGGTGGTTTTTACACTGTAGATAACTAGATAGTTAAATACAGATGAGCATCTCTTAATTACAGCCCAGTCTGTGAAAATCTTTTACAAAAAGGGTATGTCTTTTTCTTAAGAGTGGGTAATGTTAGCATCAGGTAGTTCCTCATATGATTGCTTTTAATCAGCTTCCTAAGTATAAATGACCTGATGTAAAAGTGATTGTACGTAACGGTTTGTGCATGCGGATGTGGCGGTTGTGTAAAGCGGGGTGCGTCTGTTTTCTGAGGAATGCGTGCTTGTATCTTGCTGGACACACGAATACTATAGCCGACTTTTGTGGAGTATGAGGTTGTTTTCACAGCACAGTAATCACCTCAAGGTCACCTCAAGCTGAGATTCCTTGGAAGCCCATATTCCCCTGTGCCGTGCTGCCCCTTTTAATAAGCTGAGTTCCACCATTTGGGCAGATTATTTTTATCTGAGTCTCAGCTCAAATAGCTTCTGGTATGAATATTAAATATTTATTAATATATGTTATTTTAATTTCTGATGTAAGTCTGCAGTAATTTTGCTTGCTTATTTAGTGGAGAACAATTGCACGTAGTTAGGACTTCCACTTTGGAATAAGCTACCCATGTCCATATTTAGAAATGGAGGAGGTATGTTGTGATTATATCATAAATGGAAGGGTGAAAAGTTGAAAACAAAATTCCATATAATTAGGTCATCATTCTGTAAATAAAAAGTCAGAACCAAAATTTAATAAAAGAATGTATACAGTGTAACCATCAGTAGGGCACTGCTTTGAGTTGGGAGTTTAATGATCTTGGATTTTGATCTTGTCTAGGCACTTCACCCCCCTTTTTTAAACCAGTGAAATAAAACGTCCAACTGAGGTTGTAGATTTATTATGGTTTTTAAAACTGAGTGCACCTGATCAGTAAATCAGCCAGCAGATGTTTGTATTTACTATGCAGTAGCACCTCCAACTATACAAGAAGGATGAGACTTGCTCTGGAGGAATTAAAAGTGATTGCTAAGTATGAAATTTCAGTCCTACTTGTGATTATGGTTAACTAATTGAACAAGTCTGTCTATGGTTCCATTTCAGCCTTACATTGAAGCAACATTTTATTGTCTCAGTGGAATTCTTTTTTATCTAATATCATATTAATTGTAATATTAAGGAAGTAGGCTGACGCCACTTCCTTTTCTGAGCTTCCTTTCCTCACCCTCTATATACTCAGGCAGCTGCATACTTGCAGACACCTCCACCTCTGCTTTTCTTTTTGAATCTAATGCCTCTATAGTCAGTAACCTGTAACCAGACTGCAGGGTTGATTAAGGAATTTAAATAGTGCAACAATATACAGGTAGATGTTTCCTTTTGTGACTTTTATTACTATTATTTTTTAAGATTTTAAAACAATGGAATATTGAAATTAATTTTACTTGATTTACTTTTCCCTTTAATTTGCTTTTTTGATGGACAGTTTAGCTTATTTCCTATAAAATGCCTGGAACATATCACCTAGATACTCAATAAATGTTTGAGTACTTTTGACTTTTTATAGCTGGTACAATGAGGTAATTTTGACTCAATCTGCTTGACTAATTCTAGATTTATAAAATATCTTTTTATGAAGTATGTAGTTTTCCATGAAGTCAAGAATTGTTTTGGAATCCATCTGGTTATTTCTTGTATTATAATAATTTCATTTATTCATGTTTTTTCGATAAGTGAAGCTCTAATTGAGGCACAGTTTTGAATTCAGGGAACACAGGAATGAATGAGACAGAGATGGTGCCTCCTTTGTGGAGCTTATAGTTTTCCCGTGGAGATAGATAGTAAACAGGGTAATGATTTACTTCAAGTTATGACTAGTATTACCAAGGAAAAATGCAGTGTGTAATGAGCACATAAGTATAATACGGAATCCATACCATACCTTGCCTTTGGGTATGTGGAAAAGTGACATTTAAGCTGATAAAGATTTGAGGTAACAGTTGGGGAAGTAAAGGAGTGTGTAAAGTATGTGTGTCTGTCTGTCTCTTGGAGGCAGAGGCAGACATTAAGAACAGCCTGAAAAGCTGTGTTGAATATTTGGGTGACTTGATTTAGCATATTTAAAATCGTGCTGATTTGCAGTGCTTTATTTATTTATCGCCTTATGTATTGTAATGAATTTGGAAAAATAAAGGAATTCTTTTTTGAGGGCAATATCTTTCTGTCTAGAAATAGCCTTAAATGACAAAGTCTCATTTCATTGTATGTGAAAATGCCATGCCTTAAATTGTTTTTATGGATTGCTTGTCAGCCACAGATTATGAGTTGGCCTAGAATTTCTGTTAGAGAAAATTGAAACTATTGTAAAACATTTAATCTTTTACAGTATTTTCTAGTCTAATGAAACTTTTTCCAGTCATTCAACTTTAAGTGTAAATAGATATGTTATTTGGAACGTTAAGATTCTTTTTCAAGAGAGTTTATTTTAAAAAAGTTAATACTGAGGAGTTTTAAATTAAGCTCGTCTTGACCTTGAAGCCTCAGTTTTAGCAACAAGTTTTCTGCTGGACCTGCTGTGTCACTGTTCAGCTGATAAATCAGGGATTGACATTTTAAACCCGTTTCATAGGATTTGTGAGCAATTGTGCAATACTTTTTGGAGGCATATTTAATTTGATAATAGCGATCTTGAAAGAGGGTGGATCTGGAACTTTTAAATTCTGAAACAGTACCCCAGAATACTTTTTGGGTATTGTCTACTGCATTTTAAAAAGACTTATTTCTTAATATATTTAATTGTAAAATGGACTTAAACTTGATTCCTTCTTTGTATAGCTGTTTTGAGAATGGTTAAATTTGTACTATTTCATATGTTTATACTGAGCGTTATAAATGTAAGTTATTTTTAAAATAATTTAAAACTCTTATGTTCAAAGCAAAGTAATGTGCTATTATAATTAGAAAGGACCAAAAAGACTCTCTTGACCACAAGGGTGATTAAGTGTTGGAATAAACTACAAACAAAGTTGTGTAACCTCCATTCCTCAAATACCATCTTAAAATTGGATCACCAAGTTACTGAAGTGCTGTCTTATTTTCTTAAACTTTATAAGCATATCTGTTATCGTCCATATGTATTGATGAGATATAGATTTCAATCCTAGCTCTGCCACTTACTAGGTAGATGACCTTGGGTAAGTCACCTACCCTCTGTGTACCTCAGTTTTCTCTGGGTTGTTATGAAGATTAAGTGACATTGACATGATTCTACAAAGAAGGATAAAGTAGGGACATAGTGTTCCATTTTCCTTGAAGTCTACTTCAGTAAATAATAAATGTTGTGGACTCATTGCTGTGGATGCTTTTATTTTTATTATTATTTAATCATTTCTTTTATTCAGAGGGGGAATAGTGTGGAAGAGGGTATTTATTTTGAATCTTGAGAGCCCTCTACTTCTATTTACCTTTCAGAGTTGTTGCTGTTTTGCATTTAACTCAGTTGTTTGTAACAGTTGCTATTTTAAACACTTTTGAATTAAGCATGTTTTGAGATGTGTTCTGCCTGGTATAATCATGTGATGTGCATGTAACATAAGGTGTTCCTACTAGTTCTGAGAGCCTTGGTCACTTCTGTTGGAACTGCTTGTGTTTTTAGGTTTCTCTGTTAGTAACAGTCACGTTTATAACCTTCAGCATGTGAGATGAACTCAGTCTAGTTGTAAAGTAAGAAAGCTACAGCTGTTTTCACAATCTAATCACCCAGTAAAATTTGTCTTAATTCTTATTAAAGTTTCTCTTTGCTTAACTTACAAATGTCATCATTAGTCTGTCATTTCTTCTATTTTAACCCTTTTTAGCATGTCTATCTTCAATTTATAGGTTCTGTCTTTAGCTTTAAAATTTATAGGGATAAGCATTCAGAAGTATTTAACTCATTTGTAATTTTTAAACACAGTTTTAAAATGTAGTTTTGTTGTTAAGTGTGTACCTTGTTTTTTTCTGTCCCTGGCATCAGTTCACACCATAATATCAACTCAGAACTTTTCTACTTAATCAGCAAAGCTCTGTCAATAATAGACTTTTGCTGTTTGAGTTTGAGGAAAATCAAGCCTGGACTGGAGAAAAAGAAATAGCAATTTGGGGAATGATTAGTTTACATTAGCCACCTAGAAGTAAGATAGAATTAATGGAAGAGAATATGTGAGAGAACTAGCAAGGCTTTATGCACTAAAGTGAAGAAAAATAGGCTAAGAATCGGCTTCTTATCCAGAAAATTATTATTAATTTAATTTGGAAAAATTTTAGGTGAGTTGCCTGTGCCATATACACCTAGAGATATATCATAAATAAGTAGCTGTAGAGATCTGAAGTTTGGAAGAGGGATCTGGGCAGGAGGTATAGATGAGTTTTTAGCATATAAGTGGTAATGAAGCTTTTGAGAAATTGGGAGGATGTATAGAATGAACCAGAAATGACATGGATCCCTGAAGAAGAGTAATATTTTAGAAGAAAAGATTAAGGAATAACCAAAGAGGTAGGGGGAACACCAGGGAAATGTGAGACCATAAAAACTAAAGAAAGATAGTAGTTCAGAAAGGAGGAATTAGTCAACAAAATGATATAATGGCTAAGGAAGATGAGGTCTGGAAAAAATGCCCTTTGGATTTAGCATTGAGGATCTACATAGAGCGGTTTTAATGAGTGGTGGTAAAAGTAAACACACATTAGAGGGCTGAAGAGTATATGGGAAGTTAACGGGGTTTGTTTGTTGTTTTTCTTTTTTTTTTTTTTTTTTTTTTTTTTATGCGTTACGCGGGCCTCTCACTGTTGTGGCCTCTCCCGTTGCGGAGGACAGGCTCCGGACGCGCAGGCTCAGCGGCCATGGCTCACGGGCCCAGCCGCTCCGCGGCATGTGGGATCTTCCCAGACCGGGGCACGAACCCGTGTCCCCTGCATCGGCAGGCGGACTCCCAACCACTGCGCCACCAGGGAAGCCCTGTTGTTTTTCTTTTGAAAGCTTGACTGAAAAGGAAAAAAAACAGCAAAAGGGGGATATTGCTTTATTATACATGTTTTTAAAGATGAAATAGTCTTTTAAGTTTTTGCTGCTAATAGGAACAAGCCAATAAAGAAGTTGAAGATTATAGAAATAAGACATTGAATAGGCTAAGTAATTATAAGTAAATCAGTGCATTGTGCCAATACTTTCTCTTTTTTTGTATAAAATTTTTCTTGCTAAAAGCAGGAAAGAACATTAGTTATCTGTAACCCTCTTGTGTTATTTTGTGGGTACTATTTCTGTGCTTAAAATCCTCAGCGGTTTCTAACTGCTTAAAAGTCTGAACTCCTTAGAGTAGCGTATAACACACTTTCCATAACTTTCCTTATTCCTGTCCCACCTCATCTCTCACAGCTACTTTGCATTTCACCTTGTGATCCAGAAATACTGGGAAACTTGAGGTTCCCTCAACATGTTTTGTGAATTTTTGCTTTTCTGTATTTGCAAATGCTGTTACTTCTGCATTGAATGCCTCTCTTCGTTTCTAACCCTACCCTCCTGCGCTTAAGACTTCTCATCTTTCAAGACTACTGTGAACTCTTCTCTACCCCCCACCCATACTGATTTTCTCTGTCATATTGATCATATAAAAATGTGACATGATTTTACTTTCATCTCTGACCTCCTGCTGAAGCTCCTTGAGAGGAGGCACCATGTCTTCTAATCTTCACGTTGCCATACCAAACACAGAGTCTGGTACATGGCAGTTAAACAATAAATAGGTGTTGAATGAATGAATGGAAACTGTGGCCCTCAGAAGTAAGTGATTCGTCCACTGCCACAGAAGTGGAGCTAGAGCTTATATTTTTTGGATAAATGCCCTCTTTGTTTTAATTAAGGCTTACTCTTTATTTGTTGTAAAATTTATTAAGGCGTAGGTAGAAAGAGAGGTCGGTAGATGAAATCATACATCAATTTATGTATTTGGAGGGAATATTAAAGAAAACATCTAATCAGGTTTTAGTTAAGTATATTCATGAAATTCAGATTATTCTCTTTTAGGAATGTGATGAGGTCTCTGCAATGTGGAGTGCATCATAACCAGTTTAGTTAAAATTAAAAAGGTAAAAGCTGGAGCATTCTCTGAAACCTAAAGTTCAATATTCATTAACTGGTTTTTGGCATTAATTTATATACTATACAATATACTAGAATTTAAGTATTATATTGAAATGTTTGGCCTGTTGGGCAGATTGTTATATGGTACATAAAAATGAACTTTTGACTTACTTCTTGAATTAAAGTGCTTAAGCTGTTTCAAGATGGATTGATTATATGTCAAATAAACTTGTTAAATGTTTATTTTATATATTTCATCCTCATATAAGCCAATAAACCTTCATGATTTGATGTTTTTCCTTAAAAGTTTTTAAAAAGCGACCACTTTTTGCCTAACTTGTTCTTTCTTTTCCATCTCAGTAACTAGAGCTGGACTGGCCATTATGGAGGAGGGGCTGCAGCACTCTCACTGCGTGAATTGTGTCAGTAGACGGTGTATGACCAGACCAGAGCCTGGGATTTCCTGTGACTTGATAGGTTGTCCATTGGTTTGTGGAGCAGTTTTCCATTCTTGTAAAGCTGATGAGCATCGACTTTTATGTCCATTGGAACGAGTGCCTTGCTTAAATAGTGACTTTGGATGTCCATTTACAATGGCTCGAAATAAAGTTGCCGAACATCTAGAAATGTGTCCTGCAAGTGTGGTGTGCTGTACTATGGAGTGGAACCGATGGCCAGTTAGTTATGCAGACCGGAAATCATATGAAAATCTAAGCAGAGATGTTGATGAAGTGGCACAATTAGATATGGCCTTGGCCCTTCAAGACCAAAGGATGCTCTTAGAGTCTCTCAAAGTAGCCACCATGATGTCAAAAGCAACTGATAAAGTATCAGAATCTAGAGAACAGATCTCAGTTAAATCAAGTGTCCCAGAAATACCACATACTAATGGTTTGGTGTCTGTTGATGAAGACTCTTATGGTGCACTTTATCAAGCTACTGTTGAAACAACCAGAAGTTTGGCTGTTGCTTTAGATATCCTGAATACCGCCACAAGAGACGTTGGCATGTTAAGTACGAGTCTTTGCGCTTCCCCAAATGAAATGAAAGAAGAAGAAAATGCCAGAGAAAGCTTACAGAACAGAAACTTGAAAGACCAGGACCATCTTTATGAGGATGAGATAGGAGCAGTAGGTGGGATTGACCATAATGACACAAGTCAGAATGCCCAGTCTGAACAAAATGGTTCAAGTGATTTATTATGTGACTTGGATGCCAGTTCCTATGGCACTTCTGCTCTTTGTAATGGCTTTCCTTTGGAAAAGATATGTACACAGGTCATTGAGCAGAATCAGAATTTACATAGTGACTCAAAACAAAGTAACTTAACAAATAGAGAATGTGTAGCATCAGATGGCCCTTCAGAACCTTCTAGTTCACTTTCAGTAGCAGCACAAGTTAGGGAAGTAATACCATCTAATGCTTTGCCTAATGGCACAGTTCAGCATATCCTCATGCCAGATGATGATGAAGACTTGTGTTGGAAAAAAGTAGACTTAGGGGACCTAAGGAATGTGGATGTCTTATCTTTCAGTCATCCTCCTTCATTCACATTTCTTTCTAATTCATGTTGGTCTAAACCAAAGGAAGATAAAGCAGTAGACACATCAGATTTGGAAGTTGCAGAAGATCCAATGGGTCTCCAAGGAATAGATCTAATCACAGCAGCATTACTGTTTTGTCTAGGAGATTCTCCAGGTGGGAGGGGTATATCTGATAGTCGCATGGTTGATGTTTATCACATCGACTTTGGGACTCAGACTTTTTCACTTCCGTCTGCCATATTAGCTACAAATACAATGGTTGGGGAAATAGCTTCAGCTTCAGCTTGTGATCATGCCAACCCGCAGCTTTCAAATCCAAGTCCTTTTCAGACACTTGGGCTGGATTTAGTATTGGAATGTGTCGCTAGGTACCAACCCAAGCAGCGTCCAATGTTTACATTTGTTTGTGGACAGTTATTTAGAAGAAAAGAATTTTCATCGCATTTTAAGAACGTGCATGGTGACATTCATGCTGGACTCAATGGCTGGATGGAACAGAGGTGCCCTTTAGCATATTATGGTTGTACCTATTCTCAGCGTAGATTTTGTCCATCAACACAAGGAGCAAAGATTATACATGACCGCCATTTGAGGTCATTTGGAGTTCAGCCATCTGTATCTACAGTGTTAGTGGAGCCTGCTAGAAACTGTGTGTTGGGATTACATAGTGACCATCTAAGTGGTCTTCCTTTTGAAGTCCTGCAACATATTGCAGGCTTTCTTGATGGCTTCAGTTTATGCCAGCTCTCGTGTGTATCCAAGTTAATGAGGGATGTGTGTGGCAGTCTTCTTCAGTCTCGTGGAATGGTCATACTGCAGTGGGGGAAAAGGAAGTATCCGGAAGGAAATTCATCATGGCAGATAAAAGAAAAGGTTGGTTTAATTTAATTGTATCAGTCCCTTATTTGACATATAATAGGCACTTAATAATGTTGTTGCTGAATTAATAAAATTAACCTTGTTGCAAAATTGACTATCCTTAAAACTTAATAATTCAGTATGATGACAAACCTTTTTATAATGATAATGAAAGCAAGAATAGTTAGAATTGTTAGTCATAATCACATATTTACTGCAGACATCCTAGAACTAGATTCTGATGTCATACGACAGAGGCCACTTCCAGTTCTTCAGTTGAGGGGTTCTGTACCTAGTTACTTCTTCTGTAACAGCTCCCTTTGCTTGAGTCCATGTTAGCCACCTTCTAATTTGGGCTCCATCTGAAACATTTTCACCATAGGACAATGGAGGAAGCAAGGAGAAGGTTTTTTACTGCTTGCAATTGGCAGTTTTGGTCCATTCTTAGCAATTTCTTTCTTAGAACTTGGTTATTACAGGGAGAACTTAAATAAGGAGACATGAAAAAAAATCTACTCCTAGTAAGTGACCAGTGGAGTATTTGGGGTATAGAGAATGTAAATGGATGGATGTGGAAATGTGTTAGGCTGAGGTGAGATAAGGGCAGTAGGATTTGATACTGTTGACTCTGCGTTTAGTACAGTACAAGGGAGTGTTGCAGGTTGGAAGCTTGAGCTGGAGATTGGGAACAAATCCTGGCTCCACCATTTTCCTCCTGTGATATCTTACTTTTGCCCAGCTTCTGTTTGAGGTACTATCCAATAGAAACTAGAAGGCATTACAAATACCTTTGATTGAAGGCGTTTTTTCATTTTAGAACATTTATAATATGAAACTTTGATTTTATAAAGTAGAAAAAAATTTGATAAACTTCACATTGGTTGAACAGGGTTCACATTTCTGGCTACTTTGTTTTTACCACCCTTAGGTTTTCTCTTATTTCCACTCATTGCTCCAGTTTTTCAGAATTCTGCGTCTGCTTTTGTGTTCTCCTGAAGCTTTGACCAGTAAATGAGCACGCTAATTATTTTATGTAGAAAATTTCATACTTGCTGCATATATGTGGGTATGTGTGTATTTTCATTTTCTACATGATTTGGTGTCCTTCTGCCATTTGGGATGAGACACTCAGAGCATGGCCCGTTTTTGTCCTTGCCCCCCCCCCCAGTATTGACCTATGAGGTAAAATATTTTCTGGGGGTTTTATTGCTGCAGAAAACCTCATCTACTCTTGGAGTTTGAATTGCCATCATTTATTCAAATAACGTGTGTATATCCTGGCCATTTTCTCCTCTGAACTCCAATCCATTATATACAAGCATCTACTGGACATCTGCACTTGATTATGTCACAGCTTCAGCGAACTCAACAGGTCCAACCTACTCCACTTTTCTACCCCTCTTAATCTCAGAAAATGGCATTTTCATCTCTGAAGCTGCCTAAACTAGGAATTTGGGAGTTAAGGTTGACCCCTTTTTTCCCCCCTTTATTTCCATATCCAGATAATCACAAAGTCCTGTTGTCTCCCCTTCTTCATAACCTCTCAGGTTTGCTTACTGTTTCTACTGCGGTTTCCCTAGTTAGTCCCGCCTGTAGTTGTCTCCTGGGTTCCTACAGTAGCCTCTTCCTTACTGGGTTTCTGTTTCCAGCTGAGTCCCTCTCCAACATATTCTCTATAGAAGAGGTAGAGTAATAAATAATTTCTTAAATACGGTTCTTATGCTGTAGTGCTTGAAAACTTCTTAAATGTCCATCCATTGCCCTGGGGTAGAGGCAGACTCCTTAATGAAACATTTAAGACTTTTCATAATCTTGTCCTCACTTACCTCTTCAGTTTCCTTTTGTCACTTTATATTCCAGCCATGGAATTTATTTAGAGTTGGCTGATGTTTTCTTCTTGCTTTAAGGTGTTTGAGTACACTGTCCCTGATACCTATATTTGAACACTTGAGATGTTCTAGGCAATGTGTACTTTACTTTCGTTAATGTATTTAATCTACTGTCCCTATTTCATGGATGAAGAAACTGTGGTTTAGAGAGGTTAAGTAACTTGTCCAGTTGGTGGATTCAGACCCTGGGAACCTGTTTCTGGAGGTTGTGATCATTATCTCATTGCTATATCCTGTTTACTCTTCAGATCTTACTTTGTCAAGAAAGCCTACTCCGACCCTGTTGAAGCCCTTAGGGAGGTGCACTGCTCTGTGTTCTCCTGGTGTTCTATTATGTACCTCCTACTCTATATACCCATACTGAAGCACTGACCATGCTGTTTGGAAATTCACTGACGACTTGTCAGTTTCTTTCATTAGACTGTAAGTTCATTGAGAAGTGAGACTCTCTGGGAACCAAAGTATTAACTGCTTTGCATAGCACCTCACATATAGCAGGCACTAAGTAAATACTTGATGTATACTTGGATGCAAAATTGGCCCATGACTAAGAAACCTTGTCATCAGGAGATGGGAGCTGTCCATTTTTTCCTGAGTTTGTTTCACCAGACTCTTGACTATGTGGAAGTAGGGAAACTGTCTGCCACCATTGAATCTTTCAGCAAATTCATTCTGTGAAGCTTAACAAAAACTCCTAATTCTTAGTATAGTTTTGTGGTTATGGGGAATTGTAATCTATAATGTCTATTGTTAGCTGCTGTCCGGGCCTTCACTGACATCTGGGAAATGACTCTATGCAGGGTAATTGATATCAACTTAAGAAGTATAGCGATTAAGTACCTTATGTGCTGAACTATTCTACTGCTGGCTGAAAAATAATTGTGTTCAGAATTTGAAGGCATCTGGCCACCCCAGAATTCATAGCATTCTTTTCTGAGAAGCTCTAATGAGTGCTGAGGGCATCTCTCAAGTTCACAGCTGCTTTCTAGAGTATCTTCTGTTTGCCACGGGTTCAGTGTTCTCTAGACATTTGCTTGTTGATTAGCTTAGCTAGGATGCCTGGGCCTGTCTTGCTTGTTACCCATGTTCAGGTAACTTTATATTTTCAAATTGTAAAGATGAGAGGGGGCCACAACAGTCATTGCTGGACCTATAAGGTGACAGTGCTTCAGGGCTTGGAGCTGCTGAGTGGGCAAAAGGGAAAGTAGTTCTTATTTTTACCAAAACAGGGATGGCATATAAATACTTTTCCCAGAAATGTATTTTACAATGATATGGAATTAAAAAATGATTCATTTTAAAAAAAGCTCTATAAAAATTTCCAGAAACGTTGAACAAATTGAAGCACTTGTGTTCCTCGTTATTACTAAGTGCGTTTACTACTTATAAATAATGAAAAGAAAAAGTACCTTGGCACAAAATATTCTAGAGTATTTTTTAGTTTACTTCATATGGTGTAACAGGAATGGGAGAAAAACTTGGAGAAAAAAATAACACTTGTATTGTCAATATCTCCAGACTATGGATAGGTCTATATATATATATAGAGAGAGAGAGAGAGAGAGAGACATTTGGATAGGATGAAAGCCTGGTGTACAATATGCAGTATTTTAGGAAGTAGCTCTGAATATTTTATAAAAATTGCTTAATAAGTAAGCCAGGTTGGATGTGATTTTCAATGTTGAGCTTTGTCTTTTGTTTTCTTTTTGGTTATTATATTTATTGAAGTTATAATGTCATAGGAATGATTTATCTTACAAATATTTGATAAACAGATTTGTACCCAAATGGATTACTACTTCCAGTTTTGTAGCTAACTACTTGAAACTTTATATTAGATATTTCTCTTAACAGTTAGAAATGTGTGCAGTTAGAGCAAGAATTATGTTTTGATTCTTGTAAGTTGACTTGTTTAAATCTGAAGTAGAATTTTCTTCTAGGTATGGCGATTCAGTACTGCATTTTGTTCTGTCAATGAATGGAAATTTGCTGACATCCTAAGCATGGCTGACCACTTGAAGAAATGCAGTTACAATATTGTAGAGAAACGGGAGGAAGCAATCCCATTGCCGTGTATGTGTGTGACACGAGAACTCACTAAAGAAGGACGTTCACTTCGCTCAGTTTTAAAACCTGTACTTTAAATACTATAATTCCACTTGCACATACATGCAAGCACCTAGTATAATTTCTTGGTAATATGTGACACTTTATTAATGTATTAAAGATTACAGCTAGCTAAATTCATTGTCACTATGTATATAATGTTTTGAAGTGACCTATATTTTTATAAAGTACTGTTTAGTTGGAAAAAAGTTGCCTTAATGTTTGAAATGTGTGAATGTTTTGGAACTTGCTGGACAGGGTGATTTAATTTTTAGCTACGTAATTTTCAGAATTAGTATTTTTAGTGGTGTGCATATTTTGGTTCTTACATTTTTTGCTTCTTAAATAACAAGATCCCGACCAAACAATTTATTCCTCATTTTCCGTGGGTTATAACCTATGCATTCAGAAATCAAAACTTTGATTCTAATTTTTACATCACAGGCTTTTCAGATTCAGAAAACATTCAATTGCTTAAACACTGCATAAGACCATTATAAAGTTTTTATTTTCTAGTTCTCCCCTTACATAATTGTTGATATGTAGATGATCTCTAATATATACATAATATTTAAAATCATGAGTAATGTTGATAGTGCCATTTATCATGTTTTAAAAATAGTCCACAAAAATGTTTTCACCTTACATATTTACAACTCTCATACAGAGAGTTGACCATATGCAGCTATTTTTGGTTAGATGCCACATCCAGAGACTCATGGCAGTGTGTTATGTGACAGGTTAAAGGAAAATCAACAAAAGAGCCCTGTGAATTTACTTTAATTTGAAACTGTATATGGTATTATATGCTAGGTATTTGATATTTGGAGAGAAGAAAATACAGTTGGCCCTTCATATCTGCAGGTTCCAAATCCATGGATTCAACCAAAGGATGGAAAATATTTGAAAAAAAAATTCCATGAAATTTCAAAAAGCAAAACTTGAATTTGCCACTCATCTTCAACTATTTATATGGCACTTACATTATATTTACAATTACTTACATAGCATTTATATTGCATTAGGTACTATAAATAATCTAGAGATGATTTCCAGTATATGGGAAGTATGCGTAGGTTATGTGCAAACACTATGCCATTTTATGTAAGGGACTTGAACATCTGTGACTTTTGGGACCGTAGCAGGGTCCTGGAACGAATCTTCTGCAGATCCTGAGAGATGACTGTATACCTCATCTTAAGTTTGAATTGGGCATATTCCGTGAATAAATTTCAGATATTCAGAATGCAAAGGGCTTAACTTTTTATCACAGGTGTTTAAAATTTTTGCCTTTTGATGTTTATAAAAATCACAATTATGTTGTTTTAAGACATTTTAAAATGTGACACTTGGTATCTTTGTAAGATGACAATCATGAAATGCAGAAACCTTTGCAGGTTAATATTCCGTAGACTTCTCTACCAAGAAAGTAAGAATTGCATCTTTGTGTAAAACCAAAATACAACAGAAAGATATTCAAAGACCTATTCTTGAGGTATTTTATTATAGTTTTCAAATTGATTTATACTGTTATTAACCTGATGTGGTCAGTTTAGAAAAATGAGTATATCAGTATTAAGAAATAGATTGCAAAGATGGAGATTTGTACTTAAATAATTTAGGTAACTTGTGGCATTTGGTAGTCTGAAATGGTTACAAGTTACTTTGCTAAAAAAACTTCAAAACTATTTTGTCTTCTTTTCCTACATTTGTCCCTGAGAATGCTCTGTTAACTAGGTTCTTGATTCCCATGTATGGCAATCGGGCAGGGCAGAGCCCTTCCTTGGGCATTACAAAAGAATTCTGAATTGCTTTAAGACTTGTTTTGGTTGGATCAAGGCCTCATTACAGTTGAAAAGTACAGCATTAAAGACTAATCAGTTGTTTTGCCTCACCTGTCATTTTAATTAGAAGAATATTTATTTCTTAGTGCTTAAACCAACTATTTCAACTGTGAGATTTGAATTACATAACCAGTCTCTTTCTGTGAAAAAGTCAGAAATAAGATATCAAATACTATAGAATATAACTCTGCCTTTTAAAGTTTTGCTGAAGAATGTGTCTGGTTAGGATAGCACAAACATTAACTTTTTGTTTTATGGTTGTGCTTTTTTAAAATCCTTGTTTTTTAAGTTTAGACTCCATGTTTCCACACTGGATCATGAGATATTTAACATTTTCTACCTTTTATTTCTTTTACACGTCTTTGGCTGTTTTCTTTTTTGTTTATGCCACCATACTATTTTGTTAAAATGTTTTCTTTGTGCAGCATTTGTTCAAATTCTAATAAAATTAATATTTTCCTTTATATGGCTCAGTAACTTAAAAAGAAAAAACTTATATTTAAATAAAATTTTAATCCTTGCTTGACAAATTCCAAACATAGTCATATTGTTTCTGTAGTGGGGATTTTCTGTGTGTTGCAGGAGTTGCTTGTTGATTGTCATTGCTCACCCATGTTTTACTGGTGAACATTAACTTTTTTTTTAATATAGAAAACTCATCAGTTAGCTTTCTCTGCCCCTTCAGTGTCTTCTTGAAAGTAGTCCCACCTCGGGGTATTGAAAGGCTGAAGAGTTTCTGGCAATATTATTTTTCTAAAACTTTTAATGGGAACAATCTATCTAACCTTTTAAGCATGAAAAGGTTTGTGTTTTGGCCAAGTAAGTTGTCATTTGAGAAGCCTTTGTTGATACTTTAGTCTTTGCTAACCAGCAAGATAAAGGGCAGGTATTAGGAAGGAGGGAAATATCTGAATTCACTTTTCTCCTCTGCCTTTTTCCCCAGAACTGCCTGTTAGCTTAATCTCAATGCCCACCGCCCCCCCACCCCACCCCCACCACCCTATCTGTCTCTCTCTCTCTCTCTCTCTCTCTCTCTCTCCCTCTCCCCTCTCTTTCTGTAGCTTCTGAGAATCACAGTTCACTTAGAGTAGTGGTTCCCAAAGTGTGGTCCCTGGACCGTCAGCGTCATCTGGGAATTTGTTAGAAATGCAAATTCTTGTGCCCCTTCACAGACTTAGAGAATCAGAAACTATGGGGTGGGAACAAGCAGTCTGTTAACAAAGGCCTCCCCAAGTGATTCTGATGCATGGTAAAGCATGAAAATTTAGAGGAAAGCCTGGGACTATTGCCAGCTCTTCTGAATGATGTGTTACTGGGACAGATATATGTGTGCATGTAGCTACATGTATGATCCAAAATTAAGAGTAATAGTAATTTATTAGTATTACTTAAATGATCAAATTTAATGATATGTGTTGTCTCAATGTTACAGCCATATGACAAAATACATTAGGTACCATGGTTGTTGGACATTCTTCTAAAAAGCTAGTATTTACTAGTAAATTTAGTATTGCACTCGTGTTTCTTCTGGTCAAGGTTAATTGCAGATTGTTCATTAGCACTGACATTTAGCCTAGTCATCATTCATTCTCTTGTTGAGTGGTTGCAGAATCATGTGAACATATTAGATTTCTAGGATAGAGTCTAGGTAAAACGATACTGGATTAAGTTCTACAAGAATTCTGTAGGAATTCTTTCAACACTGTCAATAAGAGGTATTAAAGATTGGGTTTCTGGTTTATCAGTAGTATAGAATCTTTTTTGGTCTTTGACCCTGTGCTACATGTCCCAACAATGTTGTTGCTATTATTAACTAACCCTTAACATTGGAATCCTTGAAGATATGTTAGTTTATACTGCCATATTAATAGCAGGTTTTTAATCTCTGGCAATTTGAAGGTAGGTTTTGGTGTTCAGAAGCAAAACAGATTTCATGTTTTGCATCCCCAACCTAAAAAGACATGGAGCTTATTTATTTTAAAAATTTTCTAAGGAATAGTTATACAAACATTAAAAAATATGTTTGTTTCATGCATGACATTGGAAAGTGATAAAATTGACACCTGCAGAGGTGGGTGTTTAGAATTACAGTAGAAAGAAAGCGATTGGCCTTCGTTCTCTCAAAAGGCTGGATAAAGCCTTCTGATGGAAATAATTTCTCTGATGTGTGTTTGGCTGGTTATCTAAATATAGCTCTTAGTAGTCTTAACATGCTTGTGAGGCCTAGAAAGCAAGAGTGTATTAGTGATAACCTTTAAAGAAAATTAATCAGTGACTCATCCACTGTGTTTAAAGTAATTCAGTGATGGGTTTTTTAGGATTTGATCTAAATCTGATTTCCAAACAAAAAAGTTCAAGATGTACAAGTAAAGGCTAATGCTTGTAAACTCCGTTTTAAATGAAATAAGGGGAGAGGAAGAATGGTTTCTTTTAAAGTCACCTTTTTCACAAATTTCCTTGATTTAAAAGATCAAAGTAAGTTTTAAGTTTCCATTGTATGGATGAAAAAACCTAGGTACTCAAAGTTTAAGTACCGATGAGTGTTTTGGACACAGTTCACTTTTCTTTACAAATGCAGAAAGAGAAGGGAAGTTTAGATGTAGGGAAATTATTTTGGAAAATATTGTTGCCTAGAATATTTGATTACTAATAAGTGTTTTGGAAAGAGTTATTGGGTAATACCAAAAGGAGACAAAGTAGAAATTAAGTACCATACGCTGTTCTGAAAATCCTTTGTAAAAATAGGAACTTTTGTTGAAGTTTTACAAGTATTTTATTGCATCTGTGATTGGTAAAATCTATAAATGTATTGCATGTGTTATCTCCATGAATCGGCCAAGTAGATTTTAATACATCTTGAGATATACTAATGGAGATACATCTCGAAGTGCTGTTTTACCTTAGAACATTTCAAAACTGACATCTTGTATTCAGAATGTTTGACGTTCCAATGTATTATGTGGGGAGTAACTTTTCATTAATAAACTACAAAGAAATGAGTTACAAGGATGATTCATAAACTATAGAAATACAGTAAAAACTCATTGATATGAATCTCCTGTTTTATAATTTTTTATCTTTGATGTACTGTACTGAAGCATCTGTTACTTACTATGAAGAGCATTTCTGAAGCAAACTGACAACAGAAACAAGGGAAATCTGTTTCCTTTTCACTAACACCAGTAAAATTGTAAGCATCCCCCAGATCATATTATTAACCAATTTGCATGCAAATATGATAGGAAAGGAACTACATGGGTAGCTCTAGTGGTGGTAATAGTGTGTGTGTTTGAAAGTAATATAACTGCATTTGTGTTGAACTCTTAAGACTGACCAACTAATCAGGTCAAATTGTCCTTTCCCAGTAAAAGCAAATTCCTCAGGTTTAACCTTTTTCTAATACAAATTGTTAGAATTTTTTTCTCAGACAAGATCTTCAAACAGGTAAACAGGTTGATATATGTGTTGGTTCATCCTTGGGCAGAGGAACTGACTAGAGTTAGATGGCTTTCTAAACCCCTTCCAGTCAGAGAGTAACATTGTTAGATTATTATTCAGTGGTCTAATGATACAAGAACAGTAGCAATAATTTGTGATTGCTCAAAAGGTTGAAGTTGAAAAGAGATCCTGCCTTCGACTGTCCTAGAATTTTTTCTTCATTGAAGTCCTCCATTCCACATTAATTGTCATTATTGCTTGTTTATCCTATGACTTCAATTTTCTGATCAGGTGATCAAAAAACCTAGATTAAGTACACAGAGGTTTTAAAAACTTGTTTTGCTGATCAACCTATGTTTAGTAGTTTTGATCAATAAAGTTTAGATTTGATTAAGTAACTTAGTTTCTTTTAAAGTCTCAGCTCACAAATAAGTTTGTAGTGTTGAAAAATTGAAATATCAGCATTCAGGTTTAATCACGTTATTTGATTAAAAGAAATCAAGCTATAGAAATAGAAGCAATAGGGTACTACACCTGTTCGAGTGTAAAATTACCCAGTGAATATTTAATTATGTCAGCTGGATGTCCTTTTTATCAACTGATAACTTTAAAAAATTGTTACCTGTATTACCTTCCCATTTAGGTCACCACAGAGCATTGAGTAGAGTTCCCTGACCTATATAGTAGGTTCTCATTAGTTACCTATTTTATACATAGATAACTCAAAGTTTAGGTATTGATGAGTGTATTGTAGTATTTGAGAGCAGTGTGTTCTGACTTTTCCTTACAAATGCAGAAAGAGAAGGGAAATTATTTTGGAATACATTGTTGTCTAGAATATTTGATTCCTAATAAATATATGTATACATACAGCTGATTCACTTTGCTGTACAACATTGTAAAGCAACTGTACTCCAGTAAAAATTAATTAAAATGGTTTCCTGTATTAGAGATCTGAAATAAAAATAGAGAATAGTATTGATTCCCTACAACATTCCAGTAGTTTTATGATTAAAACTGACATATGAAATAAATTGCTTTAAATGGTTAATAATTTGGTGGATATGAATTCTAAAGATTTTTATGCTGCATTTAAAATGTTAAAGCTGTATTGTTCATTTGATCAGTGTTTAAGCACCAATCAGTCCTGAAAACTTGAATTGGATTCTGAGAGGTAATTGCACTGACTCATTAACTTACCTCAGATGTCATTTAGTTTCCAAAGTATCTTCTTTTTCTCATGATTAACAAAATCATTTTTTATCTTAATTGCAAAAGGATATGGTATTTATTGAAAAATAATGCAAAGTGAAAGAAGCTAGACACAGAAGGCCCCATACTGTAGGATTCCATTTATATGAAATAATCCAGAATAGGCAAATCTATTGAGAGAAATCAGATGAAGGGTTGTGGGGAGGGAATAGTAGGAGGTGACTGCCTGATGGATACTGGTTTCCTCTTGGTGGTGAAGATATTCTAGGACAAAAATAGTGTTGATTGCACAACATTGTGAATGTACTAAATGCCACTGAATTGTTCACTTTAAAATGGTTAAAATGGTAAATTTTATGTTATGTGTATTTTACCACAATTTTTTTAAAAAGGGAGTATTTGCAGTCATTACTCAAGGTAAAAAGTACAGTGTTCTCAAGTGTGAAATGCTTAAGCTATGGTTTAGAATTAAATTACAGCCTTAGTGATGTAACACATTTATTCAGAGTCCTAATGAAATTCATGAATTCCATCACGGAAGTACTGCTGACAGCAGTGGAAATAAAGTTGTAATTCATCACAATTTTCTTACATTTAATACAACTGTAACAGTGAGTAATTGGCTTCCATGTTAATGTTCACTTTTTACATTTTCTTATGATTCCTTGCGGCACATCTCAATCACATTTTTTAAAGATCCGTATTTAAAATCATGCTTTGAAAAAACATTTGTATAGTTTTCATGATCATTTTTTATGGTTTTATACTTAATGTTCCTTTTAAAGAGCAAATACACTGATGTATTAGGTAAGACTAAATAAATTGAACTGATGTATACATTTTGTATTCTTTTGAATTGTCTTGTGGGAAGATACTTGAATCTTGGCATTGGTAGGTACTTTAATGATCATTTAGTTTCTCATTTTATATTTGGAGAAATCAAAGCTGAGGTTGTCAGTGTTCGTTCATTCAACAAGAATTTCTTGAGCACTGATGCCAGGCACTGTGTAGGCTTGATTCTGGAGGGTTGTGATATGCCTCATGAATTACTACTACTTCCCCCTCCTCCTATGACTACTGTGTATCTGGTAACGTGGACAAATGGACAAGTTCCAAAGAAGGAAAGGCTTTTAGGCCCTTTAAATGGTTCTTCATATGTATCTTCCTCAAACACTAAAGACATATTCTTTAGTACAGTAAAATACACATGATTATAAATAGTCTATTACTTGAGGAATGCATTTATTAACAAGTTTGCTTTCATGACTTTAGGAAGGAGGTATTTTTAGATTACATTAAGCCAATTACTTTCCACTGTGTTCTAAGTAGCTGACTAGAAAATTGTTGGTTAAAATCAATATTTAAAAAGTTAAATTGGGGCTTCCCTGGTGGCGCAGTGGTTGAGAGTCTGCCTGCCGATGCAGGGGACGCAGGTTCGTGCCCCTGTCGGGGAAGATCCCACATGCCGCGGAGTGGCTGGGCCCATGAGCCATGGCCGCTGAGCCTGCGCGTCCGGAGCCTGTGCTCCGTAACGGGAGAGGCCACAACAGTGAGAGGCTTGCGTAACGCAAAAAAAAAAAAAAAAAGTTAAATTGCTTTGCAAATAACTTTGCCTCTCCTATGATTGGGGTGTATGTGCCAACTAAGGTGTGTGTGTGCTCCACCTTGAACAACAATAAGTATAATTAAATGAGCTGAACAGATTGAGGCTGATAGTATGATCTAAACTATCAGGATAAACAGAGTAGACAAGAGGAGACTTACACCACAACAGGTCTACTCAGACACTGCAACAAGGCCCAAGGTCAAAGGGTGGGAGGAAGGGAAATAACTGATAATTCTACTCTCAATTTGTTGGGATTTTTTACTTCAGTGATTTCTCAGCAATTTTGTGATATTTCTACAAGACTTAGGACTTTTATCAAATAGGTTATTTGACCCAGATTTCCTTAGTCATCACCTCTTATTCTGTCCTCTTGCAGGCTACATTTCTGCACTATTTCCCAAACATTTATATCCTTTCGTGTCTCTGAGCCTTTACATATGCTGTTTATTTGGCCTAGAATGGCCTCCCCCAAATTCTTTGGTAAACTTCAGATACTTGGTGAGGATCCACTTCTGATGTCACCTGTTTTTTTCCTAGACCTTCCCAAGCCAATGAGTCGCCCTCATCTATGTCCCCACCCCTTTTTAAAAAATCGTACCTTTTTTCAGTATTCAACACACTGCACTGCCATTATCTCTCTGCTGATATCTGTACACTGCTGTATATTGTGGGCCCCTTTAGGCAGAAACCGTGTCTCACTTGGCTTTGGATCTCTGTGCCTAGCAAAAGGCCTTACACATAGAAGGCCTTCAGTAGATGTCTGTTGGACTAATCATGAAAAATGACTGAATATTTTTAAATGCTGTTTCAGTTAGCTTTTGCTGCATAACATGCCACCCCAAAACTTCATGGCTTGAAACAAGTTTAATTAGCTCATGATTAGTTGGCTAGGTTCGTTTGGTCTGGTCTGACTTGGCTGATTTCTGTCTGGTTGGCTCGTGCATCCGTGGTCAGCTGATGGGTCAGCTGGAAGTTAGGTGATCTCAGACAGCTTTACGGACATGTCTGGCAGTTGGCAGGCTGTTGGCTGGGGTGATGGGGATGATTAGGCCACATGTCTCTCATCATCCATTAGGCTAGCCCAGGCTTATTTACGTGGCAGTAGCAAGAACAGCAAGAGAGTAAGCCCCAATGTGCAAACCACTGCTTGTCACATTTGTGAATGTCCCATTTCCCAAAGCAGGTACACGGCTAAGCCCAGATGCAAGGGATGGAGAAATAGACTCTACCTCTCTGTGGGAGAAGCAGTAAAATCATGTTGCAAATGAGTGTGTAGATAGGAATGGGGAGAATCTGTCCATTTAAATTTACCATAAATGCCCAGGACATTTCTAATTTGATAGTCCCACCTTTCCTCTTTAGAGTTTTCTGGCAAAATCCCCTAAATGTTAAAAAGCTATTCAAAAATGAAGAACTAATTCAAAAATGGAGGAGGGCATCAAGTTTTGTAGGGACAGCAGGGAGGAGCTGTACAGGACAGAGAACAGCAGCAGGCAGGGAGCATTGTGGTAGAAAAGTGACTTCTTAAACTTTTAATGTTTACAGCATCTGTAGTCACCACCACCTCTCATTGCTAATATTAGTAACTTGTAAGTTCTTTTTTTTCTTTTTTTTACTACTTTTGATAGGGGTTTATGAGTTTATTAATTTTTTCAAAGAACCAACTTTGGCTTTCTTAAGTTTCTCCCTTGTTTGTCTGTTACTATCATTTATTTTTGCCTCTTTTCTTTATTATTTCCTTTGTTTCTACCTCGTGTTTAATTTGCTCTTTGTTTACCACCTTCTTACTGTGGAAACTTAGATCATTGATTTTAAACCTTTTTTCTTCTATAATATAGGCTTGTACGGATACAAATTTCCCTCTTAATCACTGCTTCAGTTGCATCCCACAATGTTGACATGTTGTATTTCATTATCATATAATTCAAAATATCTTCTGATTTCTCCTATGACTCATTCTTTGTTTATGTAGAAGTATTATTGTGTCTTCTTGACAAATGGAGCTTTTATCTTGAAAACATTAGCAATATGGCTATCTAGGGGAAGAGTGCTTCGGGCAAGGGATAGCGGCAAGTATAAGTGCCTGAAACCAGTGTCCAAGTATTTTCAAGGAGTAACAAGAAAGCCAGAGAGACTGGAGGGGAGTGAGTGATGCGGAAAATAGTAGGAGAGTCAATGAGACAGGCAATGGGAGACCAGATCATGTAGAGCCTGGGGGGTTTTGTGAGACTTCTGACTTTTAGTGAAATGGGAGCCGTGACAAGCCTTTAAGTATGGCTTACTCCATGTTCTTTCATGTTAAATGGGTTGTCTGGCTACTGATCTGAGAGTAGGTTGTAGTGAAATGAGGGCTAAAAGCAAGGAAACCTGTTTGCATCCTATTGCTGTCATCCAGGAAAAAGAACAGGATGTTGTGGGCCAGGGTGTTAGCAGTGGAAACAGTGAAGTATATGAGAAAAAGAGGGATCAGGGATGACTTCAAGTCCTTTGTGCTGAGGAAGTAGAACTGTTATTCCCATTTACAAGTAGGAAACAGATTAAAAAGATAACTCTTGCTTGTAAACTTTTTTCCTCCTAAAAGACAACTATCAAGCAATAATTATAAATCTGTGTTCAAAGGCATACAATGTATAAAGATGTAATTTATATAATAACAGCACAATGGAAGGGGAAGGAAAGGAGATATGTAGGAACACAGTTTTTGTATACGCTTGATATTAAGTTGCTATTACTCTGAACTAGATTGTTATAAATTAAGATGTTGTATTAGTTTCCTAGGGCTTTCATATCAAATTACCATAGCGGATGGGCTTAAAACAATAAGAATGTATTCTCTCACAGTCCTGCAGTCTGGAAGTTTGAAATCAAGGTGTCAGGAAGGTCACGCTCCCTCTGAAGACTCTGGGGAAGAAGGCTTCCTTGCTTCTTCATAGCTTTTGGTGCCTTCTGACAATCCTTGGAATTCCTTGGCTTGTAGCTGCATCACTTCAACCTCTGCCTCTGCAATCTCATGGTCTTCTTCCTTGTGTCTATCTCTGTGGGTCCTTTCAGTGACACCAGTCATCGAATTTAGGACCCATCCTAATCCAGTCTGACATTATCTTAACTAATTACATCTCAAAGACTTTATTTCCAAATTTAGTCACATTCTGAGGTTCTTATTAGACATAAATGTCTGGGTAGACGTTCAACCCTATGTTAATTGTAATCCCCAGGGTAATCTTTTAGTTAAAGAAATAACTAAAACTACAATAAAAGAGACAAAAATGGGAAAAAGTGGTACACTGGAAAATATTTAACATAAACGAAGGCAGCAATAGAGGAACATAAAAAGATGTTTAGAAAACAAATAGTAAAATGGTAGACAGTCTAAACACTTCAATCAGAAGGAAGAAATTGTAAAAAGCAATGCAATCCAATGATACACGAGACACTTTTGGATTCAAAGACATGCATAGGTTAAAAATAAAATAATGCAGGGTCATATGGTAGTTCTACTTTTAGTTTTTTAAGGAACCTCCATACCGTTCTCCATAGTGGCTGTACTAATTTACATTCCCACGAACAGTGTAGGAGACTTCCCTTTTCTCCACACCCTTTCCAGCATTTACTGTTTGTAGATTTTTTTGATGATGGCCATTCTGATTGCTGTGAGGTGATACCTCATTGCAGTTTTGATTTGCATTTCTATAATGGTTAGTGATGTTGAGCATCTTTTCATGTGCTTTTGGCAATTTGTACATCTTCTTTGGAGAAATGTCCATTTAGATCTTCTGCCCATTTTTTGATTGGGTTGTTTTTTTGATACTGAGCTACATGAGCTCTTTGTATATTTTGGAGATTAATCCCTTGTCGGTTGCTTTGTTTGCAAATATTTTCTCTGATTCTGAGGGTTGTCTTTTTGTTTTCTTTATAGTTTCCTTTGCTGTGCAAAAGCTTTTAAGTTTAATTAGATCCCATTTTTTATTTTTGTTTTTATTTTCATTACTCTAGGAGGTGGATCAAAAAAGATCTTGCTGCGATTTATGTCATAGAGTGTTCTGTTTTTCTCTAAGAGTTTTATAGTGTCTGGGCTTACATTTAGGTCTTTAATCCATTTTGAGTTTATTTTTGTGTATGGTGGTAAGGAATGTTCTAATTTCATTCTTTTACATGTAGCTGTCCAGTTTTCCCAGCGCCACTTATTGAAGAGACTGTCTTTTCTCCATTGTATATTCTTGCCTCCTTTGTCATATATTAGGTGACAATAGGTACGTGGGTTTATCAATGGACTTTTTATCCTGTTCCATTGATCTATATGACCCAGCAATCCCACTCCTTGGCATATACCCGGAGAGAACCGTAATTTGAAAAGATACACGCACCCCAATGTTCATTGCAGCACTGTTTACAATAGCCAGGACATGGAAGCAATTTAAATGTCTCTCAACAGAGGGATGGATAAAGAAGATGTGGTACATACAATGGAATATTACTCAGCCATAAAAAAGAATGAAATAATGCCATTTGCAGCAACATGGATAGACCTAGAGATTGTCATACTGAGTAAAGTAAGTCAGAGAAAGACAAATATCATATGATATCACTTATATGTGGAATCTAAAAAAAGGGTACAAATGAACTTATTTACAAAACAGAAGTAGAGTCACAGATGTAGAAAACAAACTTATGGTTACCGCGGGTAAAACGGAGGAGGGTTAAACTGGGAGATTGGGATTGACATATACACACTACTATATATAAAATAGATAACTAATAAGGAACTACTGTATAGCACAGGGAACTCTACTCAATACTCTATAATGGACTATATGGGAAAAGAATATAAAAGAAGAGTGGATATATGTATATTTCTAACTGATTCACTTTGCTGTACACCTGAAACTAACACAACACATTGTAAATCAACTATACCCTAATAAAATTTTTTTTTTTTTTTTTTGCGGTACGTGGGCCTCTTACTGTTGTGGCCTCTGCCGTTTCGGAGCACAGGCTCCGCATGCGCAGGCTCAGCGGCCATGGCTCACGGGCCCAGCCGCTCCGCAGCATGTGGGATCTTCCCGGACCGGGGCACGAGCCCGTGTCCTCTGCATCGGCAGGCGGACTCTCAACCACTGCGCCACCACCTAATAAAATTTTGAATAAATAAATAAAATTAAAAAAATAAAATAATGCAAAAAGATACATCCTGCAAACAGTAACCAAGAGAGAGTTGAGTGGCTATATTACCATACAAAATAGACTTTAATAAAAATATGTTACTAGATGCAAAGAAAGATATTTTATAACGATAAAATGAGCAATCCATCAAGAAGATATATCAACTATAAACATACACGCATCTAATAAGGGAAACACAAAATACATGAAGCAAAACATGTCAGAATTAAAAGGAAAAATAGACAATTGAACAATAATAGTTAAAACTTCAATAATTTATGTTCAATAATGGATAGAATGAGTATCCCAGAAAATCATCAAGGATATAGAAAACCTGATTAAACACTATTAATCAATTAGACCTAACGGACACCTATGAAATATTCCATCTAACAATGGCAGAATACCTACTCTTCTCAAGTGCACATGGAGCATAATCCAACACAGATCATAATTTAGACATAAAGCAATATATTTAAAAGGATTAAAACCACACACAATACATTCTCTGATCACAATGGAATGAAATTAGATAACAATAATAGAAGGAAATTTGGGAAATTCACAAATATGTGGAGACTAAGCATCACACTCCTAAATAACCAATGGATCAAATAAGAAATCACAAGGGAAATTAGAAAGTTATTTGAGATGGATGAAAATAAAAACACAAAATACTAAAACAAATGGGACTCAGCTAAAGCAGTGTTACAAAGAAATTTATAACTATAAATGCCTACATCAAAAAAGAAGAAATATGTCTAATCAATAACCTAATCTACATTAAGAACCTCAGGGAAAAAAAAAAGCACAAACTAAACTCAAAGCAAATAGAAAGAAGAAATAATAAACTCTATAGGAGAAATAAATGAAATAGAGAATAGAAAATATCAATGAAACCAAAAGTTAGTTTTTTGGAAAGATCAACAAAACGGACAAACATTTAGCTAGACTGACCAAGCAAAAACAAAGAGGACTCAAATTACGAGAACAAAGAATGAATGAGAGAACATTACTGTGTCTTTTACAGAAAGAAAAAAAAAATTGGGAACACTCTGAACAATTTTATATCAACAAATTAGATAACCTAAATGAAATGGATAAATTCTTAGAAAGACACAAGTTAACAAAACCGACTCAAGAAGAAATAGTATATCTGAGTAGACCTGTAACAAGTAAACTCATTTAAAAACTTCCCATAGAACTATTAGAACTAATGAATGGGCTCATCAAGTTTGCAGGGTACAAGATCAAGTTTAAATAAGTTGAATAAAAAATTTTTTTAAATCAACGGCATTTCTATATACAGTAGCAATGAACAATGTGAATTTGAAATTAAGAAATCAATTTCATTTACAGTAACATTAAAATAATACTTAGGAATAAATTTAACTGAAGAAGTTCAAAACATATGTTAAAATGCTACAAAATATTGTTTAAAAGATTGAAGAAGATCTAAATAAATAGAAAAACGTCCTGTGAGGACACAATATTAAGATAGCAGTACTCCCCAAACTGATCTACAGATTAAATATAATCCCTAACAAATCTCCTAAATGCCTTTTTGTTTTTTCCAGAAATGGACAAGCTAATCCTAAAATTCATATGGAAATACAAGGGGCCCAGAGTAGCCAAAATAATCTTGAAAAAGAACAAAGCTGGAGGACTTACCCTTTCCAATTTTAAAACTTAGTTCAAAGCTACAGTAATCAATACAGTATGGTCCTGGTATAAGGATAGGAATATAGACCAATAGAATAAAGTTGTGAGTTCAGAAATCAACTCTTACATTTAAGGATTTTCAACATGGGAGCCAAGATAATTCAATGAGGGTAAGACTTTCAACAAATAGTCTTGGGGCAATTAATATCCACACAGTAAAGAAGGAAGTTAGACCCTTTCCTCACAACATACACAAGAATTCACTCAAAATGGACCAGCAATCTAAATGTAAGAGCTAAACTATAAAACTTTTAGAAGAAAAAATAACATAGGCATAAATATTTGCAATCTTGGGTTAAGTGATGTTTTCTTGTATATGACACCAAAAGCACAAAAATAAAATTAAAAACATAAACTGGACTTCATCAAAATTAAAAACTTTTTGTGTCAAAGTACACTATCAAGAGAAGGAAAAGATGATCTACAGAATAGGAGAAAATATTTGCAAGTCGTATATCTGATACATGCAGTATAAAGAATATGTAAAGAATGCAAAACAAAAAGATAAATAACCTAAATAAAAAATGGATGAAGCATTTGAATAGACAGTTCTCCATAGGTGATATGCAAATGGAAAACTAGCACATGAAAAGATGCTCAACATCATTAGTCATTAGAGAAATGCAAATTGAAACCACAATGAGAGAACTTCACACCCATTAGGACTGCTATAATTAAAAAGTAGGGAAAGGCTTCCCTGGTGGCGCAGTGACACAGTGGTTAAGAATCTGCCTCCCAATACAGGGGACACAGGTTTGAGCCCTGGTCTGGGAAGATACTACTTGCTGTGGAGCAACTAAGCCCATGCACCACAACTACTGAGCCTGAGCTCTGGATCCTGTGAGCCACAACCACTGAGCTCACGTGCTGCAATTACTGAAGCCTACACAGCCTAGAGTCCATGCCCTGCAACAAGAGTAGACACCACAATGAGAAGCCCACACACTGCAACAGAGAGTAGCCCCTGCTCGCCGCAACTAGAGAAAGCCCGCCTGCAGCAACAAAGACCCAATGCAGCCAAAAATAAAATAAAAATAAATAAATAAGTTTATAACAAAAAAACTGTACATAAAAAGTAGGGGAAAAAACAAGCATTGACAAGAATGTGGAAAAATTGGAACCCCCATACATTGCTGATGAGAATGTAAAATGCTGTAGCCATTTTGGAAAAAGTATGGAAATTTTGTTTTTAGCTTTATTTTATTTTATTTTTATTTATTTATTTATTTATTGGCGGTACGCAGGCCTCTCACTGTTGTGGCCTCTCCCATTGCGGAGCACAGGCTCTGGACGCACAGGCTCAGCGGCCATGGCTTACGGGCCCAGCTGCTCCACGGCATGTGGGATCTTCCTGGACCGGGGCACAAACCCGTGTCCCCTGCATTGGCAGGCGGACTCTCAACCACTGTGCCACCAGGGAAGCCCAGTTTTTTGTATTTTTGAAAATTAAAAAAATTTTTATTGAAGTAACATTGATTTGTAACATTATATAAGTTTCATGTGTATAACATTATATTTCCACTCCTGTGTACCCTACAGCATGCGCAACACCAAAAATTTAGTTCCATTGATCTATCACCATACAGTTGATCCCCTTTACCCATTTCACCCTCCCCCCCTTCCCCTCTGATAACCACTACTACGTTCTCTATATGTACATGTTTGTTTTTGTTTGGTTTGGTTTGTTCATCTATTTCAGTTTTTTGGTTTGTTTTTCTGTTCATTTGTTTATCAGTTTTTATATTCCACATGTGAAATCATACAATATTGGTCTTTCTCCATCTGAATTATTTCACCTAGCCTGATACCCTCAAGGTCCATCCATGTTGTTGCAAATGGCAAGATTTCATCTTCTTTTATGACTGTGTAGTAGTCCATTGTGTATATATACCACATCTTGTTAATACTTTGATGGACACTTAGGTTGTTTCCATATCTTGGCTATTGCAAATAATGCCACGATGAACATAGAAGTGCATAAGTCTTTTCAGATTAGTGTTTTCATATTCTTTGGATAAATACCCAGAAGTGGGATAGCTGGGTCATATGGTAGTTCTATTCTTAATTTTTTGAGGAATCTTCATACCTCTTCCATAGTGGCTGTACCAATTTACATTCTCACCAGCAGTGTATGAGGGTTCCCTTTCCTCCACATCCTCACCAGTAAATACTTATTTCTTGTTTTTTTTTTTTTATAATAGCCATCCTGACAGGTGTGAGGTGATATTTCATTTCAGTTTTTATTTGCATTTCCCTAATAACTAGTGATGTTGAACATCTTTTCATGTGCCTGTTGGCCATCTGTTATATCTTCTTTGCAAAAATGTCTATTCAGCTCCTCTGCCCATTTTTAATTGAGTTGTTGGGTTTTTTAGTTGTTGAGTTGTATGTGTTCTTTATATATTTTGGATATTAACCCCTTATCGAATTATTATTTGCCAATATCTTCTCCCATTTGGTAAGTTGTATTTTTGTTTTATTGATTGTTTCCTTTGTTATGCAGAAGTCTTTTAGTTTGATGTCATTCCATTTGTCTATTTTTGCTTTTGTTTCTCTTGCCTGGGGAGACATATCTAGAAAGATATCACTAAGACTGATGTCAAAGAGTGCACTGCCTATGTTTTCTTCTAGGAGTTTTATGGTATCTGGTCTTACATTCAAGTCTTTAATCCATTTTGAATTAATTTTTGTGTATGGTGTGAGACAGTGGTGTAGTTTCATTGTTTTGCATGTGGCTGTCCAGTTTTCCCAGCACCATTTATTGAAGAGACTATCCTTTGTTTTAATTTTAATGTTTAAAAGTTCTTAATTTTAAAAAGTTAAAAATAAAGTTACTGTATGACCCAGCAATTCCACTCTGAAGCATATATCTGAGAATTGCAAACATATGGTCACATACAAACTTGTACAGAAATGTTCACAGGAACTTTATAATTATTTGTCAAAAGGTGGAAACAGCACAAATGTCTGTCAATGATAAATGGATTTAAAAATGTGGTATATCCATACAATGAAATATTATTTGGCAGTGAAAAGAAATGAAGTACTGGTACATTTTATGACTTGGTTGAACCTTGAAACGTTGTGCTATGTGAAAGAAGCCAGACACAAAAGGTCACATATTGCATTATTCCATTTATATGAAATATCCAGAATAGGCCAACTCATAGAGAAGGGAAGTTGATTAGTGGTTTCCCAGGGCTGAGATAAAAGGAGTGTGGGGAGTTACTATTTATGAGTATGGGGTTTCTTTTTGGGGTGGTGGAAATATTTTGTAAATATACTAAAGAGCATGGAATTTTACACTTAAAAAGGGTAATTTTGTGGCATAAGCCCTATCTCAATTTAAAATATCCACTCACAGAGTTTATTACCATTGACCTACATAGGGTTTTGAAATTTTCACGTGTGCTTTGTTCTGTCTGCTCTTAATTTGATCATCAAAATTGTGTGTTGTTACAAACAGAAATGTTCAGAACATTAATCTCATTTACATGCTGCAGAGTAGATGTAACACTCATAATTTCTTCATTTATCTTTGCTTCCTTCTGCATTAAAAATTTATCCATGGGGGGCTTGCCTGGTGGCGCAGTGGTTGAGAGTCCACCTGCCGATGCAGGGGACACGGGTTCGTGCCCCGGTCCGGGAAGATCCCGCATGCCGCGAGGCGGCTAGGCCGGTGAGACATGGCCGCTGAGCCTGAGCGTCCAGAGCCTGTGCTCCGCAACGGGAGAGGCCACAGCAGTGAGAGGCCCGTGTACCGCAAAAAAAAAAAAAAATTTATCCATGGGTAAATTAAAAAAAAAAACTGATTACAGCCTCACAACTCATAAGCACTTAATAATTGATAATCCTGCAACAGTAAATGGTTCAGCAGTGAGAGTTATCCGTTAATGAGTGTGGCACAGAAATAGACTTAGGTTATTTACCATCCTCTTCATGTTGACCGTAATGTCCTCTCCTTTTTTCCTACTCAGCCAAACTTTTCTGGAAAGCCAGTGAGTGGAAATGATGTTTACATAGTGATGAACTTTAAACAGTGCATTATTGTCAAACTTTGGATCTTTGATACCATAGCAAAATTAGCAGTATAAGAGACACCGGAGTTGAGAACTTGAGGACAGCGCAAACCTTGGGTTACTGAAACATTTACCTCTTACAATAATTTCCTAAAAATAGTAACTCTTTATTGTATTATGGCATTGGCATTACTGCTCTCTACCATCATTCAGCTCTTCTTTCAACTTTAATCAATGCTTTCTTAAGGAGGTATACTGTGAACCCTAGAAAGTCCTGGTATCAAAGGGTACATGGAAACTTTTAGCTCACTGCTCTCATTGAGGGTCAATGTCAAGAAAGTATTTTCTAAACAAAACACCAAAGGGCAGGCAGAGCTACTCAGCCACTCTGCATTCCCTGTCTAGAGCATCTCCATTCCTTCCCTCTCAGTCAGGAGACTTGCTTGTAACATCACAGGAAACTGAAGACTCAGTAAGACGACCCAGTATTTTCCTTCCCATATTTATTCTAACTTTTTCTGCATGTGTACTTATCTTTATTTCTCTTCCCCCTTGTTTTTTCTTAAAATACTATTCCTAATTGGTTACAAAGTTAATCTCTTATATCAGTGCTCTGGCTCCCATCTTCCTCTCCTACGCCTTAGGGGAAATATGCTCCATCAGTCAGCATTTGTTGCCTTGTACATTCAAATTCCATCTCCATACTAAACATTCTCTCAGCTTGTAAATATGATGTGTTCTTCATCTTAAAATAAACAGAAGCTTCCATATGTGCTTCACTGCCCTCCTTCCTTCTCTCTATCTCATCATATCTCTTTATGGCAAGCTATTCTTGAAAGAATAGTTTACCCTCACTTTGTATTAATTACTTCATGTCTCATTCACTAGCCATCTTGAGCAATTTACTTTTCCTTACAACAATGGCAAAGAAACCATTCTCAGCAAAGACTTTTTAAAAAAATTAATTAATTAATTTTTTTTGGCTGCGTCGTGTCTTAGTTGTGGCACTCGGGATCTTCATTGGGTCATGCGGGATCTTTCGTTGCTATGCAGGCTCTTTGTTGTGGTGCGCAGGCTCCAAGGTGTGTGGGCTTTGCAGTTGTGGTGCGTGGGCTCTGTAGTTGCGGCACACGGGCTCTCTCGTTGAGGCACACAAGCTCAGTAGTTGTGTCACACATGGGCTTAATTGCCCTGTGGCCTGTGGGATCTTAGTTCCTCAACCAGGGATCAAACCCACTGCCCCTGCACTGGAAGGCTGATTCTTTACCACTGGACCACCAGGGACGTCTCATCAGCAAAGACTTTTTAATTGCCAATTCCTCTGTCCTTATCTTACTTGAACTCTGTGACATTTGAAACTCTTGTTTCCCATATCTTCCTTTAACTACTTCCTCGTACTTTTCCTTTAATTTATTGTGGCTGCTCTTAACTGGACTTCTGAAGGGCATAGACTATATCTTCTTTGTCTTCCCACTACCAAGCTCCTGCATCACATAGAGCAGACACACAAATATTTGTCAAATGAATGAATAAATGGTCTTTCCCAGTGTCAGGGCTCTTCTCTAATACCAGGGCACCCCAGAGCTTCATCCTTGAAGCTGGCCCTTTCTCCACTCATTCTAACCATTTAACTGGATAATTACATTCACTTTTCACCTTCAGGCACTCTGGATTTGGTGACTTTCAAATCTAAACCTCCTTTAAACTCTATAGTGATTGACCTAATTGTCTTTCAGTTCACATCTCCTGGATGGCCTGCAAGTACCACAATTCAACATGGACAAAGCTTTCCTCATCTTTCCTTTCAAAATAACTTCTTTATATCTATATGAATATCGATTGGTTGTTAGCAGCATAGACGCTGTGACCAGATTACCTCTTTTCCCATTTAGTTTCTTCCTGAGTGGAGAGTGCTTTGATTCCTTTAGTTTTCAAAGAGAAACATCCATGAGACAAATCTTTTTCTTACTAATAGACTGCTTTTTATAGCATAACCTATGTGGGTCTCTGAATCTTTTCTATGCTCTGTCAAATCCTAAAATTTTGTTTTGGATTATTCTGTTTTGGGATGGACCAGAGCCTGAAGGGATCAGTGGGATAAGAGTGTGTGTGTGTGTGTGTGTGTGTGTGTGTGTGTGTGTGTGTGTGTACATCATTAAGTGAAAAAATTTGAGAAGAAAGGAGAGAAAAAATTCCATTTTGCCACACATATAATAAAATGTAAAAGCATCTTTTAAAATATCTTTCTATTTATCTAGATACAGATAGCCATTAAGCATCAAAAAGTTTGACCTTATCAAGCACAAATGTAATGTTTATGTTACAGTCACATTGCTAGCTCCTGACAATTGACATTTACTAAATAATTTCATTTTTTAAAGCATATTCAGCTACATGTCATCAGCCCATCTGCTTGTCTACAGTTGCCTCAGATACTGATTATAAATAACCACTGGTTTAATACTAATAAACCTAAAGTTTTTCCCGCTTATATATTTAAGTAAAAAGCCAGTTTGTTCACAATTTGTAGATTAAATATCCTCCTGTCATTTTACCCCTGAGGTGATCTCCTAGTAGCCACTGTTCATATCCATGTCCTTGTGATTTGGAGCTGCTCATGTCTGCTTCTTCCCACAACGAGAGTGATCTCTCTTCCCCATTCCTAGGCCTGTTAGTGCTCTTAAATACATGTCCCCCCACCCCGCACAGAGCCAAACTACTTTGAAAGGTTATTATTTATTTTCTACCTCATTACTCTTCTAATGGCTTACTTTTCTTCTAGTTATTAATCAGCAGACACACATCCTAAGAGATGTGTGTTTTTGCCATCTTATTGAAAAAGACTCACAAATTCTCTTTAGGATTTGCCAATCCCAAACCGTATGATATTATAATTTAACCAAATCTTTTAGGCATTCAAAATCAAATCTTCACTGGTCAGGGATTGAAATGATATTCCTTTTGCAGAATCAGACAATTAAATTTACTTTATTACTTTACAATTTTCAGAAATCCAGAAAAATGCTACCTAACATTGCCTTTTAAAATCATATGAGTTTCTCAGAAATCTATCATTCTTGATTTTTTTTTTTTTTTTAATTAATTTATTTATTTATGGCTGTGTTGGGTCTTTGTTTCTGTGCGAGGGCTTTCTCTAGTTGTGGCAAGCGGGGGCCACTCTTCATCGCGGTGCGCGGACCTCTCACTATCGCAGCCTCTCTTGTTGCGGAGCACAGGCTCCAGACGCGCAGGCTCAGTAATTGTGGCTCACGGGCCCAGTTGCTCCGCGGCATGTGGGATCTTCCCAGACCAGGGCTCGAACCCGCATCCCCTGCATTGGCAGGCAGATTCCCAACCACTGCGCCACCAGGGAAGCCCTCATTCTTGATTTTGAGACACTAAGTTAGTAATATTGTCCAGAGTTTCCTTCATGTGTTATCTTTAGCTTAGATAGCAATAAAAGAATCAGTGAGCAGAAAGTTATCTTGACATTTTTAATATTTTTCCACTGAAGATGTGGCATGTATTACATTTGGGAACTTATATGTAATTTTACTACTGAAAACTTTTTTCCTTAAACCATAATACTTTATTTTGTATTTATCCTCAGTAAGGCCAAAGTTCAAAATAAATATAGTTCTTTAAAGTATGACCTTTGTTTTTAATAATGGATCACTTTACTATGAAGAAAGACAGCTAATGTGGTTCAGGCATTTCAAAAGAATTTTCTAGAAGTTACAAAGTAAGATAAATAAAATAAACAAAGGTAAGCCAGAGGGTAATAAGACTAGAGAAAAATGGTGAGTAATTTATGGAAATTAGGTGGAAATTAGCTGGAAATAATAAAATGGAAGAGAAAAAAATTCTTATGCATGATGGGCAATGAGCAGAAGAACAATGAAAAAGAATAGTTTCTGCTTCAATTCATCTTGAAAAAGTTTATACAGGGGCATTATTCCAATGATTTCAAGTTTTCTGCTTCAGAATAATATGAGACTTTGATGTTATTGCCCATCATGCATAATAAAGTTTTTCTCTTTCATTTTATCCTTTCCATCTAATTTCCATAAATTAATCACCATTTTTCTCTAATCTTCTTATCCTCTGGCCTACCTTCTTTTATTTATCTTAGTTTTAAACTAAACTAAAATACAAAAGTACAAGATGAACTAAAAGTTTATCCACCAAAGTGAAATTTTGTCATAACAAAAATTGGATAGACTTGAGAGGCAACCAAAAAACATGTCTTACCTCTGTAAATTTGGACGTTAAATTCCTCCTACTTGATTATCTACATTATTCTACTAATTAATACATATTTTTTTCTAAATTGACATTGTTTAAATTGACTTCTGAAGAATATGAAATTCAATATTTATTTTAAAATAGAATTTTTTCTATTTCCTAGATTACATCAACCTCTTTAATGTTTAAGTATTAATTTTTTTAAGCTTAGAAATATACTTTCAAGGAAAGTGTAGATTGGTTTTTAAAGTGGGCCCCTAAATCTCTGCTTAAATTATTTTGAATTGTTTTGGTAAACTAACATCCTCAAGTCTCAGTAATATGTTTTCTGTCTCTATTAACTTAATGTCACCTGAACTGTAGCATCTTTTATGTGGTAGCAAATAAAACCAAAGCCTTGCAAATATCTTATAAAAGACATAAGGCCTTTGGAGTCAAAAAGCTTTGGGTTCAAATATTGGCTCAGCCACTTAGAATTTACTTAACCACTTGAGCTTCAGTATCTTAAACAGCAAATGTGATCATAATTTCTAGTTAAGAAAATTAAGGAGATTTTATTAGGTGATGTAACTGAAGTTTGAAGCTTAGTGACCACCACAAGGCAGCTCCTATTAAACGGCCAATTCTATTATTATTACCAAATTATTTGAGAAAATCCAAGTATTTCTGAGGCAATTAGACTTTTCCCCAAATATTTTACTTTTTTATTCAGATATTTCACTTATCTAAGCAGTGAGATGCATTGTAGGCTGTTCCATATAAACAAATACTAACACTGTGAAATTTCTTTTTGCCTAAAATAGTTTTGTTTTGCACATTTCTTCTTGCAGAAAAGTGTCACACTTTCAATTTCCCAGGTACAAATTGTCAAACGGGTCCTATCTATAAGAGAACTGTTTTCTGAAGCCAGTGAATACAAGGGTAGTTAGCAAAATTTCCCCCATTTTACCTTCTTTCTTACCGTTACTTAGCAACCAGCTAATACTTTTGAAAAATCTCCTTTGAATACTAAATTACCATGAGATTTGTGTCTATTACTAAATGGAAGATCAAATATGCAGTCACAATTTCCCTAAAGGGCACAGTTGAAACCTAGTTAGTATTTTTTCGTTGCTGCTAAGAGACCAATGTTTTGTCCGTGCTGTTTAGGAATACCATTATGTGCCGTTACTTAGGCATAATAAATTCACAGTAATGTCTCTGAGACTGAGATTGTAAATGGGAATGTGTCATGTAGCCAACCCCTTCTCTTTAATACTTAATATGAGCCAGTCCTCCAGAAGCATTCCTTATTTGGTTCGAGAACACACACATAAAGTGTGATATGAATAAAGTACGTTCTGGTTTGCCTAAGATGGATCTTGTTTACACTGTTGTTAGCACTGTTAATTATTTTAACACCTCTTTCCATTCTCAAAATTGACCTGCTTTGGACAATACATTTCACAGTTACCCTAGATTTGAAAAATTTGAGGGCAGTCCAGAAGAGATTAATGGAAATAATTAGAGGCATAGTCTCTATGAAGAAATAACTAAAGGAATTGGGTTTATTTATTTGTAAGAAAAGAGAAAACTTACGGAGATTACCCTCTTCGAGGAGAAAATATAGAAGGCGATAACTCTAAGAGGAAACAAAAGCCCCTGTTTTCTTTCCCACCCAGGGCTGCATAGAATTAAAATTCTCAACTCGGAGATATGCTGTGTAGAAAGCAGGGGTTAGGAAGATACTGTACGCACTGGATTGTACCCTAGTAAAGGTTATTTTTTCTTATTTTGAGTATTCTTTAAAGAACAAGTAGAATACAAACATATGCTGTGGTTTAGCAATTCTGCTTCTAGTTATATACCCCAGAGAAACTTGTGCATGTACATCAGGATGTATATACCAGGCTCTTAGTAGCTCCACTGTCTATAATTGGACCACACTGAGAATAATGATTCTCTCCATTAACAACAAAATGTATAAAATGTGAGATATTCAAACAATGAAATATACTGTACATAAACAAAATTAATTGAACTTCCATGCCCCAATATGAATGTATTTCAAAAACATAATGTTGAGTAAAAGACTTAAGTTACAGAAGAGTGTATACAGTATGGTTGCATTTATACAAAATTCAAAAAATAGTGAAACAATTTTTTAGTATGAGTGTCCCCAAAAGCAGATCCTAAATCAAGGATTCAAGCTCAAATATTAGGTTGAAATGTATGAAACTAGTGATATTCATTTTTTGACCTGCAAAAATGGCAACTATGGGTCAATCCAATAGTTTATTTGGGAAGGAAAGAAAAATAGCAGTAGAAGTGGAGAAATAAATAGACAAGAAGTGGAAGCAGAGAATATATGGTGTTTTTCAAGCCAGCTACCACTATGGATGACTAGAGTGTAGTCCCATTAGGGAACTCAAGGGAGCCAGTGAAAAAGCACCAGAATTAACTTATTTTAGGGGCAAAGCTAAGATATTTATGCACCTTTTCCTGTTAATTTTTGTTGGAGAGCTGCTCTAGGGTTTGCCGAGATGCCACACAGCATTGCTGTCTACCTCGGACATCTCTAGTTTGATGGGATCAGATGGGACCTACGTTACAAAAGGCATTGTCACTTGTACCATATACTGGAACTGCTGCAGAGACCTTTTTTGTTCTGGCTCAACTGCAACTGGTGATCTTCCAAGTTACCCAGTGAATGGGTTGAGGCAACATTCTCATGTGGTATGTATTCTCCAAAATTCAAAAAGGCTTACGAAAGTGCCGCCTTCTTAGTTGTAGGAGTTGCAAGGTGCAATTCTTTACTTCCAAGGGGATATGCTGGCATATCTCAGACTACTGAATCTGAAAACACTCTTTTGGCATTGCAGACCTCTGAATCTTTGAAAGAATTATTTCCAACCCTCTGGTGTGCATTTTGCCTTGCAAAGGCATCCAGAGTATTACAACTTCTTGATCCTCAGTTCCAATTATTTTACTATCGGATACAGTGGAGTTCTGAGAAAAGTCCAGATGACTGAGGTACCCTTGAACTATGTTGTGCTCGAGATCAGGAGAGTTATCATAGTTCCGGAAAGGCTGTGATGTATTCTGCCATCATCCATCATGATCCATATGATTTTTTCAAAGGCCAGATTAGTGAATTAAATGGAGATGTGATGGAGTCGTGTCCCTGCATCTTTTACATTTTTGAGGGAGACACTAATCTCTCCCATTCATCCAGGATAAGAGTCTGGCTTGGGCTTCCCTGGTGGCACAGTGGTTGAGAGTCCGCCTGCCGATGCAGGGGACACGGGTTCGTGCCCCGGTCCGGGAAGATCCTACATGCCGCGGAGCGGCTGGGCCCGTGAGCCATGGCCGCTGAGCCTGCGCGTCCGGAGCCTGTGCTCCGCAGCAGGAGAGGCCACAGCAGTGAGAGGCCCGCGTACAGCAAAAAAAAAAAAGAAAAAGAAAAAGAAAAATAGAAGAGTCTGTCTTGCCTGAAGTGAAGGTATTCAAGGACATACATAATTTTCTACGAACTTTTATACAATTATGATTTTACTCCACTTATTAGTTAAGTTTCTCCAGAGAAACAGAAGCAATAGGATATATATAGAGAGATTTATTATAAGGAATTGGCTCACATAATTATGGAGGTTGAGAAGTCCTCCAATCTACCGTCTGCAAGCTGGAGACATAGGAATGACAGTGGTGTGATTTAGCCTGAGTTTGAAGACCTGAGAACAAGGACCACGAGGGCAGGAGGTTTATGTCTCAGCTCAAGCATCCAGGCAGGAAGGAGAGAATTCCTCCTTCCTCCACTTTTGTTCTGTTCAGGCCCTCCCTCTGCGGGATGACACCGCGCATACTGGGGAGGGCAATCTACTTTACTGATTCCACTAATTCAAATGCTAATCTCATCTGGAAACACCATCACAGACACACCCAGAAATAATGTTTAATCTGGGCACCCCATGGTTAGTCAAGTTGACACATAAAATTAACTATGGCGTTCCACAATTACGGAGCCAATTTAAGTTTAACCAGTTCTACCAGTTACTAAGTACATCCCTTCCAATTATACACTCAAGGACTGGGGAAATGACCATGGATGATTTCATGGACCCATTGGACTCATTGTGAAATGGACATGGACCAGGACTCCAATTGTCAACAGATCTCTGAATGCCTCCTTTCTGATTGAATATCCATGATATTTTGACTTCCTGACAGTTTCAAGTCAGATCCAATAGCTAAGAGCTCTTAAAAGATATAGGTATTTTCTTTTCTGCAGTGTACTTGTGTATGGCCCTTTGGTGGAAGGATTTGGAAATCACTATGTAAGTACTTGCTGAGGCACTGAAAAGTCCTTCCTTGAGGGGACATGTCTCCCCTTCAACTGATGATATATCCACTTCCCTTCTGATGTCAATGGGCTGCCTGCCACCTGCCATTTTCTCTTCCAGATTCTTATTTTTCTCACTGACAATGAAAAGCTCAGTCCCAAAGCAGTGTCTTCCACCATTAGCCCTGGCTTCAAAGAAGAGCTGCCACAGAAATTCTCAAATACTGATGCTTCCCTTAGTACTGCATTCCTTATTGCTTTAGTAAAAGGATATCCTCTGGGCACCCCCAAGGAGCATGGCCAGCTGGTGGCTTCTCTTACCCTATATTCTAAATATTTAGTCTAGCCTGCTCACCCCGTTAAGTTCTCTGATCCCTTCCTCAATACTCTCTCTGCCAAAGCAGTTTTGAGATTCACATCATTCACTATGTACCATCTTTTTCCCCAAATTTGAAGGAGCCATTCCAACAATGTATTGGGACTGACCTCTCGAGACCTTGCTAAAGATGGTACATCCTGAATCACAGGAGAGGGCCTTCAAATTAATAAGCCAATACTATATCCAGCTTATATTCCACCCCCTCATTTTCAGGCATATCCTCTCAATTTCTTCCTGTATGTATTAGGCCATGTAGCACATCTGATAAATTGTTTCCTCTCATAGAAGAATAGTTCATTTCCTATCGTGAAATGATAGGGCTTGAGACTTAACCCTAGTAATTGCTAGGGGATATGAGTGGGATACTAGTAACCTCTGCTACACTATATTATGGTTGTGTATGTAGGAAATAAAACTATAAAGAGAAATAAGGAAATGATTATCACCAAATGAAAGTTTCAATGTTCTTTAATAGACAGGAATTATTTAACTAGTTCTAAGACTAGTCTGGATTTGCACAGGTAGTTTTCTCCTTGGCATCTCAAACTGCTGAAACATTAATATGTTTTAAAGATTAATGGGAAGAACCTAAGGGCAGGACAGGAATAAAGACGCAGACGTAGAGAGTGGACTTGAGGACACGGGGAGGGGGAAGGGTAAGCTGGGACGAAGTGAGAGTGGCATGGACATATATACACTACCAAATGTGAAATAGATAGCTAGTGGGAAGCAGCCACATAGCACAGGGACATCAGCTCAGTGCTTTGTGACCACCTAGAGGGCTGGGATAGGGAGGGTGGGAGGGAGACATAAGAGGGAGGAGATATGGGGATATATGTATATGTATAGCTGATTTACTTTGTTATAAAGCAGAAACTAACACACCATTGTAAAGCAATTATACTCCAATAAAGATGTTAAAAAAAAAGGTTAATGGGGACATATTATTGGATATCCAATTTACTAGTGAACATATGCCAGCTAGGTGATCTGTGTAACTTAGCTAAGAAATAAAGCAATCTGACTTTTAAGCCCTTGCATTTTAAACATAGACTTCACTTTCCTATTCTTATGGCCCATGTATTCCTGAATTCTGAAAATATCAGCCTTAAAATCCATATTATTGACAGTTCTTTCCTTCCTCTGCCATCACAACCCTTATTACGAAGGGAAAATTAATAAGCTAGATTTGCCAAGGAGTTTTGCCTGTGTGAACTAATTGTTCTGTATTTTAATGAAAATGTAACATTCTAGATTTATGTTATATTTTTGCAAGCAACCAAATTCTTAACAATGGTAATGACGATAATGATGATAATATTTGCATAGGGTTTATTATCTGCCAAGCATTGTTCTAAGCCCTTTCCTGTATATGATATCTCATTTGATTTCCTCATCAACCCAGTGAAGCAGGTTCATTTTTGTTCCCATTTTATTAGTGAAGAAAGTGAGACAGAGTTTGGGAACTTAAATAAGATTGCATAGCCAGGGATCATAAGCATAAGAGAACAAGTTGAATCAGCTTATGCCTAAAAAGTGAGGGCTTCCCTGGTGGCGCAGTGGTTGAGAGTCCGCCTGCCGATGCAGGGGACACGGGTTCGTGCCCCGGTCCGGGAAGATCCCACGTGCCGCGGAGCGGCTGGGCCCGTGAGCCATGGCCGCTGAGCCTGTGCGTCCGGAGTCTGTGCTCCGCAACAGGAGAGGCCACAGCAGTGAGAGGCCCGCGTACCGAAAAAAAAAAAAAGTGACTAGGTAGGTACATATAACCAAAGCACAGAAGGCAGGGGAAGTGTTGACCTCAGGAAAAAGTTGGATTTACAGCCTTGAATACTGAGATGATTCTGTCTCTTGTCTTTGTTAGCTCCATTCTCTCAGACTAATTGTCCTTATGAGGCTAGAAACTTTGATACAAGTAGCTCTCAGTTTTAGTCTTAAAGTCTGATATTTAAAGAACTTTCCTTTTCCACTTGGGGAAGAAATCTTATTGGACCAGCTTAGATCATGTGCCCATTCCTTCAATCAATACCCTGCACCTGTTTTTGTAATAAAGCTTTATTGGAGCACAGCCATGCTCATTATCTCTACATATTGACCATGGCTGTGTTTGTGCTACAAGTTGAATATCTGCAACAGAAACCATATAGCCCATGAAGCCTAAAATATTTACTATCTGGCCCTTTACAGAAAAAGGGCCTTGGGGCAAGATTGCCTTGGGGCAATCACTGTGGAGAATTAATCATAGCCCTTCATATTGTTGCCACTTCATTTGAACTGTGTGCTTGGTTGTTACTACACATGTTTGAGTTTGCCCTTCAAAATATCTTCAAAAAGATTACAGCATGATCCAGACTAGAATCTGAAAACTTCTTGTGTACAAAAAAGGCAAGGAATCAGCAAAATGTAAATTTTGTACTATTGAAACAAGTATTTATCATTAGTGGAAAGATCACAATTCCCTATTTTCATGCAAAGCAATATCCAAGTGCTTTATGGAACCTGATGAAGACTGCCACAAGTAGGTGAAGCAGAGTTGTTTTGTTACCAAGATACATGCAAAAGGCTTGTTTATCACATGCCAGGTGATGCAACTAAAGGCGAGAGAGATGCCATACCCCTTCAAATAATTATACAGTATTTAAAACAGGTACAGGCTGATGTGAACAACTATCACTAAGGTATCAAACTTCAAATTTCAAAAACTACCTACTGCTTTAAACAAAAGGTGGGCATGTGATTCGGGTGAGAGAAAACAATGCAACTATAAGTTCAGTGAAAAAAGAAAGTACCAGCATCAAAGTTTGTAGGCTGGATATCAGTGGCTTGTAAAGACATCTCAGAGACAACAGTGGAACCCTTAAGATGATTCCAATTGTATGAAGTTTCCAGAACAGGCAAATCCATAGAGACAGAAGTTGAATAGGGATTGCCAGAAGATGGAGGAAGAGGGAAATTGATTATGAATACGTATGGGGTTTCTTTTTGGATTGATGAAAAGTTCTGGACTTAAGATTTTGGTGATGCTCGCACAACATAATGAATACATTATTATCAATCATGGATTGAGTATGTTCCGGTGGATGTATCATTGACATGAGGTTACCACACAGTTAGTCCTTCAGGAAAGGGAATGAGAATGAAAAGCATGGAAATAAGAGGAAGTGTGTCTCTCAGATAATCCTTCATGTTTTAGGAATCTAGATCTATAGGTGAAAACAAATAAACAGAAACTTTAAAAATTGGTTTTATAAGAGCTACAGTTTGCTCGTATATGAAACAAAGAGTCTGGAACATGGAGGTCCAGACGGCTCTTAAAAATCTGCAGTTCCAAATATAACAGTCCTTTGAATTTTCTAACTAGGGGCAATGTGGTAAACTAACTATATTAAACTGACTGAATATTAAAGCCATTAATCTGGTGAAACAAATTATGTTTTCATTTATTCTATGGAGGAATTTCTAAATTGAATTATAGAATCAATTGCTACTCCACCTGGGACATACAAACTTAATTAAACCACAGAATTTTTTTTTCTGATGAATTTAGTGGCGGGGCAGTGACTATGTCAGAGCTGGACATTTATTGAAAATTAAAGACTGGAAAATTGACCCTTCCCTCAAAGTGATAATAAATCACACTTTCTAAAAAGAATGTTACTGCATCCCAAAGATATTTACTTAAAAAAGCAATCTTGTGTACCTAACCTAATACTTCAAAAAGTTTGATAACTAAATGAGATGATTAAATGTATCTTAGCCTTGCCATGATTAATACTCACTGAAGGAGGCAATGAGCAAATTATAAGTTTGCAATTTACTCATTTTTGCTGTTATGAAATAGCATAAATGAACTCATCTTCATATTGAACTAAGGTACATGAAATGCCTCACCTCTTGATTTTAATAAGTTTGATATTCTCTCTATGGACATGAAACACCCAAAATATTTTCTTTTCTCTTTTATTTTCCCTTTCTTCCTTATAGAACTACTATAACATGCTTGTCTCTTTATCCATTATTTTTTATTACAAATTGTAAAATGTGGAACATATGAGTTAAAGCGCATGATTTCTCTAAAATGTAACCAAGGCAAAATACATGTTTGTTATATAATTATCTGAGAAAAATGATTTTTGGAATCCTTATCCTTTGCTCCTCTAAAATGACTTTACCTTAAACATGTTTTGAGGTTTTCTGCCTCTGCTTTTGTGGATGCATTTCTCTGACTTGGGATATCCGTGTCCCCTCACGTTCATCTCTTGTTTATTGTCTCTCCCACATTCTGCTTCCAGGGTCCTTTACGACCTTTATGCTTCCAAGGACCAAACCATCCAGGTCCTTGGTGCTTCAATCCTGTTCTGACCTTTATGATTCCCGTTTCTAGTTGTCAGTCATTGCTCTGTGACAAGTAATTTAGTATCTTTATATTGAAAAAAATGAATATCTGTGATGTAACTCAACTTTTCATGTGTATTTATCTCTAACAACTGCACCAGAAACTCCTTGAGGGCAAGGATCACATCTTATATTTGTGAGGTCCAAGTCACCTAATCCAATGCTGTCTACTTCGACGTTATTTGTATATTGATTGTCTGATGTGAATTAGTTGCCTCTTTTGGAAGGATTTGAAAAAACCTGAAAAGGTCTTTTTTCCTATCCACCACTGCAAAGTGCAAATCAGTACCTCTGTGTATGCTGAAGGGAAAAAATTCTTCTCTTCTAGATTTTTAGGAACCAGGTTTATGTGTTTTCCTTTGAAAAGCAGGGGTTCAAAACTCAGATGACTTAAATGTGCAATATAAGCTGGTCTAATAGTTTACTTGCTTTTTTTTTGGTACATTCTGCAAGTTCTTTTTTGTGCGGTGGCCTAGAGACTAGAGCCTCCCTCCATCTGGTAATATTTATAAATTGAAGTGAAATGTGCTCAGTCGGGTTCAGTAAACTGTTTCCCTCATCATAGCCTTCTCTGGCCTCCTTTTAAGGAAGGAAGCAGTAGAATTTTTGTTTCCTGTTTCACTCATCTCTCAGAGTTCCCAGAGCTACAGAACGGCTGTGAAGTTTCCTGTGAAGTTCTTGCAGAACTAGGTCTTAGCAGAGGGAGTGGAAGCCGCTGCATGGCAGACCCCTACAGCCAGGCAATCTCGTCACAGCGCATGTGTATAAAGTCTAGGCTACTGTTCTACATTTAGTTAGATACATCTGTATTTGTCCAGGCTGTTATATATAATCTGCTTATAGCTGTAATTTTGCTAAGGATCTGTGTTAATGAGTAAAAATACTGAGATTTACTAAACTGTGTCTATACAGTTGTCATTAATTTTTTCTAATTAATTCTTATTGGGGTATGGTTGCTTTACAAGGTTGTGTTAGCCTCCACTGCACAAAAAAGTGAAACCTCCATACACATACAGATACCCCCTCCCTTTTGGACTTCCCTCATTTAGGTTACCACAGTGCATTAGGTGAGTCCCCTGTGCTACACAGCATGTTCCCATCAGTTGTCCATTTTATACATAGTGTCAATAATGTATATGTGTCAGTCCCAGTCTCCCAATTCTTCCCACCCCACCCCTTTTCCCCTTGGTGTCCATACATTTGTTCTCTAGGTCTGTGTCTCTATTTCTTCTTTGCAACTAAGATCATCTAAACCATTTTTCTAGATTCCACGTATATGTGTTATAGTATACAATATTTGCTTTTCTGTTTCTGACTTACATCACTCTGTATGACACTCTCTAGGTCCTTCCACGTCTCTACAAATGACACAATTTCATTCCTCTTTATGGCTGAGTAATATTCCATTGTATATATGTACCACATCTACTTTATCCATTCCACTGTCAATGGACATTTAGGTTGCTTCCATGACCCAGCTATTGTAAATAGTGCTGCTATGAATATTGAGGTGCATGTGTTTTTATGAATTATGGTTTTCTCTGGGTATATGCCCAGTAGTGGGATTGCTGGGTCATATGGTAGTTCTATTTTTAGTTTTTTAAGGAGTCTCCATACTGTTTTCCATAGTGGCTGTATCAATTTACATTGCCACCAACAGTGTATTAGGGTTCCCTTTTCTTGTCATTAATTTTTTTTTACATTTTTTTAAAGAGTTTTTTTTCTTGTCCCCTTCCCCTCCCTCCTTCTTACACAAACTTTGCACTGTGGTACTGTGTCTATGACAATATTATGTGGCAGACTGTCTGGTCTGCCTTTATTTTTGTTCTTGTTTTTTTGGCTACTTTTTAAAATTGAAGTAAAGTTATAGTTGATATACATATTATATAAGTTACAGGTGTACGATATAGTGATTCACAATTTTTAAAGGTTATACTGAATTTATAGTTATTAGAAAATATGGCTATATTTCCCATGTGTACAATATATCCTTGTAGCTTGCTTTATACCTAATAGTTTGTACCTCTTAAACCCCTACCCCTATATTGTCCCCCACTTTCCTTTCTCCATTGGTAACCACTAGTTTCCTCTCTATATCTGTGAGTCTGCTTCTTTTTTGTTATATTCACTAGTTTGTTGTATTTTTTAGATTCCACATATATGTGATATCATATGTTATTTGTATTTCTCTGACTTATTTCATTTAGCACAAAGCCCTCGAAGTCCATCCATGTTGCTACAAATGGCAAAAATCTCATTCTTTTCTATGGCTGAATAGTATTCCATTGTGTGTGTGTGTGTGTGTGTGTGTGTGTGTGTGTGTATAAACATCTTCTTTATCCATTCATCTGTCAATGGACACTTAGGTTGCCTCTATATCTTGGCAATTATAAATAATGCCATTATGAACATTGGAGTGCATGTATCTTTTTGAATTAATGTTTTTTTTTTTTTTCGGATATATATTCAGGAGTGGAATTGCTGGATCATATGGTAGCTCTATTTTTAGGTTTTTGAGAAACCACCATACTGTTTTCCAACTTACATTCTCACCAACAGTGTACGAGAGTTCCCTTTTCTCCATACCCTCGCCAATACAAGATACTTGTGTTCTTTTTGATGAGAGCCATTCTGACAGGTGTGGGGTAATATCTCATTGTGGTTTCAATTTGCATTTCCCTGATGATCAGCAATGTTGAGCATCTTTTCATGTGTCTGTTGGCCATCTGCATTTCCTCTTTAGAAAAATGACTGTTCAGTTCTTCTGCCCATTTTTTAATTGGGTTGTTTGTTTTTTTATACTTTTGGAATCAGGGCTTTAGCTTGTACATACCTTTGTGGGAACTGGGAGTATTTCCCTCTGGGAGAAGGAAGTAGTGACATATGTCACTCCTGGGCACTCTCAGCCCCCATGGCTTTCTACAGATTTACCCTGTGGCACTAGGATTACCAAGGAGCAGGTATTTTATGGGAAGGAAAAAGCACCCAGAGGAAAAGGCTTTGCAAGCCGAGCATCTGCTATGTTTCAGCCCCCACTGATCCCTCCAGCCCAGTGCTTCCGTGCAGTATCTTAACTGCACAACCATATGCTGAGTCCCTGGCTAGAGAGACATTCTTGGGTAGAGTTCCTGGCTCTGTCATTTATTAGCTGTATGGCCTGAGGCAAATCCGTTAATGTTTCAGAAACTTTCATCCTTCTTCTGTCAAATGGAGATCATAACTATGTCATGGAAATGTGGAGAGGCTTAAATAAGGTATGTTAGACACCCAGCGCAGTGCCTACCTCATGGTAGATAGGCACTCAATAAATGAGAAGTTATTATTATTATTATATATTGCTAATAAAAAGTATTCAAAACTTAGAGGTAAGATGCAAGATTGACTACATGTTGGGCAGTCTGGAGCAGTGTCCACCAGATGCATTCAAGAATTATTCAGCTTTTTATGAGATTCTTCATGTCTTGATTTATGTTACTGTTTACCATTGATTAGGGCCCTACTCCCAAAGTTATATATTAAATTTTCTAAATGTTTATCTGTGAAAGACGTAAGTGATTTCTTTGTGGTAGAATAGATAAACCCAAAGGTCACATTTTTATTGCCTCGTGGGAAATCAATCAATTTTGTGTTTAACCTAGTAAACTTCTAGCAGTCTTTCAGTGTCTATATACATTGCATCTTGAATTCTTTTTGAACCGTCTTTACCATCCTGCTGGTTCCCTCCTTAATTTGCAAGAGATTCATTCTGGAAAATTATACTTGGACAATGTCCATAATGCATGCTTGGACAAGTATATGTCTTTTAAAAAGTGGCTTGTTCCATTGATTAAAATACGAGGACACCCCCTCCTTCTAACTTATTTCTGCATTTCCAGGGAGCTCCTGAGGTCTTAGTAAGAACTAGAGATTTGGGGAAGGCCCAGAGCATTTACTCAGATCCTGCTTTATCCTTTCTTTCCTCTTGAAGGCCGATGGGGTTTCACCTCAGGCTTCTCCTTTATAGCTCCCACCAATGCTTACTTTCCTCTCCAGGATCCTGGTCTTTGTCCAGCTGATGATGTAGTAAAGGAATGTCTTCTAAACAACTTTCTGCCTTCCTTCCTCTCCCAATCTTAGAAATAGGCACCCTAAATGGTTTCATGTTTAAAGTACTTTTATTCTTAATGCAAACACATACAATGGTGAGGAAAAATAAGCAAAGGGTCAATTACAGTGTGCGCAAATTCTTAAAAAGTACTTTCAGGTTTGCCTCCTGGCCTGCCTCCCCACTAACAATTGCCCACCTCCTCCACTTTAGTCTCCATTCTCCATTTAAGGATAAATGAGTCAGCTCTGCTTCCAGCTAACCTCCTTCCTTTTTCTCAAACTCTTTGAAAGTTCCCTTGGGAGTTTCAGATCTTCCCTTCCAGCCATGACTCTTTTATTCCCAAGGGTTGAGTTATCAGGCCCTCTACCCTCCTTGAGAAAGGTGTTAATGAGCCTGCCATTCAAGTTACCCCAGACCTAGAAGGATCTTTTTACCACTGAAGGACGCTCTAAGCTGGTGTCTCTAACCTCAAGGTCTGGGCACCTGGCTTGGCCCACTACTTTCCCTAGGAAAAGTCAGCTGAGGTCATTGCCTAACAGAACCCAGGCTCGACTGACCTGTTGCGTAGAGGTTTCCAACTGAGAAGTGTAGGGAGGTGGGTTTTACAATGCGGATAGTGGGAAGGGATGTGTGAAGGAGGGATGTTTGAGGGGAGGGGCAGAGTCAATGTCTTTGGAAAAGGCATACATTTCATTGTAATTTTATACTTGGAGCATTTCTAACAACATTTTTGATCATATAAATTACAGAGAAATATGCATGACAAAACTGGCTGTTGCTGATGCACTGAAAATGCAGTACTTCCCTATGACTGTGTGGGGTGGGAAGTCGAATTATTGGAATCTCCTGGAGATAGAAGATTTTTTTTTTTTTTTTTTTTTTGTGGTACGCGGGCCTCTCAGTGTTGTGGCCTCTCCCGTTGCGGAGCACAGGCTCCGGACGCGCAGGCTCAGCGGCCATGGCCCACGGGCCCAGCCGCTCCGCGGCATGTGGGATCTTCCCGGACCGGGGCACGAACCCGTGTGCCCTGCATCGGCAGGTGGACTCTCAACCACTGCGCCACCAGGGAAGCCCCAAGAAGATTTTTATATATACCAAAAAGGGACATGGATTTTTTAAATAGTTGAGAAATGTTGTGGGATTTTTGAACAAAGCCTGGTATAGCTCAAATCCTATTGCTCCAGATCCTCAAAGAGATTTCAAGTAGCCTAACCTACAATTTTCCAAGCCAGAAAAGTCAGTTGCAATATGCAAACATCTCTAAGCTGTATTCAAATTCTCCCTGGAATGTTTTGTCTGGTTTTGCTTTTATTATTTTTTTTTAAGCTATGAAAATGGAAATAGTATATGTGACACATTTAACTCAGTATGTTCTGACAAGTAATAAACTAATACTTATAATGGTCCCTAAACTACTTGGTTGAAATATGTTTTACATCAGTGAGTGTGTGGATACATACACAATATTATAAGGAAAGACTTATGATAACTCACTGACTAGTGAAAGATTGCTTCAGAAAACATAAATTACCAGAGATCCAAGTAAGAGCTTTCCCTGGGGGGGCTTTGAAAGAATTTGCATTTGAATTGGATCCTGAAACTCTAAATTTGAACTTATCACCCATTCTTTAAGATACATTGTAGTTATATACAAGATAGCACTATAGAAATGAAATTCAATGACAACAAATTAGTTTGGTCTTTTAAAAATTATTATCAGAATTATGTTACTCTGCTGGGCTAATTCTTGTTCTAAATTCAGCTTGTCATTATAGCATCAAGAATCTGACCCCAAATGGATTTCATAACTAATCTCTTTTAATAAATATCCCGAGTCATTGAAATGTAAAAGAAATCTTACATAGAGAACTCAACAAGGAAAATGAGTTGGGAATAACACAGCTTAATAATTGGTGAATTTTTTCACCTTGCCTTCTTAAATCTGTGTTACTACTGCCAACAAGATAGGCATATTAAGGCATAAAAATGACCATTTTCTAGAACCTGAGGTCAAATCCACTTTAGATACCAAGATATTTATGTCTTTACAGATCTCGTTGATCAGTTTAGACTGCCACTTACGATTCTTCTATTCCATCATTCCTAAGCATGAATTTGGTCACAGGAAATATTTACAGAAAGTTAATTTCTTTATTAAGAATTAATGGAGAATAACTTATTTAAATATGCTGGGATTTAAATGCATTCTGTAAATGATTTACTTATCAGAAATCAAATATTATGTTATATTATCTTATCTTTAACTATAAGATGAATGGGTGTCTTTTAGCATCTGGCTCTGCCCCTTCCTTGCTGTGGGCTGTTTACTGGACCTTCCTTGCTTGTTTTCTCGCATATAAAAATAGATAACAATTGCAGTTATCTCATAGGATTGGTGAGAGAATTAAATGAGATAATATGAATATGAAAACCATGTATCTGGCACATAAAAAGGGCTCCATAACTATCATAGTTAATAAATTAAAATGATTGACAGTCAAAGTATGATTGAGACTTTAAAATATGTATTTTTATATTTTGGTATTTCTCTCTTTCCAATTGCATTTTACTTGGGGCGCAATGTAGCCGTCACATTCGTACTATATTTAAATCCATGCATGCCATAAAATAAGCTGTTATAAATTTTATTTACGGGCTTAAAAGGGTGCTTCCAACTGTTAAAATTATGCAACTTCTTTACGAGGAGAGAGGAGAAAAGGAAATAATGTCTATTGAAAAAATATATTGTCTTTTTTGTCATTGTTTCATCTACAGAATGGGCAGTATTCCCTTTGGAAGAGCTGATGGGAATAATGCCATTTGGAAAGTAAACAACACAGCAGCATGGCAGAACACAAGAAAGTTCTGAACTGTCAACTTCCAGGGTCCTTGCATGGCCAAATGACTCTTATTTTCCTAAAATTACTCTAAGAATATTTTGTAGCAGCAATTTGAATAAACGGACTCACTCGTCACTGTGATTTAATGTCTGCTTTGCTACTGAATCAGCTGTATTTGGCCAGCCCTGCTGTCTTCACATTTTTCTTTGTGTTTATCCCTAAGCTTAGCAACTAACCGAACACTGAGTGGAATATCGATATTTAAAAGTGAAATGTATTAATAGTTTACTAATTGTTCCACAGAGAGACTGAGTTTGTATGGTTTACATTTTTGTATTTCTTTCTGTTCTACTTACGATATTCTGAATGTCTGAAATTTTTTGACTTCCCCCCACTATTCACAAGCTTTCAAATACTGGTAAAGACGTGTCTTTGTGTGTCTTTAGTTCACGTAAGATTGCTATGTTAAGTGCTGATGAATATAGAAATGTTAAGACCACAAGAACAATTTTAATAAAGAATCAAAAAGTAACAGATTATGTAAACAGGACAGGTGGTTTTCTTAAGGTAGTGACCAAAATTAAAGCCTCCCTCCTCCACGCCCTACCCCTAACAGTTTTCTTTTGATCAAATAACTATAAGCCTGTGTTTCTGGACACAGAATGATGTTTTAAGTTGAAAAAATATTACTGACTTTTACTGAAAGCAAATTCAAAGCAAAAAGCTTTATTTTATGCCATTTAAAAATTGTCAGCCATATATTTACAGTCATAGAATTACCGTTTTGGGGTTTTGTTTTACCTTGGAAAGGCTTGAAAATATTTACTTTAAACCCATTTTTATACGTACTAAAGTATTATAACACTCTTTCAAAAAAAGAAAGTGATCATGTGTCATTTCAGGCATCAAATTGGTCTAGGCAAGGGAAAAGTATTCAGTGTTTTTGCACTGAGCTCTGGGCTCTGAATGGCACCTCTTCCACTAATCAGAAAAACTTTAGAGCCGGCAGGGTCTTTAAAGATCATTATTTTATACCCTCAGTTTAAAGGCTCAGAGAGTGTAAGTGACCTGTTGAAGGTCCGGAGCTCTCCAGACAGCGCTGCAGGATCTTTCCCCAACTTCACTATTGTGGAGGCTGCTTTCTATATGCCATTCTCTTCTTCCTACGACCCTCACAAAAATAATTTCGAGGTTTTTGGAAAGATTACTGGAAAATCTCGGGGCTTATGAGATGTTTTATTCCTTTCCTAACCCCTTTTCCTTGATTCCTATGCGTCCCCAGCCGTCCGCGGAGCCACTGGAAGAGGCAGCGGGCAAGAGCCAGGCTTCTTTTCCGGGAGACACGGATGGTGGCCCCAGCTGACCACTTCCCGCGGCCAAAGGCCCAGGCCTGGATCATCCTCGGGCTCCTGGGCCCCGTGATGCAGCCCAAAAAAGGTACAGCATCGCACGTGTCCCTGCCAGCGTCCGCGCCTCGCGCGTCCAGGCCTCGCGCGCCGCCGCCCAATCGCCGCTGCCGCCTGGCGCTCGGGTCGCGTCCGCCGGTCGCAGGGAGACTGGAGGCCGGGAGCCGCGACGCCCGCCGCCATGCGGTTCCGCTTCGGGGTGGTGGTGCCGCCCGCGGTGGCCGGAGCCGGGCCGGAGCTGCTGGTCGTGGGGTCTCGGCCTGAGCTGGGGCGCTGGGAGCCGCGCGGGGCGGTGCGGCTGAAGCCGGCGGGCACGGCAGCGGGCGCTGGGACGCTGGCGCTGCAGGAACCGGGCCTGTGGCTCGGGGAGGTGGAGCTGGCGGCCGAGGAGGCGGCGCAGGACGGGGCGGAGCCGGGCCGCGTGGATACGTTCTGGTACAAGTTCCTGAAGCGCGAGCCGGGAGGAGAGCTCTCCTGGGAAGGTACTGGGAGCTGCGCCGGCCTGCATCCCGGCCTCGGCCTCGGCCTCGGCCTCGGCCTGGGGCGGGCCCCACAGTCCCCGCCGCGACTTCCCGGGCGCTTTGCCCGGCTCTCGGGCTTCACAAGCTGTCTGAACTCCCCGGACGCCCTGGGCTGACCCTTCTCTGTCCGCCCAGCTGTCGCCCCAGCCGCGCCTCCCGCACCCGACAGGTTCGCTAGATGGAGGCTGGGTTTCTGTCCTCCCGCCCCTTCGGTCTTTGCTCCTCCGACCTCTTTCCCACAAACACAGGACCCGGTTCAGGCCTCGGTCCCCCTCGCCCTCCGCGTCCTCCCTGCGCGGGTCCCCGGACTGCCAGGTCCCCCGCCGCTCCTGGGTTCGCTCCTCAACTCTGCCTTGACGGTTTTTGTGCCCTCATTTTCTTGCCCCGATTCACTAAAGAATGACCCAACCAGTGAAGCTACCCTTTTCGCTAATCCTAAATTGCAACGTACTATCTCTAGTGTATTTTTTTTTCTTCTTTTCGATTTGAGAATGAACTACTGGAAAAACATTGAGCGTTTCTCTTTTTGATTTTTTTTTAAAGTCCCGAATATATGACAGTTGAGATATGCTCTGATTTCTTAAAATATAAAAACAATACATGCTGGCTGTAAAATATCAAAAACAAAAGCAAAAAATGTACAAAGTAAAAACTTGTGTCCTCCACACACCCTGAGTCCACTGCACACCGACCAATATATGACATGTATCTATCTCACACATAAATTGGTTAATATATTATTCTCTATCCTGCTTTTTCTTGCTCTGTAAAGGTTGTGGATACCTTTTAGTGCCAGTCGTATAAATGTATATTTCATTTTTTAAATGGTAACGAAATATTCTGCATCTACCAATGTGCATTTAGGTTGTTTTCTGTCTTCCTCTGTTATAAACAGTAATAGCTTAATTGGAAATCCGTGTATAAAGTTATCTTTGAGCATTTGGGAATGTTCCTGTATGGTAGATTCTGAGAAGTGAAACTGTTAGGTCAAAGCGTGGCCATATTTTACATTCCAGTAAGGACTACCAAATTATTCCCTGAAAACTTTATGCCAGTGTAGAATCCTGCCCGCGATGTGTGAATTTAGACAGTCCTTTCTTTAAATGAAATGTGCAAAGTTGGGGATTGGAGTATGTGTGGCTCAGTAGTTGTCTAAAGTGGATGAAATGTCTCTGTGGAAGTTTATATGACAAAAATGGGCCACTTAGCCCATAATGATGTGGAATCAAAGAATCTGCAAAGAGCATGAGTGTTCTGTAATATGTTTATATATATATATATTTTCCTTGTTCCTCTTTTTGTACCCCACTGAGTTTCATGGTCTGGTGACATTTATTGTCCTTTTGTATTATGATGCCGGAACTGAAAGGTACTCTCATCAATTGTGCCCTTCTTTACAGGATATTACTATTATTAATAGTATCATATAATTATTTTTCATAATAAAGTAATATCTGATCATTTTAATAAAAATTAGGATGGTAAAAAAGAAAGATTCTTCCCTTTCCCCAGTCTGTCTCCTTTTCTATTTTTAGTTTTTCTGCTATTCCTCCCAAAGTTCTGAATAATTTGCTTATATTGCTATTTCTTAATATAGCAACTTGAATTTTTCTGTTTTTAGATTTTCTGAGTTACCATACAAGTTATATATTACATTTAAATTAAAATTAGACAATATCTATTGACAGCTGCTGTATACCCATTAAATTAACCATCATACTTGCTGTGAAATATGAGGAATTTAGCTCAAGTTCATTATCTCTCTCCTCCCTGCTGGTTTTTATATTATTATTTTATACTGCATATATGTAGTTTATTGTTGACTTTCTATTATATAGAAATTTCTGTATTATGCTTCTGTTACATAGAAAGTTACTCCTATGTAAAAGGATAAGAAAAATAACTCACCTACACATTCCTCCCCTTCTCCTTACTTTGGTTAATCATCATTTCTACATTAAGTTCTATTAATATATGATTTGTATTCTGTTTTATAATTGTTGCTGTGCCTTCTTGTTTTAGGTGGATAGGTTGATTCTAAGAACTGTAAGTTAACAAAGAGCATCACGAGGCGCAGCATAGCCTATTTTGTTTGTTTGTTTGTTTTTTTGCGGTACGCGGGCCTCTCACTGCTGCGGCCTCTCCAGTTGCGGAGCACAGGCTCCGGACACGCAGGCTCAGTGGCCATGGCTCACGGGCCCAGCCGCTCCGCGGCATGTGGGATCTTCCTGGACCGGGGCACGAACCCGCGTCCCCTGCATCGGCAGGCGGACTCTCAACCACTGCGCCAGGGAAGCCCGCATAGCCTATTTTTAAGAGCAAGGATTCTAGAGCCAGAATGGCTTCACCAACCAGTGTGTGACCTTGGGCAAGTCACTTTACTGGGCTGTTGTTGAAAGGACTAAACTGGCTAATAAATCTAAAGAGCTTAGAATAAGACATATATTAAGTGTTAAATAAGTGTTTGTTATTGTTACTATTATGATTAGGAAATAATTAGTGTGGAACTAAGTAGTTCAGTTGCACTCATTAAAAGTTTGGAAATATAATTCTGTGACATGAAACCTGTGTACCAGGAGGAAAAGCTCTCTTCTCTCACACTGTAAATCATGCTCAGATTTTTATTTAAAGTGATACCAGAGTTCATTTTACTTTATATTTGGGTGGCCATGCTCTACACCTTGTTTCAAACTTTCTAGTTACTTTTTAAAAACAGAAACAGCATGTTGATCGTCAAAATTTCCTAGCTTAAATGCAGTATTGGATGAATGCAAATTCCCCACTTTTTGAAAACATCCTTTTCCTTGAAGAATTAGGATTTTTGTTCCAATTTTCACTAATATATAGCTTTCTGAGCACAGCTATCTGAGACTTTTATTTTTGTTGTTTTTAATTGAACTCTGATGTGTGTTGCATTGTTAAGGATTCCAAATCTTCCACTTTCTTGAATGTCTTAATCATTTCATTGGATTGTATCCTCAAATAATTTTTTTTTATACTTTTATTTTTCACATACACACCCTGTATTTTATTTTTACAAGCGATAAATAAACTGACATCAAGCATTGTAAATGGATGCCCACAACAGAAGCAACAATGATTGCAATTACCAAACACGAAACACACTCACACTATGTCATAATATTGACATTCAGTCCAGGAATCCTCCACTGTAACAGCTCCTTTACTTTGCAGTGAAAATTGATTTGTATATTTTTTGCCTCTGAGTCTTTGTGGGATTTTTTTTTTATTCAAGCAGAAAGTCACAAAAATTATAATCATCCTCATCAGTTCACTCAGTCCCATGTAATTAATTTTTATTTCATCTTGATCTTTTGTTAGCACTTTTATAAATTCATCAGTTTTCCATTAGAGTTCTGAAAATCCTTATTCATTCAGTTCAGCAGTATAGTCAGTTACCAGAAACCTGTACTTGTCAGAGTCTTTTCCATGAATTCCTTGAAGATGAAACCCTTTTATAGGAATATATTTGCAAAAGCATCAGAGTACACCCAGAACTGTCTGCAAATGACAAAAGACTTCAAAATGACTGTGGTTAAAGATTTGATGAAAGTTCATAATAATGCAATTGACAAGGAAATTTAGTTATTTCTGAGATACATATTTTAAAATAATAACTAGAATAATGATATAACATTATACCAGAACATATAAGATTTTTAGAAATTTCATGTAATGTCTGAAACATTTATATTAACATATTTCCATACAAATAACCCAAAGAAAATTTAGTATTAGTTGTTTTTGTTTGTTTGTTTTTTTATACTGCAGGTTCTTATTAGTCATCAATTTTATACACATCAGTGTATACATGTCAATCCCAATCGCCCAATTCAGCACACCACCATCCCCACCCCACCGCGGTTTTCCCCCCTTGGTGTCCATATGTTTGTTCTCTATATCTGTGTCTCAACTTCTGCCCTGCAAACCAGTTCATCTGTACCATTGTTCTAGGTTCCACATACATGCGTTAATGTATGATATTTGTTTTTCTCTTTCTGACTTACTTCACTCTGTATGACAGTCTCTAGATCCATCCACGTCTCAACAAATGACTCAATTTCATTCCTTTTTATGGCTGAGTAATATTCCATTGTATGTATGTACAGCAACTTGTTCATTCGTCTGCCAATGGGCATTTAGGTTGCTTCCATGACCTGGCTATTGTAAATAGTGCTGCAGTGAACATTGGCGTGCATGTGTCTTTTTGAATTATGGTTTTCTCTGGGTATATGCCCAGTAGTGGGATTGCTGGATCATATGGTAATTCTAGTTTTAGTTTTTTAAGGAACCCCCATACTGTTCTCCATAGTGGCTGCATCAATTTACAGTCCCACCAGCAGTGCAAGAGGGTTCCCTTTTCTCCACACCCTCTCCAGCATTTGTTGTTTGTAGATTTTCTGATGATGCCCATTCTAACTGATGTGAGCTGATACCTCATTGTAGTTTTGATTTGCATTTCTCTAATAATTAGTTATGTTGAACAGCTTTTCATGTGCTTCTTGGCCATCTGTATGTCTTCTTTGGAGAAATGTCTATTTAGGTCTTCTGCCCAGTTTTGGATTGGGTTGTTTGTTTCTTTAATATTGAGCTGCGGGCTTCCCTGGTGGCGCAGTGGTTGAGAGTCCGCCTGCCGATGCAGGGGACACGGGTTCGTGCCCCAGTCCGGGAGGATCCCATATGCCGTGGAGCGGCTGGGTCCGTGAGCCGTGGCCGCTGAGCCTGAGCGTCTGGAGCCTGTGCTCTGCAATGGGAGAGGCCACAGCAGTGAGAGGCCTGTGTACCGCAAAAAATAAAAATAAATAAATAAATATTGAGCTGCATGAGCTGTTTATATATTTTTGAGATTAATCCTTTGTCATTTGCAAATATTTTCTCCCATTCTGAGGGTTGTATTTTGGTCTCATTTATGGTTTCCTTTGCTGTGAAAAGGCTTTGAAGTTTCATTAGGTCCCATTTGTTTATTTTTGTTTTTACTTCTATTACTCTAGGAGGTGGATCAAAAAAGATCTTGCTGTGATTTATGTCAAAGAGTGTTCTTCCTGTGTTTTCCTCTAAGAGTTTTATAGTGTCCGGTCTTACATTTAGGTCTCAAATCCATTTTGAGTTTATTTTTGTGTATGGTGTTAGGGAGTGTTCTAATTTCATTCTTTTACATGTAGCTGTCCAGTTTTCCCAGCACCACTTATTAAAGAAACTGTCTTTTCTCCGTTGTATATCTTTGCCTCCTTTGTTATAGATTAGTTGATCATAGGTGCGTGGGTTTATCTCTGGGCTTTCTATCTTGTTCCATTGATCTATGTTTCTGTTTTTGTGCCAGTACCATATTGTCTTGCTTACTGTAGCTTTGTAGTATAGTCTGAAGTCAGGGAGTCTGATTCCTCCAGCTCCATATTTTTCCCTCAAGACTGCTTTGGCTATTCGGGGTCTTTTGTGTCTCCATACAAATTTTAAGATGATGTTTTCTAGTTCCTTAAAAACTGCCATTGGTAACTTGTTAGGGATTGAATTGCATCTGTAGATTGCTTTGGGTAGTATAGTCATTTTCACAATATTGATTCTTCCAATCCAAGAACATGGTATATCTCTCCGTCTGTTGGTATCATCTTTAATTTCTTTCATCAGTGTCTTATAGTTTTCTGCATACAGGTCTTTTGTCTCCCTAGGTAGGTTTATTCCTAGGTATTTTATTCTTTTTGTTGCAGTGGTAAATGGGAGTGTTTCCAGAATTTCTCTTTCAGATTTTTCATTATTAGTGTATAGGAATGCAAGAGATTCTGTGCATTAATTTTGTATCCTGCTACTTTACCAAATTTATTGATTAGCTCTAGTACTTTTCTGGTAGAGTCTTTAGGATTCTCTACGTATAGTATCATGTCATCTGCAAACAGTGACAGTTTTACTTCTTTTCCAATTTGTATTCCTTTTGTTTCTTTTTCTTCTCTTACAGCCGTGGCTAGGACTTCCAAAACTATGCTGAATAATTTTGGTGAGAGTGGACATCCTTGTCTCGTTCCTGATCTTAGAGGAAATGTTTTCAGTTTTTCACCACTGAGAATGATGTTTGCTGTGGGTTTGTCGTATATGGCCTTTATTATCTTGAGGTAGGTTCCCTCTATGCCCACTTTCTGGAGAGTTTTTATCATAAATGGGCATTGAATTTTGTGAAAAGCTTTGCTGCATCTATTGAGATGATCATATGGTTTTTCTTCTTCAGTTTATTAATATGGTGTATCATATTGATTGATTTGCATTTATTGAATTTGCATATATTGCATCCCTGGGATAAATCCCACTTGATCATGGTGTATGATCCTTTTAATGTGTTGTTGGATTCTGCTTGCTAGTATTTTGTTGAGGATTTTTGCATCTATATTCATCAGTGATATTGGTCTGTAATTTTCTTTTTTTGTAGAAAAAAAGAAAATTTCTTTTTGTCTTTATTTTTTTGTAGAAAAAAGAAAATTTCTTTTTCTTTATCTGGTTTTGATATCAGGGTGATGGTGGCCTTGTAGAATGAGTTTGAGAGTGTTCCTTCCTCTGCAATTTTTTGGAAGAGTTTGAGAAGGATGGATGTTAGCTCTTCTCTAAATGTTTGGTAGAATTCACCTGTGAAGCCATCTGGTCCTGGACTTTTTTTGTTGGAAGATTTTTTTTTTTTTTTTTTTTTGGCAGTACGCGGGCCTGTCACTGCTGTGGCCTCTCCTGTTGCGGAGCACAGGCTCCGGACGCGCAGGCTCAGTGGCCATGGGTCACAGGCCCAGCCACTCCACAGCATGTGGGATCTTCCCGGGCCAAGGCACGAACCTGCGTCCCCTGCATCAGCAGGCAGACTCTCAACCACTGCGCCACCAGGGAAGCCCTTGTTGGAAGATTTTTAATCACAGTTGCAATTTCATTACTTGTAATTGGTCTGTTCATATTTTCTGTTTCTTCCTGGTTCAGTATTGGAAGGTTATACCTTTCTATGAATGTGTCCATTTCTTCCAGGTTGTCCATTTTATTGGCATAGAGTTGCTTGTAGTAATCTCTCATGATCCTTTATATTTCTGCTATGTCAGTTGTTACTTGTCCTTTTTCATTTCTAATTTTATTGATTTGAGTCCTCTCCCTCTTTTTCTTGATGAGTCTGGCTAATGGTTTATCAATTTTGTTTATCTTCTCAGAGAACAAGCTTTCAGTTTTATTGATCTTTGCTATTGTTTTCTTTGTTTCTATTTCATTTATTTCTGCTCTGATCTTTATGATTTCTTTCCTTCTGAGAACTTTGGGTTTTGTTTGTTCTTCTTTCTCTAGTTCCTTTAGGTGTAAGTTTAGATTGTTTACTTGAGAAAAGATGCTTGATACGATTTCAATTTTCTTAAATTTATTAAGGCTTGATTTGTGACCCAAGATATGATCTACCCTGGTGAATGTTCCATGAGCACTTGGGAAGAAAGTGTATTCTGTTGTTTTTGGATGGAATGTCCTATAAATATCAATTAAGTCCATCTTGTTTAATGTATCATTTACAGCTTGTGTTTCTTTATTTATTTTCATTTTTGATGATCTGTCCATTGGTGAAAGTGGGGTGTTAAAGTCCCCTACTATGATTGTGTTACTGGCAATTTCCCCTTTTATGGCTGTTAGCATTTGCCTTATGTATTGAGGTGCTCCTATGTTGGGTGTATAATATTTACAATTGTTATATCTTCTTCTTGGATTGATCCCTTGTTCCTTATTTAGTGTCCTTCTTTGCCTCTTGTAATAGTCTTTATTTTAAAATCTGTTTTGTCTGATATGAGAATTGCTACTCCAGCTTTCTTTTGATTTCCATTTGCATGAGAAAGTTTTTTCCATCCCCTTACTTTCAGTCTGTACGTGCCCCTAGGTCTGAAGTGGGTCTCTTGTAGATAGCATATATCTGGGTCTTGTTTTTGTATCCATTCAGCCAGTCTATTTCTTTTGGTGGGAGCATTTAACCCATTTACACTTAAGGTAATTATCGATATGTATGTTCCTATTACCATTTTCTTAATTGTTTTCCATTTGTTATTGTAGGTCTTTCCCTTCTCTTGTGTCCTGCCTAGAGAAGTTCCTTTAGCATTTGTTGTAAAGCTGGTTTGGTGGTGCTGAATTCTCTTAGCTTTTGTTTGTCTGTAAAGCTTTTAATTTCTCCTCCAAAACTGAATGAGATCCTTGCTGGGTAGAGTAATCTTGATTGTAGGTTTTTCCCTTCCTTCACTTTAAATATGTCCTGCCACTCCCTTCTGGCTTGCAGAGTTTTTGCTGAAAGGTCAGCTCTTAACCTTATGGGGATTCCCTTGTATATTTTTTGTTGTTTTTCTCTTGCTGCTTTTAATATTTTTTCTTTGTATTTAATTTTTGATAGTTGTTTTAATGTGTTGTGACATATTTCTCCTTTGATTTATCCTCTATGGGACTCTCTGTGCTTCCTGGCCTTGATTATCTTTTCCCATATTAGGGAAGTTTTGAACTATAATCTCTTCAGATATTTTCTCAGTCCCTTTCTTTTTCTCTTCTTCTTCTGGGACCCCTATAATTCAAACGTTGGTGTGCTTAATGTTGTCCCAGAGGTCTCTGAGACTGTCCTCAATTCTTTTCATTCTTTTTTCTTTATTCTGCTCTGTGGTAGTTATTTCCACTATTTTATGTTCCAGGTCACTTATCCGTTTTTCTGCCTCAGTTATTCTGCTATTGATTCGTTCTAGAGAATTTTTAATTTCATTTATTGTGTTGTTCATCATTGTTTGTTTACTCTTTAGTTCTTCTAGGTCCTTTTTAAACGTTTCTTGTATTTTCTTTATTCTATTTCCAAGCTGTTGGATCATCTTTATTATCATTACTCTGAATTCTTTTTCAGGTAAACTGCCTCTTTCCTTTTCATTTGTTTGTTGTGATGGGTTTTTACCTTGCTTCTTAATCTGCTGTGTGTTTCTCTGTCTTCTCATTTTGCTTCACTTACTGTGTTTGGGGTCTCCTTTTTGCAGGCCGCAGGTTCGTAGTTCCTGTTGTTTTTGGTTTCTGCCCCCAATGGCTAAGGTTGCGTTGTGTAGGCTTCCTGGTGGAGGGGACTGGTGCCTGTGTTCTGGTGGATGATGCTGGATCTTGTCTTTCTGATGGGCAGGACCATGTCCGGTGGTGTGTTTTGGGGTGCCTATGACCTTACTATGATTTTAGGCAGCCTCTCTGCTAATGGGTGGGGTTGTGTTCTTGTCTTGCTAATTGTTTGGCATAGGGTGTCCAGCACTGTAGCTTGCTCGTCGTTGAGTGGAGCTGGGTCTTAGCATTGAGATGGAGATCTCTGGGAGAGCTTTCGGCATTCGATATTATGTGGAGCCTGGAGGTCTCTGGTGGACCAGTGTCCTGAACTCGGCTCTTCCACCTCTGAGGCACAGGCCTGGGACACCCAGCCATAGAACCAAGACCCTGTTGACCACATGGCTCAGAAGATAAGGGAGAAAAGAAGAAAGAAAGAAAGAAAGAAAGAGTAAATAAATAAAATAAAGTTATTAAAAGAAAAAAAATTTTAAATTATTTTAAAAATATTAAGAAGTAATAAAAAAGAATAAAAAAGAAAGAAAGAACAACAAAACCAAAAAACATATCCACCAGTGATAACAAGTGCTGAAAAGTATACTAAAAAAAAAGCAACAACAAAAAAACAGACAGAACCCTAGGACAAATGGTAAAAGCAAAGGTATACAGACAAAATCACACAAAGAAGTATACACATACACACTCACAAAAAAGCAAAAAAGGAAAAAATATATATAAAAAAAAAGGAAGAGAGCAACCAAATCAATAAACAAATCTACCAATGGTAATAAATTCTGCATGCTAAACTATGATAAACATAAAATCAGAAACAAATTAGATGCAGAAAGCAAGGTTAAGTCTACAGTTGCTCCCAAAGTCCACCGCCTCAGTTTTGGGATGATTCTTTGTCTATTCAGGTATTCCACAGATGCAGGGTACATCAAGTTGATTGTGGAGCTTTAATCTGCTGCTCCTGAGGCTGCTGGGAGAGATTTCCCTTTCTCTTCTTTGTTTGCACAGCTCCTGGGGTTCAGCTTTGGATTTGGCCCCGCCTCTGCATGTAGGTCACCTGAGGGCATCTGTTCTTTGCTCAGACAGGACAGGGTTAAAGTAGCAGCTGATTAGGGGGCTCTGGCTCACTCAGGCTGGGGGGAGGGAGGGGTATGGAATGCGGGGCTTCCCCCTCTCCCCATCTCCACCAGTGAAGCGGCTTCCTAGTGTGTGGAAAGTTTTCCTCCTGCACGGCTCCCTCCCAGAGGTGCAGGTCCCATCCCTATTCTTTTGTCTCTGGTTTTTCTTTATTCTTTTGCCCTTCCCAGGTACTTGGGGAATTTTTTTGCCTTTTGGGAAGTCTGAGGTCTTCTTCCAACGTTCAATAGGTGTTCTGTAGGAGTTGTTCCACATACAGATATATTTCTGATGTATTTGTGGGGAGGAAGGTGATCACCACGTCTTACTCCTCTGCCATCTTGAACGTCTCCCCTCAAATAATTTTGAAGAAACAGTAAGTGGGTGATAAAATATCTGAGTATTTATTTATTTATTTATTTATTTTGCTGTATGCGGGCCTCTCACTGTTGTGACCTCTTCCGTTGCGGAGCACAGGCTCCAGACGTGCAGGCTCAGCGGCCATGGCTCACGGACCCAGCCGCTCCACGGCATGTGGGATCTTCCCGGACCGGGGCACGAACCCGTGTCCCCTGCATCAGCAGGCGGACTCTCAACCACTGTGCCACCAGGGAAGCCCTCTGAGTCTTCAAATGCCTGAAAAGGTCTTTCTTTTGATTTCACACTTGATTAGTCATCTGGTATTCCAGTCTCAAAATAATTTTCCCTTTGACGGAACTGCCACAGTACCTTTTAGCACCTGTTGTAGCTGATATTTCTGATGTCAAACTAAGCCCATTTCTTTGTAGCCACTTTTTTCCCCTCTTTTGAAGCTTTAACACTTCTCCTTGCACTATTTTACCAGGAGGTATCTGAGTTTGTTGTTGTTCTTATGACTTGACAATTGGTTGGTTGTGTTTTGATTCCAGGAATTGTTTTTTTCAACTCATGGAAATTTTCTATTATTCCTTTATTTCCTCCTCTCTGTTTTCTCTCTTCTTTTGTCTGAAATGTCTGTTGGCCATATATTGTACCTTCTGCTTTTATGTGAGTATCTCTTAACTTTTCTCCTGTATTTTCCATCTTTTGTTTGAATAGATTTCCCTGGCTGTGTTTCCAGATCACTGTTTGGTTTTTAACACTAACCATTCCATCATTTACTCTCTACACTATATTTTTGAAATTTTTGGCAATTGTATTTTTAACCTCCCACCTTTTTTTCTGTTATTCTCTGATTACTTTTTTTCCAGAGCTGATTGTTTTTCTTGTATGGATAATTTACACTTGAATCTTTCTGAGGACATCAAATAGAATTGATTAAAAGTTGTTTTTGTCTTACATTAACTTTTTTTCCCTCACTGTAGTCAATTTTTTTTTTAATGCTAAGGGTTTTCCTCAAGTATCTGGTAATCCCTAGGTGACCATTCATTTTTATGAATAAAGGTTATGTTGATTTGTATAGGCAGCTGTGCTGGTTCCCTGTTGAAGTTGCTTATGTTTATCCAAAATCTTCTCTAAATGGGTGGACACTCATGGGCTACCATGTAATCTGGCAGATTTTGTGGAGGGGAAGGTTTCTTCACTTAGGGTTAATGGTTGAGGATCTAGCAGGCTCCAGGTCCTTATCATTAGCAAAGTAAAGAAACAGAACAAACAAAAACTTGACTATAGGAAGAGATATTTCAGTCTGTTTTATTCCTGAATGGTGTTGCCTTTTTCTCTCATCTTCAGGTATGTCATTGGGTCCATAGATGTCTCAAGATCTGTTCTGTTCAGATATCTAGCCCCTATACCCACACTAGGGCCCTTTCCAGGAAAGCCATTCTCTACTGTGTTTACAGCACACTTATTTCATGTTAGGGGTAAGGTGGGGTGGAAGGAGGCAGGTGGGAAACCTTTCCTTCAACTCCTTTCCAGGTTGGCATCTCTCTATTTATTACGTCTCCTCTTATAAGTCTTCCCTAACTACCTTCTTATTCTTTCTCACAGCACCTGTTTCTTTCCTTATATCTCTTATTATAGTTTAAAATTGCATTAGTTATTTTGGCTTGGACTCTGATTGCAAGTAATAGAAACTGAGTATGAACATGCCTATAAAAGAAATATTATTAACTCATATAACCAAATTAAAGACGCATGGGGTCCAACCTCTTTCCTCACCTGCCCTCTAGTTTTCTGTCTCTTCCCTGTGCATTTGCCTTACTCAGGAACTTCATTTTCTGAAGCTAACTGACTCTGTCAAGCTGGATTCTCCACACAGAGCTCCGGGCTTACATACTTAGAACCAGAGAAGAAAAATATAATCTTCCCTGCCAGCTCTAGTTAGAAAAATCTGGGAGAAAGACTGAAATTCACCTTGTTGGAACCAATCACTCTTGCCAAGGAAGTGGGAGTACAGTGATGAGCATTTCCAACAACAAACACTTCCTGGAGTTGGGAGGAGGAACTGCCCCCCACCCCACCGCCGCCCCAGAAAGCATGTACTGTTTCAGAGGCAGATTGGAATGCAGTGGGCCACAGGTTAACAGAAAACACAACAAGCCCTTGCTTTAAAAAATAAGGGTTTGTTTTTCTGCTGTAAAAAGTTCATTGGTGGGTGGCAGTGGAAATGGGCCATAGCTCATGGATGTCAGGTGAGGTGTTATTGCATTTTCTTGGCTTTTCCCTCAAGGCAGCAGCTGCTGCTCTAATCATCACATATGCATTCAGTGGAACATGGGAGGAGTGGGAAGGATGGAAATGTCAGCCGTGGGTATCCCCATTTATCTAGAAAACATTAACTTTGCCAGGATTCTCCCCACCCCTCAACATACATACAGGTATACCTTGTTTTATTGTACTTCACTTTATTGAGCTTTGCAGATATTACAATTTTTTTTCTTAAATTGAAGGTTTGTGGCAACCTTGTGTTGAGTAAGTCTTTAGGTGCCATTTTTCAACAGCATTTGCTCACTTCATGTCTCTGTGTCACACTTTGGTAATTCTTGCAATATTTCAAACTTTTTCATTATCATTATATTTTTCCTGGTGACCTGTAGTCAGTGATCTTTGATATTACTATTGTTATTGTTTTAGGGTGCCACTGACGGTGCCCATATAAGACAGCAAACTTAATGCTTAATGGATAAATGTTTGTGTTCTGTTCCACTGACCTGGCCATCCTCCCCTACCTTAACCCTCTCAGGCCTCCCTATTCCTTGGGACACAGCAGTATTGAAATTAAGCCAGTTACTAACCCTACAATGGCCTGGAAGTGTTCCCATAAAAGGAAGAGACACATTTCTCATTTTAAATCAAAAGCTAGAAATGATTTAACTTAATGAGGAGACCATGTTGAAAGCCAAGACAGGTGAAAAGCTAGGCCTCTTGCATCAGTTAGTCAGGTTGTGAATGCAAAGGAAAAGTTCTTGAAGGAAATGAAAAATGCTACTCCAGTGAACACATGCATTATAAGATAGTGAAAGAGCCTTATTGCTGAAACAAAGAAAGTTTTTGTGGTTTGGATAAATCAAACCAGCCACAATATTCCCTTAAGCCAAAGCCTAATCCAGAGAAAGGCCCTCACTCTCTTCAATTCAGTGAAGACTGAAAGAGGTGAGGAAGCTGCAGAAGAAAAGTTTGAAGTTAGCAGAAGTTGGTTCATGAGATTTGAAGAAAGACGCCACCTCCATCACGTAAAAGTGCAAGGTGAGCAACAAGTGCTGATTGGAGAAGATGCAGCGAGTTATCCAGAGACCTAGGAAGATAATTAATGAAGGTGGCTACACTAAATCAGATTTTCAATGTAGCCTTCTATTGGAAGAAGATGCCATCTAGGTCGTGCATAGCTAGAGAGGAGAAGTCAATGCCTGGCTTCAAATCTTCAAAAGACAGACTGACTCTTTTGCTAGGGGTTAATGCAGCAGGTGACTTGAAATTGAAGCCAATGCTAATTTACTATTCTGAAAATCCTAGGGACCTTAAAAATTATGCTAAAATGACTCTGCCTGTGCTCTATAAATGGAACAAGAAACCCTGGATGACAGCACATTTGTTTACAACATAGTTTATGGAATATATTAAGCCCACTCTTGAGACATACTGCTCAGAAAAGAAGATTTCTTTCAAAATATTACTGCTCATTGACAATGCACCTTGGTTACCCAAGAGCTCTGATGGCGATGTACAATGAGATTAATGTTTTCATGCCTGCAAACACAACATCCATTCTGTAGCCTATGGATCAAGGAGTAATTTTGACTTTCAAGTCTTATTATTTAAGAAATACAATTCATAAGGCTATAGCTACTGTAGATAGTGATTCCTCTGATGGATCTGGGCAAAGTCAATTGCAAACCTTCTGGGAAGGATTCACCACTCTAGATGCCATTAAGAACATTTGTGATTCATGGGAAGAGGTAAAAATATCAACATTAACAGCAGTTTGGAAGAAGTTGATTCCAAACCCCGTGGATGACTTTGAAGGGTTCAAGACTTCAGTGGAGGAAGTAAATGCAAATGTGGTAGAAATAACGAACTAGAATTAGAAGTGGAACCTGAAGATGTGACTGAATTGCTGCAATCTCATGTTAAAACTTTCACGATGAGGAGTTGTTTCTTATGGATAAACAAAGAAAGTGGTTTCCTGAGGTAGAATCTACTCCTGGTGAAGATTGTTGAACTGACAACAAAAGATTTAGAATATTACATAAACTTAATTGATAAAGCAGCAGCAGGGCTTGCGAGGATTGGCTCCAATTTTGAAAGAAGTTGTTATGGGTAAAATGCTATCAAACAGCACTGTATGCTACAGAAAAATTGTTCATGAAAGGAAGAGTCAATTGATGTGAGAAATTTCACTGTTGTCTTATCTTAAGAAATTGCCACAGTCACCCCAGCCTTCAGCAACCACCGCCCTGATCAGTCAGCAGCCATCCTCATCGAGGCAAGACCCTCCACCAGCACAAAGATTATGACTCGCTGAAGACACAGATGATGGTCAGCATTTTTTAGCAATAAAGTATTTTTAAGTTAAGGTATTTAAATTGTTTCTGAAGATATAATACTAATTGCACACTTAATAGACTACAACATAGGGTAAACATAACTTTATATGCACTGGACAATAAAAAAATTCATGTGATTTGCTTTATTGTGATATTTACTTTATTTTGATAGTCTGGAACTGAATTGGCAGTGTCTCTGAGGTATGGCAATACTTCTTTTCATGTTTAGAATTGGACAGAACGGTTGTGCTGGGCTACCTCTACTGCAGAAGAGACTGGAAAAGTACATTATTTAGCCTAGCACATTACTGCCCTGAGGAAAATTAGGATTCTATTTACCAAGAATAAGGAGAATTGATTTTAGGGAGGCAATTAACAATGTCTGCTACATTTTAAACAAAAGATATCAACTACAATATTTATTTGTTTAATGTATACCTTCCCACCAGACTGTGAGCTCTTATGAGGGTAGGGACTATGTCTGCTTTATTCACTGTTTTATATCCTGCAATTGTAATTGGCACATAGTAGCTGCTCAATAAATATTGGTTGAATGAGTGAAGCACAAACAGAAAGATCAAAGTTTTTCTTAAGTATCTATCATGTGCTAATTACTTCTTAGGTGCTTTCAACTAAATTACCCTTTGTTCTCCCCAGCTATGCTGTGAGGAGGAAGAAATTCAATTGCCTCTTACACAGATGAAGAGACCGAGGCTTTCTGCAGGGTCTAATCTACAATCTGCTGTTAACCTCATCCAGTGAAATTTTTTTTCAGATATTGTATTTTTCTTCTCTGAAAGTTTCATTCATACTCTTTTGCATATTTTCCTTTTGTTCTTATTTAGTTTATGTTTTTCTTTAAATTCTTGGCCACATTGAAATTATAGCTAGAGTCCATATCTTCTAGTCCCCTTATATTTGTTTTATATTTGGGTCTGATTTCTACTGACTAATTTTCCTATTGGTTATTAATAATACTTCTCTGCTTCTTTTCATGCCTTTCCCCCTAATATAATGGAGCTTTATTTGTGGATTTTATTTTTACACATTTTGGACCATACTGCATGTATTTTTAAAATGTTAACTGTATTTGGAATGGTTTTAGCTTTACAGAAAAGTTGCAAAGATAGGGCAGAGTTCCCATACACTCCCCACCCACTCTTCTATTGTTAACGTTTTATATTAGTATAGTATACCTGTCAAAATTAATTAACCAGTGTTAAAAAAAAAAATTAATTAACCAGTGTTGATACATCATTATTAACTAGGGTCTATACTTCATTCAGATTTTTTTTTTAAAACATACCTTTCCTCTTCCAGGATCCTATCCACAATACCACATTATGTTTTAGTCATCATGGCTGTGTTGGTTTCTCAGATTTCAGTTGTTTTTGAGATGACCTTGACAGTTTTAAGGAACTCATCAAGTATTTTGTAGAATGTTCCTCAACTGGAATTTTTATGGTGTTTTTCTCATGATTAGACTGGGGTTGTGGGCTTTTGGGAAGAAGATCATAGAGGTAAATTGCCTTTCTTATCACATCATATCAAGGGTACATACTTTGAACATGATTTACCTTGATCACCTGGCTGAGGTGAGTTGTCTATTAATCTTCTCCCCTGTAAAGTTACTCTTTCCCCCTCTCTTTCAATACTGTACTCTTCGGAAAGAATTCATTATGCACAGCCTACAGTTTAGAAGTGAGGAGTTATGCTCCACCCCCTTAAGGATGGGCTATCCTCATAAATTATTTGGGATCCATCTGCATGCAGGATTTGTCTCCTCCAATTATTTATTTATTCAATCCCTTTGATTTTGGTATGGATTCATAGATATTTATTTTATACTTTGGGTTATAATCTCAGTATTTATTTTTTATTGAGGGATAATTGACATTTAACATTATATTAGTTTCAAGTATACAATATAATGATTCAATATTTGTATATATTGCAAAATGATCACCACAGTAAGTCTAGTTAACATTTGTCACCATACATAGTTACAAAATTTATTTATCTTGTGATGAGAGCTTTTAAGATCTGCTCTCTTAGTAACTTTCAGATATGCAATATGGTATCATTAACTATAGTCACCATGCTGTACATTACATCCCCATGACTTGTTTATTTTATAACTGGAATTTTGACCCCCTTCATCCATTTTGCCCACCCTCCCATCCATCCGCTACCCCCACCTCTAGTATTTTATTTATTTTGTTGCTCAGTTTGATCCAGCTTTGGCCACTGAGAGCTGTTTCAGTGGCTCCAGTGGCTCTTTGAGCTGCTCGCATCATTGTGTATGTGGTTTGTTTCTTTGTTTGTTCAACTTGAGCACTTCCTTACTTTCTGGTACTGCAAAGTACTCCAGGCTCATCTTTTGTATTTCCTGCCCTCATGCTAAATCAGCCATTTTCCCAAAGAGTTCCGGTTTGTTTTATTGTAGAATGGTATTAGAAACCAAGATCTGGGCACTGAGTATGCTCCTTGCTTCCGGGGTATTGCTGCTTGTAGGCCCTCTTAGCCAACAGAACAAAGAAATATGTATGTGTATATATGGGGAACAGATATGCAGTTTGTAATATAAAGTTTTATGGGTTTTGACAAATGCACAGTTGTATATCATCCACCATTATAATATCATATAAAATAGTTTCAAAATTCCCTTGTCTTTTGTCTATTCAAGCCTCCCCCATCCTCAAACTTCTGGTAGCCACTGATCTGTTTACCATCTCTATAGTTTTGCTTTTTCCAGAATGTCAAATAATTAGAATCATTCAGTGTGTAGGCTTTTCAGACTGGCTTCTTTCACTTAGTAATATGCATTTAGGATCTACCCATGTCTTTCTGTGGCTTGTTAGATGATTTGTTTTTATTGCTGCATAATATTCCATTTTGTGGATGCATCATAGTTTGTTTATCCATTGTCTTATTGAAGGATATCTTGGTTGCTTCCAGGGTTGGTGATTATGAATAAAGCTGCTATAAACATTGATGTGCAAGTTTTTTTTTTTTTTGGTGTCTTTTCTTTCACATTTTAAAAAATTGAAGTATAGTTGATTTAAAATGCTGTGTTAGTTTCTGGTATACAGCAAAGTGTTTCAGCCATATATATATTATATGAATATATATTCTTTTTCATATTATTTTCCATTATGGTTTATTACAGGATATTGAATTATTGAATATATTGATAGTTCCCTGTTCCATAAAATAGGACCTTGTTGTTAATCCATTCTATATATAATAGTTTGCAATTGATGTGCAAGTTTTTACACAAACCTGAAGTTTTCAGATCAGTTGGATAAATACCTAGGAGTGGATTTGCTGGATCATATGATAAGACTATATTTATCGTTGTAATAAACTGCCAAACCATCATCCAAAGTGGCCATAGCATTTTTCATTCCCACCAGCAATAAATGAGAGTTCCTGTTGCTCCACATTTTCATCAGGTGGTTTTGTTCATTTTGGGGGTTTTAACTATTCTAATAGGTGTGTCGCGGTATCTCACTGCTTTAATTTGCAGTGCTCTAAAAATAAATTATGTTGAGCATCTTTGTATATACTTATTTGCCATCTGTGTAACTTCTTTAATTGGATGTCTGCTCAGTTCTTTATTTTTTAGTTGGGTTGTTTGTTTTCTTATTACTGATTTTTAAGAATTCTTTGTGTATCTCAGATACAAACTCTTAAGAGATATGTTATTTGCAAACATTTCCTCCCAGTCTATGACTTGTCTTTTTATTCTCTCAACAGTGTCTTTTTTAACGTAAAAATTTTAATTTTAATTGAGTCCCATTTACCATGTTTTTCTTTCATGGATTGTGCTTGTGGTTTTGAATAAACAACTCTTCCCCAAATCCAAGGTCATCTAGATTTTCTCATATGTTATCTTCTAGAAGTTTTGTAATTTTGCATTTTATATGTAGGTCTATAATCCATTTTGTGTTACTTTTTATGTGTGGTGTAAAGTCTGTATCTAGGTCTTTTTTTTTTTTTCCACCTATAGGTGTCCAATTTTTCCAGGACCATTTGTTGAAAATACTGTTCTATTTTGAATTGCCTTAATCAAAAGTAGGTTGACTAGATTTGCATAGGTCTATTTCTTGGCTCTTTATTTGGTTCCACTAATCTGTGTCTATTCTCGCACCAGTGACACACTGTGTGGATTACTGTAGCTTAATACTAATCTTGAAATAGTGTAGTGTGTGTCCCCCAAGTTTGTTCCTCTTCAGTATCATGTTGGCTTTTCTTGTTCTTTTGCCTTTTCGTATACATTTTAGAATCGATTTGTTGAATCTACAAAATGGCTTGCTGTAATTTTGATTAGGGTTGCATTGAATCTATAGATCAAGTTCAGAAGAATTGACATATTAATACTATTGAGTTTTTCAATCTGTGAACATGGAATATATCTCCATTTAATTAGGTCTTTGATTTCTTTTATCAGTGTTTTGTAGTTTCCATATACAAATCCTGTACATGTTTCATTAGATTTATACGTAAGTTTTTTAAATGGGGGGGGGGTGCTATTTTTAATGGTATATTTAAAATTTTTTCAGTTTTAAATTTCAATTGTTCATTGATGGTATATAGGAAATAAATCAACTTTTATATATCTCTTGATTTTTGTTTGGATTGTAGACATTGTAGTTTTACATTGTTTCAAAGAAAGTTTGGGATTTTTTTTATAGCAGTTAAGTTATTGTTTCTTCTGAGGTTTATTTTGAAGGTTTATAAGAGAATAACTGCAGTAGCTTTTACTGTAGGACTAGTTTAGCCCCACTACTAAGCAATGATCCTTCTGTGTTCTCTGCTGGATGCTTCACATATTAAACAAGATCTTCCCACTCTATCTGGTGGAAACTCAAATGTTTCCCAGTTCTGTGTGAGCTCTGCCAATTCTTTGGCTTACAATTTTCAGAAATTGTTCTTTTCTTGTCATTTGTTCTTTGTATGGCTCTGTCAAATATCAACTTATGCATCCACAGATAGGCATGAAACCAAAGAATCTAAGAGACCTTTATGAAGATTTTTAAAAATTAATTATTTGTTTTTATTTTTGGCTGTGTTGGGTCTTTGTTGCTGCACACGGGCTTTCTCTAGTTGAGGCGAGCGGGGGCTACTCTTCGATGAGGCACACGGGCTTCTACTGTGGTGGCTTCTCTTGTTGCAGAGCACGGGCTCTAGGCACGCAGGCTTCAGTAGTTGTAGCACTCAGGCTCAGTAGTTGTGGCTTGCGGGCTCTATAGCGCAGGCTCAGTAGTTGTGGTGCACGGGCTTAGTTGCTCTGCGGCATGTGGGATCTTCCCGGGCCAGGGATCGACCCTGTGTCCCCTTCATTGGCAGGCAGATTCTTAACCATTGTGCCACCAGGGAAGCCCGAGACCTTTATGAAGATTTATGGACCTCTTTGTATGGCTTTCTCATCTCTAGAATTTGACCCTACAAATTCTAGTTACTTCATTCTCCCAAATTTGTATTTCTAGTTCCTCGATCAGTGACACTGTTGGGTTCTCTTTGGGATTCCATCCCTGTGTCATGGTTCAGAAATTCTCTATAGGCAGAAATCTGTGGCATTCATACTGTTCACTTTGTTTTTCTTTTCTCAGAGATTTCACTCCTGCACTGCCTTTTGTTCAACATCTCAAAACCGTTGTTTCATATATTTTGCCATTTTTCTAGTTGTTGCTTTTATAGGCAGGAGAAGTCTCTGACTGATTTTTAAAAGTTTACTGTTAGATATTTTTATAGCCTATTATTAAAAATTTTGTGAAATGGCAATTCCTGATTTTGTCATTTAATTTATTTCTAATATATTTATGTATGTGTGTATATATGTATATATGTGTATACACACACAGACACACACATATATGTATAGTCTAACCTATATCTTTCTTGTTAAAATTAGGTTATTTTATTTGGTAATAGCTTCTTTCATGCTGAAGATTCCTAACTAATTATAAACTGGCATTAAATTCTGTTTCTACTGATTTACACTCTGGCTTAGGCATCCTAGTCTTAGATTTTAATGGCCATAAATTCAGCATTCAAATTATCACTATTTCTTACTCCACTTTTATCCCTCTGCAAAAACTGTAATTTGTCTTCATTTCATATTACCTTTCATGCCACTACAAAGATTGTGTTAGAGTAGAATTGACATGTTAAAATTTCTAATCCTTAAATAATCTATTATTATAATTTAAGAAGATTAAGCAAATCAACATGCAATTTTATGTTTTTAAGATAATGCGTTAGTTTGCTAGGGCTGCCATAACAAACTATCACAGACTGGATGGGTTAAACAACAGAAATTTATTATTTCACAGTTCTGGAGGTTAGAAGTCCAAAATCAAAGTGTCAGCAGGATTTCTTTCTTCTGAGGCCCATGAGGGAAAGATCTGTTCTAGATCTCTCTCCTCAGCTTGCAGGTGGTTTTCTCCTCCCTGTGTCTTCACATCACCTTCTCTCTATGTGTCTCTCTGTCCAAATTTCCTCTTTTTATGAGGATACCCGTCAATATTGGAATAGAGTCCACCGCAATGGCCTCATTTTAACTTTATTACCACTGTAAAGACTCTGCAAATAAGGTCACGCTGAAGAACTGGGAATTGATTAGGGCTTCAACCTGTGAATTCTGGGGACACAATTCAACTGATACCAATAGCGCATCTCTTCCAATATTTATTTAATTCATCAAATTGTTCTTTACATTCTAAATTATTAAAGAAGGTTATCATTTGCCTTTGGGTAGAAAAACTTACCCTAGAGCTACTTCACTGTTACGTGTATTCAAGATAAAAACATCTATTTGGAAGGCAATATAGAGGGACACCATAGTATAAAGAACAAATGTTTGCAATAAGGTAAACCCAGATTAGACTCCAGGTTCTGCCATAGACTTGTTGTATAACCTCACATGAATTACTTAACCTCATGAGTTTGTTTCTTTCTTTCTAAAAAGGGATGATTAACCACACCAGGCTTGTTGTGAGGCCTAGTTTGTAAGGTGTCCAGAACAAGGTAGTAGGTATAACTTTAAGATAGCCAGCAGCTCTGGCAGCTGAATTACCTCTGCCTTTCCATTTTTACTAAGACGAAATTTCTTGATCTTAAAGACAGTTTATGTTCACAGAGGCATCAGTTTTATGTAATATTGGACTATTGCATACACTGACCCCAAACTATACCAATGTTCCAGTATATTCTAGACCATGCTGCAAACTCTTGAAAATTACTTGCATTGCCCATTTCTACTTGTGCTTCTACTCTGGCTGTGCTACGCCTTGGTGAAGACTGGGTTTGACTATGCCTACTACGCTCAAACTATCAAAGGAATCATTAAAAAGGGAATATAAACTGGTACCTGGTAGAGAGTTACATGAGATAGCTTAATGAAATAGATATGAAAGACAAGTATAAATAAAACTTTGAAGAGTGACGCATTAAATGGTCAAGAGAAATATTCATTTTGACAATAGTTTATTGCTGTTGAGTGAAAAATGCTACTCACTAAAAATTACAGTAGGTTTAATTTTCCTGTTCCTTGATCACCTGAAACCATCCAAGGAAACCTGAATCTATGTTGAACCATAACATCATCAAATTAACCCTCCTTATTTTTTTATTTTTATTTTTTGCGGTACGCGGGCCTCTCACTGCTGTGGCCTCTCCCGCTGCAGAGCACAGGCTCCGGACGCACAGACTCAGCCGCCATGGCTCACGGGCCCAGCCACTCCGCGGCATGTGGGATCTTCCCGGACCGGGGCACGAACCCATGTCCCCCGAATCGGCAGGCGGACTCCCAACCACTGCGCCACCAGGGAAGCCCCCTCCTTATTTTTTGATGGAGAAAGTGGGACCCAGAGAGGTTAAGCTCACACACTGCTAGCCTGTGAGAAACACTGGGGTAGAAGGCTGGTGTCATGATTTAGCACTTTTCCTTCCAGATTAGATTACATCACCTCTGCTAGGCAGGGCATGGAGATTTGGTGAGTGAATCTTAATGTCCTGTATATAAACTCTGAGCTCTGGGACTTCATAGGTGAGAAGAAGTTCACGGTGGCTGTGTAATACCTGGGATATCTCTGCATGATCAGTGAGAAGGGAACTGATGGAGAAAAATGAGAAAAAAATGGAGAAGTGAGTTGAGACTCTGTTCCAAATGGTTCTTTCTTTTAACATTCTCTTAATCCTCTTCCCACCTTCTTTTTCTTCAGAGCATTTATTTAATGTGTTGCTTCAGCTAAAACGGCCCAAAGTTTTGAGAACATCAATAAGAATGGTATTTAAATCAGAATAAACAGCATTTTTTTCTCTGCTCTTGGACCAAACCACGGTCTACCATATGTCCAGAATAAGTTGTGCCAGACTAAAATAATCCAGGAATAGATATTACTGCAGTTTCTCGTTCCATCTTCCCCAGTACCTGACCCTCCATCATTTGCCAGAGAGCTGAATGGGAGCTGAAATGAAAATCCTTGCTGCTTTTAGATGACTTATTCATGTCCCCAGAAGCAGAATGGGGTTCTCATTTTAGGGAAAATTAAAGAAAATGTTGTTGGATGCTCACACAGTGGAGAGGGAGAGATGCTCTGGAAAGTTTTTTTCAAAAAGTGGTAGAACAACTAAATGTTCCTTTGTGCTCCTGTGGAGACAAAATAATAAGCTGGATAAAGCATTGGTTTAAACCAGTATAACATTCTGTGGTGGGGAGTTTAGGGTAGTGAAATGCATACGGTGCAGATTTTATACTTCATTAATTATGTTTCTTTGTGTAAAGATAATGCTCATGAGTGTTTGGGACATGAGAGTGAATGAGAAAAAGATTTATAAATTGTGATTTGTAGAAAGCCAGAGATGGAGAGCTTAATGAGATGAAAGAAGCCTGAGGAGATTTCAACTTTCTGTGCAAGAGATGGGCTTGGCTGGCAGGTCAGGTCTGACTAGCTGTGTGGGTCGCTGCTGGGCGTGAGAGGTGGCTCTGTCTTGGTACCAGTGTTGGTGCCAGTGCTTCCATACTCGTAAGCTCCTTAAAGTGTTTTGTTATTCCAAGATGATCATCAATTCGAGTTTCATTATGTAGAACATTTCTCAGTTTTCTGCTCTGATGGTGGGATCATGGGCCAGTATCCAGCTAGTTGAGGTCTGTAGTACAGCCAGTATACAACAAAATGAGAAGCTTAACATTTTCAATTCTATGACCTTCATGTTTTTAAATGTTAAATCATAATGTCACATTAACATAGAGCTTTATTCCAAATTTTAGCTAATTAAACCATAGAGAATCAGAGGAATGGTTACTTTGAAATCATTTCCTTTTTCAGTTTAGTTGTAAAAGGCTCTACGCTATTTCTAGGAGAAATAATAGATCATCATTTGATCTGTTATTGCCAAAATTTCTGTATGTTATAGTTGTAGATTTGTACCTTTGGAAAAGGTTAATATAGCATTTACATTTGTGTCTTTTGCCATAAATTACCAATTTACTACCACCTTTATTGACTGCAATCACTAAAAATCTATTTGATGAGTGTGAAAGTCATTATCCAGAACTAGAATAATTCAGGCTCCCATATACAGAAAATTATATTTGGGAGTTAACACTGTTATTTCCCTGATCTTAGATTCAGAACTATTCTATACATCACCTACTGAATTTTGAGGTTGTGCAAATTCTGAATGTGGTGCAAAAGACATCGGTTTAAAGTGTTGCTTTAAAACTTACTAGTTCAGAATAATTATGGGGAAGAATTGAGTTAATATATAGGAACATTCTGTGTAAATGGAAGTGATAAATATTTTGTATTAAAATATTGCCAAGATTTTGTCATTAGTTTATTTATCTTTATTATTTTTTGGTGACATTTCACATTTTATTTGCAATGAAGGAGTATCCCATAAAAAATTTATTAGAAGTCCTTTACCCCTGAGGTGTGTATACTTTTTTGCACAGACTTCTGTCTTTACTTAATCTGTTTTGTAATCTGAATCTGAGATTTTCACTGGATAATATTGTCTTTTGATTGTGGTTGAAGAGGTTTTATTATTTCTCAGAGAGATGTACTTAGAATTCATTAGTGGATCAAACTAATTAGGTGTGGGCAATGTAGAGGGACATAATCCAAATCAAACTTAAAAAAGTAACTCTTCTAGGTAGTCTGCTATTACAAAGGGAAAAGGTGCCATGAAAATACAAATATATTAATACCATTAAACCTCGAATTTTAGTATTATTAAAAACCTTATTTTGGTTTTAGCCTTTGAGAAAGGATCTCTTTACTTTCCCTAACTCAATTAGGAAAAACAACCCCTAAGAAATCATAATCAGTATTGATTCATTTATTCAACTCATCTAACACAATTTTGAGGCTCAGTTATCCACCTGGAATTGCAATAAGTGCTGGCAAACGAAGATGAAAAATCACAGGTCTTGCATTTAAGAGACATATTCTAGCAGAGGGAAAAAAAAGGCTTTCAATCAAGTAAGGACTGTAACAGAAATCTGAAGATCTTTATGGAGTGTAGTGGAGCAAGTTTATCCTGGTGGGAAATCAGGAAATGGAGGAGGATGGGAAAGTCTCTATAGAAGGCAGAATATTTTGAACTTGGTATTTAAAGAAGAGAATCTTCCCTCGTTTATTTTCTTTCTGTAATTATGAAAATAAAAACAAAATTATTTTTTAAAACCTGCCTGATGTGAATCCAGCAGGAAATTGGTGCCCTGACTTTATCCTCCACAAGCGAGAGTCATGGTTTTACTAAACTGAGAAGGAAAAAGCCCAGATCTGAGGGCTCAGAGGCACGTAAGCCTTTCACACTTTTGTGGAGGGGCTCCTTGGGAGTCCTGGGATGGGGTGGGGTGAAGTGTAGGAACATCAGTTTTTGGTAAAGGAATCCTGAGGGAGGTGCTTTAGGGGCATCTGGTGAGGAGGGTGGGAATGGGGTCTGCAGGGGTCTGGGGGCATCCACAGGAGGGCCTTCTTTCTCGGGACCTGGAGGACTTGGGCAGAGATAGCCTCTCTTGCTGCATTGCTCATTTTGAGCTCTCTCTGTTGGCATCTTTTCTTTTTCTTAAAATGTAACTCAAGTAACTCTCTGGTGAAGTTTCTAGGTACATCAATGATTCCCCAACCTGACTGAGCATTAGGATCACCAGGGGAGCTTTTTAAACATACAGATTCTTGGGTCAATCACAGACTACAGAATATCCAAGGATGAAGCTTGGAAATCCATATTTTTGTTGTTGTTGTTGCCACTGTATTTATTTATGTGGGTATAGTTGCTTTACAATGCTGTGTCAGTTTCTGCTGTACAATGAAGAGAATCAGCTATGCGTATACATATATCCCCTCCCTCTTGGACCTCCCTCCCACCCCCATCCCACCCATCTAGGTCACCACAGAGCACTGAACTGAGCTCCCTGTGCTATACAGCAGGTTCCCACAAGCTATGTATTTTACACATGGTGATGTGTGTATGTCAATCCTAATCTCCCAATTCATCCCACCCCCGCTTCACCCCCGTGTCCCGTGTCCGTATGTTTCTAACAGTTTTACTGAGATATAATTCACATATCATAAATTTCACCCCTTTAAAGTGTACAGTTAAGTGATTTTCAGCCTATTCACAAAGCTGTGTAACCACCAACACCAATCCCCCGATATTTTCACCACTCCAAAAAGAAACCCTGTACTCATTACTAATCAGTTCCCATTCCTCCCTCCCCCATCCTCCGGCAAACACTAACGTACTTTCTGTCTCTATGGATTTGCCTGTTCTGGGTATTTCATATAAATGGAACCATACAGTACGTAGCCCTGTATAACCTACTTCTTTCACTTAGCATAATGTTTTCAAAGGTTCATGCATGTTGTAGCATGTCTCAGTTCTTCGTCTCCTTTTATTGCTGAGTAATATTTCATTGTGTGGACGCACCACATTTTGTTTATTCGTCAGCCCATACAGACATATAGGTTATCTTCACTTTTTGAATTATGCTGCTATGAACATTTGTGCTCAAGTTTTTGTGTGGATGGATGTTTTTACTTCTTTTGGGTCTATACCCAGAAGTGGAATTGCTGAATCATATGATAACTCCATTGTTTACCTTTTGAAGAACTGCCAGACTGTTTTCCAAAGTGACTGCAGCATTTTACTTTCCCACCAACAGTGTATGAGAGTTTCTGTTTCTCACATCCTTGACAGTACTTGTTATTTTCTGTATTTTTTATTTTAGCCATCCCAGAGGGTGTGAAGTGGTATTTCATTATGGTTTTGATTTGCATTTCCCGAATGATTGATGATCTTGAGCATCTTTTCATATGCTTATTGGCCATTTGTCAATCAGAAGATACACGTGTCTGTGTATCTTCTTGGAGAAAAGTCTATTCACATCTTTTTACCCATTTTTAATTGGGCTATTTGCCTTACAGATGTTGCGTTATTGAGAGTCCGTGTTTTTATTTTATTTTATTTTGTCTTCTATTGCATTCTTTTTTTTAACATCTTTATTGGAGTATAATTGCTTTACAATGGTGTGTTAGTTTCTGTTTTATAACAAAGTGAATCAGCTATACATGTACATATATCCCCATATCTCCTCCCTCTTGCCTCCTGAGGTGGCATGAATGCAGATATTTGGATGGATAATAGAAAACTATAGAATAGGCAGCTGGTACATCTAACTTGGGCTGAACATTGAAGCTTTTACTTTGAAATGCATGAATTGGTTTTCCATAGTGCTTCACTTGTAAACAAGTGGAGCAATTTGGTTTAATGGATTTATCTGTTAAATACATTTGTCCTTTCTTGGCCAACCCTAATATTAACATGTTCATCTTTCTGTGCACTACTGTTCAGTGTAAGTGCTCTTTAAGCTTCTTTCCTCGGATCACCTGTTATATTATGTTCTTTCTTTGGAAGACCTCCTCCAATCCTGTGATGCTATAGCTCTAGCTGTAATCCCTTTTTTTTTTTAACATCCTTATTGGAATATAATTGCTTTACAATGGTGTGTTAGTTTCTGCTTTATAACAAAGTGAATCAGCTATACATATACATATATCCCCATATCTCCTCCCTCTTGCGTCTCCCTCCCACCCTCCCTATCCCAGCCCTCTAGGTGGTCACAAAGCACTGAGCTGATCTCCCTGTGCTATGCGGCTGCTTCCCACTAGCTCTCTATTTTACATTTGGTAGTGTATATATGTCCATGCCACTCTCTCACTTCGTCCCATCTTACCCTTCCCCCTCCCTGTGTCCTCAAGTTCATTCTCTACGTCTGCATCTTTATTCCTGTCCTGCCCCTAGGTTCTTCAGAACCATTTTTTTTCAGATTCCATATATATGTGGTAGCATACGGTATTTGTTTATATCTTTCTGACTTACTTCGCTCTGTATGACAGACTCTAGGTCCATCCAGCTCACTACAAATAACTCAATTCCATTTCTTTATATGGCTAAGTAATATTCCATTGTATATATGTTCCACATCTTCTTTATCCATTTACCTGTCGATGGACACTTAGGTTGCTTCCATGTCCTGGCTATTGTAAATAGAGCTGCAATGAACATTGTGGTACATGACTCTTTTTGAATTATGGTTTTCTCAGGGTATATGCCCAGTAGTGGGATTGCTAGCAGATATGGTAGTTCTATTTTTAGTTTTTTAAGGAACCTCTGTACTGTTCTCCATAGTGGCTGTATCAATTTATATTCCCACCAACAATGCAAGAGGGTTCCCTTTTTTCCACACCCTCTCCAGCATTTATTGTTTGTAGATTTTTTGATGATGGCCATTCTGACTGGTGTAAGGGGATACCTCATTGTACTTTCGATTTGCATTTCTCTAATGATTAGTGATGTTGAGCATCCTTTCATGTGTTCGTTGGCAATCTGTATATCTTCTTTGGAGAAATGTCTATTTAAGTCTTCTGCCCATTTCTGGATTGGGTTGTTTGTTTTTTTGATATTGAGGTGCATGAGCTGCTTATACATTTTGGAGATTAATCCTTTGTCAGTTGCTTCATTTGCAAATATTTTCTCCCATTCTGAGGGCTGTCTTTTTGTCTTATGTTTTCCTTTGCTGTGCAAAAGCTTTGAAGTTTCATTAGGTCCCATCTGTTTATTTTTGTTTTTATTTCCATTTCTGTAGGAGATGGGTCAAAAAGGATCTTGCTGTGATTTATGTCATAGAGTCGTCTGCCTATGTTTTCCTCTAAGAGTTTTATAGTGTCTGGTCTCAAATTTAGGTCATTAATCCATTTTGAGTTTATTTTTGTGTATGGTGTTAGGGAGTGTTCTAATTTCATTCTTTTACATGTAGCTGTCCAGTTTTCACAGCACCATTTATTGAAGAGGCTGTCTTTTCTCCATTGTATATTCTTGCCTCCTTTATCAAAAATAAGGTGACCATATGTGCGTGGGTTTATCTCTGGGCTTCCTATCCTGTTCCATTCATCTATATTTCTGTTTTTGTGCCAGTACCATACTGTCTTGATTACTGTATCTTTGTAGTATAGTCTGAAGTCAGGGAGCCTGATTCCTCCAGCTCCGTTTTTCATTCTCAAGATTGCTTTGGCTATTCAGAGTCTTTTGTGTTTCCATACAAATTGTGAAATTTTTTGTTCCAGTTCTGTGAAAAATGCCATTGGTAGTTTGATAGGTATTGCATTGAATCTGTAGGTTGCTTTGGGTAGGATAGTCATTTTCACAATGTTGATACTTCCAATCCAAGAACATGGTATATCTCTCCATCTGTTGGTATCATCTTTAATTTCTTTCATCAGTGTATTATAGTTTTCTGAATACAGGTCTTTGTCTCCTTAGGTATGCCTAGACATTTTATTCTTTTTGTTGCAATGGTAAATGAGAGTGTTTCCTGAATTTCTCTTTCAGATTTTTCATCATTAGTGAATAGGAATGCAAGAAATTTCTGTGCATTAATTTTGTATCCTGCTACTTTACCAAATTCATTGATTAGCTCTAGTAGTTTTCTGGTAGAGTCTTTAGGATTCTCTATGTACAGTATCATGTCTTCTGCAAACAGTGACAGCTTTACTTCTTCTTTTCCAGTTTGGATTCCTTTTATTTCCTTTTCTTCTCTGACTGCTGTGGCTAAAACATCCAAAACCATGTTGAATAATTTTGGTGAGAGTGGACAACCTTGTCTTGTTCCTGATCTTAGAAGAAATGGTTTCAGTTTTTCACCATTGAGAACAATGTTGACTGTGGGTTTGTCATATATGGCCTTTATTATGTTAAGGTAAGTTCCCTCTCTGCCTACTTACTTTAGGGTTTTTATCACAAATGGGTGTTGAATTTTGTCGAAAGCTTTTTCTGCATCTATTGAGATGATCATATGGTTTTTCTCCTTCAATTTGTTAATATGGCTTATCACATTGATTGGTTTGCATATATTGAAGAATCCTTGCATTCCTGGGTTAAACCCCACTTGATCATGGTGTATGATCCTCTTAATGTGCTGTTGGATTCTGTTTGTTAGTATTTTGTTGAGGATTTTTGCATCTATGTTCATCAGTGCTATTGGCCTGTAGTTTTCTTTCTTTGTGACATCCTTGTCTGGTTTCGGTATCAGGGTGATGGTGGCCTTGTAGAATGAGTTTGGGAGTGTTCCTCCCTCTGCTATATTTGGGAGAGTCTGAGAAGGCTATGTGTTAGCTCTTCTCTAAATGTTTGATAGATTTGCCTGTGAAGCCATCTGGTCCTGGACTTCTGTTTGTTGGAAGATTTTTAATCACAGTGTCAATTTCAGTACTTGTGATTGGTCTGTTTATATTTTCTATTTCTTCCTGGTTCAGTCTTGGAAGGTTGTGCTTTTCTAAGAATGTGTCCATTTCTTCCACGTTGTCCATTTTATTGGCATAGAGTTGCTTGTAGTACTCTCTCATGAACCTTTGTATTTCTGCAGTGTCAGTTGTTACTTCTTCTTTTTCATTTCTAATTCTATTGATTTGAGTCTTTTCCCTTTTTTAAAAAATTTTATTTATTTTTGGCTGGGTTGGGTGTTCGTTGCTGCACGCAGGCTTTCTGTAGTTGTGGAGAGCAGGGGCTACTCTTCGTTGCAGTGTGTGGGCTTCTCATTGCTGTGGCTTCTCTTTTTGCAGAACACAGGCCCTAGGCACACAGCCTTCAGTAGTTGCAGCACGTGGTCTCAGTAGTTGTGGCTCACGGGCTCTAGAGCACAGACTCAGTAGTTGTGGCGCACAGGCTTAGTTGTTCCGTGGCATGTGGGATCTTCCCAGACCAGGGCTCGAACCCGGATCCCCTGCATTGGCAGGCAGATTCTTAACCACTGCGCCACCAGGGAAGCCCATCTTCTCCCTTTTTTTTCTTGATGAGTCTGGCTAATGGTTTGTCAATTTTGTTTATCTTCTCAAAGAACCAGCTTTTAATTTTATTGATCTTTGCTATTGTTTCCTTCATTTCTTTTTCATTTATTTCTGATATGATCTTTATGATTTCTTTCCTTCTGCTAACTTGGGGTTTTATTGTTCTTTCTCTAATTGCTTTAGGTGTAAGTTTAGGTTATTTATTTGAGATATTTCTTGTTTCTTGATGTAGGATTGTATTGCTATAAACTTCCCTCTTAGAACTGCTTTTGCTGCGTCTCATAGGTTTTGGGTTATCGTGTTTTTGTTGTCATTTGTTTCTAGGTATTTTTTGATTTCCTCTTTGATTTCTTAAGAGATCCCTTGGGTATTTAGTAGGGTATTGTTTAGCCTCCATTTGTTTGTATTTTTTACATATTTTTTCCTGTAATTGATATCTAGTCTCACAGCGTTGTTGTCAGAAAAGATACTTGATATGATTTCAATTTTCTTAAATTTACCAAGGCTTGATTTGTGACCCAAGATATTATGTATCCTGGAGAGTGTTCCATGAGCACTTAAGAAGAAACTGTATTCTGTTGTTGTTGGATGGAATGTCCTATAAATATCAGTTAAGTCCATCTTGTTTAATGTATCATTTACAGCTTGTGTTTCCTTATTTATTTTCATTTTGGATGATCTGTCCATTGGTGAAAGTGGGGTGTTAACGTCCCCTACTATGATTGTGTTACTGTCAATTTCCCCTTTTATGGCTGTTAGCATTTGCCTTATGTATTGAGATGCTCCTATGTTGGCTGCATAAATATTTACAATTGTTATATCTTCTTTTAGGATTGATCTCTTGATCCTTATGTAGTGTCCTTCTTTGTCTCTTGTAATAGTCTTGATTTTAAAGTCTATTTTATCTGATATGAGAATTGCTACTCCAGCTCTCTTCTGATTTCCATTTTCGTGGAATATCTTTCTGCATCCCCTCACTTTCAGTCTGTATGTGTCCCTAGGTCTGAAGTGGGTCTCTTGTAGATAGCATATATACGGGTCTTGTTTTTGTATCCATTCAGCCAGTCTGTGTCTTTTGGTGGGAGCATTTAATCCATTTACATTTAAGGTAATTATCGATATTTATGTTCCTATTACCATTTTCTTAATTGTTTTCGGTTTGTTATTGTAGGTCTTTTCCGTCTCTTGTGTTTCCTGCCTAGAGAAGTTCCTTTAGTGTTTGTTGTAAAGCTCGTTTGGTGGTGCTGAATTATCTAAGCTTTTGCTTGTCTGTAAAGGTTTTAATTTCTCCGTCAAATCTGATTGAGATCCTTGCTGGGTAGAGTAATCTTGGCTGTAGGTTTTTCCCTTTCCTCACTTTAAATATGTCCTGCCACTCCCTTCTGGCTTGCAGAGTTTCTGCTGAAAGATCAGCTGTTAATTTCATGGGGATTCCCTTGTATGTTATTTGTTGTTTTTCTCTTGCTGCTTTTAATATTTTTTCTTTGTTTTTAATTTTTGATAGTTTGATTAATATGTGTCTTGGCATGTTTCTCCTTGGATTTATCCTGTGTGGGACTCTCTGTGCTTCCTGGACTTGATCAGCTATTTCCTTTCCTATATTAGGGAAGTTTTCTACTATAATCTCTTCAAATATTTTCTCAGTCCCTTTCTTTTTCTGTTCTTATTCTGGGACCCCTATAATTTGAATGTTGGTGCATTTAATGTTGTCCCAGAGGTCTCTGATGCTGTCCTCAATTCTTTTCATTCTTTATTCTTTATTCTGTTCTGAAGTAGTTATTTCCACTATTTTATGTTCCAGGTCACTTATCCGTTCTTCTGTCTCAGTTATTCTGCTATTGATTCTTTCTAGAGAATTTTTATTTTCATTTATTGTTTTGTCCATCATTGTTTGTTTGCTCTTTAGTTCTTCTATATCCTTGTTAAACATTTTTTGTATTTTCTCCATTCTATTTCCAAGATT